>NC_066579.1:32348298-33573298 GCF_024323335.1 Lathyrus oleraceus | reverse complement strand
TAGCATTACTAAAATTCAAATATTACAAAATAACATATAAAAAACTATAAAACCTTGAAGGAAACATATGTACTTACCGATTTACCAATTGTCATAAGTAACATTTTTTTGACTCTCCATCAAACTTATTTTGTATGTATGTATCAATAACTTCGTCCGGTCTGGTGGAAATTAGTGTCCTATATGGATCAAGAAACCCAAATAGTTCGTTGAAATTCTTGGAGATACAAATGTGATGTAGATATCTGAGTTGTTGAAAGAAATGTCAATTATAAATGATACATAAAAAACTAATTAAAAATAGAATAATCTACTTACGAGTACCATAAAGACAAGATAAACGTGAAGAGTCATTTAATACCAGTAATTAATTCATTAAGGTCGACCCTATTAATAAAAACTGAGAATTCACTTGTTTCATTAATCACATATAATGAGAAGGAATCTTTCTTGAGATCTTCGATCTTTTTTAGGTAATCTTCAGAAGCATTAGTGTGTTTGATTACATCTTTAGTAGTCATAACCTTAGAGCAACTTCTGTTAGTGCTCGTACCCACAGATTACACATAATGTAAAAAAAATGTAAACATTAATTAAATTATAAAAAATTTAAATTTTTAATCGATTAATCAAATCAAATTAAAATACCTCTTTTAAAAACACCTCTTTAGCCCTCTTAGGACAGAGCTCCAATTGCATCTCTTGTAGGAGTTTAGCTCTCTCTTTTTGCATCTCTATTTTCATTTTCTATTTGAGCTATATGCTTTGTAATTTATATTGGAAATCTACATTCACTTTTTTCTCCAAGGCTAAAAGGTTATCCTGATAGACACCTCCTGATATGGAGCTTGAACATTTTCCAAAGAATTTCTTAAAACCCGCACCCCTGGGAGAAACCATTAAACTTTCATTACCGTTGGCCTCTTCAATCAAATTTTCCTCCTCTCTTCCATTATGTTTTCCCTAAGCTTTTCATAACCACCACGAGACAAAATATGAGGATGGATTTTCTCTGATGTATGTATCTTTCCTTTTAGCCTTTTCTTCTATTATAAATAAATCACATTAAATTAAATGTCAAAATAAACTTTCATCACCCTTGACCTCTTCAATCAGTTTTTTCCTCCTCTCTTCCATTATGTTTGTCCTAAACTTTTTATAACCACCGGGAGACAAAATATATGGATGAATATTCTTTGATGCATGTATCTTTCCTTTTAGCCTTTTCTCCTATTACAAATAAATCACATTAAATTAAACGTCAAAACCAAATCAATTTAGATAACATAAAAATAAATCTAGAAATTTAACTAACTTGAAAATGTTCATTTTTTTGAGTCTCGACAAACAAATCCCAATCTTCTTCTTTGATGAATGTATACTTTTTAAACGATGTTGTATTTCTATCCTTATAGTCTTTCCCAAATATATAGATATTTGAGAGCAATGTCTTAAATTGCTTCAACTGTTACCCCATATAAACAAACCAATACTTCCTAAATTTATCACCAGTGAGGCAAGTGAACATAAGAAGTGTTAGTAATTGAAACAATTATAAAAAATAAATTATAAAGAATTAATTAAAACTACATACCGTAATATCATCCCATATCAAGTCCTTCAAGTTTTTGATTATCTTTTTCCAATTCTTTTTATTTATACTAACCTTACTACGTGCAATGAATGACAAATAACTTTTAAACTTTGAAGCATACTAACCAATAGGTTGGGAAGTATCTATTAGAATTAACAGATTATTATATACAGCATTTCCACATTATCTTACTATACTCATTCTTCTTGTATATATAAACAACATTGTAACTCATTATTATTCATTCAATAGAATAATATTTTTCCTTTCCTTTCTTCTTCTTGGATATAACCACTTTCTTCTTCTTCTTCTTGATGCATAACTGATTTCTTGAGGAATCACCAACTGTTCTATCTTTCATCCTTGATGAACTCATGTTCTACTGATATGGTATCAGAGCTATCTCAACTCTGGTAGCCATTGTTCTTCTCTTTTCTTCCTTCTGGTTTCCTTAACTCTGCAATAATGGCTGCTTAGAGTTTTACGAATTTCGCTACCAACTTTGCTAATCCTTACTATCTGCATCCGAACGAGAATCCGGCTCTTGTTCTCGTTTCTTCACCGCTCGATGACAAAAATTACCACACCTGGTCTCGTTCAATGCAAATCGTGTTGATCTCCAAGAACAAGGACAAGTTCATCGACGACACTCTTCCAAAACCCTCTGTTTCAGACGTTCTTTATGCGTCGTGGATCCGTTGCAACACGATGGTTCTTGCGTGGATACAACGCTCAATCTCTGCATCAATTGCGCGATCGGTTCTATGGATTGACACAGTTGTGGGTGTGTGGAAGAATCTGCAGGTTCGATTCTCTCATAGTGACATTTTCCGCATATCTGACATTCAAGAAGATCTCTACATGTTCCGCCAAGGTACCTTAGACGTATCCAACTATTTTACTCATTTGAAAGTTCTGTGGGATGAATTGGAAACTTATCGTCCAATTCTATCTTGTTCCTGTGCAATTCCCTGTTCTTGAGGTGCTTCTGGATTGATTCGTCGTTATAGGGATCAAGACTATGTAATTCGATTCCTTAAGGGTTTGAATGAGAAATTTACTCATTCCAAGAGCCAAATCATGATGATGAATCCATTACCTGATATTGATAAAACCTTTTCTCTGGTAATTCAGCAAGAAAGAGAAATGAATCATGCTAATCCTGCAGTTATTCCTAGTGTTGGAAATCATGAAGAGAGTATAGCCTTGAGTGTATCTCATGATGCTCAGCCAAACAAATTCAATTCATACAGAGGAAAATATCAGGGTGCAGCTGGTTCAAGAGGTCAAATTCGTGTATGTACTCATTGTGGAAGAAATAACCATACCATTGATACTTGTTTCATCAAGCATGGGTATCCACCAGGATTCAAACACAAGATCAAAGGCAATGGTTTCAGCTCTCAACAATCTGCAACAGCCAACACTGCATCAGAGATAACTGCATCAGGTTCAAGTTCCACCAATTCCTCTTATGGCTTGACTCAAGAGCAATACAACAACATTTTGGCACTGCTTCAACATTCAAAACCTGTTTCCACAGCCAATTCAGTGTCTACATCTCCTCTTGTACTAAATTCTTTGTCTTCCAATGCCAATGGTAAGCCTCATTCTTTGTGGATCCTTGATACAGGAGCTACAAATCATATATCCTTTAATCTTTCAGCCTTTAATAGTTATCACAATATTGTTCCTATATTTGTCACTCTACCCAATGGTTCTCAATTGTCTGCTTCAATTTCTGATTCTGTCAAACTTACACCATTTTTAATACTGCACAATGTTCTTTACATTCCTTCTTTCAATATCAATCTTATCTCAGTAGCAAAATTGTCTCAAAGCAACAATTGTTTTGTTCAATTCACTGCTAACTCTTGCTCTATTATGCAGAATCCTTCCATGGAAACGATTGGTATAGCTGACTTGCAATATGGCTTATATGTCCTTCATCCCAATGTATTTCCTCCTTTCTGTAACTCTGTATCTACTGATGGTGATATATGGCATATGAGGCTAGGCCATCCATCTCATAAAGGTTTATAAACCATAGCTAAGATTTTTCCTTTTGTTTCTTGTAATGACAATGTTTCCCCTTGTGATTCTTGTCACTTTGCCAAACAAAGAAAACTTCCCTTTCCTGATAGTATTACTAGCACTAATGATGTTTTTCACATTCTTCATGCTGATTTATGGGGGCCCTTTTCTACTATCTCTATGTTAGGACACAAATACTTTCTCACTCTAGTTGATGATCATTTTAGGTTCACATGGGTGATATTTCTTAAAACCAAAGCTGAAACTAGAGATAGCTTTATGAACTTTGTAGCATATGTTGAGAAACAATTTAATAAACATGTAAAATGCTTGAGGTCTGATAATGGTGCAGAATTTCTAGCCTTACACAGTTTCTTATCTGCTAAGGGCATTCTACATCAAAAATCCTGTGTTGAAACCCCTCAACAAAATGGGATTTTTGAGAGGAAACATCAACACATCCTTAATGTAGCTAGGGCCCTACACTTTCAATCCAATGTGCCTTTAACCATGTGGAATTTTTGTGTGCAGCAAACTATCTACATTATTAACAGACTCCCTACCCCTTTGCTTAAACTAAAATGCCCATATGAAATTCTATACCAAGAGCCTCCCTCCCTTATGCACCTTAAAGTGTTTGGATGTTTATGCTATGCTACATCCCTTATGGCCCATAGAACCAAGTTTGATCCTAGAGCATGCAAGGCTGTTTTCATAGGCTATAAAGAGGGAACTAAAGGCTATATCCTTTATGAATTGACTCATCACAATATATTTGTCTCAAGACATGTGATATTTTATGAACACACTTTTCCTTTCAAATCTCGAATTCATTCCCAAGACAGACAAAGTTCTGCTCCCAATGACAATACCAATCCTTCTTTTCCTTTATGTGATGATACAATCCCCATTGTACCATAAGATAATAACCTGCTTGAAATGTAACCATCAGGCAATAACCCTCCTGCACTGCAACCATCAGACAATAACCTACCTTCCCTACAACCATTAGACAATAACCTACCTGCCCTGCAACCATCAGATAATACCCTGCCTGCACTGCAACCATTAGATAATACCTTGTCCAATGTCCCTCACACTCTCACCTTAGGATCTCCTTCTAATCTCCTCATTAATGATAATCCCAGCCCAAACTCTCCTGTCCAAAACTCTCCACCATCTCCCTTATCCATCAGTCCTATTCATCCTCCTGTGAATATTAATGATGATCAGCCTCCTATAAGACACTCTACTAGAACTTCTAACCCTCCCTCATATCTTGCTGATTATCATTGTTTTTCTACTTCTGCCAATCCTTCCTCTTCTAAAGTTACTTATCCTCTGTCTTCAGTTTTGTCTTACAATAATTGCTCCCCAGATTTCCATCATTTTTGTTACTCGATTTCCTCTAACCCTGAACCATCTAGTTTTCTACAGGCTAACAAATTTGAATGTTGGAAGCATGCTATGAATGTTGAATTGCAGGCTTTTGATGATAACCATACTTGGACATTAGTGGATCTTCCACCTGGTAAGGTACCAATTGGATGCAGATGGGTCTATAAAGTGAAATACAAGGCAGATGGATTCATTGAAAGATATAAAGCAAGGCTTGTAGAAAAGGGTTATACACAGATGGAGGGAGTAGACTACTTTGATACTTTTTCTCCTGTGGCTAAGATAACCACAATCCGAGTTCTTTTGTCTATAGCTTCAATCAAAGGTTGGCACCCAGAGCAATTAGATGTTAATAATGCTTTTCTGCATGGAGATTTACATGAAGAAGTGTATATGACATTACCTCCTGGACTAGTCACTTCCAATCCCTCACAGGTCTGCAAACTTCATAAATCCCTATATGGTTTGAAGCAGGCTAGTAGGCAATGGTATGCTAAACTCTCTTCCTTTTTTATCTCTCTTGGCTATTCACAATCTCAAGCTGATTGCTCTCTGTATGTTAAATCCATATCCAAAAGTTTCACAGCTTTACTAGTGTATGTGGATGACATAGTTCTAGCTGGTAATTCCCCTGATGAAATTAACTCTGTTAAGCATCTTTTGAACGAACAGTTTAGCATCAAAGATTTAGGCAAGCTGAGGTATTTTTTGGGCTTTGAGATTGCTAGGTCGACTAAAGGCATTTTCATGAACCAAAGGAAGTACACTCTCCATCTGCTTGAAGACACAGGTTATTTGGCAGCCAAACCATCATCCATACCTTTTGATCCCAATCTAAAATTGTCTGCTTCAGTTAGCCAACCTATTGCTGATCCATCATCTTACAGGAGACTCATTGGTCGATTAATCTATCTTACTAACAGCAGGCCTGATATATCTTATGTTGTACAACATTTGAGCCAATATGTTGCAAAGTCTCTTACCCCTCATTACCAAGCTGCCACTAGAATATTAAGATACCTCAAGTCTGCACCTGCCAAGGGTATTTTCTTTTCTGCTGCTAGTTCTCTCAAACTCTATGGCTTTGCAGATTCAGATTGGGCCAGATGTCCAGAAACTCGAAAATCCATCACAGGTTTTTGTGTTATCTTTGGATCCTCACTCATTTGCTGGAAATCTAAGAAACAAAACACCGTTTCTCGTTCTTCCACTGAAGCAGAATATAGAGCATTGGCATCTTTATCTTGTGAACTGCAATGGCTACAATTCCTCTTCCGTGATTTCCTCATTGGATTTCCTCAAGCTGCTTCTATTTACTGTGACAGCAAATCCGCAGTGTATCTTGCTCACAATCCTACTTTTCATGAAAGGAGTAAACACATTGAGTTAGACTGCCATGTCATTAGAGAAAAGATTGTGTCCAAACTCATTCACTTGATGCCTATCTCTACTAAAGAGCAACTGGGAGATGTGTTCACTAAGCCTTTACATTCTCCACTTTTCACTTCTCTTCTATCCAAGCTTGGCCTTTGTAGTATCCAAAGTCCACCTTGAGGGGGGATATTAGAATTAACAGATTATTATGTACAACATTTCCACATTAGCTTACTATACTTATTCTTCTTGTATATATAAACAACATTGTAACTCATTATTATTCATTCAATAGAACAAAAATTTTCCTTTCCTTTCTTCTTCTTGGATGTAACCACTTTCTTCTTCTTCTTGATGCATAACTGATTTCTTGAGGCATCACCAACTGTTCTATCTTTCATCCTTGATGAACTCATGTTCTACTGATAGTATCGGGATCAAAATCGATCTGGTAGCAATTTTGTCGCACATTTAGTCTTCTTTTTTTTGAGAGAAGAAGTCACACCTTTAGTCTTCTTATTTTTTCCTAAAAGAAGAGCTAGATGGTTTATCCATAATGTATGTTTAGAGAGAAAAATTACCAGACATAATAAAGATAATATTAGACTACATGTCTACGTTTTCATGTAAAATTTACTAAATCTATATT
Organism: Lathyrus oleraceus; assembly: GCF_024323335.1. Classification (NCBI taxonomy): domain Eukaryota; kingdom Viridiplantae; phylum Streptophyta; class Magnoliopsida; order Fabales; family Fabaceae; genus Lathyrus; species Lathyrus oleraceus. The sequence continues at coordinate 33,566,249 of NC_066579.1, read as the reverse complement.
GTATGATACCATGTAATTCATTGCATGCATTTCCTTTTTGTTGATTCATTGTAATTCTAAGAACAATTTTATATGATGCTAACCAAATGATATACAATATAATTTAATACTAGCCCTATCAGTAGAAACATGTAGAACTTTCACAAGTCATAATATATTTTTAAAAAGTGAATTTTTTTTTTAATATCCAGAATATTTAAAAAAATTTCAAAAATACACAGTTTTTAAAAAAATTTACAAAAATGGGCAATTTTTGCCCTAATATACACCTAGGCGCCACCCTAGTTGGCGCCTACCCTTAAAGGGTAGGGCAAGTCGCCACTAGGAGTGGCGCCTACCCTTAAATCTTTTTTTTTTTTTTTTTTTTTTTTAGAACTTCAAACATTTGTACCATGTTACCCTTATTTAGAGTGTTAAAAAATATTTAGAACTATATAATAGAGTGATAAAGATTATTCACATCTATATAATATGATTAAAATCTTGTTTTTATCTTAAAAATAAAATAAATATAAAATTTTGAAACTAATCAAATCAGAACTAAAAATATATTTTAAAAAATTAGTAAGAGATTATCAAATGCAACAACATGCGATTTTTTTTTTAAATATCCAGAATTTTTAAAAAAATTTCAAAATTAACCATTTTTTCAAAAATATTACACAAATGGGCAAAATTTGCCCTAAAAGTGTACATAGACGCCACCCTAGTTGGCGCCTACCCTTAATGGGTAGGGCAAGTCGCCACTAGGAGTGGCGCCTACACCCATTCCCATTTTTTTTTTTAACATGTTTTTTATTATTTTTTTTTAATTTTTTTTTTTAAATATTAGATATTTGATAAATATATTTTTTTTATAAATTATATTAATTTATATTAACACTTATATATAAATAAAATTATTACAAGATATATATATATTAATTTATATATATATATATTAATTTTTATATATATATATATATATATATATATATATATATATATATATATATATTAATTTAATTTATAAACAATTAATATTATACACATGTAAATTAATATATATAAATATTTATTTACAAGATATAAATAAAATAAAATTTATATTAACACATATATATAAATAAAATGAATATTAACACATTTATATTAACACATATATATAAATAAAATGAATATATATATATTAATTTATATATATATTAATTTAATTTATAAGTAAATAATATTATTTATAAATTTTTGGGAGAATTAGGGTTAATCATGTTAAGGTTAATCTATCAATTATAATTAGGGTTTATTGATCGGTTATAATCAGAGTTTGGTAGTTATGACCTAATTGAAACCCTAATTAATCAAGTGCGACACTAATTAGGGTTAAGTAGATTGGTGTACAACCCAAATCTTTTCCTATAAATAAAGTGTTATTTCCTTGCATTCGCTTCACCACTATTTCTTATCACTTTCTCTATCAAGTTGAGTTCATGGCATCTCCAAGACCGTCGTCATGGCAGCGAACATCATCAAGGCGCCCGGATCGTGAACAAGTAATCTTAAAAAGGGATGGGCATGTTATTTTTTCGCCTTTGAAACCCCCAATGGAGATGAAGTTTTGGAACATCCGTTCGTTGGACCAACTAAAAAGGTCCTTGATGTCTTGGTTAGAGGGAGATTACCAACCTGGTGAAGTCATAAGAAGGATTCAGAGGCTTAGAACAAGGTTCTCATTTGAAACTGGAGAAACAATACGTTGGTGGGTTGAAGTTGAAAGCGACATTGATTGCATCCAAATGATGCATGGATCAGACGATATAGTGTTAACTGTTGTAATTTCTTAGATTTTAATGGTTGTCTGTCATGTTGTTGTTGTATTTGTTATTGTTCTAGTACTTGTTCTTGTTTTAGTACTTGTTTTTGTTGTAGTGTTTGTTTTTGTTTCTCAGGTAATTGGTGTTGTAATGTTAGATGTTTGTGTTTGTTGTTCAAGTGTCATCTTCTATTTGGAATAAAAAGTAAACTTTAATGATAAACAGCATTGGTACACAGATTTATGAAAATGAAAACTAAGTTGTGGAACTAGATCCACGATATGGACATTTGTTCTTATTATGCCCTAGTTGTCTACATATGCTACACTTCCTCTGCATTTTCTCTGTGACGTCCATTTCAGTTCTAATGCGCCTGCTATTTGGGCGACCACTTTTATTCCGCCGCATCGATTCGTTGTGCCAAACAATTTCCCCGTCATACTCTGGCCAATACGCCTCCAATGCTACCACCGGAAAGGGATTGTCGTATACATTGAGCAATGTTGCAACTTTGTAGATTGGAGACACTAGCGATAATGCATCGAAGTGGCTGTGTGAACACGCTGCAATGACATGGGAACAAGGCATACGATAGGCCTGAAATTGACCACAGTCGCACCAACGGTCTGGTATTAGGACCCTATACTCTTGTCTGGGCAGCCCTTGGTTGTGGTCAATTGTTTCCTTGACACTAAAAGTGTGGCCATGGCGGTCGAATTCCGTAACCCGATGGCTGCTGGCTTTGGCAGATTCCTGCCTCATAAACTTCATGCAGGCATCACTATATACTTGACTCGTCTGCAACACTTCATTCCAGCGCCTGCCTCTTGTTACGAACAACGTTGCCATCCGAAAATAGGTCGCACTCACCAATGCGGTTACCGGGAGGTTACGTATGCCCTTAAACACGCCGTTCATTGATTCCACAAGATTTGTTGTCATGTGGCCCCACCTCACCCCATCGTCGTATGATCTAGTCCACTTCGCTCTGTCGATATTATCGATCCACCTCCCTGCATCAGAATTTGCCAACACTATTTCTCGGCGGTAGTATTGGAATCCAGGTTGGTTTAATGCATACCCCGCGTTTATCAAATGTTGCTTCAAGAAGTTATCCTTGAACTCCCGCATAAAATTTTGAGCAATATGCCTGATGCAGTAAACATGGGTAGACGGGGGGTCATGCCAACCATTTGCTGGATTATTGTATGCACTGTCTATTGAAGCGTGCCTGTCAGAAATCACACAGATGCCAGCTTGTGGAGTCACGTGCGTTCGGAGATTCTTAAGGAAGAAACTCCAAGCAGCAGCCGTTTCTCCTTCTACCAATGCAAAGGCTATTGGGAAAATATTAGAATTGCCATCTTGTGCGACCGCCATCAGTAACGATCCTTTGTATTTCCCATACAGCCAAGTTCCATCGACTTGAACAAGTGGTTTGCAGAATGTGAACCCGATGATGCAGGGACGGAATGCCCAGAAAAGTCTATGGAAAATTCCATTACCTTCTAGACGAGTTCCGTCAGGGGATTGTGCAGGCAAGGTCTCCATTATAGTAACCGTCCCAGGTGAGTACAATCGTAGTGCAGCCAGGTAGCGTGGTAGTTGTTTGTATGATTCCTCCCAGTTACCGTATACCAGTTCAATTGCCTTGGTTTTCGCTAACCAAGCCTTTCTATATGACGGTGTATATTTGAAAACAGCCACACAATGGGAGATAATTGTTTTCACCTTCAGTGACGGGTCAGCCTCAACTAGAGGTAATATGGAATGGCAGATCATATCATGGCTAAGTTTGCGATGATCCTGTGCCATGTTGGTGTTGACGCAAATGTGAGCTTGAGATATGGACCCTATCACCCACGCATTATGTTTCTTCTTGTACGATGCCATCAACCTATACCCACACTCCGGATTTTTGCATACAATGACGTATCTTTCCGGATTTGATTTGATAACATCGTAGTCAACATAATTTTTCAAGTGCCAGTTCTTTATTGCTAACAGACACTCTTCCTTGGTCCGATATTGGTCACCCTTCTTTAAGTCCTCATCAGACCTCATATATGGGTTGTAGAACATATCTGATGAGGGCTCATCCTCGCCCAAGTTAAGTGTTGTGAAGTGTGCAGGCGGTGAGTAGCGTTGCGCTATAGGTATTTGAGCTTGGTCTTCGTCTTCAGAATGACGGTTCACCAAGTCATCAACCACGTCTTCAGCATCATCAACCACATCGTCTTCAACGTGGTGCTCAACATCTTGTTCGTCATCAATCACAGGATCAATAACCTGTGATTGAATATTCTGAGTTGATTGAGGTTGTTCCAACACAATGTACAACACTATGTATTCGTAACTAGAGTACTCATGGTTACGAAGCATGTATTGTGTCTCCATGTCATTTTGAATCAATGACTTATAAAACTTGACAGAGTTGTTTTCTGAAAAAAAAGGTTGTTGATAAAAAATTTGGGACACGGGTTGTCTTAGTTTGGACTCAATCTTCCTTTTCAGGTAAGAGAAGTCAGCTCCTCTATTTAGACAAAAATGAGTGCATTCGGTGTTTCTAAATAGGAAGCCAGACATATCACATTCATAAGTCTCACCATTGACGTGAGCTTTGATTTTGTATTGTGATGAAGATGCCATGTTTTGTGAAGATATTGTGATGGTTTTGTGAAGGGTTTGTGAAGATTTTGTGAAGGTTTTGTGAAGGTTTTGTGAAGGTTTTGTGAGGGTTTTGTGATGATATTGTGATGGTTTTTTGAAGGTTTTGTGATGATATTGTGAAGGTTTTGTGAAGATTGCTGTGAAGATATTGTGAATACCTTTGTGAATATGTGTGTGCATATTTATACTGCAAGATTCCGACACATCTTTGCATGCATGTCTTCAACCAAGCCTTCCCCAAGAGAAACGCATGCAAAACTTGGACACGTGTAAAGCATGCAAGAAACCAAGCCTTCCCCAAGAGCAACGCATGCAAAACTTGGACACGTGTAAAGCATGCAAGAATCTTGCAGGCAAGGTGGAACTGCATGCATGTAATAATTTTGACACGTCTACTGCCTATCCATCAAATGTATTCTCCACATAGTCTGAACTTAGTCTCAGCTTTAGCTTTGCATGCTTGAACCTAGCCTGCACCTATTCTGCAAGATTCCCACGCATGCCTTCCACGTGTCCAAGTTTTGCATCATCAGATTCCACCAAGTCTTCCCCAAGACAAGACAACTCCCACCTAGTCTGCACCAATGCATGCCAACACTACCACCTAGCCTGCACCTATTCTGCAAGATTCCCACGCATGCCTTCCACGTGTCCAAGTTTTGCATCATCAGATTCCACCAAGTCTTCCCCAAGACAAGACAACTCCCACCTAGTCTGCACCAATGCATGCCAACACTACCACCTAGCCTGCACCTATTCTGCAAGATTCCCACGCATGCCTTCCACGTGTCCAAGTTTTGCATCATCAGATTCCACCAAGTCTTCCCCAAGACAAGACAACTCCCACCTAGTCTGCACCAATGCATGCCAACACTACCACCTAGCCTGCACCTATTCTGCAAGATTCCCACGCATGCCTTCCACGTGTCCAAGTTTTGCATCATCAGATTCCACCAAGCCTTCCCCAAGACAAGACAACTCCCACCTAGTCTGCACCAATGCATGCCAACACTACCACCTAGCCTGCACCTATTCTGCAAGATTCCCACGCATGCCTTCCACGTGTCCAAGTTTTGCATCATCAGATTCCACCAAGCCTTCCCCAAGACAAGACAACTCCCACCTAGTCTGCACCAATGCATGCCAACACTACCACCTAGCCTGCACCTATTCTGCAAGATTCCCACGCATGCCTTCCACTTGTCACATTTTTGCATCATCAGATTCCACCAAGCCTTCCCCAAGACAAGACAACTCCCACCTAGTCTGCACCAATGCATGCCAACACTACCAATGCATGCCAACACTACCACGCATGCCTTACACTTGTCACATTTTTGCATATTCAGTCTACTTGAAAACGAGTATAAATAGAGGGTCATTCTTGCAAGTTTTCATCAACCACTAACACTTTTATTCAGAGAACTCCGGCGAAACTTCTCATCCACCCCACTTCGTTCTACATTGCAGTCATGTCTCTTCTTACCATGGGCCAAGAACACAGAGGCACTAGGGCAAACATTGCCTCATTCGTAAGTTTTTCTTGAACATTGCCTCTTTCATATGTTTGTAATTAGTTTTTTAAAAGTCCAATCTAATGATTGTTTATATTGTTTGTTTTTAAAGGATCCCAAGAAATTTCGTCAACGTTCACACCCAATGCCTTATCCAGACCCATGGTGTGTACCTTACATACAACGTGCGGGTTTCGGTCATGTTATGCATGTCGTAAATGCCACAATTGATGTCAAATTCATTTTGGCTCTGTGTGAACGTTGGAGACCTGAGACACACACTTTTCACCTACCAACTGGTGAATGTACCGTCACATTAGAGGACGTGTACATGCTTTTGGGTCTTAGAATAGATGGTAAGCCTGTCACCGGAAATGTTCAACAGCCTAACCAAATATGTGTTCAAATGTTGGGGGTAGATCTGGTCGAGGGTGAGGGGTCTGCCAAAGCAAGGGGTCAGGGTATTAAATTATCTAGCCTACAAATGTACCACGACTCCATAACTTTGACTGAGGAATCCTCCGAACAAGAAAAAGTCATAAAGACCCTGGTTTACATTATGCTATTGTTTGGGAACTTGCTATTTCCCGAAGGGACGGGAAATAGCATAAACTTTATGTACTTGAGTTTGCTCGGGGACATTGATAGAATAAGCACATATAGTTGGTGTTCTGCAGTATTAGCATTCCTATATAGCTCTTTGTGTAAAAATGCACAAAATGAGCACTGTACATTTTCTGGATGTGCTTTCTTGCTCCAAACATGGGGGTGGTGGAGATTGCCGAGGCTAGCCCCAGAAAATCCTAATGTCTACTCCTTCCCCTACGCAACTAGGTAAATTTATGATGTTATTTCATTTTGTATATTTATTCTATACATATTTGTAACTAATATTATTTATCTTTTTTTGTTTAGGTTCATTGCAACCGGACTGGATTACAGTCTTACCCCCAAAAATAAAATTATATTTTATCGTCAACTCTTGGATCGTCTCCGAGCACAAGATGTATTACCACTAAATCACTCAGCTTCTAACTGATTTATTAATATCATGCATTCTCGATAAATAACATTTTTACTTTTTTCTTTGCAGTTTATTTGGAGGCCATATTTGGGATTGGAACATCAACCCAACCCCGAAGATGCAGCTGTTTGGACAGCAAAAACGGCCATACTGCGGTTCACCACTGTGGAGATGCACCAAAGTGACCGTGTCAAGCTTCAATTCGGAATGCATCAAGAAATCCCAGGCCCCCCAATGTCTATGGAACCTTGGCATCTAAAAAAAGTCAGCCACCAGTGGTATGCCCAAAATTGGAAGGAATTTGCTAAGGAGTTTCGTAAAATGTGGAAAGACCGTGCCCACTATGTTCTACAATTTCCGGTGGCGCCCAACGAAATGAAGCCGACAAGGGAATATGTGGATTGGTATAGAGCAAATACAAATCCAGAAATGATTGTGTCTGACCCGTTCTATTTGGACGATCCCCGGATGCAACAGCCATATTTCCAACAACAACAACCACCACAGTATTCCCAACAACAACAACCACCACAGTATTCCCAACAACAACAACCACCACCTTATTACCAACAACAACCACCACCACCATTTTACCAACAACAACCACCACCACCTTATTACCAACAACAACCACCACCACCATATTACCAACAACAACCACCACAACACATGTCCACCCCCTAACCAAATCAACAATACATACCACAAACTCAACCCCAATACCATGAAGACTACCAACAACAAACTCAACATTCCCACCACCATCAACACTCCCAACACCTACCACAATATCAATCCCCCCACTTCCACCAATCCCAACACTTCCATCACGACAATGTCCCGAGCTCTTCCAGTCCTCCACCTAGCCCCGACACGGGTATACAAGAGGACTACCAACAGGACTACTACACACCACAACAAACACTGCACTTTGGCCAACCCAATTCAACCCTAAACTACCAAAGACCACAATTCGAGGGCGCACCCAGCAATAGTCAGTTTGTCCCACCCAGACAAAGCTTTGAGGGCGCAGAGGGGACCCGTCTTTCCTACAGCACTGAAGGGACTTCGACCCAACCACAACGGCAAACGGCAAGGGGACGCGTTAGGGCAAGGGGTGGTAATAGGGAAGCACCACCACCACGTGAACCGTCTAGGCGAGTAATTAGACCTCCCCCGTGCGGATCGTACCAGGGACCGCATCATATGTGATTAATCATATCTTTGTAATATTTGTCTTGTCTATTATTTAAATAAAAATATTTTCTGTTTATTATCTTTATATCTTTATCTTTATCTTTAAAAATATTGTCTATCATATCTTTATATATATATATATATATATATATATATATATATATATATATATATATATATATATATATATATATATATATATATATATATATATATATATATATGTTAATTTACATGTGTATAAATATTTATTTACACGTATATAAATTAACTTTTTTTCCAAAAATTTACAAATAATATTAATTACTTATAAATTAAATTAATATATATATATATATATATATATATATATATAAATTAATATATATATATATATATATATATATATATATATATATATATATATATATATATATATATATGTTGTAAAAAAATTTATTTATATATATATGTGTTAATATAAATTAATATAACTAATAAAAAATATAAATTTTTAAATTAAAAAAAATTAAAAAAACAAAAAAAATAACATTTATAAAAAAAAAAAAAAAAAAAAATGGAATGGGCATAGGCGCCACTCCTAGTGGCGACTTGCCCTACCCATTAAGGGTAGGCGCCAACTAGGGTGGCGCCTAAGGGTAAAAAATGGCCATTTGTGTAATTATTTTGAAATATGGTATATTTTTGAAATTTTTTTGAAATTTTTGGATATTTAAAAAAAAAATTCACAACATGCCACCATAATTGATAGGTGTTATATTGTCTATAGTTTTATTGGAAATAATAATAGTAGTTTATAACACATTGAATTCATACAAAATTATGGCATTAACAAAATTATCTATTCTATTAATCATTAATTAATTCTTATTCTATGAATCCTATTAATCATTAATTAATTCTTATTCTATTCAATTATTATGCATTTATTAATTTAAAAATAAATACTAATAAATAAATAAATGTAACAAATATCAAGAAGTTTTATTTCTATTTAGAATCTAGAAAAAGTCTAATTTTCTTTTATAATTTTAATAAAATATAATTAGAGTCTGTTTCATTTTTAGACATTGAAATTTAATTAAAAATGATGAATAAGAATTATATTAAAACTATAAAAGAAAATTAGACTTTTTCTAGATTCTAAATAGAAATAAAACTTCTTGAAATTTGTTACATTTATTTATTTATTAGTATTTATTTTTAAATTAATAAATGCATAATAATTGAATAGAATAAGAATTAATTAATGATTAATAGGATTCATAGAATAAGAATTAATTAATGATTAATAGAATAGATAATTTTGTTAATGCCATAGTTTTGTATGAATTCAATGTGTTATAAACTACTATTATTATTTCCAATAAAACTATAGACAATATAACTCCTATCAATTATGGTGGCATGTTGTTGCATTTGATAATCTCTTACTAATTTTTTTAAATATATTTTTAGTTCTGATTTGATTAGTTTCAAAATTTTATATTTATTTTTTTTTTTAAGATAAAAACAAGATTTTAATCATATTATATAGATGTGAATAATCTTTATCACTCTATTATATAGTTCTAAATATTTTTAACACTCTAAATAAGGGTAACATGGTACAAATGTTTGAAATTCTAAAAAAAAAAAAAAAAAAAAAAAACATATTTTAAAAAAAAAAAAAAAAAAAAAGATTTAAGGGTAGGCGCCACTTCTAGTGGCGACTTGCCCTACCCTTTAAGGGTAGGCGCCAACTAGGGTGGCGCCTAGGTGTATATTAGGGCAAAAATTGCCCATTTTTGTAATTTTTTTTAAAAACTGTGTATTTTTAAAATTTTTTTAAAAATTCTGGATATTAAAAAAAAAAAATTCTTAAAAAGTCACACCTTTCGTCTTTTTATTTTTATTTTTAGAAGAAGTCATACCTTTAGTCTTTTTATTTTTTTGGGAGAAGAATTATCATTCATAATAAAGTTAGTATTAAACTACATGTCTAGTTTTTGTTGTAAAATTTACTCAAACTATATTGTATGATGCCATATATATCCTTGCATGCACTTTCTTTTGTTGATTCATTGTAATTCTGAAAACAATTTTATATGATGTTAACCCAATGATATACAATATACTTTTTCTTGTGATAGTAGATAAGAATTACTTTTATAAACCCATCAAACAAATCTACACTTTGAGAGAGTGATGTGATATGTTACTCACTTTGATCGAATCTTGATTTTCTGGAAAACTAGATTGAAATCCCATCAATTTAGATATAAATTTGTGATCTGTAATGAAGTATAGTATTCTGAAAACCTGCTTAAAGTATGAGTTATAGTGCAAAAAATTACGCACTTTTAAGAAACGTCTTGTATAGATTTTGAATTTAATTTTAATTAAACTATGTTGGAAATTGACTTACTGTGACATATACATTGAAATTATGACGTATATGAGTAGTTAAATGCCAAATTTCTTTAAGGATGTTAAACTGTTAGTAGTTTGTTATTGAAACATTATAAGATGTATGACCATGGTTGTAATGTTGAGTTTAAGGGGTATTAAAATGATATGTCAAACTATTTTTTTTCTCTATGTACTTGAACTAAGCATTAATCAAGCTACTTAATTCAGTACTACAAATATATAAAGGAGATTTTGTTGGAACAATTTATGAAAGTTTCAGAAAATATTTAAAGAGAAAGACAGATAAAGCATCCATGTGTCTAACAATTGTTTAAAGTTTTATTATTGCATTGTATAGATCCAACAAAACACAGATAAAATTCAAATGTTATTTGTTATTTGCTATTATCCTCCAAAATTTCTTCTTGATGATCATAACGAGTGGCATTAACATCTTCAACTTCAATTTAATCATTAGAAGAAGGTATTCGTGTTGAAAAAGAAGTATTGTGATTAATGTCTAGAGTTGAATCTCTATTGCATCGCTATAATTCATGTTTCTTTGGAGGACAACAGACCACCTACTGTTCGAGGGATCCTTTACATAAAATACTTGTATTGCTTGAGCTGCCATGATGAAAGATTCTTTCTTGTATCCCATCTTATCCAAGTCAAATATAAATCCTAATTTATCAGTTTGTATACCATTGTTACCATTAACCCACTTACATTTGAAAATAGGAACTTTAAACTTCACATAATTGAGCTCCAATATCTCTTATATAACACCAAAGTAAGCGATGGATGCCAAGATGGGATTTTATCCTTTGAACTAGAGAAGTGCATTGAAGAAGCCATTATTCCGCTATTTTGCATGGTACTCTTATCATCCTTTAATTTTGTACAAAAGGAAAATTTATTTATATTGTACGCACTCCAACACAAGACTAAAGCTAGGCTCATATGCTAGAAACATTAATGTATCTCAAGCATTATTATCATTCATAATCTTGATTTTAAACCATTTTGAGAATGTTCTCTTATACTCTTTCAACACCTATTTTTCAGACATTCGAGGATTTTTGGCTTTGACAATGGTTTTATGTGTACTCAAGTATGGTTAAACCTCATCAGTGTTATTTAATATTCAAAAGTGAGCTTGAAAAACTTCCCTTTCACCCATATGCTTAACCTTTAGACGTGTACCCTTACTGTCACGTCTTCCTTCGTTACGAGACTTGAGTAGTCCTACATGTTTTGCATCTGACGAATAGTTTGCACAAAACTCAATGACTTATTCTCTAACGTACGTTTTAACAATAAATATCATAGGATGATAATGATTCTTCACATAGCCTTTCAATATCTTCATGTATCGTTCAAAATGATACATCCATCTTAAATAAACAGAACAGCACACTTAATCTCTCTAACTAGATGGTCTATTAAGTGAACCATGATGTCAAAAAATGAAGGAGGAAAAAACATCTCCAACTCACACAATATAATAATAGACTCGTTTTCCATCTTATCCAATTTATCAGGGCCAATCACTTTGTTACTTATATCATTAAGGAAAAAAGCACAATCTAGTTATGGCATGTCAGACATTTTTGGGAAAGATGCCACGAATAGCCACAAGTAGTAGTTGTTTTGCGTCAAAATGTGGAAATCATGAGATTTTAAGCCAATTATTTTGATATCTTTTATTGACACGACACTTTTGACATTTGAAGAGTAGCCAATAGGCACTTTCACACCTTGTAGACACTCAGAAGATCTTATTTTCCCTTCTTTGATAATGTATGGCATGCCAGTGGTAAATACATCTTGTTACCTCTTGGTTGTGGAGCTAACTCCTCTCTTAGTTTCATTTTAACCATATCTTAACGAGAGTTTAAACCATCCTTTGTCTTACCTTCAATGTTAAGAAGTGTTTCGATTATACTATCACATACATTTTTCTCAACGTGCATTACATCAAGACTAGACCAATATGGAAGGTCAAAGAACACTAACTTCTTCTTCCATATATTATTATTCGTAATTTTTTTTTGTTTTCAAAACTAACACTTATGCTCCTCACCCGATGATATACTTCTTCTCCACTTAAGGCCTTCAGGGAAACTTCATACTCTTGATATCCATTAAAAGCCTTTTTCAATCTTTGATATGGGTGATTATGTTTAAGAAATATTTGATGTACAAGATAAACAGTATTCTTTCCCTTCTCTAATGGATGGTAGCAAGTATCTTTTTGACATACATGACATGCTTTTTTCTCCTTAAATTTATAACCATACAAGTTACCATAAGTTGGAAAGTCATTGATGGTGCAAAATAACATGGCCCGTAAATTTAAATTTTCATTTGAAAAATTATCAAACACATAAATTCCTTCATCCCACAAATTTCTTAAGTCATCAATTAAGGGACTTAGATACACATCTATGTTATTTTTAGGTTGTTTTGGTTCCGAAATCATCGTAGATAACATAATATATTTCCTCTTCATGCACAACCAAGGAGATAAGTTGTAAATAATCAAGAGAATAGACCATGAACTATGGTTACTACTTAAACTACCATATGGATTCATGCCATTAGTAGAAAGTCTAATCCTAGGCTTTCATAGTTCATTTCTGAAGTCTGAAAATAAGGTATCAACCTTCTTCCATTGCAAAGAATAGGCTGGATGCCGAATTTTTCCATCACACATCCTCTCTTATGCATGTCATCTAATATTCTTTGCATCATTTAAGTTTGCAAAAAATTGCATAAACCTTGGAATAATTGGAAGGTACCATAACACCTTTGCTAGATGACCGATTGTGGTTACATCACAAACTTCGTCATCACCCTTATTCTTATATCGTGATGTCATACACTTGAGACACTTTTCTTTCTCTTCATTATCTTTCCAGTATAATATGTAATCATTGTGGCGAATGTATTTTCTTATACTCTATACCCACCAGATATAATATCTTTCTTTGCATCATATGCGCAGTTCGACAACATGTTTTCATCTGGAATCATTTCCTTCAACAACTCTAGCAATTGTGTGAAGCTTTTATCGGTCCAACTATTAATAACTTTCAAATTGAATAATCTCAGCATGGTCGACAGTCAGGTGAAGATTTTACAATTTGGATACAAAGGAATTTTGTTGTCATTGCGAAGAGTATCATGTATGTGTGCTCGTTGAAAAGAGTCTTGTCCAATATCATGAATAATTTCTTGTAGATGATCATTCATCTCTATATCAAATTCTTCTCTTAGGGATGCCTTTGGTGTATCACACAATTCACCATGTCATATCCAGTTCGTATAATTTTGAAAAATCCCATTGACTATTAGATGATCTCATATCCAGTTCGTATAATTTTGAAAAATCCCATTGACTATTAGATGATCTCATACGATGTTAGCATCTAAAGGTTCAATGTTCACACACATAGCACAAGGATAATGAAATCGTTCATTACTTTTGGGAAGATTAGTTTTGGCAAATGTCAAAAAATCTAACGCTCCTTTTTTATACTCTTCACTTAAGCAATTTTTCTGCATCTAACTACGATCCATAGTTATGAAGAGAAGAGAAATAATAGTAGTTAAAAGATGCAGTTACAAGCTTACAAGTTATGTGTGGTTAGTATTCATAAGGAAATTTCACTAGAACATGTATAATTGTCTTCTTCCCATATAAGACATGTGTGTTAGTATTGATAATGAAATTTCACTGAACGTGTATTGTTGTAGTCTTCTCATATAAGCCATATATTTTTGTAGTCTTCCCATATAAGCAATGTTTACAATGACCATACTCTCTTTAAAAATATAGATTTCCTTGAGTTTATTATTTCAGATATATGTTTTATGTTAGTCATATGGTTTGGGGTGTTTTTATATGTTTTGTGGTGTTTCGCAATGTTTTATATATGTTATATTAGTCATATATTTTATGGTATTTTATATATGTTTGATTAAAAATTTGCTGCACTTTGAAGCATGTGTTTGTAACCCGTATAATACAATATCTTTTTTCATGCAGTCCACATTCACCTGAAGTTAGATTATGTTTGTGTTTTGGTTGAGTTAGGATTCCTTAAAAATATTCTCTTAAGAGATAGATTTAAGGTTTACATGATTTTCAATTGTAATATGTTCAAATTTGCTACATATTCATAGAGATAACATTAGGGTTGTTCATGGTTCAGTTTAAGGAGATAATTGAACTGAACCAAATTGTACCATAACAAAATTCTTTAAAATGGAACCGAATCGTTGTAATTTTTTCTAGTATGATATATTTCATAGAAACACAACATGTATGTAAATTAATAGAGATAACATTTAGAAGCACAACATACATGCACATTCATAGAGATACATTTCGCAAACACATAAAAAATACGAAAACACAAAAAACCACCTTAGGAGTGAGACAGAGAAACAAACCTAGAAAATTTCAACTTTGAAAGATAGAATATCTATCCTTTCAAAGCCTGACCAGTGATATGGTTTTGCACAATCAAAATGAGACCACTCAGAATGTATATTCATTATCTGTCCAGAAAAGTTTCAGATCGCATTCACTAAAATCTGCAAAATTCAACTTAAATCATCATAATAAATACAACACAAAATCTCATTTGTATGACACAAATTCCTTGAATTTGGAACATATGAAAAGAAAAAGCGGTAATTACACATTTGTGGTTTGATTGCACACAACATATAATAAAGGTTGACAGAAACTGAGAGTAAACACTAAGAAAAACAAAAGGCATTGAAAATGTGTTATAAAAGATGAAATTTTGAAAAGACCAGCACTCGTGTTTCTATAGGTAGCGCACTAGTTGCAATCAAAATTGACCAAACAAGAACAATAGTAGGAGTCCTATTATTCCTTCCAATTATACCCTTAATAAAATAAATGGATACAAATGAATAATAACAAAAAAATGAAAATAATAGTTTCCCAAATAATGGATCCAATGACACAAAACCATTGTGAATTGCATGTGATAATCCATCAACCATAGTAAAAGAGATATCACTAGGCCATATTGGAGTAAAAGAAATCAAACCAGCCCAAATCATAGTCTTACATAAATTAAGAAATTTCATGAACTTTTTTCATCCAAAATCAATACAGAAGTAGAAATCCAAAAAATCTTATACCATTCAAATATACAATATTACTAGAAGAAAATAGGGTCATTAGCATGCTTTTTGATTTGACAAAGAAATTGGGGACACTGTATATCCAACGCGAACACAATAAATAATAAACTAGAACAATTATTTACCTTAAAAGAAATTGTTTCAGATGGTTCCGCAGCAAACACAAGATACTAATGTCTTATCAAACAGTTGCCCTCTAAGTGCACACAAATAAAGAAATGTTAAAACATGGCCTACATGCAACAATTAATTTGACAACTTTGACTTATAACACAGACAAGAAAAGATATGGGAGGTACAAATTAATAAAATAAAAACTACATGTTCAGATGAGGACCATGCCTAGGATTTGCAGGGTCTTCAATCTCAGAATATTCAATCAACATCAATAGAAAATTTCAAATAAGAACTAAAAACGGTTTATAAAAAAATTTAACAATTAATCCACTGACTAGATAATAAGAACTAAAAACGGTTTATAATTATTCATTTTTAACCAAAAAAAGGTATCCAGAAATATAGGAAACCATAGATCTGGAAAATGTGAGTCCCTAAAAATAGGTCAGATAATTTATATATGCCTCTAGAACAAAATTACTAAGTAATCGATCTAAGATCTCAGAAGTTGCAACTGAAAGAAGAGGCAATTTCATTTAATATAAAGAAATGAAAAGAGTAAATGGAAAATAATTTGATGTTGTCGGAAGTAGTTGGTTGTAATCTCATCTATGAACATATTAATGGAAATCCTATTGATTTTTTCATCATTCAACATAAAATACAACATAAATTAGTAAAAACATTAATCAACAAATTGTGACAGTAACATATATGAATTATATAAAGAAACACAATGACAATGGAAATAGTGATATCTGTGAGTAGCAAAATAAGAGTAAAATTTCTATCTATGATGGCTGAAAAAGATTAAACCCTGATTGAAAAAGAAAAAAAATTAGTCAAGTTTCTTCGTCGTGCATGTCATCATCGAGATGTGAGAATGGTCGTGCGATGATGAGAGATGAGAAAGTTTCTATGGATTTAGGTTTAACATTCATATGTATTGACGCATAATATTATCATATTGGTTAATCAGCTGAGAGATGATCAAATAAATAATATAATTTATATCACATTGTTTATAGACATAAATAACATCCGTAAAGTGATAGTTTATAATATTAGATATTGATTAGAATATGTATAATGGATCACGATGATATATTTGAATAGAATAATAAAACATAACCCAAACAATCTCTTTATATTTTTTAAATTTATTTTTATTTACCGTCATTTTAATTTAATTCTATAAACAAATATATTTCAAATAACCTTCTTTAAAATCATAAAGATTACTTAACGACAGTAAATATTGCACTAGCCAAGTAAATACAGTAAAAATACTTCCTTTTTCTTCTTCAACAGCTATATATTATAAATTTCATTCAAATATAAACATTGCTTGAATTCAATATTAATTTATAAGAACAAATAAATACATTTGTATGGTAATTAATTAATACATGGATTTTTAACCAGTTATTTATTAAAGAGGGTGATTTTAATTATTTAGTGGCGTTAGTCTCAATAACTTGAAAGAGGAAACGAACTTAACGAATCTTGCAAAATATTATAATATAATTTTAAATTGATCAAATAAATTTAAAGGAACAATAAATTGATCAAATTTGATACTCTATAATATATATATATATATATATATATATATATATATATATATATATATATATATATATATATATATATATATATATATTATTAAAGATCATAATATAACTAAAATCACGATTTTTTTTAAAAAGTTACATCTTAAAATTGATTTTTATGAAAAAAAACTATTTAAAATATTTTCAAAATAAAATGATTTTTCAAAATTTTAATTAATATCCAAAAAATTCCAACAAATTAATTAAATATTTAAAATATCATTTTAAGAAAAATTGTTTAAACAAAAACTTTATTTAAAATTTGTATAAAAATCCTTTTATATTTTTTTAACACAAAATTATATTATACTATAAAAATCATTAAAAATAAATAAATAAATCCAATAATTAAATCATAAAAATATCGTCATTTATTAACACAACTATCACATCTGTGTTAGAAGTATTATCTTCATTTATACACATTCACACATTCGCAAATGTGCTTTATGCACTTTGCAATTTTACGAAACGAACAAGTAGTATGACGACAATCTTTATCAGAACTGCATAAATCCAATCCTTTAATATCAAATAAGAAAAATTAATATTAATAATAAAGAATGAAAAATTGTGTATAAAATAAATAAATAAATTAAAGAATAAAAATTAAAAATTTAGACTTACCAACATAACACGAACTTTTGATGAATAAGAAAAGAAAAATAATCGTAACATATACAAACTTAAGAGATTTAGACATATTTTTCTTTTTGTCATACAAAAATACCAAATTGTTGATCACTTTATAATGGGAAAACTCTCACTCTTCAAATTAAATTATTTTAAAATTTTCAATAAAATAGTGTTTAGCACTTATGAGATTGCAAAAAGCCATTTCACAAACAAAAATGAAAATTTTAATTTGTCTTTTAAGCTCACTTATTTGATCTCTTAACCTTAGTAAAAATATGATTTAAAAATCTTAATTATCATTAGAGTTTTATTTCTACTAATATTTTATTATTTTATTTCCCTTTTATACTTTCGTATTATATATGGGGAATTTCACAAAGGAAATAATAGGTAGGAATGCACGATAACTCAATCTAATAAAAGTTATATATTCTATTTAACTTGATTTATCATCCATTTTTTTGTGGTAGGTTGTGTTGTAATCATGAAGTATTTGTTAGCCATGTTAAGAAAATGAGTTAGAGTCGTTAAAGATACAATTTCATGCCAATTATTTGGTTTTAATGTTTGTGTTAATGTCCTAAAAGCTCTATTTTTCTATAACTTCTTAGTTAACAACTATAACACTTCATATGTGGTAGCAAAAGGCTGGCAAAAGGGTTTGGTTCGTGGGGCATTCTCGTTTTACCCGTATTTTTTTATGGAGTAGGTCAAAATTTTAGACATGCACCTTTAATATATCCACCCCATCTTATTTTTTGTGGACTTTTACATGTATGATTTTTTATATATAATTTTATAATTTTTAAGCATAAAATGTCCAATACTCGTGGATTCGTCCCGTCCCACCCTCACTTTTTTACGGGACAACTATACGGAACATGCCAGTTTACCATCTAAGTAAAACCTCAAAATACTAAAGTGGAAAATTTCTTAGCACATAAGAGAGAGAGAATTAATAAGTTGTCTATTAATGGTGAAAAAAGTGACAAGAGAATTAATGAATTTTCTATTAATGGTGAAAAAATGACAAATGCATGGTCTTTACTTTGTTCCTACACAGTTGTGCATAAAAAGTTAATAATCCTTATCTATTTAAATAATTTCTCTTTCTTACTAATTTGGGATTGGTACTTGCCTTAGAATATTACATCTTATTGAAAGTTAATTATGGAAATAAATTAATCTATATTTTCATTAAATAAGAGGTCACAATTGGTTGTTTATATATGCTATTGTGGGCTTAAAACGTAGTAACAGACGAATTAACAGTGGAGATAAAAGTGGAAGAGAGATAGCAACCTATAAAAGTGGTTATGCTAAACAATATCTCTAATACTCCCCCTTAAGTTGGAGAGTGAGGGTTATGAACTCCCAACTTGGACAAGAAGTCAAGGAATGTCTTAGCTCCTAAAGATTTGGTGAAGATGTCAGCCTATTGCTGATGAGTTGAAACATGAGTCATAGTGATGACACCTGATTAAACATGGTCTCTTATGAAATGACAATCCACTTTAATGTGTTTAGTTCTTTCGTGGAAAACAAAGTTGGCGGCTAAATGAATGACTGCTTGATTATCACAGTATAAAGGTGTAGGAAATGTGCATGGAACTTGAAGAGTATTTAGTAGGTTGCATAGCCAAATAATTTCACTTGTAGCATGTGTTATTGTTCTATATTCAGCTTCACTATAAGAGCGAGAAATGGTTACTTGTTTCTTTGTTTTCCATGAAATTGGAGTCTTTCCAAGTTTCATCAAATAACCCGATGTAGATTTTGATGTTATGGGACATGATGCCAAATCCGAATCACAAAAAGAAACTAGTTGCAGATTATTGTTTTTAGGTAAGACGATGCCTTGACCCGGGGAGGATTTAAGGTATCGAAGGACTCTTATGGTTGCGTTCCAATGATCTTGAAGAGTTGTTTGCATAAACTGGCTCAACACATGTACATAGTATGTTAATTTTGGTCTTGTGATTGTGAGGTAAATGAGGCAACCAATTAGTCGTCTATATTTTAACGTATTGGAGTATGGTGGTCCATTAGCCAAAGCAAGTTTGTGATTTGCCTCCATTGGGAACAGAGAAGGGTTGAAACCAAGCATTCCACATTCATTGAGAATGTCAAGTGTATATTTTTGTTGATAAAGAAATAAGCCTTCTTGGTCGTGTGCTAGTTTGATATCGAGGAAGTATTTAAGTTTGCCAAGATCTTTCATATGAAAGCATTGACTTGATTATTTTTTGAATTTGGCACAAGCTTCATCATGGTTTCCAGCGATGATTAAGTCATTGACATAAACTATAACAACTATGAAGATAGATGGTTTGGTGTACGTGAAGAGACTGTGATCAACATGGCTCTCCTTGAAACCGTAACCAATCAATTCTTTTGATAATTTAGAATACTAGTTTCGAGAAGTTTGGCATAACCCCATACAAGGACTTCTTCAACCGGCACACCGCGTTAGGATGCGTAGTGTTGTAGCCTTATGAAAGTTTCATATAGACATCTTCATGTGAATCGCCATGAAGGAAGGCATTGCTAACATCCATTTGATGAAGGATCCATCGTTTGGTTGCCGCAACAGTCAGTAAGCATCTAACAGTTATCATCTTTGCAACGAGCACAAAAGTTTCATTGAAGTTCTCTCCTTTGATTTGAGTGAATCCTTTTGCAACTAATCGAGCTTTATGCTTCTCAATTTCTCCCATGGCCTTGTGTTTAATCTTGTACACCCATCAGCAACCTATTAACTTTTTCCCAGGTGATAGAGTGGTTAGTTCCCATGTTTGATTGTCCTCCAACGCTTGACGTTCTTGAGCCATGACATCTTTCCTTACTTTTAGTTTACTTGCTTGGATGTATGATGTAGGTTCTGCAGTGTTACTAATTACCGCAAGGTAAGCTTTGTGATTCGGGGAGAAAGTATCATAGTGAACAAAATTTAAAAAAGGGTATTTAATATTTGAGTGCACATTGTAGCAATATAAATCTTTGAGGTGTTGTGGGGGTTGTCGTATTCTTGGTGGCAACTCTATTCCAGCATTGTTATGTTCCTTTTTGTGCTCACCCGCAATTGTATCATGTTCATTGTTGTATGGAATGTTTGAAGTGAAACGGGATTAGGTGTATTATGCTCATCCGGTTCATATGTGTTGGTAGGGGATTTGGGTGCATGGTCCTGGTGCAAGATGTCAACATCATGAGTGTCAAGGTTGGTCGATGTAGTGGCAGTTTCTTGTGCATTGGTAGGGGTAATGGCTGCAAGTGATTGAACTGTTTCAGTTTGTGGCGGATGTAGCTCTTCATCATCACTGTAGTATTCTACAATGTATTTGTTAGTGTTGATGGAAGGTGGGTTTGATGCTTGAAAGAAGGGATAAGTATCCTCATAGAAGAAGATGTCTCTCGATGTATGGAAGGTACGAGTTTGAAGATTATAAACTTTCCATCCTTTTTTTCCTTGTGGATATCCAATAGATAAGCATTTGTCAACTCGTGGATCAAATTTGTCTAATGGTTTGGAGACATTCTTCATGTAGCATAAACATCCAAAGTTGCGTAGATGATTATATTGGGGTGAGTTTTCGAAAAGAAACTCATAGAGGTGGGACATTTATTAGCAATAGTAGGTGTTCTATTGATTAGGATTGTTGCAGTTAAAACACAGTCACCCCAAAAGTGCAATGGAAGGTTTGCTTGAAAGCGTAACGCTCACAATATATTTAATATATGTCGATGTTTACGTTCTACTTGTCCATTTTGTTGTGGTGTATAAACACAAGAGATTTCATGAATCATGCCCTCTTTCTGAATGAAAGATAAGAATTTGGAGTTAACAAATTATGTGCGATTTTTGCTACGTATTCTCTTGACAGTTTTGTTGAATTGTCGCCTAATCAAATTAGAGAAAGTGATCAAGTGGTGCAACATTTCAGTTTTCGATTTCATTAGATACACCAAGGGCCTCTAGTGTAATCATCAATAATGGTGAGAAAATATTGTGCTCTATTATGTGCAACAATATTGCATTTTCCCAAAGATCACAATGGATCAAATCAAAATTTGCAGTATGTTTATTATTACTTAAAAGAAATGCGTTTCTACATTGTTTTAATTTATGATATATATCACAACAGACTTATTTATGTGAGTCAAAAGTACATTGAAAGTGATGCAAAATTTCTTGTAAAGCTTGAGGAGAAGGGTGTCCCATTCTAGTGTGCCACAAAGTTATTAACTCTTTCTTAGTTGCCCCTAAGAACCCATGTTGAGATGGTTTTATGAACATATATACACCTTCACACATGTTACTGAATCCAATCTTCTTCTTCGTTAGAAGGTCCTGGATTATGCAACAATTTTGATCATAAGTCATCATACAAGATAGATCACGAATCAATATATGAATAGAAATCAAGTTGCAGTTGAATGAAGGGGCTAGGAGCATATTATGTAGTACGAAATTATTGGTCATAGATATATCTCCTATGCAATCAACAAGGATGGATATTCCAGTATGAGTGATAATTTGAAAAGATGTTGTCAGTTGCTTAATATTATGCAAAATAGATGGTAAATAAGTCATATGATGGGATGCACCACTATCAAGTATCCATGTATGAGTTGCATGTACATTATCTCTCATGTTATCGAGGGGAGGAACTGGATTTCTAGTGTGAGTGCCATGAAGATCATGCCCTAATGCCAAACCTTATGCAGTATCACGTTTGTCAACTGATGCAGAAATTTGTAATCCTCCATACTTGTTGTGGTCTCTTCTTGGAGTTCTTATGGGTTCCTAATGTGCAGGATAACTAACAATTTTGAAACACTTGTCTTTGACATGGCCATTATTACCACAGTGGTGACACTTGAGTTTCGGATATTCGCATCACTTTGATCTGTCGTGTTTGGTGGAGTGAAAGGTTGAGCCTGTATTAATGTTAACGCGTCTTTCTGTTTCAGTTGTCAATCGTGATTCCTCTCGTTGTATGAGATTGAAAACGCGATGCAGTGGTGGGAGAGGACCGGAGTTGAGGATGGTGCCTTTAATGTGAGCAAATTGGTCGTTATCAAGACCATCAAGAAACAGATGAATGTGTTGATCATAATCTCTTTTGGTTAAAGATTTGAAGGATCCACAGTTGCATTCTGGTAACGGTTGGAGTTCATCAAGCTCATCGAAAAGGCTTTTGAATTAGGTGTAATATTAGGTTATGTAGGTGTTTGATTGGCTGCATTATATGGTAAAACACTAGTTGGATTCTAATGTCTTGACTGATGTCATGACATGGTGTGTATGTGTGACTGCATTGTAGGTTAGAATATCTAACTGTACTCTGATGTCTTGACTGATGTCATGACACACTTGAGTAGTTCTGCAAGATTAGCTAATACAGGATTTATTGAATGTCAAACTGGATGTTGTGACATTCATCCCTGTCAGCAGATACTGAGGAATAGAACAATTGGTGTTCTGTTAGAGCTCAGTATTCATTTGCAGTCTGGTTATCAAGGAAATACCAGACCTGGCATAAGGCCTACTATATGAATGTCAAACTGGATGTTATGACATTCATCATGGACAGCATATACTGAATAATAGACAGAGTGGTGTTTTGCTACACTTCAGTATGTTTCTTAGTCTGTTCTTCAAGAGGATAACAGAACTGACTTAAGGCCAAATGTGTAAATGTCAAATTGGATACTTTGACATTTATTTATGTAAGCTGTTACTGTAGTATGGTCATTTTGGTCATATACAGGTCAGCAACATTGTACAGTCTGTTTTCTGGAAAAACAGACTTAGCATATGATCCTTGATGTCAAGCTGAATGTCGTGACATTCATTCCTGACAGCATATGCTATATTGTAGGTTGTTCAGTTTTCTGTTTCAGCTTTTTCTCAGGCTATTCTTCAGGGATTCAATAGCTGAGAGAAAATCCAGGAAATCAACAACCAAGCTACAATTAAGGAACCTAACAAATAGCCTATTTGTTAGCACACTAATATGTGGAAATTAGTTAGAATCCTATGTGGCATTATTTGTGGAGGTCTTGAGATATTTTAGGAACTAAATATGGAGATATTTTAGGAACTAAATATGGAGATATTGTAGGAACTAAATATGGAGATATTTTAGGAACTAAATATGGAGATATTTTAGGAACTAAAAGATTGAAGACCTTGTTTGTAGCAGAAAGTTTCTGCTGATGTTGTAACATCAAAGGAGAAGTTTGCTGCGATTTCTGAAGGCCCAAATCCAGTTGGGTGATTAGGTTATAAATAGCATATTGTAACCTAGTTTTTGTAAGCCTCTTAGAATGAATTTTTAGGGGTGTGTGTGAGGTAAACCTCCCAATCTGTGGGAAGGTTACCATGTGTTTCTCAGTGGTCAAAGCTGAGAGTATTTGTAACTCAAAGCCTGTAGGCATGAGTGATTTTGTTCTTGAATGAAGCTGTGAAGCAAGTTCAAGGTGTGTTAACATTACATTGTATTTGTAGTGATAGGAATGGAAACTGGAGGTTTCTATCTAGGAGTTCCTAGGTATAGATTGCATTGGGTAGGGATTAAGTGAAGTGTTGTAAACGGGGGAGTTTAACTCTGAATTAATACTGCTGATAGTGGATCTTCTTCCTGGCTTGGTATGCCCCCAGACGTAGGTGAGTTGCACCGAACTGGGTTAACAACTGCTTGTGTTTTTACCTTCTACACACTATATTTTGTTTGTTATAACTCAGTCTAGTTTTAGTCTGTTTATGAAGGGAATAACAGACATGACACATAGCCTGCAGTCTGAATGTCAAACAGAACGTTATGACATTCATCATTGACTGCTGATATTGATGGACTGGTTGATCTGTTACAGTTCACTCATCTGTAATGTTGGGACAGGTGATGTTCAAACCAATGAGACATCATGCTGATAACTGTGCAGGATAAATAAACATAAGGGCTATGTTTGATCTCTACTGTGTGTTTGCACTAGATGGACAGAACTGAATGTTCTTCTTTCCTGTGTTTGCATTAGCAGATGTTGTAACATCTGTGAATGTGTGCATATGAGTACTGGATCATAATTTATATAACTGTCTTGTTGTATTTGCAAAAATGTTAGATCAGATGTCATGATATGGAGTAGAACATCTGAACTCTGACTACACCAGAATTTCAAATGGTATCAGAGCAGGCATCCTGTTCTGCTTCTGGATGAGATCCATGGGTGATACTTTCTGGTATCTTGCAAGAAGTTATGTTGGAACCTGTGGAAGGTTCTGTAACTTCGCTGAATGGTCCCTTGAAGTAGGTGGATGGACTGTTCATGACAGGAATGGTGTGCACCTGTCTCTGGAGGTTGGCAATTGGCCTTTGTGTGGGACAGCTGTGCCAGTATTGAATCACATTCAAACTTGGTATGGTCTTGGAGGCTGAACTGGTGAAGTGTGTGTTCATAGGTTGAGTTGTATTATGATTTCCGCTGCATAATACCAGGCAAAACTCAAACTCTGATGTAGTTTCCCCTCATGTGGATGAAAGGCTGTTGTATTCAAGATTTCATCATAATCTATTGAAGATGTCAAAGATACTCGAGTCTCCTCAAGTCCATTCATCATGACGCTCTCACTTCAGGATGGTAAGAATCAACTGATCACTGATTCTTTTACTCTTTTGGGTAATGTATATGAAGACCTTGAAGAATTTCAAGGAAAGGTTGTTCCAAGGAGGTGGAACTAATGTTCTATGTGATGTTAGAACATGTTGTTCAACAAGTATGCAGCTACTGGTTGAAGAGTAGATGTTTTTAGGTGTCAAACAAAGGGAGACCTTGTTTGGAACCTACTCCTGACCTGGAAGAGGAGACATCTGTGTGTGCTAAGTTGACAAGGGTAGGGTCAACTGGGTGTATGCTCAAGAAGGTCACATGTAGAGGTCTGGTCTCTAGAAGTGGAGCTGGCTGAGATGTGACATTGCGCAATTTCCTGCTGCTTGCCCTACTCCTGTAGATTGATCAGGGCTAGATAGCTGTTCTCTGGAGTACTATGGTGTGTTGGAAGACAAGTCCTCTGGATGTTAGAAGTCAATAATGGGGTAATCTGACTGCTACTTCATTTAAGAGGATTGGGACCATGAATCTTGTTATTCAAGCACCACGATCAGAAGTGGTAGTTCTTTCAAGGAGTGAGAATATGAAGATTCATAGGGTGGTTGATGTAGTATGCTCTGGCAATGCATGTCTGCTATTGACTGGTATTCCTTTAGTACTTATGGTCAGCCAAAGTCTGATTGGTGTGATTGGAGAATGCTTAGGTATAACTCATAGAGTTAGTGCCACTGGTAGGGATGATGTATGTCATGTTGAGACATGTCTGTACAATGCATGGATATTGGTGTGAAGTTTCCATGATTGTTAATTTGAGGGGGAGTTTTGGTTAACCTCCTCACATTTGGTCAGCCTAGGGTCTGGTTGGCTGTTGACCTGTGTCACATGGGTTCTGGTGGTTGTGTGACACATTTGCAAGGAAGAATTCATCTCTCTCATTCCTAAGGGTGAATTTAATCTGGGAAGACTTTCAAAATTGTCGAGGTGCTTGCAAGCAGAAGATGTTGACACAAGAAGAGTACTTTCAAAGTATTCTTATGGTGGAAGTATCTGAAAGGATAATTGGGAAAGGATTTAAGATCAATGTCTACTTGTGCCAAGTACAAGTGTTTAATTGATTATCCTTGGAGCTCAAGATAACTGATGTTCTTAAAGATGTTGGAACATCACTTCTTCAAGATCCTGTGCAGAATCACAGGAAGGATAGTACATTGGCTTATGATCTATCTCTTTGGTGGCAGCAAAAGCATATGATCTCTGAAAAGGTTTCCTGGCAAGAAACATGTTCAGCCTTGGTATGTACAAGAAGAAGAAGACATCATAGTCTTGATGGTGGTTACTTGGATCAGTTTATTTCTGATCTAGGTAAGGAAGTGCATTAGCTTATGCATACTGTGGAGTCAAGAACAAGTGGCAGCAGTCTTGACATCATGGAAACAGCCTTGCTTTAGGATGTGGAATCCTTGGTATAGCTGAAGGGTTAGCTTCTAACTGGTCCTTCTGAAGACTCATACATCAGAGTGTCTGATGTCTTTGGAGAAGAAGCAGGGATTCATCAAGGTGTGAGCTTGGATGACTTAACTGCAAACCTGCAGAATGGAGGTTGTTTACTCAAACTTGGTTCCACAATCAAGTCTATGAGAACATTGAACTCTTGTTCTGTGAAGGGAGGAAGTTCTTTCAAGTGGCAGAAGAAGGAGCTGAATTCAACAGCTAGATGTCAAAACACAATGTTGTGACATTTGGTTCAACATCAGATTCTTAGTTGGTGAAGTGGCACATCAACTTGAGATAGAAAGGTCTACAGGGTGGTAGATTGGATACTTCAAAAAGGTCGTTCTCGTTGCAGTTCTTTGGAGTTGCTGGATAGAAAGGATGTTACATGTTCATGTCTTAGAAAATCTAAGTTTTGTTCAACATGTAGCTTGAAGTTCAAGTCTCACTTGGAAGGTCAGAATATCTTTGGGAGAGGTGTGATAGACGTGGAGAGGTCAAAGAATGGCATTTGACTTTTTCATATGAGGATTCATGAAGGAGGTAATCAACCAGTGGCATTTGGTCTATCTCAGAAGTGAGTTCGAAGAATCAAGATAATCCACATATGGCAGCTGATTATTCTTGAGGAAAGTCTGAGACAAATTACTTTTGAGCAGAAAAGTAGTAAGTTGAAGACAAAAGGAGGTGTTTTCTATTCATCTCTTGGAGCTTGTGGTAGAAGTTCTAAGCTATCTATGGAAGAGTATCTCTTATAATGAGATGAGAATGTATATGTCCCAACTTGTGTCTGGGTCCTTTTGGAGTAAGCTGGTGACTCAGTGATATCTGAAGATTATCAGATGGTTCCCTGTTATGTTGTGCGGATGTCCTAACTAATGTTAGAACATTTTGTGAAGTGGTGTTCTGTTCTGGTTAGAAGAGAGATTGACACAGAGTGTGGATGTGTTCAACCAAGAGGGTTGAACAGAGGGTGTGCTCTTGAAGATATGAAGATGCATCTTATGTTTTCCATTCATCAAGTGGTCTGGGTTCTCTTTGAATCAGGAACTATGTGAAGGTCCAACCTTGGGGTGTTGGATATGGTCATGTGTGATCTCCAAGTTTCAAGAGGAGAGTTGGTTGTTCATGACAGGGGGAGTTCTATCTTTGTGCTGCAAGTAATCACCAAGCTTGTGGTCTATGTGTTCTCAGATAACAAGGTATGACACCTGATACACCTGCTGTAAAGACAGTGTGTGACTACTTG
The DNA here is from genome assembly GCF_024323335.1 of Lathyrus oleraceus. Classification (NCBI taxonomy): domain Eukaryota; kingdom Viridiplantae; phylum Streptophyta; class Magnoliopsida; order Fabales; family Fabaceae; genus Lathyrus; species Lathyrus oleraceus. The sequence goes on along the minus strand of NC_066579.1, from coordinate 33,537,753 downwards.
ATCAAAGTTGTGAAGCAAGATCAGGTGGGTGCTAACTTGGTTGAAACTGTGAGGCAAAACCAAGTCTGTAATTCTGTTATTTGTGTGTAATTCTGTTTTTTTCTGTGGTCTGTAATTTAAAGTGTTGCTTTGGCAACATTTTTGACAAAAAGGGGGAGTAACAGGTGATACCCCAGGACAACAGAGTGTTATTGTGTTAAAACAGATGTTCATGACAGATTCAAGATTCCCTCCCCTGCAGCTGATGTGTGCTGTTATGTGAGGTTTTATTTAACTTCCATGTGTGTGAGTGTGTTGCCACTCTGAGTGTATTAGCTAGGCCTATTTCCTGCTATATGTGTGATTCCGCTGCTATGAACTCTGTTATGGGGATCAAAGTGTTTTAGCCAAAAATTTGCCAAAGGGGGAGTTTGTAGGTGTTTGATTGGCTGCATTATATGGTAAAACACTAGCTGGATTCTAATGTCTTGACTGATGTCATGACATGGTGTGTATGTGTGACTGCATTGTAGGTTAGAATATCTAACTGTACTCTGATGTCTTGACTGATGTCATGACACACTTGAGTAGTTCTGCAGGATTAGCTAATACAGGATTTATTGAATGTCAAACTGGATGTTGTGACATTCATCCCTGTCAGCAGATACTGAGGAATAGAACAGTTGGTGTTCTGTTAGAGCTCAGTATTCATTTGCAGTCTGGTTATCAAGGAAATACCAGACCTGGCATAAGGCCTACTATATGAATGTCAAACTGGATGTTATGACATTCATCATGGACAGCATATACTGAATAATAGACAGAGTGGTGTTCTGCTACAGTTCAGTATGTTTCTTAGTCTGTTCTTCAAGAGGATAACGGAACTGACTTAAGGCCAAATGTGTAAATGTCAAATTGGATACTTTGACATTTATTAATGTAAGCTGTTACTGTAGTATGGTCATTTTGGTCATATACAGGTTAGCAAAATTGTACAGTCTGTTTTCTGGAAAAACAGACTTAGCATATGATCCTTGATGTCAAGCTGAATGTCGTGACATTCATTCCTGACAGCATATGCTATATTGTAGGTTGTTCAGTTTTCTGTTTCAGCTTTTTCTCAGGCTATTCTTCAGGGATTCAACAGCTGAGAGAAAATCCAGGAAATCAACAACCAAGCTACAATTAAGGAACCTAACAAATAGCCTATTTGTTAGCACACTAATATGTGGAAATTAGTTAGAATCCTATGTGGCATTATTTGTGGGGGTCTTGAGATATTTTAGGAACTAAATATGGAGATACTTTAGGAACTAAATATGGAGATATTGTAGGAACTAAATATGGAGATATTTTAGGAACTAAATATGGAGATATTTTAGGAACTAAAAGATTGAAGACCTTGTTTGTAGCAGAAAGTTTCTGCTGATGTTGTAACAGCAAAGGAGAAGTTTGCTGCGATTTCTGAAGGCCCAAATCCAGTTGGGTGATTAGGTTATAAATAGCATATTGTAACCTAGTTTTTGTAAGCCTCTTAGAATGAATTTTTAGGGGTGTGTGTGAGGTAAACCTCCCAATCTGTGGGAAGGTTACCATGTGTTTCTCAGTGGTCAAAGCTGAGAGTATTTGTAACTCAAAGCCTGTAGGCAAGAGTGATTTTGTTCTTGAATGAAGCTGTGAAGCAAGTTCAAGGTGTGTTAACATTACATTGTATTTGTAGTGATAGGAATGGAAACTGAAGGTTTCTATTTAGGAGTTCCTAGGTATAGATTGCATTGGGTAGGGATTAAGTGAAGAGTTGTAAACGGGGGAGTTTAACTCTGAATTAATACTACTGATAGTGGATCTTCTTCATGGCTTGGTATGCCCCCAGACGTAGGTGAGTTGCACCGAACTGGGTTAACAACTGCTTGTGTTTTTACCTTCTGCACACTATATTTTGTTTGTTATAACTCAGTCTAGTTTTAGTCTGTTTATGAAGGGAATAACAGACATGACACATAGCCTGCAGTCTGAATGTCAAACAGAACGTTATGACATTCATCATTGACTGCTGATATTGATGGACTGGTTGATCTGTTACAGTTCACTCATCTGTAATGTTGGGACAGGTGATGTTCAAACCAATGAGACATCATGCTGATAACTGTGCAGGATAAATAAACATAAGGGCTATGTTTGATCTCTACTGTGTGTTTGCACTAGATGGACAGAACTGAATGTTCTTCTTTCCTGTGTTTGCATTAGTAGATGTTGTAACATCTGTGAATGTGTGCATATGAGTACTGGATCATAATTTATATCACTGTCTTGTTGTATTTGCAAAAATGTTAGATCAGATGTCATGATATAGAGTAGAACATCTGAACTCTGACTACACCAGATGTCATACCCCGATTTTGATCCTGAAATTTTTCCATTTTTTCTTTTATTTTTTTGCATTTTGCATACATTCATCAGTATAAAACGGATTTTAATATCTTGACTTTTTTATTTTTAATTTGATTTTAATTTCGAATTAAGTTTAATTCCAATTGTCAATTTAATCTTAATTGTTTATTTTTACTAACGATTAAAACTCTAATTGATTTTTATTTCCAAATGAATGTTAGAGTCGATATCCAAGTAATTTTAAATGAATTATTTTTAATTTGATTTTAATTTGGTTTTTTACTGATTTGTTATTATTATTTAAATTGATATTTAAAATTAGTCTTTGATTATTTCTAAAAAAAATCCATTTTATATCCATAGTACATTTCAAAATCAAAATAGCACATGCCACAAACATGTAGTTTCTGCTGAAAATGTGTCGGCCAGAGTTGTTGAAAGAGTTTCGTCGCTTGCATTTGTTTGGGGGCGGAAAGGTCAGGTTGCAAGATTTGTTGAAATAAAATTGAAAGTATTGGAGAATGGTCTCTCGACGGGACGAATATAGGGTTGGCATATGGTTAGATGATCAAATGTTGGTAGTGCTTATCTCAATTGGACATTTGATTTTATCTGTTGAAGTTGGAACCTGCTTTGGGAATTCTTAGTATCCCATCAATTTCTTTTGTGAAAACCTGTGTTATTTGCAAGCAAATTCACGGTTCCTGCACACCGTGCTACAAATGCTCCACTTATTTCCATGCCATGTGTGCATGAAAGGCGGTTACCGTATGGATTTGCATTGTTCGAAAAAATGGAAAGACAATAACAAAAATGGTTTCATAACTGTCCTTACCACAGAGCTCCAAATCTAGACAACATTTTGATTTCGCAAACCCCTTTTGGGGTCATTTCAACCGTAAGCCTATGACTTGTATATAATTATGACAGGATTGTATACAGTTGTTGTTTTACATAATGATGAAAGAAAAGCCGGTAAACTATCTGCTAATCACAATGTAGAACTTCCTCCAAATGCTATTCTCTCCATCCCGAAGCCATGCCAATTCTGCAATGCTTCCAGCCGCCGCAGCCCAAACTTCAGATTGGGGGTATTTCTGCTACAACGCTACCTGAAACAGAGTTGGAAACACGCGTTAAGGACTTACACCTAACAGGAACAGAGACAAAGATGAATAATAATTGACGACATTAAAGAACTATGCAAAAGCAGCAAAAGCAGTTCTGTTACCGCAAGGAACATCTTCAACAGTCCAGCCAGTTATACAAAATGATATGGACATATTCACATCATCCGGAATAGCTCAGCTACAATTGGAAGAACAATTCTGAGGGGAATCAACAACTTGCAAATTTCTTTTTTCAGACCCAACAACATCATGTTGTTTCTGCATCCAACACATCTTTTTAATCATCAAACGTTGGAATTCAACAACGGCAGCCATGGAGATTATCAAGAAAGCACTAACAAGACAGCAGATAGAAGAGACTCAAACCATTGTGACAACTCCTGAGAAGTGGGATATTATCACACGAAAGTCCGGAGACCGAACTTATGCACAACTTGTTGAGGATCTGTTTGCTGATGGACATGCACAAGTTTTGGTATCCACTGCTATCCTTGCCTGGGGTGTGAATCTTCCTACCCATACAGTGATAATTAAAGGCCCCAATATGATTCTTATGGCGAGGGAATAATTGTTACTGGCCACAGTGAGTTACAATATTACCTCTTTCTCATGAACCAACAACTTCCTGTTGAGAGCCGGTTTATTTCAAAGTTGGCCGATCAGTTGAATGCAGAAGTAGTTCTTGGTACGGTTCAAAACACACATGAAACCTGCAAAGAATCAAACCAAATTCTCGTGACTTCAGTTGCATCCATACCCAACTCAGAAAAACCAAAAAAAAACAATAAACAGAAAAACAAATCAAATCTTTAGGAAACTCTCCAGAGTGGATCCCGAGCTCGACCGCCTCGAATCGCTTCCATGGAACTCTTCTCTCCCTCAACATGATGAACAAGACGACAACACTTGTTCACTCTTCACCGGCTCCATTGAATTCGAAGGAGGTTTTCTTTCACTTGAAGAGACCATTGATGAAACTGAATATTATGCATGGAACGAGTTAAGGCTTCATCCTCTTTTAATGGAAGCAATACACAAGTTGGGATTCAAGGAACCAACACCGATACAAAAAGTTGTATTCCGTCTGCTGCTCATCAAGGGGAGGATGTCATTGGGGCTGCAGAGACAGGATACTGAGTGAGATAACTCCCATTCACCAAGTTGCCTGCATAGAAAACTAAAAAAAAACAAGAGGAATCGTAACAGAACCAAGGTCACAAGCAGCAGAAAATATCATCATTGCCGAGTTTGTCAAAGGCAAACCTGAAATGTAACCGTGTGCCAAAACTAGCCGGCAAGAGCAATAAGCATTGTCTTCTGTAGTAAACCAGCGCCCTCGGAGAGGAAGAGTCAACCAAAGAAACATGTTGTGGAAAAACCAAGAAGCTGTTTTGTCGCTATCAATCCTATCAACATCAAGTTTGTTTATCTAAAGAGGAGTCTAGTTGAGGAACTCTTAAAGGATCTTGAAACTTTTGAGACCAAAGTAGTTAGAAGCTTCATAAGAATCAAGTGTGACCCAAACGACTACCTTCAGGAAAATTCACACCAGCTGCTGCGAATAACCGGTATAAAGAAGAGCTCAGGAGTGGATGGGGAAATTTGCTTGCGAGCTTCTGGTTTCATTAAAGACATCAGCATTAATGTGAGAAAAGCCAACAAGGTTGTGAGAAAGGCCAAACCGAATTCTTGGACGGGTGTTAAACCGAGTGCGCCAACAAGGTTGTGAGAAAAGCCAAACCGATTTCACTGCAGTAACAAAAGATTAACAGCGGAAAGTTAAATCTCAAAAAGTTCCCAAATTGGAATTGGGACAAAAGCAAAGGAAAAAGCTAGGTACAGATTACCTTTCCAGAAAATAGCATCAAACAGGATAACTCGTTTCTGAGCGGACAAAAGTGCTTCTGAGAACTTTCTCCTTTGGAACCTTTGAGCACCAACCGAAACCCTAAATCAACAGAGCATAAATAGGGAGAACGAAATCAGTAGAGCACACGAAATAGAGAGAGGGAGGCGACCATAAACACGAAACCCTAATTCAAAAAAAAGAGAAGAAAGAAACCTAATCGAGAAACGGCGAAAGAACTGAGGTTGAAGAGGTGAAGCAGGAAGATTTTAACCTCGCCGTCGCCGTCGTCACCGCCGGAGGTGAGCTTCTTACTTGACTTCTCTTTTGATGCCATGGAATTTTTGCATGTTCATAGTGAGAGAGGGCGATTGAGAGAGTTTTAACGAGAGAGAGTGATGGAGAGGACGAGTTTGGGATTCTGAGAGAAACGGGATTGAGAGCTTTGGGAGGGGAAGAGCTATGTTCACCAAAGCTAGCTCTTTCATTTTCTTTTTTTTTATATATTATTATTTACCTTAGGAGTGTTTAGAGTTTTTTTTTTGGAAATTTAATTGACTCTTTAGTATTCCCAGGGGTTATTAATGTTGTTGGTTTAATAATAATTTCAAATTCCCAACCTCTAAAATCCAACAGCCAGGCGGCTGGATGTTTTGGGGTAACCTAACAGTCTTTTATCTATTTATTATTTATTGTTATTATTTTGGTTTTATTTCCTTTAAATTTCTTTGTTCCAATCCTTTTTTGATTTATAAAGCCTATTTAACATTGTAAATAACAACGAACACTAAGTAGCCTAGTGGAGAGGAGGTAGTTCCATAGTCTTAGGTGGAGTGAGTTCGATACTCATACGTAGCATTTTTTAGTATTTCATTTTCTTTTAGATTTTATTTTTTTTGTCTTTTAGTATTTTGTTTCTTGTAATATTATTTCTTTTATGTCCATGCTTCTTTATTAATTTCATCATATATTCGACACCGTTTTAAAACTAAAAAAAATCATACTTTTCTCGATTTAATATCGAGCCCTTTTTCATACCCTTGTAAGTCGATTGCTTTTAAGCATCGCCATCAACCTCACATGGCCTACTCTTGGGCCTTCTTACAATGAGCTCTTAAGCAACATCAACTTAACTTCCAATAATTTCAAACCTCGGTACTTTATTTGTTTTAATTTAATATTCAAAAATCATTTTCTTAATAAACGTGAAGAAAAAGATTACCTGGATGGAATGTCCAGTCGTAATCCCGAATATTAGGCTCAAGCTGTAAGAGCTTGCAAGCCATAAATATTCGTCTTCTCTTTAATACTCTAATATTCAAATCATTTTCTTAATAAACGTGAAGAAAAAGATTACCTGGATGGAATGTCCAGTCGTAATCCCGAATATTAGGCTCAAGCTGTAAGAGCTTGCAAGCCATAAATAGTCGTCTTCTCTTTAATACTCTAATATTCAAATCATTTTCTATATAAAAAATGGAAGAAAAAGATTACCTGGATGGAATGTCCAGTCGTAATCCCGAATATTAGGCTCAAGCTGTAAGAGCTTGCAAGCCTTTAATATTCGTCTTCTCTTTAACACTTTAATATTCAAATCATTTTCTAAATAAAACGTGAAGAAAAAGGTTACCTGGATGGAATGTCCAGTCGTAATCCCGAATATTAGGCTCAAGCTGTAAGAGCTTGCAAGCCGTTAATATTCGTCTTCTCTTTAACACTCCAATATTCAAAATCATTTTCTAAATAAAAGTTGGAAGAAAAAGGTTACCTGGATGGAATGTCCAGTCGTAATCCCGAATATTAGGCTCAAGCTGTAAGAGCTTGCAAGCCATAAATATTCGTCTTCTCTCCAAAATAGTTATGAATATCTAAACCATTTTCTTAATAAAGTTGGAAGAAAAAGATTACCTGGATGGAATGTCCAATCGTAATCCCGAATATTAGGCTCAAGCTGTAAGAGCTTGCAAGCCATAAATATTCGTCTTCCCTCCAAAACATTCATAAATATTCGAATCATTAGCAATATTGGAAAGAAACAGACTGCCTGGGTGGAATGTCCAGACGTAGTCCCGAGTATTAGACCCAAGCTGTAAGAGCTTGTAGGTCACAAGTACTCGTCTTTCAAACTTCAAAATACCTAATTCACACCTTAATACTTTTTCAATAAAGATGGAAATGGAACATGGTGTATACCGTGCACTCCTGAGGCTAGGATTCGAGATGTATATCTCGCTCATCCAAGTTCTCGCCATCACTCAAAATACATCCAACCGATCAAACTCTTTTCTCGCCGCCGTGCGACCAATCAAAGAACCTTTTTCATAAATGAAAGATATATTGTCTTAAGTGATACAAAACAATGTTTCGGCCACGATTGTTGAGTAGAGATAAGTGACGCTTTTCCGAATGTAGATTTATGAATCCGTTCGATGTGTGGTACGCGTCCACTCCTCATCTGTTTTGGGTAAAACGATGTTTTTGTCGATTAATACAATATGGCTTTCGCTAAAATCGACCAACAAACAAACATTTTTCTACCCAGAACTACGTAAGCCTTGATTTCTCTTTTGAGATACGTAGGAGCAGGATTTTTAAATCTTGTCAGGCCCACTAATAAAAAACTTAGGTTTAGTCCTTCGTTAAAAAATCCAAAAACATTTCTCCTATCTTCTATTCTTTCATTCCCACCTAATAAATTGAAAAGCCTAACATTTCAAACTAACATTAATGCACACAACTGACCTAATGGTTCCCGTTGAGTACAACGGACGTGAGGGGTGCTAATACCTTCCCCTTGCGTAATCGACTCCCGAACCCTGATATTGGTTGCGATGACCATATCTTATCCTTTCTTTTGTCTTGGGTTTTATCGATATTTCCCCTTTCCTTTTTAGGAATAAATAAAGTTCGGTGGCGACTCTGTTCAGTCCATCATTGCGAGCGTGCGATCGCGCTTCGCTTTGAAGTCGTATCCCCATTTTTTCCGAGGTGCGACAGATGGCGACTCTGCTGGGGAGACAATCCCTAAGTGAGTCAAGCCTAGTTAGGTCGTTTGTGTGCCTTTGTTTGTTTACCTATGTGGCTTTTCTTTATTGTTTTTATTATCTCTATTGTCATATTGATAGAATCTGTTGTATTGGTTCGATTATGGTTTGGTACTTGGATGCTCTGATTGCAAACCTTGTGGGAAAGACTTTTTACCCGAGTCTCGAGTAAAAACATAAGATAGGACGAGGTTGAGTAGTGCGGGTCCGCGAGATGTATTTCTCGTTGGGTCGGTACGAGAACCTCACTTAGAGTAGATTCTTGAGAGGATGTTGTCGCTCGGCAAGTAAGTTGCCGTAAGCTTCGATGTTTTCTTTAGGATCCATGACTCTGAGAACCATTTGTAGAACCTTAGTTCTTTGCCCAACTAGGAAAGATGGTTGCGTAGTGTGGGTCTGCGAGATGTATTTCTCGTTGGATCGATGCGAGAACCTCACTTAGAGTAGATTCTTTAGATGGAGTTGATGCCCGGCAAGTAAGTTGCCGCAGGTAGCAAACAGTCTAATGGATCCATGACTCTAGGAACTTTTATAAAAAAAACCCTAGATCATACCCGGTGAGAACCTATTCTTGGAGAGAAATCTGATTCATTAGTACCTCAGACTTTTGAACCCGTGTATTGAGAAAAAAAAAACAAATATGCATGACTTGCATTGCATTCATTCACTTGCATCTGCATCTCATCATAATGCATGACATTTTCCAGACAAAATACAAAAAAAAAAAAAAAAACTCATCCATCCTTTGTCCATGATAAGCAAAGTGATTCCTGACACGCCAAAGAGCAAAGAACCATGTCTCAGGAGATGATGGACGAGCTAAGAAATAGCCAAGAAGCACTGAAGGAGGAACTTAACCTTTTGAAGAGCCGAATGAGATGGGTCTTGGAAACCCTGCAAGTCTTGTTGGGAAAAGAGGGTCACCCAATATACGCTGCTGCAACAAAGAGAGCTACTACGCCACATCCATCCGGTGTTACCCCAAGTCAAGGGAAATTCTATGCGGAAACTCCTCATTTACCAGTATATGGACCTCCCTCAAGACGTCATCATCAACATCCTCTGGCTATTGCTCCTCAAAGTCACCAAAGCCAGGTTCAGAACAAAAATCAGAATCAGAACAAGAGGAACAAGGATCACAATGACTCGATTCCGGTGCCATATAGCAAGCTTTATCTGCAACTGATCCAAAATGCTTTGGTGACCCCCTCGAGCTCTCACACCTGTGTCACCATACCTGCCATGGTACAATCCAAATGCAACATGTGAATTCCATAAAGGAGCATTGGGACATGACCTGGATTCTTGCTTAGCGTTGAAAGCCTTGGTGCGAGGGTTGATTAACAAAAAGAGCTTAATCTTTGAAGAAGATCATCCGAAGGTCAAGTGTGAATACCATACTGGGACAATGGGGCACTCCATCGAGGAATGCAAGAGTTTTAAGCTCAAGCTGCAAGGATTGATTGACATAAGGTCACCAACACTCAAGGAGGAAGGCTCAGGTACATATACCTTGATTTCTGGGCCAGGTAATGAGAAAGGGAAAGGACCCTTGAGACCCCTCAAGGTTTTGTACCACAAGGAAGATGTCAGGGATGTGGCTAATGAACTATCATTATTTCCTGGTAAGAGCATTGAGATACCGCCTTGGATTTCCAACGTCACGGCCCATACCAATGAAAGAAAAGGGGAAGTGAGTAGTGGATCCAAGAGGGTTGCGTTCAACGATGAGAATGAAGGAAAAGAATTTGAAGATCATCATGCCAATGTCGAAAAGCTTGTTGATCCAAACCTTCAAGTTTGAAGAAGTCAATTCCCTAGAGCTGGCAATCATTTGGTTGTTTCAACACTTCTTTTGTAGTTTCTTTGCATGTTGGTTGTTATTTGCTTTTAAACATTGTTGTTTTATTTGAATTGGTAAGATTAATGAAATGTTTATGCATCTTTTGAATTGATCCATTCGTATTCACTCGTTTTTAAAAACAAAATACTCCTCTCATTCACTTTTGTTTATCAAACTGTTGTGTTAACAAAGATTGGAGGGAGGATGATGAAAACGAAACACCTGAAATTGTTGTGGTATGCTTTTAAGTAAAACCTTGCCGATGATGTAAGGCATTGTTTCAAATCCCCAAACACTGAAGTTATAAGGAGTTAATCCCTAGTCAACCACTTTGAGCCTAGAAGTTGGTGTTTATTTTGGATCTAAAACCCTTAATCTTAACCTGGGGCAGGGTAGTTGTGTTCAGATATTTTGATCATGTATTCGATCTTTCAAAAATCGTCCATATGAACACCCTCCAATTAGGTTCAACCACGTGTTATCCTTCGCACACATGTTGAAGTGTTGAAGAAGTTAAGAAAAGCTAAAATTAGTGTTGGTTGATCCTTATCCACCAATAATGTGGCAGTCAATACCTTTAAAAAATAAAAAATAAAAGCCCGCTAAGCCAAATACCACAAAATAACTTAGGCAAAAGTTAGGGCATCCCGGTGGGCCGAAAGCTTCAAAGAAGTGGTCCAGGCAAAATAAGGGATAAAGAAAAACAAAAAAAGGAGGTCATTAAATCCTCGACAAAAACAAAATAAGGTGACTGTCATTTCAAGAAAATTCGTCTTGAACCCTCATCACACCTTCGAACCCTCTTGGAAGTTGAACGCGTGTATTGAATTGACTGAACATAGGAACTGGAGATCATCAAGAAGAAGGGGTGGGTAAAAATAAATTTTGAGCCTTATATCCTTTTGTTTCAAGAAACCGCGAACCAGACCACGTTATAACCCTTAAAAGACCTAATTGAGGCAGGGTTTATTTTGAAAACATACTACAACAAGGTTGTGTTAACCTGACTCCAAACGATTTTTGTTAATCATTTGATGGCACCGACTTGTATACTGTGAATGACTTGATCACCATTGTGTTCTTATCAGTGACTCGTTCACTGTATTTCACCCGTTCATATCAATAAATTTTGATTTCAAATTTTTGCATAAGCTTTGAATTAAAATTACCATTTTTGAATGAACAATCTTATTTGCAAGTCAACACTTAGCATCAAAGAAATTCAATACACAGTTGAGGAACTTGATGGAGTGAAAGAAGTCTAGTCAGGGGCAAATCACTTTGAGCATCAGTTAATTCGAGCTAGTCACCCTAAGGGTCATCTAGCCAAGAGTAATCTGCTTCAAGAATCAGACCGGGGCAAGCCACCTCAGAGCTCAGTAAGTCCAATCACTCCAAGGTTCAGTTAGCCAAGAGTAATTTGCTTCAAGACTTGGACTGGGGCAAACCACCTCAGAGCTCAATGAGTCCAACTATCCAAAGGACAGTCAGTCAAGAGTCTACCATTCCAACATTTGGTTAGTCAGGTTCGGACCATTGCAAGTTTCAACCACTTGGGGCAAGCCATCTCGAGGTAGTCTCATGGCAAGTTGTTTCCAAATCCACTTTCAAGGTGAACATTTCCAAAGACCCAACAAACTGGGGCAAGATGAGCCACAGAGGGGCAGAACCTCTTTCTTCGTGCTTTCAAACTGCTCAAACAAATTCTGCCATACGTCAACAACTATTGAGTTTAAGACGAGTGCCCGAAAATTATGCTAGCACGATTCATTAATCCTCCAAAAGGATCCATTGGCTAAGCTGTGGCCATCAAACTGGATAGAATCCTCCTTTGACAACATCTATCATAAAATATTTGGTTGAGTTCTCGGTGTTGAGGAATCATGAGCTTCCATAAAAAGCCTTTACCAACTCCCAGTCCACTCAAGTGTCAGCATTCTCATAGCATGATCATTCATATATCATGCATAAAAGAATTCAAATCATGCATAGCCGAAATGTACTTCGTGCTCATTTTGCATCGACCCAGGTCTTGTTGTCGATCCTAGATCCTTTGACCTCTAATTCCAGCTTGTCTTTGGTATCCTTAAACCATCATCCGGTTTTTGCAGTCATTTTCAAATCCAACCCAGTTGGCACCTATTAAAAAATTTTCCATTAAGGTTCATTTTCTTTTTGGATTATCCGATGAATTTCCGGATTACTCCTTGGTTTATTGATGAATTTCCATAACTTGTCTGATGTATTTCCAGATGTTTCACCATCTATCTGAGGTGTTCTCTGATATGTCTATATTCTGATGTATTTCCAGAATTTCCTTGATGTATTACCAGATGTGTCTGTATTCTGTTGTATTTCCGGAATATCACTTGTAATTCTGATGCATTTCCAGAATTTGTTTCTTTTACTCTCGGATGAATTCCCAGACATGTCACTTTTATTCTGACGAAGTTCCAGAACCCCTATGTCATTCCCTGGAATTATTTCAAGACTCATTGGTGTCTCCTAAAAATCAGTTGTTGCTAGGCATTATTCCAAGCTCAGTTGTTACTAGAACTCATTTCAAAGTCCAATTGTTGTTGGCAAAATCCGTTAAAAGCTGGTTGTAGTCCATTGCTTACGGTCAGAGTCCAATTGTTTTTATTCCGGGGTCCGGTCATGCTTGAACCTACTCTGAAGATTCTTTGTTCAATCCTATTCAGGTCATGTACGAACCTGTCATTGAACCTTTTTATTCCGGGGTCCGGTCATGCTTGAACCTACTCTGAAGATTCTTTGTTCAATCCTATTCAGGTCATGTACGAACCTGTCATTGAACCTTTTTATTCCGGGGTCCGGTCATGCTTGAACCTGCTCTGAAGATTCTTTGTTCAATCCTATTCAGGTCATGTATGAACCTGTCATTGAACCTTTTTATTCCGGGGTCCGGTCATGCTTGAACCTGCTCTGAAGATTCTTTGTTCAATCCTATTCAGGTCATGTATGAACCTGTCATTGAACCTTTTTATTCCGGGGTCCGGTCATGCTTGAACCTACTCTGAAGATTCTTTGTTCAATCCTATTCAGGTCATGTATGAACCTGTCATTGAACCTTTTTATTCCGGGGTCCGGTCATGCTTGAACCTGCTCTGAAGATTCTTTGTTCAATCCTATTCAGGTCATGTTTGAACCTGTTCTTGAACCCTTTTATTCCGGGGTCCGGTCATGCTTGAACCTACTCTGAAGATTCTTTGTTCAATCCTATTCAGGTCATGTATGAACCTGTCATTGAACCTTTTTATTCCGGGGTCCGGTCATGCTTGAACCTGCTCTGAAGATTCTTTGTTCAATCCTATTCAGGTCATGTTTGAACCTGTTCTTGAACCCTTTTATTCCGGGGTCCGGTCATGCTTGAACCTACTCTGAAGATTCTTTGTTCAATCCTATTCAGGTCATGTATGAACCTGTCATTGAACCTTTTTATTCCGGGGTCCGGTCATGCTTGAACCTGCTCTGAAGATTCTTTGTTCAATCCTATTCAGGTCATGTTTGAACCTGTTCTTGAACCCTTTTATTCTGGGGTCCGGTCATGCTTGAACCTACTCTGAAGATTCTTTGTTCAATCCTATTCAGGTCATGTATGAACCTGTCATTGAACCTTTTTATTCCGGGGTCCGGTCATGCTTGAACCTGCTCTGAAGATTCTTTGTTCAATCCTATTCAGGTCATGTTTGAACCTGTCATTGAACCTTTTTATTCCGGGGTCCGGTCATGCTTGAACCTACCCTGAAGATCCTTTGTTCAATCCTATTCAGGTCATGTATGAACCTGTCATTGAACCTTTTTGTTCCGGTGTCCGGTCATACTTGAACCAGCTCTGAAGATTTTTTTTGTTCAATCCTATTCAGGTCATGTATGAACCTGTTGTTGAACCTTTTTATTCCGGGGTCCGGTCATACTTGAACCAGCTCTGAAGATTTTTTGTTCAATCTTATTCAGGTCATGTATGAACCTGTTGTTGAACCCTTATTCCGGTGTCAGGTCATACATGAACCTGTTCTGAAGAGTTTTTCTCCATGATTATTCCCCAGCGTTGTCAGGTCATATGTGAACTGGTTGTAGCATTTTTTCCTTGATTCGGGTTTAGTAAGTCATGTGTGAACTTACTACCGAAATCCCTTGTGTTCTAAGTGTCGTTTATCAAATCTCACTTTGAATACTCCCCAGTGTGTGTCTGATTCTCCAGCAGGACTGTTTCCCCAGCAAGTTGTTCCTTACCATTTGTCTGTCTTCCTGTGGACCATCACCATCCCCCACATATTGGTCTGTCCAGTAGCATCTCCTGTCAAGGGTCCACCATATCCCTAGCAGGGAAGAAAATTAAAAAAAAGAATCATGCATCCACGCATATCATCCATGCGTATCATATCATATCATATCATATCATATCATATCATATCATATCATATCATATCGCATCATGTCATAGGGATTCAGGATCAAAATCCGGGTCTTCTTAGTATTTAACCATCTCCCACTATGATCATATGAAGAACGTTCTACTTCATATTCTCTAGTTGAAGATACTTAAATAGGGGCAACTGTCATACCCCGATTTTGATCCTGAAATTTTTCCATTTTTTCTTTTATTTTTTTGCATTTTGCATACATTCATCAGTATAAAACGGATTTTAATATCTTGACTTTTTTATTTTTAATTTGATTTTAATTTCGAATTAAGTTTAATTCCAATTGTCAATTTAATCTTAATTGTTTATTTTTACTAACGATTAAAACTCTAATTGATTTTTATTTCCAAATGAATGTTAGAGTCGATATCCAAGTAATTTTAAATGAATTATTTTTAATTTGATTTTAATTTGGTTTTTTACTGATTTGTTATTATTATTTAAATTGATATTTAAAATTAGTCTTTGATTATTTCTAAAAAAAATCCATTTTATATCCATAGTACATTTCAAAATCAAAATAGCACATGCCACAAACATGTAGTTTCTGCTGAAAATGTGTCGGCCAGAGTTGTTGAAAGAGTTTCGTCGCTTGCATTTGTTTGGGGGCGGAAAGGTCAGGTTGCAAGATTTGTTGAAATAAAATTGAAAGTATTGGAGAATGGTCTCTCGACGGGACGAATATAGGGTTGGCATATGGTTAGATGATCAAATGTTGGTAGTGCTTATCTCAATTGGACATTTGATTTTATCTGTTGAAGTTGGAACCTGCTTTGGGAATTCTTAGTATCCCATCAATTTCTTTTGTGAAAACCTGTGTTATTTGCAAGCAAATTCACGGTTCCTGCACACCGTGCTACAAATGCTCCACTTATTTCCATGCCATGTGTGCATGAAAGGCGGTTACCGTATGGATTTGCATTGTTCGAAAAAATGGAAAGACAATAACAAAAATGGTTTCATAACTGTCCTTACCACAGAGCTCCAAATCTAGACAACATTTTGATTTCGCAAACCCCTTTTGGGGTCATTTCAACCGTAAGCCTATGACTTGTATATAATTATGACAGGATTGTATACAGTTGTTGTTTTACATAATGATGAAAGAAAAGCCGGTAAACTATCTGCTAATCACAATGTAGAACTTCCTCCAAATGCTATTCTCTCCATCCCGAAGCCATGCCAATTCTGCAATGCTTCCAGCCGCCGCAGCCCAAACTTCAGATTGGGGGTATTTCTGCTACAACGCTACCTGAAACAGAGTTGGAAACACGCGTTAAGGACTTACACCTAACAGGAACAGAGACAAAGATGAATAATAATTGACGACATTAAAGAACTATGCAAAAGCAGCAAAAGCAGTTCTGTTACCGCAAGGAACATCTTCAACAGTCCAGCCAGTTATACAAAATGATATGGACATATTCACATCATCCGGAATAGCTCAGCTACAATTGGAAGAACAATTCTGAGGGGAATCAACAACTTGCAAATTTCTTTTTTCAGACCCAACAACATCATGTTGTTTCTGCATCCAACACATCTTTTTAATCATCAAACGTTGGAATTCAACAACGGCAGCCATGGAGATTATCAAGAAAGCACTAACAAGACAGCAGATAGAAGAGACTCAAACCATTGTGACAACTCCTGAGAAGTGGGATATTATCACACGAAAGTCCGGAGACCGAACTTATGCACAACTTGTTGAGGATCTGTTTGCTGATGGACATGCACAAGTTTTGGTATCCACTGCTATCCTTGCCTGGGGTGTGAATCTTCCTACCCATACAGTGATAATTAAAGGCCCCAATATGATTCTTATGGCGAGGGAATAATTGTTACTGGCCACAGTGAGTTACAATATTACCTCTTTCTCATGAACCAACAACTTCCTGTTGAGAGCCGGTTTATTTCAAAGTTGGCCGATCAGTTGAATGCAGAAGTAGTTCTTGGTACGGTTCAAAACACACATGAAACCTGCAAAGAATCAAACCAAATTCTCGTGACTTCAGTTGCATCCATACCCAACTCAGAAAAACCAAAAAAAAACAATAAACAGAAAAACAAATCAAATCTTTAGGAAACTCTCCAGAGTGGATCCCGAGCTCGACCGCCTCGAATCGCTTCCATGGAACTCTTCTCTCCCTCAACATGATGAACAAGACGACAACACTTGTTCACTCTTCACCGGCTCCATTGGATTCGAAGGAGGTTTTCTTTCACTTGAAGAGACCATTGATGAAACTGAATATTATGCATGGAACGAGTTAAGGCTTCATCCTCTTTTAATGGAAGCAATACACAAGTTGGGATTCAAGGAACCAACACCGATACAAAAAGTTGTATTCCGTCTGCTGCTCATCAAGGGGAGGATGTCATTGGGGCTGCAGAGACAGGATACTGAGTGAGATAACTCCCATTCACCAAGTTGCCTGCATAGAAAACTAAAAAAAAACAAGAGGAATCGTAACAGAACCAAGGTCACAAGCAGCAGAAAATATCATCATTGCCGAGTTTGTCAAAGGCAAACCTGAAATGTAACCGTGTGCCAAAACTAGCCGGCAAGAGCAATAAGCATTGTCTTCTGTAGTAAACCAGCGCCCTCGGAGAGGAAGAGTCAACCAAAGAAACATGTTGTGGAAAAACCAAGAAGCTGTTTTGTCGCTATCAATCCTATCAACATCAAGTTTGTTTATCTAAAGAGGAGTCTAGTTGAGGAACTCTTAAAGGATCTTGAAACTTTTGAGACCAAAGTAGTTAGAAGCTTCATAAGAATCAAGTGTGACCCAAACGACTACCTTCAGGAAAATTCACACCAGCTGCTGCGAATAACCGGTATAAAGAAGAGCTCAGGAGTGGATGGGGAAATTTGCTTGCGAGCTTCTGGTTTCATTAAAGACATCAGCATTAATGTGAGAAAAGCCAACAAGGTTGTGAGAAAGGCCAAACCGAATTCTTGGACGGGTGTTAAACCGAGTGCGCCAACAAGGTTGTGAGAAAAGCCAAACCGATTTCACTGCAGTAACAAAAGATTAACAGCGGAAAGTTAAATCTCAAAAAGTTCCCAAATTGGAATTGGGACAAAAGCAAAGGAAAAAGCTAGGTACAGATTACCTTTCCAGAAAATAGCATCAAACAGGATAACTCGTTTCTGAGCGGACAAAAGTGCTTCTGAGAACTTTCTCCTTTGGAACCTTTGAGCACCAACCGAAACCCTAAATCAACAGAGCATAAATAGGGAGAACGAAATCAGTAGAGCACACGAAATAGAGAGAGGGAGGCGACCATAAACACGAAACCCTAATTCAAAAAAAAGAGAAGAAAGAAACCTAATCGAGAAACGGCGAAAGAACTGAGGTTGAAGAGGTGAAGCAGGAAGATTTTAACCTCGCCGTCGCCGTCGTCACCGCCGGAGGTGAGCTTCTTACTTGACTTCTCTTTTGATGCCATGGAATTTTTGCATGTTCATAGTGAGAGAGGGCGATTGAGAGAGTTTTAACGAGAGAGAGTGATGGAGAGGACGAGTTTGGGATTCTGAGAGAAACGGGATTGAGAGCTTTGGGAGGGGAAGAGCTATGTTCACCGAAGCTAGCTCTTTCATTTTCTTTTTTTTTATATATTATTATTTACCTTAGGAGTGTTTAGAGTTTTTTTTTTGGAAATTTAATTGACTCTTTAGTATTCCCAGGGGTTATTAATGTTGTTGGTTTAATAATAATTTCAAATTCCCAACCTCTAAAATCCAACAGCCAGGCGGCTGGATGTTTTGGGGTAACCTAACAGTCTTTTATCTATTTATTATTTATTGTTATTATTTTGGTTTTATTTCCTTTAAATTTCTTTGTTCCAATCCTTTTTTGATTTATAAAGCCTATTTAACATTGTAAATAACAACGAACACTAAGTAGCCTAGTGGAGAGGAGGTAGTTCCATAGTCTTAGGTGGAGTGAGTTCGATACTCATACGTAGCATTTTTTAGTATTTCATTTTCTTTTAGATTTTATTTTTTTTGTCTTTTAGTATTTTGTTTCTTGTAATATTATTTCTTTTATGTCCATGCTTCTTTATTAATTTCATCATATATTCGACACCGTTTTAAAACTAAAAAAAATCATACTTTTCTCGATTTAATATCGAGCCCTTTTTCATACCCTTGTAAGTCGATTGCTTTTAAGCATCGCCATCAACCTCACATGGCCTACTCTTGGGCCTTCTTACAATGAGCTCTTAAGCAACATCAACTTAACTTCCAATAATTTCAAACCTCGGTACTTTATTTGTTTTAATTTAATATTCAAAAATCATTTTCTTAATAAACGTGAAGAAAAAGATTACCTGGATGGAATGTCCAGTCGTAATCCCGAATATTAGGCTCAAGCTGTAAGAGCTTGCAAGCCATAAATATTCGTCTTCTCTTTAATACTCTAATATTCAAATCATTTTCTTAATAAACGTGAAGAAAAAGATTACCTGGATGGAATGTCCAGTCGTAATCCCGAATATTAGGCTCAAGCTGTAAGAGCTTGCAAGCCATAAATAGTCGTCTTCTCTTTAATACTCTAATATTCAAATCATTTTCTATATAAAAAATGGAAGAAAAAGATTACCTGGATAGAATGTCCAGTCGTAATCCCGAATATTAGGCTCAAGCTGTAAGAGCTTGCAAGCCTTTAATATTCGTCTTCTCTTTAACACTTTAATATTCAAATCATTTTCTAAATAAAACGTGAAGAAAAAGGTTACCTGGATGGAATGTCCAGTCGTAATCCCGAATATTAGGCTCAAGCTGTAAGAGCTTGCAAGCCGTTAATATTCGTCTTCTCTTTAACACTCCAATATTCAAAATCATTTTCTAAATAAAAGTTGGAAGAAAAAGGTTACCTGGATGGAATGTCCAGTCGTAATCCCGAATATTAGGCTCAAGCTGTAAGAGCTTGCAAGCCATAAATATTCGTCTTCTCTCCAAAATAGTTATGAATATCTAAACCATTTTCTTAATAAAGTTGGAAGAAAAAGATTACCTGGATGGAATGTCCAATCGTAATCCCGAATATTAGGCTCAAGCTGTAAGAGCTTGCAAGCCATAAATATTCGTCTTCCCTCCAAAACATTCATAAATATTCGAATCATTAGCAATATTGGAAAGAAACAGACTGCCTGGGTGGAATGTCCAGACGTAGTCCCGAGTATTAGACCCAAGCTGTAAGAGCTTGTAGGTCACAAGTACTCGTCTTTCAAACTTCAAAATACCTAATTCACACCTTAATACTTTTTCAATAAAGATGGAAATGGAACATGGTGTATACCGTGCACTCCTGAGGCTAGGATTCGAGATGTATATCTCGCTCATCCAAGTTCTCGCCATCACTCAAAATACATCCAACCGATCAAACTCTTTTCTCGCCGCCGTGCGACCAATCAAAGAACCTTTTTCATAAATGAAAGATATATTGTCTTAAGTGATACAAAACAATGTTTCGGCCACGATTGTTGAGTAGAGATAAGTGACGCTTTTCCGAATGTAGATTTATGAATCCGTTCGATGTGTGGTACGCGTCCACTCCTCATCTGTTTTGGGTAAAACGATGTTTTTGTCGATTAATACAATATGGCTTTCGCTAAAATCGACCAACAAACAAACATTTTTCTACCCAGAACTACGTAAGCCTTGATTTCTCTTTTGAGATACGTAGGAGCAGGATTTTTAAATCTTGTCAGGCCCACTAATAAAAAACTTAGGTTTAGTCCTTCGTTAAAAAATCCAAAAACATTTCTCCTATCTTCTATTCTTTCATTCCCACCTAATAAATTGAAAAGCCTAACATTTCAAACTAACATTAATGCACACAACTGACCTAATGGTTCCCGTTGAGTACAACGGACGTGAGGGGTGCTAATACCTTCCCCTTGCGTAATCGACTCCCGAACCCTGATATTGGTTGCGATGACCATATCTTATCCTTTCTTTTGTCTTGGGTTTTATCGATATTTCCCCTTTCCTTTTTAGGAATAAATAAAGTTCGGTGGCGACTCTGTTCAGTCCATCATTGCGAGCGTGCGATCGCGCTTCGCTTTGAAGTCGTATCCCCATTTTTTCCGAGGTGCGATACCAGAATTTCAAATGGTATCAGAGCAGGCATCCTGTTCTGCTTCTGGATGAGATCCATGGGTGATACTTTCTGGTATCTTGCAAGAAGTTATGTTGGAACCTGTGGAAGGTTCTGTAACTTCCCTGAATGGTCCCTTGAAGTAGGTGGATGGACTGTTCATGACAGGAATGGTGTGTACCTGTCTCTGGAGGTTGGCAATTGGCCTTTGTGTGGGACAACTGTGCCAGTATTGAATCACATTCAAACTTGGTATGGTCTTGGAGGCTGAACTGGTGAAGTGTGTGTTCATAGGTTGAGTTGTATTATGATTTCCGCTGCATAATACCAGGCAAAACTCAAACTCTGATGTAGTTTCCCCTCATGTGGATGAAAGGCTGCTGTATTCAAGATTTCATCATAATCTATTGAAGATGTCAAAGATACTCGAGTCTCCTCAAGTCCATTCATCATGACACTCTCACTTCAGGATGGTAAGAATCAACTGATCACTGATTCTTTTACTCTTTTGGGTAATGTATATGAAGACCTTGAAGAATTTCAAGGAAAGGTTGTTCCAAGGAGGTGGAACTAATGTTCTATGTGATGTTAGAACATGTTGTTCAACAAGTATGCAGCTACTGGTTGAAGAGCAGATGTTTTTAGGTGTCAAACAAAGGGAGACCTTGTTTGGAACCTACTCCTGACCTGGAAGAGGAGACATCTGTGTGTGCTAAGTTGACAAGGGTAGGGTCAACTGGGTGTATGCTCAAGAAGGTCACATGTAGAGGTCTGGTCTCTAGAAGTGGAGCTGGCTGAGATGTGACATTGCGCAATTTCCTGCTGCTTGCCCTACTCCTGTAGATTGATCAGGGCTGGATAACTGTTCTCTGGAGTACTATGGTGTGTTGGAAGACAAGTCCTCTGGATGTTAGAAGTCAATAATGGGGTAACCTGACTGCTACTTCATTTAAGAGGATTGGGACCATGAATCTTGTTATTCAAGCACCACGATCAGAAGTGGTAGTTCTTTCAAGGAGTGAGAATATGAAGATTCATAGGGTGGTTGATGTAGTATGCTCTGGCAATGCATGTCTGCTATTGACTGGTGTTCCTTTAGTACTTATGGTCATCCAAAGTCTGATTGGTGTGATTGGAGGATGCTTAGGTATAACTCATAGAGTTAGTGCCACTGGTAGGGATGATGTATGTCATGTTGAGACATGTCTGTACAATGCATGGATATTGGTGTGAAGTTTCCATGATTGTTAATTTGAGGGGGAGTTTTGGTTAACCTCCTCACATTTGGTCAGCCTAGGGTCTGGTTGGCTGTTGACCTGTGTCACATGGGTTCTGGTGGTTGTGTGACACATTTGCAAGGAAGAATTCATCTCTCTCATTCCTAAGGGTGAATTTAATCTGGGAAGACTTTCAAAATTGTCGAGGTGCTTGCAAGCAGAAGATGTTGACACAAGAAGAGTACTTTCAAAGTATTATTATGGTGGAAGTATCTGAAAGGATAATTGGGAAAGGATTTAAGATCAATGTCTACTTGTGCCAAGTACAAGTGTTTAATTGATTATCCTTGGAGCTCAAGATAACTGATGTTCTTAAAGATGTTGGAACATCACTTCTTCAAGATCCTGTGCAGAATCACAGGAAGGATAGTACATTGGCTTATGATCTATCTCTTTGGTGGCAGCAAAAGCATATGATCTCTGAAAAGGTTTCCTGGCAAGAAACATGTTCAGCCTTGGTATGTACAAGAAGAAGAAGACATCATAGTCTTGATGGTGGTTACTTGGATCAGTTTATTTCTGATCTAGGTAAGGAAGTGCATTAGCTTATGCACACTGTGGAGTCAAGAACAAGTGGCAGCAGTCTTGACATCATGGAAACAGCCTTGCTTTAGGATGTGGAATCCTTGGTATAGCTGAAGGGTTAGTTTCTAACTGGTCCTTCTGAAGACTCATACATCAGAGTGTCTGATGTCTTTGGAGAAGAAGCAGGGATTCACCAAGGTGTGAGCTTGGATGACTTAACTGCAAACCTGCAGAATGGAGGTTGTTTACTCAAACTTGGTTCCACAATCAAGTCTATGAGAACATTGAACTCTTGTTCTGTGAAGGGAGGAAGTTCTTTCAAGTGGCAGAAGAAGGAGCTGAATTCAACAGCTAGATGTCAAAACACAATGTTGTGACATTTGGTTCAACATCAGATTCTTAGTTGGTGATGTGGCACATCAACTTGAGATAGAAAGGTCTACAGGGTGGTAGATTGGATACTTCAAAAAGGTCGTTCTCGTTGCAGTTCTTTGGAGTTGCTGGATAGAAAGGATGTTACATGTTCATGTCTTAGAAAATCTAAGTTTTGTTCAACATGTAGCTTGAAGTTCAAGTCTCACTTGGAAGGTCAGAATATCTTTGGGAGAGGTCTGATAGACGTGGAGAGGTCAAAGAATGGCATTTGACTTTTTCATATGAGGATTCATGAAGGAGGTAATCAACCAGTGGCATTTGGTCTATCTCAGAAGTGAGTTCGAAGAATCAAGATAATCCACATATGGCAGCTGATTATTCTTGAGGAAAGTTTGAGACAAATTACTTTTGAGCAGAAAAGTAGTAAGTTGAAGACAAAAGGAGGTGTTTTCTATTCATCTCTTGGAGCTTGTGGTAGAAGTTCTAAGCTATCTATGGAAGAGTATCTCTTATAATGGGATAAGAATGTATATGTCCCAACTTGTGTCTGGGTCCTTTTGGAGTAAGCTGGTGACTCAGTGATATCTGAAGATTATCAGATGGTGTTCCCTGTTATGTTGTGCGGATGTCCTAACTAATGTTAGAACATTTTGTGAAGTGGTGTTCTGTTCTGGTTAGAAGAGAGATTGACACAGAGTGTGGATGTGTTCAACCAAGAGGGTTGAACAGAGGGTGTGCTCTTGAAGACATGAAGATGCGTCTTATGTTTTCCATTCATCAAGTGGTCTGGGTTCTCTTTGAATCAGGAAGTATGTGAAGGTCCAACCTTGGGGTGTTGGATATGGTCATGTGTGATCTCCAAGTTTCAAGAGGAGAGTTGGTTGTTCATGACAGGGGGAGTTCTATCTTTGTGCTGCAAGTAATCACCAAGCTTGTGGTCTATGTGTTCTCAGATAACAAGGTATGACACCTGATACACCTGCTGTGAAGACAGTGTGTGACTACTTGATCAAAGTTGTGAAGCAAGATCAGGTGGGTGCTAACTTGGTTGAAACTGTAAGGCAAAACCAAGTCTGTAATTCTGTCATTTGTGTGTAATTCTGTTTTTTTCTGTGGTCTGTAATTTAAAGTGTTGCTTTGGCAACATTTTTGACAAAAAGGGGGAGTAACAGGTGATACCCTAGGACAACAGAGTGTTATTGTGTTAAAACAGATGTTCATGACAGATTCAAGATTCCCTCCCCTGCAACTGATGTGTGCTGTTATGTGAGGTTTTATTTAACTTCCATGTGTGTGAGTGTGCTGCCACTCTGAGTGTATTAGCTAGGCCTATTTCCTGCTAGATGTGTGATTCCGCTGCTATGAACTCTGTTATGGGGATCAAAGTGTTTTAGCCAAAAATTTGCCAAAGGGGGAGTTTGTAGGTGTTTGATTGGCTGCATTATATGGTAAAACACTAGCTGGATTCTAATGTCTTGACTGATGTCATGACATGGTGTGTATGTGTGACTGCATTGTAGGTTAGAATATCTAACTGTACTCTGATGTCTTGACTGATGTCATGACACACTTGAGTAGTTCTACAGGATTAGCTAATACAGGATTTATTGAATGTCAAACTGGATGTTGTGACATTCATCCCTGTCAGCAGATACTGAGGAATAGAACAGTTGGTGTTCTGTTAGAGCTCAGTATTCATTTGCAGTCTGGTTATCAAGGAAATACCAGACCTGGCATAAGGCCTACTATATGAATGTCAAACTGGATGTTATGACATTCATCATGGATAACATATACTGAATAATAGACAAAGTGGTGTTCTGCTACACTTCAGTATGTTTCTTAGTCTGTTCTTCAAGAGGATAACAGAACTGACTTAAGGCCAAATGTGTAAATGTCAAATTGGATACTTTGACATTTATTAATGTAAGTTGTTACTGAAGTATGGTCATTTTGGTCATATACAGGTCAGCAAAATTGTACAGTCTGTTTTCTGGAAAAACAGACTTAGCATATGATCCTTGATGTCAAGCTGAATGTCGTGACATTCATTCCTGACAGCATATGCTATATTGTAGGTTGTTCAGTTTTCTGTTTCAGCTTTTTCTCAGGCTATTCTTCAGGGATTCAACAGCTGAGAGAAAATCCAGGAA
Source organism: Lathyrus oleraceus (assembly GCF_024323335.1). NCBI lineage: Eukaryota > Viridiplantae > Streptophyta > Magnoliopsida > Fabales > Fabaceae > Lathyrus > Lathyrus oleraceus. Next base: position 33,512,632 of record NC_066579.1, on the reverse strand, counting down.
ATCAACAACCAAGCTACAATTAAGGAACCTAACAAATAGCCTATTTGTTAGCACACTAATATGTGGAAATTAGTTAGAATTCTATGTGGCATTATTTGTGGAGGTCTTGAGATATTTTAGGAACTAAATATGGAGATATTTTAGGAACTAAATATGGAGATATTTTAGGAACTAAATATGGAGATATTTTAGGAACTAAAAGATTGAAGACCTTGTTTGTAGCAGAAAGTTTCTGCTGATGTTGTAACAGCAAAGGAGAAGTTTGTTGCGATTTCTGAAGGCCCAAATCCAGTTGGGTGATTAGGTTATAAATAGCATATTGTAACCTAGTTTTTGTAAGCCTCTTAGAATGAATTTTTAGGGGTGTGTGTGAGGTAAACCTCCCAATCTGTGGGAAGGTTACCATGTGTTTCTCAGTGGTCAAAGCTGAGAGTATTTGTAACTCAAAGCCTGTAGGCAAGAGTGATTTTGTTCTTGAATGAAGCTGTGAAGCAAGTTCAAGGTGTGTTAACATTACATTGTATTTGTAGTGATAGGAATGGAAACTGGAGGTTTCTATCTAGGAGTTCCTAGGTATAGATTGCATTGGGTAGGGATTAAGTGAAGAGTTGTGAACGGGGGAGTTTAACTCTGAATTAATACTGCTGATAGTGGATCTTCTTCCTGGCTTGGTATGCCCCCAGACGTAGGTGAGTTGCACCGAACTGGGTTAACAACTGCTTGTGTTTTTACCTTCTGCACACTATATTTTGTTTGTTATAACTCAGTCTAGTTTTAGTCTGTTTATGAAGGGAATAACAGACATGACACATAGCCTGCAGTCTGAATGTCAAACAGAACGTTATGACATTCATCATTGACTGCTGATATTGATGGACTGGTTGATCTGTTACAGTTCACTCATCTGTAATGTTGGGACAGGTGATGTTCAAACCAATGAGACATCATGCTGATAACTGGGCAGGATAAATAAACATAAGGGCTATGTTTGATCTCTACTGTGTGTTTGCACTAGATGGACAGAACTGAATGTTCTTCTTTCCTGTGTTTGCATTAGCAGATGTTGTAACATCTGTGAATGTGTGCATATGAGTACTGGATCATAATTTATATAACTGTCTTGTTGTATTTGCAAAAATGTTAGATCAGATGTCATGATATGGAGTAGAACATCTGAACTCTGACTACACCAGAATTTCAGGTTATACTCATGTCAGAATCTTTTTGCAGAAGGCATATGGTGCACCATAATTGATGAATGTGCGGTGCGTTGATATGAGAAAATCGTTCTTCAAGATCGATCCAAATGTCGCGAGCAGTTGATGAATGAGAGATGCTTCCATGTAGATTGGGATCGATCGCATTGATAATCCACACCATGACCATGGAATCAGCTTTCTCCCGGTTGGAAAAGTCTGCAGAATCGCAGGTTGCTTTCTCGATAGAACCATCAACAAAATTGATCTTCACCTTTGCGCGTAGATCCGTTTTCATGGCTCAAAGCCATGTGCGGTAGTTGCTTCCATTCAAGGTTGCAAAAACAATAGGGGTTCATGGATTATCAGAATCATCCAGAGTATATGTAGGATTGGGTGGGATGATGATGGAAGGAGATTCTTTCTCAGGTTGATCATCATCGGGATCGTTGTGCTCGAATGCCATATTGAAAGTTAACTATGAAAATGCATTCATCTATACTTTTATCAAACAAGAGGTTATAATTGACTATTTATATATGCTATTGTGGGCCTAAAATGTTTCAACAAACTAACTAACTAACAATAAAGATAAAAATGGAAGAGAGATAACAACCTATAAAAGTGATTATGCTAAAACTTATCTCTAATACATATTCATCATTTAGAAAATGATAAGTCATCCTAAATCCCTTGAGAAAAATTGAGTTTCATAGTTACACTTATTTCCATCATTCCTTCATTGTTTAGCTCACTTTCCATGTTCAAATAGCTGAAATAAAAAAATTCATTATTGTACAAGAAGATATTGAGAGAGACTACTCAATGTTAAATCTATTAGACCATTTTTGATTGTTTGAGAAAATGATAGTATTGATTAACTTCATACCCCAAATGATTGTTTGAGAAATGGTAGTATTGATTAAGTTCAAAATCCATGGGTACACTTGTCATACCTCAAAATTTCCCCTCCCATTTTCATTTTCATCTAACCTTTTGGTTTGAGATTCATTTGCATTCATGTGCATTCATGAGATCTAGTTCCCTAACATCATCATATATTCAAAGGTTTGAGACTGATTATACTTAACAAGAAACTAGGGTTTTCTTAAGGATCAAACCCTAGGGGTTATGATGCTACAGTCAATGAGGATAGCCCATTTCATGGTGGTCAAGATGCAAAACCCTAGTTGTAGGTGCTTGAGGCCTTGGAGGTTGCATCTTGGTGTTTCATCCATACCATACCCTAATTCTTGATCTAGGAGGGTTGTGAATCTTGTGGCTTGCTCTGAGGTGGTGGAAGCCCTAGTTGTGGTTCATGGCATTGGTACATTACTTGAGCTGACACCTTGATCTTTGACCTAGTTAAAACCCTAGTTCATGGTGCTATATGATTGGTCTAAGGTATGTTTGCATTCATATTTCATTCACATTCCATTCATTGATTGCATGTTCTCATGGTCCATTTGATCCAAGTCACATTGCATCCATTAGTTTTCATGGTCTCATTTGATCTAAGTTTCATTCATTCTCATGTCATTCATTGTTTCCATGGTGTGTCAAGGTTCAATTTAAAGTCCCAATTAATTAAAGTTCACTGTCCATTTGGTCAAGTCATTTCATGGTCCTTGGATTTCAATTTTCATTCATTCAAAGCATTTGTTTCAAAATTGATTTCATTTAAATTCAAATTTGTTTCATGTGTTTCATCAAGAAAATTTGACTAAAAAATACATTTCATTCATGAAGACCATTGATTAAATTGTCCATACATGTTTCATTGAAAATTTACAAAGAAATACACTTTTTTGCATAAGTTGACTTTTGGTAAACAATTGACTTTTTAATTAACTAGTTGACCAAAATCAACTCATCATGTCTACAATCCCTAAACCCTAATTTCCTTGTTCTTCAAGATCACACCACCCCTTGCATTTATACATTTCCTACAAAACAAAACAAAGAGCAAAACCATATGTCATTTTCAAGCATTTCAAGTCTATGCATAAGCAAAGCAACTTCAAGCATGAACACATACATGAACCAATTTCAACCATGCCTAACCTAGACCAAACATAACATCCATGGCCAAATCATCACCATACATGCAAACATGACATTTCACCACACTTCAAGCATTTCCATTCATAGCCATGGCATACCAAAATACATTGTGCAAAATAATTCATTACATAGACACCATTCATAAATATTAGCTACATTTCATGGCCATTACAACAATCATAATAGCCACATCAAATACATTTCCATCATCAAGACCTAGAATACACACACAAAAAATCACACCAAGAGCAAAAGCATCATGTACATCACATTCACACAAGCAAAACACTTTTAAACAACCATGACACAAAATCATAGGATATTAGAACTTCAACAAGTTCAAGACTTCAATTCAGTGGAGGGAGATTTGAACTAACTTGATTTGTTTAACCTCAGAAAAGCACATGATAAACATGATGAATATGTTAAACCATTTTTTGGCACGTGCGTTTTTTTTGGCTGAGTTCCAATTGTTGTGCATTAGGCTTTTTGGCCCAAACTTCATGCTTCCTGCACACTACCTTGCCTCTGCACCCCTATTTTTACTTGCTGAAGTAACATTGGGCCTAGCATGGGCTTGCACATCTTCTACTTTGTGCACCTTTCATTTGATGAGTATACCCCCTATTTTGGACTATTTTTTTTGCATTTTATTTTTCTATTTTCTTTTATTATTTTGTTACATTTTTTTTATGATAATTGTTCATGTTAACACAAAATTGATATAAAATTAAAATGTTAGTTTTTATTAGGTTTTTATTTATAAATTAACATGATTAGTTTGTTAATTAGGATTAATGAATTGTTTAGTTCTTTGATTGTTTGAAAAATGATTAGAAAAATATATGTGATTAATCATAGTTTCTTTTCTTGATTAGGTTTAGATGTTAATTAATATGATAATTGTAAATTGCATGATTTGGTTTTAGATTTTAATTCTTTCATGTTTTAGATTTTAATTTTTTCATGATTAGAATTTAAACTAGTTAGAATTAATCTTGTTCATAATATTTTAGGTTTAATTGATCCTTCATAATATTTTAGGTTTAATTGATCCTTCAATCATTGTTTCTTGTAGACTTTGATATGATACTCTTATTAATTGCATTCTAACCTATGGCATGTTCCCTTAGAGTTAGGTGTTTATAGATGATTAATCCCTAGGTTTTGTAGTCTTTATTTCCTTGTGCATGAATTTTCAACTGATTTCCACCCTGATGGATTCAGTTGATCAAAGCTCGCTTTGATCAATTAAATCCTTTGATTATGCTCATGCCCCCTATCTATTCAGGTGATCAAAAGTCCCTTGATCATTTGATATGACCATTTTGTTATAATGGATGCACTGGATATTAGGACTTCAACAAGTTCAAGACTTCAATTTAAAATCAATACAAGTCAGAACATTGTAGACATACTGGATTATTGTTCAAGCACAACAAAGGTTCTCTTTCAACAATCATCAGTTATGATGCAAATTGCATGTCATGAGCCTTAAGTAGTAGAAAAGGGATGAGGGGGAGCATTACTATCCTCATTCTGAATATTTGTAGGTACAGGATGAATGACCCAATTACTCATAATATTCATCTATATTCATAGACTTTAGTGCAATTTAAATCGGATAACTAACAAGTGTTTCCACACAGATGGGGCATGCATACTAGAGTTCAAGATCTCAAACTTTTAGGGTTTCTTTTCCCTTTATTTCTTTGTTCAATTTAATACTAAAACCATTTTTGTGAATAAACATGAAAAAAAAATATGATTAGAATTGTGCGCCATGAGCCTTAAGAAATGGAGAAGGGGTGAGAGGGAGCATTCCTATCCTCATTCTGAATATCTTTGGGTACGGGATGAATGACCAAGTTGCTCAAAGTATTCACCTCCATTCATATACTTTAGTACACATCAAATCAAGATATCTTTTCAAGAATAAAAGAAAACTCAACTCATCAAATTCATTTTGCCTCGGGGCATATTTTTCAAAGCTTTTTCAGAAAGGACATGTTACTTACGTTCTACCGTGAACGAAGCTTAACTCCCCCATGTGCACGCATATAAGAAACATTGACTGTTAGAACACGAATGTTAACACTGTTCACTAAAAACAACCAACGCATATGTATTTTCTTCCATGAACTACAGAGCTCTGATTTCCTTATTGCACTATAAGGATACGTAGGCATGAGGGACGCAATCCTCAATGAGCACATTAATTATTATTTTCTTTTTTCACACTAACTTATCAAACCTTTTTTCCCTTTCACGAGTAATCTTTAGATAGTAACACCCTTTCGAGCATAGAACAATCAAAATGGTTCTCATTAAGTACAATGAATATGAGGGATTCTAATACCTTCCTCTTGCATAACCGACTTCCTTACCCTTTTTTATATTCCCACAAGTTTTATCGATGTTCTCCCTTTCCTTCAGGAATAAATAAAGTTTAATGAAGACTTTGTTGTATCTTTGAGTGTGTGATGCGCTCGGGTATATGTCGCATAACTTCAGTTGGAGACTCTATTGAGGAATCCCTAAGAAAGTCGAGCCTAGTTTTTTTTTTGCTTTCTCTGCATGCTTTAGGTGTTTATCTTTATCACTTTACTGGTTTTATCTTTATATTACTTATTGCATTTCTTTACTACTTTAAATAATCATATTCTGCTTTATTATGGATATTATCTGTTATACTCTATGTTGGGTTGGGATGACGTTATATGAGAGAAGCTCTATATCCGAGCTTGAGTATACACACAGGATAAACTCGTGGATAGTCATGTCGACCCGCATTTCACGTGTTGGGTTGGAACGAGACCACATCCAAACTAGATTCACTTGGAAGTACTTTTGTCCTGCGAGAATTCGCTACATCGGGGTATTTTCATTTGGATCAATGTCTTGGGGAAACCTTTTAGGGACCACCTTTGAGGACTAGTACACACTTGTGAGAGGGGATATTGGGTTTTTGCAGGAAACCAAGACCCTTCATACCATTTTTCTCTTGTATACGTCGGACCTTTGATCCTACATTGAGTTACATGGGCAGATTATCCAGAGTATCCAGATTATGTTGAATCTTTGAATCTATGGTGCTTGCATATCATTTCATCATATTTTCATACCCCAAAATTTACCCTCCCTTTTGCTTAGTTTCATTTGCATACATGGAATAATATCACGCATCATCATAACTTTAGCATGACCTTTTGCATTTGGTCACTGGCTCACAAGCATGGCCATATTCTTTGTTTGATCTTAACATTAGGGTATTTTCACTTTGATTTACTCATCAACTAACCAAAGCATCAATAAGGGATGGTACTTGTTTGTTCCTTTGTTCATATAGGTGACCATGCCTTAATTTAAGACAACACAAATGTTGTTTTGGTCAAGAAAGATGCAAGTGTGGTTCATTGTTTCAAGGGTGGTTCATGTGTTTATGCCACATCAGTCAATCTTCAAGCCATCCTCAAGATCATTAAAGCTTTAATCAAGTTATCTTCAAGGTATTTTCATTCCATCATCATTTTAGCTTGGGATGCAAGAGAACTTCAAGTGTGCACAAGTTGGCATAAGTTTGGTTGACCTAATTTGCAAGTATGGTTTATTTTTTGTCTAAACCCTATAACTTCTTCAATGTTCAACCAATTGATAACTTTCGTTGAGCCAAGTGTTCATAATGAGTTCCTCTACAACTTTGCTTCAAGGCTCAAACACCAATTCAACCTTTAAGGACCTCAATTTTGGAAGTGACCAAGTTATAAAAAATGCATAAAATCATGTCATGACCCCTATTTTACACATACGCCATTACCAGCTCAAACGCCTAATTGACAAACTTCTTTATTCATTTTGTCAAGCTCATAACAAAGATCATTTGTCCCAAGTTTGACTCAAAATGAACAAGGGAATCAAAATTTATTCAAGCGTGAACATGAGGTCTCAAATTGCCCAAATACGCAAGAAGTTGCTTGACCTAATGCATGAACAAAGAACCTTGTCATGACCTGGACTTTACCATCATGCCATTTTCATATCAAAACTACTTTTGATGTGATTCTTTTTGCACTGAATTCCTTGCAATGAAGTGAACAAAATGCGCAAATCCAAATAAAAAACGCATGAGTGGATTTCATTCGGCCAAGTGTCAAACATAGGACCTTGAACTTTGTTTTTGTGCAAATTACAGGTCATCAAAACCATGTCAATCTCCAATTGGGACCACTTACACATGTGCAAACATCTTGTTTACCTAAAATGCGTGCTACCAAGTGCAAAACAACCTTGCAAACTCATTGAATCACATTTTCACCCCGCTCTTTACATAGATGACAAATCACGAAATTGAAACCTAGCTCACACGATTTCATATCCAATTCACATGTCCCATGACCTCATTCCATTTCCAATAAATAGAGGATCATTTTTCCTTCATTTGCAAGCTTGAAAATCCAAAATAACCTACGTCACTAGAAGCTGATATCACTCCAAAACCAGTTTGTGGTTTCTTCGATGCAAGCTCTTTCAACCTCAAATCATTGCCCAGAAAGCTTCATTAGAATCATTTGAAGCTAATTGCATCATCACTTTACCTTGTAACCTCTTGCATCGTGCTTCGACTTTCTGCCATTGTTGACCTTCGAAGCTTCAACTGGAAAGGCAGCTCGAGTTAAATCATTGAGCAAACAAGTTACCAATCTCTTCGCATTGTTCCACTAATCAACAACCCTCTATCACCTTGAATTTATATTACATATTCATCATTTAATTTTACTTTGAAGAACTCAGGTTCTTCGTCTTCTTGAGTAAATTCTCGTTGCTCAGAGCCAATCAATGGCTCTGAAGCAAAGAGACATGAACGATGATGGATGTTGTTGCTGAAATGTGTGTTGTTTTGGCCAAAAACACCGAGTTCATGATGTCGCAGAAATCAAAGGGAGGTTGAAGATGAAGTTGTTTTGCGCGTGATTCAAATCTCTCAGCCAATGGGATAACGCAAACATGTTTATTCAAACCACATAGTCGTTGGCACCCTTTTTCTTTTATTTGTTTTATTTTCTTTTTCTTTTTCTTTTTCTTTTCCCAATTAATTTCTCACTCATTTTTAATTCAATTTGATCCAAATTTTTTACACAAAGTGTCTACAAATATTTTTCATCATATACATTTTATCCCATTTTTTTAAAATGATTTTTTATTTCATTTTCTTTTTAATTTCCTTTTGCAATTTATTTTTTAATCATTTTAAAGCCTTTTTGCATCCAACTTTTGAAATACATTCATGAGTAATATTTGGGACTTTATGTATTTTTCTTGTCCTTTTTTTTGCTTATGGTTTGGAATTTTCTATTTAATTTCCCTTTTTAATCAATTTTAAATCCGTTTTTATTCATTTTTGTGCAACTTGATGTTTGAGCTTGAGTTGTTGACTTGGTTTATCAATTCTTCTACATTTCAAGTCATCCATGGATGGTCTCCTAGGTTGATTCAATCTTCTCTAATTCAATATTTTGATAGGTGATCATTTGATCATATTTTTGACACTTTGAGTTAGTGATAGGTTATCCCTAGGTTGTGTCATATGTTTGGGTCCCTTGACTTGTTTGATAGTGGATCCTATGTAAAACACTTGAACTTGGTTTCATTTTTCCTTTTTTCTTTCTTATTTCTTCTTTGAGTTTTGAACAATTGTGCTTCATGCCTTAAGAGTTTGATTTGGTATCAACACTCTAACATGATTGGAACATACATTGCTTGCCTCATGGTCACTAACTTGTTACATCTAACCTCCTAACATTTACTTTATGAAATTTACTTTTATGTCTCATTATTCATCATCTCACTCCAGACATTATTCATCTTGTCTTATTCATCTTATGCTTCTTATCTTATGTTTAGTTTGCTTGACAATCTCAATGAATCAAAACATGATAAAATGAATAGACTTGATCCTTAACACCCATGCACGACTTGGGGTGATGTTGAAGACTTTGGACTTTGGACTTAGGACTTAGACCTATGCTTGATTTGGAGTGACCGTGTACTCATTGACCTCTTGATAACTTACACCTTATTCACCTGTTGAACTTTGGAACTTGTGATCTTGTCTTATTGTTTTTTGTTCATTGTTTTATACTCCTTCTTATCACATTCATTTATTTAGGTTAGAACATATTAGCACACACATGACTTACTCTTGGGCTGCCTAACAATGAGACCTAGGCTTAGTACATTTTTGCACCCACATGACTTACTCTTAGGCTACCTTGATAACACTGAAATTCACCGTATTTTCGACTCCGATTTCGCATGCATTTTAGTAGTTTTATTGTCATTTTATTGTGTTATTACTATGTTTCTCTTTGTTTTCAGGTTTTTACTTTAATCGGAGCCTCGATCGAGAAAAGTGTCGCAACTTGAAAAATACAGTGCGCGAAAAAACAACCGGCGAAAGAAAATGACAGAAGAGTCGCCACCGTGCGTTATTTATCCCAAGGGAGGGAAAGGAAACACTCGAAGTAAACCTGAAAAAGGAAAGGACAAGACGGGGTCTCGCAACCAAATCTTGGGTTCGAGAGTCGGTTATGCGAAGGGAAGGTATTAGCACCCCTACGCATCCGTAGTACTCTACGGGATCCACTTTTGTGGTTTTTGTCTAAAGGGTGTGGGTTTACCTAATGTGTTTATTTACTAAAAAGGTTAAGAGAAATGACTCGCGCGGATGTCGCATCCACTGCATACGTATCTCATATGAATATGAGAATCAGAGTCTTCGTAGCTCGGCTGACCTATGGGTTGGGGGATGTGTGCTCGCTAAGACATCGCGTCTTATGCCTACGTATCTCATCTGGAATGAGAATCAGAGCAAGCCGTAGTTCGGCTAACTACGGGTTATGGATTGGGTTTTGGACGAACAACATTACTACGCAATCTACCGGATGCTCGACCTTTGGAGACATACTCACCTGTAGTAGAAGGAGTAAACGTGTGTTATGGAGAAGGAAACTCAATGAAGGGTTTGGGATGCTCGAGGGCAAAAAGGCAGTCCTTGACGAAGGAACCGCGCTACCTGTAGGGATACGAATACAAAACACAAAACATGTATCTCAAAGTAAAATGCCACCAAGGGGCTCAAACATTGCCTCATATCGAGGTCTTCCAGCTAAGAAAGCGATAAAGTACGAGAAAGGGAAAAAATTACCACACGGATAAAGATCCGAAGTTTCAGCAACTAAAAGATTAACAACCCTGAGATCTCTCCAGCTAGACCATCAAAGAAAATCAGTCAATACGAGTAATCAGAATAAACCTCCGAATGGTATCCCTGCAAGAGTGTATGAGTCCTCACAAAAACTCGACAAAAAGGTTAGACAAACAAGATGAGATCCCGGGAAAACAATGGCATGGCAACACCAAAAACAGGTTAGAACAAAACAGAACAAAAAGCAGATACTGTCGCGTTCGCGACTGCTTCACCTAGCGAAGGCTTAGCGAAGCTTCGCTACAGGCTCGCCTAGCGAAGCGGCTAGCGAAGGCCTACGGGTTTTAGATTCCTCCTTGATAACAGTTCGATCTCTATGATCCGAAACCCTGTGGTATCCAACTCATAAACGAAAATGATTAAAACATTCAAGGTATTGTTATACATATTCATACACAAATATAAACCCGTGGGCAAAACCAGATGTTACCTCATATATTCACAATATTCAAATTCGAGGCGTAAAGTAGTAGGAACAAAGGCATACCTGATGAGAGAGACTGATTAGGATTGAATGGTGCGACCGGATCTGCAAAGTAGCACTAGGGTTCGTGTGAGGCGGAGTGAACTTCTCAGAGCTGCCTGAAGGTTGCTGCAGAGTAGTTCCTAGGTCTCTTTCTCCAGTCTCTGGTCTTTTCTGTTCAGCCAGTGTTCTCTATCTCATTGACTACTCTGGTATTTATAGACCAAATTTCGCAGCTTGTGGGCTTTGAATGAGGACAGCTCAGGCCCAAAACTTTTCTGATATTTTCTGAAATGCGCGCCCTTCGCCTAGCGAAGGATCTGCTCGCCTAGCGAGCATGACAGTACTCTTCGCTAGGCGAAGCATCTGCTCGCCTAGCGAGCATGACAGCTCAGCAGCAGATTCTCGCTTCTTCCAGCTTGGTGATTTGTACGGTGAATAGGCCCTATTTGGTCCTGTTGATAGTACCTCAAGTCTTTTCCTTGTGTTGACTGATCGTTTGAATAAAACCCACAAAGTGTCCTGGATGATGTCCGAGCTTCTTGGAGCTAATTCCGATTGACATGATGCGATGTGGTATGAAATGCTAAATGACCTAAAAAGTGAATGCATGAACGAGGAGGGCAAATTTTGGGGTGTTACAGCTGCCCCTATTCAATCAACTGGAGACCCGGAAAGAAGATGGCAGCGGCTTTCGTACTTTCGAGGTATCGAGGGATTGAATACAATAAAAGCCCAAAAATTTGCACTGAAGTGAAGTGAAGTAACAATGCCTGTCAGAATCGGCAAGGAAGTGGCCTTGAAAGAAGAATCCGTCTGGTACGGTGAGAGTAAGTCTGAATATTGAAAAAGAATGTTAAACTGGATACCAAAATAAATGGTAACACAGAAATAATCATGGCCTGAATGCCGCTCATCAGTCTGAATACTGGAAATGACTTCGATCTGAACATCGGGAGATATGAGATTATTAATATCGGTCTGAACACCGAGAGGCTGGCCTGAATGCCACAAGTTGCGTCGACCTGAACGTCGGAAACTTCTTCGATCTGAACATCGGAAAATTGGCCTGAATGCCATAAGTTGCATCGTCGGAAACTTCTTCGATCTGAATATCGGAACACTGGCCTGAATTCCACTTCGGTCTGGATACCGGAACACTGGCCTGAATGCCACTTCGATCTGACTATCGGGACACTGGCCTGAATGCCACTTCGATCTGAATATCGGAACACTGGCCTGAATGCCACTTCGATCTGAATATCGGAAATTCTTCATGCCTGTCAGCATTGGCAGAAATAAGGAATGATAATAGAGGCGGCGCATGGGCCAATGATACTTGCTGGGGATAACCAAGGTGGGTCATGAACAATCTTTAGTCTGAGCGTTGGAAACAACTTCTGGCTAATCACTTAGGATACCGAGAATGTTTTATGCTTACATGCGTATGTTTGAATTTTTTAATGGCGTAATGCTCCATGGAAATGGAAATGCTATGCGATTTGGAAGAATGCAATGTAATATGATTCTACATGCAGGGATGCGAAATGCTGGGTAGAATGCCAAGCCGAGGCAGGGGATCTGCTGGGGAAATGATTACCATCCTCTGGGCTCTGGCCAGGCTGCTGGAGATACACACCACAACGAACTCTGTGGGGAGATGACTAGCCATACCGAGACTCTGATCGGGGAAAGAATGGCATTGGAAGCCTGCTACTGAGGAAAGCTACAATGATTCTGGCAACCACGATTTGCGAGAGATGACTCAGCAGGGGGAGCAAACACTGATATGGTACTGAGGTTCTGCTTCAAGGAAAGAAACCATGGATCTGGCATTGGGATTATCGATCTGGCATCGAACTCTAAGGAGCAGCCACTTCTGCTGGGAAGATACAGTCTGGCACTATCAACTCCGCTGGGGGAGTGTATGTCCGGAAACAACCGCTTGGGGAAGTACGGTGGTGAGAAACTGCTGGGGATAGAAGAATCCAACGCTCTGATCAGCTCTGCAGGGATAAGACACCGAATTTGTCTGTTGGTGACTTCGCTGGGGAAGATATTCACGATCATCTGCAGGGGATTTTAAGGAAATGCCCCGAGGGTATCTGTTCTGAATAGACGATCCAAAGCACTTAAAATTTACAGCAATTTTAAATGTTTATTAAGCATGTACCTGTAAAGCCCTTATGTGTCATGATGCAATGTTTATCAAAAATTCGGACGTCATTTTTGCAAACAAAACAGTAAAATGAAAATGAAAACAGAGATATACTGAATAACATGATTTTATTGATTGAATGGCCTCTGAATAGGCATTTACATTAAGAAGCAATCCCTGGAAAGAGGTAATCGCACAAAAGATAAAAACAGAAAATAATCTAATGGCAATATGAAATGGATTCCTATTGGGTTCCAATTCTGCTATGACTTGCTCGTCTTCAAGATCCTCCAGATGATCAGCCTTCTGAAAAGGTGATTGGACTGTTTCCTACCTTTCGAAAATTTCCAGTCATCGACATGAGATGAGATTCAGAACTACTCAGAACGCAGTTATTCGCTTAATCCCTAACTTTTGCCTGGATCGCCCTTTTCGGGTTTTCAATCCACCGGGATACCCATTTTTGCCTAAGTTGCCTTTTCAGGTTTTCAACTTACCGGGTGTACAATCTTTTTTTATTTTTGTCCCTAATTTTTGCCCGAACCCTTTCATTTTCTTGGTTCGCCGGGACGCCCATTTTTGCCTGGACTATTCTTTTTACTGTCCAGGGGAAGTGAAGTTTTCACCATCCATAGTTGCAAGCATCATGGCAGCTCCTGAGAATACTCTTTTGACCATAATGGTCCTTCATATGTAGGAGTCCACTTGCCCCTAGGATCACCCTGTGGTAGTATGATACGCTTGATTACCAAGTCACCAGCCTGACATACCTTTGGCTTAACCTTCTTATTGAAAGCTTTGATCATCCGTTTCTGGTACATCTGACCGTGACAAACAGCTTCCAACCTCTTCTCATCAATCAAATTTATCTAGTCGAGTCGAGTCTGAATCCATTCATCCTCGTCTAAACCTGCCTCTTTCATGATTCTTAGAGAGGGAATCTGAACTTCCACTAGTAACACGGCTCCCATTCCGTAGACCAAAGAGAAAGGAGTTGCCCCTGTCAAAGTGCGCACTAAAGTGCGATAACCATGAAGAGCAAAGGGTAATATCTCATGCCAGTCTTTGTATGTTACTATCATCTTTTGTATGATCTTCTTAATATTCTTATTAGCAGCCTCCACGGCGCCATTCATCTTTGGCCGGTACGGAGAAGAGTTATGGTGTTTTATTTTGAACTGCGTGCAGAGTTCAGCAATCATCTTGTTGTTCTTCCGGAGAGAGCAGGTTTCTCAGATGTATATTTGATAAGATCCATCTTAGAAATCAATAAAGTGGTATGATGCAACATATACTGTCTTAGTCGGCGAGCAGCCTAAGCCAAAGCATAGCAAGCTTTCTCGAACTGGAGTATCTTGTTTCACAGTCGGTACCTTGTGCTAAGGTAGTATATTGCATACTCTTTTCGACCAAACTCGTCATGTTTCCCCAACAACACCCTATTGAATTTTCTAACACGGTCAAATACATGATTATAGGTCTTCCTTCAACTGGTGGCATCGGATTTATAGGTTCTTGGAGATACTTCTTGATTTTGTCAAAAGCTTCTTGACATTCATCATTCCATATCATCTCTTGATTTTTCCAGCGAAAACCTCTACATAGTCACGTAACATCCGACTCAATCTTTCTTTGACACTGTTTTCCAAGCCTGCTCCTATTTTGACTTCTTTCTTGGCGTCTTCGGTGCTGAGATTAATCACTTCAACAGACTCTTGATGCGGTTGAATAACCCTTTCCTCTTGTTTCAATAACCTGGTAAGTTCTTCAGGGAGTTCACAATCTTCATCATCCTCTTCTTCAGCTTGAAAGATTGGATTTTCAAAGTCGAAGCGAGCCATAGCAGAACCGTTATCAATAGGATCCGGTGACGTGCATCACACGAGTGATGGTATGTGCTTATGAGTGTGAACAAGAAGTGAAAACTGAACAAAACATTGCCATTTTTTTATTTTGAAAAACTGCAAAAATAGAAAGACAGGGAACGAAATATTTGAATGCAAAAATACGTCCTTTATTTATGATAAAAAATGCAAGTGTCACATAGATGGGCCCTACAATGAGTCATTACGCCCTGGGCGGAACGTAAGACTTGGATATGCATGAATAAACAAAGAAAATTACTCTTCAAGAAGAGTGACTTGGATAATCTCCTCAGAAGACCAATTGTTGAGAACTTCACCCGGGATCCTCGGACGCACCCAGTTGTCGATGTCACAATCACTATCCCCCTCTTCTTCGTTGACTGCAGAGACTTGACCATACTGAACGATGCCAGCGCTGGAGAAAGTAATCGGCCCCTGATGAGTCTGAAGTGTTGTAGAAGTCAGAGCTGGCTGATATCCAATCCCGAATCTATCTTCTTTCACTGGTAATTCCAACAGACGCCCCCAACCGGGAGCAACACCTGAATCCACCACGGCCCGTGCCTGTTTAAAGGATGAGATAGAGGCACCCGCTTTAACCTCTTCCACCGGAGCTGCATCCTTGATTTGAACTGATTCAAAAGCCTGACATAGAGTCTCATGAATTTCACCTTCTACCTCTACATACTTGAATGTAGACAGGTTACTGACCAGGATGTCTTCCTCACCACAGACGGTGATAATTCGTCCGTTGACCGGAAACTTAATCTTCTGATGCAGAGTTGAAGAGACTGCCCCATCATTATGGATCCAAGGACGACCCAGCAGGCAACTGTAGGAAGGACTGATATCCATCACGTAGAAGACAGTGTTGAAGGTTTGTGATCCAATCAGAATTGGCAATTCTACCTCCCCAAACACCGATCTCT
Source organism: Lathyrus oleraceus (assembly GCF_024323335.1). NCBI lineage: Eukaryota > Viridiplantae > Streptophyta > Magnoliopsida > Fabales > Fabaceae > Lathyrus > Lathyrus oleraceus. The sequence continues at coordinate 33,496,693 of NC_066579.1, read as the reverse complement.
TAGAACCATCGAAGGCTCTCACAATAAGATCTGAAGGTTTCAAGACCAAACCCTCCACTTCTAACTTCGACAGGGCTCTCTTGGGTAGCACATTGAGAGAGGAGCCTGTATCCACCAGAACATGCGATAGCACGGTGTCTCTGCATTCCATCGAGATGTGCAGAGCCTTGTTATGATTGCGTCCGGCTGGCGTTAAGTCAGAATCAGTAAAACCTAACCCGTTGCTTGTATGCACATTGGCAACGATCCCTTCTAGTTGGTTTACCGAGATCTCTTGAGGTACATAAGCAGCATTGAGAACCTTCAGAAGTGCCTCCCTGTGTGCCTCCGAACACAATAGAAGTGAGAGAATGGATATCTTGGACGGAGTCTGAATCAACTGATCGACTACCTTGTAATCGCTCTTCCTTATGATTCTCAGAAGCTCGTCCACATCCTTTGCAAAAGTGGGCTCAGAACCATCTTGGGGTGCAGAGGTACCCTCATTCACGACTTGCTTGCCTTTGGTTTTCGCCACAGCATCAGCATTATCAGCTTGGGTAACCGGTGGTGAGAACAATCTACCACTCCTGGTGAATCGGCCGATTCCACCGACATTATCCACTGCGGGACCGTCAAGTTCAGGCTTCTGACCCTCTTCTACTTTCAGTGGCCGTTCCACCCTATGATCGTGCGTATACACGCTCCCCCCATAATGCCAAGGAATGGCCCTTTCACTGGTGAAAGGTAAAGGACCAGGGGTTGTGATGGTCATAGTAGATCGTCGCACTGGTGGCACGGGTTGCGCTTCTGGCACACTGATCTGATTAGTTGGATAGAAAATAGTGATAGTAGCAACATCACAGTCGTACTCAGAAATCTCATTCATTGAAATGCAAGCATCCGAAACATCGGGATCGAGTTTAATTACATCATCATGGATTACAGAAATGGTAGGAACAACATCTGCGAATTCATCAGTAGCATCTTCAAACCCTTCTTCCTCAACCCCTTCCACAAACTCTTGGACAGACAAATCTTCAACCTGGAGGATACCTTTGTCGAGCAAGGCCTGGATACCCTGCTGTAGCTTCAAACAACCTCTACTCTGAGTGGCACAATCCAAACAAACCTTCCCACAACCGGGGAAAACATCGGCCTTCAGCAAGCATCCTTTGATATCCAACAATGGAGTCTTCAACTTCAACACGTCCTTAATGGACTTGGCTTCTCCCTCTACCAAATTAACGTTCGCACCACCATGCTGGGGCATGGGATTGTTGACGACATTCGGAGCCGGTGCAAGGTCGATGGCCTTTGAATCTATGAGGTCTTGAACTACGTGCTTAAAAGCTTTGCAGTTCTCAATATCATGGCCAGGTGCCCCGGAGTGGAAGCTACACCTAGCGTTGGCGTCGTAACCCACCGGAAGTCTACCAACAGGAGGAGCCAGAGTGCGCAGTTGCACAAGTTGTAGTTGTTGAAGACTAGAAAGCATCTGAGCGTACGACATTGGAAGGGTGTCGAAACGCCGGTCCACCATCCTTTGCCTCTGTTGATAAGCGGGTCTGTTACCCAGTTGTTGCTGCTGTTGATACTGAGCTGGTTGACGTTGTGATTGTTGTTGTTGTAGTGGTGCTGCAGCTGGAATGGTCACAGCTGCAACATACGGTTGCTGATGATAATTCTGAAAATTATTCCTCCTGTTATTCCTGTTCTGATAAGAAGATATGGCATTTGCATCCCCTTCTCTCCTCTTCTGTCCCTGAATGAATGACTTCTTCACCCCTGATGAGGATCCACCTCCACTCTGGATCTTATAGGTCTTTAGGTAATTCTCCACCCTTTCTCCAGTAGAGACCACATCAGCAAAGTTGGAAGCATTGCAACCTACCAGACGCTCCAGATAAGGTCCAGGCAGAGTATTCATGAACATGTTGGCCATTTCCTTTTCCAACATAGGAGGCTGAACACGGGAAGCTGTATCCCTCCAGCGTTGAGCGTATTCCCTGAAGCACTCATTACTTTTAAGAGACAGATTCTGAAGTTGGGTTCTGTCTGGAGCCATGTCTGTGTTATACTGATACTGCTTCACGAAAGCCTCTGCCAAATCCCTCCAGCAACGGATGTGGGCTCTGTCCAGCCTCATATACCATTCCAAGGATGCCCTAGCCAGGCTGTCCTGGAAGAAGTACATAAGTAGCTTCTCGTCATCAGAGTATGCAACCATTTTACGGAAATAGGCTTGCACGTGGGTTTTGGGGCAAGAGCTGCCATTGTATTTGTCAAATATTGGGACCTTGAATTTCGGTGGCACCCTCGCACCTGGGACCAGCCCCAAGTCAGCAACATCTACTCCCAGAAGATTCTGTCCTTCCACCGCTTTCAACCTTTCTTCCAATCTCCTAAACATGGGGTCCATGCCAAAGTCTTCCTGAAGCAAGGGAAACTGATCATCCTGACCATCCTGAATGGGTTGTTGATCTAGGTTGATACGCGGGATCGGGGTAGGCCCCGGTCCATTGGGACCATTAGCCTCTCCAGCTGGAGGATCAGCCAACGTCTCCGGTTGAGTAATAGGGGGATCCCTCTGTACCAACAATCTAAGCTCCTGCTGTCCTTGAGCCACCCCTTGAACCAAATCCATGAATTGATTCATGCGAATCTTCATCTCGGCGAGCTCTGCCTGTAGGCTTTCCATTACTCTCTGTTGATTCCTTCGGGTACCGTATCGGTGAATGCCTGAGTCAGCTATCCTGATGATGGAACACCAAACAACTGAGAACACTGCGGCGGTACCTGTTATGCAAGACATGATATGGGTATGCAAATGCAATGACATGTTTATCAATTCCAAAAGGTATTCTACCCCCTTGATTCCAGTCTCTCGTTTGATAAACAGTGTAAGAAGAAAACCCCGACTAGAATCAAGAAGAAGATGTGAACTCCTGGGAATAGATAAACATGTGTTAAATGATATGAATGCAAATGATGTGATGATGCGAATGCAATGCAGTGGTATGTCAATCAGGATTGCTGTATCTGCTTGAACATCTGTCGGGTTACACTGTCTGAAGAGAGAACCACTGAGGAATATAATACAAGATCAAAGCTCTGCTCCAGAAAACCGGGTTGGTTGGAGGTTAAGGTTTCCTGAATTTAGCCCGCCCCTCACTGGTAGGTTCTAAGAACAGAAGTTCGTCAACTTCAGTCCTTCAGTCGCGAATAATACGTTTACCACTGAAGGTTTGACATTATTACGGGATAAAAGACCTCCACTGACTCCCCTCAACAGGACATCCTAAAGCAAGTTCCCAGTCTCGGGGTCCTCGAATTGATCAGCGAGAATGCGCCCACCAGAGCTAACATAATCACGTCTCGGAGGAGAGGCCTCGACTGAGTTCTCGGGAAATGGTCACCAAAGTCGACAATTTCTAAAGGAACATCATGTCGTTACGGAACATCCGTAGGACATAATATATCCAAGAGAAACCTCGTCTGGGTGTGGTTCTTCACGAACGACTTAACGTAGCAACATGCCACGCAAGCCTCATGATCATCCACTCTAAAACCTGTGTGTACACTCAAGCCTGGGTAATGGGCTTATCTCTCGTAGAACATCCCATCCCAACAAACAAACAACAGCTCCAACAGATACAGCAGATGAATGCAAGCAAGTAAGTAAATAAATGTACAAAAGCATGAACACCCACTAAACAAAAAAAAACACACAAGCTAGGAGGGACTCGCTTAGGGAAGATGGACCAGCAAGAGGTCAACTTCTTAGTAAAGTCCCCAGCAGAGTCGCCAGCTGTCGCAACCTGAAAAATACAGTGCGCGAAAAAACAACCGGCGAAAGAAAATGATAGAAGAGTCGCCACCGTGCGTTATTTATCCCAAGGGAGGGAAAGGAAACGCTCGAAGTAAACCTGAAAAAGGAAAGGACAAGACGGGGTCTCGCAACCAAATCTTGGGTTCGGGAGTCGGTTATGCGAAGGGAAGGTATTAGCACCCCTACGCATCCGTAGTACTCTACGAGATCCACTTTTGTGGTTTTTGTCTAAAGGGTGTGGGTTTACCTAATGTGTTTATTTACTAAAAAGGTTAAGAGAAATGACTCGCGCGGATGTCGCATCCACTGCATACGTATCTCATCTGAATATGAGAATCAGAGTCTTCGTAGCTCGGCTGACCTATGGGTTGGGGGATGTGTGCTCGCTAAGACATCGCGTCTTATGCCTACGTATCTCATCTGGAATGAGAATCAGAGTAAGCCGTAGTTCGGCTAACTACGGGTTATGGATTGGGTTTTGGACGAACAACATTACTACGCAATCTACCGGATGCTCGACCTTTGGAGACTTACTCACCTGTAGTAGAAGGAGTAAACGTGTGTTATGGAGAAGGAAACTCAATGAAGGGTTTGGGATGCTCGAGGGCAAAAAGGCAGTCCTTGACGAAGGAACCGCGCTACCTGTGGGGATACGAATACAAAACACAAAACATGTATCTCAAAGTAAAATGCCACCAAGGGGCTCAAACATTGCCTCCTATCGAGGTCTTCCAGCTAAGAAAGCGATAAAGTACGAGAAAGGGAAAAAATTACCACTCGGATAAAGATCCGAAGTTTCAGCAACTAAAATATTAACAACCCTGAAATCTCTCCAGCTAGACCATCAAAGAAAATCAGTCAATACGAGTAATCAGAATAAACCTCCGAATGGTATCCCTGCAAGAGTGTATGAGTCCTCACAAAAACTCGACAAAAAGGTTAGACAAACAAGATGAGATCCCGGGAAAACAATGGCATGGCAACACCAAAAACAGGTTAGAACAAAACAGAACAAAAAGCAGATATTGTCGCGTTCGCGACTGCTTCGCCTAGCGAAGCTTCGCTACAGGCTCGCCTAGCGAAGCGGCTAGCGAAGGCCTGCGGGTTTTAGATTCCTCCTTGATAACAATTCGATCTCTATGATCCGAAACCCTGTGGTATCCAACTCATAAACGAAAATGATTAAAACATTCAAGGTATTGTTATACATATTCATACACAAATATAAACCCGTGGGCAAAACCAGATGTTACCTCATATATTCACAATATTCAAATTCGAGGCGTAAAGTAGTAGGAACAAAGGCATACCTGATGAGAGAGACTGATTAGGATTGAATGGTGCGACCGGATCTGCAAAGTAGCACTAGGGTTCGTGTGAGGCGGAGTGAACTTCTCAGAGCTGCCTGAAGGTTGCTGCAGAGTAGTTCCTAGGTCTCTTTCTCCAGTCTCTGGTCTTTTCTGTTCAGCCAGTGTTCTCTATCTCATTGACTACTCTGGTATTTATAGACCAAATTTCGCAGCTTGTGGGCTTTGAATGAGGACAACTCAGGCCCAAAACTTTTCTGATATTTTCTGAAATGCGCGCCCTTCGCCTAGCGAAGGATCTGCTCGCCTAGCGAGCATGACAGTACTCTTCGCTAGGCGAAGCATCTGCTCGCCTAGCGAGCATGACAGCTCAGCAGCAGATTCTCGCTTCTTCCAGCTTGGCGATTTGTACGGTGAATAGGCCCTATTTGGTCCTGTTGATAGTACCTCAAGTCTTTTCCTTGTGTTGACTGATCGTTTGAATAAAACCCACAAAGTGTCCTGGATGATGTCCGAGCTTCTTGGAGCTAATTCCGATTGACATGATGCGATGTGGTATGAAATGCTAAATGACCTAAAAAGTGAATGCATGAACGAGGAGGGCAAATTTTGGGGTGTTACAAAAAGGAGTGAAAAAGAGCTAAAAACCCTAAAATTCAGCATTTTGTACTTGTGGCTCCCACTGTGGCTGGCGCCATAGACCCTTCCATGATGTGTCCCAGCTCAACTTCCCTCAACTGCCACGTTCCCCACTACTTCCACTAGGGCGCCTCAGATTGGCCTTGTGGCGGGCGCCATGGCCTTGTGGCGGGCGCCACAAGAGGAAAAGTTTTCCCTCCCATTTTCAAGTTGAAGGGCATCCTTGTCATTTCCATCATTTTACTCTCCTATAAATAGAGACTCGAAATCACTTATTCAATCATCCAAACTTAGAGCAGAGGCAAACTTAGAGCAAACTTTGTTTCACTTAGGCATATATTCAGTATTTTAAAGTGGTAATCGCTTCGCATTGGGGTGTTACCACAATTGTGTAATCGAGTTTTGTGATCGAGTCTGGAATCGAGTTTGGAGCACTTTAGAAGGAAGTTAATCCTGCCGCCATTTTCATTTCCGCTTTGCACTTTATTCAACCCTCCGATTGGAGCAGGTTTTAATTACTTTGCCTTTACTTTATTTATTTCCCGCACTCGCTTTACTTTATTTATTTCCCGCACTCGCTTTACTTTATTTATTTCCCGCACTCGTTTTACTTTATTTATTTCCCGCACTCGCTTTACTTTATTTATTTCCCGCACTCGCTTTACTTTTATTTATTTCTCGCACTCGCACTTTACTTTATTTATTTCTCGCACTCGCGTTACTTTATTTATTTCTCGCACTCGCACTACTTTTATTTATTTTTCCGCACTCACACGACTTTTATTTAAATTAACGCACTTTTACTTTACCATGTCTAACTAAATCTATAAGGTTAGAATGTAAGGATCGTAATTGAACCGATAATCCGTACAATTGTTCGTAGAAACACTTAAGGGCTATTTTAGCTTTCAACTTAAGTTTTCCCGCACTTCAATTCCGTTGGGTAAGATCGAAAGCCGTCCAACGTCTTTATAAACTTAATTGTTTTTAACTATTTCAAAAACAGCGAAAGCGCTTTGTTTAGTTCATTAGGAGTTTTTAACATCAAGAAGAAAAGAGATTTTAAAACTATTTTCGGACGCGTTTATAAATTTAGAGTCTGGTTCGTGAGAACCTCTTTTGGTTAAGAAATCCAGGTTATAATACTTTTCAACTTAGTCAAGATACTATATTTCTTAAAAATAGGTTTACTACTCTAACGCAATGCACGCCTTTTTATAAGTGACAATAAGAGGGTTTGATTAGGGAGTACAGCTCGGTTCTGAATACGCGAAAGTGACAGTTCCTGTTAAATTAGTTCTTTTCAAAGTAGGAAACATTGCCCATAAGTAGTTCTATTAGCAAGTACTTGGATTATCAATTGATTACGTGAATTACATTCGACCCTATCTTTATTAATTATATTCTATTTCAATACTTTAGTTTTCATTGCACACTACAAAAACACCTATTTTGACTGCCTTTGATAAACACCATAACAACAGATAACGATAGATTGACACTTGGTCTCTGTGGATTCGATAATCTTTTATATTACTCTGACGCGTTCGTATACTTGCGAAAATCACGCATCAATTATCAACACCCAAGTTCCATTGATATTAAGGATACAAGAACGGATCAACCATGAATCAAGGGTTTGTTGCAAGTCACGAGCATGGAGTCTCGGTTAAGAACCACCCAAAGGGAGTGTACTAGGGTTTAAACCTGCCAAACATGTTCTATAAGAGGTTTCCATAGTCATCATCCCATGTTTCAGATATTATTGGATAAACGACTACTCGTATTCCAAAATATTCTCAAGAGAGACTCTTATGAGTGTAGTATCGCGTAACAATCGTATCAAATCTTACACTTGAACGACTTTCGCACTACATCCTAAGAATATGCCAAGATGGGCTTGGTAAACTAAGGTCCTTGGCTTCTAAGGTCTATATTGGAAAGAGTAATGTCTAACCACAACTACTTGTGTGACATTATTGATCCCAACATGACCTTGTAACACCTCAAAATTTGCCCTCCTCTCTTGGGACTAGCATAACATATTACATATCATTTTTAGGTCATTAGGCATTGCATATTGCATATCATGTGGTTACATTGTGCAAAGTCATCCTCACAAGTCTTGATCAGAAGATAGGAGGTCATGTGCAAGCTAGGGTTTCATGGGACTGGTCATTAATCATCTGAGGATGGAAGTCCAAATTAGGGTTTCATGATTCTCAAAAGATATTGGTCTTCATCTTGTTCAAAATGATTCATCATCATCATCATGGTTTGACATCATCAAGTGTTGATCAAGATTCCTTGAGATTAGGGTTTTGACCTCTGGTCAACCCTAATCAGGTGCATTGGGCCAATCAGGGCATAGCAAGGAGATGGGGTCTATGATGGATATGGGGATCATCACATGATTTTATTGGAGCTTATTGAGGCTAGGGTTTCACCCTTGAGCCATTTCATCAAAGGATTGGAGCTCAGTTTGATCAATGCATGGCCAGATTCATCTATCAGTTTAAAAAGTCAACTGTGGTCAACTGTGCATGATTTTATGGATTTGGAGGTGGAAATGAGTTGGATACACTTCAATCATGTTGGGACAAGTGTTATTTGACATTTCAAAGCTCAGGAATGGAGAAAATCAGGTCAGAACAAAAATTGCCAAAAATAGAAAGTGACTTGTAATAGAAGTTTCCAAAAATGGAAAGTTTTTGACCTCAAAATTACATGTCCAAGGAAGCTTCAAATGGAAATTTGTTCAACATGGAAGTTGTAGATCTTGGTCTAACCTTTCCAAAAAGTCCAAGAACTTGAAAATCCCATGTATGGTTGGCAAGTTATGGTCCATTCAATTTCAAAAATGACCCATAATCAGAGGGGCATAACTTCCACATGGAGTGTCCAAATTGAATGATCTTTTTATGCACAAACTCCATTTGACATGTAATTTCATGGTGCATAATTGGAATTCTTCAAAAATGGTCAATGCAAAAAGTCAAATTTCAAGTGTACAGTTAAAGATCCAGGGGCAAAATGGTCCAACTTGTGAAATAATGGGAATTTTTGAATGGGGATTTTTGTAACACCTCACAAATGCTATTTGGAAATGGTTTGAATCATCATAACAGGTCAAGGTGCAATGGTTGAAGAATTCACTTTTGAAATGAACTTGAAAATGCATAAAAGTGCCATGACATAGTGAAATTGCAAAATATTCAACCAATGACCATGGGACAAGTTGCAACAGCTCACACATGTCATTTTGAGAGTGTGTGAGCTGTCAATGAGCTGTCACAGAGCCCATAGGAAAAGACCATTTTGCCCTTGCCTTTGAAAATGACACTTTGCTAATTACATGGCATTTGGCTAATTAAGGTGATTAGAGCTTGATTAAGCTGAGGTATAAACATCTAATCATAACAAACTTCTAACAGAATCACAAATCACAAGATCTCAACCTCTTTTCCCTCCAATATCTCTAAAACCTCAAGAACACTTCAAGCAAAATTCCAAAAATCTCTGTCAATTCTCCATCAATTTGTGTAATTCTTCTTGATCCAAGCTCCAATCATCATCTACTTCAACTGTTTTGGCAAGGCAAGATCAAGAGCATCTTCATTCACAACTGTCCAAGTGATGTGCATCCATGGCTTTTGAAGAATTCGTGCATTAGAAGCAAATTCAATCGAACCTGAGCACTTCATTCAACATCTTGAGGCTTGTACTCCATCTGTTTTGGACTTTCACGAGCAAACTCATCAAAATTCATCGCTGTCTTCAAATCAAGGTTGGAATTCGAAATTCACCTTTGCTTTAATGATTATATACGTTTTGAAGAGTGTTTAACATAGATTATCATGATGTAATTGGTTTTAGAAATGGATGAACGTAGGATAAGATATTGTGATTAGAAGTTAGGATGTGGAAACCTAAGTTGCTCGATTCAGGAAATATAGGGAGAATTGGACAAAACCATTGGCATATTCGTACTCCTGGTGTTGAGACCTTTCCAACGCATATTCATTTGTTGATTTTCATTGAGATTGAGTGTTCTTCATGTTCATGCCAAATCTGGAAAACTGATGAAGATGATGAAGGTTTCTGGAAAAATTTAGACGTTTGATCCGTTTTTGTGCATTGCCGTTTTCAAATCGTGTTTGCCGCGCCAAAGCTGACCAATCGCGTGCCTCCACTGCATTACTGAAACGCATGCGTTTTGGTCTGGGAAGGGATATTTACGAATATGCCATTAACTCATTTAATTTAATTATAACACTTAATAAAAATTACACAATTCATTTTAATATTAGAAAAATCATAAAAAAATATTGGCTAATCAGAAAAATATGAGGTTTTTTTTGATAGATCCCATTTTTCCCCTGGTATTTTATGAGTATGATTTTAGAAATTGTGCATGGTGGAAAATTGACTTTGCCTAGGGATGTTTGACTTATGTCATTTTTGTGCATGTTTTGCCATTTTCAATGTGAAATACTAATACCTTAAAAGAAATGCCTGAAATTTTTTGAGCTTATTATAGACATGTTGATGGTGATTTACATATAAAGTTTGTGGTTTTTGGATACCTGTGGAGTGAGATATGATTTTTTGAACTCAGGTGTGACAATTTGTGTCACACCTAACTAGGGCAACTTCATGAAATTATTTGCCTAGCCTATGATTGTTGGAATGAGTTGAAATTTTGCATGGATGATTATTGATATGTTGAGATGTGATGTGAATTTTTCTGGATTTTTATATGGCATTTTCAATTTGATTGATATTTTTCATCTCTGTTGGTCAATTATGCAAGTTCATATGACACATGTTTGTAAATTTAATGTGAAATGCTCATATGGTTTTGGATGAACATGAAATTTGGTATGCTTGTTGTAGACACATTGTAGGACATCCCTGTTTTGGTCCCATTCATTTCTTAATTGTTTTCACTGATTTATGAATTTTTGAAGTGAATGCTTGTGTTGATGCTATGAATTGGCTTGAATAATTGTGTCTGGATTTCTTGATTTTCATTAGCCTAGTTCCTTTTGTCCAATTGAGCTGAAAATTGACATGCTATACCTTGAATATATCCTGTTTAGGTGTGAATTATTTGAGGATTTTTGGAATTGTTTTGATATGCTTTTGATTGAAGTTATTCTGTTTGGACTTTTGAAGTTGTGTTTGACCTAATTTGACTTGTTTTGGTCATGAAATGATGTTGATAAATGATATGAGCATGGGACCAATTGCATTTGCTTTCTAATTGCTTTAAGTTGATTTTGGTGGAAGATCCCTTGCTGTTTAGATTTTTTTCTCACCTTTGGACCCTAGGCTTGGCCTAGTGGTCTAGTTTCTCACATTTGGATTGATTTTTCAGGATGAAATGCAAACGGCTTAAGGAAAATGATTCAAGTCAATTAAATTGGATTTGTTTGATGTTTGTAAACTAACATGAATTTGTTTTGTAGGTTGTGAAGCTTGAGCTTGAGCTTATAGCTTGCCTTTGTGTGCATTAATCTGTATAGTCTGACTGATTAACATTTGCTGTTTATTGTTGTCTGTCTGAGTACTGATGATACTTGATTGTTTTCAGGTACATTTAGTTGCTTACAGTTCTTTAAGAACTTGCTTGCTGTTGCTTGGTTTTTAAACCACTTGAGGTAGGAATTCTAATCTTCATGTAGTCTGGGAGACCCGACCTGTTACTTGGCCGGGCAAAATGTATGAAGTCCTCCTTAAGAGGCGATGTTTGTGATTGTTTAATATTGTGCCTAAGCAGGTAAAGTCCTTGATTAAGGCAATTGGTGGAAGCCAAGGGATATGCAATCTATCCCCCACTATTCTGTGAGTCGTCCCTCTGCTCACACGGCTGTGTGTTGATGCATTGGGGCACAAACCCAAGATCTCGTGCTGTTGCACAATCGAGTCAGAGTCTTTGAGCGTAGAAGGGTCCCTCCATTCTGGACCCACGTTCCTTTGTCTGAAGCTCTCCCTGGTTAGGGATAAGAGCTGTGAGGTCTCATCCTCACTTCACCTTTTCATCTGCTTCACCTTAGCCTCGTAATGGCAAGGTTAAGAGCGAATACTACACATGTACAGATGACTTGCTTCGGCAGTCAAACCCATTGTTTGAGCCTCACTTGATTGGTTATAGTGTGTGCTATGTGAATATTTGCTTGAAATGCTTGTTTTGATCTGTATGCTTGTATGCTTGCTTTCTTCCTGGATAGGATTAGCTTGCAGTTGTGCAAGTAGGTAGAAACCTGAACGTAGGGTAACGATGCATGACAACACTAGGCTCGAGTCCAGCTCCCTGGTAGTGTGTCTTCCCTCGGTTTCTGGCTAGATTTTCTTTCCCCTGTGGGGGGAACTACATCGCCCTGATCCTTGTTCCAGACGAGGTATGTAGGCAGGTGGTCGTGCGAGACCACTCCGGGCAACCTTTTTCTTTTTGTGTGTGTTTACTTGTTATCGTCTGGCGAGTGTTTTGGTTCGGATGCCGACGTAAGTCCAGTGATTGGCGGTCGGGCTCCACGTTTGCCGTTTTGAGTGTGTTTTGGTTCGGATGCTGACGTAATTCCATCGAGTGGTTGTCGGGCTCCATGTTTGCCATCTGTTTGTGCGTTTTGTGTTGTTTGGCGTGCGTAAGCCGAACTACAGTGGCTCTGATTCTCGTTCCAGACGAGATATGTAGGCATAGGATGCGACGTTCTATCGAGCTCCTTTCTCTTAACCCCATCTGCGTTCCCTGTGTGTGTGTGTGTGATGTTTAGCAACCTTTTCTTTTCTTTTAGAACGTGGATCCCGTCGAGTACGACGGACGTGAGGGGTGCTAATACCTTCCCCTTGCGTAACCGACTCCCTTACCCTTTCTCTTTGGTCGCAAGACCATTTCCTTTCCAGGTTTCTCTGAGCGTTTCCTTTCCCTATCTTGGGATAAATAACGCGCAGTGGCGGCTCTGTGTTGTGTTTTTATTTGAGTCTCGCCGGTTGTTTTTCGCGGATGCGACAGCTGGCGACTCTGCTGGGGACTCCATAGATGTTGACCTGTGCTGGTCCATCTTCCCTAAGCGAGTCCTTCCTAGCGTTCTAGGATAGTTTAGGTTGCTTGTTTTGCTTTATTTATTGCAGTTATTATTCTAACCATATATATTTGCATAAATACTTGCATGCATCATACTATCATTCTGCCGTCCTCTGTGCAGGTGGTTCCTCTGTTTGGGGTGGGTGTTCTGAGTGGGGCTAAAACCTAGGCCCGAGTGTACACCTAGGATTAGTGTGGTCTCATGTCGCTTCCTTCATGTTAGGTCAATATGTACCTGGCGGCGTGATGTACCACAAGCCGGACGAGGTTCATTTGATTGTGCTTGCCTCTGTGGGTATTCCACTTTGGTTGAGTTACTTCATCTGAACTGTTGACTCTGGTGACCGATCATTTCCCGGATCTTTGGTTTAGACGATCTCAGGAGAGCTACAATGGCACACCCGAAAGGGCAAACCCATTGAGTATCTCTGCCCGATTGTCGAGACTATTATCCGCCTTAGGGTGACCTGATTAGAATTTACCTGTGAGGGGAGGGTGATTCTTACAGATGCATGTTCTGTTGGTGACTCAGATGGTGACTAATGGTTCCGTTGATCAGAGTCCTATTTATAAGTCGGATTTATGGCCATTTATTGTCGTGACGCCGGAGTGCTGTCCGTGGTATTTATCAGTGGGGATCCGTTTATTTCAGGATTCCCCGGGCCGATTTTATCAGTGGGGATCCGTTTATTTCAGGATTCCCCGGGCCGATTCAGATGGTTATGGGTATCTGCTCAGAGATGGTTTGATGATGATGATGATGTATCTCCCGTTTATTTCGGGACCCTTGAGTCGGATTTGTGGTTAACCAGACTTCAGATGGTTGTGATCGGTTCAGAGATCCGAGCTGTGATTCAGAGCAATAAATGATCAGAGGACTTGGAGGATGGCCCATTGCATTCATTCATCTGCATCATTCTCATTTTGCATTCATCTGCACCAAACCTACGTCTAGCCATATGGGGAGTATTATGGATTGAGAATCTGGTTGAGAGACATCCGGATGTCAGAATGTTATTGGTGAAATATTATCCGTCTCGATGAAACCAGAATCAAAGGACGGAATCTTCCTCATATGGGTAGATGTGGCATTCATGCATATTAACCCATTTGCTGTTTTGCAGGAATCATTGCTCGCGCTCGTAGAGTTGTACCTTTGCATTCAACCTGTCCTCACAGATACTTCACCAGACGCAATACTCCTCGACTGATGGATCTTCCGAACACAGACATTCTCGAACTGAAAGAGATGGTGAGGGATTTGTTCAGTGTTGTGCAAGGGCTTGCCTTGGGGCAGAAAGCCATGGCCGAGAGATTAGAAAGGATTGAGGGCTGGATGATCAAGGAGAAAGTTCAGGGAAAGGCTCCGTCATCCGAAGTAACAAATCCCTCTGGCTCTATAGTGAAGAAATCCCTTGACAGTGGTCAGCCCAAGAAGAAGGTTGAATCAGGTGGTGCGTAGACTAGAAGAGAATGCGGTAAGGATCGTTACCACCCTTATGCTGCCACCGTAACCATTCCTGTTGGTGATTCATCTGCACAACAGCGGCAACCACCACCTCAACAGAGGACACAAAGAGCAGTGGGCCAAGTGAGAAGGAGGACGACATATCGTCATTTCAATAAGCCGCCCGTGACTTACGCCTCTCTGTTTAAGAGGTTGAAGGATCTTGGATTGGTGCAGCCGAGGATGTTGACTCTATTGAAACCTGATCAGAGGCCTGCCAGTTACGATGAAAATGTCAGGTGCGAGTTCCATGCTGGGGCACCCAGACATCATGTTGAGGATTGCAAAGCTTTTAAGCATGTGGTCCAGGACTTGGTGGACTCTAAGGCAATCAATTTTGCACCAACGACAGATAATAGTGCTAACCCCGTGACAAGGCATGGTCCTGTAAAAGTGGAAATGATGTCGAAGGACAAAAAAGGGGATAGAGGTGACTGAGAAGGATCAGTTAAGAATGCCCATGTCTGTGGTCCCAAAACGCCCGACAAAAAATGGAGCTTTCCCTCGTGTTGATGATTGTTGTATGGCCATCACTACAAAGGGGTGTGTAGTAATTGGGGAATCGATCCAGGGAAAGATGAAAGTAGAAATGGACGATGTAAGGTGTAAAGCACCCAGTCTGGCAGTTGAAACCATCCAGGTGAAAAATGTCGATGGTGTTGAGAAAGAGAAAAAGCCGTCCATTTCTTCTTACAAGCAGGCAGTGGAAGTGGTGAGAAATGGAGGGATCCCAGGCTGGGGACAGATCATATGCATTGTGGTAAAGGCGGATACGTTTGGGATTGGTTATCATCCAGGTCAAGACTCGTCTGAGCAGAACAGAGGACGTCGTCCGTCGTTCACCTTTGTCAGTGCTGGAATGCTAGATTCAGATCACGCCTATGCGGTGGGGGAAGAGACTGACAGTGACTGTGAGCTGGAATCGTGGATAAAATCGTGCGTACCAGGGAACTGGAAGGCCTGAAAGATCAGCACTGTTACTCATCTGGAAGAGTAATGTTTCTTGTTTCTCAATTTTATTTGCATGAAAGCCATACGTGTTGCCCGACACGTAATGGGTCATTGTAAGGGCCACCTCATGTTCATAATTTGCAACATTTCTGCATCATTAATAAATGGATGTTTTTCAGTCAAAAAAGCGGTGCCCTGTTTTTCATTTATTTTTGCAGTTTAAAAACAAATAAAAATGGCAATGTTTGTTTTCATTTTTTTTCCTTTTTGATCTGTCTCGTTCCGAATTCAAAAATAATTTTCCGGATCTCGTTGATAACAATTTGGTTACACCTCATATGACTTCGACAATCCAATCTATCTTGCTGAAGAAGAAGACGAAGAAGATTGTGATCTGCTAGAGTATTAGCCAGGTTGTTGAAACAAGAGGAGAAGGTGATTCAGCCGCTTGAGGAGCGAGTTGAGATTGTTATTCCAAGCACCGCCGAGGTCAAGAAGGAAAAATTGGAGCCGCTTCAGAGGCGAGTCGAGAGCAGAACGGTAGTCGTGTCGAAGGGACATGTGGATACCTTCGCCTGGTCGTGTCAGGATACGTCAGGGTCGGATACCAATGTCGTTGTGCACAAGCTGCCAGGGAGAGAAGATTGTCCTCTAGAGAAGCGGAACGCCAGTGCCTTATCAGAGAGCTATGGTGACTTTGTTTCATGATATGATTCGTCATGAAATCAAATGCTATGACATGATAGCAAAGTCCCAAACAGGAGAGGGGCATCTGGCAGACTGGGGCAAGTTGTTCGACCGGCTGAGACAATTCAGACTGAGGTTGAATCCGAACAAGTGCACGTTCGGAGTGCGGTCCGGTAAGATGTTGGGGTTCATTGTAAGGGAGGAATCGAGGTTCATCCTGCAAAAAAAAAAAAAAAAAAAAAAAAAAAACAAAAAGAGAAAAAAAAGAACAATAAGAGAAACGCCTGAACCGAGAAAGAAAAAGAGAGGTTCGTGGTTTCATAGATAGATTGAACTACCTGTCATGGTTCACATCTCATCTAACAGCCACGTGTGAACCCATATTCAGGATGTTGAAAAGAAAGATCAAACGGTCAGGTGAAATAATGATTGCCAAGGGGCATTGAAAGAATAAAAGAAAAAGTTGCAGGAACCTCTGATTCTGATACTTCCTGTGGAAGGAGCAACTGTTAATCTGTACTTGACAGCCTTCGAGGGGTCTACGAGGTGAAGTGGGTCAGCATGACGAGTCTTGTCGAAAAGAGCATGCAATTTACCTTAGCAAAAAGTTTACAGACTGTGAAACAATACATTCACTGTTCGAGAAAACTTGATGTACTTTGGCATAGGCTGCTCGCCGACTGAGACAGTTTATGCTGGTTCATACCACTTTGTGGATTTCCAAGATGGATCCGATCAAGTATGGGTTTGAGGATCTAGCATTGACCGGAAGGGTTGTGAGAGTGCAAAATAATGTTGACTGATTTGGGATACTCTCAGAGAGCAATCAAGGGGTGTATTGCCTGATTACATCTCTCTGCAACCCATTGAGGATTATCAACCGAGGAAGTTTGTTTCCCTGATGAGGACATCTCGAGGTGCTCTAATCGAAAGATTGAGAGTGACCGATCCCGGAGGAGGGGCCTGACCCTGAATCCGAACGGATTCTGATGTCTGATGGGGAGGTTAAGGTGAATAAGCTTCGGTTGCCCGGATAACGTTTGAATGCACCGACGGTGTGATTGAGAATGAAGCTTGTAGCCCGGGTATTGAACTCCGATGCGCACATCTACTGGGGCAACGCCTTTCTCGTTGGTATATGGGATGGAGGCTATATTACCGGTTGAGGTCCAAATTCCCTCTTTGAGAGTCCTGACGGACATGAAATTGCAAGAGGCCGAATGGGTAAGGACCCGGTATGAAGAGTTGAGCCTGATAGAGGAAAAGAGGCTAGCAGCCATCTGTCATGGGCAGTTGTACCAGCAAAGGATGAAGCGTGCTTTTGACAAGAAGGTATGACCTCGGGTGTATCACGTAGGTGATATGGTGCTGAAAAGGATCCTTCCTCCTCAAAACGATCGTAGGGGCAAATGGACGCCGAATTATGAAGGTCCATTCGTGTTCAAGAAGGTTTTCTCTGGTGGAGCCTTGTTGCTGACGACCATGGATGGCGAAGATTTTCCATCCCCTGTGAATGCGGACGCAGTCAAAAAATACTTCGTGTAAAGAGACCCGCTGGACGAAAAGAATAAAATAGTCCAGGCAAAAAATGGGCATCCCGGCGAACCAAAAAACAGAAAGAAAGGTTCGGGCAAAAATTAGGGATAAATAAGAAAAACTGTACACCCGGCAAGTCGAAAACCTGAAAAGGTGACTTGGGCAAAAAAGGGTATCCCGGTGGACTGAAAACCCGAAAGGGCGGTCCAGGCAAAAGAGGGATTGAAACGAACAACTGCGTCTAGTATGATCGTTTGCGCTTTGGTTAAAGCATCATGGATAATACCCGGTAGGGATTAATCAGAAACGTCTTGTTCAGAAGGCAGAAAGCATGGAGAGTCTGAGGACATATGGGGTGTAACCGAGTTGGAACTCGATGAGATCGCGGTTTCACATTGCCATTAGGATAGATTTTTCCTTTTGTGCAATTACCTCTTTTCAGGAATTGCTTCCTTTGTATTGCTCATTCTTGAGCCACACACTTTTCAATCAATAAAATGCATATTCAGTCAAATAATTTTGTTTTTGTTTTTCATTACCGCTTTGATTGCAAAAACATCCAGATATTTTTGATAAAGAATCTTGCATTTTAAGACATACAGGTCCCTTCCAATGCATGTTTATAAGATTGAAAGCTTGAAATCTTATTTGGAAGGATGGGTGACCTAAGTGTTGAAATCTTGACACGCCTGGGGCACGGTTTTATCTAACGATCTGTTTTGCAGGTGCTGTTAGGTATTTTCACTCACTTGCAGGTTGTGATGGAAAACAAATCCCCGGGGAGTCCAATCAGGGACGAGTGAATATGAAGGGATGACGAGAATACGTTGAGACGTACGACGATCCTTGATTTTAATCAAGAAGACTCTTCAAAATCGGAAGATTGGAAAGTCTGTAGAAATTCCCCCGCAGGGTCCAGTCAGGGACGAGGGACGATGAAGAGACGTCGAGACGTCCGACGACCTTTGGGATTAATCAAGAAGACTCTTCAAAGTCGGAAAATTGAAAAGTATGTATAAATCCCAGGAGTTCGCTTTCCGTCGAGTGCAGGGCGATTGGGAATACAAGATGATGGAGCAGAAAAGGTCCAAACGAGTCTGGGAGTTCTCAAAAATGGAAAGCTGATGCGAGATTGGGAAGTAGATACCATGGTTCGATGAGTCGATGGGTGTTCTGTACCAACTTTTCTCATTTCCCCAGTGAGGTCCCCAAGCAGAATTAGAGGACCAAGTCCCCAGCAGATCCAAGGTCTGTGGGTTCCCTAGCCGAGTTAGGATGGTTATCCCCGGCAGGTAAACGGTGTTTTCTCAGCAGCCAAGTCCGAAGGTTGCTATTCCCCGAGTGGAGCGGGTTTCAATGAAATATATCTCCAACAGTGTTCATCCTACCAGTGGATTGGACAAGTTCCCGTAGTAGACGGATTTTTGCATCCCCAACTGAGTTGATTCTACCTATGGATTGCATGGGTTGTCCCCAGCGGAGTGGCTTCCCTAGCAGGGTTTGGATGGTTATCCCCAGCAGGTGTCAGATCGATGTTTCCCCAGTCGCCAGGCCTGGAGGTTGCTGTTTCCCAGCAGAGTATCTGTGAGCATTTCCCCAGTGAAGTCGTCAGGTATCTGTGAGGGTTCCAAGCAGAGGTAGGATGTACATCCCCAGCAAGTCAAAGATTGTTGTATCCCCACAGAGCGTGGGTGGTTCTTATCCCAGCGGTTTCCCGAGCGGATTGGGTGCCAAGGAGGTTCTTCCCCAGCAAGGGTTACCTTTTCCCAGCAGCAACAGTGCTATCCCCAGTCGGGTGGAGATCGGAGTATTGACGAGTTCCTCAACAGAGTGTCTCGTACTCCCCAGCAGAATCCCTTGAGGGGGACGCTTTTTATGCATTCATCATGTAGCGTAAGCATATCATATTGCATAGAAAAATAATAAAGCGCGTAGCATTTCCATAATTATGGAGCATTACGCAGAAAAAATCAATCATGCATCATATTGCAAGCACAAGCTAGTCTCAAGCCATGGTTACCGTTTGAGAAGTGGTTTTGGCCAGACAGTGAAGGCGTTACTCCGAGGAGTTTAGCCTCATGATTTGATCAAAGGTATTTCCCCAGTAGTGCGATACTGGAGGAGTTTTTTTCCGTCGTGCAGAGATGGAAATAACATCAGAGGACGTTACGCGATCAGCGCGATTCAAGCCGTGGTTACCACTTGAGGATTGGTTTTGCCGGACAGTGAAGACGATACTCCGAGGAGTTCAGCAGCGGGACTTTGGAGCAGCAGTATTTCCCAGTCATTGTTTAATGTCTGGTCGATCATTGTTTGATGCCTGTAAACATCATTGTTTGATGCCTGTAAACATCATTGTTTGATGCCTGTAAACATCATTGTTTGATGTCCTGTCAACATCATTGTTCGATGTCCTGTCAACATCATTGTTTGATGTCCTGTCAACATCATTGTTCGATGTCCTGTCAACATCATTGTTCGATGTCCTGTAAACATCCTTGTTTGATGCCTGTAAACATCATTGTTTGATGCCTGTAAACATCATTGTTTGATGCCTGTAAACATCATTGTTCGATGTCCTGTCAACATCATTGGTTGATGCATGTCAACATCATTGTTCGATGTCTTGAAAACATCATTGTTTGGTGCCTGTAAACATCATTGTTTGATGTCCAGTAAACGTCGAGTTTCTTCCCAGTCATCAGTCAGTGTCTGGTGGAAGGTGTACCCTCTGATATGTCGCCCTCAGAGTGGTGATTGGTGTTATTTCCGACGTTGCCAGCGGAATTATCACAAGGAAACAAGATGTCGGGGTTCAAATGCAGTGATCTGGGATCATTTGCGCGAAAGAATTTCGGGGTTCAAGAAAAGCATAAAAGAGAAGAGAGAATAATAATCCCGAGCGGATGAGTGGTGTTCAGGCCATGGTTATCCCTGCGTTACCATTTATTTTGGTATCCAGGTCGACATTTTTTGGTATTCAGGCCGACTTTCCTTCCGTACCAGACGGATTTTTTGAGATTGTGTTCTTCGCCGATTCTGACAGGCGTTGTTAATTATATCCCATCAGAGTGCAAATTGTTCGTCTGTTCTTGGTATTCAATCACTCTTCATCCTGATCATCTGAAAGCCGAGGCTATTCATATCAACAGGTTCACAGTGGATTGAATAGGGGCAGCTGTAACACCTCAAAATTTGCCCTCCTCTCTTGGGACTAGCATAACATATTACATATCATTTTTAGGTCATTAGGCATTGCATATTGCATATCATGTGGTTACATTGTGCAAAGTCATCCTCACAAGTCTTGATCAGAAGATAGGAGGTCATGTGCAAGCTAGGGTTTCATGGGACTGGTCATTAATCATCTGAGGATGGAAGTCCAAATTAGGGTTTCATGATTCTCAAAAGATATTGGTCTTCATCTTGTTCAAAATGATTCATCATCATCATCATGGTTTGACATCATCAAGTGTTGATCAAGATTCCTTGAGATTAGGGTTTTGACCTCTGGTCAACCCTAATCAGGTGCATTGGGCCAATCAGGGCATAGCAAGGAGATGGGGTCTATGATGGATATGGGGATCATCACATGATTTTATTGGAGCTTATTGAGGCTAGGGTTTCACCCTTGAGCCATTTCATCAAAGGATTGGAGCTCAGTTTGATCAATGCATGGCCAGATTCATCTATCAGTTTAAAAAGTCAACTGTGGTCAACTGTGCATGATTTTATGGATTTGGAGGTGGAAATGAGTTGGATACACTTCAATCATGTTGGGACAAGTGTTATTTGACATTTCAAAGCTCAGGAATGGAGAAAATCAGGTCAAAACAAAAATTGCCAAAAATAGAAAGTGACTTGTAATAGAAGTTTCCAAAAATGGAAAGTTTTTGACCTCAAAATTACATGTCCAAGGAAGCTTCAAATGGAAATTTGTTCAACATGGAAGTTGTAGATCTTGGTCTAACCTTTCCAAAAAGTCCAAGAACTTGAAAATCCCATGTATGGTTGGCAAGTTATGGTCCATTCAATTTCAAAAATGACCCATAATCAGAGGGGCATAACTTCCACATGGAGTGTCCAAATTGAATGATCTTTTTATGCACAAACTCCATTTGACATGTAATTTCATGGTGCATAATTGGAATTCTTCAAAAATGGTCAATGCAAAAAGTCAAATTTCAAGTGTACAGTTAAAGATCCAGGGGCAAAATGGTCCAACTTGTGAAATAATGGGAATTTTTGAATGGGGATTTTTGTAACACCTCACAAATGCTATTTGGAAATGGTTTGAATCATCATAACAGGTCAAGGTGCAATGGTTGAAGAATTCACTTTTGAAATGAACTTGAAAATGCATAAAAGTGCCATGACATAGTGAAATTGCAAAATATTCAACCAATGACCATGGGACAAGTTGCAACAGCTCACACATGTCATTTTGAGAGTGTGTGAGCTGTCAATGAGCTGTCACAGAGCCCATAGGAAAAGACCATTTTGCCCTTGCCTTTGAAAATGACACTTTGCTAATTACATGGCATTTGGCTAATTAAGGTGATTAGAGCTTGATTAAGCTGAGGTATAAACATCTAATCATAACAAACTTCTAACAGAATCACAAATCACAAGATCTCAACCTCTTTTCCCTCCAAATTCTCTAAAACCTCAAGAACACTTCAAGCAAAATTCCAAAAATCTCTGTCAATTCTCCATCAATTTGTGTAATTCTTCTTGATCCAAGCTCCAATCATCATCTACTTCAACTGTTTTGGTAAGGCAAGATCAAGAGCATCTTCATTCACAACTGTCCAAGTGATGTGCATCCATGGCTTTTGAAGAATTCGTGCATTAGAAGCAAATTCAATCGAACCTGAGCACTTCATTCAACATCTTGAGGCTTGTACTCCATCTGTTTTGGACTTTCACGAGCAAACTCATCAAAATTCATCGCTGTCTTCAAATCAAGGTTGGAATTCGAAATTCACCTTTGCTTTAATGATTATATGCGTTTTGAAGAGTGTTTAACATAGATTATCATGATGTAATTGGTTTTAGAAATGGATGAACGTAGGATAAGATATTGTGATTAGAAGTTAGGATGTGGAAACCTAAGTTGCTCGATTCAGGAAATATAGGGAGAATTGGACAAAACCATTGGCATATTCGTACTCCTGGTGTTGAGACCTTTCCAACGCATATTCATTTGTTGATTTTCATTGAGATTGAGTGTTCTTCATGTTCATGCCAAATCTGGAAAACTGATGAAGATGATGAAGGTTTCTGGAAAAATTTAGACGTTTGATCCGTTTTTGTGCATTGCCGTTTTCAAATCGTGTTTGCCGCGCCAAAGCTGACCAATCGCGTGCCTCCACTGCATTACTGAAACGCATGCGTTTTGGTCTGGGAAGGGATATTTACGAATATGCCATTAACTCATTTAATTTAATTATAACACTTAATAAAAATTACACAATTCATTTTAATATTAGAAAAATCATAAAAAAATATTGGCTAATCAGAAAAATATGAGGTTTTTTTTGATAGATCCCATTTTTCCCCTGGTATTTTATGAGTATGATTTTAGAAATTGTGCATGGTGGAAAATTGACTTTGCCTAGGGATGTTTGACTTATGTCATTTTTGTGCATGTTTTGCCATTTTCAATGTGAAATACTAATACCTTAAAAGAAATGCCTGAAATTTTTTGAGCTTATTATAGACATGTTGATGGTGATTTACATATAAAGTTTGTGGTTTTTGGATACCTGTGGAGTGAGATATGATTTTTTGAACTCAGGTGTGACAATTTGTGTCACACCTAACTAGGGCAACTTCATGAAATTATTTGCCTAGCCTATGATTGTTGGAATGAGTTGAAATTTTGCATGGATGATTATTGATATGTTGAGATGTGATGTGAATTTTTCTGGATTTTTATATGGCATTTTCAATTTGATTGATATTTTTCATCTCTGTTGGTCAATTATGCAAGTTCATATGACACATGTTTGTAAATTTAATGTGAAATGCTCATATGGTTTTGGATGAACATGAAATTTGGTATGCTGGTTGTAGACACATTGTAGGACATCCCTGTTTTGGTCCCATTCATTTCTTAATTGTTTTCACTGATTTATGAATTTTTGAAGTGAATGCTTGTGTTGATGCTATGAATTGGCTTGAATAATTGTGTCTGGATTTCTTGATTTTCATTAGCCTAGTTCCTTTTGTCCAATTGAGCTGAAAATTGACATGCTATACCTTGAATATGTCCTGTTTAGGTGTGAATTATTTGAGGACTTTTGGAATTGTTTTGATATGCTTTTGATTGAAGTTATTCTGTTTGGACTTTTGAAGTTGTGTTTGACCTAATTTGACTTGTTTTGGTCATGAAATGATGTTGATAAATGATATGAGCATGGGACCAATTGCATTTGCTTTCTAATTGCTTTAACTTGATTTTGGTGGAAGATCCCTTGCTGTTTAGATTTTTTTCTCACCTTTGGACCCTAGGCTTGGCCTAGTGGTCTAGTTTCTCACATTTGGATTGATTTTTCAGGATGAAATGCAAACGGCTTAAGGAAAATGATTCAAGTCAATTAAATTGGATTTGTTTGATGTTTGTAAACTAACATGAATTTGTTTTGTAGGTTGTGAAGCTTGAGCTTGAGCTTATAGCTTGCCTTTGTGTGCATTAATCTGTATAGTCTGACTGATTAACATTTGCTGTTTATTGTTGTCTGTCTGAGTACTGATGATACTTGATTGTTTTCAGGTACATTTAGTTGCTTACAGTTCTTTAAGAACTTGCTTGCTGCTGCTTGGTTTTTAAACCACTTGAGGTAGGAATTCTAATCTTCATGTAGTCTGGGAGACCCGACCTGTTACTTGGCCGGGCAAAATGTCTGAAGTCCTCCTTAAGAGGCGATGTTTGTGATTGTTTAATATTGTGCCTAAGCAGGTAAAGTCCTTGATTAAGGCAATTGGTGGAAGCCAAGGGATATGCAATCTATCCCCCACTATTCTGTGAGTCGTCCCTCTGCTCACACGGCTGTGTGTTGATGCATTGGGGCACAAACCCAAGATCTCGTGCTGTTGCACAATCGAGTCAGAGTCTTTGAGCGTAGAAGGGTCCCTCCATTCTGGACCCACGTTCCTTTGTCTGAAGCTCTCCCTGGTTAGGGATAAGAGCTGTGAGGTCTCATCCTCACTTCACCTTTTCATCTGCTTCACCTTAGCCTCGTAATGGCAAGGTTAAGAGCGAATACTACACATGTACAGATGACTTGCTTCGGCAGTCAAACCCATTGTTTGAGCCTCACTTGATTGGTTATAGTGTGTGCTATGTGAATATTTGCTTGAAATGCTTGTTTTGATCTGTATGCTTGTATGCTTGCTTTCTTCCTGGATAGGATTAGCTTGCAGTTGTGCAAGTAGGTAGAAACTTGAACGTAGGGTAACGATGCATGACAACACTAGGCTCGAGTCCAGCTCCCTGGTAGTGTGTCTTCCCTCGGTTTCTGGCTAGATTTTCTTTCCCCTGTGGGGGGAACTACATCGCCCTGATCCTTGTTCCAAACGAGGTATGTAGGCAGGTGGTCGTGCGAGACCACTCCGGGCAACCTTTTTCTTTTTGTGTGTGTTTACTTGTTATCGTCTGGCGAGTGTTTTGGTTCGGATGCCGACGTAAGTCCAGTGATTGGCGGTCGGGCTCCACGTTTGCCGTTTTGAGTGTGTTTTGGTTCGGATGCTGACGTAATTCCATCGAGTGGTTGTCGGGCTCCATGTTTGCCATCTGTTTGTGCGTTTTGTGTTGTTTGGCGTGCGTAAGCCGAACTACAGTGGCTCTGATTCTCGTTCCAGACGAGATATGTAGGCATAGGATGCGACGTCCTATCGAGCTCCTTTCTCTTAACCCCACCTGCGTTCCCTGTGTGTGTGTGTGATGTTTAGCAACCTTTTCTTTTCTTTTAGAACGTGGATCCCGTCGAGTACGACGGACGTGAGGGGTGCTAATACCTTCCCCTTGCGTAACCGACTCCCTTACCCTTTCTCTTTGGTCGCAAGACCATTTCCTTTCCAGGTTTCTCTGAGCGTTTCCTTTCCCTATCTTGGGATAAATAACGCGCAGTGGCGGCTCTGTGTTGTGTTTTTATTTGAGTCCCGCCGGTTGTTTTTCGCGGATGCGACAGACCTCCACCAAGTGAATGGGCTTGCAAGTCAACTTGCTAAGGAATAACTCCACACAAGTCAACAAGACTATGCCATTCTCCTATCCTAAGTGCACTCGAGTTCGGGTACAGAACTCATCTCACAAAGATCACCAAGCATACAAGGCATTAATATTCAAGCAATTCAATTATTACATACAATACAGTAATCCAAAATTGCACAAAAATATGTCACAAAAATAATATACACAACAATACAACAAATATGAAAAGTATGCAAAAACCCACTGGACATATTTCCCCAGCAGAGTCGCCATTTTTCTGTAGCGGGGTATTCGCTACCATTAGAGATATTGACTAAATATAAGGTAAACCATACAAGTCGATTCGCCACCGCACTTCTATTTATCCAAAGGAATGGTTAGAAAGCGAACAAAAACCTAAAAGTTTTATCGAATCAAAAACTAGTAAAAATCTCAGAGATCGGGGTAAGGGGGTTGGTTATGCAATGGGAAGGTTTTAAGCACCCAAAACATCCTAGGTACTTCTAGGGAGCCCTTTTCATACTTGTTGTAAGGTTGGTATTTTTGTGAAAATTTGTTTGTGCAAACATGATTGAAGAGATGAGAAAAGAATATACAAGTTATTTACATTTTTGTGTTTGGATGGATAAACCCATTGCCTACGTACCATCTTAAAAAAGATTAGGATCAAAACCTCGTAGTTCGGGATAAAAATCTCAAAAAGAAGTTGGTGAATTGATTGGTCCAAAAGCCTTAAGGTCTTTTGTTATCCAAGGGAGAAAACTCAACCTAAAACCACAAATCCACCATGTGAGGATAACTTCAACATGCTAGTGAGGGGTTAACCCTATAATAAGCATGGAAGACTCATTGTCCATCACTAAGGATATAAGTGAGTATTACATCTACCTCAAGGATAACTCAAACCTAATAGCTAAAGGTTATGAAAAATTTGATTAAGAGAGTGGCCATTGAAACCACAAAAAAGTATTTGAATGAGTTGTATTTACCAATGAAAGGTATTTACAAAATATGATCAAAGTTGATTTAAAAGTTCAATTCAAAATAAGTGTTAGGAAAAGGAAGTTTGAAAATCAAAAGCATAAGGCTTAGGTTTCTAATGTTTGAAAACAAATGTTAAATGTTTGCACAAAAGTTTTGGCTTGGGTTAGAGTGGAGGGAAGAAGAAGAATGGCTAAAGTCCTAATCATACAAGAGATGAGGGATAAGAAACAAGACCACAAATGGAGTTCCTCTCTTGAGATCATATTGATGATTCAAATAGCTCCCATCCTTTAGAATGTGCAAGCAAAATAAGTGTAAGCTCAAGCAATCAACATAATCAAACAAGCTCTTAGAAGATCCCCAATGTCTCTTGTATCTTTCACTTTGGATGAACATGGCAATGGTTCTTCAATTTGAGCTCTCATAGGATCCCCTAGCACAAAAGCACACACATCAAAAAGTTCTATGAAGTAAATCAAGAATGGACAAGAGTGAGTTTAGAGGTTTGGTCCTTCTAATCCATCTTCAACATTAAGGTCTTTTTACTCCAATTTTGCATAGGGAATGTCCTAGAAACTAAGTCCATTTGTCCATTTCTTTGCATTTGGTCCACAACAATCAACAAAACACAAGCACAATAATATATACACAATTATGCGCTCAAGTGAGCAAAAGGCAAATTGCATTAACATAAACATGTGCTCCAATTAGCAAAGGGGAAAAGCAAATGAATAATATGTACAAGGATAGTAAATTGCATAAATGTAAAGTGCAAGAAGTAAATGTTAATGGTTAATGGTTAGTGTGCCATAAGGCAAATTTAGCGCTATGTTAAGCAATCGTAATTGGACTTATGTAGAAGTCACAACTATCTGAGGTCGGTCAATAATAATATAGGCAACAACACAAGTTAGAGGCCTTGATTAGTGAATCAAACTCCAACAACTTGTCATGCCAAAAAGAAGATGAGAAATGATCTTGTATTGATTTAGGTTCTTTGCATGATTTAGGAAGCAATCTATCCTTACTGCAAAGCCATTCACTTGATCCATGATCAATATGAATTAGATTTGAATCAAGGAAGATTAAACCTCCATGTATCAATGCTAACCACCAATCTTTAACTCATTGATCAAAAAGAAGAAGAAGAAGATGAAGAATTAAAGTGCAATAATGGAAATGGTATGTATCAATCAACAAGCATTGACCAAAGATAGAGAAGATCAAGGTCAAACAATAGAAAACAGAAGCAAAAAGAGAATTAGAAGTCAAGAAACAAATAAAATATTTTTGGCATTTTTTAATATTTAAAATAAAACTTGAATTAAAATAATAAAGAAATGTCAAACTTCAAACTCACTTCAAATCAACTTTGAAAAGTCCAAGTGAATTATCCCAAGTTCAACAAGGTCAAACAAAGTTTGACAAAAATTTCAGCATTTTTAAAAGTCAGAAACTATTTTAAATCAATTAAAAATGCATAAAAATAACCTAATTGAACTAAAATCTCAAATAAATCTTAAATCAATTAATAAATTGATGAGAATATTTTTCATAGATCTGTCATCATTCAAAGAGGTTAGAAAAATATTTTTGTATTTTTTGAATATCAAAAACTATTTTAAATGAATTAAAAATAACCAGAAAAGAGAAAATTCCTAAAAAATATCAAATGATAAAATAAAAATATATTAAAAATCATTTTTAGAAAGTAGAAATTAAAAGGAGAAGAATGAAATTGGTCCCATAATTTTTGGACCAATAATGAGAGAGATATGAATTTTTGAAGTAAAATGGAATTAAAAGAAATAAAAGAAATTAAAAAATAGGAAAAAGCGTGAGCCATTGGATCTGAGCTCATTAATTGAGCTGGAAAATCATGAGGTCCAAACGTGTGCGCCTACCATGTTCCTTGGTCAATGCATCACATGTAGCATTATTGTAAGTCATAACATGGCACGGCTGAGATTGCATCTGGAAAACACAATGGACGATCCTGATTGAATCTGGAGACCAGACGGTGACCAGCGCCACCGTCTTCTTCGGCCAACTTCCGGCCACATCAAAAATTGCAGAGATTAAAATGGCAACCAAACTGCACCATCCAGGCATCAATCGAAAGCTGGGGTGATGTACATCACACCTGTACCACTCAATTCCATTCTAGATCTCTATATTGAGAGAAATCAGAAGTGTAAATTCTGTGGTGTTCATGTGAACTTCATGATTTTCAAAATTTAAAAGCATAACAATGTTGCCTCTATGCAGAGGAGTTCAGATCACACAATAACAAAGCAAATAGAGCACTATGCAAGTTGGTTCGAAGCAAATAACAGTTGAAGTAAACCTTTGAATTGCAAGGCTTTGAGTCAATATCTTTGGATGCTTTTGCTTACAGTAGGCACTATGGATCAAGAAGAGAAGGCCTAGGAACTTTGAGATCTGAAGATTGATCAATGAAATCAAAATTCATATCTGAAAAATTTGAAGAGAAATGAAATAGTTCCTTTAGTGATGGCTAGGATTTCAGTTCAGCAACAATTGGGGCGCCTTAAGGTTGAGAAATTATGAAGCCAAGGCATTGTATTTATAGGAGAAGCAATGCTGAATGCATGAACCAAAACTTGCATGAATGGAAAGGGCCTCCATGCATGGGCCTGTACAGGCGCATGGAGGGCCCAATTCCACTTGGAATTGCAAGCCAATGCATGATGTAAGTAGAATGGACGTGCAGATTGGACTGTATTAGCTCATGCATAGCAATTGAAATGATTTTCTAAAAATGCACTATAACATTCAAGTCTTCGAAAATGCCATGTCCATAATTGAAATGCAACCTTATGAGTAACGGTTGGAAATCTTATTGCATAAGTAACAAATGTTATGTTGATCAAAACTCCATTTGGGCATTGAAAATTATTGAAAATTGAACTTGAAGTGTAGGGTGCAAAACATGCATATGTGAGGTTTTCAAAATTTGCCAAAGTTCAAGCCCTTCTGTCTCAATGCTAAAAGCTCCAAATGATAAAATATTCAACATGAAAGTTGTAGATATTTTCAAGGCAATCAATTTGGACTTAAAGTTTGCATCATTTGGAATTTTTATGAAGAAGTTATGGGCACTTGAAGTTGGACTTTTTCACACTTCAATGCATTTGGTCCAAAGTGACCTATAATGTTTTGCATTATCACATGTATTTATTTTGAGATTTTGGAATTTTTCTCAAAATATCATTTTAAGTAGACATCTTAAGCTTTCCAATTCATTTGGTCTCACTTCAAATTCATAAAAAAATGGAGGAGTTATGTCCTTGGGAAGTTGACCCAAAATTAGGGTTTCAGTCAAAATGACCTATAATGTTTTGGAATGGATGATGACCTTCCAAGCTTCAAATAAGTTTTTTATGAACATGAAAGTTATTCATATGGTTCTTAAGAACATTTTTTCTTTTTGGATAATCTCCATTTGACAAACACGTAAAACATTAGGTCTTAGTGTATTTCAAAAATAGTCAGATGAATTGACTGATCAACTTCTCAAGTCCAAACCTCATACCTTGATGAATTGATGATTGAGGAAACTCAAATAAGTTCAAATATGTATGAAATTATGAATTAAATAACTTCCCTTGATTTTATTTGACCATGGGTTGAGGTTGCTTCATGGGCAAGGCATAGTTGATGAACAAATAGATTAGGGTTTCCTTGGGAAACAAGCCTGAAACCCTTTGATTTTCTTTGATAAAAATGATGAATTGAGATACTTTGGAAGGCATATTTGGTGGATGAGAGCTTTTGGAACCATTGCCATGCTTGCTTTCATATTCTCTTGACCATATCAATGCACATATGATCTCCTTAGAAGCTTTAGACCTTGTGACTGCTCAAGCTACAAACAAAAGATGTTAGTGACATATTTTTGTGCTTTTTGGTTAGTAAATAAAATGAGAAGAGCAATAATATACAATTCAAGTATGCTTGGTGAGCTCAAACCACTCAAAAGAGAGATCCCACCCTAAAGGTAAGGAGCCAAGATGCCTATGATCCTTGAGGCAATGCAAATGCAATGTTATGATGCCATGAGGGATCTTAGGGTCAAAATTGGGGTCTTACAGTCGGGCAATAGAATTTTGGTGTTAATGCATGTTAGAGACATAATATTATGGATTATTCTCATGAAACATACCACACACAAAAAGAATATGCAAAAGGTGTGGCCTAATCTCATCCATACTCATGTTAATTTTTCAATCAACTAGCTTTAGGACTTTGAGATATCATAGGCCAAATGAGATGAATGCATAAAGAAGGGGAATGAGATGAAGAGGGAGGGGAATGGATGAAATCACAAATTAATCAAAGGAGGACTTTTACCAAATTAATATCATTCATTTATTTTGGGAGATGGAATGTACATTCCATCAATCCCCGAAATCCAATGATATTAATTTGACAAAGTCAAATCAACCTTGATTAAGGCCCAACAACAAGAGTCAAACACCAACAAGTTATCACAATTGGTCAACAAAATTATTTGGCATTTATTCCAATTAAAAATACTAAAATAATGCATTTAAATTAAATATGGTTTGTCAAATTCCTAAAACCTCATCAAAACACCAAATAAATGGCCATGAGATTTATCATAGGTCAAACAAGGTCAAAGGACCTTGGAGAAGTTTTTTCAGATTTTTCAAAGACTAAAAAGTATTTTTAAACAATTAAAAACAAATAAAAAATCAACTAAATCATGAAAAATATTAGTAATGATCAAAAAAATAGTTTTAATTCAGAATATGAAAGAGGAAAATTTTTGTAAATTTTTGGTGAAACTATCATATTTTTTGGATCAATATTAAAATTAATATGAATTAATGAAAATAAAAGGAATAAAAGAAAAATCAGAAAATAACAAAAATACGTGAGTCACTTGATCTCCCTCATTAATTGAGGTGGCAGATCAAGTGGCCTAGAACACGCGTTCCATGAGACACGCGAGTCAGCGCGCCACACACTTGGTAATCACAATGGACGGGTGAGATTAGAACAAAATAACAAGATCATGTGACTGGTCCACCCTCACCCATCACTAAAATAAAAAATAAGGACATGATCTGAAAGAAAAAATGACGTAGAGCATGAATCTGACCACAATTTTAACTAACTCCACATATATTGAAAGATATGAGGAGTTGAATTTTGAGGTGTGTCAACTGAGTTGCTTCGATTTGACCTCTAAGCAACTCAATCTTCTTGCCTACATTGGTAGGACTTCAGACAACCAAAGAATCAAGAAAATTGAGCAAGATTGAGAGAGAATCGAAGAGATGAAAATTTCTAGAAAATACCTTCAATGTAGGTCTGGATTCAACTGTTCTTGCTTTGGCGTGTGCTTGATCTTACTCAGAATGCTTGCAAAAGTAGAATGGAATGCACAAAAGGTCTTGGATCCCTGGAGTTTTGAATCTCAAAACAGTGAGAATTCAAACTCAATTTCAAATAAAGTTCTTAGGATTATCCTTTCAAATGGAAGGGTTAGAGGTTTGGGATCAAAGCTGGCGCGAATGTCTGTTGATTCTGAGCAGAAGGGGCTCTATTTATAGCTGCAGCAAGTGATAATTGCACCTTCAAATTCACTTTCTAAAATTGGAAACTGATGATGCATGGGTGCATGGGCATGTACAGGCCCATGAGATCATTTCTTAAGGTCCACAAATGAGTTTGAAAGGGTCTGAAGTCAACTTGGATTGCAAGGCAAGTGTGTGTGAAGATTTGAAGTTTGATCTTTGCCAAATGATGATAACATGTTCATGCCATGCGCAACCCTAGTAATTCTTATCCAAAATGGATGAACTTGGACTTTTTGGAAAGGTTATATCAAGAGGAACAAATTTCAAGTTCAACACTTTTACATTTGGAGATTTTATCATGATGAATTTTGAGGTGGAAGTTTGGAAATTTCAACATGTTGAAATTTTTTCTAAGTGTCAAGCCATATATCTCAATATTCCACCTTGCTTAACTTTTAATGTGAGCTTAAAATGAGAAAAGTGTCTTCATAAAAGTTGTACCTCTTTCAAATACCTTCAAAATAGTCACCAATTTCATGTCATTTGTATTTGAAATGATAGAGTTATGCATTTTTGAAGTTTGGAAAAATCACTTGTTCAATGGTATAGGTCAAAAGTGACCTATAATGTAGCCTCATATCACATGCTCATAAAAGTTGAATTAGCTCTCACTCCAAACATCAAATTTGAAGTATTCCCTCCCAAAAGTGACATATAATGTAGCCTCATATCACATGCTCATAAAAGTTGAATTAGCCTCATATCAGATTGGCCTTGTGGCGGGCGCCACAAGAGGAAAAGTATTCCCTCCCATTTTCAAGTTGAAGGGCATCCTTGTCATTTCCATCATTTTACTCTCCTATAAATAGAGACTCGAAATCACTTATTCAATCATCCAAACTTAGAGCAGAGGCAAACTTAGAGCAAACTTTGTTTCACTTAGGCATATATTCAGTATTTTAAAGTGGTAATCGCTTCGCATTGGGGTGTTACCACAATTGTGTAATCGAGTTTTATGATCGAGTCTGCAATCGAGTTTGGAGCACTTTGGAAGGAAGTTAATCCTGCCGCCATTTTCATTTCCGCTTTGCGCTTTATTCAACCCTCCGATTGGAGCAGGTTTTTATTACTTTTCATTTACTTTATTTATTTCCCGCACTCGCTTTACTTTATTTATTTCCCGCACTCGCTTTACTTTATTTATTTCCCGCACTTGTTTTACTTTATTTATTTCCCGCACTCGCTTTACTTTATTTATTTCCCGCACTCGCTTTACTTTTATTTATTTCTCGCACTCGCACTTTACTTTATTTATTTCTCGCACTCGCACTACTTTTATTTATTTTTCCGCACTCGCACTACTTTTATTTAAATTAACGCACTTTTACTTTACCATGTCTAACTAAATCTATAAGGTTAGAATGTAAGGATCGTAATTGAACCGATAATCCGTACAATTGTTCGTAGAAACACTTAAGGGCTATTTTAACTTTCAACTTAAGTTTTCCCGCACTTAATTTCCGTTGGGTAAGATCGAAAGCCGTCCAACGTCTATTTAAACTTAATTGTTTTTAACTATTTCAAAAACAGCGAAAGCGCTTTGTTTAGTTCATTAGGAGTCTTAATTTAAGAAGAAAAGAGATTTTAAAACTATTTTCGGACGTGTTTATAAGTTTAGAGTCTGGTTCGTGAGAACCTCTTTTGGTTAAGAAATCCAGGTTAAAATACTTTTCAACTTAGTCTAGATACTATATTTCTTAAAAATAGGTTTACTACTCTAACGCAATGCGCGCCTTTTTATAAGTGACGATAAAAGGGTTTGATTAGGGAGTACAACTCGGTTCTGAATATGCGAAAGCGGCAGTTCCCGTTAAATTGGTTCTTTTCAAAGTAGGAAACACTGCCCATAAGTAGTTCTATTAACAAGTACTTGGACTATTAATTGATTATGTGAATTACATTCGACCCTGTCTTTATTAATTGAACTTTATTCAATACTTTACTTTTCATTGCACACTCTAAAAACACCTATTTTGATTGCCTTTGATAAACTCCATAACAATAGATAACGATAGATTGACACTTGGTCTCTATGGATTCGACAATCTTTTATATTACTCTGACGCGTTCGTATACTTGCGATAAGCACGCATTATACCTAACATTGAGACTCTAGGCTAGTCTTTGTATTATCATGCATTGTATGTTTTATCGATCTCCTTACCTTTGATTTAGCTTGATCAAATTCCATTTGATCAACTAAATCCTTTGACTTTGCACACATTCCCTTTGTCTTTTTCAAATGACCATAAATATCTTGGTCATTTGATGGCACTTATCTCTGTTACTTTGGAGCTCAAGCTTCCCAACAAGTATAAGACCTCAAGCTCAAGTTAAGGTATCATACATCTAGCTCATCCCCACAGAGCATCCTTGAGAACCTATTTCAACAACTTGTCAAACATAGACAAGGATTGCATGTCATGAGCCTTAAGCAATAAAGAATGGGTGAGAGGAAGCATTCCTATCCTCATTCTGAATACTTTGGGTACAGGATGAATGACCCATTTGCTCAGAGTGTTCATCTCTATTCTTAGACTTTAGTGCAATCAAGTCAATTCACTATCAAGCCTCCAAGTATCCTTGTGGTTCTCATCCCAAGCTCCTTTTGGGTTAAACACCATCTTTTGCTTTTTTTTCCAGTTTAAACATCGACCTTTGGTTTAAAAACCACTCTTTTGTTTTAAACATCATTCTTGCTTCTTTTCCGATTTAAATACCGACCTTTGGTTTAAACACCACTCTTTTGGTTTGATCACCACTCTTGCTTCTTTTCCGGTTTAAACACTGACCTTTGGTTTAAACACCACGTCTTTGGTTTAAACACCACCCTTTTTTAACCTCTGGTTTAAACACCACAATCATTTTCCTTTAGTTTAAACACCACTCTTTTGGTTTAAACACCACCTTTTGCTTCTTTTCTGGTTTAAACACCGACCTTTGGTTTAAACAT
Source organism: Lathyrus oleraceus (assembly GCF_024323335.1). Classification (NCBI taxonomy): domain Eukaryota; kingdom Viridiplantae; phylum Streptophyta; class Magnoliopsida; order Fabales; family Fabaceae; genus Lathyrus; species Lathyrus oleraceus. The sequence goes on along the minus strand of NC_066579.1, from coordinate 33,461,383 downwards.
CACTCTCTTAAATCAATTTCTAGTCTTTTCCGGTTTAAACATCACCCTTGATCATATCTTTCTTTCAGTCTTAGTCCTCAGAACTATGGAGTTCTGACTTCCTTATTGCACTGTGAGGATACGTAGGTACGAGGATGTGAATCTTTGGTGAGTACTTTTCTTAATTTTCTCCCTTTCTTTCTCTGGATTGACTTTCTCATTGCACTATGAGAATACGTAGGCATGATGGCCTCAATCCTCCTCGAGCACTCTTTTTCTAACCCATTTTTTGTTTTGTAGGTACATGAAGATAATAACACTCATCCAAGAAAAGAGCAATCAAAACGGTTCTCATGGAGTATCATGGATGTGAGAGGTGCTAATACCTTCCCCTTGCATAACCGGCTTCCTTACCCATTTCTCTTTTCCCTTGGGTTTTCTCGATATTTTCCTTTCCTTCTTTTAGGATAAATAAAGTTTGATGGCGATTATGTTGTATCTTTGAGCGTGCGATGTGTTCAAGTATATTTCTTCTAGCTTCACATATTAAAATTAATTTTTGCATGTGCATTTCTGGGGAATTCAAGAGCTTAGTCTTTGTTGAGTCGTCAAGAAGAGAATGAATTATGTCAGAAGAGGCATTTATAGTTACAAGCTTATGGATCCTCCGTTGAATACTTTGAGAGGATTGGGGACTCGTCTGGTTCTTGATAACAAAGAAGACTTCAAGAAGAACTATGGTAATCTAATGGGTATTCTCAACACAAAAGTTAATACAATGGTCGTCCATACTCTTGTGCAGTTCTATGATCCTTTGTTGAGGTTCTTTACATTCCAAGACTATCAGTTGGATCCAACTCTAGAGGAATATTCACATATCCTATGGGTTGAGATTCAGGACCAGGATCCTTTTGTTAGTAGAAAGGGGTTTCCTAAGTCACATTATATAGCTAAAGTCATCCATTTGGAGAAGAAAGAAATGGAACTTAACCTCAAATCTGAGTGTGGAACTCATGGTTTTACTCTGAACTTTATAGTAGACAAAGCCACTACCTTTGTTGATGCTGAAAGTTGAAGTGCTTTCAACGTTATTCTTGTTTTACTCGTATATGGGATTGTGTTGTTCCCGCACATGGAATATTTTATGGATCTAGCCTCTATTCACATTTACATGACCAACAATCATGTTCCTACTCTTCTGGATGATACTTACTATTCCATTCATGTCAGGAATCAGAAGAAGAAGGGAACCATTGTATGTCGTGTTCCTATGTTGTATAGATGGTTCATGTCTCATCTACCCAACAAGGGTCCTTTCATTGACAACAAAGGTAATCTTAAATGGTCTAAGAGGATCATGTCTCTGACAGCTAAATATATCTCATGGTACTCTCAAAGTTATGACGATGTCAAGATCATTCTTAACTGCGGTAATTTCCTTAATGTGCCCCTCTTAGGTATAAAAGGTGGAATTAATTATAATCCGAGATTGGAATTGCGTCAGTTGGGCTACCTGATGTTAGACAAATCTGACTCCGAGCAACTGGAAGATTTTGTCTTGCATGAAGGGGTTGAAAACTCAGAGTTGCAGAAGAAGATCATCAGAGCTTAGGGAGAGATTCGTTATCAAGGAAGGGATGAACTGGGAAAGAGGAACTATATGGAGAAGGAAGCCTACACACAGTGGGTCAAGGAGAGGGTCAAAGAAGTTTTATTGTCGTTTCCACCAGAGCCTTCTATGAACATCAAATATGTTGTGTCTATTGTTGTTCCTATCTCCGAGATTGACAAACTCAAGGAGGTTATCAAGGTGTTGGAAAAGGAGAATGTTGATCTATGATCTAACATTAGTAAACTCACTTTGGATAAGGAATACTTGAATCTCAACCTTAATCAGAAGAGGGAACAAGCACTCAAGGAAGTTAATGAGGTTCAAGTGGAACAATACAAGAGGAGGAAAGTAGGTGAAGCTTTGAAGGGAACCTATGATATCCTTTCTTCCAAGAAGAAACAACTTGTTAAAGCTCAATACAAAGCCAACAAGACAAAGATCAATTCCAAAGACAAGCTCATAAAGCTCCAAGACCAAATAGAGAGTTGAAAGAAGAAGTTGAAAGAAGAAAATGGTCATGCTAAGAAGTTAGAATTTTCTCTCTCTCAATGCCATAGGGAACTTGACAAGAGGTTTGAAGAAATAAGAAAGTTGAAGAGTCAAGTGCACAAGAACCTTGAAGATACTAAACTTCTCAACCAAAAGGTAACTTATTGGGAGAGACATAATTGTCATCTTCAAGTTCTTTTGGATCATAAGGAATCCTTCCTGCATGATCTTCTGAATGGGCCTAATCATGCATTGTTGCACAAACTTCTCAAGGATGCACAATATTGGAATGACAAACATGCGCGTCTAGCTCAATTTTATATTCAGGCACTTGAGGATCTACCTGGGCTGTTGAAGCAGACATATAATGTTATGTTTACATACAACACTCCATGGGTTATATTTAATTTTATATTTGTCTGTAGAGTTGTTTTTGAGAGGTTTTAGGTTGATCGTGTTGTAGATCATTGAGCAGATTGTTGAGTTGTATTTATACTCTTTATTCTTTCATATTGAATAAAATGAATATTTTCCTTTATTTGGGCATTATATTGAAATTGGTAGAAGAATTAGTGATCATTGTATTCAATGTAGCCCTTTTCCATGTAAATTACCATTTTTTAATTTTTGTAAAGATCCGTGGAGTCTTGTCATTTACAGACAACCATTCTATTAAATAAAGTTGAGCTTTTAATCCAATTGTTTCTACTCTTATTTATTTCAACCAAATAGAATTGAAGTTTTATGATGATAATTTTGAAATAATAAAATAAAAATCATTTTTCTTAAAATAATAAGAGTAATTACTTTAAAAAGCAATCGATTTCATTAAGGAATATCAACAACAGTTTGAAAATAGGTGAATCCTAAAGTGAAATGCATTGTTGGTCTTCCCCAAGCAGTTGGTTTGGTAATTTTCCCCCCCAACGGCAAATCAGTTTTTACAGCTGAGTAGTAATCTCCTCCCCAACTGAGTTGTAGGCTCACATTCTCAACGGTTCACCTTAGATCCAGCACAAAGTTTTACTCTCCGCAAATTCCACAACGGAATTCACTCCTGATCCCGACCAGGGTTGACTCTTGAGTAGTAGTTATTGGTCCTCTGTAAGGTTGTCAACCATTTGGTATGGTGTTGACCTAAAATTCCCCGCAAAGTTGACGTTTCAGGTCCTTAGCAGATCTTTTCTCCGTCCTCAACCAGGTTTGAGATATTCAGAGGTGGATGACTTATATTCATCCCAACACTTTTCTCCAGTTGGTGCTTCCCTCCTGTCAAGATTAGCCGAGTATTTGTAACACCTCAAAATTTTCTCTCCTCTTCTTGGGACTAGTTTAGCATATTGCATTTCATTTTTTTAGGACATTAGGCATTTGCATTTCTGCATATCATGTGAAAATAAAGAAGGTCATCCTCCAAAGTCTTTTCAGAAGATGGAGAAGTTACATGGTTCATGCCTGAGGGTTTTTCTATGGATTGGTGATCAACCTTCTGAGGGTTTGCTTTCCACCAGGGTTTCAAAGGTTGAGTATTATCTTATTGGCAAGGGTACATCACTATCATCATGGTTATGTCATCCTCAAGGGCTTCATTGTGCATGCTCCAGTTCCTTTGGATTAGGGTTTTGACCTCTAGTCAACCCTAATCATTGACTTTCTTCTAGCCAGGGTTTCTCAAGGAGAGGAGGATTCTATTAGGATGAGGATCATATGATCATTATATTGGGCTTGTATAAGCTGGGGTTTCATTTCTGAGCCATTTCCCCAAGTGGTGGAGGCTCAAGCTGATCAGAGCATGGCTAGGTCATCTGAGGACCTATACAGTCAACTGTAAAGTCAACTGAGGGTTATGAGGTGGAGAAATGGTTTGAGACACTTCATTCATGTCCAAAAGAGGTTCATTTGTCATTATAAACATATATCTTGAAGATTTTGAAGTCAGGACAAAAGTTTCCAAAAATGGAAAGTAACCTGTAATTTCAAGTTTCCAAAAATGGAAAGATTTTGGTTCAAATTCAACTTGATTTTACATCATCAAAGAAGCTTCAAATGAATTTTTGGTGAAAATGAAAGTTGAAGATCTTTCTCTCCTCTTTCCAAAAAGTCCTATTTCATGAATTTCTGATGAATGGTTGAGAAGTTATGGCCAAATGATCACGAAGTATACATGGAAGTTCAACATGGCATAACTTTTGACTCAAAACTCCAAATGAAGCCACTCTTTTTGAAAATTTCTTCTAATGACCTATATTTTCCAAATCAAGCACTGTATTGCATGAAAAAAATTCACATGATCATATGTCCATTCAAGTGCATTTTGGAGGGAAAATGGGGAATTCAAATTTGGTGCATCACATGAGTAAAATTCCACTGGCATTGTGTTCCTTGGTTGATTTTAAGTGAATGTGAGCATTTGCATGCTACTATTCACGTGGTGCATGGCCATGGTACATCATTATTCATTTTTTGCATTCCATTCCAATTCTTGCTAATTTTCATTAACCATTACAAATTTGGATTAACAAAGTGATTAGTACGTGGTATAAATAACAAATCATAACAGAATTGCTCATAATCACATTTCTAGATCTAGAATCCATTTTTCCCTCCAAAATTCTCTCTCATTGAAATTCAAAAATTCTTCACATAAACACACAATTTCTTCATAGATCCTTCATCCTCATGGAATTTGGAGCATGATTCATCCATTTTTCGTGGCAATTGAGCAAGGTTTGAAGCCATTCAAGTGCTTGAACACATCAATGGAAGTTTGAAATTCAACAAGATTCAAGAGGAATCAAGTGTTGTTTCTCATTCAAAGCTTCAAGGCAAGGTTACTGGAGAAGGATTGAAGCTTTTGGAGGCTTGAGAACACTGTTTTTCATCACCTCCATTCCAAGTAAGTCAAAATTTGATCATCATCTTTTACTATTCCATTGCTATAATCTTGTAGATCTTGTTGTGGTGAGAATTCTGATATAAATATCTTTGAATTTGGATGAAAAATGAAGAAGTTATGTTGATTTAAAGTTTAGATCTAGAAACTTCTTTGCTTCGATCCAGAAAATATAGGAGGAATTAGGCTTAGATAATATGATATTTGAATTCTACACTGAAAGACCTTTCCAACGGTATATAGTTTGTAAAATTCTGGAAAAAAAAGTTGCAGCTCCGCCGTGTACACAGTCGGAGAAGACGACCGGAACTACTGTTCCGGCGTCTGGTGTGGCGGCTAGGGTTATGCAGCAAAACGCAGTGTTTCGTGTTGTGTCAAGACAGTTTGGCCGAGCGGGTTCGAGTCCTGGCGCGCGCGTTTGGGATTTTACTTTTCAAGCGTTATTTGGGACTTTAGGCCTGCAGGTTCGAATCCTGGTGAAGACACTTTCCTGATTTTCCATCAATCTTCAGTGAGCGCGCCTTGTGACCTCCCTTACCCCTGTTCGAATCCTTCGCGTGACATTTGTTTTTGTAATTTCATTTTGAGCGCCCATAACCTCATGAACCTGGGTTCAACACTTGTTGATGCTGTTTCCATTTCATTTCCATTAACATTTTCCAATTGATTTTCATTATTCCATTATTATTTTCATCAACTTGCAAAAATTATAAAAAATAGCACATAAATCTAAATTGAATGAAATTTTTTTCCACATGATTGTATGGATGTCTACTATTTTATGAGGTTAATTTTCTGATTTTATCATTTCTGGATTTTTAATTGTGAACTGTTATTTGAACATGATGCAAATGTGACATGTTGTGCCAATTGACTTGTGAAATGCTCATTGATTATCCAATTGCCTTGAAATTTTATATGCTGAATCCTAACATGTTACATAATTTTTGAGCTTTTGTTTGGAATTTTTAGCATATTCCATCTCTGTTTTGGATACATGGATGTATGGTGTGACAATGTGTGTCACACATTTTGATATTGCTCTTGTTCATTTTCATACACTTGTTAATTGAGCTTTTCTGATTCCAATTTTTTGCATGATACTTGTGTTTGACATGTTGTATTCACATAAAAAATTTCATGATCATTGGATTCATTTCTGTTTTAATGTGGATTTTCTATTCTTGACATCCAATTGTGATCACCTTTGCTTGCCTTTGCCTTATCTTGTTTACTTGATGGCTTTGCCTTATGAATTGAACTTGGTCCTTTTGAGGACTTCTTCTTGATTGATTAAATGTGCTTCATGTGGAATATCAACTTCTGTTTTGACTATTTGCTTTGCCTTTGACCCTAGTCTTTGTACTAGTGGTTTGTACTTACCATTTGAGCTTTGTGTTTCAGATTTGAGCATTTGGATTTGATGTTTGGTTTGATCTCATTACTTGAGATGCAAGTTGCTTTGATTACTAACTCTTATTGTGTTGTAGGTCCATTGATGTGATGAATTCACTTGAGTGCTTGCACTTATGACTTGCATTATGTACAGTTGCTTTGGTTCCACTGTTGTTGTCTGTTTGGTTTTTCTGAATGAGATACTAATTGGTTAGCTTTTGTACAGGTACATTAGCCGCTTTTAGCTCTTGCTAGCTAGCTTTTGCTTTGCTTTGGAGTGTGGTTAGTACACCACTGAGGTAGTTTAGCCTTCTAACTCCATGTAGTCTGGAAGCCCTGTCGTTTTTTTTGGCAGGCATTTGGCTGAAGTCCCTTACCCCTGTTCGAATCCTTCGCGTGACATTTGTTTTTGTAATTTCATTTTGAGTGCCCATAACCTCATGAACCTGGGTTCAACACTTGTTGATGCTGTTTCCATTTCATTTCCATTAACATTTTCCAATTGATTTTCATTATTCCATTATTATTTTCATCAACTTGCAAAAATTATAAAAAATAGCACATAAATCTAAATTGAATGAAATTTTTTTCCACATGATTGTATGGATGTCTACTATTTTGTGAGGTTAATTTTCTGATTTTATCATTTCTGGATTTTTAATTGTGAACTGTTATTTGAACATGATGCAAATGTGACATGTTGTGCCAATTGACTTGTGAAATGCTCATTGATTATCCAATTGCCTTGAAATTTTATATGTTGAATCCTAACATGTTACATGATTTTTGAGCTTTTGTTTGGCATTTTTAGCATATTCCATCTCTGTTTTGGATACATGGATGTATGGTGTGACAATGTGTGTCACACATTTTGATGTTGCTCTTGTTCATTTTCATACACTTGTCAATTGAGCTTTTCTGATTCCAATTTTTTGCATGATACTTGTGTTTGACATGTTGTATTCACATAAAAAATTTCATGATCATTGGATTCATTTCTGTTTTAATGTGGATTTTCTATTCTTGATATCCAATTGTGATCACCTTTGCTTGCCTTTGCCTTATCTTGTTTACTTGATGGCTTTGCCTTATGAATTGAACTTGGTCCTTTTGATGACTTCTTCTTGATTGATTAAATATGCTTCATGTGGAATATCAACTTCTGTTTTGACTATTTGCTTTGCCTTTGACCCTAGTCTTTGTACTAGTGGTTTGTACTTACCATTTGAGCTTTGTGTTTCAGGTTTGAGCATTTGGATTTGATGTTTGGTTTGATCTCATTACTTGAGATGCAAGTTGCTTTGATTACTAACTCTTATTGTGTTGTAGGTCCATTGATGTGATGAATTCACTTGAGTGCTTGCACTTATGACTTGCATTATGTACAGTTGCTTTGGTTCCACTGTTGTTGTCTGTTTGGTTTTTCTGAATGAGATACTAACTGGTTAGCTTTTGTACAGGTACATTAGCCGCTTTTAGCTCTTGCTAGCTAGCTTTTTCTTTGCTTTGGAGTGTGGTTAGTACACCACTGAGGTAGTTTAGCCTTCTAACTCCATGTAGTCTGGAAGCCCTGTCGTTTTTTTTTGGCAGGCATTTGGCTGAAGTCCTCCTTAAGAGGCAATGACTGTGATTGTTTACTTTTGTGCTGAAGACCTCCTTGTCGAGGCATGTTACTTAAGTCCTCCTAAGTGAAGAGGCAATTGACAGATAGAAGGGACTAGCAATCAGTCCCTTGTTAGTCGTTGAGTCGTTCATTATGCTCGCACTACGTGCTGATGCTCTTGAACCTAACCCAAGATCCTTGTATATAGAGTCAGTCAAGTGGAGTAGGGTCCCTCATTCTGGATCCCCATGTTTTCATTGATTCAAGCTCACCCAGGCCCGGGTTAAGAGCTATGAGGTCCTACCCTCATTACCTTTCATCTGCTCACCCTGACGGTCAATGTCAGTGGTTAAGAGCCCAGTTGACACCCTACAGTATTGGCTTGTTTGTCGAGGTTGACATGACCCCTTGACTAAAGCCCAACCATGTTGTATGAGCCTCCTTGTTTGCATATAGCGTGTGATGCCTGTACATTTATGTTTATTTGCTGTTTATTGACTTGCTTCCTGTGCGAGTTAGGTTCTGATTAGATACTTCAACCTAGGACTATTGTGGATTGCATGACAACTATTAGGCTCGAGTCAGTCTCCCTTTTAGTTTGTTATTTCCCGGTCTCTGGTTAGGAGAAAGTTTCTCCCCTGTTAAGGGGAACTACGTCGCCCTGATTCTCATACCAGATGAGATACGTAGGCAGGAGATCGTGCGAGATCTCTCCGGGCACCTTTTTTCTTTTTCAACCCTTTTGTTTTTTGTGTGTGTTTGCTTGACAGCTTTGAGGTTCGAGTTCCTGACTCCCTTTTAGTCTGTGTGTTCAACCTCTTTGTTTCTTTTGACGTCTCAGCGTCTCTTTTGTGTGTGACGGCTATTAGGCTCGAGTGTCAGACTCCCTATTAGCTTGTCAATTTGATAACCTTTTTGAGTGTGTTTGGAGTCGGATGTAAGTCCAGCCATTGGCAGTCTGTTTCCTTGTTTGTGTTGTTTGTTTGGAGTCAGATATAAGTCCAGCCATTGGCATTCCGTTTCCTTGTTTGTTTGTTCGGAGTTGGATGTAAGCCCATTTATTGGCAGTCTGTTTCCGTTTGTATGTTTCGTCTGACGTCTCAGCGTCTCTTTTCGGTGTTTTGTTTCGGCGTGCGTTAGCCGAACTACGAGTGTTCTGATTCTTTCTCTGGATAGAGAAGATACGTAGGCATAGGATGCGATGTCCTACCGAGCCCGTTTCCCATTTCCCCGAACTACGTCGACTCTGATGTTTGTTTCTGACAAACTACGTAGGCCCAGGATGCGACATCCTGCCGAGTCCCCTTCCTCCATCTTCTTTCACCTGTTGGTTTATTCCAGTGTGTGTGCATTCTTTGAGAAGTTATTCAGCAACCTTATTCTATTCTTTTGAGCATGGATCCCGTCGAGTACGGCGGACGTGAGGGGTGCTAATACCTTCCCCTTGCGTAATCGACTCCCGTGCCTTGCATCTCTGGTCGTAAGACCATTCCTTTCCTTTTTTCAAGTTTACTTCGAGCGTTTCCTTTCCCTCCTTTGGGATAAATAACGCACGGTGGCGGCTTTGTGTTTTTTCCCGCCGGTTGTTTTTCGCGAATGCGACAGTATTATAACGATGATTCAAATCAGTGATATTTGTATCGTTTGCGATGATTTTGTCAGCATAATCATCTATCATATATACATATACATTCATACATCAGATATTTCATTATGCATGCTATTGCATCTGATTCCTTATTTTCTTATCCTCTGCTATGGTGATATTATTTCTCGATACAGATTTGGTGCGTCTGTCCTCCCTCAACTGTAGAGTGTCAGCCCCTTAAGCAGAAAGAATTTAACCTTTCTCATTCCCCACTGAGCTATTTCCTTGTGGATTATTATTATTTCAGCTTCATCCTAGTTGATTGTCTGGATGGAATCATTCCCCCTGAGTTATATCCTTATCGGATCGAGTCTTGTTTGACCATTTCTTTCTGGTCCCTCGAAAATTTATTACCCAGTAACTAGTAATACTCTTTTCGATTTGCGAGTACTTTACCTTTACCAAATACCCGGTAATAGTAATCTACTTCCTCTTATTTTTTCCCTAGTGGATTCTTTTTACGTTTCCCCGGGAAGTCTATCCTTGATATGTTCATCTTAACCGATGACAAATATTCTTCCTCTGAGTCTATCCTTGATATGTTCACTTTAACCAGGGACGAATATTTTCTTTCTTTGGTCTTCTGTCTAGAAATCGATAGTTGTAAATCCGATTTGATATTTTTTCCCCAGCAGGTTATTTCCTACCCAAGGACCGGTAATGATTACACCTCATGTTTCCCTCAATGAGCCACCCTTGATATGTTTACTCTAAACGGTAACGGATGCCTCTCTATCAAATTATGTTATCTTCCTACCCAATAACCGGTAATAGATAATATATTTCTGGTACTCCTGTGTTGAAAATTTTTCTTCCCCATTTGAGTTTGGTTCAGGTATTTCAGTTTTGTTCTGATCTACAAGTTTCACCTACGAATTCTTCCTTATCCCTGACCGAGTCCTTCCATTGATTTATTTTCATGGAATCCCCTTGTGTCTCCAGCAGTTTTTAAGTCGTAGTCTGGCTGTAGCGGGGTATTCGTTACCTTATGATTTATTGACTAAATCAAAAGTAAACATACAATTCGAGTCGCCACCGCACTTTTATTTGTCCAAAGGAAAGGCTAAAAAGCGAAGAAAAGCCAAGTAGTTTTATCAAATCAAAAACTAATAAAAATGTCAGAGATCTGGGTAAGGGGGTTGGTTATAAAATGGGAAGGTTTTAAGCACCCAAAACATCTTTAGTACTCTAAGGGAGCCCTTTTTGCGAATGTGTATTGTAGGTTGGTATTTGTGAAAATATGTGCAAACAAGATTGGGGGGATAAGAAAAGAATATACATTATATCTACAATTTTGTTGTTTGAATGGACGAACCCATTGCCTACGTACCATCACAAAGGTAGGATCAAAACCTCGTAGTTTGGGCTAAAAATCACAAAAGATTGGGGAATTGATTTGATCAAAAGCCTTAAGGTCTTTTGTCATCAAAGGGAGAAAACTCAACCTAAACCAACAATCCACTATGTGAGGAGAGCTTCAACATACTAGTGAGGGATCCACCCTATAATAAGTATGGAATACTTATAGTCCAATCACTAAGGACAAGGTGAGGTTTACATCAACCACTATGATAACTCAAACCTATGGCTAATGTTTATTAAAAAGTTTTTTAACAAAGGTGGACATTGGAACCACAAAAACAACTTGAAGTGAGTTGTATTTACAAGTTAGAAGTATTCACAAAATGAGGCCAAAGTTGACTTAAGATTCATTCAAGATAAGTATTAGTGAAAAGAGTTTGAGAAATCAAAGGCATAAGGCCTAGGTTTCTAATTTGAAACAAAGTCAAAGTTTGCACATAAATGAGTTTGGCTTGGGTTAGAGTGGAGAGAAGAAGAGAAGGGCTAGTCCTAAACATGCAAAGATGAGAGAAGAGATAAAACCCTTGGAGTTCCCTTTTCTTGAAATCATAAAGATGATTCAAGATGCTCCTTTCCCTTGGACTTAGCAAACAACTCAAGCAATCAATCAAATATTATATTCAAACTCCTAGGATCTCCATTTGGCTTGTCTCTCTTAACTTGGCTATTCATGACAATGGTCCTTTTTACTATCTCAAGATGGAATCCCCATCACACAAGAGCAAACATCAAAAAGTTCACAATACAATAAGAGGAATGGACAAAGAATGAGTTTAGATTAGGGGTCCTTTGAAGTCAACTTTAAGATTTAGCATTCTAAAGGCATGAGGCCTAGTTGCTTTTCAACAAATTTAGCATTCTAAAGGCATGAGGCCTAGTTGCTCTTGAACTCCTTTAAGCATAGGTAAGGTCCTAATTCTAAGTCCTTTCTCCTTTTTACATTGGGTTCACACAAACAAAGACAAAACAAACACAAGGCAACAATATATTTATATACAATAATGAGCTCAAATAAGCAAAAGGAAAATGACATAAACATAAAATATGAGCTCAAGTGAGCAAAGGGAAAAGGCAAGATGAATAAATGAGCAAGAAATAAAGTGCATTAAAATAAATTGCAAGAAATTAAATGCTTGAATTGAAGTTAGTAGTTAGTAGTTAATGTTAGTGTGTCATAAGACAATTTAGCGCTATGTTAAGCAATCGTAAATGGACTAATGTAGTAGTCACACCTATCTGAGGCAGGTATATAAAACTATAGGCAAATAAACACAAGTTAGAGATCATGACTAGTAAGCCAAGCTCCTACAACTTGCCATGCCAAAAGAAAAGAAGGAAAGCCTTGTGTGGACTTTAGGTTTTTTGCTTGACCAAGAAGCAACCTATCTTGGACACAAAGCAACTCACTTGATCTTTGATCAAGTTGAGTTTGATTTGGATCAAAGAAGGTTAAGCCTCTCATATGTCAAGACTAACCACAAATCATTAACTCATTGGACAAAAGAAAAAGAAATAAGATGAAGATGAAATAGAATGGATAAAAGGAGAATTCAAATGAAATGTCAAAACACAATGATCAAAATGTGGACCAAACCATCATCAATCAATGTAAAACAGAAGAGAAATGAATATTAGAAGTCAACAAGTCAAACATATTTTTTGGTATTTTTGGAATTAAAATAAAACATAAAATAAAATGAACAAAATATGGTCAAACCTCAAATTCAATTCAAATCAACTTGGATAAGTCCAATTGAATCATCATAGGTCTAACATGGTAAAACAAGGTTTGAAAAATTTTCTCAACATTTTTTGAAAACAGAAACTATTTAAAATCAATTAAAAATAATAAAAATAACACATTATGAATTAAAATCTCAAATAAATCTCAAATCAATTAAGAAATTTATGAGAATATTTTTCATAGACTTATCATGATCCATATGTGTTAAGAAAATATTTTTGGAATTTTTGGATATCAAAAAGTATTTAAAATGAATTTAAAACTATTAAAAACAAAATAATTCACAAATTTTTTTAAATGAAGTCACAAAATTAATTAAAAATCAGATTATGAAATTAGATTTTTCAAGAAATTTTTTGGTGTTGGTCTCATATTTTTGTGACTTCAAATAAAATAGTTATGAATTTTTGAAAATAAATGGAATTAAAAGAAAACAAAACAGAAAATAGAAAATAGGAAAAAACTAGGAGCGTTGGATTGGATTCATTAAATGACGTGGACTCATCAGGCGGTCCAAAAGCGCGTTCCCATCATGGTCTCGAGTCAAATGTATCACACATGTATTTAAAACAAGTAAATAAAACGCATGGTTGAGATTAAAACGTTTCCACAAGATCTGATGGACATGATGCACCCACGTGGGGATGGTGGTGGAAACCATCATCTTCTCCAGCCAGCAAACAAATTCCGGCCACGACGTGCAGGTTTTGAAGCTTTAATGAAAATAAACAAACGTGGTACCAAAATGAAGCTAGGGTGATGTACATCACCCATGTAACCTTGGATTGTGCTTAAGGTTTCAATCAAGTGAGAAATCTGAACTTGAAAATCCAGGTATGCAAACTGAAATGCTTCAAATCATAAAATCAAGACCACCATTGGCCTGCCTCTTGCTCGAGGACTTCAGAAAACAGTTTAAACACAAGCAATTCACATTGTATGATGAGATTCAGATCAAAACAGTTGAGTGATCTACCTTTGAAGAGCAGCTTTGAACAACACGATTCCTTCAAATTTTTCTTCCAATTTGATCAGGAGATGATGAGGATGCAAGGCTTAGGAATTGAAACTTGAAGATCAACTGATTGTGTTGAAATTCAAGCTTGAATTTGAAAAATAAAAATGGAAATTCCTTTGAGTATGGTTGGGTTTTCACTTCAGCAGAGTTTCAAGTTGCCTTAAGATTGATTTTTGAATGAGCATGACAATGTATTTATAGTTGAGCTGCAAGCAAAGTGATGCAATGCTCGTGTGCATGAAGCTTTGGGTCCTCCATGCATGGGCCTGTACAGGCGCATGTGAGGCCCAAAATTGGATGGTAATGCAAGCTGATATCATTTGAAAATGGTTTGGACATGCAAAAGGCCCGCTGTTAGCTTATGCATGAAGATTCAAAGTGAATTGCATAATTGGACATAAACCTTCACATCTTCGAAATTCCCACATAGAAAATCCAAACATGATCATGTGAGTAATGGTTGGAAAGGTATTGACATAAGGAACAAAATCTATGTTGGGAAAAAATTCATTTGGAGTTTGGAAATTTGTGAAAACTGGCCTTGAAGTTTGAGGTACAAAACATGCCTAGGTTTCCTTTGAATTTTTTTCCCAAAAGTGACAAACTTCAAGCCCTTCTGTTTCGATGATGCAAGCCTCAAATGGAAAAACCTCCAACATCAAAGTTGTATATATTTTCAATATTATCAATTTGGAATTAAATGTTGCATCATTTGAATTTTTGATGAGAAAGTTATGGGCACTTGAAGTTGGACTTTTTCAAGATTCAATGGTTTTGGTCCAAAGTGACCTATAATGGTTTGTATTATCACATGTGTTTCTTTTAGAATTATAAAATTTTGTCCAACATAACATTTGAATTAGACATCTTAATATTTCCAATTCAATTGGTCTCACCTCAAAATCATAAAAAATAAGGAAGTTAGGTCCTTGGGAAGTTAACCTAAAATTAGGGTTTCAGTCAAAATGAACCATAATGTTTTGAAATAAATGATGACCTTCCAAGTTTCAAATGGATTTTTTATGAACATGAAAGTTGTTCATATGGTTCTTAAGAACAGTATTTCTCTTGGGGTCATCTTCATTTGACAAACACATCAAAAGTTAGGTCTTAGGATTCCTCGGTTTAGTCAGATGACTTGACTGGTCAACTTCTCAAGGCCAAACTTCAAATCTTGATGAATGAATGATTGAGGATACTCACATAAGCTCATATATGCATAAAGTAATGAATTAAAGAACTTCCTTTGATTAAATTTGATCATAGATTGAGGTTACTTCATGAGCAAGGCACAATCAATTCACAGTTGAATTAGGGTTTCCTTGGGAAACAAGCCTCAAGCCCTTTGGTTTATCTTGATCAAATTGGAAAATTGAGATGCTTGGGAGACATATATGATGATTGAGAGCTTTGGGAACCATTGTCATGCTTGCTTTCATCTTCATCTGGCCATTTCATTGAGCATAGGAGCCTCCTAGGAGCAAGGGCACATGTGATCACTTGAGCTTCAAAAAAAAAGAGGTTAGTGATATATTTTTGTGCTTTTGGTTAGTAAACAAAATATGAAAAGCAATAATATACAATTCAAGCATGCTTGGTGGTCTCAAACCACTCACACAAGTCCCACCCTAGGGTAAAGGAGCCAAACATGCTATGATCCTTGAGGAAAATGCAATGAGCAATGATATGATGCCCTGAGGGATCTTAAGGTCAAAATTAGGGTCTTACAGATGCCCCTATTTAAGGTCATTCTAGTCGGAGATATGAAGGTTAAAATCTTCGTCTTGACGAGGTAGAATGGGCTTAAATAATAACAAAGAGACGAATTTTGGTCCCTAAGAGACCTCATGATGCAGATGTATGCATGCAAAAGTTAATACTCTGTGGGGAAATATGGCCACAAAGGATAAAGAAATCAGAGAGACCAAAAGTCCATAGGAATAACACACTCACTAGGGAGATAGAGACTCTGGGGGAAAATAGGGTAAAGATGCGTGTGTCATACCCCAATTTTGTCCGGGCATATTTAAATTTTTGTAAAATCGATTTCATTTTTAATTTGCATCATATGCATAGCATGACATGCATTCCATCATGAATAATAATTAAAATATCAGTCAGAATAAATTTATTGAAAATACAGATAAATCGGTTGAATCATTTCCTCAAGTACGGACAAAATCAGCGGATAAAAAGTTTCAAAATTCAAATTGCAGACGCTAATATTATTAATCTACGGTTCATGTAGTTTAACCTGGTGTGTTCGTTGTATTTTTCAGCAGCTGTTTCAGTTGCGTTTTGACCCGCTTGAGTCTTTTAATCATTGCAAACTTATTTCAGAATTTGAAGAAACGCTGTATTTTTTCAATAAGTATATTTTGCATTGATCATTTTCATGCATCCGATTTAATTTTTTGAGAAATTTTTTGCCCGACTTTTATTTATTTTTAGTCGTTTTAATTTTTTTTTCTTTCGTCAAAATAGTCAGATTGAATAAATAAAATTTTCCATGTTATTATTTTAATTTTATCATGATTATTTACAAAGTTGTGAGTTTTATTTGATTCAATTGATTTAAATTATTTTAAAATGATTAAATCATATAAAAACAACATTATAGGCATTTTAATTTATTTAAAAAGATGTGTTTCTTTGTGTGCTTCTTTGATTCAATCTGAATCGTTGATTCAAATTAATCAAAGGCCCATGTTATCAATCCATACTCATTTATAATATCCAATCATAAAATAGAAATTTAAATAAATAGTTAAATAGAAAATCAGAAAATATTAAAAAATATCTCTTTCAGTCCAATTGCCAAGTGCCACGTGGCAATCTTATCTTCTTGTGAGTGGTACATGGCTGGCAAGTGGTCCTTCCACTCCTCCTCTCCAACGGTACAAAATAAAAGAAGCAGAAAACAGAAAAGAAAAAGGGAACATCTCTCTTCACCTCACCTCACGCCCTGTCCATCTTCCTTAATCCACACAACACTCCATTAACCTTCAACCGTTGTTTTCTCCTCCACGCTCGACGCCAACAACCACGAATCCGACTCCACAAAACCCACCAAGCTCCACGGCCATCCACTCATAAATCCGCACCGGAATCAACCCCGGCGACCACCATCACTTCCGCCGGTCACCTTCCAAATCACGCCAACCTTCGCCTCTGTTCCGTGCCACCGAACCACATCGCAAACCCTCCGTTTCAACCTCCTTCGCGCCAATACTCCGCTCCAGAAATTTCTGACGAAGCCTTCAACGACCGCCGCTCTCATTCGCCGACCGCCATTTCAATCTTCCACCCCTCTCCAACAACACTGTACCCCCCGTTTTCACCTGCTACCACCGATCTGCGACCTTCATAACACCGGCAAGCAGAGTTGTTCATCTACCATGACCACAACACTCACAACAAGGAAACGCACAACTCCGTAACATACAACAAACAAGTTTGATTCGCAAGGGTTTTTTTTACACTTCGAGCTGTATACGAATTAACTCATTCTGTGATAAATTGATGTCATTTGTAGAGTATTGAAAGCTTCGACTTTGATTATTTTCATTTCGTGTTGGATAAAATTTTGTTGCTATTAATTTGTTTTGTGAAGGTGAACCGTTTGTTGGATGCGTATATTGTGATTTTAGTTGCGATTCCGTAAACTTGCTCCGCAGGCTTCCAACAGCTACAACGGTTTGACATTAAGGTAACTTACGCTGCCTCTGTTGATTTATATTAATTGTTCATAATATAATACTTTTTTGTTAACCTGCTTTCATGATCATACTGCTCCAAGGATTGAGTTGGTGTAGTTATTTTGTTTTTGTTTTATAAAGAATTTTTTTTCAAACCTGTTATTCATGTTTTGTTTTTATTGAGTGTTGATTTATGGTAGTCATAAGGAAGAGCTTATAGATTTGTAAGTTCATATGTGCACTTGCTATAAAGGAGAGTAGGAGAACAAAATTTCGTTCCGGAAATATGTGTGGTTGTGCATTTATCTTATTCACTGTATGTTTTTTTAATAAAAAAGATGGTACCATGCAATTTAGGAGAATTTCTTTTTCCAAGGTTACAACACCTCAATCTCCTTTTGGGTTTTAATTTTGTCAATTTTTAGTTTTTGTTATAAACTTACTAATGGGCCTCTATTCTATTCTTACACACTTTTTTTTGGCTGTTAATGGTTGTTTAATTAATTAGTTAACCAAGATCCATTCAAATTAGTTAGTTTTAATTTCAGTTATTTTTTATTTATTTTTAGGTTTAATCAAATAATTTTAACAATCGTTTTTGTATTAAATGAGAAACTTAACCAAATTTCAATAAGTTAATTTTGCTAATTAGAAGTCAACCAATTTATTTCAATTTCACCATTCATGTTCTACTATCTTTGTATAATATAAAGCTTAATTCAGTTCCATTTCATCATCAATACAAAACCATGATTAAACCATAAAAAAATTATACAATTCTCGACTCGAATTCGAACCCATTTTTAAAACACCTTTGTAAGTCGATAGCTTTTGGCATCGCCATCAACCTCACGTAGCCTTCTCTTGGGCTTTCTTACAATGAGACCTATTCGATTTTATTTAATCGAGTAGAAGAACAATACACTAAAATAAAATTCAATTTCATTCATAAACACAAAATTAAAACCTCGATCCAATATCGAGTATTTTTTATCCAAATCAAATTAAAATACCCAATCACAATCAAATACCATTTCATTTAGGAATGAAAAAGGAGATGGTTTTGAGTTTTCAACTCCTCTCCTCGACTATTTGAATGCAAATTCTTTTACTCGGTTAGTCGAATAATCATCATTTCTAATCCACTTAAGAACAAATAAATCAAATCCTTTTATAATAAGAAACCAAAAGGGAGATAACTATGAGTCTTCAATTTTTTCTCCATGACTATTTGAATACAAGTTCTCTTACTTGGTTAATCAAATAATTATCGTTCCTCTATAAACTTCCAAACCCCGATTAAATCAAATTATTTCATAATAACGAAATGAAAAAAGGAGATGACTTTGAGTCTTCAACTTCTCTCCTCAATTGTTTAGATAAGAGTTCTCTTACTCAGTCAGTCGAATAATTGTTATTTTTTTGCAAATTAATAAATCAGTCAAAACTATACGAAAAAGGAGATGGTCTTGAGTCATCGATTCCTCTCCTCAAATGCTTGGATATGAGTTGTCTTACTCAGCTATTCAAGTATTTGTCTTCCATTCTAAAATACATCAACCATACACAACCTTATTTTCATAACTACTGAGGATGAAAAAGAAAGTGGTATAGAGTCTTCTAT
The DNA here is from genome assembly GCF_024323335.1 of Lathyrus oleraceus. NCBI lineage: Eukaryota > Viridiplantae > Streptophyta > Magnoliopsida > Fabales > Fabaceae > Lathyrus > Lathyrus oleraceus. The sequence goes on along the minus strand of NC_066579.1, from coordinate 33,442,318 downwards.
TCCCTTTCCCGATTATTAGGATACGAGTTGTCTTACTCGGCTATCCGAGTATTCGTCATCCATTCCACAACACATTAACTATTATCAAAACCTTTTATAATTAAGGAGGAAAAATAAAGTGGTGTAGAGTTTTCTATTCCCTTTCCCGATTATTAGGATACGAGTTGTCTTACTCGACTATCCGAGTAATCGTCATCCAACCAAAAATATCTTAACCTATCATGTTTATCCTTTCTCGCCCTCATGCGATCGAAACCAGTCAAACAAAATATCCAACATATTAATCCAACTTGTCGCCCCCGTGTGACCAAAAACTCTTTTCAGAAAGAACACTATTTAATCCTTTCTGATGCGCACTACAAATTAATGCTTAAGCCTCCGCCGAGAGTAGACAAACCAACGTTTAGCCTTTAGAACGCGATCTAAACAACTGTTCGGTAAAAGACACCAACCAACCGTAGTTTCCCGAACTACGAATGCTCTGATTTCCTTATTATACCATAAGGATATGTAGGCAGGAGATTACTGTATCTTCGCGAGCACACTAATAAAAAACCTCCCCTTTCCCTTACGAAGTTCTCATCCATTTCTATTCTTTCAAAAATTTTATAACTTAAAGATAACAAACAAACATAAATTAACACTCGAAACACACATTAGAACTAAAAGGTTCCCGTTGAGTACAACGGACGTAAGGGGTGCTAATACCTTCCCCTTACGTAATCCACTCCCGAACCCGAATATGGTTGTGAGACCATTATTCCATTTCCTAAAGGTTTTATCGATATTTTCCTATCCCTTCATTAGGATAAATAAAGTTCGGTGGCGACTCTGTTCGAACATGATTTTTCCGCGACCATCGCGAGGAATCGTATTTTTCGAGATGCGACAGCGTGAGCAGGTCACGACTTGAAAAACTTGCTGAGAGACACGAAGGGATTCCATGAAAATAAATCAATGGAAAGACTCGAGCTGACGCAAAGATGCATGTATTGGGGAATATGCCAATACAACAAAACTATCCACAAAGGATACTTCGGATAAAAATCCGGACTCAGATGGGGAAATCCATAAAGGACTCAACTGAGGAAGAAAACAACGAGATATTACCGATTACTGGGTAATAAACTCAAAGAGAGACATGTTATCAAAACACTGGTTACTGGGTGAGAGAACAACACACTCAGGGAGAAAGAAATGTCTAAGACCGATATAAGCGTGAGAGATATCAATCATCTGAAACATCCGAGGAGGACCTAAAAGGTATATCTCAACTCAGGAATATCTGACTCCACAGGGGACAAAAAGTCATAATAGAGAGCAGAAGGAAGGAACACCAAGGATACCGGTTACTAGGCATATAATAGGTGACCGACCAGGCGTGAATTGGGAACATATCCAAGACACTCATCATCCGAAAAGGAGGGCTGAAAAAAAAAGCAAACTCGATTTACAGGATGGACATTCAATTCCACAAGGAAATACAAATCTTACTCGACTGGGGAAGAAAATGACTTCGACTGAAGAGCGCATGAGATATATAATCTATTACCGTCAGAACATAGATAACATACTCGCATGAAAGATTATCCACAACCGGTTACTGGGTTAATAAATGATAAATCGACCGAAAAGAAAGGACATCGGGATACTGGTTACTGGGTATAAAATGATGATCAATCAAAAGGAGAAACAATCATTACCAATCAAAGGTAAATGAAAGATGACTTGCGGGGGATGAATTGCTTGATAAGAGTAATTATCCAAGAGATATATCACCGATTACTAGGTGGTATACTCAAAAAATGAAGGAATATCAATACCGAATATTGGATAAAGATAACCAACAAAGAGGGGATTACATCTACCGGTTACTGGGTAGAAAACCACAGAAATAGGACTTACAACTATCGGTTACTGAGTATAAGGCCACAAAATCCATTGGGGGAAGATGGACAATTACTGGTTACTGAGCAATTGAACAACTAAACTGCAGGGAATAACAGGGGGAGTAACAAGAAAGGAGTCAATCTAGGAACAAACTAGAAAGACACAATTAACAAGACTCAACCCAATGAGGATATAACTCAGGGGAGTTATTCCATCCCTATATATAATTGGGGAGGAAACTGAAACAATAATCATCCACGAGGACATAACTCAGTGGGGAATATGGAAAGAAATATAGACACTTTCTGCCTATGGGGCTGACTCTATATGGAGAGATCAGACACAAACATCTACTTGGGGAAGAATATTTCACCAATAGCAGGAGATAACAAGCAAAGATATATGGAAAAGAATGCAACATGAATATCTATATGCTATAATTATGCATGTATATGCGTGGTTTATGTATGATTAATGCTGACAAACAGACATATCTAACACAAACAGTTTCGAGAATCAATGGACAAACATCCGATATAACATCTCAAAAGAGAAAGGCCGGGCCCACAAGAGAAATCAATTCTGGTGGGGAGCATCAAATACCAGGGGACACCAATCACCGCTGGGGACATAGACCACTGCTGGAGATAAGCCAAGGTCACAGCTATCAACTGCCGGGGATAGGTAAAGTTTCAGCCGGGGAACATGCAGAGATATTGATAAGATCTGTAATAGAAGAATCTCTACTGGGGATCTTAACACAGATAAGATTCGTTGTAGAAGAAACTCTACTAGGGAACTTATCAAAGAAATGATGTGAAGCTCTATGGGGAACAACCACCAAACAGTTACTCATCAATCAAAACACTTCCTTCTCACTACTGGAGAAACATCACTGCTGAGGGGAGAGAGAACCATTGCTCCGTTGGGGAAGGAAACAACACATCTTCCTTATCGCCGTCCAATATTGGAAGAAATCTTCAACCATGGAGGGGATATAAATGTCAAGCAAGGATTAGGAAACTCCACTGGGAATGGACTATATGCGACCATACCGGGGATAGTCTGCTGCAAGCAACCCTACTGGGGATAAGCTGTAGGCCAACCTGCTGGAGATAACTACAAGTATCTGCGGAGGAACTGTCCTGGCTGAGGGAATCGGAAAAGAATCCTTCATCAACATGTGCCATGATAGGGATGAAAAGGGGAATAAACCCTTCACCAACTGCTCTAGGCAACTACTGCTGAGGAGATATCTGAAAGTAGTCTTGCAGGGAACACATGCTTTACTCCTGCTGAGGATGTCTACTCATACTGGGAATTTCTGCTCACTGGGGAAAGACAAGCTTCCTCATGAATAGATAGCATATCGACTTTTATCAATCTATAAGGGATTTTAGGTCAGTCCACACAAGGGATGACAACCATATAGTTGATAAAACACAAATGCTAGACTCAGACTCTCTGGGGAGTTGCTGAGGATGCATCACTCTTCTCTGCGCTTGCTAGGGAGACAACCTGAACGATGATGAAGAGGATACAAACATGCCAGAAATATGAACAAATGTCTTACCCTTTTGGAGATCGTAGTATCCTTGGGAGAGCACCGAAGACATTCCATTTATCCTTTCAGTCATTGTGAATGTTCACTTTGTTTAAAAACAGTTTATGAAAATTTCATTTGTTTAAAAAAATGATATTTATCAATTAAAACATGAAAACATTTGTTGAACAGAAACAAATAAGAGTGCAAAGAATTGGATAAAGGCTCAAATTTATTTGATAGAATGGTAGTCCACAAATGGCGAGACTCCATGGATCTTTACAAATTTGAAATTGGTGATATATATTGGAAAAAGGCTACATTGAACATAATGACCATTTCTCCACCAACTCTGAATCCAATGTATTTGAAGCTTCAGTTGACGATGATTGAGCGAGAATCTTTGACAGATGACAGTTGTAGAACAAAGTCTTGTCAAGATGCAGTTACTTGCCAAATCCCTAATTTTTGCCTAGATTGCCCCAGGGTGAGGTACTCAATCTAGCGATATATATATATATATATATATATATATATATATATATATATATATATATATATATATATATATATATATATATATATATATATATATATATATATATATATATATATATATATATATATATATATATATATTCATTATATTTTTTTATGTCTCTAACCTTTGCCTGGATCGCCCTTTCGGGTTTTTAATCCACCGAGATGCTCATTTTTGCCTAAGTCACCCTTTCGGGTTTTCAACTTAGCGAGCTATTCTGTTTTTATTCTTAGGCGAAGTATTTCTTGACTGCATCTGAATTCACAAGACGAGTGAAATCCTCCCCATCCATAGTTGTAAGTAACAAAGCACCGCCTAAAAAGGGTCTCTTAACAACATATGGACCCTCATAGTTTGGAGTCCACTTGCCCCTAGAATCGGGTGCGAAAGACAAGACTTTCTTGAGCACGAGGTCACCTTCTCTGAACACACGAGGCTTGACCTTCTTATTAAAGGCTTTCTTCATCCTTTGCTGATATAACTGACCATGACACATGGCCGTTAATCTCTTCTCTTCAATCAAATTCAGCTGGTCATAACGACTCTGAACCCATTCAGCCTCAGTCAACTTGGCTTCCATCAAGACTCTCATTGATGGGATCTCAACCTCCATGGGGAGCACAGCCTCCATGCCATATACAAGAGAGAAAGGGGTTGCCCCCGTTGAAGTGCGGACAAATGTACGATAACCATGCAAAGCAAATGACAACTCTCGTGCCAATGTTTGTACTTAACAACCATCTTCTGAATAGTCTTCTTGACGTTCTTGTTAGCAGCCTCAATAGGCCCATTCATCTTGGGTCTATAGGGAGAAGAATTATGATGTGCAATCTTGAACTCGCTACACACCATATCAACATATGAGTTGGTTCTTGATAAACTTCACAACTACCTGCCTGGTCACATTCACATATGATGCCGCTTCAACCCATTTGGCGAAGTAATCAATAGCTACGAGAATAAAACGGTGACCGTTCGACGCCTTTGGCTCTATCATGCCAATCATGTCAATTCCCCACATGGAGAAAGGCCATGGTGAGGAAATTACATTCAGAAGTGTCGGGGGAATATGAATCTTATCCGCATAAATCTGACACTTGTGGCATTTCTTCACGTATTTGCAGCAGTCAGACTCCATTGTCAGCCAATAGTAGCCTGCTCTCAACATCTTCTTTGCCATGGCATGTCCATTGGAATGAGTACCAAATGAACCCTCATGGACTTCAGTCATTAACAGATCTGCTTCGTGTCTATCCACGCATCTGAGCAAAACCATATCAAAATTCCTCTTGTAAAGCACATCACCATTGTCATACCCCAAAAATTTGCCTGTTAATTTTTATACTTTCAACAGAGGTCTATTCATTTTTCAAAACATTAATCCCAAAGGAACAAAGACCCAGCGCACAGGCCACCAAATCCAGAAGATGACCTGAACTGTCATGCTCACCTAGCGAGCAAAACCTTCGCTAGGCGAAGCCCACGCTTCCTCTTTGGCTCCAGCGAACCTTGTTGATTTTGCTACTGGAATGCTCGCTACCTGCTCGCTAGCTGCTCGCCTAGCGAGTAAGTACTAGCTATGCTTTTATCCAAGTCTGGGAATGTTCGCTAGAGCCTCGCTGAGTGCTCTCCTAGCGAACCCCTCGCTGCTTCGCTCGCCTAGCGAGCCTACGGATATACCAGAACATTTTGGGCCCGAATTGCCTCCATTCTGAGCCCACCAAGACAAAAAAAATCAGCTATAAATTCCAGAACTTCATTTGAAAAAGAGATCAGAAAAACAACGGAGAAAACCCTAAAAGCTAATTCAGAGCGGCCTCCATATACCCTGAAGAGAACTCATCTGCAGAAGGGTTACCTTCACCAACCCTATCAGGCATAAACCCTAAGATTGCTCTGCAAACCCAACGGCGCAACTCAATCTCGTTCTATCCCTCCAATCAGGTTTGCCCTATCCCCACTACTCTATATTCCTAATTTGAAATTGCTAAATGTGTGAGGCATTATGATTGAATTTGGAAAGGCGAATATCGTTAGGTTTTGCATGTGGGTTTAGATGTGCATGAATGTGTAAAACAATACTTTGAATGTTCAATCACGTAATTTCTATAATGGATGCCATAGGGTTTGGGATTTCTGAAATCGTACTGTTATCAAAGAAGAACCAAGAACCCGCGGTCGTTTGCTAGCACCTCGCTAAGCGAACATGTAGCGAGGGTTCGCCAGGCCTTCGCTAGGCGAGGCAGTAGCGAACATGACAGTAGTTGATTTTTTCTGTTTGCATTCTGATCTGTTCTGTATTTGTTTGACATGTTTTCTATTGCATTTGCACGCTGTTTGCCTGACACTACTATTTCTATGATTCTTTTGTTCGGTGCAACTATTGATTGCACCCCATCCCGTTATTCTAACATGTTTGCCGAGTTTTAGTAAGGGCTCCCAGGACTCTTGAAAAGATAGCTTGGCATTCCACTTTATTTGTGGGATATCATCGTGGAGATTTATTCTGATTACTTGGTTAATTATATTTCCTTCGAATACGTGATCTTATCCCTCTCTTTGTTGCCTTACGATATTACGGTCATGTCCCACGAATGTGGGGATACCCTTAGCAAAGACCCTTTCGATTCAATCATCATCATCCCTAAACAGATAAGTCATAGTCCCTTCGATCAAAAGGTCAATGTCCCTACAAGATAAATCATAGTCCCTCGAACGTTGCCTTCGAATATATGACCTTGTCCCTCGAACGTTGCCTTCGAATATATGACCTTGTCCCTCGAACGTTGCCTTCGAATATATGACTTTGTCCCTCGACGACCCTTTGTTGTAGCCTACGATTAAATGATGATCGTCCCTTCGAATGCTAAGGTATCCTTACAAATGTTGCCTTCAATGACCAATCGACGACCCCACGATGTCCCTTTACATCCAAAGGATAAGACTACTTACTTCTCAATAGTAAGGACAATTTTACCCTCCTAAGGATAGGAAATACCTATAAAGACCTTGGTTAGGTATAACCCTTAAATGCTTGCTCACAGCTTAAAATACTTTTCACACCTCACACTTTTCAAAACATCTTTTAGAAAATCACCACTTGGTATACATTCACACCAGAATCATCGCCGAGTTATATTTTTCTAAACATCTTTCAAAATCAAACGAGATAAACACTTTGTATACATTCGTACAAGAATCATTACAAAGTTAAACTCTCCTTTCAAAATATTTTCTAAACACACCACATTTCTCAAACACTTTCTCAAACAAGGAAAACATAAGTGAGTTAAGCAATTAAGAGCCCATGGATAACCATGGATGCAAAGGGTGCTAACACCTTCCCTTTGTATAATGTACCTCCCGAACTCAAAATCTAATCAAGGTCTTTCCTGTTCTTTTCCGCCTTTCCTATTGGATAAAAGAAAAGTCGGTGGTGACTCTTGCTATCCGCAACATTGCTTTTCAAAGCGAAAACACAAAGTCAGTTCACCGTATCACAGAACTGGCGACTCTGCTGGGGAATCTTAAAAAGAGAGGTTACCTTAAAGATAAGATCACTTATGTTTTCGAATTGTTTCTTTGTCTGATTTACTTTTAAGGGATTGTTAGGGTATTTTATGCTTGAGTGAAAGATCCTACACCCTGATCTAGTATACCTTAGGTAAGTAGCAAGAGATCATCGCGACTGTCCGGCGTATACTGGAATGGTTAAAATGATGGCTACGGTTAATGTGACACTTTGGATGTCCTGATGTTCCTCATGTTTACTTGGGGAAAAATTTGGCGTCTGCGTGGTGTCATCAAAGCATTAACCAGACCTTTATAACCCTAATTGACTCATCCTAGCCATTAGAAAGTAGTGAGATAACTGACTTCGGTTCCGACTGGGGTTGGTTGATACTCGATACTACACTCTTTGAGATTGGACTTTAGGGAAATTTTGGTCAACCGTTTGGTGTTGCACTGAAGTGGACTTAAGGAAAGGTCAATGATTTGAGATCCTTCTAGAACCCGGTTACTATTCTAGGACAGGTTGAACCAACCAAACTTCAGTGGGGAGGGTACTTACCTATGGAACTCATGCAAGCCTTAAAACCTAGGAATAATTACGGTGTGACTTGTTTGTGCTTGTTGCTCACCTAACATCATAATATCCTAACATCATAACATCACGACATCATCGCATTGTACTAACCGTTTCGAGGACTTAGGGATTTAAGTTTGCTCTGTTTTGTAAGGCTATGGCTTCCAGGAAGACCATCCGGATCAATTTTGTAGCGACCTCTCCTCAACTCAAGGATTTAGTGTCAGAACTTCCCGATCATGCTCAGTTCATCAAGAAACATGGTTATCTTCTCAATTTAGTTACCGTCGGTTTCAAGGAAGATATGATGAGAGTTCTATTCCAGTTCTTCGATCCTAAACATCATTGCTTCACCTTCCCAGATTATCAGTTGGTACCCACATTAGAAGAATTTTCCAGGTTACTTGGGATACCTATCCTTGATCAAACACCTTTAAGTGGTTTAGAAAAGATTCTGAGGTCTGAAGAGGTTGTTGCGGCTTTACACATGACAAAGTCCGATATTGAAACTAATTGGGTAACAAGAAGTGGAGTTAAGGGTTTACTTGCCAAATTTCTGATAAATAAGGCCCGAGAATTCCTAAAAGCTATGAATGTCCACGCTTTCGAAGATGTTCTAGCATTACTAATCTACGGTTTGGTGCTATTTCCTAATCCATATAAATTCTTAGACATGAATGCTGTTAAGGTATTTCTCACTCATAACCCTGTGCCCACCTTGCTTGGAGACATTTTGCATTCCCTCCACACTCGTACTATGAAAAGGCAAGGGACTCTCATGTGCTGCGTACCTTTATTAGCTAGGTGGTTTATTTCGCACCTTCCTCAATCAGTCTTGAAGAATGAGCAAAATTTGAAATGGTCTCAAAGGATAATATCGCTCTCCCACTCAGACATCCATTGGTGTCCCCAACCCAAAGAAAATGTTATCATCATTGACCGTTGTGGAGAATTCTCTAACGTACCACTCCTGGGGATAAGAGGAGGTATTACTTATAATCCTGCTTTAGCCCTACGTCAGTTTGGTTATGCTCGAAGAGATGGTCCACATGAAGCAATTCTCCAAGGCACTGTGTTTGACTATGACAATGATTTTCAAGGTCTCCGTCAAAGGTTTGTACGAGCTTGGGGTATGGTGAAAAGAAGCACTTTAGGGCAGAAAAACTCTATCCCTATGGAGCCTTATCTCAGATGGGTGCGCGCCAGAGCTTGTGAGCTTATCAAGCCATATCTTGCAATCGGACCTCTGATTGTTGAACCAAAAGTTGAAGGAGATACCCCTCAGATCATTCCTTATCCAGATATGCCTACCGATGTTAAAGAATTGAAGAAATCTTGGATCCAGTTGAGAGAGGAAAGGGATACTTTTGAAGCTCAGTTTTGTGCTGAAAGGAAGAAAGTATTAGAGCTCACCAGCCAGCTTAAGGAGGAATGAGGTCTCAATGGATATCTTCGCCCAAAAAGAAGCCGTCTCTGGAAGACTTGAGCTTTCATTTTTTCTTGTAATGAACATTGATTAAAGAAATTATTAATAAAAGTTCCCCTTTTTGGTGGTTTACGCAAAGTTAAATTCCAAAAGTCCTTGAAAACATTTCATACATTGCATAGCATAACATAACATTGCATAACAGGTACTCTAAAAGGATCAATGTTCTCACGGTTTTCCTCCAATCAGGAAAATGGCTCTCGAACAAACTGTCAAGGATCTCCAGGCTCAAAATGCTCAATTCCAGGAGATGATCTTGAACTTATCCAAGGGGCAGGAGGAATTGAAGGCTCTATTGCTCGAGAAGAAGAAAGACAAGAAGCCTGTGAGTTGCATTAACTCGGGAAGAAGGTTTAAAGAACAGGCTCCAGGAGTCAAGATTGGAATTCCGAAGGACAAAGAAGATGAGTCAGAAAATGATTCGGAAGACGAGAACGCTGACCCCCTCGACCCCTAGGACGACTATGAAAATTATGAGAATGAACAGTATTCTCCGAGAGATGATAAGTATAAGTTGCTGGAAGAACGTATGCTAGCTATGGAGGGTCAGAAGGCGCCCGGTCTGGATTTCGAAAGCTTAGGTCTGGTCTCTGATGTGGTCATTCCTCGCAAATTCAAGGTCCTCGCTTTCACTAAGTATGATGGTGCGTCTTGTCCTCAGATGCATCTGAGAGCTTATGTGAGAAATATCCAACCGTATACCACCGATAGGAAGCTATGGATCCATTTCTTCCAAGAGAGTCTGTCTGGCACACAGTTAGAGTGGTATTATCAGCTCGAGAGCTCTAACATCCGCACCTGGACTGATATAGCGACAACTTTCTACAAGCACTACCAGTATAATTCTGAATTAGCGCCTACCTGGCTACAGCTGCAGAATATGACTATGGGCTCTAAAGAAAGCTTCAAAGAATATGCTTAAAAATGGAGAGACTTGGCTGGCAGAGTCAAACCCCCTATGACTGATCGAGAATTAGTGGACATGTTCATGGGTACACTGACTGGCCCATTCTATAGCCACCTATTGGGAAGTTCCTCATCGGGTTTCACTGAACTTATATTGACGGGTGAACGTGTTGAAAGCGGCATTCGAAGTGGAAAGATACAGGCGGCTACCTCTACAAGCACCAAAAAGTCCTATCATGGGAAGAATGAATCAAATGCTGTGTACGGTCAAAGGGGTCATAACAAGAAAAATCGTGACCATACTGTTGGAGCAGTTACGATTGCAGCACCGCCATCTCAAAACTTCCAACACAGACAAGACAGGCCAAGAAGGCAGTTTACCCAAGATCAATATGACTTTAGCACAAGCACTATAGGGTATGCTAAAAGCAAATTTAATTACCCTCAGAGATCCTCCTGCAAATCCCAACACTACTTCTCCTCGTTATAATCCCAATGCCAGGTGTGCATATCACTCTGATATCCCCGGGCATGATACAAACGATTGTTGGTTGTTGAAGAATAAGATTCAGGATATGATCGACGCTGGAGAAATTGAATTTGATCCTCCGGAGACTCCTAATGTCATCACTGCTCCTCTGCCTAATCATGACAAGACGGTTAATGCTGTAGAAGATGCTGATAGCGATTGTGACTGGGATAGCTGGATTTTCCCAACAATTGGTGACAGACTCAATAATTGGAAGGCGGAAGACACTATCCCGATTTCCTTTAGTCAGGAGTAATTGTTATTGCTATTTTAGTGTTTCAAATTTTGTAATTTTTTTAAGGCATTGTGTCTATACCCGGGGAACAATAGCCAATTTTTCAAGGGTTTTGTCATTTTCATAAGCATATTCACATTCAATAAATCAATGGACCTTTTTGCATTCAAATATTGCGCTCTTTATCTTTCCTGTCATCTTTCAAATAAGCTATGATTTCTTACACACACTCACATAATTGATTGCAGATCCATATCCACTATGGATCCTGTGGATAATAATTCTGCTACTGTCAATTATGGCTTTGAAAATCCGATCTACCAAGCCGAGGATGGACGTGAGGAAGATTGCGAAGTGCCTGGAGAGCTTGCCAGACTGTTACTGCAAGAAGAAAAGACTATTCAGCCGCATGAGGAATCAATTGAAATTGTAAACCTGGGTACTGAAGTAGACAAGAAAGAAGTCAAAATAGGAGCAGGCTTGGAAAGCAGTGTCAAAGAGAGATTGATTCAGATGTTACGTGACTATGTAGAGATTTTTGCTTGGTCTTACAAAGACATGCCAGGACTGGACACTGATATAGTAGTACATCGTTTGCCGATGAAGGAAGATTGTCATCCTGTTAAGCAAAAGGTTCGTCGCATGCGTCCTGAAATGTCTGAGAAAATCAAAGCCGAGGTTATGAAACAATTTGATGTAGGTTTTCTAGCTGTTACTTCTTATCCTCAATGGGTTGCTAATGTAGTACCAGTGCCAAAGAAGGATGGTAAGGTGCGAATGTGTGTAGATTACAGAGATTTGAATAAAGCAAGCCCCAAAGATGACTCTCCACTTCCGCACATTGATGTTCTGGTAGATAACATCGCTCAACACAAGGTATTCTCATTCATGGATGGATTCTTAGGCTATAACCAGATTAAGATGGCACCTGAAGACATGGAGAAAACTACGTTTGTGACGCAATGGGGCACTTTCTGTTACAAAGTAATGCCATTCGGTTTAAAGAATGCAGGGGCAACTACCAGCGTGCTATGGTGGTTTTGTTCCATGATATGATCCATCATGAAATAGAGGTATATGTGGATGACATGATTGTAGCACCTCAAATTTGCACCTATCATTGTACATACATTTTCATATTAGGTCATAGCATATCATGGTCCATTGCATAGCATTGCATTGCCTCTTTTGCCTCAAGTGCAAACCAATCAAGAAATTAGGTCAAACTGATCAGGAGATCAGTCAACCAAGCAAACAAGCACAATTCTCAAGGAGCCAAAGCCTTAGGGTTGGTCCAACAAGTTCACATGACTTGGAGGTCCATTTGGAGTGTTCATGTCAAGGGTTGAAGGCTCAGAGGTCATCAGTTCATACACAGACAGTCAAAAGTCAAAGAAAGTCAACAGTCAGTCAAGGCAGTGGATGGTGGCCATTCTTGCGGAATTTGGGCACCATGATCAATAATCAAGAGTTCATACAACTTGGGACATCATTTGAGGTCAAGTTCTCAAGGAATTAGGGTTTGGAAGTCATCAGTCAATGAGCAGACAGTCAAAAACCCTAAAAGTCAACTGTTGGTCAACTGTCCATTTAATCAGTGATTTGATGATGGAAATTGGTTTGTGAGAGCTCATTCATGGCCAAATAGCCTTCATATATCATGGTAAACACCATCATGGAAGAATTTGAAGCCAGATAAAAAATTTCCAAAAATGGAAACTGGACCTGTAACTGAAACTTACCAAAAATGGAAAGTCTTGATCCTCAAACTTACATCATGATACAAGCTTCAAATGAATTTTTGCCCAACATGAAAGTTGAAGATCTTGTTCTCCCATTTCCAAAAAGTCCAAGAACTCTTAATTCCCATGTGTGGTTGGCAAGTTATGATCGAATCGACTTCAGAAATTCTTGAACTTCAAAAGGCCATATCTCTCAAACCGTTTGGCCAATTTGGTTGGGGTTTTTTCCTACAAGTCACATTTGATCCCCTCTTTCCAAAAATATAAATTTCATGGGCCAAAACTTCACCAATCAAAATGGCATTTTTTGACTTATCACATTTAAATGCAAGTTTGACCAATGTTTGACTTTTTGATATAAACCTTTTTCTACCATTTGGCCAATTGGAACAGCTCAGAAAAGTCATTTAAAACATGTTTGCAAGCTCAATTATGCAGTACATGAAGCCATTCTTTAACTTGCTTGAAATTTGGAAAAAAGGACAATTTCACCATGCCATCCATACTTGCATTTGAACCATGCTTTGTACTTCATCAAGACAGAATTTTTGAAGGCCATTTGCTGTCAATTGAACATGTTGCAGCTTAAAAAACCAACAGCAAAAAGAAGCCATGCTTTAGTTGCTTGAATTTTGGAAAGAAGGTACATTGTCACCATGCTACCATATCCCACAACCATGCCTTGTACTGTCCAAGAACAGACTTAAGCACCATTCTCTGTCATATTGCAAACATTAGGAGCAACAACCAAGGACATTGCAGCAAAAAAATCACTTATCCACCTTGCTTTGGCATTGGAGGAAGGTCTGTCAAAATTCAAAACCATGTCATGCCTTATACCAAGCAGCAGACTTATGATGGATTTTTCTGTCAATGAAGGACAGTAGCAGCAACTGCAACCATACAAATCCTCACTCTCTCACTTGGCATTTCCCTCCACAAAATTGCAAGATCCTGTTTAAAATAGAAGCAACAGCAAACAGCATACAGAAGCATGATTTCCTACTACTGTAAACAGAAGTAGCAGCCACATAGAACAAACCAACCTCACTGATGAAAAAAAAGATCACATCTTAGCATTTTTCTAAAAGAGAGCAAAGGCAGTCCCAAACAGCAGCAACATCCAACAGCAGACTTAAGCAACAAAACCAGCAAAACCAAGAGCTTCACTCATCCATTGACTTGGCTTTGCATTTCTATTTCTCAGTCCAAACACAAAAGGAACCAGACCTGACTTTGGCTTGAGGCAATATTCTCCATCATTTTCCTGTCATGAAAAACCAATTGCAGCCACACAAACCATTTTGGCCGAGGCAGAAAAACCATTATGCACTCTCATTCTAAAAACTCACCTTGTTATTTTGCATTTCAAATTTTCTGTCCAAAAACACAAAAGCACCAAACCCTGCTAGCTGCAAGAGAGCCAACATAACTTGACATTCTCTCAAGCTTCACTCTTGGCCATTTTACCAAATCTGTCCAAAACTTCAAAAGACAAAAAGCCTTGCCTTGCTTGATAACAATACTTCCTCACCATTTTTGCTGTCACATGAAACAGCCACAGTCAACATAACACAGCAAGAAAACCATGGTGCTCTCATATTCCAAAAGCTTTCATTTGGCATTCTTTCCAAAAACAGTCCAAACTTCATAACAGAACTGAGCCTGGCCATGATTTTTTCTACATCCAAGCAACATGTTGGACCTCTTTTAAACTCCTTTCTTCAACTGTAAGAGCCCCTTGCCTGACTGCTACAAGGGACATCTTCCATGACAGTCCAGGTGTGAAGCCATTTCAAACCTTTCCAAGCCAAGGCATCTTCACTATTCCTCATTGTGAGCACAAGGGAGCATCTGTTTCACATCAAAACCAACAAACCGCATCTGTACCGCGACTGCTCATCAAATTTGGTCAGGATTCGACCTCCTTATTTTGTTAAGCTATTACATGTTTTAGTTAGGTCTATCCATGCTGATTGTCATGATGCTTTTACTTTTTGAAATGGTTGCTTGCTCATGAAGATATATCGTTTTGAAGTTTGGTGTTAAGATTTGTTTTTGGTCGATTCATGAGCATGTTGGTGTTTTAATGGAAATCAATGAGGGATTCATGCTTGTCATTGTTTGCTGGTCATTTCCATATATCCAATTTTAATTTCTGGGGAAAAATTATGAAACTCGAATTGGGGATGAAGGTGCTGAAACCCTAGCTTCAAAAATCCATTTTTCCAGAATTCTTGTTTTGTCTCATGTGCGTGCATGGTCTTAAATTCAACAACCAATCAAATTATTCCATTTTCTGGCCCTAAACGACCGTGTTTCAATTAGTGGTCCAAAGAATTACCAGAATGCCATTCTTTCAATATTAATTCAATTAATTTCTTTATTTTATTTCACTTTGATATCCAATCTTCCAAAAATTATTGTGCATCCATTTTTGATCCAAAAATCATGGGATTTTTTGTGTTGTGTTCATCATGATCTCTACTTTTTAATCATTATTTTTCCAGAATTTTTGGATGAGTGGTTTTTAAATGTTGCTAGGGTTTGTGACATGTGACCAAATTTTGTACACTTTGCCAAATCAATTGTGAAATGATGAGAATGTATCCAATGGCTCCCACATTTTTTGTGCTTAAACTAGACACACTCATGGTGATTTTGGTGTAGAGTTTGTGAATTTATCATTTGTGGTTTGTGAGTTATGATTTTTTGAATTAGGGTGTGACAATTTGTGTCACACCATTGATGTCCAACTTCATGATTTTCATTACCATGCTTCTTGACCTCAAAATGGATTGAAATTTTGCATGAACCTACTCTTGTATGTCTAGTTTACATGTGAATTTTCTTGGATTTATTTGTGGCATTTCCTAATTGTTTGAGATTTTCTCCCCTGGTTAGTCATATGTTGACCTTGTGTGACACTTGTTCCCATTTCATTTGTGAAATTCTCATACTTTATTGGATGGACATGAAATTTTACATGAGATAACTAGACATCCTCATCTTTGCCATGGTTTTGATCCCATTCATTTATCATATGCCATCTCTGATTTATGAATTTTCTAAGTTGATACATGTTTGGTTGACTTCTTTGAACATGTTCAAAATTGCTTTGACTTTCTGATTTTCATTGACTGCCTTCCACTTGTCCAAATGGGATGAAATTTGACATGCTTATCATGCTATGTGTTAGGATTGATAATGATTTATTTGGTGATTTTTGGAAATGTTTAAGATTGCTTTTGAGTTAAGTCTTGCTGTTGACTTCTATGAGCTTCTGTTTGCTATACTTTGACCTAAATTGTTCATGAAATGATGATGATGATTGATATGAATGTGAACCCAATTGGTTGTGTTTCTTAATGGCTTGAACATGATTTTGGACACTCATCCTTTGCTGTTTTGACTTTTTCATTCTCTTTTGACCCTAGGCTTTTCCTAGTGGTCCTGTTACTCACCTTTGAGCTCATGTTTTCAGGTTAATCAACAAATGACCAATGAGACCAATTCTTTTTTGATTGAGCTTGCTCAAATATCATTGTCTAACTTTGTTTGTTTTGTAGGTGGCTTGGCTCACATGCCTTAAGCTTTGTGCCTTGCACATTCACTTGCTTGTGTTGACTGGTTGATGTCTGTTTCATTTTGATTTAACTCTGACTTGTATACTAACTGTGCTTGACTGATTTCAGGTACTTTAGTTGCTTTTAGTTCCTTGTGAACTTTTGCTTTGCTTTGCTTGTATAAGCAATTTGCATTGAGGTATGTCTCTTCTTCTTCATGTAGTCTGGAAGACCTGGCCTGTTACTTGGCCAGGCAACTGTCTGAAGTCCTCCTTAAGAGGCAATGTTTGTGACTGTTTAATTTTGTCCTTGCATAGAGTCAAAGTCCTCCTAAGTGAAGAGGCAATTGGTGGAAGGTAGGGATATGCAATCTATCCCCCACTATTCAGTGTGTCATCTGCTTTGCTCACACCACTGTGTTGATGCATTACAGATAAAAACCCAAGATCTTGTGCAATTGCACAGTTGAGTCAGTTTTAAATGTGTAGAAGGGTTCCCACTTTCTGAACCCACACATTCTTGTCTTGAGCTCTCCCAGGCCAGGGATAAGAGCTGTGAAGTCTTATCTTCACTCACCTTTCATCTGCTTCACGTTAGCCCCTCAATGGCAAGGTTAAGAGCACATTCACCCCATTCCAGAGGTTTGTTTGTTGAGGTTGATATGACCCCTTGACTAAAACCTAACCCTTGTTTAAGCCACTTGTTTGTGTATAGCGTGTGCTATCTGTGCTTGTATGTTTGACTTGCTTCTTGTGCAAGTTAGGATTGTTTGACTTGCTTCCTGTGCAAGTTAGGATTGTTTGACTTGCTTCCTGTGCAAGTTAGGATTGTTTGACTTGCTTCCTGTGCAAGTTAGGATTGTTTGACTTGCTTCCTGTGCAAGTTAGGATTAGTTTAGACTTGCTTCCTGTGCAAGTTAGGTTTTGCTTGGCTTGCTTCCTGTGCAAGTTAAGTGTGTGTGGCTTGCTTCCTGTGTGAGCCATGCTTAGGATAGGTTGGCCCTTGTGCCAGTTAGCTAGAAACCTTAACTTAGGGTTGATTTTGCATGATAACATCTAGGCTCGAGTCGTAGTCTCCCTAGTGTTGTGTCTCCCTCTGTTATCTGGTTAGGCTAATCCTTTATCCCTGCGTAGGGGAACTACATCGCCCTGATCTTCATACCAGATGAAGTATGTAGGCAGGAGATTGAGCTGATCTCTCCGGGCGCCCTTTTTCTTTTTCGTGTGTGTTGTCTGACAGTTGCTAGGCTCGAGTACCTGACTCCTTAGCAATTTGTTGTCTGTTTGTTCGAGTGTGTGCTTGACAGTTATAGGCTCGAGTCCCCGACTCCCTATTAACTTGTTGTGTTGTTGTGTGCTTGGAAGCTGATGTAAGTCCATCGAGTGGCATTTGGGTTCCAGTGTGCGTGTGTTTGGTTCGGATGCTGATATAAGTCCAGCAATTGGCATTCAGGCTCCATGTTTGCCCTCTTGAGTGCGTTTTGGTTCGGATGCCGATGTAAGTCCAGTGATTGGCAGTCGGGCTCCACGTTTGCCTGTGTTTGTTTGTGTGCGTGTCAGCCGAGCTACGAATGCTCTGATTCTTCTCTCGTCCGAGAAGATACGTATGCATAGGATGCGATGTCCTAGCGAGCATGTGTCGTTTCCCCAGTCCGAACTACTTCGACTCTGATGTCTATGCCTGATAGACTAAGTAGGCCCAGGATGCGACATCCTGCCGAGTCAGTTTCAGTCAGTTTCTTGTGTCTCTTTCAGCCAGTGTGTGTGAGTATTTGAGCAGTGTTTAGCAACCAATTTATCCTTCCTTTTGTGCGTGGATCCCGTAGAGTACTACGGATGCGTAGGGGTGCTAATACCTTCCCTTCGCATAACCGACTCCCGAACCCATTCTCTTTGGTCGCGAGACCATGTCTTTTCCAGGTTTACTCTGAGCGTTTCCTTTCCCTCTTTTGGGATAAATAACGCACGGTGGCGGCTCTGTTGTTCTTCTTTTCCCGCCGGTTTTTCGCGCGATGCGACAGCTGGCGACTCTGCTGGGGATCTGAGAAGTTGACCTATGCTGGTCCATCTTCCCTGAGCGAGTCTCTCCTAGCGCTCTCTAGGTTAGGGTTTTGGTTGCTTTGTGCTGTTATTTATTGCATTCATTGTATATATGTGCATTTATTGTTTGCATTTATGGTTTGCATTAATGTTTGCATTCATTCATATTCATTTGCTGGCTGTGCTGTGTTTCTCTGTTTGGGGTGGGAGTTACTCGAGGTAAAAGGCCCAATACCCAGGCTATGAGTGAAATCTAGGAAACCTAGGAGTAGAGTGATTCATGGGAAGCGGGTGGTATGGCGCCACTTAGCGGAACATTGATATCACGAGCAGTTCAGACCCTGGTGGGATATTATCGGTGCATACATCGGGTGTGCACAGGATGATATTCTGCGAAAGGTTATTTATGCTGCGTTTCTCTCGACCTTACCCTGGCCTAGATGACACCCGTGAGTGGGGGGGGGGATTGATCATTTTAACAGGTACAGTTGGTGACTCTCGGTACAGATGGTGACTGTGAATTATGGACATTTATTTCTGGGACGCCGGAGTTCTGTCCGTGGTTTATCAGTGGGTTCCGTTTATTTCGGATCCCCGGGTTGAATTTGAAAGTACCTGTTCAGAGGAGCTGGCTGTCATCCGTTCAATGGATGTTCCTGTGATGATAGTGATGTAATCTCCAGTTTCGTTTATTTCGGAACTCCCCAAGTCGGATTTATGGTGACTTGGTTCCTCAGATTGGGTTCAGATGCCAGTTGATCAGATTGACTTTGGATTTCAGATGTTTGTGATCATAGTTCAAGCCGAAGCTTTGACCCTGTGCCTTGAGACGCACAGCCTGACCAGTCATGTTGCATCATTTGCATCATAGCATGTTTATTTTCAAAAAAAATAGTAATGCATGAAAAAAAAGTTAACTCGCATACGCATATCCTTTATCAGGATCATTCATGACAAAATAGTACCCATATCATGCACATCATGCATATCATGCACATCCTTGCATTACAGACGTGTTTGGAAAGACTCCTCACTTTGGTTCCTGACTGAGAGAGGATTGCTGATTGTCGTCCACACCGCTACTCGACCAGACTCAATCATCAGAGGATTATGGACCAGGTTCAGACAGAGTTGGCTGAGATGAGGGCAAACGTGGCCTAGTTTATGATGATGATGCAAGGAGTTGTTCAGGGGCAAGAGGAGCTGCGTGCCTTAGCCCAGGGACTGGAAGCCGTGATTCCACCAGTCCACCGTGCTTCACCAGTGGATGTACCCGTTCATGAGAATGCTACTGTCACTATTCCCGTCAATGATTATGCCGTGGGTGATGAATTGAGGGGGATCAGAATCAGTGAACAGCCTCTTGCTGAAGAGACTGTTAACGTCAGAACAACCCGTGCTCCGGTTCGCCATCCTGGCTCTTCAAGTTCTTTCGGTTCTAAGAAGACATACTCTGGGGCACCCAAAAGGGGAGAGATTGAAACAAATGCTGTGCACCAACGGAGGAGTGTGAACGGAGGACAGTATCGTCAGGCTGTTGGTGTGACTATTCCAACCTCGACAACAGTAGAGAAGATCAACTCAGCAATATCAGCATCCACAACATCGTCCTCAGCAACAGGCTTCCCAGCCTCCAATGGATAACCAAGCTAGTACAAGTAATGAAAGGAAGAAGATCATTTTCGATCCAATCCCCATGTCCTACGCCGAGTTGTATCCCACGTTGATAGAGCGGAACTTGATTACTCCCAGAGACCCGCCGCCCATACCCGTCAACCCTCGGTGGTGGTATAGGCCTGAACAACATTGTGTGTATCACTCGGGTGCTCCTGGTCATGATGTGGACAGTTGTTTCCAGCTGAAGATGAAGGTTCAAGACCTTGTGAGGTCAGGTATTCTGATTTTGGAAGACTTAGGTCCCAATGCTAATCAAGCTTGAAGATAACAAGTCCCGGGCTGGCGCCGACTTTTTCTTCAGAAGAGTTGTTCAGAGAGCAGAAGCTGCTAATGCAAGAAATACTGACAGTTGTCATCCCTGGTGGGATCTATCACAATTGGGTCACTGTGGGCGTTCCTACAGTTGTTCATAAGTCCTTGTAATAATCACTTTGTTTAAAAACCCTTCTCCCATGCCAAAAGGAGAAGTGATGACATTGTTGGCGACATTTTGTGCAATGATATTTTCATTCAAATAATTCATGTTAAAACATTTGTTTTTCCATTTGTTTTCCCTTTTCGCTTTTTGCATGAAATTGGTGATCACAAAAAACCTTTAAAAACAGGAATAAAAGCAGTCTTTTCATCTGCATAACGATTGTCTTGTTTGATTTTCAAAGAGCTTTTCATATCAAATCATTATGCAGGTTGTTTCTCAAACCCATTGAACATAGTGATCGGATGTCATCTCCCAATTTTGAATTCCCTGTATTCGAAGCGGACGAAGATGATGTTGAAGGGATTCCTGACGAGATTTCCCGACTTCTTGAGCAAGAGAAGAAGATCACTCAGCTGCATCTCGAGAATCAGCAGAACAGCCAACTGGGGCATTATCAAAAAAAAAAAGAGAAAAAAGAGAAAGAGGAGGGTGCAAAATCAAAAAAAGAAATCAATCAAAATCAAAAGAAATCAAAAGAAAGAAAAAGAAAGAAAAAAAAACAAAGGAGAAATAGCACCCTCAAAGTCCCAAGTTGGCTGATGCTGAATTCGATCGAAAGGAAGAGATCAACTGCCATGTGTCATGGTCAGTTATATCAGCAAAGAGTGATGAAAGTATTCGACAAGAAGGTCAATCCTCGTGTGTTCCAAGAAGGCGACCTCATGCTCAGGAAAGTCTTGTCTTTCGCACCCGATTCCAGGGGCAAGTGGACTTCACAAGCTACAAACGTCCGAACGTTGTCAAGAGAGCCTTTTCAGGCGATGCTTTAACACTTACTACAATGGATGAAGAAGTTCACTCGTCCTGTGAATCCCGATGCAGTCAAGAAATACTTCGCCTAAGACAAAAAAGCAAAAGCTCGCTAAGTCGAACACCCCAAAAGGCGACTTAGGCAAAAAGGAGCGTCTCGGTGGATTGAAAACCCGAAAGGGCAATCCAGGCAAAAGTTAGAGACATTGAAAAAAGAATTTGCATCCCGCTAGATTGAGCACCTCACACTGGGGCAATCTAGGCAAAAATTAGGGATTTGGCAAGTAACTGCATCTTAACAAGACTGTGCTCTATATCTGTCATCCGTCAGGAATTCTCGATTTGTCGTCGACTGAAGTTTTGAATACATCGAAAATTCAGAATGGTAGAGGAAAGGTCATTATGCTCAATGTAGCCCTCTCCAATATATATCACCGATTTCAAACTTGTACAGATCTATGGAGTCTCGCCCTTTGCAGACTACTATTCCATCACATCAATTTGAGCTTTTATCCAATTATTTGCACTCTTATTTGTTTCAACTCAACAAACGTTTTGCATGTTTTAATTGATAAAGTATCATTGTTTTTAAAATAAACAAATTTTTCAAAAAAATTGTTCTTAAACAAAGTGAACGTTCACAATGATGGAAGGATACTTAGGAGACCCACAGTGCTCTCCCGGGGGTGGTATGATTACCAACAGGTAAGACAATTGTTCGTATCTCGAGCATGACTGTATCTTTGTCCTGCAGAACCTCGTATGGTCTCTCCTCAGTGAGGTTGCTCAGTGCAGTGTTTGGTTGAAAGTTTTTATCTTCATGCTCCCGACAGTACAACATTCTTCCTCCAAGTCCCTATTAGCTCTATTGTGGGGCATCCCCAGTAGAGTGTTGTTTGAGCCTTATCATGGGGCATACCTGGGGCACGTTTTTTTTATCTAACGATCTCTGGTGCAAGTGCAGTTAGACATCTTCATTCACTTACCAGTGGTAATTTGAACCTTTTTGACAAGAGATCCCCTCAGAGTCCAACCAGGGGCAAGGGATAGATGAACCGTGAAAAGACGGTGAAGGATTACGACAACGATCCTGGAAAGTTTAATCAAGAAGACTCTTCAAAGTCTGATGATTGGAAAGTATGTACGAATCCCAAGAGTTCAACCTCCGTGAAGTACGGACGAGTTAGGAATACAAGATGATGGAGCAGAAAAGTCCAGAAGAGTCTGGGAGTTCTTAAAGGTGGAAAGGTCAACACTATGGGTGGATGATGGATACCAGTGCTCGACGAGTCGACCGACATCCTTGTCAAACAAGCTGTATCTCCCCAGAGGATTGAGAGTGTGATCTCCCTGGCAGATTCGAGATCGTTGTCTCCTCAGCAAGCCTAAAGGTTATCACGTCCCCAGCAGGGGCAGGGGCAGAATGTTTCTCAGGGTGGAGGACGTCTCCCCAGCCCAAGCCAGTATTGAAGCTATCAAAGTTATTTCCCCTGCAGAGATACCTGTGGACAGTACCTTCTTTCCCCAGCAGATATAAGGATTGCTTCTCCCCAGCAGGCCTGTGCTTGCAGATTTCCCCAGTTGAGAATCCCCGCTGAGCGCCTGGCAGTTATTTTCCCCGGGAGTCCCCTGGTGGAGTTTATCAGTAGACTGTTTGTGTGTTCCTCAACAATTGGGTTTATGATGCTGTTATCTCCAGTATGGCCGTGAGTGTTCATCCCAAGCAGGTTTGTGGGAATTCATCTCCGGTATGATATGACGTGTTATCATCCTCAACAGAGTTGTTACTCTCACCACTATGGTTGATCTCTCCACTAGGATCGTTCTCCTCAGCAGAATGGTGTGTTTTTCCTCGGCAAGTTCCCCGAGTGGAGCGGGTCTCATGAAATACATCTCCAGCAGTGATTTTCCTACATATGGATTGGTTGGGTCGTCCCTAGTGGAGTAGCATTTATCTCTCCAGCAGAGTTCATCCTACCAGTGGATTGGACGGGTTTTTGTAGTAGACTAATATCTGCATCCTCAGCTGAGTTGAGTCTACCTATGGATCGCGTGGGTTATCCCCAACGGAGTAACGGACATTCTCCAAAGCAGGGTTTATCCTATCTGAAGATTGGTTGAGTCTTCCTCCCGGTGAAGTCGCTTTACCATTCCCCAGCACAGTTCCTGGAGTTCCCCGGTGTTGTCTCTGGAGGAGACGTGTGTTTATGCATTCATCATTTAGATAAGCATAGCATATCGCATCATTAGTGCATAGCATTTCCGTAATCATGGGGCATTGTGTAAAGCAAGAAAAAACTCATGCATCAACATTGCAAGCATATCCATTAGCCCTAGGCCGTGGCGACCAGCCGAGATTGGGTTGTTGGAAAGAGTTTAGCATCGCGCCATTGGATCGGCTTCAGAATTGGGTTCATCAACATGGTCGAGAGGTTGGTGTTTTCCGAACAAGTGATTCCTCGGTTGAGTGGGTATCCCCATCAGTGTTACTCCCAATTGTTAGCATCTTGCCAGCTTGGATCTTTTTTCCTTAAGCAGATATGGGTGTGTCTGATCTCTCCATGTAGAGTCTACCCCTTAAGCAGAAAGTGTCAATCTTTTCCTGCCATTTCCCCGCTGAGATACGTCCTCGTGGATGACGGTTGCTTCCGTTCCCTCCCAACACACATTGGGATGGGTTTTCCCTATTGAGTTCTTTCCTCATTAGGATGAGTCTTGTTTCAGTCTGCCTTTTTGGATCGATCCTGAATTGGTTTCCTATTGGCTGTCTCCTGTACTTCCCTGGGGCATAAATGAATAGTCGCTCACTAACCGACACTCATTCATCTTATCCTCAGCGGAATTTGTTTGGCTTCTACCTACGAACCGGTAGTTGTAAGTCCTATCTTTGTGGTTTTCTACCTACAAGCTGGTAGTTGTAAAATCCCACTTTCATCCCCTTGTTGGAGTTAACCCTGTGTGTTCATCCTATGCGTGACTGGTTACTTTTCCGTGGTTTTCTGCCTACTAACCGGTAGATGTAATCCCCTCTTTGCAGTTATCAGTATCCGGTTTGTGATATTGATATTCTTTCCCCTCTGGATACTCGCCTTGATCAAGCAGTATTGTCCCCATTGGGTCTTCCCCTTCCTTTTGGATACTTGCTCCGAGTTAGCAGCTTTATCCCCTGTTGATTGGTCATCTTTTGCATACCTAGTCTGGTACCCAGATGCCTTTCTTTTCGGTCGATTATTCATTTAACAACCCACAACCCGGTTATGGATAATCTTCCATGCGAGTGTATTATCTACGTTTTGACGGCTTTAGATAATATGTCTCATGTTTTTCCGGTATTCAGACCGAAGGAGTTTCCGACGATCAGGTCGATGTACTCATGGCACAAGGCCAATTTTCCGGTATTCAGACCGAAGGAGTTTCCGACGATCAGGTCGATGTACTCATGGCACAAGGCCAATTTTCCGGTATTCAGACCGAAGGAGTTTCCGACGATCAGGTCGATGTACTCATGGCACAAGGCCAATTTTCCGGTATTCAGACCGAAGGAGTTTCCGACGATCAGGTCGGTGTACTCATGGCACAAGGCCAATTTTCCGGTATTCAGACCAAGTGAAGTATCCTCCTCTCCGTTGGTGTCGATAAACGTCGAGTTTTTCCCGATCATCCGTTGATGATTTGGTTGTGTTCACTCTCCCCAGTAGAGTTTCCTCCTCTCCGTTGGTGTCGATAAACGTCGAGTTTTTCCCGATCATCCGTTGATGATTTGGTTGTGTTCACTCTCCCCAGTAGAGTTTCCCCCTCTCCGTTGGTGTCGATAAACGTCGAGTTTTTCCCAAACATCCGTTGATGATTTGGTTGTGTTCACTCTCCCCAATAGAGTTTTCTCCTCTCCGTTGGTGTCGATAAACGTCGAGTTTTTCCCGATCATCCGTTGATGATTTGGTTGTGTCCTCCTTCCCAAGTGAAGTATCCTCCTCTCCGTTGGTGTCGATAAACGTCGAGTTTTTTTTCCGATCATCCGTTGATGATTTGGTTGTGTTCACTCTCCCCAGTAGAGTTTCCCCCTCTCCGTTGGTGTCGATAAACGTCGAGTTTTTCCCAAACATCCGTTGATGATTTGGTTGTGTTCACTCTCCCCAGTAGAGTTTTCTCCTCTCCGTTGGTGTCGATAAACGTCGAGTTTTTCCCGATCATCCGTTGATGATTTGGTTGTGTCCTCCTTCCCAAGTGAAGTATCCTCCTCTCCGTTGGTGTCGATAAACGTCGAGTTTTTTTTCCGATCATCCGTTGATGATTTGGTTGTGTTCACTCTCCCCAGTAGAGTTTACTCCTCTCCGTTGGTGTCGATAAACGTCGAGTTTTTCCTAGTCATCCGGTGATGTCTAGTTGTACCCTCCCCATGTGGACTTACCTCTCCGTTGGTTTCGATAAACGACGAGTTTTTCCCAGTCGTCCGTTGACGTCTGGTTGTGTTTCTCTCATTCCCATTCATCTGTAAATGTCTGGTCGATCTTTTTGGTGTCTGTAAACATCATCTTTCGATGTCTGTAAACGTCGAGTCTTCCCATTCATCAGTAAATGTCTGGTCGATCTTTTTGGTGTCTGTAAACATCATCTTCCGATGTCTGTAAACGTCGAGTCTTCCCATTCATCAGTAAATGTCTGGTCGATCTTTTTGGTGTCTGTAAACATCATCTTCCGATGTCTGTAAACGTCGAGTTTTCTCCCATTCATCCGTTGATGTCTGGTCGAGTCCCCCCAGTCATTCATTAATGTTTGGTTACCTCTCCGTTGGTTTCGATAAACGTCGAGTTTTTCCTGGTCGTCCCCAGTTGGTTACCTCTCCGTTGGTCTTGGTAAACGTTGAGTTTTTCCCATTTCGTCCGTTGACGTATGGTTGTATCCCTTCCATTCATTCATTAATGTTTGGTTACCTCTCCGTTGGTCTTGGTAAACGTTGAGTTTTTCCCATTCGTCCGTTGACGTCTGGTTGTGTTTCTCTTATTCCCATTCATCTGTAAATGTCTGGTCGATCCCTTTTGGTGTCTGTAAACATCATCTTTCGATGTCTGTAAACGTCGAGTATTCCCATTCATCTGTAAATGTCTGGTCGATCCCTTTTGGTGTCTGTAAACATCATCTTTCGATGTCTGTAAACGTCGAGTATTCCCATTCATCTGTAAATGTCTGGTCGATCCTTTTGGTGTCTGTAAACATCATCTTCCGATGTCTGTAAACGTCGAGTTTTCTCCCATTCATCCGTTGATGTCTGGTCGAGTCCTCCCAGTCATTCATTAATGTCTGGTTACCTCTCCGTTGGTTTCGATAAACGTCGAGTTTTTCCTGGTCGTCCCCAGTTGGTTACCTCTCCGTTGGTCTTGGTAAACGTCGAGTTTTTCCCATTTCGTCCGTTGACGTATGGTTGTATCCCTTCCGGTCATTCATTAATGTCTGGTTACCTCTCCGTTGGTCTTGGTAAACGTCGAGTTTTTCCTAGTTGTCCGTTGGCATCTAGTTGTGATTTCTTTTCCCATACATCGTCGTTGCGATGTCTGGATGTGGCTGTACCCTTTAAAAACAAAACCAAAAAATATATACCTAGCAATAAAAATCAAATCCCAGTGGACGTTTCCATTGATGGATCCCTGTGTTGTGCAAATTCTACGGTTCTTGGTATTCAATCCCTGTTTACCCTGAAAGTCTGACAGCCGTTGCTCTCATCCATTCGGGTCCCCAGCTGATTGAATAGGGGCAGCTGTAGCACCTCAAATTTGCACCTATCATTGTACATACATTTTCATATTAGGTCATAGCATATCATGGTCCATTGCATAGCATTGCATTGCCTCTTTTGCCTCAAGTGCAAACCAATCAAGAAATTAGGTCAAACTGATCAGGAGATCAGTCAACCAAGCAAACAAGCACAATTCTCAAGGAGCCAAAGCCTTAGGGTTGGTCCAACAAGTTCACATGACTTGGAGGTCCATTTGGAGTGTTCATGTCAAGGGTTGAAGGCTCAGAGGTCATCAGTTCATACACAGACAGTCAAAAGTCAAAGAAAGTCAACAGTCAGTCAAGGCAGTGGATGGTGGCCATTCTTGCGGAATTTGGGCACCATGATCAATAATCAAGAGTTCATACAACTTGGGACATCATTTGAGGTCAAGTTCTCAAGGAATTAGGGTTTGGAAGTCATCAGTCAATGAGCAGACAGTCAGAAACCCTAAAAGTCAACTGTTGGTCAACTGTCCATTTAATCAGTGATTTGATGATGGAAATTGGTTTGTGAGAGCTCATTCATGGCCAAATAGCCTTCATATATCATGTCAAACACCATCATGGAAGAATTTGAAGCCAGATCAAAAATTTCCAAAAATGGAAACTGGACCTGTAACTGAAACTTACCAAAAATGGAAAGTCTTGATCCTCAAACTTACATCATGATACAAGCTTCAAATGAATTTTTGCCCAACATGAAAGTTGAAGATCTTGTTCTCCCATTTCCAAAAAGTCCAAGAACTCTTAATTCCCATGTGTGGTTGGCAAGTTATGATCGAATCGACTTCAGAAATTCTTGAACTTCAAAAGGCCATATCTCTCAAACCGTTTGGCCAATTTGGTTGGGGTTTTTTCCTACAAGTCACATTTGATCCCCTCTTTCCAAAAATATAAATTTCATGGGCCAAAACTTCACCAATCAAAATGGCATTTTTTGACTTATCACATTTAAATGCAAGTTTGACCAATGTTTGACTTTTTGATATAAACCTTTTTCTACCATTTGGCCAATTGGAACAGCTCAGAAAAGTCATTTAAAACATGTTTGCAAGCTCAATTATGCAGTACATGAAGCCATTCTTTAACTTGCTTGAAATTTGGAAAAAAGGACAATTTCACCATGCCATCCATACTTGCATTTGAACCATGCTTTGTACTTCATCAAGACAGAATTTTTGAAGGCCATTTGCTGTCAATTGAACATGTTGCAGCTTAAAAAACCAACAGCAAAAAGAAGCCATGCTTTAGTTGCTTGAATTTTGGAAAGAAGGTACATTGTCACCATGCTACCATATCCCACAACCATGCCTTGTACTGTCCAAGAACAGACTTAAGCACCATTCTCTGTCATATTGCAAACATTAGGAGCAACAACCAAGGACATTGCAGCAAAAAAATCACTTATCCACCTTGCTTTGGCATTGGAGGAAGGTCTGTCAAAATTCAAAACCATGCCATGCCTTATACCAAGCAGCAGACTTATGATGGATTTTTCTGTCAATGAAGGACAGTAGCAGCAACTGCAACCATACAAATCCTCACTCTCTCACTTGGCATTTCCCTCCACAAAATTGCAAGATCCTGTTTAAAATAGAAGCAACAGCAAACAGCATACAGAAGCATGATTTCCTGCTACTGTAAACAGAAGTAGCAGCCACATAGAACAAACCAACCTCACTGATGAAAAAAAAGATCACATCTTAGCATTTTTCTAAAAGAGAGCAAAGGCAGTCCCAAACAGCAGCAACATCCAACAGCAGACTTAAGCAACTAAACCAGCAAAACCAAGAGCTTCACTCATCCATTGACTTGGCTTTGCATTTCTATTTCTCAGTCCAAACACAAAAGGAACCAGACCTGGCTTTGGCTTGAGGCAATATTCTCCATCATTTTCCTGTCATGAAAAACCAATTGCAGCCACACAAACCATTTTGGCCAAGGCAGAAAAACCATTATGCACTCTCATTCTAAAAACTCACCTTGTTATTTTGCATTTCAAATTTTCTGTCCAAAAACACAAAAGCACCAAACCCTGCTAGCTGCAAGAGAGCCAACATAACTTGACATTCTCTCAAGCTTCACTCTTGGCCATTTTACCAAATCTGTCCAAAACTTCAAAAGACAAAAAGCCTTGCCTTGCTTGATAACAATACTTCCTCACCATTTTTGCTGTCACATGAAACAGCCACAGTCAACATAACACAGCAAGAAAACCATGGTGCTCTCATATTCCAAAAGCTTTCATTTGGCATTCTTTCCAAAAACAGTCCAAACTTCATAACAGAACTGAGCCTGGCCATGATTTTTTCTACATCCAAGCAACATGTTGGACCTCTTTTAAACTCCTTTCTTCAACTGTAAGAGCCCCTTGCCTGACTGCTACAAGGGACATCTTCCATGACAGTCCAGGTGTGAAGCCATTTCAAACCTTTCCAAGCCAAGGCATCTTCACTATTCCTCATTGTGAGCACAAGGGAGCATCTGTTTCACATCAAAACCAACAAACCGCATCTGTACCGCGACTGCTCATCAAATTTGGTCAGGATTCGACCTCCTTATTTTGTTAAGCTATTACATGTTTTAGTTAGGTCTATCCATGCTGATTGTCATGATGCTTTTACTTTTTGAAATGGTTGCTTGCTCATGAAGATATATCGTTTTGAAGTTTGGTGTTAAGATTTGTTTTTGGTCGATTCATGAGCATGTTGGTGTTTTAATGGAAATCAATGAGGGATTCATGCTTGTCATTGTTTGCTGGTCATTTCCATATATCCAATTTTAATTTCTGGGGAAAAATTATGAAACTCGAATTGGGGATGAAGGTGCTGAAACCCTAGCTTCAAAAATCCATTTTTCCAGAATTCTTGTTTTGTCTCATGTGCGTGCATGGTCTTAAATTCAACAACCAATCAAATTATTCCATTTTCTGGCCCTAAACGACCGTGTTTCAATTAGTGGTCCAAAGAATTACCAGAATGCCATTCTTTCAATATTAATTCAATTAATTTCTTTATTTTATTTCACTTTGATATCCAATCTTCCAAAAATTATTGTGCATCCATTTTTGATCCAAAAATCATGGGATTTTTTGTGTTGTGTTCATCATGATCTCTACTTTTTAATCATTATTTTTCCAGAATTTTTGGATGAGTGGTTTTTAAATGTTGCTAGGGTTTGTGACATGTGACCAAATTTTGTACACTTTGCCAAATCAATTGTGAAATGATGAGAATGTATCCAATGGCTCCCACATTTTTTGTGCTTAAACTAGACACACTCATGGTGATTTTGGTGTAGAGTTTGTGAATTTATCATTTGTGGTTTGTGAGTTATGATTTTTTGAATTAGGGTGTGACAATTTGTGTCACACCATTGATGTCCAACTTCATGATTTTCATTACCATGCTTATTGACCTCAAAATGGATTGAAATTTTGCATGAACCTACTCTTGTATGTCTAGTTTACATGTGAATTTTCTTGGATTTATTTGTGGCATTTCCTAATTGTTTGAGATTTTCTCCCCTGGTTAGTCATATGTTGACCTTGTGTGACACTTGTTCCCATTTCATTTGTGAAATTCTCATACTTTATTGGATGGACATGAAATTTTACATGAGATAACTAGACATCCTCATCTTTGCCATGGTTTTGATCCCATTCATTTATCATATGCCATCTCTGATTTATGAATTTTCTAAGTTGATACATGTTTGGTTGACTTCTTTGAACATGTTCAAAATTGCTTTGACTTTCTGATTTTCATTGACTGCCTTCCACTTGTCCAAATGGGATGAAATTTGACATGCTTATCATGCTATGTGTTAGGATTGATAATGATTTATTTGGTGATTTTTGGAAATGTTTAAGATTGCTTTTGAGTTAAGTCTTGCTGTTGACTTCTATGAGCTTCTGTTTGCTATACTTTGACCTAAATTGTTCATGAAATGATGATGATGATTGATATGAATGTGAACCCAATTGGTTGTGTTTCTTAATGGCTTGAACATGATTTTGGACACTCATCCTTTGCTGTTTTGACTTTTTCATTCTCTTTTGACCCTAGGCTTTTCCTAGTGGTCCTGTTACTCACCTTTGAGCTCATGTTTTCAGGTTAATCAACAAATGACCAATGAGACCAATTCTTTTTTGATTGAGCTTGCTCAAATATCATTGTCTAACTTTGTTTGTTTTGTAGGTGGCTTGGCTCACATGCCTTAAGCTTTGTGCCTTGCACATTCACTTGCTTGTGTTGACTGGTTGATGTCTGTTTCATTTTGATTTAACTCTGACTTGTATACTAACTGTGCTTGACTGATTTCAGGTACTTTAGTTGCTTTTAGTTCCTTGTGAACTTTTGCTTTGCTTTGCTTGTATAAGCAATTTGCATTGAGGTATGTCTCTTCTTCTTCATGTAGTCTGGAAGACCTGGCCTGTTACTTGGCCAGGCAATGTTTGTGACTGTTTAATTTTGTCCTTGCATAGAGTCAAAGTCCTCCTAAGTGAAGAGGCAATTGGTGGAAGGTAGGGATATGCAATCTATCCCCCACTATTCAGTGTGTCATCTGCTTTGCTCACACCACTGTGTTGATGCATTACAGATAAAAACCCAAGATCTTGTGCAATTGCACAGTTGAGTCAGTTTTAAATGTGTAGAAGGGTTCCCACTTTCTGAACCCACACATTCTTGTCTTGAGCTCTCCCAGGCCAGGGATAAGAGCTGTGAAGTCTTATCTTCACTCACCTTTCATCTGCTTCACCTTAGCCCCTCAATGGCAAGGTTAAGAGCACATTCACCCCATTCCAGAGGTTTGTTTGTTGAGGTTGATATGACCCCTTGACTAAAACCTAACCCTTGTTTGAGCCACTTGTTTGTGTATAGCGTGTGCTATCTGTGCTTGTATGTTTGACTTGCTTCTTGTGCAAGTTAGGATTGTTTGACTTGCTTCCTGTGCAAGTTAGGATTGTTTGACTTGCTTCCTGTGCAAGTTAGGATTGTTTGACTTGCTTCCTGTGCAAGTTAGGATTAGTTTAGACTTGCTTCCTGTGCAAGTTAGGTTTTGCTTGGCTTGCTTCCTGTGCAAGTTAAGTGTGTGTGGCTTGCTTCCTGTGTGAGCCATGCTTAGGATAGGTTGGCCCTTGTGCCAGTTAGCTAGAAACCTTAACTTAGGGTTGATTTTGCATGATAACATCTAGGCTCGAGTCGTAGTCTCCCTAGTGTTGTGTCTCCCTCTGTTATCTGGTTAGGCTAATCCTTTATCCCTGCGTAGGGGAACTACATCGCCCTGATCTTCATACCAGATGAAGTATGTAGGCAGGAGATTGAGCTGATCTCTCCGGGCGCCCTTTTTCTTTTTCGTGTGTGTTGTCTGACAGTTGCTAGGCTCGAGTACCTGACTCCTTAGCAATTTGTTGTCTGTTTGTTCGAGTGTGTGCTTGACAGTTATAGGCTCGAGTCCCCGACTCCCTATTAACTTGTTGTGTTGTTGTGTGCTTGGAAGCTGATGTAAGTCCATCGAGTGGCATTTGGGTTCCAGTGTGCGTGTGTTTGGTTCGGATGCTGATGTAAGTCCAGCAATTGGCATTCAGGCTCCATGTTTGCCCTCTTGAGTGCGTTTTGGTTCGGATGCCGATGTAAGTCCAGTGATTGGCAGTCGGGCTCCACGTTTGCCTGTGTTTGTTTGTGTGCGTGTCAGCCGAGCTACGAATGCTCTGATTCTTCTCTCGTCCGAGAAGATACGTATGCATAGGATGCGATGTCCTAGCGAGCATGTGTCGTTTCCCCAGTCCGAACTACTTCGACTCTGATGTCTATGCCTGATAGACTAAGTAGGCCCAGGATGCGACATCCTGCCGAGTCAGTTTCAGTCAGTTTCTTGTGTCTCTTTCAGCCAGTGTGTGTGAGTATTTGAGCAGTGTTTAGCAACCAATTTATCCTTCCTTTTGTGCGTGGATCCCGTAGAGTACTACGGATGCGTAGGGGTGCTAATACCTTCCCTTCGCATAACCGACTCCCGAACCCATTCTCTTTGGTCGCGAGACCATGTCTTTTCCAGGTTTACTCTGAGCGTTTCCTTTCCCTCTTTTGGGATAAATAACGCACG
This sequence comes from Lathyrus oleraceus, assembly GCF_024323335.1. Classification (NCBI taxonomy): domain Eukaryota; kingdom Viridiplantae; phylum Streptophyta; class Magnoliopsida; order Fabales; family Fabaceae; genus Lathyrus; species Lathyrus oleraceus. Next base: position 33,408,972 of record NC_066579.1, on the reverse strand, counting down.
GTGGCGGCTCTGTTGTTCTTCTTTTCCCGCCGGTTTTTCGCGCGATGCGACAATGATAGCCAGATCTCATACTGAAGAAGAACATCTCGATCATTTATACAAACTATTTGAGAGGTTGAAGAAATACAAGTTGAGATTGAACCCGAACAAATGCACCTTTGGAGTAAGATCCGGTAAACTCTTGGGCTTTATTGTCAGTGGTAAAGGAATTAAGGTTGACCCGGCTAAGGTGAGAGCTATTCAAGAAATGCCAGTTCCCCGTACAGATAAAGAAGTCAGAGGTTTCTTGGGACGCTTGAATTACATTGCCCGATTTATCTCCCATTTGACTGCTACTTGCAAACCCATATTAAAATTACTGAGGAAAAATCAAGAGATAATATGGAGTGATGAATGTCAAGAAGCTTTTGAAAAAATCAAGAAGTATCTCCAAGAACCTCCAATTCTGATGCCACCGGTTGAAGGAAGACCTCTAATCATGTATTTGACCGTGTTAGAAAATTCAATGGGGTGTGTGCTGGGGAAACATGACGAGTCTGGTCGAAAAGAGCATGCAATATAGTACCTTAGCAAAATGTTTATCGACTGTAAACAAGATACTCACTGCTTGAGAAAACTTGCTGTGCTTTGGCTTGGACTGCTTGCCGACTAAGACAGTATATGTTGAATCATACCACTTTATTGATTTCTAAGATGGATCCTATCAAATATATATTTGAGAAACCTGCTCTCTTCGGAAGAATAGCAAGATGGCAGATGATTTTAACAGAATATGATATCCAGTATACTACCCAGAAAGCAATCAAAGGAAGCGTGTTGGCTGATCATTTGGCTCATCAAGCAGTTGATGATTACCAATCTATGAATTTTGAGTTCCCTGATGAGGATGTTATGCTTGTTACTGATTATGAAGAACCTGGACCGGATGAAGGACCCGAACTGGGATCCCGATGGACTATGGTTTTTGATGGATCTTCTAATGCATTAGGCAATGGTGTTGGTGTTGTAATTATTTCTCCCAAGGGTTGCCATACGCCTTTTACTGCCAGACTATGTTTTGATTGTACCAATAATATGGCTGAGTATGAAGCATGTATTTTGGGGCTCAGAGCTGCTACAGACTTGAGAATCAAGTTTTTGAGTGTGTACGGAGACTCGGCCTTAGTAATCAGTCAGATCAAAGGAGAATGGGACACTAAACATCCGAATCTCATCCCTTATCGAGAGCGGGTGTTGACATTAATCCCATACTTTGAAGAGATTACATTCGAACATATTCCACGAGAAGAGAATCAGTTGGCAGACGCATTGGCTACCATGTCATCTATGTTCAGAGTCAGATGGGACAATGAAGCTCCCATGATCACCATTGAACGATTAGATGAACCAGCATATTGTTATGAACTTAATGCTGATGAAGTAGAAGAGAAACCTTGGTTCCACGAAGTAAAAAGACATTTAGAAACTCAGGAATACCCTGAAGGGGCATCCATCAATGACAGAAAATTTCTGAGGAAGTTCTCCGCTAAATTCTTTGAGTAATGGAGTATTATACAAACGTAATCATGATTCGACTTTGCTTCGCTGTGTGGATAAAAAGGAAGCAGAAAAGACTATGGAAGACATGCATGACGGTATTTTTGGGACTCATTCTAGTGGACATACGATGGCCAAGAAGATTCTGAGATCAGGGTATTATTGGTCTACCATGGAAGCTGATTGCCACCATCACTCCAGAACTTGTCACAAGTGCTAAATCTATGCGGACAAAGTACATGTACCTCCTGCTCCATTGAACGTGTTGACAGCCCCTTGGCCCTTTGCAATGTGGGGCATTGATATGATTGGAGAGATTAAACCTACTGCTTCTAATGGACATCGTTTCATTCTTGTTGCTATTGATTACTTTACGAAGTGGGTAGAGGCAGCCTCATTTGCTTTTGTCACCAAGAATGTGGTGGCACGGTTCATCAAGAATAGTCTTATTTGTCGGTATGGCATCCCTGAAAGAGTTATCACTGATAATGGTACTAATTTGAACAACAAGATGATTACTGAACTCTGCACGCAGTTCAAAATAAAACACCATAACTCTTCTCCGTACCGGCCAAAGATGAATGGCGTCGTAGAAGTTGCGAATAAGAATATTAAGAAGATTATACAAAAGATGACAGTAACATACAAAGACTGGCATGAGATGTTACCATTTGCTCTTCATGGTTATCGCACTTCAGTATGCACTTCGACATGGGCAACTCCTTTCTCTTTAGTCTACGGAATGGAAGCCGTTTTACCAGTGGAAGTTCAGATTCCCTCTCTAAGAGTTATGAAAGATGCAGGCTTAGATGAAGATGAATGGATTCAGACTCGACTCGATCAGATAAATTTGATTGATGAAAAGAGACTTGCGGCTGTTTGTCATGGGCAGATATATCAGAAGCGCATGACCCGGGCATTTAATAAAAAAGTCAAGAGACAGGTGTATCAAATGGGCGACTTGGTAATAAAGAGTATCATTCTACCACAAGGTGATCCTAGAGGCAAATGGACTCCCACATCGAAGGGCCATTTGTAGTTAAGAAGGTATTCGCTGGTGGAGCCATGATGCTTGCTACAATGGATGGCGGAGATTTCTCGCATCCCGTGAACGCGGACATAGTTAAAAAATACTACGCATAAAAGAGACCCGCTAGGTCGACATATCTAGGCAAAAGTAAGGGCATCCCGACGAACCAAAAGGGTTTGGGCAAAAATTAGGGATAAACATATAAAAATGTACACCCGGCAAGTCGAAAACCTGAAAAGGCGGCTTGGGCAAAAAAAGGGTATCCCGGTGGACTGAAAACCTGAAAAGGTGGTCCAGGCAAAAATTAGGGATTAAAGCGTACGACTATGTCCCGTTCTCGATCAGAAGTCAAAGGGACTGAGCAAGCCAATCACTTCTATCCGACAATAAGGGATGAGATGCTTGAAGACATAATAGCAGTAGCAGAATTTAAATCAATAGGATTTTTTTCGCATATTTGTTTTTTTTTCCTTTGCTTTCTTGACAATTTCCTCTTACTCGGATTTCTGTCTCCTTGTATTAAAATTGCCTGTTTATAGCCCTCTTTCAAAATCAATACAATTTTACTCACTCCGTTTTGTTTTCATAAATGTCCATTAATTTAATTCGAATTGATATATGCATTTGAATATGATTGATGTTTACCGAAAATACATGCATAAAATAGAAATAGCAATTACTAAAAGACTTTAGGATCGGGGATAAGGTCTAACCATGCTTTCCAACAAGTCCGGTTGCAAATCCTGTTCCCCAGCAAAACTAGTTATTCCCAGAAGAAATTGGCACTACTAGACAGACTGGTCATCTTTGTTATCCCCAGTCAGGTTCTGTTGAATATTTCTACCATCAGACAAAAATCAAATATCCCCAGTTAAGAAAGGGTCATCAATACATATATCTCCAACCAGAATATCGGGATTTATTTTCCCATGGCAAAAATTTTCAGATGCATAATTCATTCATGCATCATTTCACAACATATACATGCATGCAATGTTCGCATTTATTTTCAAGAGCATAAAACATCTCATGCATCATAACATGGCATGAGGCTAACTTTTGTTTCAGGTTAATTATCCTCCTGGTACAGTCAAAATAAAGATTCATTCAGACGGATCTTTATCGATTACATTCAAGATTCAGATACATGTTCAGATATAATCCATATGAATATTCATTCTGACAAACATTCTGATATCCTCCTAATGATGGCATCTTTAAGCCCATCCCAGACATTTATTGCAAATACAACATATACAAATATTATCAGATATAGCCTAACGTACGGCTCATTCTGATTCAGCCTAACGTATGGTTCCTTCAACTGTTCCAATACGGTCTAGCGTACGACCCATTTGGATATTCATCCCCTCAGATACTGCCTAGCGTACGGTACATTCTGAAATGTAGTCTAGCGTATGACTACCCCTTTTATCATCAGATACAGCCTAACGGACGACTCATTCTGCTACTCAGATACGATCTAGCGTATGATCCATTCTGATCTTTATTTATCCAGATACAGCCTAACGGACAACTCATTCTGCTACTCAGATACTACCTAGCATACGGTATATTCTGAAATGTAGTCTAGCGTACGACTGCTTTTTATCTCAGATACAGCCTAATGGACGGCTCATTCTGCTATTCAGATACGATCTAGCATACGATCCGTTCTGATCTTTCATCCTCAGATACAGCCTAATGGACGGCTCATTCTGCAACTCAGATACGATCTAGCGTATGATCCATTCTGATCGTTCATCCCCAGTGAAGTCGCCAGCCTAATGGACGACTCATTCTGCAACTCAGATACGATCTAGCATATGATCCATTATGATCGTTCATCCCCAGTGAAGTCGCCAGCCTAATGGACGACTCATTCTGCTACTCAGATACGATCTAGCATACGATCCATTCTGATCTTTATTTCTCCAGATATAGCCTAACAGACGGCTCACTCTACTACTCAGATGCGGTCTAGCGTATGACCCATTCTGATCCTTATCTCATCAGGTTCAGCTCACCCTAATATCACATAATGGATGACTCATTATACGGTATAACGTACGATCCATTGTGATACCCATGTCTTCAGATATGGTCTAATGTACGACACACTCTGAAGCTCTCATCATCAAACTTTCTGGATGGCATCTTTAAGCCCATCTCCATCAAGACTATCCTTTAATTAACAAGTGCAAATTTTCGGGGCATTCTAAGTGTTCAATAATCTTCCACCTCCAGATCACGAATGGCGTACATACCATTCTAGTTATCTCGGTTTAAGAGTATTGAACAGGGGCAGCTGTCATACCCCAAAATTTGCCTGTTAATTTTTATACTTTCAACAGACGTCTATTAATTTTTCAAAACATTAATCCCAAAGGAACAAAGACCCAGCACACAGGCTACCAAATCCAGAAGATGATCTGAACTGTCATGCTCGCATAGCAAGCAAAACCTTCGCTAGGCGAAGCCCACGCTTCCTCCTTCGCTCCAACGAACCTTGTTGATTTTGCTACTAGAATGCTCGCTACCTGCTCGCTAGCTGCTCGCCTAGCGAGTAAGTACTAGCTATGCTTTTATCCAAGTCTGGGAATGTTTGCTAGAGCCTCGCTGAGTGCTCGCCTAGCGAACCCCTCGCTGCTTCGCTCGCCTAGCGAGCCTACGGATATACCAGAACATTTTGGGCCCGAATTGCCTCAATTCTGAGCCCACCAAGACAAAAAAAATCAGCTATAAATTCCAGAACTTCATTTGAAAAAGAGATCAGAAAAACAACGGAGAATACCCTAGAAGCTAATTCAGAGCGGCCTCCATATACCCTGAAGAGAACTCATCTGCAGAAGGGTTACCTTCACCAACCCTATCAGGCATAAACCCTAAGATTGCTCTGCAAACCCAACGGCGCAACTCAATCTCGTTCTATCCCTCCAATCAGGTTTTCCCTATCCCCACTACTCTATATTCCTAATTTGAAATTGCTAAATGTGTGAGGCATTATGATTGAATTTAGAAAGGCGGATATCATTAGGTTTTGCATGTGGGTTTAGATGTGCATGAATGTGTAAAACAATACTTTGAATGTTCAATCACGTAATTTCTATAATGGATGCCATAGGGTTTGGGATTTCTGAAATCGTACTGTTATCAAAGAAGAACCCAGAACCCGCGGTCGTTCGCTAGCACCTCGCTAAGCGAACATGTAGCGAGGGTTCACCAGGCCTTCGCTAGGCGAGGCAGTAGCGAACATGACAGTAATTGATTTTTTCTGTTTGCATTCTGATCTGTTCTGTATTTGTTTGACATGTTTTCTATTGCATTTGCACGCTGTTTTCCTGACACTACTATTGCTATGATTCTTTTGTTCGGTGCAACTCTTGATTGCACCCCATCCCGTTATTCTAACATGTTTGCTGAGTTTTTGTAAGGGCTCCCAGGACTCTTGAAAAGATAGCTTGGCATTCCACTTTATTTGTGGGATATCATCGGGGAGATTTATTCTAATTACATGGTTAATTATATTGCCTTCGAACACGTGATCTTATCCCTCTCTTTGTTGCCTTACGATATTACGTTCATGTCCCGCGAATGTGGGGATACCCTTAGCAAAGACCCTTTCGATTAAATCATCATCATCCCTAAACAGATAAGTCATAGTCCCTTCGATCAAAAGGTCAATGTCCCTACAAGATAAATCATAGTCCCTCGAACGTTGCCTTCGAACATATGACCTTGTTCCTCGAACCTTGCCTTCGAATATATGACTTTGTCCCTCGATGACCCTTCGTTGTAGCCTACGATTAAATGATGATCGTCCCTTCGAATGCTAAGGTATCCTTACAAATGTTGCCTTCAATGACCAATCGACGACCCCACGATGTCCCTTTACATCCAAAGGATAAGACTACTTACTTCTCAATAGTAAGGACAGTTTTACCCTCCTAAGGATAGGAAATACCTATAAAGACCTTGGTTAGGTATAACCCTTAAATTCCGTCTCACAGCTTAAAATACTTTTCACACCTCACACTTTTCAAAACATCTTTTAGAAAATCACCACTTGGTATACATTCACACCAGAATCATCGCCGAGTTATATTTTTCTAAACATCTTTCAAAATTAAATGAGATAAACACTTTGTATACATTCGTACAAGAATCATTACAAAGTTAAACTCTCCTTTCAAAATATTTTCTAAACACACCATATTTCTCAAACACTTTCTCAAACAAGGAAAATATAAGTGAGTTAAGCAATTAAGAGCCCATGGATAACCATGGATGCAAAGGGTGCTAACACCTTCCCTTTGTATAATGTACCTCCCGAACTCAAAATCTAATCAAGGTCTTTCCTGTTCTTTTCCGCCTTTCCTTATTGGATAAAAGAAACGTCGGTGGGGACTCTTGCTATCCGCAACATTGCTTTTCAAAGCGAAAACACAAAGTCAGTTCACCGTATCACAACCATTGAGGTAGAAACTGCCAGATAGTCTCCTCAAAGTGTTCTTATCTTTAACAGATGCCCCAGGCGGGTAAGTGTGACTTTGGAGAAAGCATTTGATATCATAATACCATGGCTTATCATCTTTCACTTCTTCAACTGCAAATACATGAGCTGGTCTATCCAAGCGCATCACAGTAATATTGGGGACTTCATTCGAATATTTCACCATAATCATCGAAGCAAGCGTAGCAAGAGCATCTTCCATTCGACTCTCATCTCGAGGAATATGATGGAAGTCAACCTAAGTAAAGAAAGTTGAAATCCTCCTCGCATAATCTCTATATGGGATGAGGCTAGGCTGATTCGTCTCCCATTCACCCTTAATCTGATTAACAACAAGGGTTGAATCACCATAAACATCAAGATGTTTGATCCTAAGATCAATACACTCTTCCAAACCCAAAATACAGGCCTCATATTCCGCCATATTATTCATGCATTTGAAAGTTAGCCTTGCTGTAAAAGGAAAATGTGTGCCCTGAGGAGTAATAATCACTGCCCCAATACCATTTCCATATTGATTTACAGCGCCATCAAACACCATGCTCCATCGGGAACCAGGTTCTGGCCCTTCATCGAGCGTAGGCTCATCACAATCTTTCATTTTCAAATACAGAATCTCCTCATTAGGGAAGTCGTACTGAACTGACTGATAATCCTCAATTGGTTGATGTGCCAAGTGGTCAGCCATGATACTACCTTTAATAGCTTTCTGAGCTCGATACTCAATATCATACTCAGACAACAGCATCTGCCAACGGGAAATCCTCCCAGTTAAAGCAGGCTTCTCAAAGATATACTTGATTAGATCTATTTCGGATATCAACCAAGTCGTATGATTCAACATATACTGGCGTAAGCGCTTAGCAGCCCAAGCCAAAGCACAACATGTTTTCTCAAGCATCGAGTATCGAGACTCACAATCAGTGAACTTCTTACTCAGATAGTAGATGGCATACTTGTTCTTCCTAGATTCATCTTGCTGACCTAGGACACAACCCATAGAGTCTGCAAGAACTGTCAGATACATAATCAAGGGTCTCCCTTCCATATACGGAGATAGAATCGGAGGCTCGGACAGATACTCTTTGATACTGTCAAAAGCTTTCTGGAAATCCTCGGTCCAATCATGTTGCTGATCTTTCCGGAGGAGCTTGAATATAGGCGCACATGTGGCAGTCATGTGGGATATAAATCTCAAAATGTAATTCAAGCGGCCAAGAAAACCTCGGACCTGCTTCTCAGTTTTGGGCACAGGCATCTCTTGTATTGCTTTGACCTTGGCATGATCAACTTCAATACCTCTTTCACTGACAATAAAGCCCAATAACTTGCCGGAACGGACTCCAAATGTACACTTGTTCGGATTCAGGCGGAGTTTGTACTTCCTCAAACGCTGAAAAAGCTTCAACAAGTGTTCTACATGTTCAACTTCCATTTTCGACTTCGCAATCATATCATCAACATACACTTCAATCTCCTTGTGCATCATATCATGGAACAAGGTAGTCATAGCTCATTGATACATGGCTCCGGCGTTCTTCAAACCGAAGGGCATCACTCGATAACAGAATGTTCCCAAAGGTGTGATGAATGTTGTCTTCTCCATATCCTCGGGTGCCATTTTAATCTGGTTATAACCGGAAAATCCGTCCATAAATGAGAAGACATTGAATTTAGCTGTATTGTCTACCAACATATCAATATGTGGTAGAGGAAAATCATCTTTCGGACTAGCTTTATTCATGTCACGATAGTCCACACACATCCGGACTTTTCCATCTTTCTTAGGCACAGGCACAATATTGGCCACCCATTGAGGATATGTAGAAGTCACCAGAAACCCTGCATCAATTTGCTTTTGAACTTCTTCTTTAACCTTCACTGCCATAACAGGATGAGTTCTTCTGAGCTTCTGCTTCACAGGCACACACTCATGTTTCAAAGGCAGGAAATGTTGCACAATATCAGTATCTAGACCGGGCATGTCTTCATACGACCAGGCAAAGACGTCGACATATTCTCGTAGCAACTCAATCAACCCCTTCTTGACAGACTCTTCAAGGAGTGCCCCAATCTTCACTTCACGAACGCAGTCTTCAGATCCCAAGTTGACTGTTTCCAGATTCTCAAGATGCGGCTGAATGATCTTCTCCTTGTGCACAAGCAGACGGGTAATCTCATCAGGAATCTCTTCAACATCATCTTCTTCGGCCTCAAATACAGGGAACTCAAAGTTGGGAGATGGTGTTGGATCATTATGTTCAATGGGCTTGATCAACCTGCATAGTGATTTTGAGTATAAAAGAGATTTCAGAATTCAAACAAGGCAAATCATTATGCAAATGAAAAGATTGATTTTATTCTCTTTTTTAGGGTTTCATGGTGATCACCAATTTCATGCAAAAAAGTAAAAATGGAAAATAATTTGGAAGAACAAACATTTAACATGTAATTATTGAATGAATATCATTGTATTAATCAAAATGTGCCAACAATGTCATCACTTCTCCTTTTGGCATGTGAGAAGGGTTTTTAAACAAAATGAACATATTAAATGGACTTGTGGATAACTATTGGAACATCAACAGTGACCCAATTATTGCAGATTCCACCAGGTATGACGAAGTTGCCCAGGTCCTCCTCTTCACCAGCTTCCACTATGGTTGCAGCCTCTTGATCTTCAACAGTGTGGATGAAACCACCACTCTAGAACATCCCACACTCGCTGGAAACACCTGAAGAATACCCTATGCCATCTCAGGATTTATTATCATCCATCTTGATCATTTGGCCTAAACCAGTAGTTGCACCATGCTTAATGGCCAATTTAGCATCATTGTAGGAAGCAAATGAAGAAGGTCCTTTCCTTGAAAACTCAGCAATAGATAAGGCTTGGAACAGAGTCCCGACCTCATCCTCAACATCTATGTAGGAAAAGGAAGATAAATGGCTAACCAAGAGAGCCTTCTCCCCCCTATCACCACCAACTTCTTATTTTTAGCAAACTTCAATTTCTGGTGTAGGGTGGATGTCACGGCGCCTGCCTTGTGAATCCATGGTCTTCCAAGCATACAATTGTAGTGGGGTATTCGTTACCTTTAGATTTATTGACTAAATCAAAAGTAAATCATACAATTCGAGTCGCCACCGCACTTCTATTTATCCAAAGGAAAGGTTAGAAAGATAACAAAAACCGAGAAGTTTTATCAAATAAAAAACTAATAAAAATGTCAGAGATTTGAGTAAGGGGGTTGGTTATGCAATGGGAAGGTTTTAAGCACTCAAAACATCCTTAGTACTCTAAGGGAGCCCTTTTTACAAATGTTGTAAGGTAGGTTGGTATTTGTGAAAAAAAAGTATTTGTGCAAAACCCACTAGGCAAATGATCCCCAGCAGAGTCGTCACTTTTCCGTAGCGGGGCATTCGTTAACTTTAGATTTATTGACTAAATCAAAAGTAAATCATACAATTCAAGTCGCCACCGCACTTCTATTTATCCAAGGGAAATGTTAGAAAGCGAACAAAAATCGAGAAGTTTTATCAAATCAAAAACTAATAAAAATGTCAGAGATCTAGGTAAGGGGGTTGGTTATGCAATGGGAAGGTTTTAAGCACCCAAAACATCCTTAGTACTCTAAGGGAGCCCTTTTTACAAATGTTGTAAGGTAGGTTGGTATTTGTGAAAAAAAGTATTTGTGCAAACATGATTGGGTAGACGAGAAGAGAATATACAAGTTATTTACAATTTTGTGTTTGAATGGATAAACCCATTGCCTACGTACCATCTTAAAAAGGTAGGATCAAAACCTCGTAGTTCGGGGTAAAAATCTCAAAAGAAGTTGGTGAATTGATTGGTCAAAAGCCTTACGGTCTTTTGTTATCAAAGGGAGAAAACTCAACCTGAAACCACAAATCCCCCATGTGAGGAGAGCTTCAACATGCTAGTGAGGGGTTAACCCTATAATAAGCATGGAAGACTTATGGTCCATCACTAAGGATATAGGTGAGTATTATATCAACCTCTAGGATAACTCAAACCTAATAGCTAATGTTTATAAAAAGCTTTGGCAAGAAGTGGCCATTGAAACCACAAAAACAAAGGAGTGAGTTGTATTTACAAATGAAAAGTATTCTCAAAGTAAGGTCAAAGTTGACTTAGGATTCAATTCAAAATAAGTGTTATGAAAAGTATTTGGAATATCAAAAGCATATTGCTTAGGTTTCTAATTTTGAAAACAATGTTAATGTTTGCACAAAAGTTTGGCTTGGGTTAGAGTGGAGGGAAGAAGAGAATGGCTAGGTCCTAAGCATGTAAAGATGAAAGAAGAGAAGTAAAACCACATTGAAGTTCCCTTCTTGAGATCATAGTGATGATCCAAGTTGTTCCCTTTCCTTTGTAATTAGCAATCAATAAGCAAATAACTCAAGCAATCAAGCAAATATCAATCAAGCTCCTAGGAATCTTCCAGTTGGCTTTTGTATCTCTCACTTTGGATGCTCATGACAATGGTTCTTCTACTTGGCTCAAGTTTGGGATTCCTAGCACATAAGAAACACACAAATCAAAAAGTTCCACAATGCAATAGAAAGAATGGACAAGAGTGAGTTTAGAATTAGGCCCTTTTGATTCATCTTCAAGATTAAGCATTCTAAAGGCATGAGACCTAGTTGCTCTTCAAACTCCATTAGCATAGGTAAGGTCCTAAAATCTAAGTCCTTTGTCCATTTGCATTGGGTTCACACAAACAAAACAAAACAAGCACAATAATATATACACAATAATGTGCTCAAGTGAGCAAAAGGCAAATTATATTAACATAAACATGAGCTCAAGTGAGCAAAGGGCAAAAGCAAATGAATTAATATGCAAGAAATTAAATTGCATAAAAGTAAATTGCAAGAATTAAATGCTTTAATTAAAAGTTAGTGATTAGTAGTTAGTGTTAGTGTGCCATAAGGCAATTTAGCGCTATGTTAAGCAATCGTAAGTGGACTAATATAGTAGTCACACCTATCTTAGGCCGGTCAATAAAACTATAGGCAACAAACACAAGTTATAGACAATGACTAGTAAGCCAAACTCCTACAACTTGCCATGCCAAAAGAAAAAGAAGAATGATATTGTATGGATTTAGGTTTTTTGCTTGAACAAGAAGCAACCTATCTCTAATGCAAAGCCATTCACTTGATCTTTGATCAAGATGAATTAGATTTGAATCAAAGAAGGTTAAGCCCCTCATATGTCAAGGCTAACCACCAATCATTAACTCATTGATCAAAAAGAAAAAGAAGAAGAAGAAGAAGAAGAAGAAATGGAAATGTACATAATGGAATTCAAATAACATAAGCAACAAACATTGATCAAACATGAATGGAATCAAAGTGAATCAATGGTAACCATAAGTGAGATGAAGATTAGAAGTCAAGAAACAAATAAAATATTTTTGGTATTTTTGAGAATTAAAATAATACTTGAATTAAAATAAACAAATAAAGGTCAAACTTCAAATCCAATTCAAATCAACTTGGAAAAGTCCAATTGGATCATCCTAAGTTCAACATGGTCAAACAAGACTTGACAAATTTTTTCATCATTTTTAGAAACCAGAAACTAATTTTAAACAATTAAAAATGAAGAAAATATAACATAATTGAACTAAAATCTCAAATAAATCTCAAATAAATTAATAAATTGATGAGAATATTTTTCATATATTCATCATCATTTAAAGATGTTAAGAAAATATTTTTGGCATTTTTGGATATTGGAAACTATTTTAAATGAATTAAAAATAACCAGAAAAGAGAAAATTCACTAAAAATATTAAATGAACTCATAAAAAATATTAAAAATCATTTTCAGAAACTAGAATTAAAAAGGGAAATAATGCAATTGGTCCCATATTTTTTTGGATTTAACATGAAGAAGATATGAATTTTTGAAATAAAAGGAAATAAAAGAAAATAAAATGAAATTCAGAAATTAAGAAAAAGCCTGGCGCGTTGGATCAAGTTCATTAATTGACGTGTCCAATCTGAGGGCTTTGAGGCACGCGCGTATGATGATCCACGGTCAAATGAGAAACACAGGGCATTAATAAAAGTCATAACATTGCATGGCTCAGATTTAATCTGGAAATGAGATCCAATGCCCATGGACCCAGCCACGTGGGGACGGTGGTGAAAACCACCGTCTTTTCCGGCGAGCTTCACCGTCCGGCCAGAATTTGCAGGTTTTGAAAAATTAACCAAACTGTACGATCCTCATATCATTGGAAAGCTGAGGTGATGTACATTACCCCTGTGTCATTGGTTTCTACTCTAGACTCTCATGGAAGGAGAAATTTGAGCTAGAAATTCATGGTGTTCAAAGTGAACTTGATCAATTCCTGAAATTAAATATACAGATCAATTGCCTCTCACATGAGGACTTCAGAGGAACCAACAAACACAAGAAATGAGCAAGATCCAGGGAGATTCAAATGGAAAAAGTTTGAACAACAACCTTTGAAGTGCAGCTCTACAAGGCACGATCTCTTCCAATTCTTGGTTGCAGTGTGTTCTTGAGATGGTAAAGTAGCTAGGCTTAGGAATTGAAGCTCAATAATCAACCAAGGAAGTTGAAAATTGAACTGAAAAATTGAAGGAGAAATGCAAAATTCCTTTGAGTGAAAGGTGGGACTTCAATTCTGCAGAGTGTTAGGCGCCTTAAGGTTAGAAATGAATGAAGCCAAGCATCTGTATTTATAGCATGAGATGATGCAAGCCTTGCCAAACTCGTGTGCATGTGGAATGAGGGCCTCCCTGCATGGGCCTGTACAGGCGCATGTGAGGCCCAAAATTCATTGCAAAATGCAAACTGATATGAGAATGCAATGGTTTGGACGTGCAGTTTTGATTACATTGGCTTGTGCACAAAGTTTTCACATAGTTTCCATAAATGAACATAAATCTTCATCTCTTTGAAAATGAACTTTTACGAATTGAAACAAGGTCATGTGGGTAATGGTTGGAAAGGTCTTGACATGAGGAACAATTGTTATGTTGAACAAAAATCCATTTGGGATTTGGAAATTTATGAAAACAGGCCATGAAGTTCAAGGTGCAAAACATGTGTATGTGAATTTTGCCAAAATGGACCAAATTCAAGCCCTTCTGTTACAATGATGCAAGACTCAAATGACAAAACCTTCAATATTAAAGTTGTATATCTTTTCAATACAATCAATTTGGACTTAAATTCTGCATCATTTGGATTTTTGATGAGAAAGTTATGGGCACTTGAAGTTGGAATTTTTCAAGATTCAATGACTTTGGTCCAAAGTGACCTATAATGTTTTGTTTTATCACATGTACTTATTTTAGGATTATGAAAATTTGTCCAACATAACAATTTAAGTAGACATATTAAAATTTCCAATGCATTTGATCCCACCTCAAAATCATGAAAAATGAAGGAGTTAGGTCCTTGGGAAGTTGACCTAAAATTAGGGTTTCAGTCAAAATGACCTATAATGATTTGAAATGGATGATGGCATTCCAAGCTTCAAATAAATTTTTGATGAACACGAAAGTTATTCATATGGTTCTTAAAAACATTTTTACTCTTGGAGTAATTATCATTTGACAAACACATCAAAAGTTAGATCTCAGTGGATTTCAAAATAGTCAGATGAATTGACTGATCAACTTCTCAAGTCCAAACTTCAAATCTTGATGAATTGATGATTGAAGACACTCACATAAGCTCAAATATGCATGAAATAATGAATGAAAGAACTTCCCTTGATTGTATTTGATCATGGGTTGAGGTTGCTTCATGAGCAAGACATAGTCAATGCATAGCGGAATTAGGGTTTCCTTGGGAAACAATCCTCAAGCCCTTTGGTTTATCTTGATCAAATTGACAAATTGAGATACTTGGGAGGCATATATGATGATTGACAACTTTGGGAACCATTGCCATGCTTGCTTTCAACTTCATCTGGCCACATCAATGAACATAGCGGTCTCCTAGGAGCCTTGGATCACATGATTGCTCAAGCTACAAAACAAAACAAGTTAGTGACATATTTTTGTGCTTTTGGTTAGTAAACAAAATAAGAAAAGCAATAATATACCATTCAAGCATGCTTGGTGGTCTCAAACCAACTCACACAAGTCCCAACCTAAAGGTTAAGGAGCCAAGATGCGATGATCCTTGAGGCAAATGCAATGTGCAATGATATGATGCCATGAGGGATCTTAGGGTCAAAATTAGGGTCTTACAAATGCCCCTATTTAAGGTCATTCTATCCGGAGAAGTGAAGGTTAAAATCTTCGCCTCGACAAGGTAGAATGGGCTTAAATAATAACAAAGAGACGAATTTTGGTCCCTAAGAGACCTCATGAAGCAAATGTATGTATGCAAAAGTTAATATTCTGTGGGGACATATGTCCACAGAGGAAAAAGAAATCAAAAGACTGAAAATACATAGGAGTAATATACTCATGAATGGGACAGAGGCTCTGGGGGCTCTAATGGAGAGTAAAGGGGATAAAATGCGTGAGCAGGTCACGACTTGGAACTTGCTGAGAGACACGAAGGGATTCCATGAAAATAAATCAAAGGGAAAGACTCGAGCTGACGCAAATATGCATGTATTAGGGAATATGCTAATACAGCAAAACTATCCACAAAGGATACTTCGGATAAAAATACGGACACGGATGGGGAAAACCCACCAAAGGGACTCAGGCTGGGAACGTCCACAAAGGACTCAACTGAGGAAGAAAGAAATGAGGTATTACCGGTTACTGGGTAATAAGCTCAAAGAGACATATGATCAAATCACCGATACACGGGTGAGAGAACAACATGCTCAGGAATAAAGGATATCTAAGACCGATATAAGGGTGAGAGATATCAATCATCCAAAACATCCGAGGAAGACCTAAAAAGGTATATTTCAACTCAGGAAAAATCTGACTCCACAGAGGACAAAAGTCATAATAGGGAGCAGAAGGAAGGAACACCAGGGATACCGGTTACTGGGCATATAATAGGTGACCAACCAAGCATGAATTGGGGAATATTTCCAAGACACTCATCATCCGAAAGGAGGGCTGAAAAAGCAGACTCGATTACAGGATGGACATTCGATTCCATAAGGAAATACGAATCTTACTCAACTGGGGAAGAAAAAGACTTTGACTGAAGAGCGCATAAGATATATTATCTATTACCGTCAGAACGTAGATAACATACTCTCATGGAAGATTATCCACAATCGATTACTAGGTTAATAAAGGATAAATCGACCGAAGAGAGGACATCGGGATACTGACTAATGGGTATAAACTGATGACTAATCAAAGGGAGAAACGATCATTACCACACAAGGGCAAATGAAAGATGACTCGCTGAGGATAAATTGCTTAATCAGAGCAATTATCCAAGAGATATATCACCGGTTACTGGGAGATATACTCAAAAACGAAGGAATATCAATACCGAATATTGGATAAAGATAACCAACAAGGAGGGGATTACATCCACCGGTTACTGGATAGAAAACCACAGAAGAGAGTAACTGTCACCGGTTAGGATGAACAAAAACAAGGTTAACTCCGCGAAGGGGATAAAGTGGGGTTTACAACTACCGGTTACTGGGTAGAAAACCACAAAGAATAGGACTTACAACTACCGGTTACTGGGTAGAGGGCCACAGAAATTCCGCCGGGGAAAAGATGGACAATTACTGATTACTGAGCAATCATTCATCTAAACTACGGGGAAGTGCAGGGTAAATAACAAGAGGATTCAATCTAGGAACAAACTAGAGAGACACAATGAAACAAGACTTAATCCTATGAGGATATAACTCAGGGGAGTAATTCCATCCCAGTACATGTTTTGGGAGGAAACTGAAATAATAATCATCCACGAGGACATAACTCAATGGGGAATATGGAAGAAAGGAAAGACATTTTCTGCCTATGGTGATGACTATATATGGAGAGATTAGACACAATCATCTGCTTGGGGAAATATATATCACCAAATAGCAGGAGATAACAAACAAAGACATATGGAAAAGAATGTAACATGAATATCTGAATGTTAAAATTATGCATGTATATGCGTGGTTTATGTATGATTGATGCTGACAAACAGACATATCTAACATAAACAGGTCCAAGAATCAATGGACAAGACATCCGGTATTACGTCTCAAAAGAGAAATCCAGGCCCACTTGAGAAACATCCAATCTGGTGGGGGCAACAGATACCATGAAACACCAATCTCTGCAGGGGATAAAAACCGAAGCTGAGGATCGAGCGAAGTCGCTGCCCGGAACAAAGACTATTGCTAGGGGAACAAGCAGGATCACCAGGAATCAAAGAACACTGTTGGAAATAAGCAAGGGATCACAATCACCAAGGTTGGGGATCTTCCAACAGAATGCAGAGATAAGGATAAGATCAGTCGGATAAGAAATCTATCGGGGATCTTATCAGGGGGTGATGTGGAACTCTGTGGGGAACAACCACCAAACAGAAGTACATCAAACAACATTCTCTTCGAATCACGGAAGGAAATATCTCTGCTATGTAGAAGGAGAACCAGTCACTCCGCTGGGGAAGAAAATAATACATCTTCCTCGAAGTTCCAACACCGAACTAAAATTAGGCAAAGCCTTAGCTGGGGAAGCCAATCATGGATAAGATCCATCGTAGAAGCAACCCTACTAGGGAAATTATCAAGGAAAGATATGAAACTCTGTGGGGAATAACCACCAAACAAAAGTTCCAAAACTATCACATTTCCTCATACTGCCGGAGAAACAAATCTCTGCCGAGGAGAAGAGAAACACCGCTCCGCTGGGGATAGAAAATAAACATTTTCATCACCCGCTCTTCTAAGAGGAAAAATACCTGAGAAGGAGGAAGCAACAACAGACAAGATCTGATCAGGAAACTCCACTAGGGGACAAATGCTGATGACTAAACCGGGAACAACCCGTAGGCGATCAGTTGGAGATAACCCGCTGGTGACCGTACTGGGGAGTTCAATGTAAGCAACCCTGCTGAGGATGAACAAGAGGCAAACCTGCTGGAGATCAAGGTAGGAGAATCCACAGGAGATATGCTACAAACCTACTGCTCATGAAGAGAGTTCCTGCTCACTCTGCGAGGGATTTCCAATTCGAACGAAGGAAAAACAACTTCCTCGAAGAAGATAACATGCCAACCTATCAATTTATAAGGGATTTTAGGTCAATCCACACAAGGGATGACAATCATATACTTGATAATACAAATGCTAGATCCAGTCTCACTAGGGCTAGAAGATTAGGACCAAATTCCAGACTCTCAGGGGATCTGGGTGGTGTATCACTTTCTCCGCGCTCACTGAGGAAACAACCTAAAAGATGATGAAGAGGATAACAAATATGCTAGGAATATGAACAAATGTCTTACCCTTTTGGAAATCATACTATCCTTGGGAGAGCACTGAAGATGTCCCAATTATCCTTTGAGTCATTGTGAATGTTTACTTTGTTTAAAAAAACAGTTTTTATAAACACTTTATTTGTTTAAAACAATGATATTCTTCAATTAAAACATGCAAAAATTTGTTGAACAGAAACAAATAAGAGTGCAAAGAATTGGATAAAGGCTCAAATTTATTTGATGGAATGGTAGCCTGCAAATGGCAAGACTCCATGGATCTTTACAAATTTGAAATTGGTGATATATACTGGAAAAAGGCTACATTGAACATAATGACCTTTTCTCCACCAACTCCGATTCCAATGTATTTGAGGCTTCAGTTGACGATGACTGAGCGAAATTCTTTGACAAAGGACGGTTGAAAAACAAAGTCTTGTCAGGATGCAGTTACTTGCCAAATCCCTAATTTTTGCCTAGATATATTTGCCTAGATATATATATATATATATATATATATATATATATATATATATATATATATATATATATATATATATATATATATATATATATATATATATATATATATATATATATATATATATATATATATATATATTATGTCTCTAACTTTTGCCTGGATCGGCCTTTCGGGTTTTCAATCCACCGAGACGCTCATTTTTGCCTAAGCCGCCCTTTCGGGTTTTCAACTTAGCGAGCTATTCTATTTTTATTTTAGGCAAAGTATTTCTTGACTGCATCTGAATTCACAGGACGAGTGAAATCCTACCCATCCATAGTTGTAAGTATCAAAGCACCGTCTGAAAAGGCTCTCTTAACAACATATGGACCTTCATAGTTTGGAGTCCACTTGCCCCTGGAATCGGGCGCGAAAGACAAGACTTTCTTGAGCACAAGGTCACCTTCTCGGAACACACGAGGCTTGACCTTCTTATCAAAGGCTTTCTTCATCCTTTGCTGATATAACTGACCATGACACATGGCAGTCAATCTCTTCTCTTCAATAATGTTCAACTGGTCATAACGACTCTGAACCCATTTAGCCTCAGTCAACTTGGCTTCCATCAAGACTCTCATTGATGGGATCTCAACCTCCACGAGGAGCACAACCTCCATGCCATATACAAGGGAGAAAGGAGTTACCCCTATTGAAGTGCGGACAGATGTACGATAACCATGCAAAGCAAATGGCAACATTTCATGCCAATCTTTGTATGTAACAACCATCTTCTGAATAATCTTCTTGATGTTTTTGTTAGCAGCTTCAACAGCCCCATTCCTCTTGGGTCTATAAGGAGAAGAATTATGATGTGCAACCTTGAACTCGTTACACAACTCTTTCATCATCTTGTTGTTCAAGTTAGATCCATTATCAGTAATGATCTTATCTGGCACACCATAACGGCATATGAGTTGATTCTTGATAAACTTCACAACCATCTGCCTGGTCATGTTCGCATATGATGCCGCTTCAACCCACTTGGTGAAGTAATCAATTGCTACGAGAATAAACCTGTGACCGTTGGACGCTTTTGGCTCTATCATGCCAATCATGTAAATTCCCCACATAGAGAAAGGCCATGGTGATGAAATCACATTCAGAAGTGTCGGGGGAATATGAATCTTCTCCTCATAAATCTGACACTTGTGGCATTTCTTCATGTATTTGCAGCAGTCAGACTCCATTGTCAGCCAATAGTAGCCTGCTCTCAACATCTTCTTGGCCATGGCATGTCCATTGGAATGAGTACCAAATGAACCCTCATGGACTTTAGTCATCAACAGGCCTACTTCGTGTCTATCCACGCATCCGAGCAAAACCATGTCAAAATTCCTCTTATAAAGCACATCTCTATTGAGGTAGAAACTGCCTGATAATCTCCTCAAAGTCTTCTTATCTTTAACAGATGCCCCAGGCGGGTAAATCTGACTCTGAAGAAAACATTTGATATCAAAATACCATGGCTTATCATCTTTCACTTCTTCAACTGCAAATACATGAGTTGGTCTATCCAAGCGCATCACAGTAATATTGGGGACTTCATTCCAGAATTTCACCACAATCATCGAAGCAAGTGTAGCAAGAGCATCTGCTATCCGATTCTCATCTCGAGGAATATGATGGAAGTCAACCTTAGTAAAGAAAGTTGAAATCCTCCTCGCATAATCTCTATATGGGATAAAGCCAGGATGATTCGTCTCCCATTCACCCTTAATCTGATTAACAACAAGGGCCGAATCACCATAAACATCAAGATGTTTGATCCTAAGATCAATGCACTCTTCCAAACCCAAAATGCAGGCCTCATATTCCGCCATATTATTTGTGCATTTGAAAGTTAGCCTTGCTGTAAAAGGAAAATATGTGCCCTGAAGAGTAATAATAACTGCCCCAATACCATTTCCATATTGATTTACAGCGCCATCAAACACCATGCTCCATCAGGAACCAGGTTCTGGCCCTTCATCGAGCATAGGCTCATCGCAATCTTTCATTTTCAAATACAGAATCTCCTCATCAGGGAAGTCGTAATGAACTGACTGATAATCCTCAATTGGTTGATGTGCCAAGTGGTCAGCCAAGATACTACCTTTAATAGCTTTCTGAGCTCGATACTCAATATCATACCCAGACAACAACATTTGCCAATGGGAAATCCTCCCATATAAAGCAGTTTTTTCAAAGATATACTTGATTGGATATATTTTGGATATCAACCAAGTCGTATGATTCAAGATATACTGGCGTAAGCGCTTAACAGCCCAAGCCAAAGCACAACATGTTTTCTCAAGCATCGAGTATCGAGACTCACAATCAGTGAACTTCTTACTCAGATAGTAGATGGCATACTCTTTCTTCCCAGATTCATCTTGCTGACCTAGGACACAACCCATAGAGTTTTCAAGAACTGTCAGATACATAATCAAGGGTCTCCCTTCCACAGGCGTGGACAGAATCGGAGGCTCAGACAGATACTCTTTAATACTGTCAAAGGCCTTCTGGCAATCCTCGGTCCAATCATGATGCTGATCTTTCCAGAGGAGCTTGAATATTGGAGAACATGTGGCAGTCATGTGGGATATGAATCTGGAAATATAATTCAAGCGGCCAAGAAAACCTCGGACTTGCTTCTCAGTTTTGGGCGCAGGTATCTCTTGTATTGCTTTGACCTTGGCAGGATCAACTTCAATACCTCTTTCACTAACAATAAAGCCCAATAACTTTCCGGAACGGACTCCAAATGTACACTTGTTCGGATTCAGGCGAAGTTTGTACTTCCTCAAACGCTGAAAAAGCATTAACAAGTGCTCTACTTGTTCAACTTCCGTTCTCGACTTTGCGATCATATCATCAACATACACCTCGATCTCCTTGTGCATCATATCATGAAACAAGGTAGTCATAGCACGTTGATACGTGGCTCCGGCGTTCTTCAAACTGAAGGGCATCACTCGATAACAAAATGTTCCTTAAGGTGTGATGAATATTGTCTTCTCCATATCCTCGGGTGCCATCTTAATTTGATTATATCCAGAAAATCCATCCATAAATAAGAAGACATTGAATTTAGTTGTATTATCTACCAACATATCAATATGTGGTAGAGGAAAATCATCTTTCGGACTAGCTTTATTAAAGTCTCTATAGTCCACACACATTCAGACTTTTCCATCTTTCTTAGGCACGGGCACAATATTGGCCACCCATTGAGGATATGTAGAAGTCACCAGAAACCCAACATCAATTTGCTTCTAAACTTCTTCTTTAATCTTCACTGCCATGTCAGGATGAGTTCTTATGAGCTTCTGCTTCACAGGCACGCACTCAGGCTTCAAAGGCAGGAAATGTTGCACGATATCAGTATCCAGACCAGGCATGTCTTCATATGACCAGGAAAAGGCGTCGACATATTCTCATAGCAACTCAATCAATCCCTTCTTCACAGACTCTTCAAGGAGTGCCCCAATCTTCACCTCACAAACACAATCTTCAGACCCCAAGTTGACTGTTTCCAGATTCTCAAGATGTGGCTGAATGATCTTCTCTTCGTGCTCGAGCAGACGGGTGATCTCATCAGGAATCTCTTCAACATCATCTTCCTCGGCCTTAAATATAGGGAACTCAAAGTTGGGAGATGATGTTGGATCATTATGTTCAATGGGTTTGATCAACCTGCATAATGATTTTGGATATAAAAGATATTTTAGAATTCAAACAAGGCAAAACATTATGCAGATGAAAAGATTGATTTTATTCTCTTTTTTTAGGGGTTTTTTTTTGTGATCACTAATTTCATGCAAAAAAGCAAAAAGTGAAAATAATTTGGAAAAACAAACATTTAACATGAATTTATTGAATGATTATCATTGTATTTATGGGCCAACAATGCCATCACTTCTCCTTTTTCCATGGGAGAAGGGTTTTTAAACAAAAATGAACGTTACGTGGACTTATGGACAACTGTTGGAACATCAACAACGACCCAGTTATTGCAGACCCCTCCAGGGATGATTAAATTTCCAGAATCTTCCTCTGCATCATCTTCCACAACAACATCAACGTCCTGGTCTTCGATTGTGTGGATGAAACCACCACTTTGAAACAGACCGTGCTTGTTGAAAGTGCTTGAAGAGTACCCTATGCCAGCCCGGGATTTATTGTCTTCTAGCTTGATCATTTGTCCTAAACCAGTAGTTGTGCCATGCTCAATGGCCAACTTCGCATCATTGTAGGATGCAAATGAAGAAGTTCCTTACTTAGAAGGCTCAACAATAGACAAGGCTTGGAACTGCGTTCCAACCTCATCCTCAACATCAATATAAGAAAAGGAAGACAAATGGCTAACCAAGAGAGCCTTCTCTCCCCCTACCACCACCAACTTTTTGTTCTTCATGAACTTCAACTTTTGGTGTAGGGTGGATGTCACGGCGCCTGCCTCGTGAATCCATGGTCTGCCCAACAAACAACAATATGATGGGTGGATATCCATGACGTGAAAATTACTCGGTCCTATCTTGATTGGGAGCTCAACCTCACCAATCACAGTCTTGCGCGATCCATCAAAAGCTTTGACGACCACTCCACTCTGCCTCATGGGAGGCCCCTGGTAAGAAAGTTTAGCCAGAGTGGATTTTGGCAACACATTTAGCGATGATCCGGTGTCTACCAGCATGTTAGACAAGACAGCATCCTTGCAGTTCATTGAGATATGGAGTTCCAAATTGTGGTCTCTTCCCTCCTCGGGGAGATCAGCATCACAGAAGCTCAGATTGTTACAAGAAGTAATGTTTGCAACAATGCTATCAAATTGTTCTATGGTGACGTCATGATCTACATACGCCACGTCCAACACCTTTTGTAAAGCTTCACGGTGTGGCTCAAAGTTCATTAATAAAGACAACACTGATATCTTTGAAGGAGTTTGTAGCAGCTGATCTACAACGTTGTATTCACTCCTCTTAATGAGCCTCAGCATCTCATCACAGTCCTCTTTCATCATGCCATTCTGGCCAGCAGGGACAGGAGTTCTAGCAACAGCGGCAGGTCTGTCAACAACAAATGCCAGATTCGAAGAAGAAGAAGAATTCCCCAAAGGATGAGTAACATTATCAACATCATCAACTCTTCTGGTGTCAGCCTGGGGTTTCGGCGGCACCGAGAAAACACGACCACTATGGGTCAAACCACTAACATCAGCAATATTCACAACAAAAGTGGAGGGTAGGGGCACCTCCTTCCCATCTTCTAATGCAACTGCATTTTAACGATAGGGAACAACTTTGTTGGAAGAGTATGGAACAGGGCCAGCTGGCTTAATAATGAGAGAGGGAGAAGCCTTCTGCTTGCTGCCATCATATCTGACAACAACAGGCTCAGGGATCCTGAAGACAGGGGATATCACATTGACTTCATCCTCATCACGATTCTGAAGTATCTCTATCACACTGTGATCCAGCATTTCTTGGATGTCTTTTCTGACTTGACGACATCCTTTCTCATTGACAGTGCAAACACGACAACTGTCATGGTCATGCTCGTAGTGACTGTACCCATACAACAGTTTATGCATCTTGACCAAAGATTGTCGGATATGGCTGACATATAGGACCTTGTATTTTCCAGGACAACCCTGAACCATATTTACAACAGCTTTCCAATGCTCGGGCAATGGGTTCTTCTTTACATTAGGACCTACGTCCTCGAAAAACAGAATACCACTTCTAACAAGGTCCTGGACCTTGGTCTTGAGAGGGTAACAATTCTCCACATCATGTCCGGGAGCACCGGAATGATAAACACAGGGAAGCTCGGGCTTATACCACCACTGAGGGTTGGTCGGTATAGCAGGTGGGTCACGTGGAGTAATCAACTTCCTTTCAATCAGGGGAGGGTAAAGCTCGGCATAAGTCATGGGAATATGATAAAAAGTGACCCTCTTCCTATCATAGCTTGTGCTGGTTTGATTGTTGTTTCGAGGCTGGTAGGCCTGTTGTTAAGGACGATGCTGTTGTTGCTGATACTGTTGATGTTCCTGTTGCTGGATCTAATTATGATGCAGATATTGCTGATTTTCTCTAAAAACAGGTGCTATATGAGCCACCTGGTGCTGGTTACTGGCTGGACGCACAATCTTCCTCTTCTTAGAGGGTCTTCTTGATTTAGCATGGGAGGACACAACATGTGCCTCACCATCTTTCTTCTTTGCAAACACCCCATAACGTTTGGCAGAAGAGCCTTCTTCTCTAGTCAGGTGCCCTTCCCTGACTCCTTCTTCTAGACGCATCCCCATGTTCACCATCTCGGTGAAGTCAGAAGGAGCGCTAGAAATCATCCGATCATAATAAAATGAACTCAAGGTCTTCAGAAAGATCTTGGTCATCTCCTTATCTTCTAGCGGAGGCACAATCTGTGCAGCCAATTCACGCCACCTCTGGGCGTACTCCTTAAAAGTTTCCTTATCCTTCTGGGACATGGCCCTCAGTTGGTCCCTATCGGGAGCCATATCAACGTTGTATTTGTACTGCTTGACGAAAGCTTCGCCAACGTCATTGAAGGAGCGGATGTTCTCACTATCCAGGCCCATGTACCATCTCAAAGCGGCACCGGACAGGCTGTCGTGGAAGTAGTGTATCAGGAGTTGATCGTTGTCGGTCTGAGTCGACATCTTGCGTACATACATCACAAGATAGCTGAGTGGGAAATTGTTTCCTTTGTACTTTTCAAAGTCAGGCACTTTGAATTTGACAGGAATCTTGACGTTAGGCACTAAACAGAGCTCAGCAGCAGATTTGCCAAAGAGGTCCTTCCCTTTGAGAGTTTTGAGTTCCTTGCGTAGCTCAAGGAACTGATCGTTCATAGCATCCATTTTCTCATACACATCTGGGCCCTTATATGGCTCAGAGTGATAAATTGTGTCATCTACTCTCGGCAAAGTATGCACGACTGGAGGTGGCACAACAACGACCGGGCTAGATGCCGGCAGAGAAGCAAAAGTTGGGGTGAGACCCTCTGGAGCAAAGTTAGCGGGCATCCCCCAGGGAAACCCGGCTGGCATAGACGATGGCGCAAAGTGAGCACTGGTAGCAGGCACGGTAGAGGAAGCAACCTCTGAGATGACCGTCCTCTGGGGAGGAGTTGAAAGCGTTGGAGACGACTGGCTTTGGGCGACCAAGAATGACTCTATCAGGGTAGTCAATCTTGCCACATCCTCCTTGAGTTCTCTGTTCTCTTGTTCTAGGTGATCCATTAGCTTTGATGAGTTGGCTCTGGTGTAGTACCGGTGCGTCAGCTTGTCTTCAAAATAAATGAAGAACATAGAGTTGTAAAGACAAAGTGTCATACAACATACAATATCAAGTTTCGATGATGACAAAAGACCATCATGCACGTCTATGAACAAATGCAACACATTACCCACCATATCCTTTTTTCACGTTATCCTAAAGCTACTATAATCATTAAAAACATACAGACAAAGTGCGATCATGACCAAATACATGAAAATCACTAATCACAGCCTTTTTGCAGATTTGAAGGCTTTGAGTCGACCATAGGGGTCAGCTCAAAGCTCACGGGTCGACGCAAAGGCTCTGCCTAAACTGGAGGGAGTCAGCGCAATGCTGCATGCGTCGACGCATAGGGTCAGCGCAAGACTCACGGGTCGGCGCATAAAATCCTTGAGTCGACCACACGTTGGCGCATGACAAGTGATGGCATTCACGGGTCAGCGCATAAAACGTTTGCGTCGATGCATAGGGTCGACGCATGCCCCTCGGGTCAGCACACGCCGACCTATGGTCGACCGTTCGCGCGCAAACTCAGTTTTCTGAGTTATTTCAAAGTTTAAATTTCTGTTCTGTCTGTTTGGTTTTGTCTGTTACTATAAATAGAAGTAAAAACACTTCTATTAACTAACATTTGAATTTTTGAGTACAAGTGTTCAAGGAAACAAGAAAGAGTGAAATAGTTGTCAAAGATTCATCATCTTCATCTTCAACAATCCAAAATTCATCAACTGCACACAATAACTTTTGATGCGATTTGTGATAGTTTGAAGGTGATAAGGTTCGAGGTAGCGATTGAAGAATCGAGTTCGAGTTGAAGTCTTGGCAGGTTCTTTCTTGAATAAAACCATTAGGGTTTTATCCTCCAATACCGGTTTGCGTTTGGGGGTTTTTGGACGGGTTGCTTCATTATCATTCAGCTGAGCGAAGGTAACTGATAAGAGAAAGTCTTCATCAGTTTAGTAGCGGAGTCGGTGATTGAGCAGTGAAGAATCCGGGTTTGATTCGTTCGTGTTCGTGATCAGCCGGGCCAAGGGGTTGAAGAACGGAAGGTTCATCAACGAGCGGCAGGAAACGGAGGTCAAACATCAACAATCAAAGGTCTTGATTCATCTTGAATCAAGGGGCAAGGAGAAGAAGTATCATTCAACATATTGCGAAATTCTGTTGTTTACATACTCTGCACTCCTTGTAAAAACGATTAAACATCACAGGTTATATCTATTGATCATCTCAATTCTAATTTTAGAATTGAGGGCAGACGTACCCCGAAGCGAGGACGGCGGGGGAACTGCCTCATCAAATCTCTGTCTTCTTTAATTTTCTGCACAAGTTAATTTTCAGCTTAAAATTTAAGTGATTTCAGTTTAAGCAATTTTCTGACAAACATTGATTTAAGTTGAGAAAGTGTTGCAAACTGTTGTTGGAATACTAAGTACAAGAACATATTGTACTAGGATAAATCGAAACACTTACTCAACTCAAAAATCACTTGGAGTGTTTGTGCACACCAAGTGTTTGTAAAATTGCCTAAGCTAAAGTTGCCTTAAGTTTGCATTGTGTTTCAATTTGGTATTTTGATTCATTGAAACTAGGCTTGCAAATAAGTGAACTATAAAATTGATTGTGCATTGTGAGTAGTGAATTGTATCTCTTTCAATCAAATATCCATTAGCTTAACGCATATCCGGTTTTCCAATAACGGTTCGTTTTTAGACTAATTTTCCTCGGCCGCTTCCGCACCTAAAAACATTTTTAAAACCAATTTTTCTTTTAAATTGGTAGCGCCGACTAAAGTTTTTAATTGGGATCTATTCAACCCCCCCTTCTAGATCCGTGCCATAGTCTAACAAGTGGTATCAGGAGCTCCGATTCACTCCGTGCTTCAAAAATACAACGTTGATAGAAAATGGCTAACGAACCTAAAGGGGCTTACAATAGAGCTCCCGTTTTCAATGGTGAAAATTATAGTTATTGGAAAGACTGTATGCGGGTGCACATAAATTCCATAGATAGAAAAATATGGAATGTTATTCTCAATGGTCCAATTGAAATAACCATGACCAATGAGAATAATGAAATAGTGCCTAAGCCTGAAGCACAATGGACCGATGATGATGAAAAGAAATACAACTATGATTGGAAAGCCAAAAACATCTTAATCTCCTCATTAGGGGTAGACGAATACTATCGTGTATCCCATTGTCCTACTGCTAAGGCCATGTGGGATTCACTTCAAATTGCCCATGAGGGGACGAACGATGTTAAATTGGCTAGAATCAATACACTAACGCAAGAGTTTGATCTCTTTTTCATGGAGCAAGGGGAAACCATTGCCGACATGCAAAAGAGATTCACTCATCTAATCAATCGATTACATTCACTAGGTAAACCTATTTCCAATGATGCTGCTACTAATAAAATCTTAAGATGTCTTAACAGGGAATGGCAGCCAAAAGTGACCGCCATCAAAGAGGCAAACGATCTTACCATTTTGGACTTAACAACATTGTTCGGCAAACTACAAGAGCACGAACAAGTTCTATTAAGCTTGGAACAACATGAAAGAAAAGATAAGAAAGACAAAGCCAAGGTGAGCGAAAAGAAATCAATTGCTCTAAAGACTTCCTCCTCAAAGTCTCAAGCAAAAGAGCAAAGTGATTATTCTACGAGTGACGAAGAAGAAGAGGACAAGAGTGAAGATATGGGGCTATTCGTCAAACGCTACAACCGTTACGTGAGAAAGAACGGCATCCAACATTCCGAGAAGAACTTAGTTAACTTCCGGAAGCAATCTAGGTTCTCCAAAAATGATGACTTCAAAGGAAAAACAACTAGAGGGTCGTGCTACAAGTGTGGAAAGCCGGGTCACTACAAACCGGACTGTCCGATGAATAAAAAGACAAAAGAAAAAGATTCATACAAATCGCATAAGAAACCATCAAAGCCAAGGAGGGCATATATTGCTTGGGAAAGCGATAGCGACTCCTCCGATGATGAAAGCTCAAGTGATGAAGATGAAAATGCAAATCTATGTCTCTCTGCTCATCAAAAGAATAAGAAGAAACAGGTACGACATGCTAAATATGAAAATTCCTCTAGTATGTCTCATCATGAACTGCAAACTGTTTTTGAAACTCTACACTGTGAAGCAAAAGAAGCCTTTAAAAGGCTTGCCTCAAATAAGAAAATTTTCTCTCATTTAGAACAAAAAATTCAAGAATCCGAAAGGAAACTTGAGGCACTTAAGGCTTCTATAGTGGAAAGCACAAAAACTAGTTATGAGGACCTTAAAAGTAGAATGATGAACTTTGGGTGTGATACTTGTTACATTTGGCAAAGTGAAGTAAGGAACTTAAAAGCCAAACTTAACAAGGCTCTTGAGCCCAAGATTACTTTTGCTATTGATGAATCTAATTTTCGAACAAGTATGGTTAATCCATATCAAAAGTACAAATATGTTATAAAGGATGAAGATAGCAAAAGTAATCAAAATGAAAAGTTCTCTTGTCTTTATTGTTGCAAGAAAGGTCATTCCATTGCTAAGTGTAGATTTAGGAGATTTTTAGTTCCTAAAGGCATTTATCAATGGATGCCCAAATGCAACAAATTTGCCTCTCACCACTCAGGACCCAATAAGCCATTGGGTACCTCCTTTTGTTAATTATCTTATCACAGGTACAATGCCTCGAGACTACCGAGAGAAGATGGGTCCTCGATAGTGGATGCTCAAGGCATATGTCAGGAGACATATCTCTCTTCATTGACTTCGTGGCTAAGAAGAAGGGATATGTAACTTATGGTGACAATAACCGAGGAGCAATACTTGGTAAAGGTAGTGTAGGTAATCCCTCTTCCACTACTATTTCTGACGTATTACTTGTCGAAGGTCTTAAACATAACCTACTTAGCATCAGTCAGTTATGCGACAAAGGATACAATGTATCATTTTCAAAAGATTGTTGCAAAATTGTGCATACTGATGATAAGAAGAGCATGTTTAATGGTCTTCGTGTGAACAATGTCTATATGCTTGACTTAAACGAAGTATCGTTAACAAGTGACAAATGTCTTGTAACAATGAATGAAGATTCATGGTTATGGCATAGACGTTTAGCACATGTTAATTTCGACTTACTTAACAAAATAGTCTCAAAAGATCTAGTCCTAGGTCTCCCCAAAATTAAATTCACCAAGGATCACCTTTGTGATGCATGTCAAAAAGGGAAGCAAACGAGGATCTCTTTTAAATCCAAAAACATCGTTTCAACAACGAGACCTCTCGAGCTTCTCCATATGGATTTATTTGGGCCATCTAGGATTAAGAGTCTAGGAGGAAACTATTACGGTTTCGTAATAGTGGACGACTTTTCTCGATTTTGTTGGACTATTTTCTTAGTAAGTAAGAGTGACACATTCGCCGCCTTTGAACGATTTGCTAAGCTTTCTCAAAATAAACTAAACACAAACATTGTTGCAATTAGAAGCGATCATGGAGGTGAATTTGAAAATCACCTATTTGAAGAATATTGCGGTAACCATGGCATTGATCATAACTTCTCCGCTCCACGTACTCCTCAACAAAATGGGGTTGTGGAGCGTAAAAATCGAATTTTGGAAGAATTGGGAAGAACAATGATCAATGAAAGTGGCTTACCAAAATATTTTTGGGCCGACGCCATTAGTACGGCTTGTTACGTTTTGAATAGGGTGCTCATTCGCCCCATTCTAAACAAAACACCGTATGAACTTTTAAAAGGGCGAAAGCCAAATGTTTCTCACCTTCATGTCTTTGGTTGCAAATGCTTTGTGTTAAACAATGGAAAGGAAAACTTAGGGAAATTTGATTCCAAGGCCGACGAAGGTATCTTCCTCGGATACTCTCAATCTAGCAAAGCATATAGAATTTACAACAAGCGATTACTTACAGTAGAAGAGTCTGTGCATGTTACCTTTGATGAATCCAATCCGAGAAACGTCGGAAAGGATAGTGTTTTTCATGGTGCAGGTACATCTACCAAAGACATACTCAATGATGGCGAGCCGGGGATTGATCAACCCGACACAATCAAAATTGAGGAGGACAAAGATGTACTCCATGATGAAACAGAAGTAGATCATCCGCTTTCAAACGATGATCTTCCTCAAGCTTGGAAGTCTTCCAAAGACCATCCAATCGACAACATTATCGGAGATATCTCAAAGGGTGTAACAACTAGGTCTAAGATAAGTAATTTCTGTTATCACTTCGCTTTCGTTTCGCAGATGGAACCTAAAAACCCTAAAGAAGCCCTACTCGATGAACACTGGTTTTTATCGATGCAGGAGGAACTTAATCAGTTCACCAGAAATGAGGTTTGGGACCTTGTCCCTCCTCCGCGAGATCATCGAGTAATCGGCACCCGATGGGTGTTTAGGAACAAGCTGGACGAAAACGGGGTAATAACCCGTAATAAGGCGCGTTTAGTCGCGCAAGGGTATAACCAAGAGGAAGGCATCGACTATGAGGAAACTTATGCGCCGGTTGCCCGACTCGAGGCTATACGCCTTCTCCTTGCCTTCGCTTGTGCAAAGGATTTTAAGCTATTCCAAATGGATGTTAAGAGCGCTTTCCTTAACGGTCACATTAATGAAGAAGTTTATGTCGCACAACCTCCGGGTTTTGAATCCCATGAGCATCCTGATCATGTTTATAAACTAAAAAGGGCCTTGTATGGTCTCAAACAAGCTCCTAGAGCTTGGTATGAGAGACTAAGCAAGTTCCTACTAGATCAAGGTTACTCAAGAGGAAAGGTTGACACAACCCTCTTCATTAAACGTCAAGGAAAGCACTTGATACTAGTGCAAATTTATGTGGATGATATCATTTTTGGATCTACTAACATGAAACTTGTGAGAGAGTTTTCTGACCTTATGCAGGGTGAGTTCGAGATGAGTATGATGGGGGAGCTCACATACTTCCTCGGTCTACAAATCAAACAGCTCAACGAAGGAACTTTCGTGAGCCAGACAAAGTATTGTTTGGACCTTATCAAGAGATTTGACATGGCAAAAGCTAAGGCCATAGACACCCCCATGCCTACGTGTACCAACTTGAACAAAGACGAAGACGGTAAGGAAGTAGATGTAAAACGGTATAGAGGTATGATTGGTTCACTCCTTTATCTTACTGCTTCTCGTCCCGATATTATGTTTAGCGTTTGCATGTGTGCTAGGTACCAATCATGTCCCAAGGAATCCCATTTAAAAGCCGTTAAACGGATACTTCGATATTTATCAGGTACTCCCAAGTACGGACTATGGTATTCCAAAGGTAATGATTGCTCTTTGGTAGGTTTTTCCGATTCCGACTTTGCCGGTTGCAAATCGGATAGGAAAAGTACAAGTGGCACTTGCCATCTTTTTTCAAACTCTTTGGTTAGTTGGCATAGCAAGAAACAAGTTTTTGTTGCTTTGTCAACCGCCGAAGCGGAATACGTTGCAGCCGGTAGTTGCTGTGCCCAAATCTTATGGATCAAGCAACAACTATTGGATTTTAACCTAAAACTGGAACGTATTCCCATATTTTGTGACAACACGAGTGCTATTAACCTAACCAAAAATCCTGTGCTACATTCTCGCACTAAGCATATCGAAATTCGACACCACTTTCTTCGGGATCATGTAGAGAAAGGTGACATCGTGTTTGAACACGTAAACACTGAAAATCAACTAGCGGACATTTTCACAAAGCCGCTAGCAAATGAACCTTTCTTTCATATTCGCCGAGAACTTGGCATCCTCGATATTTCGGAACGGGCACTCTAAACTGCTGTTTACATTCTTCCATCTTAAGCCTTAATACTGTACTTCTAACAAATTTCTGCTGTTGCAAGCACATGTCTAATGTTCACTAAGTCACTTCAGCATTAAGGTGATATTGTTCCTCTTTCTCTATATCTCTGCTAAAACTCATGACTTCAAAATTTTATCTCAAAATGATGTGTTTTATATATGTATACTATTAATATATCCATTTGGTTGTGTACTGCTATATGCACTGTTGTTTATGCATCAAACTGGTCATTGCATGTGCTAAATAGTGGAAAATAAAAATTTGTACAGTATGAGTCGACCGCAGCAGGGTTGTGGTCGACGCATGACAATTAATTTCTGCATATTTTCAAAAATCAAACAGTATGCGTCGACGCATACAGGGGTATGGTCGACGCATCGCTCACAGATTTCGTTTTTCTGCAAAATTTTAAATCATCTCTCATGCATTCACATCATTAAATGTGCAATTACATTCCATTACCTTTCAAACTACCCACTACTTTGTAACTTGCATCTACCTAGTGGCTATTGCTCTTTGATCTTCCATCTTCCCAAAACCCTAAACCTTTCCACTATAAATTGGGAAAAACCCCTCTCTTGAAAAATCACTCTCAAAACCCTCATTAAACCTTCTCTATACATCCAAACACTCTGTCTCAAACCCACTCAAATGGCCTCCTCATCACGCAGACCCTCCGGCAAAAGACCCCGAGAATCATCCGGTGCATCTCTTCCCGTATCTGCTGTATCACTCGTTCCACCTACTCGTGTCGAAATCTTCAACAAAGACATCGGTAAACGAGGAGTTGTGCAACAACATGCGTTCTACAGACTTGAAGCTGAACGTATGCACTTACCGGAAGTTCTGTCTCTGCTGCAGCATCAAGGTCTCCTAAACTTCTTGGAGTGCAACACTAAATATAGTGAAGACCTTGTGCGAGTCTTCTACTCCGGTCTTCATGAGAACTTTCGGGGACACAAGCTTTCCTCCAAAGTTGGCTCTACAAAGGTATCAGTTAAATCAAATTTCTGGAACAAATATTTTGATTTGTCTGTGGATGATGCTGGAAATCCCCTGCCTGAGGTGACTGATTCTCACCATATAGATGGCTATGAGTTTAAGCGTGCATTAAATGACATGTTGGTACGGCCATATTCTGATGATTTTGTGCAGAGTGACCTGTTCCCACGAACCGTCACTGCCGGCAAACTGAACGCCGGGGAAAGGATTCTTCAGTGGGTTGTCTCACGCATCCTGCGGCCCAAGAAGGGCGGTCTCTCCAGAGTCGAACAGCCCGAAGTTCATTTGATTTACATTCTGAAAAATAAGATAAAGATCAACTGGCCATACTACATTGCTAGTAGAATGTATAATCTTAGGGATTCCGGACGAGGAACTGCTCTCGCCTACGGATCCTTCATCCAAGAAGTCCTTACAACGGCCAATGTTAGCCATCCGTCCTTCCCGTTAACATTAATCTCACCCGACAAAGAGTTTAGCACAAAAACCATGTCTATGATGGGATATCTATGGTGCAAGGAGCGGAAGCAATATAAGTTTGTTAGAAGAGCAAATATTCCTATAAGGGATGACAGTGATGAAAGCGAAGAACAAGAAGATGAAGAGGGAAATGAAGAAGAAGAGGAAGAAGCAAGGCACGATGGTGGGCACAATGGTGGTAATGACTACTCCGGCTCTGCTTGGGTACATCAGCCGAATACATATGAAGACGATGCTCCAAAATGGGGTGGCTGGGGTGAATGGCAACATTCAGGTTGGACAACTCAACGTGAATTTTACCAGCCATATCACCAAGTTGAGGAAGAACCTCTTCCATCCCCTCCACATCAAGCTGATTCTTCAGAGTTGTTGGAGATGATGCAAAGCATGCAACTTGCCCAACAAACCTTCATGCAATCCCAAGATGACCGACTTGCTCAAATCAACAGTCAACTTCAAGCCCAAAATGAGCGGCTCGACAATCTCTCCACAAGCCTAAATGAACGGTATGCAGATTTGGATCGGCAAGTCACCGGGAGTCTTAGGCATCTGGAAGGTGTTACTGATTACCTAGAAACTCTGGCTGACCCCAGCAGAAATCCAGGCGTATGCTACCATCCTGGACACCGTCACTTAAGACAATAGCCATTCATATGCACTTTACATGTTGCTTGTTGTTTTTGCATGCATTTTGTTGTTGCTTTGCCTGTTTATGCACCACAACTTCATTATGTATTTTCTCCTTCTTAATTAATGCTTTTTGTAAAGAAATGATATTTGTGTGATATTATTTCGTTAGTATCTATATTTCTACTACTGCCTGTGAATTTGTCGTTGCAATCTTGAATAATTACTCTGTCTCTCTTTTTGATGTTGTCAAAGGGGGAGAAAAATGCTGACATGCTGACAAACTAACAGTATGACAAACTGCAAATGGCCTTAGATTACAAAAGAAAGGGGGAGTTGTACAAAATGTGTCAATACTGCATCATGTTCGTCACGCTGAGTTATACGGGTTGTCATCATCAAAAAGGGGGAGTATGTAAAGACAAAGTGTCATACAACATACAATATCAAGTTTCGATGATGACAAAAGACCATCATGCACGTCTACGAACAAATGCAACACATTACCCACCATATCCTTTTTTCACGTTATCCTAAAGCTACTATAATCATTAAAAACATACAGACAAAGTGCGATCATGACCAAATACATGAAAATCACTAATCACAGCCTTTTTGCAGATTTGAAGGCTTTGAGTCGACCATAGGGGTCAGCTCAAAGCTCACGGGTCGACGCAAAGGCTCTGCCTAAACTGGAGGGAGTCAGCGCAATGCTGCATGCGTCGACGCATAGGGTCAGCGCAAGACTCACGGGTCGGCGCATAAAATCCTTGAGTCGACCACACGTTGGCGCATGACAAGTGATGGCATTCACGGGTCAGCGCATAAAACGTTTGCGTCGATGCATAGGGTCGACGCATGCCCCTCGGGTCAGCACACGCCGACCTATGGTCGACCGTTCGCGCGCAAACTCAGTTTTCTGAGTTATTTCAAAGTTTAAATTTCTGTTCTGTCTGTTTGGTTTTGTCTGTTACTATAAATAGAAGTAAAAACACTTCTATTAACTAACATTTGAATTTTTGAGTACAAGTGTTCAAGGAAACAAGAAAGAGTGAAATAGTTGTCAAAGATTCATCATCTTCATCTTCAACAATCCAAAATTCATCAACTGCACACAATAACTTTTGATGCGATTTGTGATAGTTTGAAGGTGATAAGGTTCGAGGTAGCGATTGAAGAATCGAGTTCGAGTTGAAGTCTTGGCAGGTTCTTTCTTGAATAAAACCATTAGGGTTTTATCCTCCAATACCGGTTTGCGTTTGGGGGTTTTTGGACGGGTTGCTTCATTATCATTCAGCTGAGCGAAGGTAACTGATAAGAGAAAGTCTTCATCAGTTTAGTAGCGGAGTCGGTGATTGAGCAGTGAAGAATCCGGGTTTGATTCGTTCGTGTTCGTGATCAGCCGGGCCAAGGGGTTGAAGAACGGAAGGTTCATCAACGAGCGGCAGGAAACGGAGGTCAAACATCAACAATCAAAGGTCTTGATTCATCTTGAATCAAGGGGCAAGGAGAAGAAGTATCATTCAACATATTGCGAAATTCTGTTGTTTACATACTCTGCACTCCTTGTAAAAACGATTAAACATCACAGGTTATATCTATTGATCATCTCAATTCTAATTTTAGAATTGAGGGCAGACGTACCCCGAAGCGAGGACGGCGGGGGAACTGCCTCATCAAATCTCTGTCTTCTTTAATTTTCTGCACAAGTTAATTTTCAGCTTAAAATTTAAGTGATTTCAGTTTAAGCAATTTTCTGACAAACATTGATTTAAGTTGAGAAAGTGTTGCAAACTGTTGTTGGAATACTAAGTACAAGAACATATTGTACTAGGATAAATCGAAACACTTACTCAACTCAAAAATCACTTGGAGTGTTTGTGCACACCAAGTGTTTGTAAAATTGCCTAAGCTAAAGTTGCCTTAAGTTTGCATTGTGTTTCAATTTGGTATTTTGATTCATTGAAACTAGGCTTGCAAATAAGTGAACTATAAAATTGATTGTGCATTGTGAGTAGTGAATTGTATCTCTTTCAATCAAATATCCATTAGCTTAACGCATATCCGGTTTTCCAATAACGGTTCGTTTTTAGACTAATTTTCCTCGGCCGCTTCCGCACCTAAAAACATTTTTAAAACCAATTTTTCTTTTAAATTGGTAGCGCCGACTAAAGTTTTTAATTGGGATCTATTCAACCCCCCCTTCTAGATCCGTGCCATAGTCTAACAAGAGTTAGACCACTGAACAAGAAGCCCTGGAACAAAACCTACTTATGCACATGATGCATGCAATGCTTGTGCATATGATTTATTTTTTAATCAGAGGATCTTTAGAGATCTATTTGCAAATATTTGGAAATATTAATCATTTAGACATATATGGAAATATCATATCAATAATATCTGGAAAAAGTTTTACACCAAAGAAGTACAGTCTTGGTAACCAAATACAATACAAGAGAGAAGGAAAATGAACATCCTATGGAACCCTAGAAACAATCGTCCAAAGCTCTCGAGACCGGAAGATAAGCTACACGAAGCCTTTTCACCCCTCTCTCATAGGCTGCCTCCATATCTGCCTTCTCCTTGGCGAGTTGATCGTACTTCCTTTTTCAAAACCCGGAAGATTGAGGAAGAAGAGAAGTGACGACATCATCAAGCTCGTCGATAACCTGATGCTCAAGAAACTCTATCAATGCATCCTTATCTCTAAGATGCTGAAGTAGCTCCTCTCGCTCACGGACCCAAGCACGCGAATGGTCTTCATCTCTCAACTCCTATACTCCTTGGTCAGGGAGGGTTGAAGGCCCAGCCACAACCATAGGTGTAGGTCTCGGGTAGTCATAGGGCATGCGATACTCAGAAGCTTTCCTCCTCACCCACGAGGTATAGGGTTCCAAAGCAATACAATTCTTCGGACCGAGCTCTTTCCTTCCCTTCCTATGAATCATGCGCCAAGCGCGGACCATCCTTCCCTTCAAGTTTTGGGGATCTTTACCCTCTTGAAAGAACACACCTTCTAACAGAATGTTATTAGGTTTATCCTTTAAGGGGAACCCAAGCTGACGACGTGCCAAAACAGGGTTGTAGTTAATCCCACCACATGTACCAAGAAGAGGCACATTGGAGAATTCACCACAAGAGTCAATAATCTGCACACCATCATATACACGGTTATACCAAACAATATCATCATTGGTGAGGGACATAAGTCTCATGGACCACCGTAGACATCCTTTGTTCTCCTTGAAGGCGAGCGTCTGTGGCAAGTGTGAAATAAACCACTTGTACAACAGAGGCAAACAACACACAATGGTACCACCACCCTTTGCATTCCTCATATGCAAAGAGAAATAAGTGTCACCCAACAGAGTAGGAACGAGATTAAGAGTAGAGAAAATCCTAATAGCGTTCACATCCACAAAGTTGTCGATGTTGGGAAATAACACTAGCCCATAGACGAGAAGTACAAATATGGCCTCAAAGGCGTCCTCACTCATGGCCTTCCCATACATAGTAGCTTGAGCAACGAGGATATCAGATGGGAGACCTTGAATTCCATCTTTGGTAGTCTTATGAGCACCAACAATAGATTCATCTATATCCAACAGATCAGCAATATCTTGAGAAGTAGGGACCCTCTACAAGCCACTGAACGACAACTGATCCAGAATAGGTATACCCATAAGATAGGCATACTCCTCAAGTGTAGGCAAAAGCTGGAAATACGGAAATGTGAAGCAACGGTACAAGGGATCATAGAACTGCACCAACACACTCATCAGACCTTCATCCACCTGAGTAGCAAGAATAGACAGAAGCTTCCCATGACGAGCCTTGAACTCCAAGGGGTCTAATACATAAGATGTCAAACTCCTTAACTCTTTCAAGTCGGGTTGTCTGAAACTGTACTTCTTTGTATTCCTTCTTTGCTTATCCATGTCTGAAAATTTGCAAATAGACCTCTTAAGTTCCTTGAATTTTTTTTTTGTTGATGATATGGATGTGTATGAATGCATGAATGCATGGATACAACAATCACACTCAAGGATCAAGCAAATAACACCATACAAAGGTCATGGGATGGATCAAGTCATCCTTAATATCAATCATCCATTTTGGTGGATTATGGTTTGCACCTTATCAACACCTAAGTTCCATTGATATTAAGGATGTACAAGAACAGATCAACCATGAATCAAGGGTTTGTTGCAAGTCACAAGCATGGAGTCTCGGTTAAGAACCACCTAAACGGAGTGTACTATGGTTAAACCTGACAATCATGTTCTACAAGAGGTTCCCATGGTCATCATCCCGTCTTTCGGATATTATCGGATAAACGACTACTCGTATTCCAAAAATATTCTCAAGAGAGATTCTTATGAGTGTAGTATCGCGTAACAATCGTATCAAATCTTACACTTGAACGAACTTCGCACTACGTCCTAAAAAATAGGCCAAGATGGCTGGGTAATCTAAGGTCCTTGGATTCCAAGGCGAATATTGGAAAGATTAATGCCTAACCACGACTACTCGTGTGACATTATTGATCCCAACATAACCTCCACCAAGTGAATGGGCTTGCAAGTCAACTTTCTAAGGAATAACTCCACACAAGTCAACCAGGCTATGCCATTCCCTATCATAAGTGCACTCGAGTTCGGGTATAGAACTCATCTCACAAGAGACCACCAAGCACACAAGCAATTGATATACCAAGCAATTCATACATTACAAACAATACAGTCATACTAAATTTGCACAAAAATATGTCACAAATAATATAAACATACAATACAACAAAGGTAAAAAGTAGGCAAAACCCACTAGGCAAATGATCCCCAGCAGAGTCGTCACTTTTCCGTAGCGGGGCATTCGTTAACTTTAGATTTATTGACTAAATCAAAAGTAAATCATACAATTCAAGTCGCCACCGCACTTCTATTTATCCAAGGGAAATGTTAGAAAGCGAACAAAAATCGAGAAGTTTTATCAAATCAAAAACTAATAAAAATGTCAGAGATCTAGGTAAGGGGGTTGGTTATGCAATGGGAAGGTTTTAAGCACCCAAAACATCCTTAGTACTCTAAGGGAGCCCTTTTTACAAATGTTGTAAGGTAGGTTGGTATTTGTGAAAAAAAGTATTTGCGCAAACATGATTGGGTAGACGAGAAGAGAATATACAAGTTATTTACAATTTTGTGTTTGAATGGATAAACCCATTGCCTACGTACCATCTTAAAAAGGTAGGATCAAAACCTCGTAGTTCGGGGTAAAAATCTCAAAAGAAGTTGGTGAATTGATTGGTCAAAAGCCTTACGGTCTTTTGTTATCAAAGGGAGAAAACTCAACCTGAAACCACAAATCCACCATGTGAGGAGAGCTTCAACATGCTAGTGAGGGGTTAACCCTATAATAAGCATGGAAGACTTATGGTCCATCACTAAGGATATAGGTGAGTATTATATCAACCTCTAGGATAACTCAAACCTAATAGCTAATGTTTATAAAAAGCTTTGGCAAGAAGTGGCCATTCAAACCACAAAAACAAATGAGTGAGTTGTATTTACAAATGAAAAGTATTCTCAAAGTAAGGTCAAAGTTGACTTAGGATTCAATTTAAAATAAATGTTATGAAAAGAATTTGGAAGATCAAAAGCATAGTGCTTAGGTTTCTAATTTTGAAAACAATGTTAATGTTTGCACAAAAGTTTGGCTTGGGTTAGAGTGGAGGGAAGAAGAGAATGGCTAGGTCCTAAACATTTAAAGATGAAAGAAGAGAAGTAAAACCACATTAGAGTTCCCTTCTTGAGATCATAGTGATGATCCAAGTTGTTCCCTTTCCTTTGGAATTAGCAATCAATAAGCAAATAACTCAAGCAATCAAGCAAATATCAATCAAGCTCCTAGGAATCTTCCAATTGGCTTTTGTATCTCTCACTTTGGATGCTCATGACAATGGTTCTTCTACTTGGCTCAAGTTTGGGATTCCTAGCACACAAGAAACACACAAATCAAAAAGTTCCACAATGCAATAGAAAGAATGGACAATAGTGAGTTTAGAATTATGCCCTTTTGATTCATCTTCAAGATTAAGCATTCTAAAGGCATGAGGCCTAGTTGCTCTTCAAACTCCATTAGCATAGGTAAGGTCCTAAAATCAAATTCCTTTGTCCATTTGCATTGGGTTCACACAAACAAAACAAAACAAGCACAATAATATATACACAATAATGTGCTCAAGTGAGCAAAAGGCAAATTACATTAACATAAACATGAGCTCAAGTGAGCAAATGGCAAAAGCAAATGAATTAATGTGCAAGAAATTAAATTGCATAAAAATAAATTGCAAGAATTAAATGCTTTAATTAAAAGTTAATGATTAGTAGTTAGTGTTAGTGTGCCATAAGGCAATTTAGCGCTATGTTAAGCAATCGTAAGTGGACTAATGTAGTAGTCACACCTATCTGAGGCCGGTCAATAAAACTATAGGCAACAAACACAAGTTAGAGACCATGACTAGTAAGTCAAGCTCCTACAACTTGCCATGCCAAAAGAAAAAGAAGAATGATCTTGTATGGATTTAGGTTTTTTGCTTGACCAAGAAGCAACCTATCTCTAATGCAAAGCCATTCACTTGATCTTTGATCAAGATGAATTAGATTTGAATCAAAGAAGGTTAAGCCCCTCATATGTCAAGGCTAACCACCAATCATTAACTCATTGATCAAAAAGAAAAAGAAGAAGAAGAAGAAATGGAAATGTACATAATGGAATTCAAATAACATAAGCAACAAACATTGATCAAACATGAATGGAATCAAAGTCAATCAATGGTAAACAGAAGTGAGATGAAGATTAGAAGTCAAGAAACAAATAAAATATTTTTGGTATTTTTGAGAATTAAAATAATACTTGAATTAAAATAAACAAATAAAGGTCAAACTTCAAATCCAATTCAAATCAACTTGGAAAAGTCCAATTGGATCATCCTAAGTTCACAATGGTTTGACAAAAATTTTCATCATTTTTAGAAACCAGAAACTATTTTTAAACAATTAAAAATGAAGAAAATATAACATAATTGAACTAAAATCTCAAATAAATCTCAAATCAATTAATAAATTGATGAGAATATTTTTCATAGATTCATCATCCTTCAAAGATGTTAAGAAAATATTTTTGGCATTTTTGGATATTGGAAACTATTTTAAATGAATTAAAAATAACCAGTAAAGAGAAAATTCACAAAAAACATTAAATGAACTCAGAAAAAATATTAAAAATCATTTTCAGAAACTAGAATTAAAAAGGGAAATAATGCAATTGGTCCCATATTTTTTGGATTTAACATGAAGAAGATATGAATTTTTGAAATAAAAGGAAATAAAAGAAAATAAAATGAAATTCAGAAATTAAGAAAAAGCCTGGCGCGTTGGATCAAGTTCATTAATTGACGTGTCCAATCTGAGGGTTGTGAAGCGCGCGCGCGTATAATGATCCACGGTCAAATGAGAAACACATGGCATTAATAAAATTCATAACATTGCATGGCTCAGATTTAATCTGGAAATGAGATCCAACGGCCAAGGACCCAGCCACGTGGGGACGGTGGTGGAAACCACCGTCTTCTCCGGCGAGCTTCACCGTCCGGCCAGAATTTCCAGGTTTTGAAAAATTAACCAAACTGCACGATCCTCATATCATTGGAAAGCTGAGGTGATGTACATCACACCTGTGCCATTGGTTTCTTCTCTAGACTCTAATGGAAGGAGAAACCTGAGCTAGAAATACATGGTGTTCAAACTGAACTTGATCAATTCTTGAAATTAAATACACAGATCAATTGCCTCTCACATGAGAACTTTAGAGGAACCAATAAACACAAGAAATGAGCAAGATCCAGGGAGATTCGAATGGAAAAAGTTTGAACAACAACCTTTGAAGTGAAACTCTACAAGGCACGATCTCTTCCAATTCTTGGTTGCAGTGTGTTCTTGAGATGGCAAAGTAGCTAGGCTTAGGAATTGAAGCTCAATAATCAACCAAGGAAGTTGAAAATTGAACTGAAAAATTGAAGGAGAAATGCAAAATTCCTTTGAGTGAAAGGTGGGATTT
This sequence comes from Lathyrus oleraceus, assembly GCF_024323335.1. Classification (NCBI taxonomy): domain Eukaryota; kingdom Viridiplantae; phylum Streptophyta; class Magnoliopsida; order Fabales; family Fabaceae; genus Lathyrus; species Lathyrus oleraceus. The sequence goes on along the minus strand of NC_066579.1, from coordinate 33,365,588 downwards.
CAATTCTGCAGAGTGTTAGGCGCCTTAAGGTTAGAAATGAATGAAGCCAAGCATCTGTATTTATAGCATGAGATGATGCAAGCCTTGCCAAACTCGTGAGCATGTGGAATGAGGGCCTCCATGCATGGGCCTGTACAGGCGCATGTGAGGCCCAAAATTAATTGCAAAATGCAAGTTGGTATGAGTATGTAATGGTTTGTACGTGCAATTTTGATTACATTGGCTTGTGCACAAAGTTTTCACATAGTTTCCATAAATGAACATAAATCTTCATCTCTTCGAAAATGCACATTGCCAAATTGAAACAAGGTCATGTGGGTAATGGTTGGAAAGGTCTTGACATGAAGAACAATTGTTATGTTGAACAAAAATCCATTTGGGATTGGGAAATTTATGAAAACAGGCCATGAAGTTCAAGGTGCAAAACATGTGTATGTGAATTTTGCCAAAATGGACCAACTTCAAGCCCTTCTATTTCGATGATGCAAGCCTCAAATGACAAAACCTTCAGCATCAAAGTTGTAGATAGTTTCAATAAAATCAATTTGGACTTAAATTTTGCATCATTTGGATTTTTGATGAGAAAGTTATGGGCACTTGAAGTTGGACTTTTTCAAGATTCAATGACTTTGGTCCAAAGTGACCTATAATGTTTTGTATTATAACATGTACTTATTTTAGGATTATGAAAATTTGTACAACATAAAAATTTAAGAAGACATCTTAAAATTTCCATTGCATTTGATCCCACCTCAAAATCATGAAAAATGAAGGATTTAGGTCCTTGGGAAGTTGACCCAAAATTAGGGTTTCAGTCAAAATGACCTATAATGTTTTGAAATGGATGATGACCTTCCAAGCTTCAAATCAATTTTCGATGAACATGAAAGTTATTCATATGGTTCTTAAGAACATTTTTCTATTGGATTCATCATCATTTGACAAACACATCAAAAGTTAGGTCTAAGTGGATTTCAAAATAGTTAGATAAATTGACTGATCAACTTCTCAAGTCCAAACTTCAAATCTTGATGAATTGATGATTGAGGACACTCACTTAAGCTAAAATATGCATGAAATGATGAATGAAATAACTTCCCTTAATTTTATTTGATCATGGGTTGAGGTTGCTTCATGAGCAAGGCACAATCAATGCACAACTGAATTAGGGTTTCCTTGGGAAACAATCCTCAAGCCCTTTGGTTTATCTTGATCAAATTGACAAATTTAGATACTTGGGAGGCATATATTATGATTGAGAGATTTGGGAATCATTTCCATGCTTGCTTTCAACTTCATCTGGCCACATCAATGAACATAGGGGTCTCCTAGGAGCCTTGGATCACATGATTGCTCAAGCTACAAAACAAAACAAGTTAGTGACATATTTTTGTGCTTTTGGTTAGTAAACAAAATAAGAAAAGCAATAATATACCATTCAAGCATGCTTGGTGGTCTCAAACCAACTCACACAAGTCCCAACCCAAAGGTTAAGGAGTCAAGATGCTATGATCCTTGAGGCAAATGCAATGTGCAATGATATGATGCCATGAGGGATCTTAGGGTCAAAATTAGGGTCTTACAACAGCTGTATGATGGATGGATATCCATGACCTGGAAAGTGATCTGGAAATCACTAGGTCCAATCTTGATCGGGAGTTCAACTTCACCGATCACAGTTTTCCTCGATCCATCAAAAGCTTTCACAACCACTCCACTCTGCCTCATGGGAGGCCCCTGATAAGAAAGTTTGGCCAAAGTGGATTTTGGAAACACATTAAGTGATGATCTTGTGTCCACCAACACATTGGACAAGGCATCATCCTTGCAGTTCATTGAAATGTGTAGAGCCAAATTGTGGTCTTTTCCCTCCTCGGGAAGATCAGCATCACAGAAGCTTAAATTGTTATAAGTAGTTATGTTTGCAACAATGCTATCAAACTGCTCAATAGTGACATCGTGATCCACGTATGCCACGTCCAACACCCTCTCCAAAGCTTCACGGTGTGGCTCAGAATTCATCAACAAAGATAACACAGATATCTTTGATGGAGTTTGTAGCAGTTGATCAACAACATTATACTCGCTCCTTTTGATCAGCCTCAGCATCTCATCACTGTCCTCTTTCAAAATGCCATGATGGCCAACCAGGACAGGAATTTTCACAGATTTATCAACAACAGGGTCAGCGCCCTTCACAACAAGTGCCAGATTAGAAGAAGAAGTCACCACAAGACCGGCTGGATTAACAGCAACAATTCTTCTCACGACATTTTCGTGGGGTCTCGGCTGAGCCGAGAAAACACGACTATTACGGGTCACACTACTAACATTTGAGATACTCACAACAGAGGTGGAGGGCAACGACACCTCCTTCCCATCTTCTAACATAATTGCATTATATCTGTAAGGAGCAGCTTTGTTTGATGAGTACGGGACAAGGCCCACTGGCTTGATCACAAGAGAGGGAGAAGCCTTCTTCTTGTTGCCATCATACTTGATAACAACAGGCTCTGGAATTCTGAACACAAAAGAAATTACATCAACTTCATCCTCATTATGATTCTGAAGTATCTCTATCATACCCTGATCCAGCATCTCTTGGATGTCCTTCCTTACTTGTCGGCGTCCTCTTTCATTGACAGTGCACACCTGGCACCTGTCGTGGTCATGCTCATAGTGACTGTATCCACACAACAATCTGTGCATCTCTGTTGGTGTAAGCCCCAGAGGCCAATACTTTTGGTACTTGTATCGAATTATAAAAGGCTTTTTCTTTATTAGGTTTGATTAATAAAGTCCCTAGAATAGCTAGTCCGTTTAATGTATCAAGTATGACTTAATCATGAGATCACATTAAACATAAGGACATTATTCTTAAAGTATCCGTAGTCGAGCTTTATTATGAAGTGGGATAACATTAAAGCATTGAGACTATTATGTTTGTAGACTGATGATCACATCTCATGGATCATGGATAAAGAGTTATCAAGTCTTAAACATAGGTATGAATATTAAGAGTAATATTTATACCGGATTGACCCGCTATGAGAATACTATATAGAAAGTTATGCAAAGTGTCATAAGTTATTCTCATGGTGATAATGGTGTATACCACTCTTCGACCTGAAACGACTATGGATCCTAGATGTAGAGTCAAGTGCTTTATTGCTGATCCAACAGTGTCCGTAACTGGATAATCATAAAGACAGTTGATGGGTACTCCACGAAGCATGTTGAGGGACATGAGTGACCTAGATGGAATTTCCCCATCCTGCGTAACAGGATAAATGTCTATGGGCCCAATATTGAACTGGACAAAGATGACACGGTCTATACCTTGTGTTCGATATAGACATAAGGGCAAAGGGGTATATATACACATAATCATTATCACAGGAGGTTTTGTCAGATCACATGACATTTTCGTGTCTTGGGTAGCAGTGATGTGTTGCTAGATACCGCTCACTCTTTATTATGTTAAATGCATGATTTAATATAATTGCCAACGTCGCGAAAACCTACAGGGTCACACACAAAGGACGGATTGATGAGAGATAGAGTAACTAAGGAACATCGTAAGGTACAGTGCATTTAAGTGGAATACGAAATATGGTAAGGTACCAAATACTTAAGTGATTTTGGCATATTATGAGATATGGGCCAAAATACACTTAAGTGGGCTTTTTAGCTTGAAGCCCACACAAGTGGTTCTGTAAATAGAACCCTTGGGTAGAAGCATTGTCACTCAGACTCAACTCAAGTGAAGACTTGGAATTTCGTTTCCCTCTCTCTCTCTCATTCAAAGCCTTCATTCGTACCAGCTAGCACTGAGATTGAAGGAATCCGTTCGTGTGGACTGAGTAGAGACGTTGTCATCGTTCAACGTTCGTGATCGCCACAAGAGGTAACGATTCTATCACTGATCATGCCCATTCATAAGGATCATTAAAGGAGAAAATTTTAAATTCCGTTGCGCCTTAGATGGCAATTCTCCTTCAATCTCGACCAAAGATTTCCTGATATCATTAACATACAAGACTTTATATTTTCCAGGGCAACCCTAGACCATATTCACAGCAGCTTTCCCATGCTCGGGCAATGGGTTCTTCTTAACATTAGGACCTACGTCCTCGAAAAACAAAATCCCGTTTCTCACAAGGTCTTGCACCTTGGACTTCAAGGGATATCAATTCTCCACATCATGTCAAGGAGCACTGGAATGATATACGCAATTTAATTCAGGCTTGTACCACCACTAAGGGTTGGTCGGTACAGCAGGAGGATCACGTGGAGTAATTAACTTTCTATCAATCAGAGATGGATAGAGTTCATCATATGTCATTGGAATTGGATCAAAAGTGACCCTCTTCCTATCGTAGTTGGTGTTGGTATTATTGTTGTTTCGAGGCTGGTAGGCCTGTTGTTGTGGACGATGTTGTTGTTGATATTGTTGATGTTATTGTTGATGATGTTGAGTTTCCCTGAAGGCAGGTTCTATATGAGCCACCTGGTGTTGGCTAACGGTAGGGCGAACAATCTTCCTCTTCATAGAGGGTCTTCTTTTGATATGGGAAGACACGTCATGTGTCTCTCCCTCTTTCTTCTTCGTAAAGCCCCCATATCTCTTTGCGGAAGAGCCTTCATCCTTAGTCAGACATCCTTCACGGACTCCTTCCTCTAGCCTCATTCCCATATTCACCATTTCGGTGAAGTCCGAGGGAGCACTAGAATCATCCTCTCATAACAGAAAGAACTCAAAGTCTTCAAAAAGATCTTTGTCATTTCTTTCTCTTCAAGGGGTGGCACAATATGAGCGGTTAACTCACGCCATCTCTGGGTGTACTCTTTGAAAGTCTCCTTCTCTTTCTGGGACATCGCCCTCAGCTAGTCCCTATCGGGAGCCATATCCACATTGTACTTATATTGCTTGACGAAAGCTTCGCCAAAGTCATTGAAAGAGCGGATGTTCGCACTATCCAGACCCATGTACCATCTGATTGCAACACCGAATAAGCTATCCTGGAAATAATGGATAAGAAGTTGATCATTCTCTGTCTGTCTTGACATCTTGCGAGCATACATCACAAGATGGCTGAGAGGGCATGTGTTTCCCTTATATTTCTCAAATTCAGGCACTTTGAATTTAATAGGGATTTTGACGTTGGGCACAAGGCACAACTCAACAGCAGTCTTACCAAAGAGGTGTTTACCCCTCAGAGTCTTCAATTCCTTGCGCAGCTCAAGGAATTGGTCTTTCATTTCGTCCATCTTCTCATATACGTCTGGGCCCTCAGATGGGTCAGAATGATAGATGGTGTCTTCCACTATGGGTAAGGTGTGCACAACGGGAGGTGGCACAGCAAGGACTGGGCGAGATGCTGGCAGAGAAGCGAGAGTTGGAGCAAAACCCTCGGGCACAAAGTTGGCGGGCATTCCCCAAGGGAACCCGACTGGAATAGTAGGCGCAAAATGTGTTGTCGCGGTAGGCACAGTGGAGGTAGCAACCTCAGAAATAACCGTCCTCAAGGGAGGAGTTGCAGGAGTTGGAGACGATTGGCTCTGGGCAGCCAACACTGACTCCATCATGGAAGTCAGCCTAGCTACTTCCTCTTTTAGTTCTCGATTCTCTTTCTCTAGATGCTCCATTAATCTTGGAAGATTGGCTCTGGTGTTATACCGGTGCGTCATCTTGTCTTCAAAATAAATGAAGAGCAAAGAGTTAGACCACTGATCAAGGGTTGAACAAAACCTGCTTATGCATATGATGCATGCAATGTTTGTGCATATGATTTGTTTTTATCAAAGGAACTTTATAGAGATCTTTTTGCAAAAATTTGAAACTATTAATCTTTTAAGACATATATGGAATACTCATAGCAATAATATTTGGAATTTTTTTTACACCAAAGAAGAAGTACAGTCTTGGTAACCAAATACAATACAAGAGGAAAGGAGAAATAACATCCTATGGAGCCCTAGAAACAATTGTCCAAAGCTCTCGAGACCAGAAGATAAGCTGCACGGAGCCTCTTCACCTCTCTCTCATAAGCTGCTTCCATGTCTACCTTCTCCTTGGCGAGTCGATCATACTTCCTCTTCAAAAACCTGGATGACCGAGGAAGAAGAGAAGTAACCAGATCATCAGGCTCATCAATAACCTGATGCTCCAGAAATTCTATCACAACATCCTTATCTCTGAGTTGCTGAAGTAGTTTCTCTCGCTCATGAACCCAAGCACGCGAACGGTCTTCATCTCTCAGCTCCTCTACTCCTTGGTTAGGGAGGGTTGAAGGCCCAACCATAACCAGAGGTGTAGGTCTCGGATAATCATAGGGCATGCGGTACTCAAGCGCTCTCTTCCTCACCCAAGAGGTGTAGGGTTCCAAAGCAATACCATTCTTCAGACCAAGCTCTTTCCTTCCCTTCTTATGAATCTTGCGCCTGGCGCGGACCATTCTGCCCTTCAAGTTCTGGGGATCTTTACCCTATTGAAAGAACACACCTTCAAACAAAATGTTATTAGGTTTATCCTTTAAGGAGAACCCAAGCTGACGGCGAGCCAAAACAGGGTTGTAGTTAATTCTACCACATGTACCAAGAAGAGGCACATTGGAGAATTCACCACAAGAATCAATAATCTGGACACCATCATACACATGGTTATACCAAAAGATATCATCATTAGTGAGAGACATAAGTCTCGTAGACCACCGTTGACATCCCTTGTTCTCCTTGAAGGCAAGCGTCTGAGACAAGTGCGAAATAAACCACTTGTACAACAGAGGCAGATAACACACAATGGATCCACCACCCTTTGCATTCCTTATATGCAAAGAGAAAGAAGTGTCACCCAACAGAGTTGAAACGGGATTAAGAGTAGAGAAAATCCTAATAGCGTTCACATCCCCAAAGTTTTCGATGTTGGGGAATAACACTAGCCCATAGATGAGAAGTACGAATATGGCTTCAAAGGCGTCCTCACTCATGGCCTTCCCAAACAGATTAGCTTGGGCAATGAGGAAATTAGATGGGAGACCTTGAATTACACCTTTGGTAGTCATATGAGCAACAATCTCAAATACATCTACATGAAGCATGTCAACAATCTCTTGGGAAGAAGGAACCCTCTCCATGCCACTGAACGACAACTGATCCAAGACAGGTATACCCACAAGATAGGCATACTCCTCAAGTGTAGGCAAAAGCTGGAAATCCGGAAAAGTAAAGCAACGGTACAGCGGATCATAGAACTGCATCAACACACTCATCAGACCTTCATCAACCTGAGTAGAAAGAATAGACAGAAGCTTCCCATGACGAGCTTTGAACTCCAAGGGATCTAATACATAAGATGTCAAACTCCTTAACTCTTTCAAGTCGGGTTGTCTGAAACTGTACTTCTTCGTATTCCTTCTTTGCTTATCCATGTCTAAAAATTTGCAAATAGACCTCTTAAGTTCCTTGAAAGTTTTCTTGTTGATGATATGGATGCAAATGAATGCATGAATGCATGGATGCACCAATCACACTCAAGGATCAAGCAAGTCACACCACACAAAGGTCACGGGATGGCTCAAATCATCCTCAATATCAATCATCCATTTTGGTGGATTATGGTTTACACCTTATCAACACCCAAGTTCCATTGATATTGAGGATATACGAGAAAGGATCAACCGCGAATCAAGGGTCTGTTGCAAGTCACGAGCATGAAGTCTTGGTTAAGAACCACCTAAAGGGAGTGTACTAGGGTTAAACCTGACAATCATGTTCTAACAAAGGTCCCCATAGTCATCATCTCATCTTTCGGATATTATCGGATAAAACGACTACTCGTATTCCAAAAATATTCTCAAGAGAGACTCTTATGAATGTAATATCGCGTAACAATCGTATCAAATCTTACACTTGAACGACCTTCGCACTATATCCTAAAATAGGCTAAGACGGGCTAGGTAATCCAAGGTCCTTGGCTTCTAAGGTTTATATTGGAAAGAGTAATGCCTAACCACGACTACTCGTGTGGCATTATTGATCCCAACAAGACCTCCACCAAGTGAATGGTCTTGCAAGTTAACTTGCTAAGGAATAACTCCACACAAGTCAACAAGACTATGCCATTCTCCTATCATAAGTGCACTCGAGTTCGGGTATGGAACTCATCTCACAAGAGACCACCAAGCACTCAATTGATATATATCAAGCAATTCATACATTACAAACAATACAGTCATCCCAAATTTGCATAAAAAATATGTCACAAATAAATCTAAACATACAATACAACAAACAAAAAGTAGGCTAAACCCACTAGGAAGATGAGTTACAGTCCATCCCCAGCAGAGTCACCACTTTTCTGTAGCGGGGTATTTGTTACCTTATGATTTATTGACTAAATCAAAAGTAAACATACAATTTGAGTCGCCACCGCACTTTTATTTGTCCAAAACAAAGGCTAAAAAGCGAACAAAAGCCAAGTAGTTTTATCAAATCAAAAACTAATAAAAATGTCAGAGATCTGGGTAAGGGGGTTGGTTATGAAATGGGAAGGTTTTAAGCACCCAAAACATCCTTAGTACTCTAAGGGAGCCCTTTTTGCGAATGTGTATTGTAGGTTGGTATTTGTGAAAATATGTGCAAACAAGATTGGGGGGATGAGAAAAGAATATACATTATATCTACAATTTTGTTGTTTGAATGGATGAACCCATTGCCTACGTACCATCACAAAGGTAGGATCAAAACCTCTTAGTTCGGGCTAAAAATCAGAAAAGATTGGTGAATTGATTTGATCAAAAGCCTTAAGGTATTTTGTTATCAAAGGGAGAAAACTCAACCTAAACACACAATCCACCATGTGAGGAGAGCTTCAACATACTAGTGAGGGATCCACCCTATAATAAGTATGGAAGACTTATAGTCCAATCACTAAGGACAAGGTGAGGTTTACATCAACCACTATGATAACTCAAACCTATGGCTAATGTTTATGAAAAAGTAATTTAACAAAGGTGGCCATTGGAACCACAAAAACAACTTGAAGTGAGTTATATTTATAAGTTAGAAGTATTCACAAAATGAGGCCAAAGTTGACGTAAGATTCATTCAAGATAAGTATTAGTGAAAAGAGTTTGAAAAATCAAAGGCATAAGGCCTAGGTTTCTCATTTGAAACAAATTCAAAGTTTGCACATAAATGAGTTTGGCTTGGATTAGAGTGGAGAGAAGAAGAGAAGGGCTAGTCCTAAACATGCAAAGATGAGAGAAGAGATAAAACCCTTGGAGTTCCCTTTTCTTGAAATCATAAAGATGATTAAAGATGCTCTTTTCCTTTGGACTTAGCAAACAACTCAAGCAATCAATCAAATATTATATTCAAACTTCTAGGATCTCCATTTGACTTGTCTCTCTTAACTTGGCTATTCATGACAATGGTCCTTATTACTATCTCAAGATGGAATCCCTATCACACAAGAGCAAACATCAAAAAGTTCACAATACAATAAGAGGAATGTACAAAGAATGAGTTTAGATTAGGGGTCCTTTGAAGTCAACTTTAAGATTTAGCATTCTAAAGGCATGAGGCCTAGTGGCTATTCAACAAATTTAGCATTCTAAAGGCATGAGGCCTAGTTGCTTTTGAACTCCTTTAAGCATAGGCAAGGTCCTAATTCTAAGTCCTTTCTCCTTTTTGCATTGGGTTTACACAAACAAAGACAAAACAAACACAACGCAACAATATATTTATATACAATAATGAGCTCAAATGAGCAAAAGGAAAATGACATAAACATAAAATATGAGCTCAAGTGAGCAAAGGGAAAAGGCAAGATGAATAAATGAGCAAGAAATAAAGTGCATTAAAATAAATTGCAAGAAATTAAATGCTTGAATTAAAGTTAGTAGTTAGTAGTTAATGTTAGTGCTTCATAAGACAATTTAGCGCTATGTTAAGCAATCGTAAGTGGACTAATGTAGTAGTCACACCTATCTGAGGCCGGTCAATAAAACTATAGGCAAATAAACACAAGTTAGAGATCATGACTAGTAAGCCAAGCTCCTACAACTTACCATGCCAAAAGAAAAGAAGGAAAGCCTTGTATGGACTTTAGGTTTTTTGCTTGACCAAGAAACAACCTATCTTGGAAAAAAAGCAACTCACTTGATCTTTGATCAAGTTGAGTTTGATTTGGATCAAAGAAGGTTAAGCCTCTCATATGTCAAGACTAACCACAAATCATTAACTCATTGGCCAAAAGAAAAAGAAATAAGATGAAGATGAAATGGAATGGATAAAAGGAGAATTCAAATGAAATGTCAAAACACAATGGTCAAAATGTGGATCAAACCATCATCAATCAATGTAAAACAGAAGAGAAATGAATATTAGAAGTCAACAAGTCAAAAATATTTTTTGGTATTTTTGGAATTAAAATAAAATATAAAATACAAAATATATTCAAACCTCAAATTCAATTCAAATCAACTTGGATAAGTCCAATTGAATCATCATAGGTCTAACATGGTCAAACAAGGTTTGGCAAATTTTCTCAACATTTTTTGAAAACAGAAACTATTTAAAATCAATTAAAAAACAATAAAAATAACACATTATGAATTAAAATCTCAAATAAATCTCAAATCAATTAAGAAATTGATGAGAATATTTTTCATAGACTTATCATGATCCATATGTGTTAAGAAAGTATTTTTGGAATTTTTGGATACCAAAAAGTATTTAAAATGAATTAAAAACTATTAAAAACAAAATAATTCACAAAAAATTTTAAATGAAGTTACAAAAATAATTAAAAATCAGATTATGAAATTAGATTTTTCAAGAAAATTTTTGGTGTTGGTCTCATATTTTTGTGACTTCAAATAAAGTAGTTATGAATTTTTGAAAATAAATGGAATTAAAAGAAAACAAAATAGAAAATAGGAAAAAACCAGGAGCGTTGGATTGGATTCATTAAATGACGTGGACTCATCAGGCGGTCCAGAACCGCGTTCTGAAATTCTAGTTATCAGACGTTAGATGTCACACGGGTTGTTATGACATCCAATTCTGCACAGACAGGAATTATGCAGAACTTAAACGTAAGTGCAGTAAATAACTCAAGTAATTGTTAACCCAGTTCAGTCCAACATGACCTACATCTGGGGGCTACCAAGCCAGGGAGGAAATCCACTATCAGTAGTATCAATTCAAAGCTAAACTCACCCGTTTACAACTTATCACTTAATCCCTACCCAATGCAATTTCAATCTTACACTAAGATCAGAGTTCCTACTCACTCCCCCTCAATCACCTCAGTGATTACTACCTTTAATCAATATTAAAGACAACTTGAAGTCACACTTCAAACAACTCTTGATTGTGCTTCACAGCTTTAATCAAGATACACAGCACTCACGCTTAAAAGCTTTGAGCGACACAACACTTACAACTCAATGAACACCCTATGCCACAACAATAATCTACTTGATAATGGCTTGGCTTACAAGATACGTCTAATACAAGACTCACAAAAATACAGCAGTGAAGTATGATGGACACACAAAATCTTCACGCCTCAAAATCCCCGAAACTGAATGAAGGAACGCCTTCCTTTTATATTGCAGTACCCTGGGCTTTTGCACCTGTATTCTCCTGAATTTAAGGTCACGCGAGTTCCCATAAATTCAACATTTAGGTTACTAACAAATAGGCTATTTGTTAGGTTCATTGAATGTAGCTTGGTTGTTGATTTCCTGGATTTTCTCTCAGTTGTTGAATCCCTGAAGAATAGCCTGAGAAAAAGCTGAAACAGAAAACTGAACAACCTACAACATAGCATATGCTGTCAGGAATGAATGTCACGACATTCAGCTTGACATCAAGGTCCATATGCACAGACTGTACAATTTTGCTGACCTGTACATGATCAAAAAGACCATACTACAGTAACAGCTTACATTAATAAATGTCAAAGTGTCCAACTTAACATTTACACATTTGGCCTTAAGTTAGTTATGTTATTCTCTTGAAGAACAAACTAAGTTACATGCTGAAGTATAGCAGAACACCACTCTGTCTAATGTTCAGTAGCTGCTGTCAATGATGAATGTCATAACATCCAGTTTGACATTCAGTCAGTAGGCCTCATGCCAGGTTTGGTCCTTCCTTGATAACCAGACTGGAAATAAATACTAAGTTCTAACAGAACACTAGCTGTTCTATTCCTTAGTATTTGTTGACAGGTATGAATGTCACAACATCCAGTTTGACATTCAATAAATCCTGTGTTAGCTAGTCCTGCAGTAACTACAATATAGTCACACATACATGTCATGACATCGGTCAAGACATTAGTAACCAGCTAGTGTTTTACCATATAATGCAGCCAATTAAGCACCTACAAACTCCCCCTTTGGAATTTTTTTGGCTAAAACACTTTGATCCCCATTACAGAGTTCATAGCAGCGGAATCACACACCTAGCAGGAATTAATACTAGCTAATACACTCAGAGTGGTAGCACACTCACACACATGGAAGTTAAAAAAAACATCACAAAGCAGCACACATACAGAAGTTAAAGTCTAAACTTCAACACACAGCAGCTGCAGGGGAGGAATCTGTCATGAGAGTCTGTTGTAGAGACCCACTCTGTTTGTCAGGGGTTACTCCCCCTTTTGTCAAAAATGTTGCCAAAGCCAACAACATAACCAAAGAATAATGACAGAGTTACATACTTGGTTTTACTTCACAGTTTCAACCAAGTTAGCATCCGCTTGATCTTGCTTCACAGCTTTGATCAAGTAATCACCCACTTTTGCTTTACAGTAGGTACCACCATATCAGATGCCATGATTTTGTTTCTGACATCCAGAACCACTCCTGCATGAACAGCATCCTTGAACTCCTGCAGGTACATTGGCCTGCTCACAGTAGGGTGTCTCCTTACCCTCTTGTATCCACCCTTGTTGCAAGTAGCATAACTATGATCTGTTGACCAATCATAGCCTAGTACAAATTGTTTAATAGGCAGAGATATTAAACAATTTATCCCAAACATCAGTGGTTGCTATAAGGTCTCAGAGAGACATATTCCCAGTTTGCTCCTTAAGTTTTCAAACTGAGTAGCATCCAGAGCCTTTGTAAATATGTCAGCCAGTTGAAGATCCGTGGCTACATGTTCCAAAGTGATCACCTTGTCTTCCACCAGATCTCTGATGAAGTGGTGCCTAATGTCAATATGTTTGGTCCTGCTGTGTTGGATGGGATTCTTGGAGATATTGATGGCACTGAGATTATCACAGAACAATGTCATGACATTTTGAGTGACATTGTACTCAGTGAGCATCTGTTTCATCCAAACCAGTTGGGAACAACTGCTTCCAGCAGCTATGTATTCAGCCTCTGCAGTGGACAGAGAAACACAATTCTGCTTCTTGCTGAACCAAGATATGAGGTTGTCTCCTAAGAAGAAACATCCACCTGATGTGTTTTTTCTGTCATCAGCACTCCCAGCCCAGTCAGCATCACAGTACCCAGATAGGACAGGCTCAGACCCATGTGAATACAGCATCCCATAGTCACAAGTCCCATTGATGTACTTGAGAATCCGTTTGACTTGATTCAAGTGGCTCACCTTAGGCTCTGCTTGGTATCTGGCACACACTCCAACTGCATAAGAAATGTCAGGTCTACTTGCAGTTAGGTATAGCAGACTACCTATCATGCTTCTATACAGGCATTGATCAACACTAGGCCCTCCATCATCTTTGGTTAACTTCAAATGAGTAGGAGCAGGAGTCCTCTTGTGCCTAGCATTATCCATACCAAACTTCTTAACTATGTTCTTGGCATACTTGCTTTGGGAGAGAAACATAGAGTCCTCCATTTGGTTTACTTGCATTCCAAGGAAATAGGTCAGTTCTCCCACTAGACTCATTTCAAACTCAGACTGCATCTGGTGAACAAATTTTTGAACCATTTGTTTTGACATTCCACCAAAGACTATATCATCAACATAGATTTGAGCTATCATGATTTTGCCTTCTTCATCCTTCACAAACAAGGTTTTATCTATGCCACCTTTTCTGTATCCATTTGAGGTCAGAAATTCGGTTAACCTTTCATACCATGCTCTAGGTGCTTGTTTCAACTCATACAAGGCTTTCCTCAACTTGTATACATGCTCAGGTTGGTTAGGATCACAGAACCCTTTAGGTTGTTCCACATAGACTTCTTCATTCAGGTAGCCATTCAAGAATGCACTCTTCACATCCATTTGGAATAGCTTAAACTTCAGGATGCATGCTACCCCTAACAACAATCTGATGGACTCAAGCCTAGCCACAGGAGCAAATGTCTCATCAAAATCTACCCCTTCAACTTGAGTGTATCCTTGAGCTACTAGTCTTGCTTTATTCCTAGTAATTACTCCTTTCTCATCAGATTTGTTTTTGTAGATCCACTTGGTACCAATGATGTTGGTCCCTTCAGGTCTTGGAACTAGCTCCCAGACTTCATTCCTTTTGAACTGCTCAAGTTCCTCTTGCATGGCAGTGATCCAGTATTCGTCAGTCAGGGCTTCTTTCACATTCTTTGGTTCAACCTTGGATACAAAGCAGGAATTTGAGTTTATTCCCCGTGACCTGGTAGTTACACCACTGGTGGGACCCCCTATGATAAGATCCTTAGGGTGGTCTTTCTGAATTCTGATAGATGGCACTTTGGTGGTTGCATCTACTTCACATTCAGGAGGAGGTTCCTGTACTTCTTCAGACTTGACTGGACTGTCAGTTGAACTGTCAAGGAATGTTTCAACATCCTCCATGACATCGGTTCCTTCCTCTTTATCGTCCACAATAAAATTTATGGATTCCATCAGGACATTGGTCCTGTAGTTGAACACCCTGTAGGCTCTGTTGTTAGTGGAGTATCCCAGAAATATACCCTCATCACTTTTGGGATCTAGCTTCCTTCTCTGTTCACGATCTGTGAGAATGTAGCATTTACTTCCAAAGATATGAAAGTACTTCACAGTGGGTTTTCTGCCTTTCCATATTTCATATAGAGTGGAGGAGGTTCCTTTTCTCAAGGTGACTCTGTTGTGAACATAGCATGCGGTATTCATTGCTTCAGCCCAGAAGTGCATGGGGAGCTTCTTTGCATGAATCATTGCTCTGGAAGATTCTTGAATAGTTCTATTTTTTCTTTCAACTATTCCATTCTGCTGAGGAGTTATAGGGGAGGAGAACTCATGACTTATTCCTTCAGACGAGCAAAACTCATCAAACTTGGAATTCTTGAACTCCGTACCATGATCACTTCTAATCCGGACCACACAACTGTCCTTTTCCCTTTGAAGTCTTATGCACAGGTCTTTGAAGACATCAAATGTATCTGACTTCTCTCTGATGAAGCTTATCCACGTGTATCTGGAATGGTCATCCACCACCACATACGCATATTTCTTCCCACCAAGACTTTCAACCTGCATAGGTCCCATTAGGTCCATGTGCAACAGTTCCAGAACTCTGGAGGTTGTGGGATGTCCCAGCTTCGGATGTGACATCTTGGTTTGCTTGCCCACCTGGCATTCTCCACAGACTCTTCCTTCATCAATCAGAAGCTTTGGAATTCCTCTGACTGCTTCCTTGGATATAATCTTCTTCATTCCCCGTAAGTGGAGATGTCCAAGACGTCTATGCCACAGCTTCACATCCTGTTCTTCCTTGGCTGAGGAGCATGTTGTGGAAAAGTTAGAGACTTCAGGTTCCCACAGGTAGCAGTTATCTTTGGACCTGGTTCCTCTCATAACTTCCTGATTGTCACCATTTGTCACAATGCATAGCTCCTTAGTAAACTGAACATGAAACCCTTGATCACACAGCTGACTTATGCTGATGAGGTTTGCAGTTAGTCCTCTTACTAACAGCACATTATTCAGTTTTGGCACTCCAGAACAGTCCAGTTTGCCCACACCTTTTATTTTTCCTTTGGCACCATCACCAAAGGTCACATAGCTGGTAGTGTGAGGTTGAATATCTACCAGTAGATTTTCCATACCAGTCATATGTCTTGAGCATCCACTGTCAAAGTACCAGTCTTCTCTGGTAGAAGCCCTTAGAGCAGTGTGTTCTATCCTAGCATACCATTGTTGCTTCTTAATGGGAACATAGCGCTTATGTGTTTTATGCTTAGGCCTGACATGCGAGGCTTGGTTAGGGAAACCATGAATCCAGTAGCAGAAGGCTTTTATATGACCAAGCCTGCCACAGTGGTGACACCTCCACTCCTGGTATTTCCTCTTCTGATGATCATTCATCCTAGTTCCTCGATGTTGAGACATTGGCTTTGACTTTCGCTTGAACTTCTGAACTTTAGCCTTTGGGCGTTTGTGTTCAGTTGAGGATCTTTTCCCAAATCCAAGGCCAGATTTGGTTCCAGACTGCTGTCCCACCTTTAGAATCTCTTCCAAGGTGTCAGTTCCCTTATTCATCATTCTGATGGATTTAGTCATCTGATTCAGCTTGGAGGTCAACAGGGCTATCTCACCATTTAGACCCTCTATGACAGACAATTGCATTTGTCTCTCATCTTCCAGTTCCTTGATGAGTTTCTTCTGTTTTTCTCCTTGTGCACGCACTTCTGCACTGGTGGAACACAGCTTCTTATAGGCTGCAGCAAGTTCATCAAAGGTCAGTTCATCTGCACTTGAGTCATCATCAGAGGCACAAACACTGGTTAGTGCAGTGACATGTTTGGCAGATTCTCCTTCAGATTCACTTTCAGAGTCTCCTTCAGACCATGTGATAGCTAGCCCCTTATTTTGCAATTTGAGGTAAGTAGGGCATTCAGCTCTGACGTGTCCATACCCTTCAGAACCATGACACTGGATTCCCTTGCCGTGATTGAACTTCTTATCAGAAGTTGATCTTTTCTTAATGTCAGACGGGATGTTCTTGACATTAGGTCTACCTCTTTGATCAATCTTCTTCACGAACTTGTTGAACTGTCTCCCAAGCATGGCTAAGGCTTCTGATATACTTTCATCACCTCCAGTATATCCTGCTTCTGACTCCTCTTCAGCATTAGATACAAAAGCTATACTTTTGTTCTTCTTCTCAGCATACTCACCCAAGCCCATTTCAAAGGTTTGGAGAGAACCAATGAGCTCATCCACCTTCATGTTGCAGATGTCCTGCGCCTCCTCTATGGCTGTGACCTTCACAGCAAATCTCTTAGGCAAGGACCTGAGAATCTTTCTTACAAGTTTCTCTTCAGCCATTTTCTCACCTAGTCCACCAGAGGTGTTTGCAATTTTAAGAATATTCATGTGAAAGTCATGAATAGTCTCATCCTCTTTCATCCTCAGATTTTCAAACTTGGTGGTCAGCATCTGAAGTTTGGACATCTTCACCTTGGAAGTACCTTCATGAGTTACCTTGAGGGTATCCCAAACTTCCTTAGCTAGTTCACAGTGGTGCACCAGCCTGAAGATGTTCTTACTTATTCCATTGAACAATGCATTCAAGGCCTTGGAATTTCCAAGAGCTAATGCCTCTTGCTCCTTGTCCCACTCTTCTTCAGGAATCTGCACACTGACTCCATCCTCACCTATCTTCGTTAGATGTTCCCATCCTTTGTTGACAGCTCTCCAGACTTTGCTATCTAGAGACCTTAAGAAGGCTATCATACGAGGCTTCCAGTCATCATAATTAGAGCCATCCAACATGGGTGGTCTATTTGAGTGTCCTATATCCTTGTCCATGGTACTAGAAAGTAACTTCCCTAGATCTCACCCAGAAATTCACAGGCAGGGTGCCTGCTCTGATGCCAATTGAAATTCTAGTTATCAGACGTTAGATGTCACACGGGTTGTTATGACATCCAATTCTGCACAGACAGGAATTATGCAGAACTTAAACGTAAGTGCAGTAAATAACTCAAGTAATTGTTAACCCAGTTCAGTCCAACATGACCTACATCTGGGGGCTACCAAGCCAGGGAGGAAATCCACTATCAGTAGTATCAATTCAAAGCTAAACTCACCCGTTTACAACTTATCACTTAATCCCTACCCAATGCAATTTCAATCTTACACTAAGATCAGAGTTCCTACTCACTCCCCCTCAATCACCTCAGTGATTACTACCTTTAATCAATATTAAAGACAACTTGAAGTCACACTTCAAACAACTCTTGATTGTGCTTCACAACTTTAATCAAGATACACAACACTCATGCTTAAAAGCTTTGAGCGACACAACACTTACAACTCAATGAACACCCAATGCCACAACAATCATCTACTTGATAATGGCTTGGCTTACAAGATACGTCTAATACAAGACTCACAAAAATACAGCAGTGAAGTATGATGGACACACAAAATCTTCACGCCTCAAAATCCCCGAAACTGAATGAAGGAACGCCTTCCTTTTATATTGCAGTACCCTGGGCTTTTGCACCTGTATTCTCTTGAATTTAAGGTCATGCGAGTTCCCATAAATTCAACATTTAGGTTACTAACAAATAGGCTATTTGTTAGGTTCATTGAACGTAGCTTGGTTGTTGATTTCCTGGATTTTCTCTCAGCTGTTGAATCCCTGAAGAATAGCCTGAGAAAAAGCTGAAACAGAAAACTGAACAACCTACAACATAGCATATGCTGTCAGGAATGAATGTCACGACATTCAGCTTGACATCAAGGTCCATATGCTGAGTCTGTTTTTCCAGAAAACAGACTGTACAATTTTGCTGACCTGTACATGATCAAAAAGACCATACTACAGTAACAACTTACATTAATAAATGTCAAAGTGTCCAACTTAACATTTACACATTTGGCCTTAAGTTAGTTCTGTTATTCTCTTGAAGAACAAACTAAGTTACATGCTGAAGTATAGCAGAACACCACTCTGTCTAATGTTCAGTAGCTGCTGTCAATGATGAATGTCATAACATCCAGTTTGACATTCAGTCAGTAGGCCTCATGCCAGGTCTGGTCCTTCCTTGATAACCAGACTGGAAATAAATACTAAGTTCTAACAGAACACTAGCTGTTCTATTCCTTAGTATCTGTTGACAGGTATGAATGTCACAGCATCCAGTTTGACATTTAATAAATCCTGTGTTAGCTAGTCCTGCAGTAACTACAATGTAGTCACACATACATGTCATGACATCGGTCAAGACATTAGTAACCAGCTAGTGTTTTACCATATAATGCAGCCAATTAAGCACCTACACGTTCCCACCATGGTCTCGAGTCAAACGCATCACACATGTATTTAAAACAAGTAAACAAAACGCATGGTTGAGATTAAAACGTTTCCACAAGATCTGATGGACATGATGCATCCATGTGAGGATGGTGGTGGAAACCACCATCTTCTCCGGCAAACAAACAAATTCCGGCCACCACGCGCAGGTTTTGAAATTTTAATAAAAATAAACAAACGTGGTACCAAAATAAAGCTAGGGTGATGTACATCACCCCTGTAACCTTGGATTGTGCTCAAGGTTTCAATCAAGTGAGAAATCTGAACTTGAAAATCCAGGTATGCAAACTGAAATGCTTCAAATCATAAAATCAAGACCACCATTGGCCTGCCTCTTGCTCGAGGACTTCAGAAAACAATTTAAACACAAGCAATTCACATTGTATGATGAGATTCAGATCAAAATAGTTGAGTGATTAGAGTAGCTTTGAACATCACAATTCCTTCAAACTTTTGCTTCCAATTTGATTAGGAGATGATGAGGATGCAAGGCTTAGGAATTGAAACTTGAAGATCAACTGATTGTGTTGAAATTCAAGCTTGAATTTGAAAAATAAAAATGGAAATTCCTTTGAGTATGGTTGGGTTTTCACTTCAGCAGAGTTTCAGGTTGCCTTAAGGTTGATTTTTGAATGAGCATGGCAATGTATTTATAGCTGAGCTGCAAGCAAAGTGATGCAATACTCGTGTGCGTGAAGCTTTGGGTCCTCCATGCATGGGCCTGTATAGGCGCATGTGAGGCCCAAAATTGGATGGTAATGCAAGCTGATATCATTTTAAAATGGTTTGGACATGCAAAAGTCCTGCTGTTAGCTTATGCATGAAGATTCAAAGTGAATTGCATAATTGGACATAAACCTTCACCTCTTCGAAAGTCCCATATAGAAAATTCAAACATGATCATGTGAGTAATGGTTGGAAATGTCTTGACATAATGAACAAAAGCTATGTTGGGCAAAAATCCATTTGGAGTTTGAAAATTTGTGAAAACTGGCCTTGAAGTTTGAGGTACAAAACATGCCTAGGTTTCCTTTGAATTTTTTTCCCAAAAGTGACCAACTTCAAGCCCTTCTGATCCAATGATGAAAGCTTCAAATCGAAAAACCTCCAATATCAAAGTTGTAGATATTTTCAATATGATCAATTTGGACTTAAATTTTGCATCATTTGGATTTTTTATGAGGAAGTTATGGGCACTTGAAGTTGGACTTTTTCAAGATTCAATGGTTTTGGTCCAAAGTGACCTATAATGTTTTGTATTATCAAATGTGTTTCTTTTAGGATTATGAAATTTTGTCCAACATAAAATTTTAAGTAGACATCTTCATATTTCAATTTAAATTGTTCTAACCTAAAAATAATAAAAAATAAGGAAGTTAGGTCCTTGGGAAGTTGACCCAAAATTAGGGTTTTAGTCAAAATGACCCATAATGTTTTGAAATGAATGATGACCTTACAAGTTTAAAACGGATTTTTGATGAACATGAAAGTTGTTCATATGGTTCTTAAGAACATTGTTTCTCTTGGGGTCATCTTCATTTGACAAACACATCAAAAGGTAGGTCTTAGGGATCCTCAGTTTAGTTAGATGACTTGACTGGTCAACTTCTCAAGGCCAAACTTCAAATCTTGATGAATGAATGATTGAGGATACTCACATAAGCTCATATATGCATAAAACAATGAATGAAAGGACTTCCCTTGATTAGATTTGATCATATATTAAGGTTGCTTCATGATCAAGGCACAGTCAATGCATAGTTGAATTAGGGTTTCCTTAGGAAACAAGCCTCAAGCTGTTTAGTTTATCTTGATCAAATTGGAAAATTGAGATACTTGGGAGACATATATGATGATTTAGAGCTTTGGGAACCATTTTCATGCTTGCTTTAATCTTCATATGGCCATTTCATTGAGCATAGGAGCCTCCTAGGAGCAAGGGCACATGTGATCACTTGAGCTTCAAAACAAAAGAGGTTAGTGACATATTTTTGTGCTTTTTGTTAGTAAACAAAATAAGAAAAGCAATAATATACAATTAAAGCATGCTTGGTCGTTCAAACCACTCACACAAGTCCCACCCTAGGGTAAAGGAGCCAAACATGCTATGATCCTTGAGGCAAATGCAATGAGCAATGATATGATGCCCTGAGGGATCTTAGGGTCAAAATTAGGGTCTTACAGATGCCCCTATTTAAGGTCATTCTAGCCCAAGATATAAAGGTTAAAATCTTCATCTTAACGAGGTAGAATGGGCTTAAATAATAACAAAGAGATGAATTTTGGTCCCTAAGAGACCTCATGATGCAGATGTATGCATGCAAAAGTTAATACTCTATGGGGAAATATGGCCACAAAGCAAAAAGAAACCAGAGAGACCAAAAGTCCATAGGAGTAACACACTCACTAGGGAGACAGAGACTCTGGGGGAAAATAGGGTAAAGATGCGTGAGCAGGTCACGACTTGAAAAACTTGCTGAGAGACACGAAGGGATTCCATGAAAATAAATTAATGGAAAGACTCGAGCTGACGCAAAGATGCATGTATTGGGGAATATGCCAATACAACAAAACTGTCCACAAAGGATACTTCGGATAAAAATCCGGACTCAGATGGGGAAATCCATAAAGGACTCAGCTGAGGAAGAAAACAACGAGATATTACCGGTTACTGGGTAATAAACTCAAAGAGAGACATGTTATCAAAACACCGGTTACTGGGTGAGAGAAAAACACGCTCAGGGAGAAAGAATATCTAAGATCGGTATAAGGGTGAGAGATATCAATCATCCGAAACATACGAGGAGGACCTAAAAGGTATATCTTAACTCAGGAAAATCGGACTCCATAGGGGACAAAAAGTCATAATAGAGAGCAGAAGGAAGGAACACCAGGGATACCGGTTACTGGGCATATAATAGGTGACCAACCAGGCATGAATTGGGAACATATCCAAGACACTCATCATCCAAAAAGGAGGGCTGAAAAAAAAAGCAAACTCGATTTACAGTATGGACATTCGATTCCACAAGGAAATACGAATCTTACTCGACTGGGGAAGAAAAAGACTTCGACTGAAGAGCGCATGAGATATATTATCTATTACCGTCAGAACGTAGATAACATACTCGCACGGAAGATTATCCATAACCGGTTACTGGGTTAATAAAGGATAAATCGATCGAAAAGAAAGGACTTTGGGATACCGGTTACTGGGTATAAAATGATGACCAATCAAAAGGAGAAACAATCATTACCAATCAAAGGTAAATGAAAGATGACTCACGAGGGATGAATTCCAAGAGATATATCACCGGTTACTGGGTGGTATACTCAAAAAATGAAGGAATATCAATACCGAATATTGGATAAAGATAACTAACAAAGAGGGGATTACATCTACCGGTTACCGGGTAGAAAACCACAGAAATAGGACTTACAACTACCGGTTACTGGGTAGAAGGCCACAAAATCCACCGGGGGAAGATGGACAATTACTGGTTACTGAGCAATTGAACAACTAAACCACAGGGAACAATAGGGGGAATAACAAGAAAGGAGTCAATCTAGGAACAAACTAGAAAGACACAATTAACAAGACTCAACCCAATGAGGATATAACTCAGGGGAGTAATTCCATCCCTATATATAATTGGGGAGGAAACTGAAACAATAATCATCCACGAGGACATAACTCAGTGGGGAATATGAAAAGAAATATAGACACTTTCTGCCTATGGGGATGACTCTATATGGAGAGATCAAACACAGACATCTGCTTGGGGAAGAATATTTCACCAATAGAAGGAGATAACAAGCAAAGATATATGGAAAAGAATGCAAAATGAATATCTGTATGCTATAATTATACATGTATATGCGTGGTTTATGTATGATTAATGCTGACAAACAGACATATCTAACACAAACAATTCCGAGAATCAATGGACAGACATCCGGTATAACATCTCAAAAGAGAAAGGTCGGGCCCACAAGAGAAATCAATTCTGGTGAGGAGCATCAAATACCAGGGGACACCAATCACCGCTAGGGACAGAGACCACTGCAGGAGATAAGCCAAGGTCACAACTATCAACTGTCGGGGATAGGCAAAGTTTCAGTTGGGGAACATGCAGAGATATTGATAAGATCTGTCATAGAAGAATCTCTACTAGGGATCTTAACACGGATAAGATTCGTTGTAGAAGAAACTCTACTGGGGAACTTATCAAAGAAATAATGTGAAACTTTGTGGGGAACAACCACCGAACAGTTACTCATCAATCAAAACACTTCCTTCTCACTGCTGGAGAAACATCTCTACTGAGGGGAGAGAGAACCATTGCTCCGCTAGGGAAGGAAACAACACATCTTCCTTATCGCCGTCCAATATTGGAAGAAATCTTCAACCATGGAGGGGATACAAACGTCAAGCTAGGATCAGGAAACTCCACTGGGAATGGACTATATGCGACCAAACCGGGGATATTCTGCTGCAAGCAACCCTACCGGGGATGAGCTGTAGGACAACCTGCTGGAGATAACTACAAGTATCTTCGGAGGAACTGTCCTGGTTGAGGGAATCGTAAACAAATCCTTCATCAACACGTGCCATGCTGGGGATGAAAAGGGGAACAAACCCTTCACCAACTGCTCTAGGCAACTACTGTTGAGGAGATATTTGAAAGATAGTCTTGTAGGGATCACATGCTTTACTCCTGCTGAGGATGTCTACTCATGCTGGGAATTTCTGCTCTAAGACAAGCTTCCTCATAAATAAATAGCATATCAACTTTTATCAATCTATAAGGGATTTTAGGTCAGTCCACACAAGGGATGACAACCATATAGTTGATAAAACACAAATGCTAGACTCAGACTCTCTGGGGAGTTGCTGAGGATGCATCACTCTTCTCTGCGCTTGCTAGGGAGACAACCTGAAAGATGATGAAGAGGATACAAACATGCCAGAAATATGAACAAATGTCTTACCCTTTTGGAGACCGTACTATCCTTGGGAGAGCACCGAAAACATTCCATTTATCCTTTCAGTCATTGTGAATGTTCACTTTGTTTAAAAACAGTTTATGAAAAATTTATTTGTTTAAAACAATGATATTTATCAATTAAAACATGCAAACATTTGTTGAAAAGAAACAAATAAGAGTGCAAAGAATTGGATAAAGGCTCAAATTTATTTGATAGAATGGTAGTCCGCAAATGGCGAGACTCCATGGATCTTTACAAATTTAAAATTGGTGATATATATTGGAAAAAGGCTACATTGAACATAATGACCATTATATTTTTTCCTAGATTTCCCCAGGGTGAGGTACTCAATCTAGCGGGATATATATATTCAGTATATTTTTTTCATGTCTCTAACTTTTGCCTGGATCGCCCTTTCGGGTTTTCAATCCACCGAGACGCTCATTTTTGCCTAAGTCGCCCTTTCGAGTTTTCAACTTAGAGAGCTATTCTGTTTTTATTCTTAGGCGAAATATTTCTTGACTGCATCTGAATTCACAGGACGAGTGAAATCCTCCCCATCCATAGTTGTAAGTAACAAAGCACTGCCTAAAAAGGCTCTCTTAACAACATATGGACCCTCATAGTTTGGAGCCCACTTGCCCTTGGAATCGGGTGCGAAAGACAAGACTTTCTTGAGCACGATGTCACCTTCTCTGAACACACGAGGCTTGACCTTCTTACCAAAGGCTTTCTTCATCCTTTGCTGATATAACTGACCATGACACATGGAAGTTAATCTCTTCTCTTCAATCAAATTCAACTGGTTATAACAACTCTGAACCCATTCAGCCTCAGTCAACTTGGCTTTCATCAAGACTCTCATTGATGGGATCTCAACCTCCACGGGGAGCACAACCTCCATGCCATATACAAGAGAGAAAGGGGTTTCCCCTGTTGAAGTGCGGACAGATGTACGATAACCATGCAAAGCAAATGGAAACATCTCGTGCCAATGTTTGTATGTAACAACCATCTTCTGATTCGTCTTCTTGATGTTCTTGTTAGCAACCTCAATAGCCACATTCATCTTGGGTCTATAGGGAGAAGAATTATGGTGTGCAATCTTAAACTCGCTACACAGCTCTTTCATCATTTTGTTGTTCAAGTTAGATCCATTATCAGTAATGATCTTGTCTGGAACACCATATCGGCATATGAATTGGTTCTTGATAAACTTCATAACCACCTGCCTGGTCACATTCGCATATGATGCCGCTTCAACCCATTTGGTGAAGTAATCAATAGCTACGAGAATAAAACGATGATCGTTCGACGCCTTTGGCTCTATCATGCCAATCATGTCAATCCCCCACATGGAGAAAGGCCATGGTGAGGAAATTACATTCAGAAGTGTCGGGGGAATATGAATCTTATCCGCATAAATCTGACACTTGTGGCATTTCTTCACATATTTGCAGCAATCAGACTCCATTGTCAGCCAATAGTAGCCTTCTCTTAACATCTTCTTTGCCATGGCATGTCCATTGGAATGAGTACCAAATGAACCCTCATGGACTTCAGTCATTAACAGGTCTGCTTCGTGTCTATCCACCCATCTGAGCAAAACCATGTCAAAATTCCTCTTGTAAAGCACATCACCATTGAGGTAGAAACTGCCAGATAGTCTCCTCAAAGTCTTCTTATCTTTAACAGATGCCCCAGGCGGGTAAGTGTGACTTTAGAGAAAGCATTTGATATCATAATACCATGGCTTATCATCTTTCACTTCTTCAACTGCAAATACATGAGTTGGTCTATCCAAGCGCATCATAGTAATATTGGGGACTTCATTCCAATATTTCACCATAATCATCGAAGCAAGCATAGCAAGAGCATCTGCCATTCGATTCTCATCTCGAGGAATATGATGGAAGTCAACCTTAGTAAAGAAAGTTGAAATCCTCCTCGCATAATCTCTATATGGGATGAGGCCAGGTTGGTTCGTCTCCCATTCACCCTTAATCTGATTAACAACAAGGGCCGAATCACCATAAACATCAAGATGTTTGATCCTAAGATCAATACACTCTTCCAAACCCAAAATACAAGCCTCATATTCCGTCATATTATTCGTGCATTTGAAAGTTAGCCTTGCTGTAAAAGGAAAATGTGTGCCCTGAGGAGTAATAATCACTGCCCCAATACCATTTCCATATTGATTAACAGCGCCATCGAACACCATACCCCATCGGGAACCAGGCTCTAGCCCTTCATCGAGCGTAGGCTCGTCGCAATCTTTCATCTTCAAATACAGAATCTCCTCATCTGGGAATTCGTACTGAACAGACTGATAATCCTCAATTGGTTAATGTGCCAAGTGGTCAGCCAAGATACTACCTTTAATAGCTTTCTGAGCTCGATACTCAATGTCATACTCAGATAACAATATCTGCCAACAGGCAATTCTCCCAGTTAAAGCAGGCTTCTCAAAGATATACTTGATTGGATCCATTTTGGATATCAACCAAGTCATATGATTCAACATATACTGGCGTAAACGCTTAACGGCCCAAGCCAAAGCACAACATGTCTTCTCAAGCATTGAGTACCGAGACTTATAATCAGTAAACTTCTTACTCAAGTAGTATATTGCATATTCTTTCTTCCCTGATTCATCTTGCTGACCCAATACACAACCCATGGAGTCATCAAGCACTGTCAAATACATAATCAATGGTCTCCCTTCAACAAGCGGAGATAGAAGCGGAGGCTCAGATAGATACTCTTTGATACCCGTGTCAGCCCCCTGTTTTCAGGGTTTCCACTGGTTGTTTCTACACATGCTGACACGGGCCGTGTCAACTGACACGAGCACCCATGTCAGCCCCTTGTTTTCGTTTATTTTTCGCTTTTCATTAAGTCTTTGACCTCCATTCTTCCGGTACGCAACTTTCGGACTTGTTATTTGACTTGGAAACCAAACAGTACTACACAGAAACGCATAAAATGCGACAAAAAGAGAAAAGCTACTAATGCAACATAAAACAAGTGGAATTTCAGAAAATGAAATAAACTAAAGAAATCACTAAAATAAAGAGCAAAATGTTACCGATTCTTGAAGATTCAATGCTGGATAGATGATGAAAGTTAAGTGTAAATGGTGACCGATCAATGGTTACCCCCAAATTTCGCATCCACGATGGTTTCCCGATTTCTGAGTTTAGCCACACTTTAACTTTGACACATCTTTTAGGCTATAGATTTTCACACTCTCACCAAATCTCTCGGGATCAAAGTGTATACACTCAAGAAAAACAGAGCATGCAAAGTCAACTCTTAGGTTTAAATACAGATACCTTCATAACAAGAAACACACAACACACACTATTCGAGGGCTTTTTCGGTTGTAGCGGGGCTAAGGTGTAAGGTGGGGAGTTAAAACAAAAAAAGGAGATACTAGGGGTTCAAGCTCAGATTTCGTGTTGTTACCCACGTACTGTTGTTCAAATTTAAAACTCGGGGGTATTTCTTCTGGACACCGTTCTTGTTGAGGTTCATTGGCTCATATATTTTCTTTTATCGCTCTTTTGAGCATGCTTTTTGCCAACCATAATACTTCTAGATAAGTGCTTCATGATCTCTTTTTTTTTCTCTTTTTTTCATTTGAATTTTCTCATCTTTTTGCACTTATCTATGGTTCGCCAGTGTCCCCAAATTTTGATGAAACCCTAAACTTAGGCTTTTCAACAGCTTCGGGGTAAACAACACTTATCTAAGCAAGGTGTGGTAGTGTATGAGCTTATGGCTATATATAGTGGTAAAATAACAAAAAAAAGAAATATGGCTCAAATTTGGTGAGCGAAGGGTAATAATGACGGGTTGGCTGGAAAGGCTCAGGGTTAAAATACAAAAATAATGCCTCAGTGTGTACAATGTGTTATGAAATTTCAGTATCTCTAATGCAAACCCAGAGAGACAAAGACATACCTGAACAACTCTCATGATGACAAGTGTTTGGATTTTTGTAGTTCTTACCATGTTTTGTCTAGCTTTCAGGCTTCCAAGATATCTCTCAGTGTGATGTAGCTTCGTCTTCTCTTCGGTTACAGAGTGTCCCTAAAAAATCCAGTGACAGAGAGTTGCGTCTGATTTTTCGGGTCAGTAGCATCAACCTTCGGGGGTTCCAGAAGAGCAAGTAGAGGGGTGTGTCTTCCATCCAATCGCTCCAAGCTTCATCGTTCATCCGACACGAATGTCCTTTATCTATAACACATAGAGTACCACACAACTAATTAACACAAAAACATTAAGAACAAAAAAAATAACAAAAACAAGAAATAATAAAAAAAACCCACACTTGAACTAAACATTGTCCGCAATGTTTAATCCAAGATAGAGAGGGACTCACACCGGTTCATTGTGGTGGCGGAAATTGCAACATCAGACGTTGCATCATCGCGTGCATCTCGTCCATCAGAGTCCCTTGACGGGCTTGCTCTACACCTTGGCGTGTTTGCTCCGCTCGGAGATCGCCAATTTCTGTTTTCATCCATGACCATTGGTCCGGCGTCACATATGACAAACTGGCACCTGGGTGCATGGAGTCCTCTGGTGGAGTAGAAAATTGCTTCTGATATTGCATCTCTTCCTGTACTTCTTCCTCCGGTGGGTCACCTACATCAAATGTGTCAGCATTGTGCTCGTCCATATCATCTTGGACGGCACTTTCATATAGCCAATTGGCCGTGTTTGAAATGCTAATTCGTGCAGGGTCAAAAAGAGCCATAATAAACTGACTCGAACTCATTAAGGCATAGTAATCAGAACTTGTGAAATCATACCTTGCTGGACCAATGCGTTCATGTCCAGTTTGCTCTTACCTGCTACCAGTGTCTCAGTAAGTGCAGCCACGTCATATCCGAAATGGTGGGCAATCTGAGTGATGATTCCCCCTATGGAGATTCCCCCTTAGGCTGCTCTCCCCACGGGACACAGATAATCTGCAGCAAATGCTGCAACGCTCACAGCTACCCGGTTTTCCATGGCAAACAAAAATAACAGTTTCCTCTGGGTGGCTACACCTGTACTGTCACCCCTAGAAAAAATGTGAAAGCCAGCACCTTCCGGGCATACCTGAAATAGGGATTTTGAATACCCGATGCCTTCGCCCCTTTAGCCACATAGTCGGATCGTCCCGTAATGGCCAACCATAAAGTCTTAGCATCAAAGCTGTCTGGTATGGCTCCGGGGCCATAAAGGGGTATGCGAAGAATTTCACCCAGCTGCTCCACTGTCAACTCGTGGTCGACATTGTATAACCTGAAATACATTGTTCCTCCAAAGTACATCGTTTCACCCGTCCAACCTTTTTTAAGCTTGAACTCAATTGTGCTCAGAAATTCTAAGGTGATGCGCTCATAGGTTGGCGCTTTAGAATGCACAAACTCAAGAATTCCTAGAACATGGAACGTCCTATCCAATTCTTTAGACAAACCTAATTAAAATAGAGTATCAGAGCAAAGGTACCTTGTTAGAGTGATTTCCGTTTGACGTGAGATGCGTACCTCCGTTCATGCTCCGGGTTGGATGACGGATTGTCGGTTTCCGTGGACGAGATGATTCCACAACTGCTTGCTTCCCTTTGGAGATTCTTTTCAGCGGCATTTTTGTTTCCTGAAACACAATTTATCACCCAAAAAAAATTAAGGAAAACGGAAAAAGATTACCGTAGCTTTGTAAAGGATGGCGAGTAGAGCAACTTTCATGAAGGGTGTCGGCAATTTGGATAGAGTATGACACTAATGTTGGGAGCTTTAAGGTAGTTTGGTAATGGAGGAAGGTTAAGAAAATTAGAGGAAGGATAAGGATGATGTGAAATGAGAGAGAGAGAGAGAGTGAAAGAAAATCAGATTTTATTGGTAGATTAAGGGTAAAATGTGTTTAAGTGGTGAAAATTTTGGGTGGGGTCCATAAAAACACAAAAAGACGAAATTTGAAAAATATGGCCATTGGGCCTGACACGGGCGGCCATGTCAGGCCACTGTAATTTGAGGCATCTCCCAACCCTCCTGACACGGGCGCCCGTGTCAGGGCCCTGTTTTTTCAAAAAAAATCGACTTTTCCATTGTTTTTGGTTCTATCCCTGTTCTTATGGTATCCGACAATCTTCTATGAGTTTAACTCAACCCTTCTCTTCTGAACTGCGCGATGTAACCGTGAACCTACGAATAAACCTGTAAACACACCAAACATCGAAATAGTTAGATAAAAACCGTATGGGTTGCCTCCCACGGAGCGTTGCGTTTAACGTCGCATGGCTCGACGGTCATTGTTAGATGCCCAAAAGTGCTTATTTGAGCTATCAAACGTGGGCATCTTTCACTCCTTTTTGTCGAGAAAGTGTTCGAAACCGCCCTTGCTTTTGATGATTTGCAATACAATGTTAAATGATCTTGGTACCTTTAATTTGTGAGTTATTGTGCAGGAATTAGGCATGAAAGAATAGAAAATGAAGGCACAAGAAAGTTGGCAAAGGAACCAAGAAAGGAAGCATTCATCAGCATGCTCGCTAGGCGAGTGATGTAGCGAAGTGCTCGCTAGGCGAGCACCCAGCGAGCTGCCACCGAACACTCCCAGACATGGACAAAACCACAGCTAGCACTTACTCGCTAGGCGAGCCTCTAGCGAGCTTCCAGCGAGCAATTCCAGTAGCAAAACATCAAAACTCGCTGGAGCGAAGGAGGAAGCGTGGGCTTCGCCTAGCGAAGGATTCTTCGCCAAGCGAACGTGTACGTTTTGGACTTAGAAGATTCTTCTGGGCGCAGGTGCCTCAGGTGGCTGATTTTGGGGCTCGCTAGGCGAACCATTCTGCTCGCCTAGCGAGCATGACAGCTCAAGAACCAGTACTATAAGTAGCAGGGGCTACTTTTTGGAAACATACTTTTACACTTAGATATTTTCCATCATTTTTCTAGAGTGATTTTGTGACCTAGAAACCCATTTTTCTCATATTTCTTCATCTCTTAACAATATTCCACAAAAAGAAGGTGGATTCCCATCCAATCTCGATTCTTCGACTCGGATGTTGATCAACCTTCTTCCGAAACTTGTTGACGAAGCTACCATGAAAATGAGTAGCTAAGTCCTTCATTTTGTCAAGGTTAGATGTAGATGATCATAAGCTTTGTATGTACATGGGATGATCTTCATTTGTAAACTCTTTAATGATGAATGTATGGTGAAAACTTTGTTTTATTGATAACTCTTTGTGTTGGTTTATGATCGAGAGATGTTTTCCAACTCTTTACCTAGGTTTTCATCTAATCTTGTTTGTTAGCTAGAGATAGTAATGAATGATTTTGTTCATCATAAAGTCGAACTAAAAAGTTGTCATTTTGATAGATTGTGTGAGAGACCAACAATGGATCAAAATGGGAAAACCCACAATGTGTGTTAGAGATAAACACATTGGGAGGACTTTGTGAAATAGTTTATCATCTAAAGAAGTTTATGAGTTTTGTTTGATCGAACATATGCATGCAAAGTGATCGTCGAACCCTAACTTTGACAATATTTCTCAAACTTTAAAACCAAAACTTTTACCGCAATTTCTTACTTTTTATGCAAGCTACCGTTACCGAAAACCTAAAACCCCCTTGTTACTTAAAGTTAAGAATTTAACAACTGTTGAACGGCGGCGATATCTCACAATCCCTGTGGAGACGATAACAAAAACCCGACACTCTAAACCCCACACTCAACAAAATGGCGCCGTTGCCGGGAATTGTGAATTGATATTGTAAGACCCCAATTTTGTCCTTAAGAATCCTCATGGCATCATATCATTGCATTTCATAGCCTCAAGGATCATTGAGCATCTTGGCTTCCTTTCCCTTTGGGTGGGATCTCCTGTGGGTGGTTTGAGATCACCAGGCATGCTTGCATTGTATATCTTTGCTTTTCTTGTTCTATTCACTAACCAAAAGCACAAAAATATGTCATTAACTTTTTATTTTGCAATTTAAGCAATCACATGTCAAGCACTTCAAGAGCATCCTTTATGCAAGAGATGATGGTATTTTCTTTGGTATGAGGACCACATGATCATTATGTTGAGCTTATGTGAGCTATGGTTTCATTTTGAAGCAATATCCCCAAGTGGTAAAGGCTCAAGTTCATCAAAGCATGTCAAGGTCATCTGAGGACCAAATATGCAACTGTGCAGTTAATTGAGGGCTTTGAGGTGGGGAAATGATTTGAAACACTCCATTCATGTTCAAACAAGACCTATTCATCATGTCAAACATCTATCTTGAAGATTTTGAAGTCATGACAAAAGTTTCCAAAAATGGAAAGTGACATGTAATTTCAAGTTTCCAAAAATGGCAAGTTTTGGTCCACATTCAACTTGACTTTTCAACATCAAAGAAGTTTCAAATGGATTTTTGGTGAACATGAAAGTTGAATATATTTGTCTCCCCTTTTCAAAAAGTCCTATTTCATGATCATTTGATGATTGGTTGAGAAGTTATGGCCAAATGATCACAAAGTATACATGGAAGTTCAAAATGACATAACTTTTGATTCAAAACTCCAATTTGGTCCACTCTTTTTGCAAAATGCTTGTCATGACCAAGAGATTTCAAATCAACCTTTGCCATGCATGGAAGAAGCTCATATGACCACTTGTTCATACATGTGCATTTTGGAGGGAATTTTGATAATTCAAATTTGGTTGATCATGCAAGCCAAATACCAATTCCATGATGATTATTGAATGATTTTAAGTGAATTTGAACCTTGCATGGGTAATGTTCACGTGCTACATGGCCATGCTAGGTGCATTTGGCAATTTTGCAATTCACCTCACATCTCTCTAATTAAGATTAACCAATGCTTAATTGTAATTTCAGTGTGATTAGTGGACCATATATAAGCTAAACCCTAACTGTTTTGCAAAGGGAATAACAGAATTCAGATCAAAATTTCCATTTCCCTCCAAAATTCTCTCACTTTGATTTTCAATTTTCTTCACATAAACATCAAATTTCTTTGCATAATCATGATCATGGAGTATCACTGAGCAAGATTCAACAACTGGTTTGAAGAATTCTGTCCAGAATCGTGCAGATCCAAAGCTTCAACATGTCAATGGATTTCTGAAATGAGCTTGATTCAGGTTGTTTCAAGTGTTGTTTCTTGCATAAAGCTTCTAGTCAAGAATAAAGGAGTAGATCTGGAGAGTTTGGAGGCTTGAGGACACGATTTCAACCACTGCCATTTCAAGTAAGTGAAATTTTCGTCCTCTCCTTTTGCCATTTTAAGACCATATAAATATAGATTTCTTTGCCTGGATCATGTAGATATAAGTAGAATTGAAAATGATCAAGTATTGTGCATGTTATGTTGATTTAAAGTTTGGATCTAGAAAGAGTTTTTGCTCGATTTGGAAAATCCATGAGGTTTTAGGATGTTTTGAATACATATTCGTGATCTACGTGAGAAGAACTTTCGATTGGTGTATGGCTCGATAAAATCTGGAAAAATTTTTGTTGCATCTCCGCCGGAGACGGCCGGAGAAGACGACCGGAGCTTAGCTCCGGCGTCTCTGCATGTCCTAGGGTTTTTGCCATGTGGACCTGCTGATTGTGTGTTTGCCTGGCTGTTTCATTGGTTCATGTGTGTTTGACTGGCCACGTGTTGCTTTGACTTGCTGATTGTGCGTGCCACATATTAAATGAAACGCATCGTTTCATGAGCGCTTTTGATCCTTCCATGCGTGTGTTCGATCCTTGGTTGTGCATTTGCTGAATTAATTTGAATTTGTTTCATTTTCCCTCCATTTTACATATTATTTCTTTTTATTTTACTCATCTTGAAAAAATCATAAAAAATAGTAGAATGATCCAAATTGAATCCAATTGTTTTTCACATTCTTGTTTTGATCTCTAGTTTTTTATAGCATTTATTTCATGAATTGTTTGATTCTGGATTTTTAATTGTGAATTTTTGATTGAACCTTATGCCAAATTGATATGCTACATTCATTGCTTTGTGAAATGCTCATCTTTAATCCAATTGATCTGAATTTTTGTGTGCTTAATCTTCACACGTGATATGATTTTTGAGCATTGGTTTGGAATTTTTATCATATGCCATCACTGTTTTGGACACATGAAGATGTAGCGTGACAATTTGTGTCACATCTTTTGCCTTGCATTTGTGCATTTTTGTTCACCTATCATTTGAGCTCTTCTGAATTTGATTTTTTGCATGATGTTTGTTCATAACATGAGTAGCTTGCATAAAACATTTCATAGCCATTGGATGCATTTCTGTTTTGATTTGGATTTTCTAATTTGGATGTCCAATTTTGTGCTCACTTGCTTTCCTTTGATTTA
Source organism: Lathyrus oleraceus (assembly GCF_024323335.1). NCBI lineage: Eukaryota > Viridiplantae > Streptophyta > Magnoliopsida > Fabales > Fabaceae > Lathyrus > Lathyrus oleraceus. The sequence goes on along the minus strand of NC_066579.1, from coordinate 33,330,935 downwards.
CATTGACCATTTGATGCATTTGCCTTATGAATTGATGCTGGTCCTTTTGAGGACATTTTATGACATGTTTGAATGTGCTTTATGCAAAAGATTGACTTCTGTTTTGATCATTTGATTTGGTTTTGAACCTAGTCTTTGTACTAGTGTTTTGTACATGAACTAATTGTGCTTTGTGTTTCAGGTTTGGACATTTAGCTTTGATGGTTGGTTTGATCTCACTTTGTGAGATACAAATGCTTTTGAGTACTAACTCTTACTGTTTTGTAGGTTATAATTGATGCTCATTGCCTCACTTGATTGCTTGAGCATTGTTCATTGAGTTGTAAATATTGGAAAGTTCCACTGTCTGTCTGTTGGTTTTCTGATTGAGATATTAACTGTTTAGCTTTTGTACAGGTACATTAGTTGCTTGCTTTTAGCTCTTGCTTGAGCTTTGGATTATGGTTGATACACCACTTAGGTAGCTACTCTCTTACTCCATGTAGTCTGGAAGTCCTGTCACCTTTTTGGCAGGCATTTTGCCTGAAGTCCTCCTTTAGAGGCTCTGATTGTGTTTGTTTATATTTGTGCCAAAGACCTCCAAGTGAGGCATGTTACTTGATAAGTCCTCCTAAGTGAAGAGGCAATTGACAGATAGAAGGGATTAGCAATCAATCCCCTGTTATTCAGTAAGTCGTTCTTTATGCTCGCACTACGTGCTGATGCTCTAGAACATGTACCCAAGATCTTTGTATAGAGTCAGTCAAGTGGAATAGGATCCCTCTTTTTGGACCCCACGCTTTCTTTGTCATAAGCTCACCCGGGCCAGGGTTAAGAGCATGAGGTATCATCCTCATTTCCATTTTGATCAGCTTCACCCTAACTCTCAATGTTAGTGGTTAAGAGCTACAAACTACACTTGTACCGTTTGGGCTTGTTTGTCGAGGTTGATATGACCCCTCTTGACTAAAGCCCACCCTTTGATTGAGCCCCTTGTTTGTATATAGTGTGTGATGCATTGTTTGCTTGCTTGCTTTTGATGTGTTTGCATTTTGATGTTTGTTTGTTTTGAGGAGTTAGATATAAGTCCATCTATTGGCATTCTGTTTCCTGTTTGTTGAGGAGTTAGATGTAAGACCATCTATTGGCATTCTGTTTCCTGTTGTTGTTTGGAGTCGAATATAAGTCCATCTATTGGCATTCTGTTTCCTGTTTGTCTTTTGGAGTTGGATATAAGTCCATATATTGGCATTCTGTTTCCTGTTCGTTTTTTGGAGTTGGATGTAAGTCCATTGATTGGCATTCTGTTTCCTCTTTTTGTGTTCTCTAATGAGACTTGCTTATTGCTTTTACTTTGTGTTGCCTGATTCCAAAGGAACTTACTTGGATCATCTCTATGATCTCGAGAAAGGAACTCCTATTGTAGCTTTATCCCTTATCCCCCACCTCTTGCATGCTTAACCTTGATCCTTTTTCATCCTTAACCTAAACCAAAAATCTTTTTGTGCAAACATTTGACTTGTTTTCAACATTAGAAACCTAGGCCTTATGCCTTTGATTTTCAAACTTTCTTTTCATAATACTCATTTTGAATTGAATCTTTAAGTCAACTTTGACCATTTTGTACATACTTCTAATTGGTTAATTCAACTCACTTAAAATGTCTTTTATGGTTCCACATGTCCCCTTCTTAATCAAATTTTTCATGCATTAGCCATAGATCTGAATTATCTTAGTGGTTGATGTAAATCTCACCGCATCCTTAGTGGTTGGATCGTAAGACTTCCATACTTATTATAGGGTTAACCCCTCACTAGTATGTCGAAGCCATCCCCACATGGTGGATTGTTGGTTCAGGTCGAGTTTTCTCCCTTTGATAACGTAAGACCTTAGGGCTTTTGTTTAAAATCAATCCACTCACTTGTTTTGAAATTTTTTACCCGAACTACGGGGTTTTGATCCTTATCTTTCATGAGAGGGTACGTAGGCAATGGGTTTATCCATCCAAACACAAAATGTAAATAAACTTGTATATTCTTTTCTCATCTCTTCAATCATGTTTGCACAAATAATTTTCACAAAAACAATAACATTACAACAAGTGTGAAAAGAGGTTCCCTAGGAGTACCTAGGATGTTGTGGGTGCCTAACACCTTCCCATGACATAACCAACCCCCTTACCCAGATCTCTGACCTTCTTTTACTAGTTTTGTTTGTAAAACTTTTAGGTTTTTGTTCGCTTTTTAACCTTTCCTTTGGATAAATAGAAGTGCGGTGGCGACTCGACTTTGTATGATTTGGATCTAGTTAATATTTCCAATGGTAACGAATACACCGCTATAGATATTGCGAGCATCGCAATAGTTGCTTAATTTTTAACTTCCGAATTTTTAACTTGTGCTTGTTAAGTTATTTGGTTTAGTGTGCAACTTTCGTTTTATGCGAGGGCAGATTCCTGAGGACCAACTTCTTTTTGATCCCGAGATCGAAAGAACCGCAAGGAGATTGAATAGCAGAACAAGACGAAGGAGGCAACAAGCTAGACAACAACAAGAACAAGGAGAAGGTTCTTCTATAACACACTCACCACCACCTTTCACACCTATCATGGATCCACCACCACAACCACCGCCCATTTCCACACCATGTGTCAACAATCCAAGGAATACTGCTCAGTTTTCCAACCACACGGGAAGGCAAGTCGAGATGAAGACGAGAACTCTTAACTTGCTATATGGAAGTTCATTCACCGGAATGGACCATGAAGACCCCTTTTCTTTTCTCACCAAATTTTACGAGATAGCATTGGAAGCCGGAGTAGATCAAGCTCAAGAGCTACCGTTGTTCAAAAGACTATTTCCTCATGCTTTGCTCGGCAAAGCCAAAGATTGGTACTTGGATCAAACACCTGCAGTCATGACGGATTGGAACGTGTTGGAAGAGAAGTTCATTGAAAGATTTTTCTCCCACAACCAGTTCATGGAATCCAAAACGGCTATCTTCGTGTTTTCGCAAGGAGCCAACGAATCATTGAATGAGGCATGGGAGAGATTTAAATCCATGCTTCGGAAGTGCAAAGGGCATGGTTTTGACGAATTGACGCAAATCTACATTTTCAAGAATGGCCTTCAACCTAATTGCAAGACTTTGTTGGATGCTACCTCGGGTGGTTCTTTGTTGTCTAAAAGCACCGACGAAGCTACGGATATCATTAACCGTATGGCTCTAAATGACCTCCAAAGTCAAAGTAGAGGCAACACTTTGAAGAAACTGGGAGTGCTTGAACTTGGGACAAACGATGCTATTCTTGCCCAAAACAAACTCATTTCACAACAAGTTGAACTCTTAACTCAACAAATAAAAGAGTTGAGAGAGCCTTCAAAAGCTAAACAAATAGCTTGTTGTGAGCTTTGCAAGGGTGAGCATGACACCGGGTTTTGTCCACCTCCCGGGTTCGAAGAAGTGAATTACATGGCGAACCAACGAGACTACCAACCGAGGCAACAACAACAACAACCGTATCAACCATATCCTCAAAATCAACAACAACACTTTCAAGGGAATCAAGGGTTCCAACCGAGGGCTAACTATTACCATAACCAAGGTTATGGGGGTGGTTCTTCTAGCCGTCAAAACCCTCCCCAAAATCCTTACCAACCTCAACAACCGTCGGTCGTGACTTCAAAGTTAGAAGAGACATTGACACAATTTATGCAAACATCGATGGCTAATCAAAAGAGTAACGATGCGGCAATCAAAAATCTCGAAACTCAAGTCGGTCAACTTGCTAAACAACTAGCGGAACAACAACCCGGACCATCTTTTTCGGCGAACACGCAAACGAATCCTAAAGAGCATTGTAAAGCGATAACGACGAGAAGTGGAAGGGAGTTGATTAGTGAGAGTGAAAAAAGAGAGAATGAGAAGAAAGATGAGGAGAAAAAAATAGAGGATAGTATTGATGGTGAAGTTGGGGAGTGGAGTGGGGAAGAAGTTGAAAAGGATGAAAAAAATGGTGAAGTAGAAAATAAAGAAAGTGTGGAAGTCGAAAAAAATAAGAGTGACGAAGTGATGGTGGAGGTAGTGAAAAAGAAAAGAGAGAGGAATACTAGAGTTGCTAAAGGAAAGGAGGTAGTGAGAGCTACTCCAATCCAAAACCTTCCATATCCACATGCTCCATCTAAGAGGGAGAATGAACGGCATTACGCCCGGTTCATGGATATTTTCAAACAACTTCAAGTGAACATTCCGTTTGTCAAAGCATTGGAGCAAATGCCTAAGTATGCGAAATTCATGAAAGACATACTTACTAAAAAGCGGAGGTACACGGAACCAGAGACCATTGTTGATCCGTTCATACATCCTTAATATCAATGGAACTTGGGTGTTGATAAGGTGAAAACCATAATCCACCAAAATGAATGATTGATATTAAGGATGATTGAGCCGGTTCATGTATCCCTAATATCAATGGAACTTGGGTGTCGATAAGGTGAAAACCATAATCCACCAAAACGGATGATTGATATTAAGGATAATATGAGCCATCCCATGACCTTTGTTTGGTGTGCTTTGCTTGATCCTTGAGTGTGATTGCTGCATTCATGCATTCATGCATTCATCTGCATCCATATCATCAGATAAAAAGAAAATTTTCAAGGAACTTAAGGGGTTTATTTGCAAAATTTTCAGACATGGAAAGACAAAAAAGGAATACAAAGAAGTACAGCTTCAGACAGCCCGATCTGAAAGAGTTAAGGAATCTGACATCCTATGTACTAGATCCCTTGGGTTTCAAAGCTCGTTTCGGGAAGCTTCTTCCTCTTCTGACTACTCAGGTTGATGAAGGGTTGATGGGTACTTTGGTGCAGTTCTATGATCCTCTGTATCGCTGCTTCACTTTTCCAGACTTTCAGCTTTTTCCTACCCTTGAGGAGTATGCTTATCTAGTGGGTATACCTATTCTGGATCAGTTGTCGTTCAGTGGCTTGGAGAGTATTCCTACTTCTCAAGAGATAGCTAACATGTTGCACATAGATGAATCCTTGGTTAAAGCTCATATGACTACCAAAGGTGGAATTCAAGGTCTCCCTTATGAGTTCCTCATTGCTCAAGCTACTGTTTATGGGAAGGCCATGAGTGAGGATGCCTTTGAGGCCATATTTGTGCTTCTCATCTATGGATTGGTATTGTTCCCCAACATCGACAAGTTTGTGGATGTGAACGCTATTAGGATCTTCTCTGCTCTTAATCCCGTTCCGACTCTGTTGGGTGATACCTATTTCTCTTTGCATCTGAGGAATGCAAAGGGTGGTGGCGCCATTCTGTGCTGTTTGCCTCTATTGTATAAGTGGTTTATTTCTCACTTACCTCAGACAGTCTCCTTCAAGGAGAACAAAGGATGTCTACGGTGGTCCACGAGACTTATGTCTCTCACTAATGATGATATCTCTTGGTACAACCATGCATATGATGGTGTGCAGATTATTAACTCTTGTGGTGAATTCTCCAATGTGCCTCTTCTTGGTACATGTGGTGGGATTAGCTACAACCCTATTTTAGCACGTCGTCAGCTTGGGTACCCCCTAAAGGATAAACCTAATAACGTTCTGTTAGAAGGTGTGTTCTTTCAGGAGGGTAAAGATCCCTAAGTCTTGAAGGGCAGAATGGTTCGCGCTTGGCGCAAGATTCACAAGAAAGGCAGGAAGGAGTTAGGTCCGAAGAATTGCATTGCTTTGGAGCTGTATACTACTTGGGTAAGGAAGAGAGCATCTGAGTATCTCATGCCTTACGATTATCCGAAACCTACGCCTTTGATTGTGGTTGGGCCTTCAACCCTCCCTAATCAAGGGGTAGAGGAGTTGAGAGACGAAGACCTATCACGTGCCTGGATCCGTGAAAGGGAAGAGTTGCTTCAACAGATCAAGGAGAAAGATGCTCTGATTGAGTTCCTCAAGCATCAGGTGATTGATGACCCTGACGATGCATGGACTTCTCTACTTCCTCAGTCTTCCAAGTTCTGGAAAAGGAGGTATGACAGACTCGCCAAAGAGAAAGCAGATATGGAGGCAGCCTATGAGAGAGAAGTGAAGAAGCTTTGTGCAGCTTATCTTCCGGTGCCCCGAGCTTCTAGGGATCCATAGGATGATTATTTTCCTTTTCTCTTGTAATATGATTGACAATGTTGTACTTCTTTCTCCTGATATTAATTAATGAGATATTTCCAAATGCGATAAAATGCTTAATATTTTCAAAAATTTGCAAATAACACCCTAAAGTTCCTTTGAAATAAAAACAAATCATATGCACAAGCATTGCATGCATCATATGCATAAGCAGGTTTTGTTTCCAGCCTCTGGTCCTGTGGTCTAACTCTGTGCTCTTCATTTATTTTGAAGACAAGCTGACTCACTGGTACTACACTAGAGCCAACTCTTCCAGATTAATGGATCATCTATAGCAAGAGAACCGAGGCTCTCCTGGTTAGCCACTTGTCTTCCTTCTCATACATAGATGTTGAGGATGAAGTTGGAACTCCTTTCCAAGCTTTATCTATAGCCGAGCCTGTTGAGAAGAGAACTCCTTCATTTACTTCCTATCGAGATGCGAAATTGGCCATTGAATGTGGTGCAATTGCTGGTCTAGGAAAAATGATCAAGCTGGAAGACAATAAGTCTCGGGCTGGCATTGGCTATTCTTCTGGGGTCTTCAATGAGAAAGGGTTGTTCAAGAGTGGAGGTTTCATCCACACCGGTCAGAGTGAGGAAGCTGCTACTGTCTTGGAAGAGGATGCAGAGGATTCTGACAATTTTGTCATCCCTGGTGGGATCTGTAACAATTGGATCGTTGTGGATGTTCCTACAGACATTCATAAGTCAGAGTAATAATCACTTTGTTTAAAAACCCTTCTCCCATGCCAAAAGGAGAAGTGATGACATTGTTGGCATCATTTATACAATGATATTTTCATTCAATAAATTCATGTTAAATGTCTGTTTTTCCAATTATTTTCCATTTTCGCTTTTTGCATGAAATTGGTGATCACAAAAAACCCTAAAAAACAAGAATAAAATCAATCTTTTCATCTGCATAATGATTGCCTTGTGTGATTTCTAAAAAGCTTTTATATCCAAAATCATTATGCAGGTTGATTCCTAAACCCATTGAACATAATGATCCAACGCCATCTCCCAATTTTGAATTCCCTGTATTCGAAGTGGAGGAAGATGATGTTGAAGAGATTCCTGACGAGATTACCCGTCTACTTGAGCATGAAAAGAAGATCATTCAGCCGCATCTTGAGAATCTGGAAACAGTCAACTTGGGGTCTGAAGATTGTGTTCGAATAGTGAAAATTGGGGCACACCTGGAAGAATCTGTTAAGAAGGGGTTGATCGAATTGCTACAAGAATATGTTGATATCTTTGCTTGGTCGTATGAAGACATGCCAGGTCTGGATACAGATATTGTGCAACATTTCCTGCCCTTGAAGCCTGAGTGTGTGCCTGTGAAGCAGAAGCTCAGAAGAACTCATCCCGATATGGCAGTGAAGATCAAAGAAGAAGTTCAGAAGCAAATTGATGCGGGGTTTCTGGTGACTTCTACGTATCCTCAATGGGTGGCCAATATTGTGCCCGTGCCTAAAAAAGACGGAAAAGTACGGATGTGTGTGGACTATAGAGATTTGAATAAAGCTAGTCCTAAAGATGATTTCCCTATACCACACATTGATATGTTGGTAGACAATAGAGCTAAATTCAATATCTTCTCATTTATGGACGGATTTTCCGGATATAACCAGATTAAGATGGCACCCGAGGATATGGAGAAGACAACATTCATCACACCTTGGGGAACATTCTGTTATCGAGTGATGCCCTTCGGTTTGAAGAACGCTGGAGCCACGTATCAACGAGCTATGACTACCTTGTTTCATGACATGATGCACAAGGAGATCGAGGTATATGTCGATGATATGATTGCTAAGTCAAGAACAGAAGTTGAACATGTTAAACACTTGTTGCAGCTTTTTCAGCGTCTGAGGAAGTACAAGCTTCGTCTAAATCCGAACAAGTGTACATTTGGAGTCCGTTCTGGAAAATTATTGGGCTTCATTGTTAGCGAAAGAGGTATTGAGGTTGATTCTGCAAAGGTCAAAGTAATACAAGAGATGCCTGCGCCCAAGACTGAAAAGCAAGTCCGAGGTTTTCTTGGTCGCTTGAATTATATTTCCAGATTCATATCCCACATGACTGCCACATGTGCGCCGATATTCAAGCTCCTCCGGAAAGATCAGTCTCATGATTGGACCGAGGATTGCCAGAAAGCTTTCGACAGTATCAAAGAGTATCTGTCTGAACCTCCGATCTTGTCTCCGCCTGTAGAAGGAAGACCTTTGATCATGTATCTGACTGTTCTTGAAGACTCCATGGGTTGTGTCCTTGGTCAGCAAGACGAACCAGGAAAGAAAGAATGTGCTATTTACTACCTGAGTAAGAAGTTCACTGATTGTGAGTCTCGATACTCAATGCTTGAGAAGACATGTTGTGCTTTTGCTTGGTCCTCTAAGCGTTTACGCCAGTATATGATAAATCATACAACTTGGTTAATATCCAGAATGGATCCAATCAAGTACATCTTTGAGAAGCCTGCTTTAACCGGGAGGATTGCCCGTTGGCAGATGTTGTTATCTGAGTATGATATCGAGTATCGAGCTCAGAAAGCTATCAAAGGTAGTATCTTGGCTGACCACTTGGCACACCAGCCTATTGAAGATCATCAGTCAGTTCAGTATGACTTCTTGGATGAGGCGATTCTGTATTTGAAGATGAAAGATTGTGATGAGCCTACACTCGATGAAGGGCCAGAGCCTGGTTCCAGATGGAGTAGGGTATTTGATGGCGCTGTAAATCAGTATGGAAATGGTATCGGGGCAGTAATCATTACTCCTCAGGGCACACATTTTCCTTTTACACCAAGGCTAACTTTTAAATGCACGAATAATATGGCTGAGTACGAAGCCTGCATTATGGGATTAGAGGAATGCATCGATCTAAGGATCAAGCACCTTGATGTTTATGGTGATTCGGCCCTTGTTGTCAATCAGATCAAGGGTGAATAGGAGACGAATCAACCTAGTCTTATTCCATACAGAAATTATGCGAGGAGGATTTCAACATTCTTTACTAAGGTTGACTTCCATCATATTCCTCGAGAAGATAATCGGATGGCGGATGCTCTTGCTACGCTTGCTTCGATGATTGTGGTGAAGTATTGGAATGAAGTTCCCAATATCATTGTGATGCACTTGGATAGACCAGCTCATGTATTTGCAGTTGAAGAAGCGAAAGATGATAAGCCATGGTATTATGACATCAAGTGTTTCCTCCAGAATCAGGTCTACCAGCCTGGGGCATCTGTGAAAGATAGGAAAACTTTGAGGAGATTGTCAGGCAGTTTCTACCTCAATGGCGAAGTGTTGTATAAGAGAAATTTTGACATGGTTATGCTCAGATGCGTGGATACACATGAAGCAGACCTGTTGATGACGGAGGTCCATGAGTGTTCATTTGGTACTCATTCCAATGGACATGCCATGGCTAGAAAGATGTTGAGAGCAGGCTACTATTGGCTGACAATGAAGTTTGACTGCTGCAAATATGTGAAGAAATGCCACAAGTGTCAGATTTATGCGGATAAGATTCATATTCCTCCGACACTTCTGAATGTGATTTCATCACCATGGCCTTTCTCCATGTGGGGAATTGACATGATTGGCATGATTGAGCCGAAAGCGTCCAATGGACACAGGTTTATTCTCGTAGCAATTGATTACTTCACTAAGTGGGTTGAAGTTGCGTCATATGCAAGTGTGACCAGGCAGGTGGTCGTAAAGTTCATCAAGAATCAACTCATATGCCGCTATGGTGTGCCTGATAAGATCATTACTGATAATGGATCTAACTTGAATAATAAGATAATGGAAGAGCTGTGTAGCGAGTTCAAGATTGCACATCATAATTCTTCTCCTTACAGACCCAAGATGAATGGGGCTGTTGAAGCTGCTAACAAGAATATCAAGAAGATTATCCAGAAGATGGTTGTCACGTACAAAGATTGGCATGAGATGCTGCCATTTGCTTTGCATGGATATCGTACACATGTCCGCACTTCAACAGGGGCAACCCATTTCTCTCTTGTTTACGGCATGGAGGCTGTACTCCCAGTAGAGGTGGAGATCCCATCAATGAGAGTCTTGATGGAGGCCAAGTTGACTGATGCTGAATGGATTCAGAGTCGTTATGACCAGTTGAATTTGATCGAAGAGAAGAGATTGACTGCCATGTGTCATGGTCAGTTATATCAACAGAGAATGAAGAAAGCATTCGATAAGAAGGTCAAGCCTCGTGTGTTCCGAGAAGGTGACCTTGTGCTCAAGAATGTCTTGTCTTTCGCGCCCGATTCTAGGGGCAAGTGGGCTCCAAACTATGAAGGTCCATATGTTGTTAAGAGAGCCTTTTTAGGCGGTGCTTTAATGCTTACAACTATGGATGGGGAGGATTTCACTCGTCCTGTGAATTCAAATGCAGTCAAGAAATACTTTGCCTAAAAATAAAAACAGAATAGCTCGCTAAGTTGAAAACCCGAAAGGGCGGCTTAGGCAAAAATGAGCGTCTCGGTGGATTGAAAACCCGAAAGGGCGACCCAGGCAAAAATTAGAGACATAAAAAAATATTTGCATCCCGCTAGATTGAGTACCTCACCCTGGGGAAATCTAGGCAAAAATTAGGGATTTGGCAAGTAACTGCATCCTGACAAGACTTGTTCTACATCTGTCATCCGTCAAAGATTCTTGTTCATTCGTCGTCTACTGAAGCTTCGAATACATCGAATCCGGAATTGGTGGAGAAATGGTCATTATGTTCAATGTAGCCCTTTTCCAATATATATCACCAATTTCAAACTTGTAAAGATCTATGGAGTCTTGCCATTTGCAGGCTACCATTCCATCAAATGAATTTGAGCTTTTATCCAATTATTTGCACTCTTATTTGTTTCTATTCAACAAATGTTTTGCATGTTTTAATTGATAAAATATCATTGTTTTAAATAAGAAAATTTTTCACAAATTGTTTTTTAAACAAAGTGAACATTCACGATGATAAAAAGATACTTAGGAGATCCTCATTGCTCTCCCAAGGGTGGTATGATTTCCAACAGGGTAAGACATTTGTTCATTTCCCCGGCATCGTTTGTATCCTATTCCTCCGGAGCCTTTTGTGGTTTTTTTCCCTAGCAGAGTGCCTTTCTTGGCTTCGTTCCCTTAGCAGAGTGTTGGGACGATTTATTCATGCTCCAGATCTCCAGCAGAGCAGTAATTTTCTCCCCTCGGGTGTGTTCTCTCTGGAAGATTGGAATTGGTGGTTTCTTCCTCAGTGAAGTCGTTAGAGCAGTAGTCTTCCCTTTATCCATCGGATAGACTCCCCGGTAGAGCTGCTCATGTGGTAGAAGTGGTCTCATCTTGACTCCTATCCCAGGTTGGAATGTTTATTGATTCCTCCCCTAGCAGAAGAGCAGTGGTCTTCCCTCTTCAGCCGATGTGTTCCTTTGGAAGGTTCGGTATTTGGCGGGTGATCCCCAGTATTCCTCCATTTCCTCAGATATATCCCCAGCGGAGTTGTTGATGTGTTGGATCTTACCTTTGATGATGTTATCCCCTGCAGAGATATCGTTGATGCTTGGTATCTCTTATCCACAGCTGAGTTTTTGGTGGTGGATTTTATCTGTGATAGTTCATCCCCAAATAGAGTTGTTGGTGTGGTGGATCGTATCTGTGTTAACAGTTTCCCCCAACCAGAGTTGCGTTTCTGGTAGATTCTACTTGTGCTTTGAGCACTTCTTCCCAGCTGAGACTGATGATTCATCCCTGCGGAGTTTTGTGATTTCACTGCCTCCCCAACAGAGTTACGGCTGCAGCAGTTTCTGCCCGTGCAATGAATCCTTTCCCCAGGAGAGATTGATGGTTCAGCCCGGAGTGGTATGCTTGTTGATATATTCATCATTTATCCCTGTAGCAGAGTGACGATCTTTTCTCCTCAGCAGGCGTGATCTCCTTGGCGAGTTTGGTACTTGGTGTTTATTTCACCAGTTTCCTCTTATCCCTCAGTTAGACTCCCCAGTAGGGTTGCAGTATGGATTCCCCAGTAGAGTTGCTGATGGATTCTCCAGTAGAGTTGCTTTTGTGGCAGTTTCTTCCAGTGCCATGACTCTTTTCCCTAGACGGATTGATTGATGATCCATCACTCAGAGATTTTGTGATTTCCTGATATCTCTGATTCTCCAGCAAGATCTTTGCTTCCTAGCATCTGGATCTCCAGCAGATTGGATACTCTCCAGTTGGAATTCCTGGCTTTCTCTCTTGAGATGTAGTATCGGGTGGCTGTGTGCCTTTTCCTGGACCTGTTTGTGTTAGATATGTCTGTTTGTCAGCATTCATCATACATAAACCACGCATATACATGCATGATTATAACATTCAGATATTCATGTTGCATTCTTTGCCATATATCTTTTGTTTGTTATCTCCTGCTATTTGGTGGTGTATTTCCCCAAGCAGATGTGGGTGTGTCTGATCCCTCCATATAGAGTCAGTCCCATAAGCAGAAAGTGTTTATCTTTCATGCCATTTCCCCACTGAGCTATATCCTCGTGGACGACGGTTGTTTCTGTTTCCTCCCAACACACATATTGGGATGGATTTCCCTATTGAGTTATATCCTCATTAGGACGAGTCTCGATTCAGTTTGCCTTTTTGGTTTGTTCCTAAATCGGCCCTTTTCTGACTGTCTCTGGCGTTTCCCTGTGGTAGATGAATAATTTGCTCAGTAACCGGCAATCATTCACCTTATCCTCAGCGGATTTTGTGGCTTCTACCCAGTAACCGGTAGTTGTAAGTCCTATCTTTGTGGTTTTCTACCCAGTATTCGGTAGTTATAAATCCTACTTTCATCCCCTAGCAAAGGTAACCTTTGTGGTTCATCCTGGTTGATGGCGGATTTTGTGGTCTTCTACCCAGTATTCGGTAGTTGTAAATCCTATGTTTTTTCTCCCCATCGGAGTCTGTGCTTCCCCGTGGTAGATGAATAATTGCTCAGTAATCGGCAATCATTCACCTTATCCTCAGCTGAGTCTTTGGTCTTATACCCAGTACCCGGTAGTTGTAAATCCTATTTCTCCCTTTGCAGAGTTAACCTTTATTGTTCATCCTAACCGATGATGGTTACTCTTCTGTGGTTTTCTACCCAGTATCCGGTAGATGTAATCCCCTCTTTGATGGTTATCTTCATCCAGTATTCGATGTTGATATTCCCTCCTTCTTGTGGATAATCGCTCTGAGTAAGCAATTTTATCCTCAGCGGGTCCTCTTTCATTTACTGTTTGCCGGTAATGTTTATTGCTCCCTTTTGATTGGCCATCATTATATACCTAGTTTTGGTATCCCGATGCCTTTCTTTTCGGTGGATTTATCCTTTATTAACCCAGTAACCGGTTATGGATAATCTTCCATGCGAGTATATTATCTATGTTCTGACGGTAATAGATAATATATCTCATGCACTCTTCAGTCGAAACCTTTCGTGTTTCCCCAATTGAGTAAGATTCGTTGTCCCTTTGCAGAATCGAATATTCATTCTATCCCATTTGTTTGGATAATTGCTCTGTTTGCGCAATTTATCCCCAGCGAGTCATCTTTCGTCTTCCCTGTTGTTGTTGGTAACGATTGTTTCTCTTTTTGGTCGATTTATCCTTTATTAACCCAGTAACCGGTTGTGGATAATCTTCCATGCGAGTATATTATCTACGTTCTGACGGTAATAGATAATATATCTCATGCACTCTTTGGTTGAAGTCTTTTGTTGTTCTTCCCCAATTGAGTAAGATTCGTATTCTTGTTTTGGAATCAAATGTCCATCCTATAAACAAGATTGCTTTTCCAGCTTTCTTCAGGATGATGAGTGTTTTGGCTCATACACCAATTCACGTTTCGGTCGATTCATCCTTTATTAACCTACAACCCGGTTATGGATAATCTTCCATGCGAGTATATTATCTACGTTCTGACGGTAATAGATAATATATATCATGCGCTCTTCGGTCGAAGCTTTTTGTTCTTCCCCAGTCAAGTAAGATTCGTATTCTTTGTAGAATCGAATGTCCATCCTATAAACAAGTCTGCTTTTCCAGCTTTCTTCAGGATGATGAGTGTTTTGGCACACAAATCAATTCACGCTTTGGTCGCTCACCTATTATATACCCAGTAACCGGTATCCCTGGTGTTCCTTCCTTTCTGCTCCCTATTATGACCTTGGTCCCCTGTGTAGTCAGATTTTCCTGAGTCGAAATATACCTTTTCAGGTCTTCCTCAGATGTTTTGGTTGATTGATATCTCTCACCCTTATACCGGTCTTAGATATTCATTCTTCCTGAGTTTGTTACCCAGTAACCGGTAACACCTCATCCTTTTGCTTTCCCTGGAGTGTTTCTTTTTAGATTTCCCCAGCGGAGTTTCTGTTGTGATTCTTCCTTTTGTTGTGTTGGCGTATTCCCCAATACATGCATTTTCCCCGGCAGGGATGTTTTATTCCAATCGTTCCCCAGCCTGAGTCCGGATTTTTATCCGAAGTATCCGTTGTGGATAGTTTTGCTGTGTTGGCGTATTCCCCAATACATGCATCTTCGAGTCAGTTCGAGTCTTTCCATTTGGTTTTGTTTCCCTTGGGAAACTCTTTTCCCCAGTAAAGTCTCTAGCTTCAAGTCGTGACCTGCTCACGCATTTCCTTCTTGTTCCCTACAAGAGTCCCGTTAGAGTCTCGGTTCCCATGGAGTGAACTACTCCTATGGATTGTCCATTTATCCTGATGTCTTTTCTTATTTGTGGACACATATCCCCACAGAATTGTTTGTTTTTGCATACATACATTTGCATCATAAGGTCTCTTAGGGACCAAAATTTATCTCTTTGTTATTATTTAAGCCCATTCTATCTCGTCGAGACGAAGATTTTAACCTTCACTTCTCCGGCTAGAATGATCTTAAATAGGGGCATCTGTAAGACCCCAATTTTGTCCCTAAGATCCCTCATGGCATCATATCATTGCATTTCATAGCCTCAAGGATCATTGAGCATCTTGGCTTCCTTTCCCTTTGGGTGGGATATCCTGTGGGTGGTTTGAGATCACCAGGCATGCTTGCATTATATATCTTTGCTTTTCTTGTTCTATTCACTAACCAAAAGCACAAAAATATGTCATTAACTTTTTATTTTGCAATTTAAGCAATCACAGGTCAAGCACTTCAAGAGCATCCTTTGTGCAAGAGATGATGGTATTTTATTTGGTATGAGGACCACATGATCATTATGTTGAGCTTATGTGAGATATGGTTTCATTTTGAAGCAATATCCCCAAGTGGTAAAGGCTCAAGTTCATCAAAGCATGTCAAGGTCATCTGAGGACCAAATATGCAACTATGTAGTTAATTGAGGGCTTTGAGGTGGGGAAATGATTTGAAACACTCCATTCATGTTCAAACAAGGCCTATTCATCATGTCAAACATCTATCTTGAAGATTTTAAAGTCATGACAAAAGTTTCCAAAAATGGAAAGTGACCTGTAATTTCAAGTTTCCAAAAATGGCAAGTTTTGGTCCACATTCAACTTGACTTTTCAACATCAAAGAAGTTTCAAATAGATTTTTGGTGAACATGAAAGTTGAATATATTTGTCTCCCCTTTTCAAAAAGTCCTATTTCATGATCATCTGATGATTGGTTGAGAAGTTATGGCCAAATGATCACAAAGTATACATGGAAGTTCAAAGTGACATAACTTTTGATTCAAAACTCCAATTTGGTCCACTCTTTTTGCAAAATGCTTGTCATGACCAAGAGATTTCAAATCAACCTTTGCCATGCATGGAAGAAGCTCATATGACCACTTGTTCATACATGTGCATTTTGGAGGGAATTTTGATAATTCAAATTTGGTTGATCATGCAAGCCAAATACCAATTCCATGATGATTATTGAATGATTTTAAGTGAATTTGAACCTTGCATGGGTACTGTTCACGTGCTACATGGCCATGCTAGGTGCATTTGGAAATTTTGCAATTCACCTCATATCTCTCTAATTAAGATTAACCAATGCTTAATTGTAATTTCAGTGTGATTAGTGGACCATATATAAGCTAAACCCTAACTGTTTTGCAAAGGGAATAACAGAATTCAGATCAAAATTTCCATTTCCCTCCAAAATTCTCTCACTTTGATTTTCAATTTTCTTCACATAAACATCAAATTTCTTTGCATAATCATGATCATGGAGTATCACTGAGCAAGATTCAACAACTGGTTTGAAGAATTCTGTCCAGAATCGTGCAGATCCAAAGCTTCAACATGTCAATGGATTTCTGAAATTGAGCTTGATTCAGGTTGTTTCAAGTGTTGTTTCTTGCATAAAGCTTCTAGTCAAGCATAAAGGAGTAGATCTGGAGAGTTTGGAGGCTTGAGGACACGATTTCAACCACTGCCATTTCAAGTTAGTGAAATTTTCGTCCTCTCCTTTTGCCATTTTAAGACCATAGAAATGTAGATTTCCTTGCCTGGATCATGTAGATATAAGTAGAATTGAAAATGATCAAGTATTGTGCATGTTATGTTGATTTAAAGTTTGGATCTAGAAAGAGTTCTTAATCGATCTGGAAAATCCATGAGGTTTTAGGATGTTTTGAATGCATATTCGTGATCTACGTGAGAAGAACTTTCGATTGGTGTATGGCTCGATGAAATCTGGAAAAAAATTTGTTGCATCTCCGTCGGAGACGGCCGGAGAAGACGACCGGAGCTTAGCTCCGGCGTCTCTGCGTGTCCTAGGGTTTTTGCCATGTGGACCTGCTGATTGTGCGTTTGCCTGGCTATTTCATTGGTTCGTGTGTGTTTGACTGGCCACGTGTTGCTTTGACTTGCTGATTGTGTGTGCCACATATTAAATGAAACGCAGCGTTTCATGAGCGCTTTTGATCCTTCCATGCGTGTGTTCGATCCTTGGTTGTGCATTTGCTGAATTAATTTGAATTTGTTTCATTTTCCCTCCAATTTCCATATTATTTCATTTTATTTTACTCATTTTGAAAAAA
Organism: Lathyrus oleraceus; assembly: GCF_024323335.1. NCBI lineage: Eukaryota > Viridiplantae > Streptophyta > Magnoliopsida > Fabales > Fabaceae > Lathyrus > Lathyrus oleraceus. The sequence continues at coordinate 33,313,762 of NC_066579.1, read as the reverse complement.
TCATAAAAAATAGTAGAATGATCCAAATTGAATCCAATTTTTTTTCACATTCTTGGTTTGATCTCTAGTTTTTTATAGCATTTATTTCATGAATTGTTTCATTCTGAATTTTTTATTGTGAATTTTTTATTGAACCTTATGCGAAATTGATATGCTACATTCATTGCTTTGTGAAATGCTCATCTTTAATCCAATTGATCTAAATTTTTGTGTGATTAATCTTCACATGTGATATGATTTTTGAGCATTGGTTTGGAATTTTTATCATATGCCATAACTGTTTTGGACACATGAAGATGTAGTGTGACAATTTGTGTCACATCTTTTGCCTTGCATTTGTGCATTTTTGTTCACCTATCATTTGAGCTCTTCTGGATTTGATTTTTTGCATGATGTTTGTTCATAACATGAGTAGCTTGCATAAAACATTTCATAGCCATTGGATGCATTTCTGTTTTGATTTGGATTTTTTAATTTGGATGTCGAATTTTGTGCTCACTTGCTTGCCTTTGATTTACATTGACCATTTGATGCATTTGCCTTATGAATTGATGTTGGTCCTTTTGAGGACATTTTATGACATGTTTGAATGTGCTTTATGCAAAAGATTGACTTCTGTTTTGATCATTTGATTTGGTTTTGAACCTAGTCTTTGTACTAGTGTTTTGTACATGAACTAATTGTGCTTTGTGTTTTAGGTTTGGACATTTAGCTTTGATGGTTGGTTTGATCTCACTTTGTGAGATACAAATGCTTTTGAGTACTAACTCTTGCTGTTTTGTAGGTTCTAATTGATGCTCATTGCCTCACTTGATTGCTTGAGCATTGTTCATTGAGTTGTAAATATTGGAGAGTTCCATTGTCTGTCTGTTGGTTTTCTGATTGAGATATTAACTGTTCAGCTTTTGTACAAGTACATTAGTTGCTTTCTTTTTATCTCTTGCTTGAGCTTTGGATTATGGTTGATACACCACTTAGGTAGCTACTCTCTTACTCCATGTAGTCTGGAAGTCCTATCACCTTTTTGGCAGGCATTTTGGCTGAAATCCTCCTTCAGAGGCTCTGGTTGTGTTTGTTTATATTTGTGCCAAAGACCTCCAAGTGAGGCATGTTACTTGATAAGTCCTCCTAAGTGAAGAGGTAATTGACAGATAGAAGGGATTAGCAATCAATCCCCTGTTATTCAGTGAGTCGTTCTTTATGCTCGCACTACGTGCTGATGCTCTAGAACATGTACCCAAGATCTTTGTATAGAGTCGGTCAAGTGGAATAGGATCCCTCTTTCTGGATCCCCACGCTTTCTTCGTCATAAGCTCACCCAGGCCAGGGTTAAGAGCATGAGGTCTCATCCTCATTTCCATTTTGATCAGCTTCACCCTAACTCTCAATGTTAGTGGTTAAGAGCTACAAACTACACTTGTACCGTTTGGGCTTGTTTGTCGAGGTTGATATGACCCCTCTTGACTAAAGCCCACCCTTTGATTGAGCCCCTTGTTTGTATATAGTGTGTGATGCATTGTTTTCTTGCTTGCTTTTGATGTGTTTGCATTTTGATGTTTGTTTGTTTTGAGGAGTTAGATATAAGTCCATCTATTGGCATTCTGTTTCCTGTTTGTTTGAGGAGTTAGATGTAAGACCATCTATTGGCATTCTGTTTCCTGTTGCTGTTTGGAGTCGGATATAAGTCCATCTATTGGCATTCTGTTTCCTGTTTATTTTTTGGAGTTGGATATAAGTCCATATATTGGCATTCTGTTTCCTGTTCGTTTTTTGGAGTTGGATGTAAGTCCATTGATTGGCATTCTGTTTCCTCTTTTTGTGTTCTCTTATGAGACTTGCTTATTGCTTTTACTTTGTGTTGCCTGATTCCAAAGGAACTTACTTGGATCATCTCTATGATCTCGAGAAAGGAACTCCTATTGTAGCTTTAGCCCTTATCCCCCACCTCTTGCATGCTTAACCTTGATCCTTTTTCATCCTTAACCCAAACCAAAAATCTTTTTGTGCAAACATTTGACTTGTTTTCAACATTAGAAACCTAGGCCTTATGCCTTTGATTTTCAAACTTTCTTTTCATAATACTCATTTTGAATTGAATCTTTAAGTCAACTTTGACCATTTTGTACATACTTCTAATTGGTTAATTCAACTCACTTCAAATGTCTTTTGTGGTTCCGCATGTCCACTTCTTAATCAAATTTTTCATGCATTAGCCATAGATCTGAATTATCTTAGTGGTTGATGTAAACCTCACCGCATCCTTAGTGGTTGGATCGTAAGACTTCCATACTTATTATAGGGTTAACCCCTCACTAGTATGTCGAATCCATCCCCACATGGTGGATTGTTGGTTCAGGTCGAGTTTTCTCCCTTTGATAACGAAAGACCTTATGGCTTTTGTTTAAAATCAATCCACTCACTTGTTTTGAAATTTTTTACCCGAACTACGGGTTTTTGATCCTTATCTTTCATGAGAGGGTACGTAGGCAATGGGTTTATCCATCCAAACACAAAATGTAAATAAACTTGTATATTATTTTCTCATCTCTTCAATCATGTTTGCACAAATAATTTTCACAAAAACAATAACATTACAACAAGTGTGAAAAGAGGTTCCCTAGGAGTACCTAGGATGTTGTGGGTGCCTAATACCTTCCCATGACATAACCAACCCCCTTACCCAGATCTCTGACCTTCTTTTACTAGTTTTGTTTGTAAAACTTTTAGGTTTTTGTTCGCTTTCTAACCTTTCCTTTAGATAAATAGAAGTGCGGTGGCGACTCGACTTTGTATGATTTACCTTGGATCTAGTTAATATTTCCAATGGTAACGAATACACCGCTACAGATATTGCGAGCATCGCAATAGTTGCTTAATTTTTAACTTCCGAATTTTTAACTTGTGCTTATTAAGTTGTTTGGTTTAGTGTGCAGCTTTCGTTTTATGCGAGGGCAAATTCCTGAGGACCAACTTCTTTTTGATCCCGAGATCGAAAGAACCGCAAGGAGACTGAATAGCAGAACAAGACGAAGGAGGCAACAAGCTAGACAACGACAAGAACAAGGAGAAGGTTCTTCTATAACACACACACCACCACCTTTCACACCTATCATGGATCCACCACCACAACCACCGCCCATTTCCACACCATGTGTCAACAGTCCAAGGAATACTGCTCAGTTTGCCAACCGCACGGGAAGGCAAGTCGAGATGAAGATGGGAACTCTTAACTTGCTATATGGAAGTCCATTCACCGGAATGGACCATGAAGACCCCTTTGCTTTTCTCACCAAATTTTACGAGATAGCATTGGAGGCCGGAGTAGATCAAGCTCAAGAGCTACCGTTGTTCAAAAGACTATTTCCTCATGCTTTGCTCGGCAAAGCCAAAGATTGGTACTTGGATCAAACACCTGCAGTCATGACGGATTGGAACGTGTTGGAAGAGAAGTTCATTGAAAGATTTTTCTCCCACAACCGGTTCATGGAATCCAAAATGGCTATCTTCGTGTTTTCGCAAGGAGCCAACGAATCATTGAATGAGGCATGGGAGAGATTTAAATCCATGCTTCGGAAGTGCAAAGGACATTGTTTTGAGAGAAGTGCCACTTCATGGTGACCGAGGGGATAATGCTTGGCCATAAAGTCTCTTCAAGAGGGCTTGAAGTTGATCGTGCTAAAGTAGAAGCGATTGAAAAGTTGCCTCCTCCGGCGAATGTGAAGGGAGTCCAAAGCTTTTTGGGGCATGCCGGTTTCTATCGGCGCTTTATCAAAGACTTCTCAAAGGTGGCTAAGCCTTTGAGTAATTTGCAAGCTAAGGATCAGGTATTTCTTTTAACTGATGAGTGTTTACAAGCTTTTGAAATTCTAAAGGAAGAATTGGTTACCGCTCCAATTATAGTCGCTCCAAATTGGAATTTAAATTTTGAGCTCATGTGTGATGCGAGCGACTATGCAATAGGAGGGGTATTAGGCCAAAGAAAAGAGAAAAAATTTCATGCGATACATTACGCAAGTAAAGTTCTTAATGAGGCTCAAGTTAACTATGCCACCACTGAAAAAGAATTACTTGCGATAGTGTATGCGCTTGAAAATTTTAGGTCTTATCTTATAGGGTCCAAGGTTGTAGTGTATACCGACCACTCGGCGATTAAATATTTGCTCACCAAACCGGACTCGAAGCAAAGGCTCATCCGTTGGATCTTCTTGTTGCAAGAATTTGATGTTGAAATCAAAGACAAGAAAGGATCGGAAAATTTGGTGGCGGATCATTTATCTCGCTTAGTTAATGTGGAGGTTACCGCTTCCGAGAAGGAAATCAGGGAAGAATTTCCTGATGAAAAACTTTTTAAAGTTCAAGTTAGGCCGTGGTTTGCAGACTTTGCGAACCACAAGGCTAGTGGTTTGGTGCCTCCCGACCTAACTTCGAACCAAAAAAGGAAATTTCTCTTGGATGCCAAGTACTACGTATGGGATGACCCATACTTGTTTAAGTTGGGTGGTGACAACCTTTTGAGGAGGTGCGTTACTGGCGATGAAGCGCAAAGCATCCTTTGGCATTTTCATAACTCGCCTTACGGCGGACACTATAATGGGGTAAGAACGGCCACTAAAGTCCTTCAGTCAGGATTTTATTGGCCCACTATTTTCAAAGACGCACATGCCCATGCGCAAAGTTGTGATAGTTGCTAGAGAAGCGGTGGGATTGGTAAGAGAGACGAGATGCCACTCCAAAACATCCAAGAGGTTGAAGTATTCGATTGTTGGGGTATCGATTTTGTTGGACCTTTCCCACCCTCTTATGGTAACGAGTATATGCTTGTGGCAGTTGACTACGTTTCTAAGTGGGTTGAGGTGATTGCCTCACCTCGGGCAGATGCTAAAACGGTAATCAAATTTTTGAAGAAAAACATCTTTTCCCGTTTTGGAACCCCCCGTGTGTTGATTGGTGACGGAGGGTCACACTTTTGTAATGCACCGTTAGAAAATGTTTTGAAACATTACGGTGTATCACATAGAGTGACGACTCCGTATCACCCACAAGCAAACGGTCAAGCCAAAGTCTCTAATCGTGAGATTAAGAGAATTCTTGTAAAAACCGTGTCAAATTCTAAAAAAGAGTGGTCACAAAAGTTGAATGAAGCCTTATGGGCATACCATACCTCTTTTAAAGCTCCAATTGGGCTAACTCCTTTTCAATTGGTGTTTGGTAAAACTTGCCATTTGCCGGTTGAATTGGAGCAGAAAGCTTTGTGGGCTCTGAAATTATTAAACTTTGATAAGGATTTGGCCGGTGAAAATAGAAAAGTGCAATTGCTTGAGTTGGAAGAGATGCGCAATGCCGCATATCACTCAAGTTGGTTGTACAAAGAAAAGGTAAAAGGGTATCATGACAAAAAGCTTCGGAAGAAGGAATTTATGCCCGGACAGTTGGTCCTATTGTTCAATTCCAGGTTGAAGCTATTCCCCAGAAAATTGAAATCTAAATGGTCTGGGCCATTTCAGGTCAAAGAAGTCAAGGAATATGGAGCTATTGTCATCGAGGACTTGGAAAAGAAAGAGAGTTGGACGGTTAATGGCCAGCGTTTGAAGGTTTATCTCGGCGGTCTTGTGGATCGCGTGAGCTGTGCTATCTCCTTGGATGCTCCTCTGTGAGCATCGAACCGTCGAGCTTATCCGACATTAAACAAGCGCTCGTTGGGAGGCACCCCAACATTGTAAGTATTTACAGCTTTCTGTTGTGTGGAATTGGTGTTCAAATTGTTGGAAACTTGCTGAGATGTGCTTTGCATGCTGTTTTGAAAAAACAAAATATCGTCATGCTCGCTAGCTTCTCGCTAGGCGAAGGCAGTAGCGAGCTGATTCGCTAGCTGCTCGCTAGGCGAAGCAGTAGCGAGTGCTGCATGGCAGAAACCCATTTAATTTTCAGCAGGCCACTCATTTGGGCCCAAAAACCATTTTTAAGTGTTGTAGTCTGAACCTCACAAACTCACAATCACTTTCTCACTTTCCATATCACACAAACCCTAACTGTTACATTGCAAACCCTAACCACTGTTGCATTTCAAATTCAATCGATCTCTCCAACCAGGTTTGTCCTATCTCATTTACTTTATGCTGTCAAGTTGTAAATTCTGAAGTATGAGACATTTTGGGTGAATTTGGAAGAGTGGGTATCATTAGGTTTTGCATGGGGTTTAGATTTGCATGTATCTTAGAACGATTCTTAGCATGATAAATCACTTAGTTTTGAAATGGGTACCATTAAACTTAGGGTTTTATGAATTTGGATGGTTATCGAATCAGAACCCAAAAACCCGTAACATTCGCTAGCATCTCGCTAGGTGAATCTGTGGCGAGCATTCGCTGCCACTTCGCTAAGCGAACCTGTAGTGAAGCTTCGCTAGGCGAAGCAGTAGCGACCATGACAGTAGTTGGTTTTTCTGTTTTGCTCTCTAATCTATTCTGTGGTTTTGTGTTGTTTCTTTCTATAATTTTACAGATGGCATCCAGGTCCAGCGTTTCGAAAAAGAGAAAGGTCGGGAGCACTTCCCGTACTATGCCCATACAGTTTGACACCGACAAATTCGTCGGGGCAAAGCAAGCCGCTCGCTATGTGGCTTTGGAAAAAAGAAAAATTTTGCCAGAAAAGAGGTTTATGATCAACCCCGAAGGCGACTACCGTACATTTGCTGGGTTGATTCATAGCAAAATATGGGACCGGTTGATCGCTCCACTCGAGAGCCATGACATCGAGATAGTGCGTGAGTTCTACGCGAACGCACTACCTAATGACGACGAGCCGTTCACTTGGACCACAAGAGTGTCCGACTGTCCGGTTGCGTTCGATCGGGATGCAATCAACCGAGTGATGGGTGAATCGCTCCATCTGGGAGCTAATGAGAGGGACACATACCATCGGGATTTGAGGCTACACAGAGACACCGACTCTATTTCTGCAGCCCTTTTATTTGAAGGAAAATCAGTTGAGTTGAACCCATCTGGGGTTCCTATGAGGTACCATAGGGAGGATATGATTCCCTTGGCTCAGCTGATCCTAATGCTGGTTCTGACCAATATTAAACCCAAGTCCCACACATCAACCGTGCCGATCCCAGTGGCACACTTGGTCCATTGCATTCTCACTAATATTCAGATCGATGTGGCGAGAATCATTATTTTAGAGTTGAAGGCCGTGATTGAGAGCGGGCTGAAGTCGGGGGCAAGAGTTAACTGCCCCCTTGCTTTTCCGTGTCTCATCATGGCTTTGTGCCAACAGTCGAGGGTGAAGCTACCATCCCGCAGCCAAGTGAGGATTCCACCCGCTATCGACGATAGATATCTGGCCAAGTATTGCAAGCCAAAGAACTTCAGGAGTAGTGCAGCTGCTGAGGATATCGGGGCTTCTGTTGGTCCTGGTGCTTTTCCTCAAGGATTTGATCCTTTCCAGCAGGTTGTCTGCAACTATAATTGGGATTGGATGGCGGCGACTCAGCGTGCCATGATTGATATTCACGATTCTATGCAGTTGTTACAGTTGCAGGTACGTGACCCTTCTGGAGAGCATCCGATGATGACGAGTGAGCAGTTCCTGCAGCACGCTAGCTGGCCTGTGGACAGGCCTGTTTTCGGAGAGGGGGCGGGTGCTGGCGCTTCTGGTGCTGATACTTCTGGTGGTGTTGAGGATGGTGATGACGATGATGATGAGGATGATTCCGGTTCTGAGGTCGGTAGTGATGAGAGTTCTGAGTCCTATAAGGACTAAGTTTTTATTTTTGTTATGTTGTATTTTCTTTGTATTTTTAGATATTTGGTTATGTACTTTTGGGGTGTTTTGTCCCCCACGCACATTTTTAACATTTTGAAGTAATGGTTATTATTTATGTTTTAAATTATTGTGTTTGGTTTAAATTTCTTTTGTTTTAATAAATTTTTGGTTGTTGAGTGTCAAACCTTCTAGATTGATTGCTCCTCAAAGAAGTATCCAATGAAGGTGGATCCGAGCTTGGATGTCAATGATAAAAATAAACAAGCGAATAATGCTAAGGTACATGGTTACCTCCAGTTAGAATTTTAGAATGCATTAAGAACTCTACTCTTTTTGTAATTGAATATTGTTCTTTTTGCAACATAATTGAATGAATGTTTCATCTAGGACTTAGAACCACAAATTGTGAGGAAACCTCCATTGTACACTTAAATGCTGAATTGTAATAAACTTTGTTGATTCATTTGATTCATGCTTGGTCTTTTATTATTGTAAATTTGTGGAAGCAATTAGAAATGATCAAGGCGCTTGTTTTCTTTCGAGCACAACCAGTTCCAAATACAACTTGCCTGTGAGCAGAGAGAGTATTCGTGAACCCCTTTGAGCTTAAACAGTTGAATCTCAGCTTGAAATAAGGCGAGATGTCAAAAATCTTTTTTCTTGAAACCCTGAAATTTTTGATAATTGTTCTTTTGCCGTAAAATGTCAAGAGCATTCACTTAGGGTGAGTAAGAGATAAGTTGGGGAGAACGAAAATGAGAATCGGTAGGTTCCACAACTCTTGAATAACCGAGCAAGCATTGAAAAAATATAAAAAATTAGAAAAGAGAAACATCTGTTTTGTGAATACGATGTGAAAAGAAAAGAAAAAATAGAGAAAATGAAAATGAATGCTTGCTTGGAAGAAAAATAGTGAAAAACAAAAATTGAGTTGTGAAATAAGAGTTGTGAAGGTTTCAAATGAGAAACAAGTGAAACGAAGTTGAGATGTGTGAATAGCTTGTACAGTGAATGTCTCTTTTGCATCGGCAAGTTCGTTTTCAATGGCCTTAAGATATGACCCTTGTTTGTAAACCTAACCAAGCTACAACCGGAAAAGACCTTAGTGATCTTCGTGCTTCCGCATTTTCATTTATAATTGTTAGACATTGTATGAATTGAATTGTCTTTTGCATTGTTTGTTGGAGAGTGAAATTGTCCCCGCGGTTGCAAACGCGTAATTGCTTCAATCCTTATTTGAAGAGGAGATATAGGGTGATTCATTCAGGATAACATTGTTGTGGATTGTTACATGTGTTGCATTGCTATAAAGCTTTAGTTCTTGTGTATTGTGTTATTCTAACCATTGGGAACTTGTGTCTGGTTGATTCGCTTGTGTTTGAGCCATTTTATCCGATTTCGGAGAAATCTTTTTCTTTAAGCAAATCCTCTTGTCCTTCAAGAGGCATACTTTGCTTGAGGGCAAGCAAGAATCTAGTTGGGGAGAGTTGTTAGATGCCCAAAAGTGCTTATTTGAGCTATCAAATGTGGGCATCTTTCACTCCTTTTTGTCGAGAAAGTGTTCGAAACCGCCCTTGCTTTTGATGATTTGCAATACAATGTTAAATGATCTTGGTACCTTTAGTTTGTGTGTTATTGTGCAGGAATTAGGCATGAAAGAATAGAAAATAAAGGCACAAGAAAGTTGGCAAAGGAACCAAGAAAGGAAGCATTCATCAGCATGCTCCCTAGGCGAGTGATGTAGCGAAGTGCTCGCTAGGCGAGCACCCAGCGAGCTGCCAGCGAACACTCCTAGACATGGACAAAACCACAGCTAGCACTTACTCGCTAGGTGAGCCTCTAGCGAGCTTCCAGCGAGCAATTCCAGTAGCAAAACATCAAAACTCGCTGAAGCGAAGGAGGAAGCGTGGGCTTCGCCTAGCGAAGGATTCTTCGCCTAACGAACATCTGCGTTCTGGACTTAGAAGATTCTTCTGGGCGCAGGTGTCTCAGGTGGCTCATTTTGGGGCTCGCTAGGCGAACCATTCTGCTCGCCTAGCGAGCATGACAACTCAGGAACCAGTACTATAAGTAGCAAGGGCTACTTTTTAGAAACATACTTTTACACTTAGATATTTTCCAGCATTTTTCTAGAGTGATTTTGTGACCTAGAAACCCATTTTTCTCATATTTCTTCATCTCATAACAATATTCCACAAAAAGAAGGTGGATTCCCATCCAATCTCGATTCTTCGACTCGGATGTTGATCAACCTTCTTCCGAAACTTGTTGACGAAGCTACCATGAAAATGAGTAGCTAAGTCCTTCATTTAGTCAAGGTTAGATGTAGATGATCATAAGCTTTGTATGTACATGGGATGATCTTCATTTGTAAACTCTTTAATGATGAATGTATGGTGAAAACTTTGTTTTATTGATAACTCTTTGTGTTGGTTTATGATCGAGAGATGTTTTCTAACTCTTTACCTAGGTTTTCATCCAATCTTGTTTGTTAGCTAGAGATAGTAATGAATGATTTTGTTCACCATAAAGTTGAACCAAAAAGTTGTCATTTTGATAGATTGTGTGAGAGATCACCAATGGATCAAAATGGGAAAACCCACAATGTGTGTTAGAGATAAACACATTGGGAGGACTTTGTGAAATAGTTTATCATCTAAAGGATTTTACGAGTTTTGTTTGATCGAACATATGCATGCAAAGTGATCGTCGAACCCTAACTTTGACAATATTTCTCAAACTTTAAAACCAAAACTTTTACCGCAATTTCTTACTTGTTATGCAAGCTACCGTTACCAAAAACCATATACCCCCTTGTTACTTAAAGTTAAGAATTTAACAACTGTCGAACGGCGGCGATATCTCATAATCCCTATGGAGACGATAACAAAAGCCCGACACTTTAAACCCCACACTCAACAGTCATCCCCCTCATCCTTGGAGACGAACATTCTCAATCAGACCACTTTCCCATCCTTGATAGCAGTGCTTCAATCTTTTTCCATTTACCTTGAAGATATCCCCATTATTTGGATTTTTCAGTTCGATAGCTCCATGGGGAAACACTTTGTGAACCACAAACGGACCCGACCACCCGGATTTCAACTTTCCTGGAAAATGCTTTAATCTGGAGTTGAACAAGAGCACCGGTTGTCCCTCAACAAACTCTTTTTTCTGTGGCCCAATATTGTCAGAAATATGATATATAGGACCTACGTCCAACAATTTCACCGCCTTTAAAGTAGCAGGGCATTTTCCTTCAGAATCTACAAACACATCTTTGAGGTTCTCCAGAAGTTGTTCCAACTCCGTTCCTTTCTTTGGCTCTTCACCTTCCTTATTAGAGTGAGGTAAGTGTATATCCCTCCACCGGTGTGTTCGAGATCCTTTCCACGGGGTTTGGGTATCCAGCAAGGCTAGCACTTAGGGGTCCCCGTTGTCCTTTTCTTTATCACTATCGGACTTGGACAAGCTCAACACTCTTTCCAAAGGTGACAGTGGTGCATTCAAAGGGCCATCATATGTTGTCACCTGATTCAGAACCTCTATAGTGTGACTGGTACAAATAATATCTTTTTCTTTCATGGTGTTTCGAACATTGATTTTCACTTCCTCATCATAAACCTTCAACGTCATGGTTCCTTCTTTTATGTTGATTACACACCTTCCCGTCTCCAAAAAGGGTCTACCAAGAATGAGAGGGATCTCTTCATCTTTCGGAATTTCTAGAATTACAAAATCAACCGGAAATACACACTTGTCAATTTTCACCAGGACATATTTAACAATACGATACAGTTTCTTGACAGAATGATCGGAGAATTGGAGTGTCATCTTGGTATCTTGCATCGCCCCTATACCAAGCTTCTTATAAATGGATAATGGCATGAGACTCATACTAGCTCCCAGATCAATAAGAGCTTTGTTGAACGACCTATCTCCAATAGTACACAGGTGTAGCACCTCAAATTTGCACCTCCCATTTGTATATACATTTCATTTTTAGGTCATTAATATTGCATTGTCATAGCATAGCCCATTGCATATCATCAGGCAAGACTGGTCAGGAGAGTCAACTGTGCAAAGCAACAAGAGCATTTGCCATGAGATCAAAGCCCTAGGTTGGTTCCATTGAGCTTACATGACCTAAGGATCATTTTGAAGTGGTTTGGCCAAGTGCTGAAGGCTCAGAGCTCATCAGTCCATGTGCAATTCATCTGAGGCCCACAAAAGTCAACAGAAGTCAACTGCAAAGTCAATTGTGGATTTGAAGGTGGGAAGTGGTTAGAGAGGCTTCATTCATGTTCAAACAAGTCTCATTTGACATTTCAAACATCAACATTGAAGAATTTGAAGTCAGATCAAGACTTTCCAAAAATAGCAGGTGACCTGTAATTTGAACTTTCCAAAAATGGAAAAGGTTTTGGACCAACTTCAACTCATAATTACATCATCAATAAAGCTTCAAATGAACTTTTGTCTAACATGAAAGTTGAAGATCTTTCTCTCCCATTTCCAAAAAGTCCAAGATCATGGATTTCTCATGTGTGGTTGAGGAGTTATGGTCCAATCATGGCAAAGTGTGTTCAAAAGTTCAAATGAGCATAACTTTCAAACCAAAACTCCAAATTGAGTGGTTCTTTTTGCATTTTGATCCTTATAACATGTATTTTCCAAGCATACCATTACATGGCATGAAATCTCATTGCATGATCTTTGGCTTATTCATGAAGATTTTTGAGAAAAATTTCATAAACTCATTTTGGTTAAGCATGGGCATACAAAACCAATTCAAAACCTTGCATGAACTCATTTTTAGTGAATTTGGGCCTTGAACTGGTACTGTTCACGTGCATGGCATGCATGTGAGGTGAAAACCTAATTTTGCACTTACACCACATAAGTGATTAATCACATTTGCATTTGGCTTAAGCTGGTTTTAAACATGTTTAGTAGGTGATATATACACTTAATCATTACTGTTTTCCATCATGAGCAACATTTCAGATCTAGAATCACAAAATCACCAAAACTTTTCTCAAAAATTTTCTTGCAATTCTTCACACAAGAAGCATTTCTTTTGATTGATTCATGATGCTGAAGCATTTTTTAGAAGATTTGAACGTGAATTCAAGGCAAATCGTGGCACTTTTGTTCAGATTCATAGCTTGAAGGTTCCATGGTGATTCCAAAATCTGCTGGATCCAGGCGCAGTTGAGCTTCAAGTTCATCATTAATCACTTCAATAAGCATTGTGGAGGAACTCTGAGGCATTGCCAAGCTTTGTGGAGCACGATTCCAGCTTCTGTACTTCAAAAGGTCACAATTCGATTCTCTTCATTTCAAAATCCATTGCTATGTTGTTGTAGATCTTTTGATCCTGATGAATTTGAGCTTTGAATCGTGCAATTTGGTGACCTAGGGACAAAGTTATGTTCAATTAAAGTTTGGATGCACTTTTTTATTTTCTTCGATTTGGCTTGACTATGTTGTTTTTGCATGAAATAATAGTTGATCTTGCATGTACGTAGCATGATGATTCGAATGGCATAGGTTTCATCAATTTCTGGGCGTTTTTGAAAATTTCTGGAAATTTCAGATGAAGATCATCATGATATTCATCTTCAACCTTGAGTTCATGCATTTTCCAGATTTCGCTACAAACTGGCTAGGATTTAGCTAGGAAAACTCATGCAATTAGCTACGAAATTTGAATGCCATGCAGCGCGCGTGTTTAGGGCTTTGTGTGTCAAAACGTCAGCGTTTTGATTGGCGCGCGTTTGTAATTCAAAATCGTCCATGGTTCGGTACCGAGCGGGGACATTTCTCAATTGCCTTGCCAATTATTCCATGTTCCTTCACATTTTCATGTTTGGCTCCATTTCCATTTTTAAATTTTTCCTCAACTTGAAAAAATTATATAAAAATGAAAAATGCTCCAATTGATCTCCAATTTTTTGCATTGTGTTCCTTATCTTGTCTACTTTTTTATGATCATTAAATTGTAAATTGTGCTTGGCTGAAAAATTGATTTGTCCTTGGGTGATTGAACATGTGCCCATTTGTGCTATTGCCTTGTTCCTTTCATCATAAAATGCTCAAAAATGATCCAATGCTTCTGAAATTTTGTGTGTGAATTCTAGACATGTTGAGTGACATTTTGGCTTTGGTTTGAGATTTTTCCCATGAATTTTGAGTCATTTTTGCCAAGATTATTTGAGTCATTTTTTATTTGATGGGCATTTGTTTCTTCTGATGTCTCAATGTGATCACCATTTACATACCTTGCCATGTTTTGCTCATGAAATGAATTTGATTAATGATCTTGATGTGAGACTTTTTGAGTTTTGTTCTTGATTGACTGAGGATGATTCATGTTAAATTTCAAGTTCTGTTTTGAATGTTTGACCCTCTTTTGACCCTAGGCTTTGACCTAGTGGTTTGGACTCACTGTTTGGATTGTGGATTTCAGGTTCAGATGCACATTGCCATGATTGGATTGGCTCATTCTTTTGAGTTTGATTAATTGGTTGATGTTGGCTAACATTGTGTTGTTTTGTAGGTTTTGAGAACAAATCCCCTTGTGCTTGTGCCTTGCTCATTGTTGCTTGATTGCTTTGTCTGTTTATTATTGCCTGATGACTGTTGTCTGTTTGTTTGAACTGTGTACTGATTGTCTGGTTGTTTGCACAGGTACTTTAGTAGCTATAAATCATTGCTTGAGTTGCCTAACTTGGCTCGTGGTTTGCTTACCACCTAGGTATAACTCTCTGACTTCATGTAGTCTGGAAGACCTGTCCTGTTATGTGGGCAGGCACCTCTCTGAAGCCCTCCTTAAGAGGCAATGCTTGTGTTTGTTTATTTTGTGCCCTGTACATATCAAAGACCTCCTAAGTGAAGAGGCATTGGCAGATACAAGGGATGTGCAATCCATCCCCTGCTATTCAGTTGTATCATTCACTTTGCTCACACACCTTGTGTTGATGCATTGTGGATAATAACCCAAAATCTTTATTGTGTCAGTCATTTGTGGAGAAGAGTCCCACATTCTGGACTCCCACATTTTCATTTGTCTGAAGCTCTCCCAGGCCAGGGATAAGAGCTGTGAGGTCTTACCCTCACTTCCCATTTCATCTGCTTCACCCTAACTCTCAATGTTAGGGTTAAGAGCTAATCATACCCCATTCCAGTGGCTTGTTTGTCGAGGTTGACATGACCCCTTGACTAAAGCCTAGCCTTGTATGAGCCCACTTGTTAGGATAGAAGTTCTTTCCTTGTGTTGGGGAACTACGTCGCCCTGATCCTCATACCAGATGAGGTACGTAGGCAGGAGATGAGCTGATCTCTCCGGGCAACCTTTTGCTTTTTCAACCCCTTTGTGTTGTGTTGGAGTCTGACGTAAGTCCAGCGATTGGCAGTCGGTTTCCTGTGTCTGGTTTGTGTTTATGTTGGAGTCTGACATAAGTCCAGCGATTGGCAGTTGGTTTCCTGTGTCTTGTTTGCCTGTTTGTGTGGAGTCTGACATAAGTCCAACGATTGGCAGTCGGTTTCCTGTGTTGGTTTTGTTTGGCGTGCGTTAGCCGAGCTACGAGTGCTCTGATTCTTCTCCGGTCAGAGAAGATACGTATGCATAGGATGCGACATCCTAGCGAGCACGTTTCCTCTGTCCCGAACTACGTCAACTCTGATGTCTGTGTCTGACAGACTACGTAGGCCCAGGGTGCGATATCCTGCCGAGTCCCGTTTCTTTTATCTTTCTGTGTTTGTTTCCAGCCTTATGCAGTGTTTGAGCAGTCTTTAGCAACCTTTCTTCTATTCTTTTGTGCGTGGATCCCGTCGAGTACGACGGATGCGTAGGGGTGCTAATACCTTCCCTTCGCATAACCGACTCCCGATCCCATCTTTCTCTAGTCACGAGACCATGTCCTTTCCAGGTTTACTTCGAGCGTTTCCTTTCCCTCTTTTGGGATAAATAACGCACGGTGGCGGCTCTGTTGTTTCGTTTTCCCGCCGGTTTTTCGCGTAATGCGACAACAGGATGGTGACAACTCCTCGATCTTCCTTCTTTATCGGAATCTTTATACCCTGCAAAATAGCACTACAAGTTTCGGTTAGAATGATCGGGTTAGTGTTGGTCGTACGCTTCTTCGAAATGATATCTTTCATGAACTAGGCATAAGTAGGAATTTGTTCAAGTGCCTCCAACAAAGGAATGTTAATCTCCAGCTTCTTGAACAACTCTAAGATTTTTTCAAAGTTTTTCTCCCGTTTTCCTTTTTTCTTGTTTCTAGTGGGGAAGGGAAGCTTAACAACCGGCTTAGGCTCAATGACTGTTTCTTTCAAAACCGGTTTCGGTACTACCGCTTCTTTCCTAACAACTTCATTTTCTTTGATATCAAGGTCCACTTCGATCACTTGGTTTTCATCTTCATCCACTTCCTCGACAACTTCTTGCTCTTCAAATCTCTTGGCTACTGCATCAGATTTACCACTTCTTGTTGTCACATCGCTCACGTTATGATGCTCTCTAGGATTGGGCACAATTGCACTAGGTAGAACACCTTGTGCTTGAGAACTTGATGCTATTTGCTGAGCGATTTGACCCATCTGGACTTCAAGATTTTTTATGGATGTTGTGGTGTTTTTTTGATAGTTTCGCGTTTCTTCTTGAAATTGAACATGATGAGTTGCCATTCTTTAAATGGCAATCTCCCACTCAGCTTTCTTAGGCATTTGTTGTTGCTGATGTTGCTGATATTGAGTTTGGTACTGACCAGGTTGAGGAGCGGTCGCTTTTTGGTCGTTCCTGAGAAGTTGGGATGATTCTTCCAACCCGGATTGTACGTGTTGGAATAAGGATTATTCTGCTTCAAACATTTGATTTCCTCCACTTGTTGAGGAGTTGCAAAAAAATATAGAGTTTGGTGTGGACCATTACAGATTTCACAACAGACAGTAGGGGTTGGTTGGACCTGTGCCTTCTGCCGGGTACCTATATTCATCGCCTTCAGCTTTTTCTCAACTTCAACAGCTATAGTATCTTCAATACGGGTTTTCGTAGTTTCCAGCTTTAAATCTATAACCCCTTCTGGTTTGCTTTGACACCTATCGTACAACTCCATGTGCTCATTAGTAGCAATAGCTTCAATGATCTTCTTAATACTGGTGGCTGTTGAAAATTTTGTGGAACCACCGGCTGTAGTATCAATCAACTGTTTGGTCTTTATTTTAAGACCATTCACAAACATCTGCATTTTTTCCGTTGCATTCATATTATGAGTTGGGCAGGCCACCAGGACTCTCTTGAATCTCTTGCAGGCGTCTTCCAAAGTTTCCCCGTTCTTATGCTTAAAATTCAGAATTTCATACATCTTCCGCAGAAACACCGATGCTGGAAAATACTCATTCAGGAAGGCTTTTTCCATTTCTTCCCAAGTTGTGATGCTACCGGAAGGTAAAGAATAAAATCATTCTTCAGCTTCTTCGGCTAAGGTAAACGGGAACATTCTCAACTTCTTGGCTTCTTTAGTGTGACCATCAATTTTTAGAGTGTTGCTCATGGTCAGAAACCTCTGCAAATGCTTGTTTGCATCTTCATTCACTTTTTCAGTAAAATGCTTCCTTTCAAGCTGATTAATGGTGCTCGGGTGCAGTTGGAAATTAGCCATGTTCACAGGTTGGTTGATAATAGTTAATTTGTCGGTTTGTGCATTTGCACCTCCGTAGTCTCCCAACAGTCTTTCTGGTTGCGGTGGAACATCAACCATAGTTTTGATCTCTCTATCAGAACCTGAATCTGAGCTTGAATGGATGGAAAGTTGTTCTTCGTCTGATTTTAATGTGGCTAATCGAGCTTGTCTGAGTCTTTCCTGTAAGGTTCTCTCGATTTCTGCGTCAAAAGGAAAATCCGCTGAGGCCTTACCTCGCATACAAATACCAGACACAAATTAGTTGATATAATCGAAATAAATATTCAAAATAACGAAAAATAAATTTTAGTTGCAGAGCAACAAAATTTCAATTAAGATAATTTTAAACTTATATTTGCCAATTGTAAGAACAAAAATTGTTCTACAACAGATTCCAAGATTTTGATGATAACAAAGGACGAAACCAATAATGGCACTCTAACAAAAAGTATCTAAGTGTGCAGGAATCTAAACAAAAAGAAAGGAATCTGATTCCGTCATCAGATACAGAATCATATCAGATACAAATTATCAGAAGCATCTGAAGTAGTAACGCGCTCAAGATGTTCTAACTCTGAGCAAAACAGCAAAAACATCAGAGGCATCTGAACAAGGAGTACGCTCTAGAAGTTTTGACTCTAAACAAAGGTATATCTAAATTCCAGAAGCTCTCAGCGTCATTTGAAGACATCATCAGAACCCTAAGAGATCAACATCAGAAGCTCCGAATCCACATAGCAAGATCTCAGATTAACAAAGTTACGTAGACTCTGATAATGGATTTCCTAATTTAGAATGAATAACGTCAACTTCGAATTTAAATGGAAAGGAACTATTATTGGAAAGAAGTTATTCAGGGAGACAAAGTTGTTTTGGCAAGAAACAACAGAAGTTATGGCATTGATTCCTAATCAAGACAAAATTATCTGCCATCAAAGACAACGGTCCTCTCACCTCTATATAAAGGACAGCAAACAGCATTGAGAAAAACACCAACACGCAAAAACTCTGTCTTCTCTCTCTCAATCTTTCACGAAGCTTTTGCTTAGAATGTCAAACATTCTTTTGTTCTTACTGTTGTAATATTTGCTTTATCCTAGAAGCACTCTAGATTACAAAGTCTTTCTTATCTATTACTTTATTTCCTCAAGTGACTCTGCGCAGTCTGTATACTTGAGAGGACTAAGAGATATTTTCTCTTAGACGTTGGTTGTAATAATCTTTCAAGATTAGTGGATTAAGTCCTTATTGAAGGCGAAATCACCTTGGCCGAGTGGACTGGAGTAGCTTTGTGTTATAAGCGAACCAGTATAAATTCCTTGTGTGGTCTTATTCTGAAAAAGCATTTATTTTCCAAAATAATTCAAACCCCCCCCTTTCTTGTTTTTCTCACCTTCAATTGGTATCAGAGCTTCGGCTCTGTTATTGATTTTCTAATCAAACACTTAACAGTGTAGAGAGATCCAGAACGAGAAAAACCATGGCCCACACAAATGAAAGAGACAGTTACAATGCTAAGCCTCCTGTCTTTGATGGAGAAAAATTCGACTACTGGAAAGATAGGATTGAGAGCTTCTTTCTAGGCTATGATGCTGATCTCTGGGACATTGTCACAGATGGATACAAACCTCCTGTCACAGAGGATGGAGTTGAAGTTCCCAGAAGTATGATGTCAGATGATCAGAAGCGAGTTTTCAAAAATCATCACAAGGCCAGAACCATACTTCTCAATGCTATATCTTATAACGAGTATGAAAAGATCACCAACAGAGAAACAGCCAAAGACATACTTGACTCTCTGAGGATGACTCATGAAGGAAACTCTCAGGTCAAAGAGACAAAGGCTCTGGCGCTTATCCAGAAATATGAAGCCTTCAAAATGGAGGATGACGAAGCCATAGAGGTAATGTTCTCCAGATTCCAAACTCTTATTGCAGGTCTCAAAGTTCTAGACAAAGGGTACACAACTGCAGACCACGTCAAAAAGATAGTCAGAAGCTTGCCAAAGAAGTGGAGACCCATGGTCACTGCTCTGAAGCTGTCTAAGGATCTGAACAATATCAGTCTTGAAGAGCTTGTCAGTTCTCTCAGAAGCCATGAGATAGAACTAGAGGAAGACGAACCTCAGAAGAAGAACAAGTCTGTAGCATTAAAGTCCAGATCTGAAAGACGCAAATCTGACAGAACCAAAGCATTCCAGGCCGAGACAGAAGATGCAGATAACTCTGAACAAGAAGATTCTGATGAGGAAGAAGAATTGTCTCTCCTAACCAGAAGAGTTAAACAACTCTGGAAAAAGAGGAACAACAACTTCAGAAGACCAAAACCCAGAAGGGATCGATCAGAATCAACCTCAAAAGGTAAAACTAACAAAGATATTACTTGTTATGAATGTAAAGAAACAGGTCACTACAGGAATGAATGCCCCAAGCTAAATAAAGATAGTCCCAGAAAAGAAAGTTTCAAGAAAAATACCTTCAGGACAAAGAAAGGATTAATGGCTACCTGGGATGATAGCGAATCTGACTCATCAGAATCTGACTCTGATGAACAGGCCAATGTGGCATTCATGGCTACCACATCCAGGAACAGTTCAGATGAAGAATCTGAAGAGGTATTTTCTGAACTCTCTCGATCTGATCTAGAATCATGCTTGTCAGAAACTCTTAACTCATATCAGAAATTAAAACAAAAGTTTAAAGCAATAAAAGGCTGTCTTGAAGAAAAATTTAAAGAATGTGGCAAACTTGAGATGACAATTCTAAAACGAGAAGATGAAATCAGATCTTTAACATTACAAAGAGATGCAACAAATAAAAATCGTTTAGAACTGGAAGAAGCGTTATCTCAAGCTCCACAGACTTCAAATACGATAATTTATAAATACGAAGAAGCCTTTCAAGAATTTCTGAAAAATGGGATAGGAAGGAGTGTTATGGCATCCATGATTTATGGAGTCAGTCAAAACAATAAAAAGGGAATTGGGTATGATCCTAAGGAAGATAAAACTTCTACTAGTGACCAACTCAAATCTCCATTTTCATATCACTACACACACACACAAGAACAAAAATTTGAAAATGCTAGAAAACCCAAAGTTATAAGAAACTCGGGGAAAACTAATCAGAAAGGACCCAAGAGACTCTGGGTACCAAAAGATAAGATTGTTTATGTTGCAGATATCCTATGCAGCAAAGTTCAAACACCAGTCATGGTACCTGGACTCTGGATGCTCGCGACACATGACGGGAAGAAAGTCTATGTTCCAAAGCCTGGAACTTAAAGACGCTGGATTTGTAGGCTTCGGAGGAGATCAGAAAGGAAGGATCAGAGGCTCTGGAACTATTGGTAATGGTACTCTTCCCTCTATATCTGATGTCCTTTACGTGGAAGGATTAATGCATAATTTGTTATCCATAAGTCAATTAAGTGATAACGGTTATGACGTGATCTTTAATCAAAAAACATGTAAAGCCATAAACCAAAACAATGGTTTTGTCCTATTCACGGGCAAGAGGAAAAACAATATTTATAAAATTAATCTTTCTGATTTAAAAGAAC
The DNA here is from genome assembly GCF_024323335.1 of Lathyrus oleraceus. Taxonomy (NCBI): domain Eukaryota; kingdom Viridiplantae; phylum Streptophyta; class Magnoliopsida; order Fabales; family Fabaceae; genus Lathyrus; species Lathyrus oleraceus. The sequence goes on along the minus strand of NC_066579.1, from coordinate 33,292,745 downwards.
AAAATGTGAAATGTCTGATCTCTGTTCACGAAGAGCAATGGGTATGGCATAGACGCTTGGGCAACATTAGCATGAGAAAACTATCTCAGCTAAATAAACTCGAGTTAGTCAGAGGCCTACCTAAACTGAAGTTTTCTTCAGATGCTCTATGTGAAGCATGTCAGAAAGGAAAATTTTCAAAAACTTCTTTCAAAAGGAAAACTATTGTTACCACCTCTAAGCCTCTGGAACTTCTTCACATTGATTTATTTGGTCCTGTGAAAACAGCATCAGTCAATGGAAAGAAGTATGGACTAGTCATTGTTGATGATTTCAGTCGCTGGACATGGGTGAAATTCCTAAAGCACAAGAGTGAGTCACACTCTGTATTCACTAGTTTCTGCTCCAAAGTGCAAAAAGAATTTGACTCTAAAATTATTAGAGTCAGAAGTGATCATGGTGGGGAATTTGAAAACAAAAATTTTGAGGAATTATTTGACTCTAATGGAATATCCCATGATTTCTCCTGCCCTAGAACTCCACAACAAAATGGAGTTGTAGAGAGGAAGAATAGGACACTCCAAGAGATGGCCAGAACCATGATCAATGAAACGAATGTGGCTAAGCACTTTTGGGCCGAAGCTGTAAATACAGCGTGTTATATTCAGAATAGAATCTCCATAAGACCTATTCTGGAAAAGATTCCCTATGAACTGTGTAAAGGAAGGAAACCAAACATTTCATATTTCCATCCATTTGGATGTTCCTGTTTTATTTTAAACACTAAAGAACATCTGAACAAGTTTGATTCCAAAGCACAGAAAGGTATTATGTTAGGATACTCAGAACGCTCTAAAGGCTACAGAGTATACAATACAGAAACCAAAATTGTGGAAGAATCAATTCATGTCAGATTTGACGATAAGCTTGACCCTGAAAAGTCAAAGCTAGTTGAAAATTTTGCAGATATAGAAATCACTCTTGCAGGCTCTGATAAAGCTCCAGAAGCAACTGCCACTCAGAACTCAGAGGAAATTAATTCCCCAATAATCCCAAAGAAAGCTAAAAGTCGCATCAACGTATCTGAAGATTTGATTCTGGGCAACAAAGACGAACCTGTCAGAACCAGATCTACCTTCAGGACTCCTGAAGAGACGCCTCTGGGACTAGTGTCTCTGATCGAGCCTACGTCCTGTGATGAAGCACTTCAAGATAACGACTGGGTTTCAGCTATGCAAGAAGAGTTAGATCAATTTACAAAGAATGATGTCTGGGATCTTGTTCCCAAGCCCAGAAGCACTCATGTTATTGGAACCAGATGGGTATTCAGAAACAAGCTGAATGAGAAAGGAGAAGTCGTCAGAAACAAAGCTCGACTAGTAGCTCAAGGTTACAGTCAACAAGAAGGTATTGACTACAATGAAACCTTTGCTCCAGTCGCAAGGTTAGAATCTATTCGTCTTCTTGTATCTTTTGCTATTAATCATTCTATTAAATTATATCAAATGGATGTCAAGAGCGCTTTCCTTAATGGTTATATATCAGAAGACGTGTATGTCAACCAACCTCCAGGCTTTGAAAATCCAAATTTTCCAGAATATGTCTTTAAACTTAAAAAATCTTTATATGGACTTAAACAAGCTCCCAGAGCTTGGTATGAACGTTTAAGTAATTTTCTTCTGGAACACAATTTTATCAGAGGGAAAGTTGACTCCACACTCTTCTGTAAGAACCTTAACAATGATCTCATGATATGTCAGATATATGTTGATGATATTATTTTTGGTTCTGCTAACGCCTCTGTTTGTCAAGAATTCTCTGAGTTAATGCAGGCAGAATTTGAAATGAGCTTAATGCAAGAACTAAAGTTCTTTCTAGGAATTCAAATTAACCAAACTTCAGAAGTCACGTACGTTCATCAAAGCAAATACATAAAAGATGTTCTGAAGAAATTTGACATGGCTGAATGCAACCCTGCAAAGACTCCCATGCATCCAACATGCATTCTTGAAAAGGAAAAAGTCAGTAAAAAGGTTTGTCAGAAGCTCTATCGTGGTATGATAGGCTCCCTTCTCTATCTGACTGCTACTCGTCCTGATATTCTCTTCAGTGTCTGTCTCTGTGCCAGATTCCAATCAGATCCTAGAGAAACTCACTTAACAGCAGTTAAGAGAATTCTCAAATATCTGAAAGGAACTCCTAACCTGGGCCTGATGTATGAGAAAACATCAGAGTATAGACTTTCGGGTTACTGTGATGCAGATTATGCAGGAGATAGATTGGAACGAAAAAGCACCTCTGGAAATTGTCAGCTCCTAGGAAACAATCTGATATCCTGGGCCAGCAAAAGACAGTCAACTATCGCTCTATCAACTGCAGAAGCAGAATACATCTCAGCATCACTGTGCACAACTCAGATGCTCTGGATGAAGAATCAGTTAGAAGATCTGCAAATCTTCGAGAGTAACATTCCTATCTTTTGTGATAATACTGCTGCCATTTGTCTAAGTAAGAATCCCATTTTACACTCCAGAGCTAAGCACATTGAAATAAAACATCATTTTATCAGAGACTATGTTCAGAAAGGGATAGTAACATTGAAGTTCATTGATACAGATCATCAATGGGCAGATATCTTTACTAAGCCTTTAGCTGAAGATAAATTTCTTTTTATCTTAGAAAATCTGAACATTCAAAATTGCCCTGAATAAATTGTGCCTCTAAAGATGTAAAATGAGACTCTGACATAAACAAATGAGCCTCTGCCTCTGACTCTGATACTTCTACCAAGTTAAGAAGATATCTGAGTTAGAAATCTCCAGGAACCAGTCCTTTGGTATTCCTGAAGATCAGATACATCAACACGTGGAGTGAATTGCGTCTAACCTTGGAACTTCTAGACAGCTGTCCAGAAGAAATTCAAAGGACAGACGTTTGAGATCTCCTCGAGCAGTGTGCATACTGTTGGGATTAGACATTCATTAATGAGCCATAATCATTTCTCCCTCTAAGCGTGCTAACTTGGTTTTTGTGCTAAACTCTGATTGTTGTGTCGTTTTGCATGCAGTTTGTTTTAGTATATAAACACTTCTCTCACATTGTGCACACACTTCACTCTCACTCACTTTCTCAAACCATCTCTCTCAGGCATTTCTGCAAGCAGTTCATCTTCATCTTGTTCTTCATCATCAATGGATTCTCAACAACAATCAGTATTCAACTACTCTCAACAAATGGACTCCAGCAACGCAGCTCAAAGCACAAGCACTCATACTCCAACAGTTACAGGCGTAACCATAACACCAGTTTACAAGGAGCCTCATATTCTTGACCGTGAGGCTCACATCAATCTTGCAACTCCTTTTGAAAAACTGGAAGTTTTGTGTGAATCTCTTGTGGATTTCAACAACATGAAGAGGAATGGAGTAGACCTAACTGAAGAACTCCGTCAACAAGGTTGGGAAAACTATTTTCAACGGCTCTATGGCCCTGTTTACCCAAACCTCATCAAGGAATTCTGGAGGTTTGCTGACGCTGACGACCATTTCATCGTCTCCTACGTTTTGGGGGTAAAAATCGTGATTACTGAAAAGTCAATAGCCTCATTGCTAAACATGGAGAAAGCTGGAGGAAGAAGGATTTATGACATCAATCCTAGGTCAAAGTACATTGCTCATGAAATCAACCCCACTATCTTCAAACACATCAAAGAACAAAGAACTACATCAAAATCTCCGAGTGTGGCTCAAGATCATTCTGGGAACTATTCATCATCGCCCAGCATCCAACTCATCAGATTACATCAATACAGATCAGAAGTGTATCCTGTACTGTATTCATAAGGGTCTGAAGCTTTGCCTCCCAGCCCTCCTCTTCAAATATCTTAGAGACTCCGTACGGGAGACCAGGAACAACATGAAACCCAGAACCTACATCCCTCTGGGAAGACTTCTCTCTGATGTTCTGATTGAAAATGGGCTTGTAGATCATCTGGAGAAAAACAAACTCATGGACGATCTGGCAATAGATACTGGAAGGCCTCTGAACTCCAGAAATCTGAAGAGCATGGGAATTCTGAAGAAGATTCAAGTCAAACCTACGCTGGACACCTCTTGGGACGCTTTAAAAGATCAGAGGAATATGCCCAATGGTCTCGCAAGGTTCTACAAGAATGAACCCAGAGAGGCAATCCTCCACTATCTCCAACGTCTGAAGGATGAAGGAGTGGACATCTCAGACTTCAGACTAGACGATCTGCTAGATTCAGAACCAGACTTCGTAAAGTTCAAAAGAGGTCCATCTGAGAAGTCTTCAAGAGCGAAGAAAGCAGCGCCTCTGCAAGAATCTTCTGGTAAGTCTGCCTCTACTATTCCCTCTGTACAGCCATTGGCTTCTTCTACTCCTCTACCAACCCCCATCTACACCACATCTGAAACCCCTCCTTCTACAACCAGAACCTCTCAACCTCTACCAAAATTCAATCTTGCCAATACCTCTTTACCACTATCCGAAGCCGAACAATTAAATCAAACCACTTCCTCATCCACAGCCCCAGAATCACCTCCCTATTTTATCATTTCCTCAGATACAGAACATTCTGACCCAACTTCTCCAACCCTAGCCCAACTTCAGGCTCAAAGCCTTGCCTCTCAACAACCAACACAACCTCCACCTGAAGAAACTTCACCACAACCAACCATCACTCCTTCTGAAGTTCAACCCTCTGACCTTCATATCTCTGACACTATCCCTCCAAACCCTTCCGCTGAACCTGAACCTGAACCTCAAACACTAAACCTAAGCCCTCCAACCTCTCCACCTCAAACATCTGAACCTGAACATTCCTTGCCTACCCTAGAGGAAGCCATTATGCTGTTCGCAGGGGTTTCAGTACAAAAGGTCAAGTCTCTGACCATAAACTCTGGCATCAGTGATGATCCTGACTCTGTAAGGACACACTGGAACAGAGTCATTGGCTGGATGACTTCTGAGGCCTTCAAGCTGAAGCACATCTCTGAGCAAGTCAGAAACGACTTCATCAGAGATGCTGAGGCAAGACTACAGGAGCGTCTGGGCAGAGAAGCTGAAGAAGAAGCCAGAAGGCAAGAAGAAGAAAGAGCCAGACAAGCAGAAATCTAAAGGGCCAAGGAAGATGAGGCCAAAGCTCTAGCTGACGCTGCCGTTGCTGCTGCTGAAGCTGAAGCAAACGCAGCTGCAGAAGCTGAAGCAAAGGCAGCTGCAGAAGCTGAAGCCAGAGCTGCTGAAGAACAGAGTGCTCTGACTCAGGGGGAGTCCTCTACTGTCATTCCTATGGTTCTCAAGACACTTGAAGAACTTCAGAAAGACCAGAAGGAACTCAAAACCAGAATGGACAAACAGGACACCGTCAACAACAATATCCAGAACCTGCTGACTCAACTGCTTCAGAGAATGCCTCCTCCTCCCAACCCTTAGGCACTTAGGATCTTTTGCTTGTTGCCTTGCTTATCTTTGTTTCTGATGTTTGTTTTTCTTGCCCTTATCTCTGATGTCTGTTATCTGAATATATACAATGTTTTGTTGATTATTTTGTTTAAGTCTTTTTTATTCTAACAAAAAGGGGGAGAAATCAAATATAGCTCTGATGAAAAATTGCCTAATACCTTAAACACTCTGCAAACATACTATTCCTTAAAAATAAATTCTTCTAACACTGGACTTAAGAAATTGCAGAAGGTATCAAGAAACTTCATTGCTTGGAAGCTCTGGTAAGAACTTCTGAACTCCCTAGCCTATCTCAGGGGGAGCTCACTTCTATCTGATCTGATATTTTTTTATGTTTCATCTGCTAATTGAGTTTGTTTTGTCATCATCAAAAAGGGGGAGATTTTAAGAACAAAAATTGTTCTACAACAGATTCCAAGATTTTGATGATAACAAAGGACGAAACCAATAATGGCACTCTAACAAAAAGTTTCTAAGTGTGCAGGAATCTAAACAAAAAGAAAGGAATCTGATTGCGTCATCAGATACAGAATCATATCAGATACAAATTATCAGAAGCATCTGAAGTAGTAACGCGCTCAAGATGTTCTAACTCTGAGCAAAACAACAAAAACATCAGAGGCATATGAACAAGGAGTACGCTCTAGAAGTTCTGACTCTGAACAAAGGTATATCTAAATTCCAGAAGCTCTCAGCGTCATCTGAAGACATCATCAGAACCCTAAGAGATCAACATCAGAAGCTCCGAATCCACATAGCAAGATCTCAGATTAATAGAGTTACGTAGACTCTGATAATGGATTTCCTAATTCAGAATGAATAACGTCAACTTCGAATTTAAATGGAAAGGAACTATTATTGGAAAGAAGTTATTCAGGGAGACAAAGTTATTTTGGCAAGAAACAACAGAAGTTATGGCATTGATTCCTAATCAAGACAAAATTATCTACCATCAAAGACAACGGCCCTCTCACCTCTATATAAAGGACAACAAACAGCATTGAGAAAAACACCAACACGCAAAAACTCTGTCTTCTCTCTCTCAATCTTTCACGAAGCTTTTGCTTAGAACGTCAAACATTCTTTTGTTCTTACTGTTGTAATATTTGCTTTATCCTAGAAGCACTCTAGATTACAAAGTCTTTCTTATCTATTACTTTATTTCCTCAAGTGACTCTGCGCAGTCTGTATACTTGAGAGGACTAAGAGATCTTTTCTCTTAGACGTTGGTTGTAATAATCTTTCAAGATTAGTGGATTAAGTCCTTATTGAAGGCGAAATCACCTTGGCCGGGTGGACTGGAGTAGCTTTGTGTTATAAGCGAACCAGTATAAATTCCTTGTGTGGTCTTATTCTGAAAAAGCGTTTATTTTCCAAAACAATTCAAACCCCCCCCCCCTCCCTTTCTTGTTTTTCTCACCTTCACCAATCCCCGGCAACGGCGCCAAAAACTTGATCGGAAAAATAGCAAGTGTACTATTTTTGCCGATGTAGTAATAATGGGGATGTTTCCCAAAGATCGATCTCGAGGATTGTGCAGCAATATAAGGGTAAACAATCACTCAATTGAACGAAAGTAATATTTATGGTTTTGGAGAACTCACTGTAAGGAAAAATATAACAAATATATATTTTTACAAGTTAATATGATATGCCAAGGAAGGTGTATAAAATATCCTGTAATGACCCTTGAGTGTATATCTCCTTAATACTGACATTGTTTCAATTACCGGATCTTAAGATTATTTCCCCCTAAGACCTTGGAGGGAAACCATAGGTATTCAATCTAACCGCTAAGTCCTTGGGTGATTACGATGAAACCAAGCATTTTAATTTAACAAGACTCATCCGGTAACCATAGGGTATCCCTAGTCCTAGGTGATATCTACTATGGTTTCACTGTATAAACACCTTAACCATTGCAGTCCTGCTAATCGTTAACCATACATCAATCTTAATTTTTTCCATAAAGAAAGCATTACGCGAATCATACAGTGAAATTGAAAAAAAATATATATTAAGGAAAATCTAACATCAAAGTCATTACATGATCAATTCAAGGACATCCCCCTGGCATTGGGGGGTTCAGCCTATCATATTATTCAAATCAGATACAAGATAAAATTGAGACATTACAAAAGGTTCGGAATTCCGTTGATCTTCAATCGCGTCCACTCTTGAAGGATCTCCGTTCTTCTTTGCTTTCCACTCCTTCAATCTTGATCGTCTCTAATTTTTTATTGTCTAAAAGTTCCTCTCTCCATATTCAAATCTCATGTAAATAGTTCTTGATGACAATTTCTCTCTCGTAAAAGTCCAAAATGCCCTCCGGGATAAGCTGTGCCAAAAATAGCACAAAACTGGATAATTAAGTGCCCAAGCCAACACTGGCCGTGTCAGGCAACACGCCAGGCCGTGTTAGCTTCCGGGGCACAAGGCCTTGACACGCCTTCTCAGGGAGGCTGACACGGGTACCCATGTCAGCTCCCTGTTTTCCTCTTCCATGACACGTTTCCTGACACGGCCCATGTTGGGCAACACGGGTGGTCATGTCAGGGATACTGTAGGTCCAATTTTCTTCTTCCGACGGGCCCTAAACGTTTGCTTTGCTTGTCTATCCCTCTGGTACACTTGTTTACACCTGAAACTAAAAGAACTACCACAAAAGGACATAAAATGGAGAATGATGATGCATATAACATGTACCCACAAAATGGAAATAACAATACCAAACATCTAAATAACTAAATAAAACAATAAAATAAGTGGACTAATGTGTTAACGACTTCTTACAAAGGTGTTGAATGAGTGTTAGAAAACAAGGAGAATTGGAGACTGATTAGGATTTTCCATGAAAATAAATCAATGGAAAGACTCGGTTGGGGAAAAAGGGGATTTACATGTATTGGGATAATATTAATAGAGCAAGAAACACCCATTAGGGAAATTAGTAAATCAAGATGAGACTAAAATACTCAAACGCAAAAGGAAATTCGATTTCTCAAAGAAATATGAAACCAAACTCAACTGGGGAAGAAAAACTTTAACACAAGATTAAAAGAGATATATTATCTACTACCGGTTATTGGGTAAGAAGATAATACACTCTGACAAAGGGACATCTATTACCAGTTAGGGTAAACATATCAAGGATGACTCATTGAGAAAAATGAGGCATACTCATTATCGGTTACTGGGTAAGAATGACCTATTGGGGAAAAGAAACCAAATAAGATTTATAACTACCTGTTACTGGGAAGAAGACCAAAGAGGGAGTATCTATCACAAGATAAAGTGAACATATCAAGGATAAACTCAAAGGGAAGAATATCTGTCATCGGTTAAGATGAACGTATTAAGGATAGACTGCCAGGGAAAAGCTGGATTTGTAACTACTGGTTACTGGCTAGAAGACCTGAAAAGAGAATATCTGTCATCGGTTAAGATGAACATATCAAGGATAAACTCAGAGAAAGAATATCCTTCATTGGTTAGGATGAACATACCAAGGATAAACTTGCTGAGGAAACGCAAAAACGAATTCGCTGGAGAAAAAAAAAGTAAGTTACCTTTTACTGATTACTGGGTAAATTAACACAGGCAAAATACTCGACATCAAGAAGAATGTTACTGACTCCTGGGTGTAGCGGGGTATTCGTTACCATTAGAGATATTGACTAAATCCAAGGTAAACCATACAAGTCGAGTCGCCACCGCACTTCTATTTATCCAAAGGAATAGTTAGAAAGCGAACAAAAACCTAAAAGTTTTATCGAATCAAAAACTAGTAAAAATGTCAGAGATCGGGGTAAGGGGGTTGGTTATACAATGGGAAGGTTTTAAGCACCCAAAACATCCTAGGTACTCTTAGGGAGCCCTTTTCACATTTGTTTTAAGGTTGGTATTTTGTGAAGATTTGTTTGTGCAAACATGATTGAAGAGATGAGAAGAGAATATACAAGTTATTTACCTTTTGTGTTTGGATGGATAAACCCATTTCCTACGTACCATCTTTAAAATGATTAGGATCAAAACCTCGTAGTTCGGGGTAGAAATTTCAAAATGAGTTGGTGAATTGATTGGTCCAAAAGCCTTAAGGTCTTTTGTTATCCAAGGGAGAAAACTCAACCTAAAACCACAAATCCACCATGTGAGGATAGCTTCAACATGCTAGTGAGGGGTTAACCCTATACTAAGCATGGAAGACTCATTGTCCATCACTGAGGATATAGGTGAGTATTACATCTACCTCAAGGATAACTCAAACCTAATGGCTAATGGTTATGAAAAGTTTTGATTAAGGAAGTGGCCATTGAAACCACAAAAAGACATTTGAATGGGTTATGTTTACCAATGAAAAGTATTTACAAGATATGGTCAAAGTTGACTTAGAAGTTCAATTCAAAATAAGTGTTATGAAAAGAAAGTTTGAAAATCAAAAGCATAATGCTTAGGTTTCTAATGTTTGAAAACAAGTGTTAATGTTTGCACAAAAGTTTTAGCTTGGGTTAGAATGGAGGGAAGAAGAATAATGGCTAAAGTCCTAATCATACAAGAGATAAGGGATAAGAAACAAGACCACAAATGGAGTTCCTCTCTTGAGATCATATTGATGATCCAAGTAGCTCCCATCCTTTGGAATATGCAAGCAAAATAATAGTGAGCTCAAGCAATCAACACAATTAAACAAACTTCTTAGAAGATCCTCAATGTATCTTGTATCTTTCACTTTGGATGAACATGGCAATGGTTCTTCAATTTGAGCTCTCATGGATTCCCTAGCACAAGAGCACACACATCAAAAAGTTTTATGAAGAAAATCAAGAATGGACAAGAGTGAGTTTAGAGGTTTGGTCCTTCTAATCCATATTCAACATTTAAAGTCCTTTTACTCCAATTTGCATAGGGAAAGTCCTAGAAACTAAGTCCATTTGTCCATTTCTTTGCATTTGGTCCACAACAATCACAACAAAATACAAGCATAATAATATATACACAATTATGTGCTCAAGTGAGCAAAAGGCAAATTGCATTAACATAAACATGTGCTCAAATGAGCAAAGGGGAAAAAGCAAATGAATAATATGTACAAGAATAGTAAATTGCATAAATGTAAAGAGCAAGAAGTAAATGTTAATGGTTAATGGTTAGTGTTAGTAATAAGTGTGCCATAAGGGAAATTTAGCGCTATGTTAAGCAATCGTAATTGGACTTATGTAGAAGTCACAACTATCTGAGGCCGGTCAATAATAATGTAGGCAACAACACAAGTTAGAGGTCTTGATTAGTGAATCAAACTCCAACAACTTGACATGCCAAAAAGAAGATGAGGAATGATCTTGTATTGATTTAGGTCCTTTGCATGATTTAGAAAGCAATCTATCCTTAATGCAAAGCCATTCACTTGATCCATGATCAAGATGAATTAGATTTGAATCAAGGAAGATTAAACCTCCCTAATCAATGTTAACCACCAATCTTCAACTCATGGATCAAAAAAAAGAAAAAGAAGAAGAAGAAGAAGAAGAAGAAGAATATTAAAGTGCATTAAATGAAATGGAATGAGATAGTCAACAAGCTATGACCAAAGATAGAGAAGATCAAGGTCAAACAATAGAAAACAGAAGCAAAATGAATATTAGAAGTCAAGAAATAAACAAAATATTTTTGGCATTTTTAATATTTAAAATAAAACTTGAATTAAAATATTAAAGAAAGGTCAAACTTCAAACTCACTTCAAATCAACTTTAAAAGTCCAAGTGAATTATCCCAAGTTCAACAAGATCAAACAAAGTTTGACAAAAAATTTCAGCATTTTTAAAAGTCAGAAACTATTTTTAATCAATTAAAAATGCATAAAAATAACCTAAATGAACTAAAATCTCAAATAAATCTCAAATCAATTAATAAATTGATGAGAACATTTTTCACAGATCTATCATCATTCAAAGAGGTTGAGAAAATATTTTTGTATTTTTTGAATATCAAAAACTATTTAAAATGAATTAAAAATAACCAGAAAAGAAAAAATTATTAAAAAATAGCAAATGATAAAATAAAAAAAATTAAGAATCATTTTTAGAAAGTAGAAAATAAAAGAGAAATAATGCAATTGGTCCCATAATTTTTGGACCAATAATGAAAGAGATATGGATTTTAGAAAAAGAAATGGAATTAAAAAATAAAATAGAAATTAAAATCAGTATTAAAAAAGATGGAAAAGCGTGAGCCCTTGGATCTGAGCTCATTAATTGAGCTGGCAGATCCAAGCATCCACAAGCGCGCGCCCAACGTGTTTCAAAGTCAATGCAACCACACAATGAATTAAAATAAGTCATAACATCCAATGGATTTGATTAGATCTGGAAGTATGATCCAACGACCACGACTTAATCTGGCAAACGGACGGTGGCCAACCCCACCGTCTTCTCCGGCTAGCTCCGGTGAGGGTTCAAAATTGCAGAGGATAAAATGTGCATGAAAAGCCACGATCCAGGTACCATTCGAAAGGTGGAGTGAGGTACATCACTCCTATGCCACTCAATTCCACTCTAGATCCCTATTGAGAGAGAAATCAGAGATGGAACTTTGGTGGTGTTCAACTGAACTTGCTTGATTTCAAAAATTAAGAACACAATAATGATGCCTCTATGCAGAGGACTTCAGTTCACACAAAATCAAGGCAAATGGAGCAATGTATAAGTTGTTTTGAAGAAAAATGCAGTTGAGCAAAACCTTTGAATTGAGATGAATTGAGTCACTATCTTTGATTCCTGTTGCAAACAGAAGCTTCTGTGGATCAAATGAAGAAGGTTTAGGAACTATGGATCTTAAAAATCAATCGATGCAATTGAATTTTCAGATCTGAAATTTTTGAAAGAAAGAGAAAAGTTCCTTTGGTGAGAGTTGGGTTTTGAGTTCAGCATAGGTTTAGGCGCCTTTAGGTTGAAGAATTGTGAAGCTATGGCATGGTATTTATAGATGGAGATGGCTGAATACATGAGCAAACTCGTGTGCATGGGAGAAGAGGGCCTCCATGCATGGGCCTGTACAGGCGCATGGAGGGCCCAATTCTGAATGGAATTGAATGCTATACATCACCAAATATGAATTGGACGTGCAGAAATGAAATCACCAGCTCATGCAATGTGTTTGAAATGAATTTCACAAAATGCACTATAATGTTCTCCTCTTCGAAAATGATATTTCCAACATTGAAATATAAGCTTATGGATAATGGTTGGAAAGCTTGTTGAATAAGGAACAAATGCTATGTTGATCAAAACTCCAATTGGGCCTTGGAAATTAATGAAATTTGAGCTTGAAGTGTAGGGTGCAAAACATGCATATGTGAAGTTTCCAAATTTGGCCAATGTTCAAGCCCTTCTGTCTCAATGATCCAAGCTCCAAATGATAAAATCTTCAACATGAAAACTGTATATCTTTTCAAGAAAATCAACTTGGACTTAAATTTTACATCATTTGGATTTTTTATGAAGACGTTATGGGCACTTGAAGTTGGACTTTTTCACATTTCAATACATTTGGCCCAAAGTGACCTATAATGTTTTGCATTATCACATGTATTTTTTTTGATATTTTACAATTTTTCTCAACATAACATTTGAAGTAGACACATTAATATTTCCAATGCATTAAGTCTCACCTCAAAATCATGAAAAATGAATGAGTTATGTTCTTGGGAAGTTGACCCAAAATTAGGGTTTCAGTCAAAATGACCTATAATGTCTTGGAATGGATGATGACCTTTCAAGCTTCAAATCAATTTTTTATGAACATGATAGCTGTTCATATTGTTCTTAAGAACATTTTTTCTCTTGGGATCATCTCCATTTGACCAAGACATAAAAAGTTATGTCTCAGTGTATTTCAAAATAGTTAGATGAATTGACTGATCAACTTCTCAAGTCCAAATCTCATATCTTGATGGATTGATGATTGAGGACACTTAAATAAATTCAAATATTCATGAAATGATGAATTAAATAACTTCCCTTGATTATGTTTGACCATGGGTTGAGGTTGCTTCATGAGTAAGGCACAATTGATGAACAGGTGAATTAGGGTTTCCTTGGGAAACAAGCCTCAAGCCCTTTGATTTGTTTTGATCAAAATGATGAATTGAGATACTTGGAAGGCATATTTGAGGGATGAGATCTTTGGGAACCATTACCATGCTTGCTTTCATCTTCTCTTGACCATATCGTTGCACAAAGGATCTCCTAGAAGCTTTGGATCTTGTGACTGCTCAAGCTACAAACAAGAGATGTTAGTGACATATTTTTGTGCTTTTGGTTAGTAAATAAAATAAGAAAAGCAATAAGATACAATTCAAGCATGCTTGGTGATCTCAAACCACTCACAAGAGAGATCCCACCCAAAGGGCAGAGGGAACCAAGATGCTTATGATCCTTGAGGCTATGCAAATGCCATGTTATGATGCCATGAGGGATCTTAGGGTCAAAATTGGGGTCTTACACTGGGTAATAAACTCTTATGGACCAGAAGATCTATCTAGGTAAGAACTAGAAAGAAACGGTCAAACAAGACTCAACCCAATGAGGATATAACTCAAGGGAAGTGGTTCCATCCAGATAATGAACTGGGGAGGAGACTGAAATAACCATGATCCAAGAGGTAATAACTCAGTGGGGAAGGAGAAAAGATGAACTTTTTCTGCTTAAAGAGGCTGACACTATACATTTGAAGGAGGACAAACACACCAAATCTACATGGGGAAATAATATCACCAAAGCAGGGGATCAGAAGAAAAGTCAATGCGATAAAAATGCAAAATAAAATATCTAATGTTGTGTTTTATGCATGTTTTATGCATGTTTATGCATGAGTATTATATGATTATGCTGACACACGAGCACAAAGGATACAAATAACGAATATTTGAATCATCACAACAAGATACTCAGCTAGTCTCAACAAGATAGAAACACTAACTGAAGGACGTGCGAGGAATGAAAAATAAATCATCGAAGATATATATTATAACTCAAAATAGAATCAACTCTGGCTGGGAAAAGGCATGGAAAACATGCGTCCAACCTAAAGTACTACGGACAAAGAAGGATCTGTTGAGGATCCTTATCAGAGCAACAAGTCATCACTGTGGGGAATTTTTAGTGAACACCATGTCAAATAAGAGACAACCTTGTAGGGGGCACCATCAATACTACTTAGAACCAAATACTTCTTGAAGGAAGAAATCTTCTGTTAGAAAATGGAATTCCACTGGGGTCTCAAGTCACAATGAGAGGTAAAAGGTTTGAGTGGGAAGAACCAGACGATCTACTGGAGATTCTATCCAGAAACATCTCTGTGGGGCTTCACTGGGGATACAGCAATCTTCCAGGATAAATCAAAGGCCACACGAGGATACAAAGATTAGTAAATAAATTCTCAGAAGGAAAGTAATAGTCATCAGACTCTTCTTGGAGATTGAGAAATAAGCCAATTCCAAGGTACCAGAATATCAATCGGATCTGTAGACTCATGCATGGGAGAAACTGTCACGGGTAGGCAACAGCCAAATAAAGGTTTTGGGGATCTGGAGACCAAATAAAGGTTCCAGGATAATCCAGGGTTCATGCAGCAATATACAAACTGGGAAATGCAAAAACATGAACATCTCAGCTGGGGCAGGCTGAATTATAAAGGGAATAATGCATCAGCTCATCTGGGGATGAAAACCCATCAATCATGCCAGGGATGAACAACAAACTCTTGTGGAGGTAAAGTCACAAATCCACTTCCCGAGGAAGACCAACAATGTTTCTCACATCAAGACTTACTGTCCTTGAGATTGTTGTTGACATTCCTTTTTTGTAATTGATCGTTCTTAAAGTAAATGCCTTATTATTTTAAGAAAATTGATTGTTCATTGATTTATTTATTTAAAAATTATCATTATAAAAATTCAATTTTAAAACATAAACAAATAAGAATATGAAATAATTGGATAAAAGCTAAACTTTGTTTAATAGAATGGTAGTCCGCAAATGGCGGGACTCCATGGATCTTTACAAAGTTTGAAAATGGTAATTAACATGGAAAGGGGATACATTGAATACAATGACAACTAATTTTCCTACCAACTTCTAAATCCACTGTGTTTGTCTTCGGCTAAGAATGATGAATCAGAACTAAATGACTTCTCAAAATTGCTTCAAAGATCAGGACCAACCGAATGCAGTTACTTGCCATTATCCCTAATTTTTTCCTAGATTTCTCCAGGGTGGGGTACTCAATCTACCAGGATGAATTTTCTGTTTTATGTCTCTAACTTTTTCCTGGGCCGCTCTTTCGGGTTTTCAATCCACCAAGACGCTCATTTATTCCTAAGTCGCCCTTTCAAGGTTTTCAACTTAGCGAGTTGTTCTTTTCTTGACTGCATCAGCATTCACAGGATGCGTGAACTCTTCACCATCCATAATTGTAAGAATCAAAACACCTCCTGAAAAGGCTCTCTTAACAACATATGGGCCTTCATAATTTGGAGTCCATTTGCCCATAGTATCAAGTTTGAATGATAGAATATTCTTGAGCACGATGTCACCTTCTCTGAACACACGAGATTTAACCTTCTTATCAAAAGCTTTCTTCATTCTCTACTGATATAACTGACCATGATACATGGCAATCAATCTTTTCACTTCAATTAAATTGAGTTGGTCGAACCTGGTCTGACACCATCCAACCTCTATCAACTTAGCTTCCATCAACACACGCAATGATGGGATCTCAACCTCCACTGGGAGCACAACTTCCATGCCATAAACAAGAAAGAAAGGGGTTTCCTCTGTTGAAGTGCGGATGGATGTACGTTATCCATGCAAATAAAATAAGAGCATCTCATGCCATTCTTTATATGTCACAACCATCTTCTGAATGATCTTCTTAATATTCTTATTCACAACTTCAATAACCCCATTTATCTTAGGTCTATAAGGAGAAGAATTATGATGTGCAATCTTCAAGTCCTTGCAAAGAGCTTCCACCATATTATTGTTCAAGTTCGATCCGTTGTCATTAATGATCTTACTTGGCATACCATAATGGCATATAATCTAATTCTTGATAAATCGGACCACAACCTTCTTGGTCACATTTGCATAAGATGCTGCTTCAACCCACTTTATGAAGTAATCAATAGCCCCCTGAATGAAACGATGTCTGTTCGAAGCTTTGGGCTCAATCATGCCAGTCATATAAATTCCCGACAAGGAGAAGGGCCATGAAGAGGAAATGACATTCAATAGTGTTGGAGGAACATGAATCTTATCCGCATAAATTTGACACTTGTGGCATATCTTCACAAACTTGCAACAGTCAGATTCCATTGTCAGCCAATAGTAACTTAATCTAAATATCTTATTTGCCATAACATGTCCATTGGAATGAGTACCAAAGGAACCTTCATGGACTTTAGTCATTAATAGGTCTTCTTCGTGTCTATCCATGCATCTGAGAAAAACCACATCGACATTTCTCTTATAAAGCACATCACCATTTAGGTAGAAATTTCCAACTAGTCTTCTTAAAGTCTTCTTATCTTTCAAAGATGCCCCAGACGGGTAAATCCGACTTTGGAGGAAACATTTGATATCATAATACCATGGCTTTTCATCTTTGACTTGTTCAACGACAAACACATGAGTTAGCCTATCAAGATGCATCACAGTAAAATTGGGAACTTCATTCCAAAACTTCACCATGATCATCGAAGCCAATGTTGCAAGAGCATCTGCCATCCGGTTTTCATCTCGAGGGATACAATGAAACTCAACCTTTGTAATGAAAGTTGATATCCTCCTCGCATAATCTATGTATGGTATCAAACCGGTTTGATTCGTTTCCCATTCACCTTTGATCTGATTCACAACCAAAGTTGAATCTCCATAGATATCAAGACATCTAATTTTGAGATTAATGGCCTCTTCAAGCCCCATAATGCAAGCTTCATACTCAGCCATATTATTTGTACATTTGAAGGCTAATCTAGATATAAACGAGAAATGAGCGCCTTGAAGAGTAATAATCATTGCCCTAATACCATTACCGTACGAATTAACAGCTTAATCGAATACCATGCCCCAACAGGAACCAGGCTCTGGCCCCTCTTCAAGCAATGGTTCATCACAATCTTTCATCTTGAAATACAAAATCTCTTCGTCATGAAAATCATACTGCACTGACTAGTAATCTTCAATAGGTTGGTGAGCCAAATGGTCATCCAAGACACTACCTTTAATATCTTTTTGAGATCAGTATTCAATATCATACTCAGATAACAACATCTGCCAACAGGAGATCCTCCTAGTTAAAGCAGGCTTCTCAAAAATGTACTTGATTGGATCCATTTTGGATATCAACCAAGTAGTATAATTCAACATATATTGGCGCAGACGCTTAGTAGCCCAAGCCAATGCACAACATGTCTTCTCAAGCATAAAATACCGAGTCTCACAACCGATGAACTTCTTACTGAGGTAATAAATTGAATATTCTTTCTACCCGGATTCATCTTGCTGACCAAGAACACAACCCATGCTTTCTTCGAGCACAATCAAATACATGATCAAAGGTTTTCCTTTAAAAGGAGGAGACAAAATCGGAGGCACAAGCAGATATTCTTTGATACTATCAAAAGCTTTCTGGCAATCTTCGGTCCAATCACAAGACTGATCTTTCCGAAGAAGCTTGAATATAGGCGCATATGTGGCAGTCATATGCGATATAAATCTTGAGATATAGTTCAAGCAGCCGAGAAAACCTCTGAATTGCTTCTCAGTTTTGGGCGCATGCATCTCTTGTATTACTTTGACCTTGGTAGGATCAACTCCAATACCCTTCTCGCTGACAATAAAGGCCAACAACTTACCAGAGTGAACATTAAATGTACACTTATTAAGATTCAAACGGAGTTTATACTTACTCAAACGCTGGAATAACTTCAATAAATACTCAACATGTTCTTATTCATCTCTTGACTTAGCAATCATATCATCAACATAGACTTCAATCTCTTTATGCATCATATCATGAAAAAGAGTGGTCATAGCTCTCTGGTACGTTTCACCAGCATTCTTTAAACCAAAGGGCATCACTCGATAACATAATGTTCCCCCAAGGTGTAACGAATGTGGTCTTCTCCATATCTTCAGGTGCCATCATGATCTTATTATAACCGGAAAATCCATCCATAAATGAAAAGACTTTGAATTTAATTGTATTCTCTACCAACATATCAATGTGTGGTAGAGGAAAATCATCTTTCAGACTGGCTTTATTCAAATCTCTATAATCAACACACATATGGACTTTTCCATCCTTCTTAGGAACATGCACAATATTGGTAACCTATTGAGAATACTCAGAGGTAACAAGGAAACCAACATCAATCTGCTTATGCACTTCCTCCTTAATCTTCACTGCAATATCAGGATGAGTTCTTCTCAATTTCTACTTGAACGACATGCATTCTGGCTTCTAAGGCAATCTATGCTCCACAATCTCAGAAACCAAACCAGGCATATATTGATAGGACCAAGCAAACACATCAAAATACTCTCGAAGAAGATCAACCAACCCCTTCTTAACTTCTGGACACAGTTGAGACCCAATCTTGACTTCTTTCACATCATCATTGGAACCCAAGTTGACTAATTCAATCTTCTCTTCAAACGGTTGAATGGATTTTTCCTCATGCCCAAGAAAATAGGATAACTCATCACATACTTCATCATCATCATTCTCTTCCTCAACTTCAAACACAGGAAAATCAAAGTTTAGATAGAGAGTAGGATCATTATATTCTATGGGTTTGAAAACCAACCTGCATAATGATTTGATATTTTGATTTTAGAGAAGTGGAGTGCAAACAAATATTATACAGATGGAAAGATTATTATTTATTTTTGTTTTTTGTGATTACCATTTTCAGGAAAAAGCAAAAAGTAAAAAATAAACATCATAGACGTGGATGAATAAAATTGTATTTTATTGTTGATAGTAAGGAAAGCGCCCAACAATGTTTCACTTCTATCTTAGGCATAGGAGAAGGATTTTTCTTAAAATAATAAAAAAAAATTACTTTGAATGGTGCATAATAACAAGAACATCAACAACAACCCAATTGTTGCAAGTCTGCTTTCGAACCAATGTTCTAACTTTACAAGATCTAGGGCTTTTGAGAAATTGGGTATAAGACACTACTCCTAGAGTCATGGACTCCCTTGATCGTTTATCGCTTATTTCAGTTTACTTGACATGCGACATCTCCGTCAAGGAAATTTACTCTAGGCGAGATTTTCGTATCGACCCTCACGAGGAAAGCTCCTCGGGGACCTATACTACGCGACCATCGGTGTACACTGAACAAGGTTAAATGTTCTACAAAAGGGATCTTAGGGTCACAGACTCTAATGAAATTAATGATGCTTATACTGAAACCTCGACGATCATCAATACCTTTAAGAGAGTCTACCATTAAGTGAGGTTCTCGTACGACCATTCACGAGGAAAGCTCCCTAGATACCCATACTACTCAACCTCTCCTATCTCAAGCAATCTCTCAGACTCGGGTGGAGAGTCTTTCACACAAGGCTTTTATTGCAATCATTATTAACCACTTATTTATTTCCATCGTCATAGAGCCAAGGTCACAGACAAACAAATAATAATATACAATTAGTAAAAAGAAGTGAAACAATACAAAGACAGGAAAATAACTAAACTAGATGAACCCCCAAGTATGCAAAAAGAAGAACCTAAACTAGGTTAAACTTGCTTAGGGAAACTGGATCCCTAGCAAAGTCGTCAATTGTCGCTCCCATGGTCACGATAATGAAACCGGGGACTGACTGAATAAGAAATCAGAAGAGTCTCTACCGAATTTTATTTATTCCTATAAGAAGGAAATAGGAAATAGTCGATAAAACCCTAGGGGTAAAAAGATGTGCACATTGGAAGTGTAATGCGGATATAGAATCGGTCTCGCAACCGAGATTGGATTCGAAAGTCGGTTACGCAAGGGGAATCTATTAGCATCCCTCATGTCCATGGTACTCCATGGGAGCCATTTAAGTTGTATATGTGCATGGGTATTTATCCTGTTTATTGCTTTATTTATTAACAAAGTGTGAAAGAAAGGGATTTTGGGTTTTTATTATTATGCTCGCCAAGGATTGTAGCCCTTGTGCCTACGTATCATTCATCTGGTGATGAAGAATCTGAGTTCCATAGTTTGGAGTAGAAAACGTTTATGTGTTGGTTAATTTTACCTTTGAGAAAAGCGTTTTTGGAGTGATACCTTAAAGCGCAAAAATTAGTTTGGAATTACATACATAATAACCAAGCAAAAAAGTAAAGTGTCTCATTGTAAGGTAGCCCAAGAGAAAGCCTTGTGTGTGTAAGAGTGACCTAAGCTAACAAAGGATAATGGTCTTACAATCATGTCTCTCTAGGATAGTGACATGATGAGATTCTTACAATAGGTATGTAAGTTACAAATGAAATGAAATGTTTAAACAAAGTATCACAAGATAAGGGCAAGGTCCTCCAAGCAAAGGTCTTAAGTCCAATGGTTGATTACAAATGGAATGCATTTTTTTGGTCTTATCATTTTATCATGTTTTTGTTGCTTTTAGTTGTATGATGACAATAAAGCAAAGAATAACAATAAACATGCATGATGAGTATATACAATGATGATGATGACGAGTACTTGAATGTAAATTACAATGCAATTATATAAAAGTAAATCACAAGGTAGTAAAGTTGACATAAAATAAACCACAGGACAATAGTAACAAGATCACAATAACAACGGTTAGTGGTAAATAAAGTTAGTGAAGTACAATTAGTGGTTAGTAAAAAAGTACAAGGTAACCACTTGAGGATTATCTATCAGTAGGTTAAAAGATTCAAAATATGGCGCATTAGGGGATAACTTATCAGTGATCAACTAGAAATAGATTTGTAAGAATGAATGTTATACAACCTCAAGTCCATCTATCAATAGTTTGAAAAAGGGAATATTGTATCACTAAAAGATTAAAGATTAAAAAGTTGATTAATGGTTAGGTTAGGTAAAAGTTATACAATGATTAATGTACAAAGTAAAAAATGGAAGCATAATGACTTGAGGGTTAGTAAACAATGGAAGAAGAATAAGTTAAATTAAGTCACAACAAGTAAAATGGAACCATAAGTTAGTATACACAAATCAAGCTTCATATATGTATCAAATGACTCCAGTTTGGTTGATATAGAGGCAACCTATCAATGTCTCAAAGTATCATGAATGATCCATTGATTATTCATTGATAGATTTGAAACAATGAAGGTTTTATCAACCCTAATAAACCAATGTCATGACCTAATAGACTTCATTATCCATTATGATGCAAGACATGAAAAGTCAACAAAAAAATGTGCAAATAAAATGAAATAAAGTGTGATAAAATAAAAGAGAGAAAAATAAACCAAGTTTGTGTTGAAAATTTTTTAATCAGAATTAAAATAAAGGGTGAAAAAGTTAAAACCAAAATGAAACTAAATAGGGTTAGAATTAAATAAAAGGAAAAGAAATAAAAACATAAAACATTACAATGGACATGATGGGGGTTGAATCCCTAACCATTAAGTCATGGGGTCAACCCCCTTCCACTGGGCCAAGCGCCCTTTGGTGTTAGCTACCGCCTTCAGCAAATAAAATATTATAACACACGCTAAAGTGAAACACGCGTGCTCAGGAACCAATCAGGACACGACAACATATATTTTTAAATCCAAAACGCGCGAAGGAGATCATCTTCAACCTTCAACCATCCAAAATCCAACCTTCAGAACTCGTGTTTTTAGAGGGAATCACCCATGAATTCAACCTCCTCACACTTCATCGTTCTCATCTCCACACCCATGAGCCATTGATTGGCTCTGAGTATGGAATATTTTTCAAAAGTTCATAAAAATAGTTTGACCTAAAATAAAAATTAAATGGTTTATGATGGATAATCAAGACTTAAACCACAGGGTTAAGCTTCAGCAAGTGATTTCGAACAAGATGGTGACTTGTTTGAGTGAAGGGGGTGAGTGGAACTACCTTATCAGAATCAGTTTCAGAGTGGAACTTCGATGACAATGGTCAGCTCAAGGGAGGAGTTCGCAACGTGAGTTAGTATTTGGGAAAGCTTGAGTGAGGTTGAGGGATGGATTTTGGGCACTTGGTTTGAACTGAAATGACTTAGAACTTGAAAATGGGAACTCTATTTTCAATAGTGAAACTCGGTTTTTTGCAGCAGAGGTTTTCGAGCTTAAAACGATTGGTGAATGAAGGGAATACCTTCCCCTATTTATATGGAAGGTGAGGGAAGTGTTTGGAGGTAGAATGAAGAAGTTCTCTTCATAAAATGGATGAGGATGAAAATGCCTAAAGACTGAAAATTATGGAGGAAGGATGGTTGTGTTTTGACTTGGTTTCTCCCTCCACTCAACTTGTTTTAATTCTAAGATAAAAAAGGAGGGACAAAGGTGCTTGAATCAAAGCTACTATGACTTTTGCTTTTTTCCATTTTGGGGAAAAAGAGGATTTTGACGTTGGCTTCAATTTGGCTTCATGTGACCTTGATTTTTTCCATTCTGATTTGCAAATGTGTCTTGGAGTGTTTAGAAACATGTTTGGGACCAAATGGGATCAAAAGAAACAAGTTTAGTAGCCTAAAACATGATTATGCAAATTCAGGTTAAGTATGGTATGACTTGTGCAACATGGCAAGTCAACGACTTTGAACTTGACCCAAATGAAATTGGCTCGTCCATTTTGCATGAAACTTGTGACAAATACTCTTTGTCATGTCTTTGATCAAATGAAAAAATAATCAGGTCAAAAGGAGTTGTAATTTGAAAATGGCAATGTGGTAAAGTGGTGGTTTTGGGCATGATTATAGGTCTTGTTATGCATTTGGACCAGCTTGGCCAATGCCAATTTTGAGATCCTTTCCTAATGAATTAGGTCTTTGACCTTGAAATAAAGTTGAAGAGGGACTCAATTAGGACATTTGGCATAAAGAAGATCTTCAAAAGCTTGAAAGGTGAAAACGTTATGTACTTTGGACCAAATGATAGGCCATTCATGTCAAAATGTGACCAACCAACATGACCTAGAAATGCCACTTTGTGATTTCTTAATTTTTAGGGGCATGATGTTGGATGTTTGAAGCTCATATGCTCATATCATTATGGAAAATGATGTTTGAAGATTTGTGAGGTGGTTTTAGGTTAAGTCTATGGGTGAACCAAGGCATTGAAAGTTCAAAGTTCATGATCATACCAAGTAATTGTACCATGAATTAAATGGGTGTTTGACTGGTGGATTATGGTTGACATTAACTTGAATTTAAGTTGAACAAAGTGTGGTATGATAGGATGATAAAATGAGGAAAAGCATAGAATCAAAAGATGCACAAACTAGGGTTTCTTGGGCAACAAGTTTCCCCAAGAACCAAAACCAGACAAGTTAGGGTTTTGAGGTGAAAGGGATGTATTGAAGTGATTCAAAGGGTTGTGGTGTGAACAAAATATGGATATTAGGGATCCTAAATGATGTGGTCAAGACTCAAGGTGAACCATGATTTGTACAAGTCATTAAGGGTCAAGAACTATGGTTGAGGTCCTTGGATGACCAAATGAATCTGCACATATCTTCAATGGGGACTCACCATCCAATTAGGGCTTTGGAGAGTGAGTTAGATGACTTCAGTGATCCTCCATGGTTCAAATATTCTTGAGGGTGAAGATTAGGGTTAAGGTAGTTTGGGCACACCTCAACATGATTAGAGGGTCTAGATGCTTCATGGATGAACCCTCATGCCTTGAGTTTGTACTTGTGGATCATTATGGGTGTAAATGCATATGAGATGACACATGAAAGATGTATGCTTATGAATTAGGGTTATAAAGGGTGATATAAAGGTAAGGTAAATTTGAGGATAGTTTTACCTTCTTTTAGAGTTGTTTTGGTGTATCCACATTTTCTAAAGAAGTTATTTAGAGTGTATTTCTCACCTTTATTGTTTACCGGTAAAGATTGTTATTCTATAGTGTTATTAAAAAAAAGTTATACTCATTGTTCATATAATGGAAGGTTTTACTGAATTAGATATCGTAGTTTTTATTCTCTTACTTTGAGAAAAAAAATTCATGTTAAAAACTTAGTGTGTCTACTATTTTATTTTTCTATTATTATTATACTTTAAATATGATTTTACTAATTTTTTTCTAAATTTCACAATTTTGGAAAAGTATTCCGCTTAAAAAAAATTGATTATTAGTTTATTTTTCAACAATTTTTAGGATGCATATATTTAAAAGTGTTATGAAAATTTAACATTCTTTAATATTAGAACATCTAAGTTCTAAATTTGTATGTTAAAGCCGTTGAAATAATATGTTTTTAAAGTTTGTAATATCTTCTATATTTCATTCAAATACAAAAATTATTGAAATTTTATATTACATTATGAGAATAAATAAATAAAAAATGGGTAATGCTTTGTTTGCAAGGTTTTTAACTAGCTATTTATTAAGAGAAATACTTGTTTGCAAGAAGGTTTGTAAAGAAGAAACATAAAAATGCATTTAAACCATTAATTTATTAGAAAGATTTTTGTATAATAAATATTATACACAATCACAAATGTGTTTTATGCACTTTGCAGTTTTAGTAAACCAACAAATAGTAGCACGACAATCTTTATCAGTACTGCATAAATCCAATCCTATGATATTAAAAAAATAAAAAATAAAAAATAAATATCAATAATAAGAATGAAATATTGTGTATAGAATAGAAAAAGAATTTGAAGGGTAAAAACTAACGAAGCGGGCTTACCAATGTTACAAGAACTTTTGATGAATAAGAAAAGTAAAGTAATCATAACATAAACAAACTTAATAACCTTAGACATATTTTTTCTTGTTGGCAAGAAAAATACCAAGTTGTTTCATCACTTTATAATGTGAAAATTTACATTCTTCAACTTTTAATTATGTTGAAAAAAACTATATTGAAATATTTCTTAGATGATTCGATGTGTTTATTATCTTCAGTAAAATAGTGTTTTAGCAATTATGAGGTTGCGAGGGACCATTTAAAAAATAAATAAAAACTAAATGTATTTTAACATTATATTGACATATTTCTTAGATGATTCGATGTGTTTATTATCTTCAGTAAAATACTGCTTTAGTAATTATGAGGTTGCGAGGGACCATTTAAAAAATAAATAAAAAATAAATGTCTTTTAGTTGTATTAATGTGTTGAATTTGTCTCTTCAATTAACCTAATTGATCTTTTAACCCATAGTAAATACATGACTTAAAAATCATAAAAGTTATTGAAGTTTTTATTACTACTAAAGTTTCATTATTTTATTCCCCTTATATTCTTTTGTTATAGATAAGGAGAATTTGAAAAACAAAAGAATAATAGTTAGGAATACATGATAAATCATTGAAATAAAACTTATTGTTAACGATTGGCAGCAAAAAACATAAAAGAGAAGAATAAAATAAATTCTCATAACTTAAAATTACAAATGGTTTATACGGTAATATATAAGCCTTGTTATATATTTAAGAAAGATTAAATGAATCCAGGTATGAATCAGGAATGATGTCATTTTCTTTAAAAGTATTTCAAGAACTCTCTTTGTTGTCTTAGAGTTGGAAAGCAAGAATATCCAGGATAATTCAGCCACTTAATCGAGTCTGCACAAGACTGGTGAACAACTCGAATGCAAGAAAGTATTTTTGGAACATGGAATAGGATGTAAAATTTTAAGTGAATGATTTTCGAATTCAGAATCACGTGTTTATAGGCCATACGTGTGTTGTTTCATAAGTTTGCAACTCTTGATGAAACAACACATTTTCACCATATGTTGAAATAGTTCACCGATAATAATATAATGCACCACTTCACGAAGTGTTGTATACTTTAAATACGAAATTCAAACAGTAATCAACGACCAAAATCTTGGAGTAATACTTAGAATAAATTTGCAGCATGTTGTTCGAAAACCGGCCGCAGGAGCGCCACCTCATTAACACCGTGAATAACTCGATTGCTCCGATGTATAGTGCCTAAGTTCTCAAGATCCGCCTACAAGCCGCCACTAGCGCCTATACGCCTACACCCTCAGACCCGATCCTGGAGCCAGAGTCGATGTCGCCGGTGGCTACACTGGCGAGAGGTTGTTTGGATGTGACATGTGGAATAATTCTTGGGACCACCACATATGTCCATGTGGCACCTTATCTTCTTTGCCTCCTTTGGTGAGTTTAATGATTCAAGGTCTTTATAAATTCTTTAAATGTTAGCTCCACTTTCTATGTGGGACTATTTTCAATGCATTTATTGTCATTAACTCAATTGCCCATTTTTGTTATATTGGAAGATACCCATGGCAATTATTGTTCATAATATCTAAAAATCTTCCACATGTTCTAATAATGACAAAAACTAATTTCAGAAAATGAGATATAAAGAGTGTTAATACAGTTAGGTATCTTTCGATTTAAAACCTAACCTCAATAAGGATAACGCAAAGTTTAATCAGAATATCAGGTAGAAATGCTTTTAAACCATTAACCCATTTGATTAGACCAGCGTTGCCTTACACACACTCTTTAAAGGTTATTCCTCTACATATCTCACTTAACACTTATTTATGACCATATGCTATCATGTTTCATGAATTTTTCATGAGAGAAACTCCAACTCTCACTTTGAGATGACACTATCTTGATATTCACATAGGTGAAGTTCATGTTGTATCCTTTTCCATGAGATACTATTCCTCGGTTATGAACTTCATTAAGAAGTTTTGAGAACCTCAACCCTTTATTTAAAATAGTCAACATTATTACCTAATGCCTGACTTACATCCAAATCAATGACTTGTTGTTACCCATTGAATCTTGAAGTTAATGTTCTGTTAACACAAGATTGGGTTGTCACCACTGTTTGAACTCTTATTCAAGGAGTTTCAACCCATTGCCTCTTGAGGTTGTTTTTACTAAGTCTCTCGCCATTGGCTTAGTAAATGGATCGGCCAAATTACAGCTTGTTCATATATAGGTGAGTGAAATGATTTCATCCTTAATCAATTTTCTCACAAACGAATGTCTAAGTCCTATATGCCTAGACTTTCCATTATTGACTTCGTTGAATGCTCTTGCTAAAGTGGCTTGGCTATCGCAGTGTATCATCAACTTTGAAACATTGTCTTTAGCCAATGGAACTTCCAACAAAAGATCCCTCAACCGTTATGCTTCTTGGCCAGCAGAAGCGAGAGCCATGAACTCTAATTCCATGGTCGAAAGAGTAATGCATGTTTGTCTCTGTTACCACGAAAAATCTCTAAGGCATGCTGAAAGCATAGTTAGTGTTAGAATCCTGTGGATTTGGGGGTTATACCCCATCAAAGGATGAAGAGGTGTTTGAGGCAAGAAAGAGTGAAAAAAAACACAAGGGATGAAGCCGACAGAGGAAGTTTGCTTGGTCGACAGGCCATTCCGTCGACTGAAGTGAAGTCTGAGACTTAAAGAATTTTCTTTTATGCCAAGTGCTTAGAAGACAGTGTCCCCCTAAACGTATGGGCGGGAGAAAATGTGAAATTTAAAAATAACCAGCAGTTACAAGAAGAATAAGAGCACCAGAATCTGGAACAGTTGGCAAGACGTGGGTGTAACGGTTTGTAGATCGTGTGACATAACATCTGCTAGTTTCTAGGAGTTTTAGCTTATGAGCAGTTCCTTTAGTTTATTATAAATAGAATGTCCCACGTGGGGCTCCAGCTGTTCACTTTGTACTGAAAATCACTTGTAAGAAAACTTCTCATTCCCAGCGCGAGGAAGCAAGAGTTTTTCTGAGAGTGCTATGTACGTGAATCACCACATTTATTTCAATGCAACTTCCTTACTTTTCAATTGTTCCCGTTGAACATTTTATCTTAATTTCATTTACTTTTGAGTTATCATATTATGTTGTCATTTACGCTGTCGACACTGATTCTATTACGATAATAGAGTTTACCAAAAGCGTGTTCGTCGTGTACATCTTTTGAATGCTATAGCGCTGTCGGTCACGAGTCACCTATAGACTGTAGCATCATCTAAACCGTTCGTGTGGAAAATCCTACGCTTGTTCGACACTTTGTTAGGAGCCATTCCTCACAAAGTTATTTCGTCGAGTTGGACAAGCCTAACTTGCACTAGCACATGTCCTAGGATCAATAGGTCGATCCTGCAAGTAACCCTTTGTTCTAAGGTCTAGGGAGGACCAGCGGTTGTTTACCAATTTCTACAGTAAACAAAATGGCACGCCCAGTGGGACGGTGCTAAAGCAGTTGCGAAATTGCATGAAACTTAGAAGTGGCAAACTATATAGTAAGCCACGAAACACTGTGAAAATGTCAGAAAGTAACACGGATGAAGTACCACGAGGAACTTTATCCACTACGGAAACAGTAATCTCACAGGTTGCCACTTTGCCACCGATGACAAGTGTAGCCTTAACCATGTCGACCACGGGTGCGGTTGGAACATCAATTCCTCAACCTCCATCGGGGGGTTCAGGATCAACAATAACGACGTTTAGACCTTATGTGTCTCGCTTTGGCACCACAGATCCTCTTTATGGAATGTTGTATTCCTTAATGCCAGGATATCAGTCGACATCAAGTGCAACACTGTTTTCAGATACAAATCCACCCTTGCAAGGATCAGCGCAAGGGGGCAACATTAGGAATAATACTCAGAACAGAACCATGCCGCTGTCGAACACTGTAGTAGCGGTGTTGAGACAACAAATGGACGATAGTAACCATGAATTGGTTAACATGTTGACCAACCAGATGGGCACAATCTTTAATCCAGTAATACAAGAATCTGCTGAAACAAATAGGCAGGTGGCGAATCAATTGACACGCTTGTGCAATTTTCTGGGGGCACCGGCTCGACAGATGGCACAAGTGGTTAGGCAAGTTGTTCCTGTGCAAATGCAGATAGGGGAAGCGGAAGATGAGATAGTCCATGAAGGACAAATCATTAGACCCCTTCAAAATCAAGGCGTCGAATCAGGAGTCGCGGGACGTAACCAGATGGTAATGGTTAACCGACACCAAGATGTTGATCAAATTGTCTATCAACATCGACAAGAAGACTTAGCAGTGGAAAATAATTTAACAACTATTGTCGAAAGGATTATGGCCAGAAATGGTATGGGTGCTACACTGCAAAGGCCATTGTACGCCTCCCCGTTAGCTGAGTTTATTCTCCAAGCCGAGGCGCCCAGGGGGATGAAAGTGCCTAAGTACACTAAATTTGGGGGAGAGTCTGGTGAATCGACAATAGAGCATGTTGCCAGATACTTAACAGAGTCAGGAGATCTAGCTCATAATGAATGTTTGAGAGTAAAGAACTTTCCCTCCTCTCTGACTAAGGTTGCCTTCATATGGTTTACTTCGTCGGCCCTAAGTTCAATCGATTCATGGGCCAAATTAGAAAAGAAGTTCCATGAACAGTTTTACGAAGGACACTCCAAAATTAGTTTGGCAGAATTGTCTAGTATTAAGAGAAGGTTTGTTGAGAGCATCGACGATTATCTGAATCGTTTTAGGTCCTTAAAGGCTAGGTGTTTTACGCAAGTTCCAGAACATGAACTGGTTCAAATGGCCGCAGAGGGTTTAGATTATTCCATTAGGAAGAAAATAGATCCAACTTTTGTGAAAAGTATGTCACAATTGGCTGATAGAGTCCGACATCTAGAACGACTATGGTTAGAAAAAGTTAGGCACAATAAGTCTAAGAAAGAAAAGGTAGCGTTTGTCGAATACGACGCAACAGACCCAATATGTGAGGCTGATTATGCTTCATCAACCGAATTAGAAATCGACCTGGCTGAACTAAAGCCATGATCCGCCTATGAGTGTCGATCATTGCTTCCTGCGCAAGGAAAAAATCCTGTCGAACACAACCCAAAATTCCCTTCAAAAACTTATACTTTTGATGTGTCGAAATGTGAGGAAATTTTTGACTTGTTGGTCAAAGATGGTCAAATGGTGGTACTTCCTGGTACTAAAATACCACAGTTAGAACAGAGACAGAAAAGAGGGTTTTGTAAGTATCATAACTATCTTGGTCATAATACCTCTAATTGTTACCTTTTCAGGGATTTGGTTCAGAAAGCGATTCAAGAAGGCAGGCTGAAATTTTCTGGCCGCAGAATGAAGATCGATGCTGATCCTCTTCACCAGGAGGAAGCCCTATTCGTGGAGCCATTTGAGATCAACATGGTCGAGATCACCGAATACGATGAGGCCAACATGCTGGAGCAAACTGGTGAAATCCCAGATGTCGATATAGCGGAAGTTTACCCAAGGGCTGATGAAGACTTGGTGGATT
This sequence comes from Lathyrus oleraceus, assembly GCF_024323335.1. Classification (NCBI taxonomy): domain Eukaryota; kingdom Viridiplantae; phylum Streptophyta; class Magnoliopsida; order Fabales; family Fabaceae; genus Lathyrus; species Lathyrus oleraceus. Next base: position 33,261,777 of record NC_066579.1, on the reverse strand, counting down.
TTCTGTATCGCTGCAAGAACAAGGGTTCACAAGTGTGCCTGTGCCCTAGGTGTGTTGCTGTCACCGACAAAATAGTGGCGGAAAAATTCCAAAAACTGCAGTTGGGTAAAAGCAAAAGAAATGGGCAGACCAGGGGTTACCAGAATGAAAGAGGCTCAAAAAAGACTGTGGGAAATACCCAAGCAAGGCCCAAGAGCTTTGTACCGCCGGTAAGTGCCCCTAGAGGTACTTGGATCAAGCCTCAGGAAAAACAAGACACCCCATAAGGTGTCGCTGCTGCTGCTAGAGGAGATCTAGCAATTAACTACAGGCGTGAGTTTAAGTCTGAGAAAAGGACTCATGTCTCTGAAAATTATTTGGGGAAGAACCCCATGTCGAGGACTCAATGGAGACGCTTTCAGAGGCGTAAACAGGCCGAAAGAGAGGCTGCAAGAGGCATGACCAGCGAGGTGAATGCTGAGAAGAAAATTGTTGTGAAGGTCGACACAACAGCGAAGGAACGTATTAGAGAGTATGTTCGTCGACCAATTGAGAAATGTTCTGATGAAGTGACTGATGACTTCAATTCAGAGTCTGAAGCAAGTCAGGATATCTTGGTCAACGTGGTGTCAATCCTACCACAAGAATACAAATGTGTGACTGAAGTGGAGGAGTCAGTAGACGATGCTGACGCTGAAGAAATGGCTCTGCACCAACCAAGATGTTATTTTGTGCTGAACGATGGCTCTGCTGAAAGCCAAGAGGCAGTGTTCGAAAGACCAACGATGACCATGAAGAATCATTTGAAACCACTGCTGATAAGGGCAAAAGTGGAAGGCATAACTGTCAACAAAGTCTTGGTCGATTGTGGTGCCACTGCCAACATCATGTCGCACCATATTCTGAGGAAGATTGGCAAGTATGATACCGACATCAAATCTAACAACGTGGTTTTGTCTGACTACAGAGGAAAGACGAAAAACACCATGGGAGTGATTATGGTGAATATCACGGTGGGTTCAATAACCAGACCGACAATATTTATGGTGATAGACGCTAAGCCAAGTTACAACTTGCTATTTGGTCGAGAGTGGATACATGGTGTCGGAGCCGTACCATCTTCAGCGCACCAAAGGTTGGTGATTTGGAGAGAAGATGGAGTGGTCGAAAATATTGAAGCAGACCAAGGGTACTTCATGGCCAACGTAAATAATGTTGGCAAGAAGGAATTTAAGAGGAAGCTGGCCAATATTTCTCCTTGCTTTCCAACTGAGGATGTATATGCTAATCTGAGTGAAGCTTTCGTCTCTCTAACTCTGCACGAGACTCATGGCTTCATTTGGGATGTGGAACGCCTGGATGATCCACCCTATACAGGTATCTGGCCAACAGGCTAGGGAGACGTCACTGATGATGACTGAGCTAGAAGCTCTAAGAAAGATTTCGGCATACGTTGCCGAGAACAAAATAAAGTCGGCTTTAGAGGCTGAAGAAAACATGGATGTCGAAGCCTACGCGTTAAATAAAGAGGGTCATATGGCTATTGGGCCAGAGCCCCCAGACAAGCCAACTTTGGCTGAAAGGAACATCGACATGCAACATTTGGACTGTATTTATGACAATGAACCTTTAGGGTTTGAAAAAGACCCAAAGGCACCAGCGAAAATCCGACCAAAAGACCCCTTGGAAGAAGTCGACCTTGGCGAGAAAAGGCCAACATACATAAGCGCCAACATCGACAAAGAACTAAAGTCTGAGGTAATATCCATACTTAAAGAATTTAGGGATTGTTTTGCTTGGGATTATAACGAAATGCCTGGTTTAAGTAGGGATTTAGTCGAGTTAAAGCTGCCAATAAAAGATGGAAGAAAGCCTGTAAAGCAGACGCTCAGGCGTTTCGCCCCAGAGATCATGGCAAAGATAAAGGCAGAAGTAGAAAGACTCATGATAAGCAAGTTTATTCAAACTGCAAGGTATGTCGAATGGTTGGCCAATATTGTGTCAGTCATCAAGAAAAATGGGTCTTTAAGAGTATGTATTGATTTTAGAGATCTAAATGTTGCCACCCCAAAAGATGAGTATGCCATGCCCGTGGCGGAAATGTTGGTCGATTCGGCTGCTGGTTTTGAATATTTAAGTATATTAGATGGTTATGCTGGATATAACCAAATTTTTATTGCAGAAGAAAACGTGCCGAAGACGGGGTTTCGATGCCCAGGAGCCTTGGGGACATATGAGTGGGTTGTCATGCCATTTGGCTTGAAAAATGCCGGAGCAAAATACCAAAGGGTAATGAACTCAATGTTCCATGATTTTATTGAAGATTTCATGCAAGTATACATTGATGATATTGTGATAAAATCAAATGGTCGACATGCTCACGTCGAACATCTTCGAAAGGCCTTTCTAAGGATGAGGAAATATGGATTAAAAATGAATCCATTAAAGTGTGCTTTTTGTGTGCAAGCAGGCGACTTCGTTGGCTTTGTGGTGCATAAAAAGGGTATTGAAGTAAACCAAAGCAAAACAAAAGCCATTATGGACGTCAAGCCTCAGTCGACCAAAAAGGAGCTACAATCTTTTCTGGGAAAAATAAATTTTCTTAGAAGATTTATATCAAATTTAAGTGGCAAAGCAAAAGCTTTCTCCCCACTACTTCGACTGAAGAACGAGGATTTCAAGTGGCAGGATGAGCACCAAGAGGCTTTTGACAAAATCAAAGAGTATTTGACTAGGCCTCTAGTACTGGCTCCTCATGTTAGGAATAGGCCAATGAGACTGTATATTGCAGCCTCAGAATCGACTATAGGAAGTATGTTAGTCCAAGAGGATGAAAAATGTGTCGAGAGACCTGTGTATTACCTTAGTCGAAATCTTAATGACCCTGAAACTAGGTATAGTGATATAGAAAAACTATGTCCATGCTTGTATTTCTCTTGTATGAAACTAAAGCAATATATCAAGCCTATTGATGTGTACATATCTTCCCACTTTGATATTATTAAACACATGTTATATAAACCAATTTTGCATAGTCGAATTGGGAAATAGGCTTTAGCATTAACGGAATACTCCCTAAGGTACGTACCCTTGAAAGCAATGAAAGGGCAAGTAGTAGCGGATTTCCTTGTCGACCACTCAATGGTCGAAATGGCGCAAAATTACGTAGACTTAGCGCCATGGAGGTTATACTTCGACGGTTCAAGACATAAGCACGGATCTGGGATAGGAGGAGTCATAATTCCTCCTGATAGAATTCTAGTAGAGTTCAAATATAGAATTGAAGGGGTATGCACTAATAATGAAGCAGAATATGAGTCACTGATCACAGGACTTGAACTACTGCTAGAATTGAGGGCAAGAAATGTCGAAATTATGGGAGACTCGGAGTTAGCGATTAAACAAGCATAAAAAGAGTACAACTGTGTTAAAGAAAATTTAATCATGTATTTTGTGGTCACCATCAGATTACTCAAGAGGTTTGAGCAAGTCAACCTCCAACACATACCACGAAAAGAGAACCAAAGAGCAAATGATTTGGCACAGGAGGCTTCAGGGTACAAAGCGTCGAAAGACCAGGATGAAGAGGTCCAAGTAAGAGAGAAATTACGAGCGACATTGTTGTCACCATCAGATTTGTCAATTATGAAATTGGAAGTTGTAGATAGAAATCATTTTGAAATTCTGACCGTTGACGACGGGGGGAAAGTGATTGGCTAAACCGTTAGTCGATTACTTACGCAATCCCGTAGGGTCGACAGATCGAAAGGTAAATGATGAATTATTCAAAAAGACGGTCGAAGGAGTGTTACTAAAATGCCTAGGAGAAAGCGAGGCATATGTGGTTGTGTCAAGCGTACATAGTGGGACGTGTGGGGCGCATCAAGCAGGTTTGAAGATGAAATGGCTCTTGATGCGCTCAGGAGTTTATTGGCCTTCAATGTTGAAACATTACATTGAATTTGCTAAAAGCTGTCAAGAATGCCAATTACATGAGGGCATACATCATGTGCCTGCAAGCGAGTTGCATACAATCGTGAAGCCCTGGTCATTTCGAGGATGGGCTCTGGATGTTATAGGAGAAATAAAACCAGCCCCGTCGAAACAACAAAGGTATGTTTTAGTCGGTATCGACTATTTCACAAAATGGGTCGAAGCCGTAGCATTAACAAATGTAGACTAAGAGGTTGTGATAGATTTTGTCCAAAGTTATATCATCTATAGATTTGGCATCCCAGAAACAATTACAACCGACCAGGGGTCAGTTTTCACTGGTCGAAAAGTGCAAGATTTTGCAAAAGAAATGGGAATCAAATTACTGACTTCTACCCCCTATTACGCACAAGCGAATGGCCAAGTCGAAGCTGCTAATAAGGTGATCATCAGCCTAATAAAGAAACACATAGGAAAGAAGCCAAGAAATTTGCATAAGACGTTAGACCAAGCTTTGTGGGCATGTCGAACGTCACCAAAAGAAGCAACTAGAATAACTCCATTTCGACTGGTGTATGGGCATGACATAGTGTTGCCAGTAGAGATTTAGGTCCAGGCGGTCAGAACCCAAAGGCAGTATGAAATACCTTCTGAAGATTACTGGAGTATGATGACAGACGAACTGGTCGACGTAGATGAAGAAAGAATGTTAGCTTTGGATTCCCTACAAAGGCAGAAAGAAAAAGTCGCCAGAGCCTACAATAAAAAGTTCAAAGGTAAAGTGTTTGCTGTCGACGATCTGGTTTGGAGAGTGATCCTGTCTATGGATAGAAATGATAGAGTTTTGGGTAAATGGTCCCCTAATTGGGAAGGACCGTTTAAGGTTTTGCAGGCCTTTTCTAACAACGCCTACGAGGTCGAGGAGTTGGCACCAGATAGGCGAATCCTAAGAGTGAATGGAAAGTACTTGAAAAAATATAGGCCTCTCCTTCAAGAGGTCAAAATTTTGACAGACTAAATAACTGTCGAAAGAACTATGTTGGAAACCAGCTGCAAAAGGCACAGAAAATAAATACACAGTGCTAAAAGTAAGAAGGATAACATTAAAGTGGCAAGAAGCCATTGTTTAAATATTACAAAAAATTCATACAAACAATAGAAACGGTCAAAGATGGCCGAACTTAGATTGGAAAGGTTTAAGCTCAAAATTGTAATGCAAGGATGTGGGCTTCAAGGTGTCAGCGTGGGCTTTGAGCTTCTCAAGCTTCCCTTCGACAGTCATAAGCTCTTCATCGACCGCTAAGGCATCACCGGTTGCTTCTCAAGCCTGGGCAGGTTTTAGAACTTCATCGATAAAGTATGACTCCTCCTTGGTAATTGATTCCAACTCACTGTCTAGAGTGGCAATTTGACGCCGAACGACATCAATTTCTTGACGTATCTTAGTGGCCCTTGTTTGTTTGGAGATCAATTCTTTCTTCCGCTCCTCCATAGCCCCAAACGTGTTGGTGACCTCCGTGTCGGCGTGCATCACCAACTCCCATTTTTCCTTCACAGAGGCCTCAGTAGCAGCAATCTGGAGTTTCAGTGTCCCTGACACTGTCGAGATGATGCAGCATGGGAACCAGAAGTTGTTCTAAAGTGGCCATTGCACGTTTGGCATAATCTGAGAGCTGGAGATCTTTTAGTTGGGCAAGAACGCATAGGATCTCTGGACCGACAGCAGGTTCATGCATGAGCACGAAAGGAAGGTCAGGATTCAACGCGTAAATGCGGATTTTATCCATTAGAGCCTTAGTCTTCGTCGCCTCAGGGCCCATTTTTTCAGAATGAAGCTGCTTAGAGTCGGAAGAGGCATCACGCGATTTCACCAGATTGTGGAGCCTGGCAATTGCTTCTAAAGCAGAAGGATTTATCGCCAGCCCCGGGAAAGACAAAGGGGAAGCAGCTGACAGAGGAGTAGTCTGAGAAGAGGGAGAAGCAGTCGACAGAGGAGTAGCCTGAGAGGGTTGTTTCTTATTGGTGTCGACACCTACTGGTCCCCTTGGATCCTGCAAAGGCAAGGAAGCTGAAGAAAGACTAGAGTCAGAACTAGTCGAACTGAAATCCGGATGCGTTGCAGGACTAGTGACTGAGTCAGAGTCACTATCACTAATCTAGATAGGGAATTCAATGAACTCACCAACGGTGTCGACAGACTGTAGTGGGCGAGCTAGAGAAGAAACCGACGACGAAGGAGTGTAGTCGACAGCAGGTTAGGTCGGCTCAGCAGAGGCATCAGTCTGTGGTAAAAAAAATGTGTAAGAGAAGGACAATAATCCAAGGGAGTAAACAGGAAAACACGTAATTACCTGTGTTGATGTAGGGGAGACTGCATCCTGATTTTCTTTCCCCAAGGCAGCAGCAGGAGAGGTGCCAATCGACTGTGAAGCTCCCACAGCTGGATCAGGGACCTTGTCGAGGACGGAAGCGTCGACCACAATGGTGTCGACGTCTTCAGTAGGAACCTCTGGAGTGGGCATTGTATGGTGCCTCTTCTTCTTGGTTTCACCACTCCTGGAGGGAGAGTCATGCTTCTTCCTCTTGTGGCCATGGTGGCTTTTGGATTTATGCTGGGAAGTGTGCTGGAGACACGAAGAGAGGTTATAAGCAGATATTCTAGCCAGAAGATCAGACAAGCCGACAAGAAATACCTTAGAGCCTGTGGGGGCAGAGCGTTTGTGTTTTTTGGATTTTTTAGAGTTAGAGGAGACATTGGGGTATGTCGAACATGGTTGACCCTGCACATAAGTGATATGTTAGAGACCACGTAGTATTTCCCTTAAGAATTCACAAGAGTAAATGGAAATGTTTCAGATAGGTGCATACAGAAGAACTGGGTTTCCTCAAGACTTGAGCAATAGGGCACTCATCATCATCAGAGGATTTCTCAAGAGCAACCTGCAAGAAGGGAGAGGACGGCTAAGAATAAAAACAAAAAGCCAAAGGAAATAGCAACTCAGCCAGAGTCGAACCTGAGCCTCTTGTGTCGAAGGAGTAGGTTAGTTAGCAGGTGCAGGACCTATAGGATCTAAAGGGATCGCTGGAAATAAACAGAAGAAACGCAAGTGAGTGACGAAATCCAGCTGAAAGGAAGTGTTAAAATTTCTAGAGAAGTGTTACCAAGTTGTGTGGATTCGAACACACTAACATATTGAGGATCAATATGAAATGGCCCTGAGTAGTCAGGCAGATAATGCTTCGTCGGGACCACTCTGTCGGCCTTTTTCTTATAGGCATTTTGTACGTATGAAATGGGACAATAAAACCACACCGGAACCACATGACCAAAGGCCAAAGCCAAGGGGCTAGATGGCAGGGGAAGGAACTTGAGGTTTCCAATGTGAAGAGCGTAAAGATACTTGTCTTTCGCGTAACCTGGGATCTTAAGTTTTGGAAGCCTGTCGGTTACTTTCTCCTTCAGTTCGATCGCGGCCTCCCAGATGGTCCCACGGAGATTATCTGGTCGATACACAACTTGGAAGTAATTCTGGAAAGCGCGAATTTGTTTGACATGAAGAGCCTTACACTTGGTCGACTTCGCCTGCAAGTAAACAAAAGCTTCAGTTAATTCAGATAGTTTGTGTCACAACCTGAAAAAAGGAATGCGAAAAAAACAACCGGCGAAAAAAAGAAATGACAGAAGAGTCGCCACCGTGCGTTATTTATCCCAAAGGAGGGAAAGGAAACGCTCGAAGTAAACCTAAAAAAAGGAAAGGAAAAGACAAGGTCTCGCAACCAAATCTTGGGTTCGGGAGTCGATTATGCGAAGGGAAGGTATTAGCACCCCTACGCATCCGTAGTACTCTACGGGATCCACTCTTGTTGTTCTTGTCTAAAAGGGTGTGGGTTTATCTAATGTACTATTTACTAAAAGAGGGGTCAAAAGAAAATGACTCGCACGGATGTCGCATCCACTGCATACATATCTCATCTGAATATGAGAATCAGAGTCTTCGTAGCTCGGCTGACCTATTTGTTTGTGTTTTTAGATGAACGACATTACTACGCAATCTACCGGATGCTCGACCTTTGGAGACTTACTCACCTGTAGTAGAAGGAGTTAACGTGTTCTTAAGAAAAAGAAAATCAAAGAGTTTGTTTGTGTTTTAGGAATGCTCATGCAAAAAGGAAGTCCTAGACGAAGGAACCGTGCTACCTTAATTGACATGCAAACGAGAGACTATACGAAGCCTAGAAGTCCTATGGGGAGACGATCACACCACACAAAACATATAGCATAAAGTAAACGCACCAACAAGGGGGCTCAAACATACATGGGTAGGGCTTTAGTCAAGAGGGGTCATATCAACCTCGACAAACAAGCTATGGGAAGGTAATCAAATGGGCTCTTAACCACTGACATTGAACGTCAGGGTGAGCAAATCAAAAGGGTAATGAGGGTACGACCTCATAGCTCTTAACCCTGGACAGGGTGAGCTCATGACAAAGCGTGGGGGTTCAGAAAGATGGAACCCTCTCCACTGACTGGCCGGACGAAAGATCTTGGGCTTTTGTTCTGAAACATTGACACGTAGTGTGATCTTACAGAACGACGCACTGAATAACGGGGGATTGACTACTAATCCCTTTTATCCGTCAATTGCCTCTTCTTGGAGGTCTTTAGCACTGGTGCCTCTTCTTGGAGGTCTTTGGGCACAAAAGTAAACATACAAAAACATTGCCTCCTATCGAGGTCTTCCAGCTGGGAAAGCGGTAAAATGCGAGAAAGATAAAGGGATCAAGAGATCTACCACACGGATAAAAATCCGAAGTAATAACAACTAAAGATGCCAGAAATCCGGTGATCTCTCAAGCTAGCACCATCAAAGAAAGCAAGTCAGCAGAGCAATCAGAATAAATCTCCAAATGGTATCCCACAAATAAAGTGGAATGCCAAGCAAGCTATCTCTTCAAAATTCATGTGCCCTCACAAAAACTCAACAAACAGGTTAGAGAAACAAGGTAGGGTGCAATCAAGAGATCCACCAAACAGAAGAATCAAAATGTAACCACATGAATCATGCCATTAAAGTTCACAAAAAGCTCACAAAAAGCAACCAAGGATATGAGGCTTAAACCTCTTGTCAAACAAATGCATCAAAAGGATATCAAAACCCAAAGTCAGAGGGCAAGGATCCACACATCAAGACATGAAATACATACCAAAACATGTGCCCGGATGCAACAGAAAGCATGTCATAACAAACACAAAACAGATTGGAGAGCAAACAGAAAAAACAGCTACTGTCGCGATAGCTACTGCTTCGCTTAGCGAAGCTTCGATGCAGGCTCGCCTAGCGAGGGGCTAGCGAACGCCTGCAGGTTCTGGGTTCTTCTTTGATAATAGTACGATTTCAGTAACCCCAAACCCCGTGGTACCCATTTCAGAAATTAAGTGATCAAACATTCAAGGCCTTGTTCTACACATTCATGCATATCTAAACCCACATGTGAAACCTAACGATACCCGTTCTTCCAAATTCACCCATGAGGCCTCATACATTCAGGAATTTCAAATTAAAAGCGTAAAGTAGTGGGAATAAGGCAAACCTGATTGGGGAGATCGAATGAAATTATATTGCCTGGCTGGGTTTGCAAAGCAATCTTAGGGTTTATATGAGATGGAATTGGTAGAGGTGACCCTGCGCAAAGGAGTTTTTTCTTCAGTGTCTATGGAGGCTGCTCTGAATTCTGTTAGCTCTACTCTTTTTTTCTAGGGTTTTGTTTCAATGAAGTTTAGAATTTATACTCTGATTTTCGTGGCTTGGTGGGCTTTAATGAGAGAGGTCCAAGCCCAAGATTTTTCTGTTATTCTACTTTCAAAACACGCGGGCTTCGCCTAGCGAAGGATCTGCTCGCCTAGCGAGCATGACAGAACAGACTCTGGTGACTCGCTAGGCGAACCATTCTGCTCGCCTAGCGAGCATGACAGTTCAAGTCATCTTTCCCAAATTTGTAACCTGTGCGCTGGACCTTTGTTCCTTCAAGAGTAATATGTCGAATGATGAATAGGCCTCATTTGAACATGTTGGAAGTAACTCAAGTTATTCCCTAGCCATTTGACCTTCAGTTGACCAACAGTTGAGTTTTGACTTCACAGTTGAATTTTGAACTGTACTGGGCCCATTAAGCTTAATCCTTTAAAGAAAACCTCTAGTTGATGCACGATCTCCCTTGTGTTGACTGATCATTCGGATAGAACCCACAAAGTGACTTGGATGACATCCAAGCTTCTTGGGAGACGAACTCTTGGAGCTAATTCTGATTGACATGATGAAATGCAATATGAAATGTTAAATGACCAAAAAAAATGAATGCATGAATGAGGAGAGCAAATTTGAGGTGCTACAGCTGCCCCTATTCAATCAACTGTGAACCTGAACGGATGAAATCAGCGGCTATCAGACTTTCAAGGTAAATAGGGATTGAATACCGAAAGAACCGGAGAATTTGCACTCTGCAGGTGACTAATCAAGGAAAGCGGGGCCATTTACCGATGGCGGCTTCAAAACAAATTTGATATTTACCGATATCAAAGAAAGCGAGGCCATTTACCGATGGCGGCGTCAAAACAAAATTGATATTTACCGATATCAAAGAAAGCGAGGCCATTTACCGATGGCGGCTTCAAAACAGATTTGATATTTACCGATATCAAAGAAAGCGAGGTCATTTACCGATGGCGGCTTCAAAACAGATTTGATATTTACCGATATCAAAGAAAGCGAGGCCATTTACCGATGACTAGGAAGAAACTTGATGTTTACCGACATCGAACAAAGATGTTTATAAGCGAGACAAGACCAGACATTTACCGATGACTGGGAAGGAACTCGATGTTTACCGACATCGAACAAAGATGTTTACGGACACCGAGGAAAGAATATATTTATGAAACGAAACCATTTACTGATGGCGAAAATGAAATACTCGATATTTACGGATAGCGAATCTGATGGGGAATCTTAAACGACAAAACCATTTACCGATGGTTAACAAGCGGCTGATGTTTACCGACATCGAACAATAATGTTTACCGACACCAAACAAGAAAAGGACACACACGGGTGTTGACAAAGCGATTTTTTTTTGTAGACATAAGGAGAGACATGCCATTTACTGATGGCCAACGATTGGAATTCGACATTTTATCGACATCGAAAGATGATGTTCACCGACATCAAAGAAGAGCACAGATATTTACCAAGATCAACACGACACTTACCGGTATCGCAAGGGTGACATTTACATATGTCAAAATAAGGTAGACACTTACTAGTGACTTCACTGGGGAGAGAATCAAGCTTTCCTTTCACGGACTGGTGAGAAAATAAATCTCACTGGGATTATCGATTATGAATGTTGCCAAGAGCAACTGCTACAAATGTGCTACACTGATGTTGAAAAATGATCTGTCTCTTCCGGAGATATGATCCAATCTGGTTTAATACATGTATGTGTATGTTTGAGTTTTTTATGGCGTAATGCTCCATACTGAATGGAAATGCTACGCGATTTGAGAATGCGAATGCAAATGATGATTACTACATGCAAGATGCAAAGGGAGGAAAACTCCTGTTGGGAAAGCGAATGATCACTTTACTGAGCATACAATTTCTGATTCGATCTTCCAACTCTGTGGGGACATACAACAATTCTGCTGAGGATAACATTCTGATCTGACATTCTCGGAAGGATAGAGAAACCAACTCAACTAGGGAGTCACTTGTTGGGAAAACACCAACCTCTCGACCATGCTGGGGAAACAAATTCTGAACTCGACTTAGACGACCCAACTTCTTACACGACTGGACAGTGTTGAAACAACAGGGTGTTCCTTCAAACAAACTCGGCTCATCTGCTTTAGCCATCAATCAAAGATAGTAACCACAAAACGGCAAGACATACATGCCCCAGGGGATCGTATGGACAAAATATACTCAAGTGTACTCAACATTCAAAATGATTTTCAGATGTTTTATCTTTCTGCACGTCATTGTCTAGCCTACATGTTTTAAGATGCAATGTTTATCAAAAATTCGGACGTTTTTTGGAAACAAAATAGTAGAATAAAAAACAAGAGAGCAATTCGATTGAATAACGACTTTTATTGATCAAAAATGGCCTATAAAGGCAAAACATCAGGAAGCAATTCCTAGGAAGAGGTATCCTATTGGCAATGTGAACACGGCATTCCACTATTTCCCAATTCTGTTATGACTCATAGATCTTCATTTTCCCCCAAATTCTTTGCTTTCTGAGAAGAGTGATTAGACCGATCATATCCTTCAAGATGGTACACACTGAAACGCGATGAAATATAGATAAATCAGACGGTAGTCTTCGCTTTAATCCCTCTTTTTCCTGGACTGCCTTTTCAGGTTTTCAATCCACCAGGATACCCATTTTTGCCTAAGCCGCCTTTGCAAGTTTTCGACTTACCGGGTGTACATATTATTTTTTATTCTTTATCCCTAACTTTTGCCCGAACCTCTTTTTTTTTCTTTCTTTTTTTTTTGGTTCGCCGGGATGCCCTTTTTTGCCTGGACTTTCTTTCTTTGTCCAGCGGGTCAGTTTATGCGAAGTATTTTTTGACTACATCTGAATTCACAGGTGATGGGAAATCTTCACCATCCATAGTTGTAAGCATCAAGGCTCCACCAGAAAAGACCTTTTTAACAACATATGAACCTTCATAATTCGGAGTCCACTTGCCCCTGTTATCTGTACCGGGAGGAAGGATCCTCTTCAAAACTAAGTCACCTATCTGATAGCTTCGAGGATGCACTTTCTGATCAAAGGCTTTCTTCATCCTTCTCTGATATAGTTGTCCATGGCACACAGCTGCTAATCGCTTTTCCTCAATTAAATTTAACTCATCAAACCTGGTTTGAACCCACTCATCCTCGTCAAGTTTTACATCCCTCATCACCCTCAAAGAAGGGATTTCAACTTCTACTGGTAAGACTGCCTCCATGCCATACACAAGTGAAAACGGAGTTGCCCCGGTTGACGTACGTACTGAGGTACGATACCCATGCAAAGCGAAAGGAAACATCTCATGACAATCCTTGTACGTCACAACCATCTTTTGCACAATCTTCTTAATGTTCTTGTTTGCCGCCTCTACAGCACCATTCATCTTTGGTCTGTAAGGAGAAGAATTGTGGTGTTCGATCTTAAATTCTTTGCAAAGCTCTTTCATCATCTTGTTATTGAGATTCGAACCATTATCAGTGATGATTCTCTCAGGAACCCCATAAAGACAGATAATTTCTTTCTTAATGAATCGAGCAACCACTTGTCTGGTAACATTGGCATAGGAAGCTGCTTCCACCCACTTGGTAAAGTAATCAATCGCGACTAGGATAAAGCGATGTCCATTAGAAGCAGTAGGTTCAATCTTTCGAATCATATCGATGCCCCACATCGCGAATGGCCAAGGAGAATTCATAATATTCAGAGGGTTTGGTGGTACATGCACTTTATCTGCATATAGCTGACATTTGTGGCACTTCCGAGCGTATTTGAAACAATCAGATTCCATGGTTATCCAGTAATAACCGGCTCTTAACAACTTCTTGGCCATTGCATGACCACCAGCATGGGTACCGAAAGATCCCTCGTGTACTTCCTGCATTAACACGTCTGCTTCGTGTCTAACCACGCATCTGAGCATAACCATGTCAAAGTTCCTCTTGTACAACACATCATCCTTGTTCAAGTAAAAGCTTCCAGCTAGCTTTCTCAGTGTCTTCTTGCCATTCTTTGACGCTCCTTCAGGATACTCTTGGCTTTTGAGGAAATTCTTAATATCATAAAACCACAGCTTCTCATCAATAACAGACTCGGCTACAAACACATATGCAGGCCTCTCGAGTCGATTCACAGCAACGTGTGGCACATGATTCTGCCAATGAACTTTAATCATGGAAGACAATGTGGCTAAGGCATCAGCCATTTGATTTTCATCTCGGGGTACATGATACAACTTTACTATCTTGAAGAATGTCAGGATCCTTCTGGTGTAATCTCTATAAGGAATCAAATGCGGTTGATGAGTATTCCAGTCTCCATTGACTTAGTTAATCACTAGAGCAGAGTCTCCATAAATGTCCATAGTTTTGATCCTTAGATCGATGGCTTCCTCAATCCCCATGATATAGGCCTCGTACTCAGCTTCGTTGTTGGTTACTTCAAAAGTCAATCTGGCGAAAAAAGGTATGTGTGCACCTTTAGGATTAATGAGGACTGCCCCAACACCATTTCCATTCACATTTACCGCCCCATCAAACATCAGTGTCCACTTGTCATCGGGATCCGGTCCTTCCTCGACAAGAGGCTCTTCACAATCTTTCATCTTTAAGTACATAATATCTTCATCGGGGAATTCAAACATCATTGGCTGATAGTCATCAATTGGTTGCTCGGCAAGGTAATCAAACAGAATACTACCCTTAATGGCCTTTTGCAACGTGTACTGGATATCATACTCTGTCAAAATCATCTGCCAACGAGCCACTCGTCCGGTAAGAGACGGATTTTCAAAGATATACTTTACTGGGTCCATCTTAGAAATCAACAAGGTAGTATGGTTCAACATATACTGTCTTAATCGGCGAGCAGCCCATGCCAAAGCGCAGCAAGTTTTCTCGAGCAGCGAATATCTTGTTTCATAGTCGGTAAACTTTTTGCTAAGGTAATATGTTGCATGCTCTTTTCGACCAGACTCGTCATGCCGTCCCAATACACACCCCATCGAATTCTCTGTTACTGAAAGGTACATTATCAGAGGCCTCCCAGGGACTGGAGGTATAAGAATTGGAGGTTTCTGCAAATATTCTTTTATCTTATCAAAAGCTTTTTGACAATCGTTGTCCCACCTGATTGCTTGATCTTTTCTTAGCAATTTAAATATCGGTTCGCACGTAGCTGTCAGGTGAGATATGAACCGTGCAATGTAGTTCAGCCTCCCTAAAAACCCACGAACCTGCTTTTCCGTTCTTGGTTCAGGCATTTCTTGAATAGCTTTTACTTTCGTTGGATCAACCTCAATCCCTTTCTCAGTGACAATGAAACCTAACAGCTTTCCAAATCTCACTCCAAATGTACACTTGTTTGGATTCAGCCTCAGTTTGAACTTTCTCAATCTTTCAAACAACTTTTGCAAGTTTACCAAGTGCTCCTCTTCTGTCTGAGACTTCGCAATCATCTCATCCACGTACACTTCAATTGCTTTGTGCATCATGTCATGAAAGAGAGTCGTCATAGCTCTTTGGTAGGTAGCACCGACGTTCTTCAACCCAAATGGCATTACCTTATAACAGAACGTGCCCCAAGGTGTAATGAATGTCGTCTTCTCCATGTCTTCTGGCGCCATCTTGATCTGATTATAGCCAGAAAATCCATCCATGAAAGAGAAAATCGAGGGCTGAGCAGTGTTATCGACCAATACATCAATGTGAGGTAATGGGAAGTCATCTTTCGGACTGGCTCTGTTTAAATCTCGATAATCGACACACATCCTGACTTTACCATCCTTCTTCGGCACGGGTACGATGTTGACCATCCAAGGGGGATAATTGGTAACTGCTAGAAAACTTGCATCTAACTGTTTCTGAACCTCCTCTTTGATCTTGACAACCATATCAGGACTAGTTCTGCGAAGCTTCTGCTTTACCGAAGGACAATCTTCTCTGAGAGGTAGCATGTGGACCACAATATATGTATCCAAACCGGGCATATCTTGATACGACCATGCGAATACGTCCACATATTCTTGCAGCATTTCAATCAGCCTTCTCTTGACCTTTTCCTCTAAAGCAGCACCTATCTTGATCTCTTTCTTTGCGTCCTCAGTACTGAGGTTAATGACTTCCAACTCTTCCTGATGAGGTTGAATGACCTTTTCCTCCTGTTTCAATAGTCTGGCCAATTCTTTGGGGAGTTCACAATCTTCTTCACTCTCCTCTTCGGCTTGGTAAATGGGATTATCAAAGTCATACTGAGCCATAACAGAACTGTTTTTAATGGAATCCGCAAGATCAATTCTGCACGAACGATGTTTCAATGCTTTATTTTAGAAAAGAGTTCAAGGAAGTCAAAAAACATTGCCATTTTTATGGTTTTGAAAATGAAAGTAAAAACAGAAAGACAATGAGCACAAATTTGATTGCAAAACGTCCTTTATTGATGATAATCATTGAAAATTCAAAACATGATGTGGCCCTACAATGAACCACTACGCCTTGGGCAGAGCGTAGGGCTTTCATGCAAAATGAAAAACATCAGAAAATTACTCTGTTTGAAGAGTAACTTGGACTATTTCTTCAGCAGTCCAGTTGTTGATCTTCTCCCCTGGAGCACACGGGCGCACCCAATTATCCATATCACAATCACTGTCACCATCTTCATTGTCTGTTGCAAAGACATCCCTGTGATTCATCACTCCAACACTAGTGAGAGTACACGGCCCCTTCTGGTTCTGGACACCCTCTTCAAGAACACCTGTAATGATGCATGAATGATATGTGTATGATGTGTATGCTATGTTTTATCATTTCTCAGGTATTAAAGAGTCTCAACCTGAAAAATGATATGCATATGCGGGCTAACTTTTTTTCTTTTTTATGCATTATTTTTTTGAAAATAAACATGCTATGATGCAAAATGATGAAACAATGGTTGGTTGGCTGCGTATCACGAGGCACAGGATCGGAACTTCAGCATGAATTCGGAACCGGGAACCATAGAACACAATCATCAACTTAGAACCCATACTTCAGAACCAACGGTCACCAATAAGAACCAAACAAAAGTCACCAACAGAACAAGTCACCATCAATACCTGTAAATGATTCGTTCCCGCCCCACTCACGGGTGTAATCTAGGCCATGGTAAGGTCAAGAGAAACGTAGGATAAACAATCCTTTCAAGAATATCATCATATGCACACCAGGTGTATGCAATGATAATACCCCATCAGAATCTGAACTGCTCATAGCCTGTGTATTGGGCCTTTTACCTCTTGTGACTCCCCTCAACAGGTCATCCTAATAGCAAGTTCCTAGCCTCAGGGTCCTCGGATTAAGCAGCGAGAATGCGCCCACCAGAGCTAACATAATCACGTCTCGGAGGAGAGGCCTCGACTGAGTTCTCGGGAAATGGTCACCAGAGTCGACGATTTCTAAAGGAACATTTGTCGTTACGGAACACCCATAGGACAGAATATATCCAACAGAAACCTCGTCTGGAATGTGGGTCTTCATGAACGACTTAACGTAGCAACATGCCACGCAAGCCTCATGACTATCCATTCTAAAACCTGTGTGTACGCTCAAGCCTGGGTAGTGGGCTTATCTCATAGAATATCCCACCCCAACAAACAAACAACCCAACAGAACCCACAAATACAACAGACATATGTACATGAATGCAATAAGGTAAAGCAGGTAAATAAATAACTGTACAAAAGAATAAACACCCAACAAACAAGAAAACTACAAAAAGCTAGGAGGGACTCGCTTAGGGAAACCGGGTTCCCCAGCAGAGTCGCCAGTTGTCGCAACCTAAAAAAAGGAATGCGAAAAAAAACAACCGGCGAAAAAAAGAAATGACAGAAGAGTCGCCACCGTGCGTTATTTATCCCAAAGGAGGGAAAGGAAACACTCGAAGTAAACCAAAAAAATAGGAAAGGAAAAGACAAGGTCTCGCAACCAAATCTTGGGTTTGGGAGTCGATTATGCGAAGGGAAGGTATTAGCACCCCTACGCATCCGTAGTACTCTACGGGATCCACTCTTGTTGTTCTTGTCTAAAAGGGTGTGGTTTTATCTAATGTACTATTTACTAAAAGAGGGGTCAAAAGAAAATGACTCGCACTGATGTCGCATCCACTGCATACGTATCTCATCTGAATATGAGAATCAGAGTCTTCGTAGCTCGACTGACCTATTTATTTGTGTTTTTAGATGAACGACGTTACTACGCAATCTACTGGATGCTCGACCTTTGGAGACTTACTCACCTGTAGTAGAAGGAGTTAACGTGTTCTTAAGAAAAAGAAAATCAAAGAGTTTGTTTGTGTTTTAGGAATGCTCATGCAAAAAGGAAGTCCTAGACGAAGGAACCGTGCTACCTTAATTGACATGCAAACGAGAGACTATACGAAGCCTAGCAGTCCTATGGGGAGACGATCACACCACACAAAACATATAGCATAAATTAAACGCACCAACAAGGGGGCTCAAACATACATGGGTAGGGCTTTAGTCAAGAGGGGTCATATCAACCTCGACAAACAAGCCATGGGAAGGAAATCAAATGGGCTCTTAACCACTGACATTGAACGTCAAGGTGAGCAGATCAAAAGGGTAATGAGGGTACGACCTCATAGCTCTTAACCCTGGACAGGGTGAGCTCATGACAAAGCGTGGGGGTTCAGAAAGATGGAACCCTCTCCACTGACTGGCCGGACGAAAGATCTTGGGCTTTTGTTCTGAAACATCGACACGTAGTGTGATCTTAAAGAATGACGCGCTGAATAATGGGGGATTGACTACTAATCCCTTTTATCCGTCAATTGCCTCTTCTTGGAGGTCTTTAGCACTGGTGCCTCTTCTTTGAGGTCTTTGGGCACAAAAGTAAACACACAAAAACATTGCCTCCTATCGAGGTCTTCCAGCTGAGAAAGCGGTAAAATGTGGGAAAGATAAAGGGATCAAGAGATCTACCACACAGATAAAAATCTGAAGTAATAACAACTAAAGAAGCAAGAAATCCGGTGATCTCTCAAGCTAGCACCATCAAAGAAAGCAAGTCAGCAAAGCAATCAGAATAAATCTCCAAATGGTATCCCACAAATAAAGTGGAATGCCAAGCAAGCTATCTCTTCAAAAGTCATGTGCCCTCACAAAAACTCAACAAACAGGTTAGAGAAACAAGGTATGGTGCAATCAAGAGTTGCACCAAACAGAAGAATCAAAATGTAACCACATGAATCATGCCATTAAAGTTCACAAAAAGCTCACAAAAAGCAACCAAGGATAGGAGGCCTAAACCTCTTGTCAAACAAATGCATCAAAAGGACATCAAAACCCAAAGTCAGGGGGCAAGGATCCACACATCAAGACATGACATACATACCAAAACATGTGCCCGGATGCAAGAGAAAGCATGTCATAACAAACACAAAACAGATTGGAGAGCAAACATAAAAAACAGCTACTGTCGCGATCGCTACTGCTTCGCTTAGCGAAGCTTCGCTGCAGGCTCGCCTAGCGAGGGGCTAGCGAACGCCTGCGGGTTCTGGGTTCTTCTTTGATAACAGTACGATTTCAGTAATCCCAAACCCCGTGGTACCCATTTCATAAATTAAGTGATCAAACATTCAAGGCCTTGTTCTACACATTCATGCATATCTAAACCCACATGTGAAGCCTAAGGATACCCACTCTTCCAAATTCACCCATGAGGCCTCATACATTCAGGAATTTCAAATTAAAAGCGTAAAGTAGTGGGAATAAGGCAAAACTGATTAGGGAGATCGAATGAAATTAAATTGCCTATCTGGGTTTTCAAAGCAATCTTAGGGTTTATATGAGATGGAATTGGTAGAGGTGACCCTGCGCAAAGGAGTTTTTTCTTCAGTGTCTATGGAGGCTGCTCTGAATTCTGTTAGCTCTTCTCTTTTTTTCTAGGGTTTTGTTTCAATGAAGTTTAGAATTTATACTCTGATTTTCGTGGCTTGGTGGGCTTTAATGAGAGAGGTCCAAGCCCAAGATTTTTCTATTATTCTATTTTCAAAACGCGCGGGCTTCGCCTAGCGAAGGATCTGCTCGCTTAGCGAGCATGACAGTCCAGACTCTGGTGGCTCGCTAGGCGAACCATTCTGCTCGCCTAGCGAGCATGACAGTTCAAGTCATCTTTCCCAAATTTGTAACCTGTGCGTTGGACCTTTGTTCCTTCAAGAGTAATATGTCGAATGATGAATAGGCCTCATTTGAACATGTTGGAAGTAACTCAAGTCATTCCCTAGCCATTTGACCTTCAGTTGACCAACAATTGACTTTTGACTTCACAGTTGAATTTTGAACTGTACTGGGCCCATTAAGCTTAATCCTTTAAAGAAAACCTCTAGTTGATGCACGATCTCCCTTGTGTTGACTGATCATTCGGATAGAACCCACAAAGTGACTTGGATGACATCCAAGCTTCTTGGGAGACGAACTCTTGGAGCTAATTCTGATTGACATGATGAAATGCAATATGAAATGTTAAATGACCAAAAAAAATGAATGCATGAATGAGGAGGGAAAATTTGAGGTGCTACAGTTTGGCCTCAGGAGCGCCAACATAAATGGTAAAATACGACTGCCATCAATCATGGAATTATTTGGTACAGTAGTAGGCTGGTCGAAAAGGAAGGGAAGGGAGACGTGGTCGGTTTTTCCAAATGGTTTCAAGTTCCTCTTCGATCTCGCTCCAAGGTTGACCATAGAGGATATTGGCGAGCAATTCTTGAGAGGAGAACAGGGACTTGGGAATGAACTGGAAAAGGCCAAATTGCCTGGCCACCAAGTTAGGCTGATAAGCCACTAAGCCAGGATTGTTGCTAGAGGTTTCAGCCGACAGGAGTCGAGGGACTAGTAGACGCCTCCAAATGAGGAAGGTTTCATCTCTATGTTTCCCGTCAGTCGGAGGGAAAGGTCTGGTGAACCATGCAGGACCCTCAGTTCGACGGCTGAAAGGGGCCATAGAAGGTAGAAAATCGACACGAGTCCGCATGATGTTAAACAAAAGTCGAAACACTTGGAGGTCGGGGAAGTTTTTATAGATGGGCGTCAGAGGGATCAGCCGTTTCCAGATAAGGTGTCGTTCCTCTAGGGGACACACAACCTTCCTCATCCCGTAGGGGGCTATATCCTTAGAGAAAGTGGCATTGAGCCACAGTTGCAAAAACCAGAAAGGGCCATGGACCAACACATTTTTCTTTCTGGAGTTCTCAGGGTCGAAGAGTTTAATTTGGTAGACAACCTCAGACAGAGACTCATAGAGAGAAGCTAAAATCAGTTGGCCCAAGGCAATGCCACGTTCTTGGTGCAGTTGGGTTGCCAGGAGAGCAAAGTGCCTGGCTAGCTGCAGAGATTTGGTACAGAAGACAAAGCGGGATAGCCAGAGGGTCAAGAAAGCCACATGTTCCTCGTCGGTCACAGGGCCTATAGAGGTGGCATGATGATCAATAAAATTGTTGTATGTTGGCTTACGAGAGTCACCAACGTTGAACCTTAAGGAAATTGGCGCTATAGCTTCGCAGTCGAAGACTTCGCCAGTCGGTTTTAATCCAGTGATGGCAGCAATGTCCAGGAGTGTCAGCGTGATCATGCCAGACTTGGTATGGAAGGAGTTGGTCGAACTCTCCCAAAATTGAAGGGCAGCTAATAACATGCCACAAGATTGGGGAGGGCCACAACGGGCAATCTATAGAAGGGTGTAGATGCCTGTCCTTTTCCAATGATAGATTTTTTCTGATTCCAATCGATCCATCCAAGCGCAAAACTTAGGACAGTTTTTTGGAGGAGCAGTCATGAAGTTCCTGTCGACGTAGCGAAGAGAAAAAGGTTGTTGAGCAGAAATCACAGGTTCAGAGATGTGACTGGAGGGGAAAAGGGAAGAATCTGTTCTCGTAATCTCTGGATGTTGGTTTTATGGGAGAGGACCTAAGAACGCTAAGGGTTCATCAGCCAAAGAAAGAGGAATCAATACCTGAGAACGCCAGATTTTTGCCTTCTCTTCTGCAAACGGAGGCTCAGTGATAACACTAAAATTTACCGTATTTTCGACTCCGATTTCACATGCATTCTAGTTGTTTTATTATCATTTTGTTGTGTTATTGGTATGTTTTCCTTTGTTTTCAGACTTATACTTTAATCGGAGCCCCGATCGAGAAAAGGAGCGAAAAAGAGCCAAAAACTCTAAAATTCAGCATTTTGTTCTTGTGGCCTACCCCATGGCGGGCGCCATAGACCCTGCCATGACGTGTCCAAACTCAACTTCCCTCAACTTCCACGTTCCCCACTACTTCCACTAAGGCGCCTCATTTTGTGCTTATGGCGGGCACCATGGCCTTGTGGCGGGCGCCACAAGAGGAAATTTTTTCCCCCCATTTTCAAGTTGAAGGGCATCCTTGTCATTTCCATCTTTTTACTTGCTTATAAATAGAAACTCGAATTCACTTTTACAATCATTCAAACTTAGAGAAGAGGCAAACTCAGAGCAACTTTGTTTCACTTAGGCATATATTCAGTTTTATAAAGTGGTAATCGCTTCGCATTGGAGTGTTACCACAATTGTGTAATCAAGTCTGTGATAGAGTCTGTAATCGAGTTTGGAGCACTTTGGAAGGAAGTTAATCCTGCCGCCATTTTCATTTCCGCTTTGCAATTTATTCAACCCTCCGATTGGAGCAGGTTTTTATTACTTGTCTTTACCTTATTTATTTTCCGCACTCGCTTTACTTTATTTATTTCCCGCACTCGCTTTACTTTATTTATTTCCCGCACTCGCTTTACTTTATTTATTTCCCGCACTCGCTTTACTTTATTTATTTCCCGCACTCGCTTTAAATTATTTATTTCCCGCACTCGCTTTAAATTATTTATTTCCTCACACTCGCACTACTTTTATTTACTTTAATGCACTTTTACTTTACCATGTCTAACTAAATTTATAAGGTTAGAATGTAAGGATCGTAATTGAACCAGTAATCCGTACAATTGTTTGTAGAAACACTTAAGGGCTATTTTAACTTTCAAATTATGTTTTCCCGCACTTCAATTCCGTTGGGTAAGATCGAAAGTCGTCCAACGTCTTTTTAAACTTAATTGTTTTTAACTATTTCAAAAACAGCGAAAGCGCTTTGTTTAGTTCATTAGGAGATTTTAACATTAAGAAGAAAAGAGATTTTAAAACTATTTTCGGACGCGTTTATAAGTTTAGAGTCTGGTTCGTAAGAACCTCTTTTGGTTAAGAAATCCAGGTTATAATACTTTTCAACTTAGTTAAGATACTATATTTCTTAAAAATAGGTTTACTACTCTAACGCAATGCGCGCCTTTTTATAAGTGACAATAAGAGGGTTTGATTAGGGAGTACAACTCGGTTCTGAATATGCGAAAGCGACAGTTCCTGTTAAATTAGTTCTTTTCAAAGTAGGAAACACTGCCCATAAGTAGCTCTATTAGCAAGTACTTGGATTATTAATTAATTACGTGAATTACATTCGACCCTGTCTTTATTAATTATATTTTATTTCAATACTTTACTTTTCATTGCACACTCCAAAAAACACCTATTTCGATTGTCTTTGATAAACACCATAACAATAGATAACGATAGATTGACACTTGGTCTCTGTGGATTCGACAATCTTTTATATTACTCTGACGCGTTCGTATACTTGCGAAACACCGCATCACTCAGGAACATACTCCCTACCATCAATGTTGATGGGATGTGTGAGTTTAGCAGCAGAGGGTTTGTTGGAGCTTGCCATGGAGAAAATAGAAGATTTTTCGTTTTGGAGAAGAAGAGTTTTTACAGAGCGCAGGAGAAAAGTGTATGCTGAAGCAAAAGGGCAAAAAAAGGGAAGAAGAAGAAAGAGTGAGGGTTTTATAGGGGTTAAACCCTGAGCAGAGAAGAGTGAGAGTTTGAGCTTCCATCTTCGACACGTATGCCCACGTTCCCACGTTTGCAGACACGTGGAGGAGAGAAGGCAGGCGTAATGACAAACACGTTTCAGTCATAAAGACGTGAAATGATGGAGACGTGATTTTGTGCGTCTCGAGGGAAAAAGGAAAAGTTCGTCATGATTATATGACGTCATCCACGTGGGGTAAATAGAGGTCCCACTAAGTAGAAGTGGAAGCAGTGAGAGGTAAGTCGACATTTCAAAGATGCCATCATCTCACCAGCTTCGACAGTCGAAAATGGCATCTCTAGGGGGCATTTTATTACCACGAAAAATCTCTAAGGCATGCTGAAAGCATAGTTAGTGATAGAGTCCTATGGATTTGGGGGTTATACCCCATCAAAGGATGAAGAGGTGTTTGAGGCAAGCAAGAGTGAAAAAAAAACACAAGGGATGAAGCCGACAGGGGAAGTTTGCTTGGTCGACAGGCCATTCCGTCGACTGAAGTGAAGTCTGAGACTTAAAGAATTTTCTTTTATGCCAAGTGTGTAGAAGACAGCGTCTCCCTAAACGTCTGGGCGGGAGAAAATGTGAAATTTAAAAATAACCAGCAGTTACAAGAAGAATAAGAGCGCCAGAATCTGGAACATTTGGCAAGACGTGGGTGTAACGGTTTATAGATCGTGTGACATAACATCTGCTAGTTTCTAGGAGTTTTAGCTTATGAGAAGTTCCTTTAGTTTATTATAAATAGAATGTCCCACGAGGGGCTTCGGGTGTTCACTTTGTACTGAAAATCACTTGTAAGAAAACTTCCCATTCCCATTGTGAGGAAGCAAGAGTTTTTCTGAGAGTGCTATGTACGTGAATCACCACATTTATTTCAATGCAACTTCCTTACTTTTCAATTATTCCCGTTGAACATTTTATCTTAGTTTCATTTACTTTTGAGTTATCATATTACGTTGTCGTTTACGCTGTCGACACTGATTCTATTACGATAAGAGTTTACCAAAAGCGTGTTCGTCGTGTACATCTTTTGAACGCTATAATGCTGTCAGTCACGAGTCACCTATAGGCTGTAGCATCGTCTAAACCTTTCGTGTGGAAAATCGTACGCTTGTTCGACACTTTGTTAGGAGTCGTTCCTCACAATTATTTCGTCGAGTTAAACAAGCCTCACTTGCACTAGCACATGTCCTAGGATCAACTGGTCGATCCTGCAAGTAACCCTTTGTTTTAAGGCCTAGGGAGGACCAGCGGTTGTTTACCAATTTCCACAGTAAACAATGTCATACCCCAAAATTCACCCTACCTTTCACAAAGTTCATCTAGGTCACTAACCTTAATCATATGCATAGCCTTATGGACATTTCATTTCATCTGCATAATCATGGTCTGATACAAGAGGATAGATATCTTAGATTCCAGGCTTTGTTCTTGTACCTAGTGGAAAATGGGATTCCTTTGCAGCTAAAGGTAGCTCAAAAAAGCAAACCCTAATTGGAGGTATCTCTTGGAACTTGTGTATGTACGTCACCTATGGAGATTCAACTGTGACTTATTGGCGAAGCAAAACCTTAATCTGGGGATCCTCACTTAATGATGTTTCCGCAAACCATAATTTCATTTGATTCCTCATCAGCCATTGTGCTTGATGAATTCGCTTGGTCAAACTCCATCCTACAACCTTGTTCTTTAGCCATTCGTGTTGCCTCCCTTGGTTTTTGTTCCATCGAGTTCATGTTTTCCCATGTGCATCTTTTGTTTGCGACCATTGGTTCTGGTCCAAATTCATGGCCCCACAAATTTCATCTGATCATCTCCTCATGTCTATAGCTTTCTCATGTGTCTTGTGTCATTCCATCTAGCCATTGTTCACAAATTCATATTCATGCCATTGATGTTTGAAGCTTTGGTTGGGTCATATTTGGTTTGGTTTCTTCAAAGGTCATTTAAAAAGTCGTGTCCATAGTTCATCATGGTGTTCATGTTTAAATCCATTTCAAACCATTACAAATTATGAAGAGCCATAGCCTTTGTTCATCTCAATTAATTTCAAGTCATATTCCATCCAAATTACGCTTCATGATCAAATTTATTTCAAATATCAAATCCGACTCAAAAACCAATCCAATTTCATTTAAATGGCCAACTACAATCATTATATTGTCCATTACATAAAAAAATACAAAAAAAAGAGTGGAACTTTGACCAAGTGTTGACTTTGGTCAACAATTGGCTTTTTGGTCAACCTTGACCAAAGTCAACCCAAACCATAATTTCAAACCAAAACCTTGTTTCCATTCATCATTAAACCATTAACATTCATTATGAACACAGTACATCAATTCCATCTTAATTTCAATCTCCAAACTTTTTACATTTTTATAAACCATTAAATAACCATTTTCAATACTTCCATTTTCATAACACAGCCATTCCATTCTATTTTCAATTTCCCAAATTACATTTCAATTCATGTTTTACTACATATCACACTTCAAAATTATAACCAAGTTCCAAGTGGCTTCATATCCAATGACATGACCCACTGCAAGACCCGAATTTTGACCCTAAGATCCCTCATGCCATTTCATCACAAGCATTAGCATTGGGATCATGCCTTGGCATCCTCCTTACCCCTCTTTCATTGGGTTTATTTCGGGAGAGATCACCAAGCACTTTGTCGTTACATCATACTTGTATTTTATCATTTCACTAACCAAAATACCAAAAATATGTCTTTGTATCTATCTAACTCTTTTGTAGGAAGAGCATGATCTCCTTGATTCATTGATCACATCTAGGGTTTGAGACCATCATGAACAAAGAGCACAACCTAGAATTGATTCAAGAATGGTTATGAACATCATATATGAGTCCCAATGATCTCTACATGTCATATTTATCATGTTTTCTTCAAGAGTTTAAGGGTGATTTGCCTTGGAAACCCTAGTTTGATTGGGTATCTTGAGTAACTTCTCCAACAAGCTATCTCACCCATTGATCAAATTTCTCAAGGGGAACTTCAAATTTCATCATCTTTTGCATATATGAGCTACCATGAGCCAAGAAAGTCAAGAGAATTGGAAGTTAGCAAGTTGGTTGATGGTGGTTGGTCAGATGAATTCATCTGATTAAAACTGGGTCTCCCTAGACCCTATCTCCTACAATTTTCACCATATGAAAATGACTCCAATAGTAAACTTACTATAAATGACATTATAAACAACTTTCATGTTGAGACCTAGAGCTAGTTTTGCTTGGAAAATCATTTTCTATGTTGAAACATTATAGGTCATTTTGTCTAAACCCTAATTTGAAAGTCAACTTCCCAAGGCCATAACTTTCTTAATTTTCATGAGATGAAATATTTCCAAGTTTAACAATCAAATTTAATGTGTCTAATTCAACTTTTATGTTTGGAGTGGGAGAAAATTCAACTTCTTTGAACATGTGATATGAGGCTACATTATAGGTCACTTTTGACCTATACCATTGATCAAGTGATTTTTCCAAACTTCAAAAATGCATAACTCTATCATTTAAAATCCAAATGACATGAAATGGGTGACCATTTTGAAGGTGTTTGAGAGATCTACAACTTTTATGAAGACACTTTTCTCATTTGAAGCATATATAAAAAGTTAAGCAAGGTGGAATAGTGAGACATATGGCTTGACACTTAGAAAAATTTTGATATGTCAAATTTTTCCAAACTTCCACCTCAAATATCTCCAAGTTCCAAGCTCCAACTGAAAAAGTGTTCAACATAAAACTCGTTCCTCTTGATCTCACCTTTCCAAAGAGCTCAAATTCACTCATTTTGGACTTAAAATTCATAGGTTGCGCATGGCTTAAACAGGATGATATCATTTGGCATGGATCCAACTTCAAGCATCAATGTTCAGTTTCCTTGCATTCCAAGCTTACTTCAACACATTTGATCATTCATTTTGGACTTCAAACCATCATTTAATGGGCCTATGCGCGCCCATGCACCATGCTATCATCATTTGTCAAATTTGGAAGGTTGAAAAGAGTGTGCAAATATCACATGGATTTGGCTATATATACAGCTGCATTTGCTCAGAAATCACACACACATTACGCCAGCCTTGAATCTCCATTGAAAACCCCTCACTCTCATAGGATAACCCTGATAAATTCAATTGAATTTGAGCTTGAATCTCCATTGTTTTGGAATTCAATTCTCCAGGAGTCCATTGCTTCTAAACCTTTCATTCCTCTCCTGCAAGCATGTGAAGTGAAGCCAAGCATAATTCAGATCAAGATCTAGCAAGTTCAGACCTCCAATGAAGGTAATTGCCAAAATTTTAAACTCTTCGATTCTCTTAAATCGTTGCTCAATTCCATTGATTCTTGAGTTGTCTGAAGTCCTACCAATGTAGGCAAGAAGATTGAGTTGCTTTGAGGCCAAATCAATGCAACTTAGATCATGAACCTCATTTTTCAATTCCACATATCTCTCAATATATTTGGAATTGGATGAATTAGAGGTGATATTCGTGCTCAGTGATGTTTTTTCTTTAAGATCATGTCTCTGTTTTATATTTTGGTGGTGGTTCATCTTAACGAGACCGGTGGAGCTCACCGGGGAAGATGACCGGAGCTCTGGCTCCGGCGATGAGGTGTCTCACCTCTGAACCACTTGATCCAAGTCCCACGGCTGGAGCGTTGATGTTGATTACTTCATTTTCCACGCGGTTGACTAGGACATTGGTGGAACGCGTATTTTGGATCATCAGATGTGTCACCTCAATTAATGAGGGAGATCTGATTGTCCATGTATTTTTGGATTTTCTGAATTTTATTTTAATTCCATTTTCTTCAATAATTCATAATAAATTTAATATTGATCCAAAAAAATGGGACTTTCATCAAAAAAATTCAAATATTTCTCTCTTTCATATTCTGAATTAAAATTATTTTTTGGATCATTATTAATATTTTTCATGAATTAATTGATTTTGCATTTGTTTTTAATTGTTTAAAAATATTTTTATAATGTCCAAAAATTATGAAAATTTTTCTCCAAGGTCCTTTGACCTTGTTTGACCTATGATAAATCTCATGACCATTTATTTGGTGTTTTGCTGAGATTTTAGGATTTGGACAAAACATATTTGAATTTAATGTATTATATTATTATTTTTAATTGAATAAATGTCATTTTAATTGTGTTGACCATTTGTATTGACTTAATTGAGTTTCTTATTTGTTGTTGGGCCTTGGTCAAGGTTGAGTTGACTTTGTCAAGTTAATATTATTGGATTTAGGGGATTGATGGAATGTACATTCCATCTCCAAAAATGAATGAATAATATTAATTTGGTAAAAGTCCTTCTTTGACCAATTTGTGATCTCATTCATCCATTTCCCTCTTCATATAATTCTCCTTCTTCATCCATTCATTTCCATTTGGCCAATGAAATCTCAAAGTCCTAATGCTAGTTGATTGAAAGATTAACATGAGTATAGATGAGATTAGGCCACACCTTTTGCATATTTTTTGTGTGTGGTATGTTTAATGAGCATAGTTCATAATACTATGTCTCCAACATGCATTAACACCAAAAGTCTATTGCCCGGACTCAAATAGTTGTGACTTCTACATAAGTCCAATTATGATTGCTTAACATAGCGCTAAATTTGTGACACAAAAGGCATAAGCATTCTAGTTAGTGAGATTGTAAGTCTCCCCTCTTCCATGGTATTGCGTGGAAACTTGGCCTTCTTTCCTTCCTTTGGAAGATGTTTAGGCAACATTCCTTTGTTAATGGACTTGGCCAATGCCAATTTGTTGAAGAACCAAGTGCTTGCAATTTGAAATTCATCTGATACATTTTTGAAGATCTCTCTAGTTCATCTACAACATTGATCATTGTTAGGCTGTTATGTTGAACCTGTGACTTGTGGAATTCATATGCTACGGAGGCTATTTTGAAGAAGATCATGAAGTGGATAAGCTTGGATAAGGCCATCTTTATTTGATGCCTTTGCTCTTCAAGATGATATAATGGTGCATTTGTGTGTTGCTTGATTCTAAAAGTCCAAGGGGATTCTGGATTTCCATTGACATACTTGTCTATTGGATTGCTCCCATTTGGTCAGATCTTTTCAACTTTAAACTTTTAAATTTTTGTGCATAGGGTAGTATCTTCATCTTCTCCCCATTTCTTTAATTTCAAAATCTCTCCCTCCATTTTCAAAACCTTCTTTGTGTGAACTACTTTTGTTCTAAACTTAGACCATTTTTGCAAAAGGTAGAAACTTTGGCCTTATGCCATTACATTTTCAAACTTATTTTCTTAAATCAAACTTGTAAATAAATTTAACTATACTTGACTTAAACATTCAAAAAGCCAAAAAGAACTAGTTCATTCAAACAATGTTTAAGTCTTTGTGCCTTTCAAACTTAAATTTTATTAAAACCAACACTCTCATTTTGAAATTTATAGCACGAACTACGAGGTTTTGATCCCTCATTTTTATGTTGGTACGTAGGCACAAGACCGAAGGTCTTGTCAAACACAAAAATATAGTTAACGAATTCTTTTCTCATCCCCCCATTCTATTTGTTTGTAAACATCACTTTGTACAAAATACATATGCACACAAAAAGGGCTCCCTAGGAGTACCTAGGACACTTTGGGTGCTAACACCTTTCCTCTGTGTAACCAACCCCCTTACTTGTGATCTCTGATTTTTATTAGTTTTTACTTGAAAACTTCTTACTAATTGAGTTTTGTTCATACTTTTTCCCTTTTCCCTTGGAAATAATAAAAGTGCGGTGGCAACTCTTGTTAATTTATCTCTAGCTTGTCAATAGCTTGATGATCATGAATTTCCCGCTACAGAAATTAAGTGGCGACTCTGCTGGGGAGTAGTCTCTAGTTGGTTTAGCCTACTTTTTGTGTGAATATATTTGTATATATGTGATGTTTGTATATATGTATGTGTGATATAACCTGCTTGTTGTGCTTGGTGATCTCTGAGTGGTGAGATAAGTTCTAACCCGAACTTGAGATCAATTAAGATAGGAGGATGGTATAGTCACGTTCGACTTGTGTGGAGTAGTCCTTAACAAGTTGGCTTGAGATCCATCTGCTCAGTGGAGACTCCTTTAGATTTGGAAATGTCACACAAGTATTTGTAGTTAGACATTACTATTTCTAATTGGGTCTGAGAAGCTGAGGACCTTAGAACACCTAGCCCATCTTGGCCTATTTAGGACGTAGTGCGGAAACTATTCAAGTGTAGACTTGATAACAGTTGTTACGCGGTACTACACTCAGACGAGTTCCTCTTGAGAATATTATGGGTCGATGAGTCAGTCATCTTAACCTGTAATATCCAATAGATGGAATTAAGACTCTGGGAACTTTTTAGAACATGATCTACAGGTTTTTATCCTTAGTTCACTCCTTTGGGATGATTCTTACCCAAACTCCATGCTCGTGACTTGCAACAAACCCTTGATTCTTAGTTGATCCAATCAAGTCTTGTCAATATCAATGGAACTTGGGTGTTGATAAGGTATAAACCATAATCCACCAAAATGGATGATTGATCTTGACAATGACTTGAGTCATCCCTTGACCTTTGTATGCCTTGTACGTGATCCCTTATTTGCGATTGTTGCATTCATACATTCAGGCGCATCATAACATTTATCACACAACATTTCAAGGAACTAAGGTATCATTTGCAAATATTTTCAGACCATGGATTGTGGACGAAGGAACACTAAGAAGTACAGTTTCAGATGTCCAGACTTGAAAGAGTTAAGGAAGCTAGCATCTTTTGTATTAGATCCCTTGGACTTCAAACAACATCTTGGGAAGCTTTTGTCTATCATGTCTTCTGATGTAGTTGAAGGACTTTTGAGTGTATTGGTGCAGTTCTATGATCCTTTCTACCATTGTTTCACTTTCCCAGATTTTCAGCTTGTGCCTACCTTGGAGGAGTATTCTCATCTTTTGGGGATACCTGTTTCTAGTAGAGTGCCTTTTAGTGGATTGGAGGAGATTCCCCGATCCAGTATTATTGCTGAAGCTCTTCACTTGAAGAAGTCTGAGATAGAGGCTCATTGGGTGAAGAAAGGAGGGTTATTTGGGTTTCCATATGTTTTCCTCATCAAGGAAGCTACCACTTTTGCTCAAGCTGGTAGTGTGGATGCTTTTGAAGTTATCTTTATGTTGCTCATCTATGGATTAGCTTTATTCCCTAACATTGACGGTTTTGTTGATGTTAACGCCATTAGACTTTTCTTGATTGGGAATCATGTGCCTACTTTATTGGGTGATATGTATTTCTCTTTGCATCTAAGGAATTCTAAGGGTGGTGGAACAATTGTCTGTTGCATTCCTCTTCTGTACAAGTCGTTTATTTCACACTTGCCCCAGACACTTGCTTTTATGGAGAACAAACAATGTCTAAGGTGGTCTCAGAGACTTATGTCTCTCACTAATGATGATATAGTTTGGTACGATCCATCCTTAAGCAGTTTGGAGATTATTGATAGTTATGGTGAATTCTCTAATGTGCCCCTCATTGGTACACAGGGAGGAATTAGCTACAACCCTGCTTTGGCTCGTCGACAACTTGGGTTCCCCTTGAGAGACAAACCTAATAACATGTTGTTAGAAGGTCTTTTCTATCAAGAGGGTAAATATCTCCAACATTTGAAGCAGAAGATTGTGCATGCTTGGCATAATGTGCATAGGAAAGGAAGATCCGAGCTTGGTCCGCGCAATTGTGTAGCTTTGGAAGCTTACACTCTTTGGGTGAAGAAGAGAGCTTTGGAGTTGAAGATTTCTTATCCTTGCTAAAGACCTATGTCTATGGTTGTGGTTGAGCCATTAACTCTCCCTAACCAAGATGTAGAGGATTTGGAAGACGCGCTCATCAAGATGAAGTAATAGAAGGATATGTGGGAAGAGCGTTTCCGTGCTTTGAGCAAGAAGCATGGAGAGTTGCAGTTGGAGTCTAAGGACAAAGATGCACTGATTGAGCTACTTGAAGACCGAGTGACGAAGAGATAGAGAGAGCCAGAGGTTTCATCTTCTAGCATGCCTCTGCCTTCCATTGCTTGGAAGAAGATTATTGACCAGCTTGTCCTCGAGAAGACTCAGATGAAGGCTTCTTTTGAGACCGAGATTCGTCGTATTCGAAGGAAGTACGCGCCTTCAGCCAGACCTTCTGACACTGTTGTTAGGGATCCTTAGGATGACTAGTCTCCTTTCTCTTATATTTTTTTATATATTTTTTTATTTTGGTTTCTGAAATTGTACTCAGTGTAATCCTTCCAATTTATATAAATAAAAAGAGATTTTTGGTCATATCAAATTGTTGCAATTACCATTTAAATATATATATTTGTAAATGATATAATAAGTTCCTTGGAAATAAAAATAATCAAGCATTGCATTTCATGCATCATTTGCATAAGCAGGATTTTGCCAGGTGTTCTTCTGTGCTTTAGCCAAGCTGACTCACCGGTACAACACCAGAGCTAATCATCCAAGGATCATGGAGCACCTTGAGCAAGAGAACCGAGATTTGAAAGAGGAGATTTCCCAAGATACTGCCATGATGGAGTCAGTTCTTGCTGCCCAAAACCAAGCTTCTCCAACACCTGTAACTCCTCCCGCGAGGACTGACATTTCTGACGTGGTTACCTCTACTGTGCCTGCTGCCACCGCCCATTTCGCTCCCAATCTGCCTACTGGATTCCCGTGGGGAATGCCACCCAATTTTATTCCAGAAGGTTTCGCTCATACTTTTGCTTCCATGTCGGCATCTAGCCCGGTCATGTCTGTGCCACCTCCCGTTGTGCACACTTTGCCTCGCGTAGAGGACACCATCTATCATTCTGAGCCATCTGAGGGCCCGGACGTCTATGAGAAGATGGACGAGATGAAGGACCAATTTCTTGAGTTGCGCAAGGATTTGAAAACGCTGAGAGGTAAAGATCTGTTTGGGAAGAGTGTTGCTGAACTGTGCTTAGTGCCCAATCTGAAAATCCCAATGAAATTCAAAGTGCCTGACTTTGACAAATACAAAGGGAACTCTTGTTCACTCATTCATCTTGTGATGTATGCCCGCAAGATGTCAACTCAAACAGACAATGATCAGTTACCGATTCACTACTTCCAGGATAGCCTGACAGGTGCTGCACTCCGTTGGTATATGGTGTTAGATAGTGCAAGCATCCGCACTTTCAATGACCTAGGTGAGGCTTATGTGAAACAGTACAAGTACAACGTGGATATGGCACCAGATAGGGACCAGCTGAGGTCCATGTCTCAGAAAGATAAGGAGACATTCAAGGAGTATGCCCAGCGTTGAAGGGAGTTGGCTGCCCAGATCACTCCTCCTTTGGAGGAAAAAGAGATGACGAAAATCTTTCTGAAAACCCTGAGTTCATTTTACTATGAACGCATGATCGCCAGTGCCCCCAGTGATTTTACTGAAATTGTAAATATGGGGATGAGACTTGAAGAAGGGGTCCGTGAAGGACGATTGTCAAAAGATGAGGCGTCGACAAGCAAGAAGTATGGGAGTAGTTTCAGTAAGAGGAAGGATAATGAGACCAATGCAATTTCTAGTGGGAGGCAAAGGAGGCCTCAAGTCAGAATAAATCCACCACCCCGTCAACATCATCATCATCAAGTATCTTCCATCATTCCAGTATTTTCCAATCAGCAAACAACACCAATTCAACAACAACAACAAAAACAATATCAAAATCAACGTCAACAACAACCGCAACAAAGAACAAACACCTATCACAACAACAATTCCAACAATAGTCATCACCAGCAACAAAACTTTGAGAGGAAGAAGGTCTCTTTCGACCCGATTCCTATATCATATGCAGAATTGTACCCACCATTAGTCCTCAAAAATTTGATTCAACTGAGGAATCCACCGCAGATCCCAGAACCACTTCCTTGGTGGTATAAACCTGAACTTCACTATGCTTTTCACCAGGGTGCACCTGGGCACGATATTGAGAACTGTTATCCGCTGAAGTATGAGGTGTAAAAGCTAATGAAGAGTGGCATGGTGTCTTTTGAAGATCGCGCGCCAAATGTGAAAGCTAATCCTTTGCCCGCTCATGGTAATCCTTCAGTGAACATGATGGACGGCTGTCCAGGTGAATTCAAAGTTTTCGATGTCCGGTTTATCCGAAGATCTTTGGTGCAAATGCATAAAGATATCTGTTTGGTGAGTGACTGTGAACATGATCACGATGGTTGTGATATTTATAGCGCGAACCCAAGGGGGTGTGTTGTAGTGAAAAGGGACATCCAGCGCCTGATGGATGAAGGCATGATCCAGATTGTTCAATATCGTCATATAGATGACGATGTCAATGTCATTGTACCCATTTTTAAACAACCAGAGCGGTTGGTGATTCAATACGATAGCAGCAGTAACCAGAACGTCAGCAATAAATTAGTATCGTCGTTGGTAATATGGTTAGCGGGCCCAATCCCGTATGCATCTGATAAGGTTGTACCGTATCAATTCAATGCTATGAGGATAGAGAATGGTCAAGAGGTCCTGTTACCTATGACCAGTTCAGTGGCAAGCATTGCAGATGTTACGAAGGTGACCCGTAGTGGTCGAGTTTTTAGACCGGTGTTCCCGAAGAATAAAGAAGAGTTGATTGTTGGTAAGAAGGCGGAGGTGCCTAATGTGGATCCAGTGGGTTGTTCAAAGGATAACTCTGGTGAATCCAGCAATTTGAAAGTCAATAGTTATGATGATGAGGTACTCCGACTGATCAAGAGGAGTGAATTTAACGTGGTTGAGCAGTTGCTCCAGATCCCCTCAAAGATTTCCGTGTTGTCTCTACTTTTGAATTCTGAAGTGCACAAAGAAGCACTCCAGAGAGTTCTTGAACAGGCATACGTGGAGCAAGATGTTATTGTGGATCAATTTGATCACATTGTGGCTAACATCACTTCATGCAATAATCTGAGCTTTTGCGATGAAGAACTCCCTGAAGAGGGAAGAAATCATAACCTAGCTTTGCATATTTCAATGAACTGTAAGGAAGATGCTTTGTCAAATGTTCTCGCTGACACCGGTTCGTCACTCAATGTGCTTCCGAAGTCAACATTGTCAAAGTTATCATACCAAGGAGATCCCATGAGGTATAGTGGGGTAATTGTCAAAGCCTTCGATGGCTCGCGCAAGACAGTGATTGGAGAAGTGGACCTTCCAGTTTAGATAGGTCCGAGTGATTTTCAGATTACTTTCCAGGTAATGGATATTCACCCAACCTACAATTGTTTATTGGGAAGGCCATGGATTCATGAGGCAGGGGCTGTTACTTCCACTCTGCATCAGAAATTGAAATTTGTCAAGAATGGCAAGCTGGTAATTGTTGGAGGGGAGAAAGCGTTGTTGGTTAGCCATCTGTCATCTTTCTTGTATGTGGAAGTTGAGGATGAGGTTGGAACCACTACGCCAAATAAGGGAAAAGAGGACGCTTTTTTTGGCCTATAACAGCGCTTTAAAGCGCCCTCTAATCTGGCGCTGGCATAGGTAAAGACAGCGCTTTTTTTCCTGGTGAAAGCGCTCTCTAAAGTGGCTCTTTAAGCCCTTTAAGGGCCACTTTAGAGGGCGCTTTTTAAAGAAAGCACCCTCTAAAGTGGAAACTTTTAAGGGTTTAGAGGGCGCTTTTACTGGAAAGCGCCCTCTAAAGTGGAAACTTTTAAGGGTTTAGAGGGCGCTTTTACTGGAAAGCGCCCTCTAAAGTGGAAATTTAAAGGGTTTAGAGGGCGCTTATTTTGGAAAGCGCCCTCTAAAGTGGGTGGTTATTTAAAATTTTTTTTTTAAAAAGCGCTATATTTTTTTATTTATTTTAGACAACCTGTATATTGAAGCAGTATACCTAAAACTGTATAATTTGAAGCCCTTTTTCACACATTTGATTCAACAAGCCTTATATACAACAATCCATACATATACAACAATCCACCGATATATAATCGTTTAACTTCTAGAGATTCTAAATATACAACCAATTCATAACTTAAAAAGAAATAAAACTAAGTAGCAAAAGCATCTCTGAGATGTATGTTTTTTTTGCTAGCCGCAGTTTTCTTAGCAACAACCTCTTTTTGTTCAATATCAATAGCATGAACCTAAAATATCATAAAATTAGTTAGGTGAAGTATAAGATCAAGAATTAACATCATAGGTCGTACTATCCCCCGGTTCAACATTTTCGTTACTTTTCTCACCATGCAAATTCCAACATGTATAACTTCGATCAATTCCATGCCTCATTAGATGCGATGTCAACTGAACTGCGTCAACCCGTTTCCCATAACAACAACCCAAGCAAGGACATATCATTCTACTGGGGTCTTCGGCGTGCGCAACGGCAAACTTAACGAATTCTGATACCCCATTCTCGTACTCTCTCGACAATCGATTGGAAGACATCCATGTATTATCCATTACTAATTAGAATAAACAAAAAATAATTTCAAAAGAGAAACCAAAAATGGGATGAGACAAAACAATTTCGCTTTATTGAGTTAGTCTCTGTGCAGGGCATTCATGTCTCCAACAACAACCCAAAACCAAAACAATTTTGGTTTATTGAGTTAGTTTCTCAACATTTTCAGATATCTCTGACTTCAATAGCATGAGAATGTATGAACCATGCATTAAGCATTAGTGGTATGCACTAATTTGTAGCATAGTTATATATCATCATATAGTTTTTGCAAAAGATAAACATTGACTAGAAAATATATATGTAGAATTGTATAATGGTCTAACTGAAAGCTAACAGAAGAATAGTCGACTCTAATTTACTCTATCAAATAACATCCATACCTAAACTTCTTAAGTTACTAGCTACGCTATGTATGCTAGAATAAATACACTCATAAGCTGCATAGTGTACCTTTGATTGGTAGAAGGTGTTTTAGATATTGCTGCCTCCTTTTTCTACATCGAGAAACAAATGGAACAGTTGGTGAAATTTAACCCATAATGCCTAGTCTCCATTGCTAGCATTGCAACACAATAATTATTGTTGAGAATACTCAATAAATGTATGAACCAAGAAAAATGAAACCAAAAATGAACAATAGCGAACGTCAGAAGAGAAACCAAGTAATATGAAGATTAGAAAAATACCTATGGTGTCAAAATTGAACAGCTAACAACGAATTAATAGAAGGAGGAAACGTCGTAGATCTAACAGAGGTGGAAGGAGAACGCCTTAGAAGTAGCGAAAATCGTAGCAGTGAGAACCCTAACGTGAAAAAGAACGAAAATAACAGAGAGTGAAATAACAAAACGCGCAGTATGTTATAATTTTAATGTTTACTAAAGGGGACCTTAGAGGGCGCTTGTGGAAAAAAAGCGCCCTCTAAAGGGGGCCTAAGAGGGCGCTTATGAAAGCGCTCTTTAAGGCTTTCCAAAAGCGCTTTATAAACTGGAAATGCACATGGACTTATAGAGCGCTTTTTTAAAAGCGCCCTCTAAGGGTAACCTTAGAGGGCGCTTTCTAAAAAGCGCCCTGTATTGTTGTCCCTCTATCTCCTCCTTATTTTTTCGCTTCACCTTAGAGGGCGCTTTATTACAAAAGCACCCTCTAAAGTGCGCTGTCTATTCCAGTTGTTCGCTCCTTATTTTTTCGCTTCACTTTAGAGTGCGCTTTTGTAATAAAGCGCCCTCTAAGGTGCGCTGTCTATTCCAGTTTTTGGCGTAGTGAACTCCGTTCCAAGCCTTATATATTGCTGCTGAGAAGAGAGTTGGGGCACCTATGTCCTCTCTGAAAGATGCTCAGAAGATTGTTGAAAAAGGTCCTGTTGATCAGTGGGGGCGCATGGTAGAGGTCGCCGACAATAAAGGAAGAACTGGTTTGGGGTTCCAGAAGGGCTCGTCAACCGTTAGATCTGAAGAGATGCAACTTAGCTTCCATAGAGGAGGGTTCATTCATGAGAATTAACAACACTTAGTTGTTGTGCTAGAGGATAGTGAAGAGGAAGACTGCACCAACTTTGTGACGCATGGACAGACATGCAACAATTGGACTGCTGTTGATATTCCTGTTATTTTTCATCGATCTAAGTAATTGCTTTTATATTTTAAAATCCTTCTCCTATGCCTAAGGGAGAAGTGAACTTTGTTTGGGAATTTTAAATTGTTCATCAATAAAATTAATTTTATGCATCCACATATTTGATGTTTTGTGTTACTTTTTGCTTTATTCTGAAAATGGTAATCACAAAAAACATAAATAAACAATACAATTGTCCATCTGCATAATATTTGGTCACAAATTAAATTCTCTAAAATCAAAATATCAAATCATTATGAAGGTTGGTTCCTAACCCCCATTGAATACAATGATCCTTCTCCTTCTCCAAATTTTGAATTCCATGTGTTTGAGGCTGAGGAGGAAAGTGATGTAGAAGTAAGTGAGGAATTGTCTCGTCTTCTTGAGCAAGATGAAAAGATTATTCAGCCATTTGAAGAGCAGATTGAGCTAGCCAACTTGGGTTCCGAAGATGAGGTGAAGGAAGTCAAGATCGGGTCTCGACTGTGTCCAGATGCTAAGAAGGGGTTGACTGATATTCTTCGAGAGTATTCAAATGTGTTTGCTTGCTCCTATCAAGGTATGCCTGGTTTGGATTCTGAGATTGTGGAGCATAGATTGTCGTTGAAGCCAGAATACCCGCCAGTCAAGCAGAAGTTGAGAAGAACGCATCTTGATATGGCTGTGAAGATCAAAGAGGAAGTTCAGAAGCAGATTGATGTCGGTTTCCTTGTGACTGCTAAGTATCCGCAATGGGTGGCCTATATTGTGCCTGTGCCGAAGAAAGATGGAAAAGTCCGCATGTGTGTTGATTATAGAGATTTGAATAAAGCCAGTCCGAAAGATGATTTCCCTCTGCCACACATTGATTTGTTGGTAGACAATACTGCTAAATTCAAAGTCTTTTCGTTTATGGATGAATTTTCCGGATATATCAAATCAAGATGGCACCCGAAGATATGGATAAAACCATATTCATTATACCATGGGGAACATTCTGTTAAAGAGTGATGCCTTTCGGTCTAAAGAATGCTAGTGCAACTTACCAGAGAGCAATGACTACTCTTTTTCCTGATATGA
The DNA here is from genome assembly GCF_024323335.1 of Lathyrus oleraceus. Lineage (NCBI taxonomy): Eukaryota > Viridiplantae > Streptophyta > Magnoliopsida > Fabales > Fabaceae > Lathyrus > Lathyrus oleraceus. Next base: position 33,221,951 of record NC_066579.1, on the reverse strand, counting down.
TGCATAAAGAGATTGAAGTATAAGTCGATGATATGATTGCTAAGTCGATTGATGAAGAGGAACATGTTGAGAATTTATTGAAGCTCTTCCATCGTTTGAGGAAGTATAAACTCCGCTTGAATCCCAATAAGTGTACTTTTGGTGTTCGTTCTAGTAAGTTGTTGGGCTTTATTGTCAGTGAGAAGGGTGTTGAAGTTGATCCTACCAAGGTCAAGGAAATACAAGAGATTCCTGCGCCCAAAACTGAGAAGCAAGTCAGAGGTTTTCTCGACCGCTTGAATTATATTTCCAGATTCATTTCCCACATGACTGCCACATGTGCGCCTATATTCAAGCTTCTTCAGAAAGATCAGTCTTGTGATTGGATCGAAGCCTTCCAGAAAGCATTTGATAGTATCAAGGAATATATGCTTGAGCCTCCGATTTTGTCTCCACTTGTTGAAGGAAGACCGTTGACCATGTATTCGACTGTGCTAGAAGATAGTATGGTTGTGTTCTTGGTCAGCAAGATGAGACTGGAAAGAAAGAATTTGCAATTTACTACCTCAGTAAGAAATTCACCGACTGTGAGACTTGGTATTCAATGCTTGAGAAGACTTGTTGCGCATTGGCTTGGGCTGCTAAACGTTTGCGTCAGTATATGTTGAATCATACCACTTGGTTGATATCCAGAATGGATCCAATCAAGTATATATTTGAGAAGTCTGCTTTAACTGGGAGAGTTGCCCGTTGGCAGATGTTGTTATCAGAGTATGATGTCGAATACCGATCTCAGAAAGCAGTTAAAGGTAGTATCTTGGTTGACCATTTGGCTCACCAACCAATGGAAGATTATCGGTCAGTACAGTATGATTTCCTGATGAAGAGATTTTGTACTTGAAAATGAAAGATTGTGATGAACCATTGCTTGGAGAAGAGCCAAAACCCGGTTCCCGTTGGGGCATGATATTTGATGGAGCAGTTAATCAATATGGAAATGGCATTGGGGTAGTGATTATTACTCCTCAAGGCACGCATCTACCATTTACAGCTAGATTGACTTTCAAGTGTACAAACAACATGGCAGAATATGAAGCTTGCATTTTGGGGCTTGAAGAGGCCATGAATCTCAGAATCAAGTATTTGGATGTCTTTGGTGATTCGACTTTGGTTGTGAATCAGATCAAAGGAGAATGGGAGACAAATCAACCCGGTTTAATACCATATAGAGATTATGCGAGGAGGATTTCAACTTTCTTTACAAAAGTTGAATTTCATCATATTCCTCGAGATGAGAATCGGATGGCAGATGCTCTTGCAACGTTGGCATCGATGATTGTAGTAAAGTATTGGAATGAAGTTCCCAATTTATCTATGATGCGTCTTGATAGGCCATCTCATGTGTTTACTGTTGAAGAGATCAAAGACAAGAAGCCATGGTATTACGACATCAAATGTTTCCTCCAAAGTCAGATTTACCCGCCTGGGGCATCTTTGAAAGATAAGAAGACTTTGAGAAGATTAGCCGGTAATTTCTACTTGAATTGTGATATACTGTACAAGAGAAACTTCGACATGGTTTTGCTCAGATGCATGGATAGACATGAAGTAGACTTGTTAATGACTGAAGTGCATGGACATGCAATGGCGAAGAAGATGTTGCAAGCAGGTTACTATTGGCTGACAATGGAATCTGACTGTTGCAAGTTTGTGAAGAAATGCCACAAGTGTCAAATCTATGCTGATAAGATTCACGTTCCTCCAACATTTTAGAATGTTATCTCTTTCCCATGGCCCTTCTCCATGTGGGGAATTGATATGATTGGGATGATTGAGCCCAAAGCTTCGAATGGACATCATTTCATTTTAGTGACAATTGGTTACTTCACAAAATGGGTTGAAGCGGCATCATATGCAAATGTAACCAAGCAAGTTGTTGTAAGGTTTATCAAGAATCAGATCATATGCCGTTATGGTGTGCCAAGTAAGATCATTACTGATAATGGATCGAACTTGAATAATAATATGGTGGAAGCTCTTTGCAAAGACTTCAAGATTACGCATCATAATTCTTCTCCCTACAGACCTAAGATGAATGGGGCTGTTGAAGCTGCAAATAAGAAAATCAAGAAGATCATTCAGAAGATGGTTGTCACGTACAAGGATTGGCATGAGATGCTCCCATTTGCTTTACATGGGTATTGTACATCCGTCTGCACTTCAACAGGGGCAACCCCCTTCTCTCTTGTTTATGGTATGGAAGCAATGCTCCCCATAGAGGTTGAGATTCCTTCATTGCATGTGCTCATGGAAGCCAAGTTGACTGAAGCAGAATGGTGTCATACCAGGTGTGATCAGCTGAATTTGATAGAAGAGAAGAGATTGACTGCCATGTGTCATGGTCAGTTGTACCAACAGAGAATGAAGAAAACTTTTGATAAGAAGGTCAAACCACGAGTGTTCAGAGAAGGTGACCTTGTGCTCAAGAAGATTTTATCGTTCAAGCCAGATTCTAGAGGAAAATGGACTCCTAATTATGAAGGCCCGTATGGATGGTGAAGAGTTCACTCGTCCTGTAAACGTAGATGCAGTCAAGAAATACTTCGCCAAAAAAAAAAGAACAGCTCGCTAAGTTGAAAACCTGAAAGGGCAGCTTAGGCAAAAATGAGCGTCTCGGTGGATTGAAAACCCGAAAGGGCGATCCAGGCAAAAATTAGAGACATAAAACAGAAAGAGATTTCCCGATGAGTTGAGTACCCCACTTTGGGGCAACTTATGCAAAAATTAGGGATTATGGCAAGTAACTGCATCCTGCTGATCTTCAGTGATTTTGAAGACTTGTTTGAGCACAAGGGTTAACATCAGTTCATCTCCAGCAGCGGTCAAGAGCACAATGGATATCAAGATTTTGTAGAAGGATTAAGGATCATTTGTATTCAATGTAACCCTTTTCCATGTAAATTACCATTTTTCAACTTTGTAAAATCTATGGAGTCTTGTCATTTACAGACTACCATCCTATTAAATAATGTTGAGCTTTTATCCAATTGTTTCTACTCTTATTTACTTCATCCAATAGTTTTAAATCTTATGATGATCATTTTGAAATTGAATTTTTAAATCAAGTTTTAAAGATATATAAGCAAGAACCTTTCCAAAGCAAGTAAAAAGAATATCAACAGCATTTCAGTAAGAAGCGAGTTCTTAAGTGCGAAGCATCTGAAGTTCCCCAAGTAGTTAACTCTTCGGGTATCCCTAGACGTTAGTGTTGATTCAGTTCCTCGGCGGAGTGTTTGATCCCCATTGGAGCTTATTTTCTTTTTCCCCAGCTGAGTTGGTTGCAGCGTGTAATTGTCCCCAACAGAGTTTTGGCCCTCCCCAGCGGAGTTCGTGTTTCCTCAGCAGGTGGATCTTCTTCAGAGATGTTTGATCTTTCCCCAGTAGATCACCTTGGTGTCCTCACCGATCGCCATCTATCTTTGCCCCCAGTGAGAGTTTCCTCCTGGTTCCTGAGCAGCTTTTGATTGTTCCCCAGTAGGGTTGTCTCCCATTTTTATGGTGTTGACCTAAAATTCCCTACAGATTAGATGTTTTCTCCTCAGTAGATCTCCTCCGTCTTTTCCCAACCAGGGTTGAGCCTTTGGGATGTTGATCTCTTTGTTCTCCAATAGTTTGTCTCCATGATTTGTGGATTGACCGGGGATTGTACCGGTGGTTCAATTTCTTTGTGACACCTCTGTATCCTTCGTGATCGTTTTGTCAGCATAATCACCATATAATCATATACATATACATTCATATAGATTCATGATTTGCATATCCTGCATCTTCATATTTGGTTTGTTTGAGACTTTCATTCTCTGTTATGGCGGTACTTTATCCCCATACCAAATTTTGTGTTTGTCCTCTTTCAATTGTAGAGTGTCAGCCCCTAAGCAGAAAAGACTTTAACCTTTCTTTGTTTCCCCACTGAGTTTGTTTCCTCATGGATGATTGATATTTCAGTTTCCTCTCCAGCAAATTTTCTAGATGGAATTACTCCACTTGAGTTATGTACTCATTGGGTTGAGTCTCGATTGACCGTTTTCTTTCTAGCTCTTACCTAGATAGATATCTTGCCCCCCTTAGAGTTTATTATCCAGTAACTGGTAGTATTCTTCTTGGTTGGTAGTTTGTTACTTCTTGCCCAATACCCGACAAAAGTACCATTTTTCTCCTCAGCAGAATCCCTAGTGGATCTTCTCCCCGAAAAGTATATCCTTGATATGTTCACTTTAACCGGTGACAAATATCTTTTCTTCCCCTGTTGAGTCTATCCTTGATATGTTCATCCTAATCGATGACAGATATTCTCATATTTGGTATTCTACCCAGTAAAAAGGTAGTTGTAATTCCTATTCTGGTTCTTCAAAGAGTTAATCCTTGATATGATCATCCTAACCGATGACGGGTTTTCTTCCCCTTGATTGGTCTTCTACCCGGTAACCGGTAGTTGTAAATCCTACTTTTTCCCCTATGCGAAGTCAATCCTTGATATGTTCACTTTAACGGGTAACGGATTTGCTCTTCTTTGGTATTCTATCCAGTAACTGATAGATGTAATCCCTATTTACTCCCCTTTTCAGAGTCTATCCTTGATATGTTCATCCTAACCGATGACGGATTTTCTCTTTGATTGATCTTCTACCCAGTAACCGGTAGTTGTAAATCCTACTTTGTCCCCTCGCAAAGTTAATCCTTGATATGTTCATCCTAACCGATGACGGATACTCTCACCCCTTGGTCTTCTGCCCAGTAACTGGTAGTTGTAAATCCTATTTTCTGCAGCTTTCCCCAACAAGGTTATTCTTACCCAGTAACCGGTAATGAATATTCCCTCCTGGCTTTTCCTCAGCGAGTCATCCTTGATATGTTCATCTTAACCGGTGACGGGTGGTCTCTCTGTCAGATTTCTATTATCTCCTTACCCAGTAATAGGTAGTAGATAATAAATTTATGCTCCTCCTGTGTTGGAGTTTATTCCTCCCCAGTTGAGTTGAGTGCGCATTTCCGTAGTGAAATCGCTGTTCCCCATGCACGAGTCGGGTATTTCAGTTTTATCCTGATTTATTTGCATCCCCTACATGAGTTGTGTTTTGTTTCCCCGGCTGAGTCTTTCCATTTTATATGGATTCCCTCGAGTCCTTCAGTAGTTTTAAGTCGTAGCCTGGCCTACGCATAACTCCTTTTATCCCCTTAGAGTCTCTGTCTCCCTAGTGATTTTTCCTTATGGAATGCATCGTGCTCCTTCAGACCTTTGGTCTCTCTGATTTCTTTTTCCTTTGTGGCAATGATTTCCCACAAAGAATTAACTTTTGCATTCATATCATATCCATCATGAGGTCTATTAGGGACCAAAATTTGTTTCACTATGCTGTTATTTAAGCCCATTCTACTAAGTCGAGCCGAAGATTTTAACCTTCACCTCCTCAGTTAGAATGTCCTTAAATTGGGGCAGCTGTAAGACTCCAATTTTGACCCTAAGATCCCTCATGCCATTTCATCACAAGCATTAGCATTGGGATCATTCCTTGGTATCCTCCTTACCCCTCTTTCATTGGTTTTGTTTTGGGAGAGATCACCAAGCATTTTGTGATTACATCATACTTGTATCTATCTAACTCTTTTGTAGGAAGAGCATGATCTCCTTGATTCATTGATCACATCTAGGGTTTGAGACCCTCATGAACAAAGAGCACAACCAATAATTGGTTCAAGAATGGTTATGAATATCATATATGAGTCCCAATGATCTCTACATGTCATATTGATCAAGTTTTCTTCAAGAGTTTGAGGGTGATTTGCCTTGGAAACCCGAGTTTGACTGGGTATCTTGAGTAACTTCTCCAACAAGCTATCTCACCCATTAATCAAATTTCTCAAGGGGCACTTCAAATTTCATCACCTTATGCATATATGAGCTACCATGAGCCAAAAAAGTCAAGAGAATTAGAAGTTAGCAAGTTGGTTGATGGTGGTTGGCCAGATGAATTCATCTGATCAAAACTACGCCTCCCTAGACCCTATCTCCTACACTTTTCACCATATGAAAATGATTCTAAGATCAAACTTACTTTAAATGACATTATAAACAACTTTCATGTTGAGACCTAGAGCTAGTTTTGCTTGGAAAATCATTTTCTATGTTGAAACATTATAGGTCATTTTGTCTAAACTCTAATTTGAAAGTCAACTTATCAAGGCCATAACTTGCTCAATTTTTATGAGATGAAATATTTACAAGTTGCACAATCAAATTCAATGTGTCTACTTCAACTTTGATGTTTGGAGTGGGAGCAAATTCAACTTCTTTGAACATGTGATATGAGGCTACATTATAGGTCACTTTTGACCTATACCATTGATCAAGTGATTTTTCCAAACTTCAAAAATGCATAAATCTATCATTTCAAATCTAAATGACATGAAATTTATGACCCTTTTGAAGGTGTTTGAGTGAGCTACAACTTTGATGAAGACACGTTTCTCATTTGAAGCTTTTATAAAAAGTTAAGCAAGGTGGAATAGCGAGACATATGGCTTGACACTTAGAAGATGTTTGATATGTCAAAATTTTCCAAACTTCCACCTCAAATATCTCCAAGTTCCAAGCTTCAAATGAAAAAGTGTTCAACATAAAACGTGTTCCTCTTGATCTCACCTTTCCAAAGAGCTCAAGTTCACTCATTTTGGACTTGAAATTCATAGGCTGCACATGGCTTAAACAGACTGATATCATTTGGCATGGATCCAACTTCAAGCATCAATGTTCAATTGCCTTGCATTCCAAGCTTGCTTCAACGCATCTGATCATTCATTTTGGACTTCAAACCATCAATTCATGGGCCTATGCGCGCCCATGCACCATGCTATCATCATTTGCCAAATTTGGAAGGTTGAAAAGAGTGTGCAAATATCACATGGATTTGGCTATATATACAGCTGCATTTGCTCATAAATCACACATACATTGCGCCAGCTTTGAATCTCCTTTGAAAACCCCTAACTCTCATAGGGTAACCCTGATAAATTCATTTGAATTTGAGCTTGAATCTCCACTATTTTGGAATTCAATTCTCCAGGAGTATTTTGCTTCTAAACCTCTCAATTCCTCTCTTGCAAGCAAGTGAAGTGAAGCCAAGCATAATTCAGATCAAGATCTAGCAAGTTCAGACCTCCATTGAAGGTAATTTGCAGAAATTTTAAACTCTTCGATTCTCTTAAATTGTTGCTCAATTCCATTGATTCTTGAGTTGTCTGAAGTCCTACCAATGTAGGCATGAAGATTGAGTTGCTTTGAGGCCAAATCGAAGCAACTCAGATCATGAACTTCATTTTTCAATTCCTCATATCTCTCAATATATTTGGAATTGGATGAATTGGAGGTGATATTCGTGCTCAGTGATGTTTTTTCTTTAAGATCATGTCCCTGTTTTATATTTTGGTGATGGTTCATCTTAACCAGACCGGTGGAGCTCACCGGGGAAGATGACCGGAGCTCTGGCTCCGGCGATGAGGTGTCTCACCTCTGAACCACTTGATCCAAGTCCCACGTTATAATCTGGAGCATTGATGTTGATTACTTCATTTGCCACACGGTTGACTAGGACACTGGTGGAACACGTGTTGTGGATCATCAGATCTGCTACCTCAATTAATGAGGGAGATCTGATGGTCCACGTATTTTTGGATTTTCTGAATTTTATTTTAATTCCATTTTCTTCAAAAAATATGGGACTTTCATCAAAAAAATTTGAATATTTTTCTCTTTCATATTCTGAATTAAAATTATTTTTTGGATCATTATTAATATTTTTCATGAATTAATTGATTTTGCATTTGTTTTGAATTGTTTAAAAATATTTTTAAATGTCCAAAAATTATGAAATTTTTTCTCCAAGGTTCTTTGACCTTGTTTGACCTATGATAAATCTCATGGCCATTTATTTGGTGTTTTGATGAGATTTTAGGATTTGGACAAAACATATTTGAATTTAATGCATTATATTCTTATTTTTAATTGAATAAATGCCATTTTAATTGTGTTGACCATTTGTATTGACTTAATTGAGTTTCTTATTTGTTGTTGGGTCTTGGTCAAGGTTGACTTGACTTTGTCAAGTTAATATTATTGGATTTAGGGGATTGATGGAATGTACATTCCATCTCCCAAAATGAATGAATAATATTAATTTGGTAAAACTCCTCCTTTGACCAATTTGTGATCTCATTCATCCCTTTCCCTCTTCATCTAATTCCCCTTCTTCATCCATTCATTTCCATTTGACCAATGACATCTCAAAGTCCTAATGCTAGTTGATTGAAAGATTAACATGAGTATAGATGAGATTAGGCCACACCTTTTGCATATTTTTTTTTGTGTGGTATGTTTAATGAGCATAGTTCATAATACTATGTCTCCAACATGCATTAACCCCAAAAGTATATTGCCCGAACTCGAATAGTCGTGACTTCTACATAAGTCCAATTACGATTGCTTAACATAGCACTAAATTGGTGACACAAAAGGCATAAGCATTCTAGTTAGTGAGACTGTAAGTCTCCCCTCTTCCATGGTATTATGTGGAAACTTGGTCTTCTTTCCTTCATTTGGAAGATGTTTTGGTTCAAGGATCCAAGCTTGTGGCAAGTGGGTTGAGTGTTCTCCATAGAATGTCTTGAAATCAAAAAGCAAAACAAAACTAACTACTAACTTACTAACCATTAAATTTTAATTTCAAGTCTTTACTTTAATGCAATTTACTTTTAGCACTTTATATCATTTGCCATTATACATATCATTCTAATTGTTTATGTTAATGTAATTTTCACTTTGTCCATTTGGACCATATTGTGTGACATTATTTTGTTTGTGTATACCTTGTTTGCTTGTATGGTCTTTGACCATTAATGTACATAATAACAATAAAAACCCTAAAAGACTTTTGAGTGGACTGTTGTTTTGATCTTGCCCAATTGGACTAAGAATTTAGGAAACATTCCTTTACTAATGGAATTGGCCAATGCCAATTTGTTGAAGAACCAAGTGCTTGCAATTTGAAATTCATCTGATACATTTTTGAAGATCTCTCTAGTTCATCTACAACATTGATCATTGTTAAGCTGTTATGTTGAACCTGTGACTTGTGGAATTCATCTGCTACATAGGTTATTTTGAAGAAGATCATGAAGTGGATAAGCTTGGATAAGGCCATCTTTATTTGATGCCTTTGCTCTTCAAGATTGATATAATTGTGCATTTGTGTGTTGCTTGATTCTAAAAGTCCAAGGGAATTCTGGATTTCTATTAACATACTTGTCTATTGGATTGCTCCCATTTGGTCAGATCTTTTCAACTTTAAACTTTTAAATTTTTGTGCATAGTGTAGTCTCTTCATCTTTTCCCCATTTCTTTAATTTCAAAATCTCTCCCTCCATTTTCAAAACCTTCTTTGTGTGAACTACTTTTGTTCTAAACATAGACCATTTTTGCAAAAGTTAGAAACTTTGGCCTTATGCCATTGCATTTTCAAACTTATTTTCTTAAATCAAACTTGTAAATAAATTTAACTATACTTGACTTGAAATTTCAAAAAGTCAAAAAGAACTAACTCATTCAAACAAATTTTAAGCCTTTGTGCCTTTCAAACTTAAATTTTGTTAAAACCAACACACTCATTTTGAAATTTATAGCACAAACTACGAGGTTTTGATCCCTCATTTTTATGTTGGTACGTAGGCACAAGACCGAAGGTATTTGATCACACTAAAATTTACGTATTTTCGACTCCGATTTCGCATGCATTCTAGTTATTTTATTATCGTTTTGTTGTGTTATTACTGTGTTTTCCTACGTTTTCAGGTTTTTACCTTAATAGGAGCCCCGATCGAGAAAAGGAGCGAAAAAGAGCCAAAAACCCTAAAAATCAGCATTTTGCTCTTATGGCCTACCCCATGGCGGGTGCCACAGTCCAAGCCATGAAGTGTCCAATTCAAACTTCCATCAACTCCCACGTTTTCCCACCACTTCCACTAAGGCGCCCCACTTTGTGCTTGTGGCGGGCGCCATGGCCTTGTGACGGGCGCCACAAGAGGAAAACGGTTTCCTCTATTTTCAAGTTGAAGGGCATCCAAGTAAATTCCACCTTTTTTATTTGCTTATAAATAGAAACGCGAATTCAGTTTTACAATGACCCAAACTTAGAGCAGACGAAGATCCGAACGTTGGAACAAGGCGAAATCAGAAGCAACTTTGTTTCACTTAGGCATATATTCAGTTTTATAAAGTGGTAATCGCTTCGCATTGGAGTGTTACCACAATTGTGTAATTGAGTCTGTGATAGAGTCTGTACTCGAGTTTGGAGCACTTTGGAAGGAAGTTAATCCTGCCGCCATTTTCTTTTCCGCATTGCAATTTACTCAGCCCTCCGATTGGAGCAGGTTTTTATTACTCGCCTTTACTTTATTTATTTCCCACACTCACTTTACTTTATTTATTTCCCGCACTCGCTTTACTTTATTTATTTCCCGCACTCGCCTTTATTTTATTTATTTCCCGCACTCGCTTTTACATTATTTATTTTCCGCACTCGCACTACTTTCATTTATTTTCCGCACTCGCTTTAAATTATTTACTTTCCGCACTCGCACTACTTTTATTTATTTTAATGCACTTTTACTTTACCATGTCTAGCTAAATTTATAAGGCTAGAATGTAAGGATCATAATTAAACCAGTAATCCGTACAATTGTTCGTAGAAACACTTAAGGGGCTATTTTAACTTTCAAATTAAGTTTTTCCGCACTTCAATTCCGTTGGGTAAGATCGAAAGCCGTCCAACGTATTTTTAAACTTAATTGTTTTTAACTATTTCAAAAACAGCGAAAGCGCTTTGTCTAGTTCATTAGGAGTTTTTAACATCAAGAAGAAAAGAGATTTTGAAACTATTTTCGGACGCGTTTATAAGTTTAGAGTCTGGTTCGTGAGAACCTCTTTTGGTTAAGAAATCCAGATTATAATACTTTTCAACTTAGTCAAGATACTATATTTCTTAAAAATAGGTTTACTACTCTAACGCAATGCGCGCCTTTTTATAAGTGACAATAAGAGGGTTTGATTAGGGAGTACAACTCGGTTCTGAATACGCGAAAGCGAAAGTTCCTGTTAAATTAGTTCTTTTCAAAGTAGGAAACATTGCCCATAAGTAGTTCTATTAGCAATTACTTGGATTATCATTTAATTATGTGAATTACATTTGACCCTGTCTTTATTAATTAAATTTATTTTAAAACTTTACTTTCCAATTGCACACTACAAAAACACCTATTTTAATTGTCTTTCATAAACACCATAACAATAGATAACGATAGATTGACACTTGGTCTCTGTGGTTCGATAATCTTTTATATTACTCTGACGCGTTCGTACACTTGCGAACATCAAGATTTACAAACGCATCAAGTTTTTGGCGCCGTTGCCGGGGACCAATTTCGTTAAATTTCATTTTCCTGTTGTTATTTCGTTTAGACTTAGGTTATTTCCTGCCGGTCGATGCGAAGAACTCGCAGCACCGGAAGTTTAAGTTTAGTATACCCTCTGGCGGAACCTGAACTTTACGCTCGCGCACGTTTATTCTTTCATAGAATTAAGAGAGCTATGGCCGAAGATCAAAACCAAAGACCTCTTAAGGACTTCGCTCAACCATCTAACGAAGAACCTAGTTCTAGTATAGTAAACCTAACCATACCAGCTAATAATTTTGAACTTAAACCATCCCTGTTACAACTAGTGCAACAGAGACAATTCGCGGGTCTCGCTACCGAGAACCCAAACCAACATTTAAAAATATTTCTTCAATTAGCAGATACTTTTAAAACCAATGGAGCTTCTCCTGAGGCAATACGTTTAAGATTATTTCCTTTTTCCCTCAGAGATAAAGCCCTATCATGGTTAGATTCCCTTCCACCCAATTCCATTACGACTTGGGATAACCTTAGAAGAGTTTTTCTTGCTAGATATTTTCCCCCGAGTAAGACCGCCGTTCTTCGAAACCATATAACTAGATTTACCCAAAACCATGGAGAATCGTTGTTCGAAGCTTGGGAGAGATATAAAGAGTTATTACGAGCATGCCCACATCATGGCTTAGAAAATTGGTTAATCATTCAAACCTTCTATAATGGACTTCATTACAACACAAAGATACCATCGACGCTGCCGCAGGCGGTGCTCTGATGAACAAACCTTACCCTGAAGCTAGTGCCCTCATCGAAGACATGGCTCAAAACCATCAATCATAGGGAGTCGAACGAGCGACAGTTGAGAAGAAGGAAGCCCAAGGAGGAGTGCATGAACTAAGCTCTATAGACATGATGCAAGCTAAAGTGGACGCATTAGCCCTTAAGGTCGAGCATATGTGCACGAACCCGAATACTGTAGTCGCAGTTTCGTCGGATTGTGAGATATGTGTAACCCAAGGACACCAATCCGCAGAATGTAGTCTATTAAACGAAACCCACTCCGAGCAAGTGAGCTACACCCAAGGGAGCCCATATTCGAATACCTATAACCTTGGATGGAGGAATCACCCTAACTTCTCCTATAAAAACAATAACCCTATTCAAAATAATGCACCTCCGAGACCTAGTTATCAAGCCCCTAGATCAAATCAACCTATACAACCTGTACCACCAAAGCCGAGCCTTGAGAAAATTATGGAAAATTTTATCACCGCTCAAACCCAACAAAACAAGGAGTTCATGAACCAAAACATTCATGTTAACGAATTGATTACACAATTAGGAACCAAGGTTGACCAAATAGTTACTCATACCAAGATGCTTGAAACCCAGATCTCTCAGGTAGCTTTAAACCAAGCCCCTCAGACTACACCTGGAGGACAATTCCCTGGACAACCTCAACAAAATCCGAGAGGACAAGCCAATGCCATTACCCTACGAAGTGGGAACGCTTATGATGAGCCACCAAACCCAAGATTCAGTGAACCCGAAACTTCTAAGGAATGTACCAAACCCCCGGACGAAGTAAAGGAACCAGAGGAATCTGAAAAGCAGGAAGGTCGAGATAAAGGAGAAGAACCTAAAGATAAAATTTACGTACCGCCCCTGCCATATAAACCACCTATACCATATCCCCAAAGACTCAAACAAACCCAGATCAATAAATAGTACCAAAAATTTATTAAAGTTATAGAAAAACTTCATGTAGAAATCTCTTTCACAGAAGCCATCACCCAAATACCTTCTTATGCAAAGTTTCTGAAAGATATCCTTACCAACAAACGTAGACTTGACGATCCGAGGCCTTTGGAATGTAATGCTATTTCCGAGGACAAATTAGCAAAGAAAGATAAAGATCCTGGAAATTTCTCCATTCCTTGCCTTTTGGGTAATCATGTCATCGAAAAAGCTTTTCTATACTTAGGAGCTAGTGTGAGCTTAATGCCTCTAGCAGTTTGTGAGGGATTAAATTTAGGAGAATTACATCCCACTAAGATGTCACTTCAGTTAGTCGATAGATCTGTCAAATATCCGATAGGCATTTTAGAAGATGTTCCTGTTAGGATATGTCAGTTGTTTATCCCTATTGATTTTGTCGTCATGGACATCAAAGAGGATAATGATATACCAATTCTTCTAGGTAGACCATTCTTATCGATTGCAGGAGCCATAATAGATGTCAAGAAAGGAAAGTTGACATTTGAGGTAGGCGACGAGAAAATAGAATTTATACTTTCGAAATTTCTTATGGCACCTGTGATGGGAGACTCGTGTTATGCCTTAGATATCATTGATGAATGTGTTAGAGAATTAGAACAAAAAGAAATTATAAAAACAATTAAGTTACCATCAACCCCCATAAAGGAAGATGATGACTTTAAAGAACCTTACATCGATGATAACCTTTACGAATGTTTATCCCTTACTCCAGATCCTATACCATGCCCTAAGAAACCAACCTTAGAACTTAAGGAGCTGCCTAAGAACCTGAAATATGAGTTCCTCGATGAAAAGATGAACCGTCCAGTTATAGTTAGTGCTACCTTGAGCCATGAGGAAACGAACCAACTTTTAGACGTTTTACGAAGATATCCCTCAGCCTTAGGATATAATATCTCTGACCTGAAAGGTATAAGCCCATCCGTATGCATGCATCGGATTTCGCTCGAAGAAGATTCAAAACCCTCTAGGGAGCATCAGAGAAGAATAAACCCTATAATGAGTGATGTTGTTAAGAAGGAAGTTCTTAAGTTACTTGAGGCAGGTATAATCTACCAGATCTCGGATAGTAAGTGGGTGATCCCTGTGCATGTAGTACCTAAAAAGGGAGGCATCACAGTCGTGCAAAACGATAAAGGCGAACATGTAGCAAAACGTTTAGAAGGAGGATGGCGGATGTGTATAGATTATAGAAAATTAAATAAAGCAACTAGGAAGGATCATTTCCCTTTACCATTTATAGACCAGATGTTGGAGCGTCTAGCCAGACACTCTTACTTCTGCTATCTAGATGGATGCTCTGGATTCTTCCAAATACCTATTCACCCCGAAGATCAAGAAAAAACTACCTTTACATGCCCCTATGGAACTTTTGCCTACAGACGAATGCCTTTCGGCCTCTGTAACGCCCCAGCTACTTTCCAACGCTGCATGATGTCAATCTTTGCAGATTACCTAGATGGTATCATGGAAGTGTTTATGGATGATTTCTCGGTTTGCGGATTCGATTTCCACAATTGTCTTGCTAACCTTGAGAAAATCCTGGAGAGATACGTGGAGGTGAACCTCGTGCTAAATTGGGAAAATTTTCATTTCATGGTGACCGAAGGAATAGTTTTAGGACATATAGTTTCTGAAAAGGGTATAGAGGTAGATAAAGCTAAAATAGAAGTTATAGAAAACCTAAAACCACCAAAAACAATCAGAGAAGTCTGAAGCTTTCTTGGACACGATGGATTCTACAGGCGTTTTATTAAAGACTTCTCCAAAATAACTAAACCGTTAACCGGACTTTTAATGAAAGATGCTGAATTCATTTTTGATGAAAAATGTAATGACGCATTTAATCTTTTAAAGCAAACATTAATCTCAGCACCCATTATGAAACCACCCGATTGGTCGGAATCTTTTGAGATAATGTGCGATGCTAGTGATTATGCAGTTGGAGCCGTTCTAGGACAAAGAAAAGATAAAAAGTTACATGTCATTTATTATGCCAGTAGAACCCTAGATGCTGCCCAACTTAATTATGCAACAACTGAAAAAGAATTACTCGCTGTAGTTTTCACTATAGACAAATTTAGATCTTATCTAGTAGGAGCAAAAATTATTGTTTACACCGATCATGCTGCCATTCGTTACCTATTAAGTAAAAAAGATGCCAAGCCCAGGTTACTCCGATGGATTCTATTACTACAAGAGTTTGATTTAGATATAAGAGATAAAAAAAGGCACTGAAAATGTAGTGGCCGATCACCTTTCTAGGCTAGAACATCTAAAACCTGAACTAGTACCCATAAATGATGATTTCGCCTATGATAGACTGATAGCTAAAGTAGAAACCATTGAAGCAAATAACCTAGATCCTTATGAGCATTCCCAAAATTCCTTAGCAATAAATAACGTACCCTGGTATGCAGATTTCGTTAATTACCTAGCTGTTGATATAGTACCCCCTGATCTTGACTACTACCGCAAGAAGAAATTCTTCCACGATGTGAGAAACTTCTATTGGGACGAACCGCTCCTTTTCAAAAGGGGTAAAGATGGCATCTTTCGCCGTTGCGTCCCAGAAGAAGAAGTAAATAATATTATCGAGCATTGTCATTCTGCACCTTATGGTGGACATGCGAGCACCTCTAAGACATACGCCAAGATTCTTCAAGCTGGCCTATTTTGGCCTACCATGTGGCGCGATGTCTATGCTTTCATTGTCAAATGCGACAGATGCCAACGCACTGGAAACATTTCAAGAAGAGATGAAATGCCCTTAAGAAACATTCAAGAAGTAGAACTCTTTGACGTATGGGGTATAGATTTCATGGGACCTTTTCCACCATCCTTAGGAAATAGGTATATCTTAGTAGCTGTAGACTATGTGTCTAAGTGGATTGAAGCTATAGCTGCACCCACAAACGACACTAGGGTAGTAATCAAATTATTCAAAAACTATATATTCCCTAGATTTGGAACACCACGTTTAGTCATAAGCGATGGAGGATCACACTTTATATCGAGAATATTTGACAAACTTTTAAGAAAATATGGAGTTAGGCATAGAGTAGCAACACCATACCATCCACAAACTAGTGGCCAAGTAGAAGTATCTAATAGGGAGATAAAACAAATCCTAGAGAAAACTGTTTCTATTTCTAGGAGAGACTGGTCTCAGAAGCTTCAAGAAGCATTATGGGCCTATAGAACCGCTTTCAAAACCCCTATAGGAACTACTCCTTACCAACTAGTTTATGGAAAACCTTGTCACTTACCATTCGAGTTAGAGCATAAGGCCTATTGGGCCATTAAAACTTTGAATTTAGACTACTTAGCCGCTGGAGAAAAGTGTATCCTAGACATTCATAAATTAGAAGAGCTTAGGCAATCTGCCTACAAATATGCAAAAATATATAAAGAGAGGACAAAAGCCTATCATGACAACAGAATAGTAAAGAAAAACTTCAATGTAGGCGATTCTGTTCTCCTTTTCAACACTAGGTTACGACTTTTCCCTGGAAAGCTATGTTTAAGATGGACTGGTCCTTTCGAAGTATCCAAGATTCTGAGATCCGGAGCCGTAGAAATCAAGAACGATACCTGTAGTCCATTCGTTGTAAATGGACAAAGACTGAAGCTCTACGAAGGAGGAGACATTCCAACATACTACTCGAGCCACACCCTGATTGATCCACCAATTACCACTACTACAGGTGTATAAATTCTAACCGTCAAGCTAATGACGTTAAACAAGCGCTGTGTGGGAGGCAACCCATGGTTTTTCTTTTCATTTTACTTTTTTTTCGCATTTATTTACATTTATTTTTATTTTTATTTTATTTTCTCTTATTTTGCATTGAGACTAAAGTTTGAATGGTTTGTATTTTCAGGATCACTTTCCTAACTTTTACAGGATGCAGGGTTTTTATGACATGCATGTCGCCTATAGAGACAATGCTCAGAGGGAGCGCTACATTGCTTTATACCAGCGCCCTATGGCACCCACACGTTACCCTGATCAGCATTGTATGGAGGCACTGGGTATCGAGCCTAGTATCCAATTCCTTAGCCACCAGCTCCACTGGGACGAATTTGCTGATGACTTGAGCAACACATATAGGAACCTGACTCTGGAGTTCCTGAGTTCATTCGACTACGACCCATATTCTGGACCAGATGGGTATGCTGCTTTCAAGCTCTTTGGGGTTGAGTACTCCTTCAGCCAGAAAGAGTTCGGCGACTTATTAGGTTTCCAGACTACTCCTGATGCTATCCCGGAGACACCTTTGGGATATTTCCTGGGTAAGGAAGTGGAGAAGTTTTGGAGTGATATATCAGGCGGTGGAAGCCAGGATCCATCTACACAGTTATCTTATGTCATACATAACCCAGCCTTCAGATATTTTCAGATGATATTAGCATATTCCTTCTTGGGAAGACCGGATGCAGAGACACTACTGAGTGAAGAGGAGATCTTCCTATTATTTTGCGCATCCCAGTCTCGCCCAGTAGCATGTGGGAACTTTTTATTGACTAATCTCAGCGGTATCTCTAGATCCACCGAAGGAGTCATCCATGTTGGTGGAATCATCACACAGATTGCTGTCGCTTTAGGTCTGTCTCGCAAACTGTTGCATCTTCGGACCTACTGTGGATACACTACCATGGACATCGATTTCTGTTTGACCAGAGGATTGATGAGGAGAGCCTCTTTCCACCCATGTCAGTTCCAATTGCTAGTTGACAGTGAGACCATCCATTACTTCACATTGCCAGACCCTATGATGACCAGTGTGCATGATCCAGCGAATTGGAGTTATGCTCTAGAAGGCCAGGGAGAGACCGTCGAGGCACCGAGATCACCACCCATTGCTGAATACACGCCTACACCACCATCTCCTAGAATCACTGTTTTCTCTAATAATCATTCATTGCAGACACCCAACATACGCACCCAGATTACTGAGTGCCGTAGAGAGATTGCAGAGCTTAGACAGGAAGTGGCAGACTTAACTTTACAGATAGGAGTGTCTGATCTCACCCATGCTACTGAAGTCGATTGTCTATATCAGGAGATCGCAGAGCTCAAGCAAGAAGTCGCCATGCTCCGTGGTTCCACTCAGGAAGATGACATCCCGACTACATGATCTCACCGTTTAATCTTATTTCGTCTCATTTTTATATTTATCGTATTTACTTTGCTCATTTTATATTACCGCATTCAGAATATTATATGAACTACTACCATACATTAGTATTTTTATCTATATATGTTTTATATTTATTTTATTTTGCATTTTAATTTTTTCAGTTATTTATTTATTTACATTTAATTTCTGTTTTTGTTTTTGTTTCAGTTTCAATTTTTATTTTCGTTTTTACTTTTATAAAAATTATGCAAGTCGAAGTTACTAGGAGAATCACAAGACAAATGCTATCCAGACCCCTCAAAGCCAAAAGACAAGCGAAGCCCAAACCAAAGGACCAAAATCTGGCCCAGCCGGATTTTGCCTTGTGGCGCCCGCCATAGGACCTGTGGCGCCCGCCACAGCGTCTGTAAATGGTCGGGGCAGACCTCTCTTCTTCACCATTTTTGCAACTTACAACCTTCAAAACCCATTTTTTCACCTTGAGAAAAAGTCCTTGAACCCACAAAAAGCTCATACTTTCCTAACCATCATACCACACATATCATTGTTCCACTTTCCGTTTTTGAATTCATCCGCCGGATTTTGTAAAAATCCAACCTTTTCACCAACCACTTCATCTTCTTCATCCACATTTCAAGAGCATTCAAATGGAGTTCAACGGATTCGTTCTTCGAGGAGGGAAACAGGGGGAAAGACAAAGAAAAATCATTGAACGGTTGCAAAATCGGGAGATTCTCGCGACGAGGTATGTTGACGAAGATTGTCTATATACTTTAGGCATCTACCATAGCATTTTCCATTTATTAGACTTCTTAGGTTTGCATAATTTCTTTATCAACAAAGAACCCACCTATGAGCGGCTGACAATTGAATTTTTAAGTTCTTTAATTTATGTTGTCCGCCCTAACACTTCTAGCACAGTCGGTACTATTCAATTTAGAATGTTTGTTGTTGAATACCAATTCAGTACCGATGAACTAGCCAGTCTGTTAGGGATCTCTAATGGGGAGGGTGCTATTTGTGAGGCCCCTTTGGATTCCGAATGGGCTGTTGAGGTATTTTCCTTCTGGGAGCGTCTATCAAACACTTTCATTAACTCTTTTGAAGGAGTTCTTGCCTCAACCATCCATAACCCGGCCATCAGAGTTTTTAAATATCTGTTGGCATGCAATGTTTTTGGCCGGGAGAATCCAAATAAGGTTAACGCTAGAGAGCTTCTATTTTTGCAAGGAAGCCTCACAAATAGGAAAAAAAATTCGGTTCCGTTTATGCTCGCCCATATGATGTTAACTCTGAATAAGGCGGGACCGATTTCTTTTGGTGGCTTGATTACGTCTATTGCTCGGGCACTTAACCTGAATAATGAGATGGCTACCCTAAACCCCTTACCTCCTCGCACAATTAATTTAAAATTTCTGAGAGACATGAAATTGTGCCGCTCAAGGAGAGAAGGAGGTTATACACTTATGATTCATGGTGTAGCCATCCCATCTGTTATTCTACCTTGCACTAGACGTACAAATATACGTGATGAGAGGAATTGGACCTATGATTTAGATGCTCCACCTGTTTTGGGTCCTCTCCCTCCTAACATTCCTGATGAGGCAGGACCAGACACTGATGATGAATATGATCGGAGAGAGAGATCTCCCGTACCACATGTGTCCCCCCATCATCCTTCACCACCACACACCGCACCATCTTCTTCTTCTACAGGTACCACTCCTGGCTTCTATATTACATAGGAGATGTGGCGTGACCACCTGGCTAGAGAGCAAAGGCGTGATGACCTACTCTCTACCCTCCAGCAACAAATGACGGATAATATGAACTTCATGCAAGAATCACAGCGGAGGTCAGACAGGTCCTACGACACTGTTCTACAGTCTCTGCAAGTGATTACAAATACGCAAGCCCGTCAGCAACCATACCACCAGAGACACATGGCACTAATTGAAGCCACTCAAGGTTCCATTATAGGTAACCTTCGAGAGGTGAGGACCGCTCAGGATTCCCTGCAGGCGAGGATGGATCAGAGAGACCGTCGTTGTACCCGATCCCATCGTCCACCTCAGGATGGCGAGGGCACTAGTGGTCAGCAATAGGTTGCCAGGTAACTCTTCCTTATCTTATTTCGAAACATTGGGGACAATGTTCGATTTAAGTGTGGGAGGAGACTCTATCATCTTTTCTTTAGTGTTTTTCTCGCTTTTCCTTTATCGTTTTTATTTGCTGTTTTTTATTTATTGTTATTTCCTTTTAGTTGTTTATTTTGCTTTCTAGTATAATGCATGAGTCTGACGAGTCACCAAATACAGTAGATCTTTAGTACAATCCTACCTCCCCATACCTTTAGCCTCACAAAAAAAAAAATTGCAAAAGAAAATAGTGTTATTTCGAAAGTTTTTAGGTTTTAAGGACATGTTCTGAGTAAGGATGCGGTGACTTGGGAGAACTTTGCGAAACATCAGTATCTGTTCTAGCACCATAGACTTCGTAAATATAGGAATCATTCCCGAAACCCCATATACCATGGCCTTAATCATCATTTCCGTATAAGTCCTTAGTAGTTTATCTCAGTAGTCAGCTCTGGCCTACGCATCCTCTACGTAGGGGACCGATGCAAATAAGTGAATGATCCAGAAAAACAAAAAAATAAAAGAAAGCAAAAAGGCAACTCCGGTATAGGTGACCCTCACAAAGTCATTTAAACCAAATAATTGTAAAAAAAAAATTTGCTACACAAAGAAAAAAAGAAAAAGAAAAGCAGCACCCACTGCTAGTTGGTTCAGAGGTATCTGGCACTGAACTCGGTAGGGCGGATTACGATCCGATCCCCCATAACTACAGTTGGGTCCAATAAAAGGATTTACACATATTTATGTGCCAGAAATCCCATGTTCAGATCATAATCACTAACAGGCCACTCTACTACGAAGCATGTACGGATAACGGGCTTAATGTGATTGCGCCTGAATGAAAAGGACACAAAAGAGATGAAGAGGCAGGCCTAGGTATTGTGGGATAATATGGGTTGGTTAATATAGGAATGAAGTTTATGTCCGTATTTTCGGATTAGTGTCATCATGATACCCTTAGTTCACTCAGTTAGTACCTATCACTGCATCCCGACTTGAACTTAGAATTTTCACCTGAAGCACTCGTTTACACCAGTTTTTCTTTTATGAGCTTTATAATGTTTTGCTTGAGGACAAGCAAAGGTTTAAGTGTGGGAGAGTTTGATCACACTAAAATTTACGTATTTTCGACTCCGATTTCGCATGCATTCTAGTTATTTTATTATCGTTTTGTTGTGTTATTACTGTGTTTTCCTTTGTTTTCAGGTTTTTACCTTAATAGGAGCCCCGATCGAGAAAAGGAGCGAAAAAGAGCCAAAAACCCTAAAAATCAGCATTTTGCTCTTATGGCCTACCCCATGACGGGCGCCACAGTCCAAGCCATGAAGTGTCCAATTCAAACTTCCATCAACTCCCACGTTTTCCCACCACTTCCACTAAGGCGCCCCACTTTGTGCTTGTGGCGGGCGCCATGGCCTTGTGGCGGGCGCCACAAGAGGAAAACGGTTTCCTCTATTTTCAAGTTGAAGGGCATCCAAGTAAATTCCACCTTTTTTATTTGCTTATAAATAGAAACGCGAATTCAGTTTTACAATGACCCAAACTTAGAGCAGACGAAGATCCGAACGTTGGAACAAGGCGAAATCAGAAGCAACTTTGTTTCACTTAGGCATATATTCAGTTTTATAAAGTGGTAATCGCTTCGCATTGGAGTGTTACCACAATTGTGTGATTGAGTCTGTGATAGAGTTTGTACTCGAGTTTGGAGCACTTTGGAAGGAAGTTAATCCTGCCGCCATTTTCTTTTCCGCATTGCAATTTACTTAGCCCTCCGATTGGAACAGGTTTTTATTACTCGCCTTTACTTTATTTATTTCCCGCACTCGCTTTACTTTATTTATTTCCCGCACTCGCCTTTACTTTATTTATTTCCCGCACTCGCTTTACTTTATTTATTTCCCGCACTCGCTTTACTTTATTTATTTCCCGCACTCGCCTTTACTTTATTTATTTCCCGCACTCGCTTTTACATTATTTATTTTCCGCACTCGCACTACTTTCATTTATTTTCCGCACTCGCTTTAAATTATTTACTTTCCGCACTCGCACTACTTTTATTTATTTTAATGCACTTTTACTTTACCATGTCTAACTAAATTTATAAGGCTAGAATGTAAGGATCATAATTAAACCAGTAATCCGTACAATTGTTCGTAGAAACACTTAAGGGGCTATTTTAACTTTCAAATTAAGTTTTCCCGCACTTCAATTCCGTTGGGTAAGATCGAAAGCCGTCCAACGTCTTTTTAAACTTAATTGTTTTTAACTATTTCAAAAACAGCGAAAGCGCTTTGTCTAATTCATTAGGAGTTTTTAACATCAAGAAGAAAAGAGATTTTGAAACTATTTTCGGACACGTTTATAAGTTTAGAGTCTGATTCGTGAGAACCTCTTTTGGTTAAGAAATCCATGTTATAATACTTTTCAACTTAGTCAAGATACTATATTTCTCAAAAATAGGCTTACTACTCTAACGCAATGCACGCCTTTTTATAAGTGACAATAAGAGGGTTTGATTAGGGAGTACAACTCGGTTCTGAATACGCGAAAGCGACAATTCCGATTAAATTAGTTCTTTTCAAAGTAGGAAACATTGTCCATAAGTAGTTCTATTAGCAAGTACTTGGATTATCATTTAATTATGTGAATTACATTTGACCATGTCTTTATTAATTAAATTTATTTTAAAACTTTACTTTCCAATTGCACACTACAAAAACACTTATTTTAATTGCCTTTGATAAACACCATAACAATAGATTGACACTTGGTCTCTGTGGTTCGATAATCTTTTATATTACTCTGACGCGTTCGTACACTTGCGAACATCAAGATTTACAAACGCATCAGTATTGTCAAACACAAAAATATAATTAATGAATTATTTTCTCATCCCCCATTCTATTTGTTTGTAAATATCACTTTGTACAAAATACATATGCACACAAAAAGGGTTCCCTAGGAGTAACTAGGACACTTTGGGTGCTAACACCTTCCATCTGTGTCACCAACCCCCTTACCTGTGATCTATAATTTTTATTAGTTTTTACTTTAAAACTTCTTACTAATTGGGTTTTGTTCGTACTTTTTCCCTTTTCCCTTGGAAATAATAAAAACGCGGAGGCGACTCTTGTTAATTGATCTCTAGCTTGTCAATAGCTTGATGACCATGAATTTCCGGCTACACCCACCGTACAAGGAAATAGTCCACATTGCATTGCCATATCTAGCCTAATTAACTTCAAACTGCATTTGGAAATTAAGCTGGCAACGACACCTGCATTTCAACAGCATATACAGGATGTTAGATTGCATTCACTAAGTGCTAAGTAACTAGTTTCCGACCAGCCTAACATGACAGTACATTCTAAAAATTCATTTTCTCCAAATAGCACAACATCCACATTATGGCAGCTCAGGGATTCAGTACGAGATGCCGTAATAAGCCTTTCAATTCAACTCAAATCAATATCAGTACAATTAACTAACTAATTTCATTTTTAGTATATCATGTTAAGCTACTATTAGCATCACTACAATTTCACCCAATTTCACTAAATCAAAGCAATTCACCCTAACTACTACAATAGAATTTTAGACTCTACATAACTGAATCGCAACAGTCCGTTATAACTAGATCAAAAACCAAACAACAACACAATCGCACTTTTCATACAATCAAATTTCACAACATACTTCCAAACTCAGTTCAATGTACTTTGAAAACATGGCCTACAATTCACTATAATAACTCGTTAGGATCAAGACCAAGTATTGGGAACATACATAACTCAGATTCACCTGCAATGTCATTGATAGAAGAAACATGACCAGTTCAGCCCTGCATTTAACCATCCAAACTAACATCTCCAGACATGATAGTACACATCATCACAAGCTGCAGCGAAGGTGCAACTGCAAAAAAACCAAACACCGTTGAACTGCATACGGGACAAAATGACCTGCAAAAGCCACAAGTGGAAGGTTCAGAATGCAGCGAATAACCAACCATGATAAACCTGCAATGGTCGATCCAATAACGCGTGATAACCACGCAGCGGAAAACCGACCACACAAAAAACCAAAGCCAAATGGCCAAACCTCACCAGTAAAAGCCTTCAAAACCTTCAAGTCCACTCTCAAACCCATTAAGCTCATTAGTGGTAAAGGGTGCTACTTGCAGAAACTGGGACACCGGATGAGATACCATCTAAGGTGATAACCTGATTGGAAGATCACTATGATAGCTTTAGTGCCAGTGGCTATATGCCTGTTGTTGTCCGGTTCTGCAGCTGGCCTGGTTCCCTCGATAAAAGATGAGCTAAACGATACTGCATCAACAAAGGAGGATTAAGTGTAGTTCCAAAAAAAGAATGAATTCTAACTTGTTCACATGAGTTTGGAAAAGTCAGAAATAACAGGTTTTCAGTTTTTCACTCATACCCAAATACGTTCAAATGGAATTTTAATTGGATAATGTTTGGATCTTATTTCACCAACTAACTTCAACCTAGAGTTTCGATCGATATAACAATTCTCACTCAAGGTTATCTACAAGAAAACCATAGGCAAAAAGTTAAAAAGCCCAGTTAACAAACTAATCAAACCAATTTCCCAACTGTTATTAACTGACAGGCTACCCGAACTGACCTCGATCAACCACCTTCCCGAATCGATTAGGCTAAGCGCTTTATATAAGCCCTCCAAGCCTCATTCTGAGGAGGTTTTTTTTTTCATTTCTGCAATCTTTCTACTCCACTATTCAACCTTCTGTTTCACTTTTTCAATCGTCTTCTCTTTCCCTCACCAAAGCTCTGATAGTGAAACACCATTGAAGCTTCATGTTGAAGCTTCAATTGGTGGAGCTCAAACCACCACACCACCTGCATCTCAATGCTGCAAGCGGAAATCGAAACGCAACGCAGAAAGCGCAGCAACGGGCGACAACCAACAAACTTCCAACTGCGGAATTGGAGAAGAAACATAAATGATTCACACAAGAGAAATAAAGGAAAACGATGAAAGAAGAGGATTGAGGAAAACGAAAATAGGAGGAATTTGCCACCTGAATACCGCACCGGAACATGGAAGACAACACGAATAGAAGATTCGATTCGAGGCTTCCCATCGCGCACTCTTCACCGAAACCTTTTCACGGAGAATCTCTCCTCAATTCGATCGCGATTCCAAGCTCTTTATCAGTCATGAGGGTGCATCCTTCGGCATCCTTCATAAATCAATATCGACAACGACGATTCCCTGTCATATTCAATGACGACGCAACGCCACGCCACAAATCTGGTAGGTTCGCACAGGATTTTGCAGCGAATTCTTTGAATCGTTTGAGGTGAATTCGTGATGGTGTGTAGTCGATGCCAAAGTCGTTTTGTGTGGTTTGTTCATGGGGTTTTACGCAGTCCAGGCATCTGAACTGGCTGTATAGGCTGGGTATTCATGGGCATGTGAAGTCGTGTTGGTGTTATAGGATTGGGCCTTTGGCCAAATGCGTTATGCCTGACCTACCCCGTTCTTGTTACTCATACCCCATGAACCTTAAACCTTGCCAATTCCCCGTTAACCCATTGTTAAACACTGTTAAGTTATTTTAAGGTTGATTAGTTTCTATTAATTAGCACTACAGTTTTTGTTATGGTTAAATTTAGCTCTTTCTCAATTTTGAAAATTAAGATGTAGTATAATTTTAGTGATAATTAGCTTAATTTATGTTTAATTAGGATTAGATAGTTAATTAGAAATTAGGTTTAATCGAACCTTAGATTAGATTTAGTTTTTTCTTAATTTTCTAGAATTAATTCGTGATTGATTAACCTTGCCATGATTAGGTTTTAGTCATTAGATTTTGGTTATTTCATTTTGCAGATTTTTGTTGGATTAATATGGTTAATGTTGATTTTAGCATGGCTAGACCTTATGTTAATTTCCACTACATTCGGTTTGTATCATCATAGTCATTAGATTTGATTCTTGATCTTGGATTGTGTATGTCGTATTCGATTGATTTTGATCCTAATGCATGTTTAGGTAGATTTTAATTTTTAGGATTAATATTCAATTTTAATTGTCCATTTAATTGTTTCTTTGGTTTATGATCACTTTGATTTAATTGAAAATCCCATTTCAATTTAGGTGATGAATATATTGTATGTCCGAGTTCATTTTCCTTGATCATAGGATAAATCTTTGATTACTTTTCATTGGTTAATCCATTACCTTTTAAATCGATTCTAACCATTGTATGTACTTGCATATTGTTGCTTCATTCTCATTCATTCGACTTTATCATGCTAACTCATTTGTTGTTTTGTGTCTACATGTTAACTTTGATATGCAAGCTCACTCCTAGCAAGCCATGCTACTAACCATTTTGTTTTATTCAATAGCTTTGTATTATTTGAAGTACCAGATCACTTGTGTGTCTTAGGCATGGTACATAGTTTAGTTCATAACTTGTATTTTCCTTTCATTCCCTTATGTTGTATTGTGTGGATCTATCCCCCCATCGTGGGTTAAATGTTCCCCCATCCCTTAGTCATGTAATAGCTTAGCTTTATCTCTTTCTAGTTAGTTCACCATACATGTTAATAATCAAAGATAAAATACAAAATGATAAACAAAGCATTTCAAAAGAATAAAAGGTACTTGATTCAATGTCAAGTTGTTTTCCGAATAAAACTCACCCCATCGCAACGTAAATGCTTGATCCAACGTCAAGCATCCTCCATCCACCTCATGATCCTTTACTCACATCTTCTCCATTCTATTCTAAAACTCATTCTATCTCTCACCTATATTCTTCACTCACTATTTTCATAATAAATTAAAATGCTTGATCCAACGTCAAGTACCTTTTTCAAAACCATTTTCATAACACATTGGAATGCAAATGGGGTGTACGTGTTTGTACACAACATTCTAGTGATTGGGTTGTCGGTCGTACCTAGCCTGAGGACCCGACACTTGACATTCCCCCTTAAAACATCTAATGATTCAAAGAAGTTAGATCTAGGCGCTATGAGGAAGAAAAATAATAGTTAGGACTTCGTTGTCCTCTCGATTCCCAAGTACTTTGATTGTTGATTGTACTTAGTCAAGGGTTAGAGACCTGTCTCCCTTTAAGTTCCAACGATTAGACTTGCCAAACTCCTTTCATAATCAAATCTGTTTTTTGGATAAAAAAGAGTGGTTAGGACAACATTGTCCCCTCAACTCCCGAGTTATTGGACTGTTGACTGTATCTAGCCAAGGGTCTAATGCTTGTCTCCATGCATAAAACCGACCCTAACAAATCAAATCATCTTTTGCCTTAGGGCTTCCTATTCAAAACCTTTCAATAAGGACGTGTTACTTCAGTTCTACCATGAACAAAGCTTAAGCTTCCATGTGTGAGCAAGTAATGTTTAACTGCTTGAGTGTGAATCAAGCGTCTCCACTTTACCGCAAACAAGCAAATACTTTCCGCTCTCATGACCGAGTATACAAGCAAGTGAACAGTAGCACGCGAACTTCAATACTATTCAGTAAAAACAAAAAAAAAATACGACATTTTTGAGCCGAACTACGAAGCTCTGACTTCCCTATTGCATGTATGGGGATACGTAGGCACAAGGGCCCAACTCCTTGGTGAGCACACTAAATTAAAACTTATTTTCTCCCCCATCTTATTCTCTCATCACATTCCCCGATAGAAAGCAACGTACAGATAAATAAACACCCATACGCATTTAATACGAGCAAGTGCTTCCCATGGAATACCATGGTGTAAGACCCCAATTTTGACCCTAAGATTCCTCATGCATTTCATCACAAGCATTAGCATTGGGATCATACCTTGGCATCCTCCTTACCCCTTTTCATTGGGTTTGTTTTGGGAGAGATCACCAAGCATTTTGTGATTATATCATACTTGTATTTTATCATTTTACTAATCAAAATACCAAAAAATATGTCTTTGTAGTTGTCTAACTCTTTTGTAGGTAGGGACATGATATCCTTGATTCATTGATCACATCTAGGGTTTGAGACCCTCATAAACAAAGATCATAATCAAGAAATGATTCAAGAATGGTTATGAACATCATGTATGAGTCCCAATTGCTTCTACATGTCATATTGATCAAGTTTGCTTCAAAAGTTTAAGGGTGATTTGCCTTGGAAACCCTAGTTTGACTGGGTATCTTGAGTAACTTCTCCAATAAGCTATCTCACCAATTGATAAAATTTCTAAAGGGACACTTCAAAATTAATCATATTATGCATATATGATCTACCATGAGCCAAGAAAGTCAGGAGAATTGGAAATTAGCAAGTTGGTTGATGGTGGTTGGCCAGATGGATTCATCTGATCAAAATTGGGTCTCCCTAGACCCTATCTCCTACAATTTTCACCATATGAAAATGATTCCAAAATAAAACTTACTCTAAATGACATTATAAACAACTTTCATGTTGAGACCTAGAGCTATTTTTGCTTGGAAAATCATTTTCTATGCTGAAACATTATAGGTCATTTTGTCTAAACCCTAATTTGAAAGTCAACTTCCCAAGGCCATAACTTACTCAATTCTTATGATATTAAATATTTCCAAGTAGCACAATCAAATTCAATGTGTCTACTTCTAATTTGATGTTTGGAGTGAGAGCTAATTCAACTTCTTTGCACATGTGATATGAGGCTACATTATAGGTCACTTTTGACCTATATCATTGATCAAGTGATTTTGCCAAACTTCAAAAATGCATAACTCTATCATTTCAAATCCAAATGACATGAAATTGGTGACCATGTTGAAGATCTTTGAGATATATACAACTTTTATGAAGACACGTTTCTCATTTGAAGCTCCTATAAAAAGTTAAGCAAGGTGGAATATTGAGACATATGGCTTGACACTTAGAAAATTTTCAATATGTCAAATTTTCCCAAACTTCCACCTCAAATATATCCAAGTTCCAAGCTCCAAATGAAAAAAATTTCAACATCAAACTTGTTCCTCTTGATCTCACCTTTCCAAAGAGCTAAAATTCATGCATTTTGGATGAGAAGTGCATAGGCTGCGCGTGGCTTAAACAGGATGGTATCATGTGTCATGAATCAAACTTCAAACAACAATGCTCAATTGCCTTGCAATCCAATCCACCTCCATTGTATCTAAACTTCATTATGGACTTTTAAACAATCATTTGATGGGCCTATGCGCGCCCAAGCAGCTGCTTACATCACTTTGCCAAAATTGGAAACTTGAAAGGAGTGTGCAATTATCACTTGAATTCTGTATAAATTGAAGCGCAATTACTCAGAATCAACACACACAATGCGCAAGCTTTGATTCCCCACAGAAAACCCTTCACATTGAGAGGATAAACCTGAAAAATTAGTTTGAATTTGAACTTGAATCTCCACTGTTTTGGAATTCAATTCCCCAGGAGTTCATTGATTCTAAGCCAATCCATTCCTCTTCTGCAAGCAATTGAAGTGAAGCAAAGCAAAATTCAGATCAAGATCTAGCAAGCTCATACCTCCATTGAAGGTATTTTGTAGAAAATTTGATCTTTTCGATTCTCCTTGTTTCTTGCTCAATTCTCTTGATTATTGTGTTGACTGAAGTCCTACCAATATAGGCAAGGTGTTTGAGTTGTTTTGATGCTGAATCGAAGCAACTCAGATCATGAACCTCATTTTTCAATTCCACATATCTCTCAATATAGTTGGAATTGGAAGAAATGGAGGTGATATTCGTGCTCAATGATGTTTGCTCTTTAAAATCATATCCCTAGTTGAAATTTTGGTGATGGTTGATGATGACCAGTCCGGCAAAGCTCGCCGGAGAAGACAACCGGAGCTCTGGCTCTGATGATGATGTGTTTGAGGTCTAGACCGTGTGATCCAACTCCTGTGTTCTAATCTTAGCCGTGCATTGTGATTACCAAGTTTACAGCGCAGTGGACTCGTGCATTGGTGGAACGCGTGTTGTGGATCATCAGATTTGCCACCTCAATTAATGAGGGAGATCTGATGGTCCACGTATTTTTGCAATTTCTGATTTTCCTTTTTATTTCATTTTCTTCAATAATTCATATTAAATTCAATATTGATCCAAAAAATATGGGACCTTCCCCAAAAAATTTCAAATATTTTGTCTTTCATATTCTGAATTAAAATTATTTTTTGGATCATTATTAATATTTTTCATGAATTAATTGATTTTTCATTTATTTTAATTGTTTAAAAATATTTTTAAGTGTCCAAAAATTATGATTTTTTTTATCCAAGGTCCTTTGACCTTTTTTGACCTATGATAAATCACATGGCCATTTATTTGGTGTTTTGATGTGATTTTAGGATGTGGACAAAACATATTTCGATTTAATGCATTATTTTAATATTTTTAATTGAATAAATGTCATTTTAATTGTGTTGACCATTTGGATTGACTTATTTGAGTTTCTCATTTGTTGTTGGGCCTTGGTCAAGGTTGATTTGACTTTATCAAGTTAATATTATTGGATTTAGGGGATTGATGGAATGTACATTCCATCTCCCAAAATGAATGAATAATATTAATTTGGTAAAAGTCCCCCTTTGACCAATTTGTGATCTCATTCATCCTTTTCCCTCTTCATCTAATTCCCCTTCTTCATCCATTCATTTTCAATTGGCCAATGATATCTCAAAGTCCAAATGCTAGTTGATTGAAAGATTAACATGAGTATGGGTGAGATTAGGCCACACCTTTGCATATTTTTTGTGTGTGGTATGTTTAATGAGCATAGTTCTTAATATTATGTCTCCAACATGCATTAACACCAAAAGTTTATTGCCCGGTCTCAAATAGTTGATACTTCTACATAAGTCCAATTACGATTGTTTAACATAGCATTAAATTTGTGACACAAACGCCCTAAGCATTCTAGTTAGTGAGATTGTAAGTCTCCCCTCTTCCATGGTATTGTGTGGAAACTTGGCCTTATTTCCTTCCTTTGGAAGATGTTTTGGTTCAAGGATCCATGCTTGTGGCAAGTGGGTTGAGTGTTCTCTAAAGAATGTCTTGACATCAAAAAGAAAAACAAAACTAACCATTAACTTACTAACTATTAACTTCTACTTTCAAGCTTTTACTTTTAATGCAATTTATTTTTATTGTTATATTATCATTTGTCATTGTACATATCATTCTAATTGTTTATGTTTATGCAATTTTCACTTTGTCCACTTGGACCATATTGTGTGATATACTTTGTTGCTTTGTTTGTTTGATTGGTCTTTGACCATTAATGCACATAATAATAACAAAAACCCTAAAAGACAATTTGAGTGGACTGTTGTTTTGATCTCCCCAATTGGACTTAGAACTTAGGAAACATTTTCTAAATGGACTTGGCCAATGCCAATTTGATGAAGAACCAAGAACTTGTGAATTTGAATTCATCTGATACATCATTCTAGATCTCTCAAGATTCATCTGCAACATTGATCCTTGTTAAGTTGTTATGTTGAACCTGTGACTTGTGGAATTCATCTGCTACATAGGCTATTTTGAAGAAGATCATGGAAGTGGATAAGCTTGGATGAGGCCATCTTTATTTGATGCCTTTGCTCTTCAAGATTGATATAATTGTGCATTTGTGTGTTGCTTGATCTAAAAAGTCCAAGGGAATTATGGGTTTCTATTGACATACTTATCTTTTGGATTGCTCCCATTTGGTTAGGTCTTTTCAACTTTAAACTTTTAAACTTCTTGTACCTAGGGTAGTCTCTTCATCTTCTCCCCATTTCTTTAATTTCAAAATCTCTCCCTCCATTTTCAAAACCTTCTTTGTGTGAACTAGTTTTGCTATAAATTTAGACCACTTTTACAAAAAGGTAGAAACTTTGGCCTTATGCCATTGTATTTTCAAACTTATCTTCTTAAATCAAACTTGTAAATGAACTTAACAACACTTGACTTAATCTTTCAAAAAGGCCAAAACGAACTAACTCATTCAAACCATTTTAGGCCTTTGTGCCTTTCAAACTTAATTTTTATTAAAACCAACCAACTCACTTTGAAATTTATAGCATAAACTACGAGGTTTTGATCCCTCATTTATATGTTGGTACGTAGGTGTTGAAAAGTATATTTTCGGAAAATATTTTAATATCGTATCCACAGAGATTGGTTGTTATTACCGTCGTTCTATAATCCAAATTGTTATAAGTTTAAAATGTAACCAAGTTATTTTATTTGAAAATTTATCTTTTGAGTAAAATGTCACTAAAAAAATAAAATAGTTTTAATCAAATGTAAAAGGCTTGGCAAGATTGGAGTTCACTATTCAAATTTCCTATGGTTCCTTATGACAACTATATAGACTTAAGATTATTGATGATATTCAAGTATCCTCTCAATATCATTTATCTCTAAATGATATTATGATAATCACTATATTAATGGTTAAATGATTTCTCTACCTAACTATCAATATAGCAATCTTTAATGTTTGATACAAAAGAAGAGTAGTGTAGAAATCTATTTCTACAACTCATTCACTACTTGAAAGTATATTTTAAGTCAAGATTTGAATAATCTTTCTCAACAACTACTCAAATCTAAATATTCAAAATAGGGAAAAAATATCCTTCAATACATCAATAACCTTTTGTCATATACAAGAGTCAAAGGGAATACATAAACAAATAGGAATAGCTACTACCGCCAATCTTGACAAAATGGGGTTTAGCTCCTCATCATCATTTTGGACAGCAAAATGCAATTGCAAAATAAACTCTATTTTCTTCTACAATGTGTGAATCTATGAATCAATCTTTCTATCTTTTCCATTCTGTTTTCTTAAAGAGTTTAATCTTTCCTAAAATGTTCATTTTCATCTAAAACTGAAAAGCACTCTAAAAAAAGATACAAAACTGTCACACTATAGTTGGCTTGAAAACAGAACACTTGGCCCAAACAAACTGGTTGATGGTTTCGCAAGGTTCGCGGCGCCATCCCTGGTCGCGGCGCGAACTGAAGCAAATTCAACTTCCTTTCCATGCAAGCTTCATTCAATAATTCTCCCAAGTGTTATTCTTCCAACTTATGCTTCCAAATTGCCATTGAAACTTCTTCCAAATTGTGCTTATGCACTCCAATGCTCTCTTGTCCAAAAACTCTACAAAACTAACAAATACGTGAAATATCTACTTAAAACATAATCACTTAAACTAAATTGCATTTATACAAAATTGTGAGGATAAAAGTGTGTAATTCAATTAGAAAATGGTAAAAGGGACCAATAAAATTATATGAAAAGTAGTACTAATTGGTCCCTAACAACTCTCCCCAACTTATCATTTTGTTTGTCCCTAAACAAAAGTTTTCACCAAAACAACCAAAGCAATGAAACAATAGATTGAAACAAGGATTAACCAAGGACATTCAAATGGTTCAAAAGTGTATGGCACTTTCTCAATCCACCTATCTCAATGCTAGACAACCTGAATAAGAGCAATGGTTGGGTGCAAATATCATACCAAAGAATTCAAAGCAATACATGTCAAAATTGAATCAAACTTACACACACATCATAATAATGATGAATAAACATGAAGGTTTACTTTCACTCATCCAAACAATTAAATCAACAACAACTCGAATCATGCGGTCATCAAAGCAAATACTAAATAATGTGAAAAATGAGAATCAAGAGGTCTTTCAAAGGTTGTAATGTGGCTTGGTTTACAAGAAAGGATATGATTAAGAGAATTCAACAAAAATGCCTATCCTAAGGGAGCATTCCCATACATTCAACTCTACAACAATTTCCATTTCTTTGATCCCCATCTTTCTTCTTTACTCTATAGTTTCAAGGGTGATTTCTTTTTCTTGTTTCTTTTCACACTTTCACCCTTTTATAAAACATCACTTTTCCAAGTTTCTAATCAACTCTTTTAATTTACTCTCCCCAACTTTAGATTTCAAAACCAAATTTATTCAATAATGCTCCCTACTTAGACATAGGCGAAAGGCAAAATTTGCAAACAAACTCGGTTTGAAGGTTCAATTGAAACGAAAGAAATTAGGATTCATTTATTCACAAAATTTTCAATTGACTTTACACTTATCAATCAAATGAATCCTAAAACAAGCTCAAAGGGGGTTAACTAAGGATCACTCCTCACAAGGTTAGTTGATTCAAAACTTTTTGGCCAAGTGGTTTTTCTCATAACAAACAATGCCTCTATCATTTTCACAATTTTCACAAAAATAGATTAATGCATGATTTAGCATGATAAGAATCAGTTGAAATAATGTTCGGTTTCCCGCATTTAGTGTACAATGGAAAGCTACCTCACAATTGGTTAAGTCCTATTTTGATTAAAAAATGATATGTATCTCAATGAATTTATGATATGGAATTTGCAACACACCATCAAAATACTCATGTTAAGTCTAGAAAGCGATAAAGTGTACCTTGAAATGCCGACACTAATTCTTATCATCACCACTCGAAGTATCCTACGCTTCCTTCTTTGCAAGCATTTCTTGGTTGCTTTAAGCTTTAAGAATAAGAAAAATTAAACAAACAAATGTTGGTATACCAAATTCATTGTAACACACACTTAAATCTCACAAAAGATTCATGCAATTAACAAAACAAATTAACAAACCAAATTTTATGGTGAAACTAGAGCCACCAAAAGTACAATCATAATTAAACAAAACAATAATAATAATATAAAAAAAAGACTCAAAATAAAAATCTACTACAATTCAAACAAACTCCTCAATCTTCCTCATCATGGCCACCACCAACGGATCCAAGGATATCCTCCATCTCATCATCATGGGTCGCACCACCTTCTGCACCCCCCATAAAAGCTGGCCTGCCCTCAGGCCAATTAGCATAAGCAGCATACTCCGCCTAGGAAGGAAAAGTGTGGGCTTCAGGCGCAAGAAAGGTGTTCTAAAATTGCTGCTGCATAGCATCAAAAATGAATGATTGAGACCTCCTAGAGGCCTCAAAGCTCTCACAGCAATAAGTAGCGAACGCCATCTGATCGAATGCTGGCGTACTGCGGGCTCGGGGTCTAGAGGAAGAAGTCTCAGCTCCTTCAGCTCTGTCCATCTGGCTCTGGCAAAACATGTTCAGATAAGCATCATTAATAATACTAGTGATAGACAAGTGTACCTCATCCGTAATGGGAACCTTTGCCCTTCGGCAAAGTCCCATAATCAGCCTCGGATATGTTAGAACACCAACTTTCCCACCGAACTTCGTTCCACTAGTAGCAATTTTGCGCATTTCCCCCGTAATGATGGATGCCACATCTACGAATTTACCAATCATAATGTAGTACAATAGGCATCCGACATCCAATCGAATGGTGGTGTTGTGACTCCTTGGCCGAATATTATTCAATAGAAGCACCAAATAGGCCATTGCTTCCCAGTTCAAACTCTCCCTCTTCCACGACTTCGGGAATCCCTGATCATTAAAATCATAAGTCCTTCCTTCAAGGCATAGATGAGCGCTCACAGTAGGAAGGTCCCAATCGTTGGCCATTTCCTTGGCACGGTACTCGCACCGCCCATTCTCCGCCAAGATGAGAGGATTACCCAAATACGCGTTGATCGCGTCTCTACTGAAGGAAATGATCTTTCCCCTCACTCTTGTCTGATAGGGAAATGCCACTCCCTCCTCAGCTGAAGAGCATTGGCGTAGAACTCACGCACAATGTCATAATTTATTTCTGGCTCCAGTTCACAAATCTTATTCCATTTTCTTCTTTCAAAATTCGACACCAACTTCCTATAAGTTCCACCCGGCGACAAGCGGATGAATCTTTCCGGTTGAATGGTTCGTTTGATCAATTTGTCGAATCTCTCTTCGTGCTCATCACTAGTGAATCGTCACACGGATCGAGAATGACCAAAACTTGTGGTTTTGGTACGTTTTGACATCTGCAACAAAAATCAGAAACAACCACACAAAAGCCATAAGAGAAGTTAGCGTTCAAAATCAGAAATCATGAAACTGGAGTTTCCCAGTTCGCAGCGCAATGGCCCGTTCACGGCGCGAACCCTGCGAACCAGGAAAACAACATCAGCCTTTAGGGTTCCTACTGCTCACAACTTTTCTCAATCATAACCATAATCCCTTATCCACTCCTAATTTGAATCCTTTATAGGCATGCAAGGCTAAATTCAGCAACCACATCATTTTCTAGCAAAACCCTATTTCACCTAAATGAGGAACAAAGAGGAGAGGGAAAAGAGAGTACACATACCTTTGTTGAATTTGACTTGGTTCTTGTTAAACAGTTGGGATTTTTGGAAATGGAGAGGAATAGTTTTGATTTTGGAAGTGGGGTAGTGAAAGTGATGAAGAGAATTGTGAAATTGTGAATTTAGAAATGAAATGAAAATGACAGAAAACAGAATTTAAAGGTTCTGCCACGCTCAGTTCACTGGGCGAACTTTGTTCGCGGCACCAACCTGAATTTTTCCATTCAGTTCGCGAGGCGAAGGCTGTTCGCGGGGCGAACTGAAGGAAATTTTTGTAAAAAATGTTGGCAGTGGACAAAACTCAATTTTCACATAAAAAGAAACACAATAGAATATCTTAACAACTGAATTGACAAAACTTGAAATGCAAACTTACAACGTTGGGTTGCCTCCCAACAAGCGCTTTGTTTAACGTCGCTTTGAGCTCGACGATTCAATGATCATCAAGGTCCGGTTAGGGAAATGACACAGACATCCCGATTCACTTCGCCACCATGGTAGACTTTTAGTCTTTGTCCATTTACAGTACAACTCTCCTGTGACTTTGGATCCTCAACCACGATGGCCCCATAGTTTCGCACCTCTTTTACAACAAACGGTCCTAACCACTTTGACTTTAGCTTACCAGGAAACAACATCAATCTTGAGTTGAAAAGCAGTATCATTTGTCCAACTTTAATCTCTTTATGACAGACCTTTCCATCATGGTACGCTTTCACTTTTTCCTTGTACAGTTTGTTTGAATGGTAAGCGTTGTTCTGTGATTCCTCCAATTCATGGAGCTGTCCTTTTCGTTTTTCTCCAGCTAAAGTGGAGTCAAAGTTCAAGAATTTGAGAGCCCATAGTGTTCTATGCTCCATTTCCACCGGGAGATGACAAGTCTTCCCATACACCATCTGAAATGGAGTTAGTCCAATAGGAGCTTTGTAGGCGGTGTGATACGCCCACAAGGCTTCATCCAATTTTAATGACCAATCTTTTCTTGAACTCGAGACTGTTTTTCAAGGATCCTCTTCACTTCTCAGTTAGAAACTTCCGTCTGACCATTCGTTTGTGGATGGTAGGGAGTAGTCACCTTATGCTTTACACCATAATGTTGTAAAACTTTTTCCAAAGGTGTATTGCAAAAGTGTGATCCTCCATCACTTATCAACACCCGAGGCACACCAAAACGTGAGAATATGTTTTTCTTTAAAAAAATTATCACCGTTTTGGCATCGGCCTTAGGTGAAGCAATTGCTTCCACCCACTTCGAAACATAGTCAACCGCCACGAGGATATACTCATTTGAGAAGGAAGAGGGGAATGGGCCAACGAAATCAATACCCCAATAATCAAAAACTTCTACTTCTATCATGTTGGTTAGAGGAATTTCATCCCGTTTGCCTAATTGACTTGCGCCTCATTTAAAACTTTACTAGCATAGTGGATGGCATGAAAAACTATATCTCTTCTTTGACCCAAAACCGCACCAACCGCATAATCGCTTGCATCACACATAAGTTCAAAATCAAATGTCCAATTTGGTGCAACGATTATGGGTGCGGTGACTAACTTTTCTTTCAACTCAAGGAAAGATTTTAGACACAACTCATCAAAAAGAAATTGCGTACCTTTGTTGAGCAAATTACTCAAGGGCTTTGCTATCTTTGAGGAATCCTTGATGAATCTCCGATAAAATCCGGCATGTCCAAGAAAGCTCCTTATTCCTTTGATGTTTGTTGGAGGTGGTAATTTTTCAATGACTTTCACGTTTGCTCTATCAACTTTTAGCCCTTCGGAAGAGATTTTGTGACCAAGAACAACACCTTCGGTGACCATAAAGTTGCATTTCTCCCAATTGAGCTCTAAGTTTGTGTCCACACGTCTTCCCAAAACCACATCAAGATTTTTCAAGCACAAATCAAAGGACGATCCATAAACGGAGAAGTCATCCATAAACACCTTAATGGATTCTTCGATCAAATCCGAGAATATCGCTTGCATACACCGTTGAAATGTTGTCGGTGCATTACATAACCCAAAAGGCATTCTTCGGTAAGTAAAGATGTTGAAAGGACATGTAAAAGCCGTCTTCTCATGATCCGCCGGATTGACCGAAATTTGGTTGTAACCCGAATAACCATCCAAGAAATAATAGAAATGTTTGTCGGCCAACCTTTCCAACATTTGGTCCATGAAAGGTAGCGGGAAATGATCTTTCCTTGTAGCTTGATTTAGCCTCCTATAGTCAATACACATCCTCCACCCGGTTACCGTTCTAATTGGAATAAACTCATTTTTATCATTTTTGATAACCGTCATGCCACCTTTTTTTGGAACTACTTGCACCAGACTCACCCATTCACTATAGGAGATAGGATAAATCATTCCGGCTTCCAAGAGTTTGACAACTTCTTTCCTAACTACTTCTTTCATTGATGGATTTAAGCGCCTTTGAGATTGTGCAACGGGTTTGAAATTTTCTTCCATCATGATCTTATGCATACAATAGGCCGGACTAATACCCTTCAAGTCGGATAATACCCACCATATTGCACCTTCATTCTTTTTCAGCACTTGTATCAATTTATGCTCCTCTTTTATGGATAAGGTATTGCTATTGATCACCGGTTTAGTATAATCATCACCAAGGAACACATACTTCAAGTGTGAAGGTAGCATTTTCAACTCTAGTTTTGGCTCTTCCACTTTATTTGTCACATCCAAGTCTTTATTTGTCTCCTCGTGATAAGAAATCTCTCCACAAGACTTTAATTCATGCAACATTGCTTCAATCTCTTTTTCTTCATTTTCGGTCAAAACATTGTAAGCTCCGATAAGAGATCTTTCTAACGGATTAGAAACATGAACTTGGTTTACGACCTCCACTATTTCCTCCTCGGTGGCATCGATTCGGAAAGAATCATGCTTGTCATTAGGATGCTTCATGGCTTCAAAAAGATTGAAAGTTACCTCTTCATCTTGCACTCTTACTTTCATTAGCCCATCATCAATCTCAATCATCATTCGGGCTGTTTTCATGAATGGTCTTCCAAGAATTAGAGGAACATCACGATCCTCATCCATCTACACTATCACGAAATCTACCGGAAACAAGAATTTGTCCACCTTCACTAGCATATCTTGAGCAACTCCATATGGTGAAGTGGTAGACTTATCGGCTAGTTGTAAAGTCATCCTTGTAGACTTAATCTCAACATTCCCCAATCTTTTAACAATCGATAGGGGGATTAAATTGATGCTAGATCCCAATTCAATTAAACCATTACCAATGTAGGTGCCTCCAATGGTTACCGGTAAAATGACTCGGCCCAGATCAGATTCCTTCCTTGGGAGAGTTTTTTGGATTATGGCGCTACAACGTGCATCAAGCAAGATTGTCTCATCTTCCACATGTCTCCTTTTCTTTGTGAGAATATCCTTCATGAACTTTGCATACCGTGGAATTTTCTCTAATGCGTCGGCAAATGGAATATTTATTTGAAGTTGTTTGAATATGTCCATAAACCGTGCATAGTGTCTAGCATTATCCTTCTTTGATGGTGCGTGCGGATAATGTAGATGTTGAGCTGGAATGACACTCACTCCTTTGTCTCCTTTCTTCTTCTTTCGTGGCTCGACTTCTTTCTTCATTTCCACTTCACCCTGCTTCTCTTCTAACACTTGCTGGTTCTGCTCTTTTCGCGGCGCGCAGGGAGATCGCGGCGCGAACTGAATAGTTTCTGCCACTTTCTCCTTTTCACAATCCACATCCTCATTTTCATGTACAACATCCATATCATTCTCTACTGTAATCTCCTCACTTTTTCCACCTGTCAACTCTTTACTGCTTCTCGTAACAATTGCTTTACAATGCTCCTTTGGATTGGTTTGAGTGTTAGCGGAGAATGAAGAACACGCGTGTTGTTCCGATAATTGCTTCGCAAGTTGGCCTACTTGATTCTCCAAATTCTTGATTGCTGCCTCATTACTCTTTTGGTTAGCCATGGAGGATTGCATTAATTGTTGGAGAGTGTCCTCTAGCTTTGAATTTCCTCCTTGCGATTGTTGTCCTTGGGAATTTGGGTGTTGATAAGGACTTTGTTGCTGAAAATTTTGGTTGTTGAACCTTGATGGTTGATAACCTTAATTGTTCCTTTGGTAGGAGTTGTTG
Organism: Lathyrus oleraceus; assembly: GCF_024323335.1. NCBI lineage: Eukaryota > Viridiplantae > Streptophyta > Magnoliopsida > Fabales > Fabaceae > Lathyrus > Lathyrus oleraceus. Next base: position 33,180,973 of record NC_066579.1, on the reverse strand, counting down.
TGGGGTGGAGGTTGCCTTTGATAGCCTTGATTTTGATTGTTCACATAACTCACTTCTTCCAATGGAGGACAAAAACCGGTTGGATGATCTCCTTGACATAGTTCACAACATGCTACTTGATGTCTAGCTTGAGATCCTTGGATTTCCTTCATTTATTGTGGAAGTTTTGACATTTTTTGAGTGAGCAACTCCACTTGTTGAGAAAGTAGCTTGTTTTGATCAAGAATAACATCATTGGTATTTAATTCAAGAACTCCCAGTTTCCGTTGTGAAGGACTACAGTCATGTTGACTTTGACGATCATTGAGTGTCATCCGGTCAATAATGACTCTAGCCTCTTCCGCATTCTTTGACATAAGAGAGCCACCCGCGGTAGCATCCAAAAGTGTCTTGTGAGTTTATTGGAGCCCATTTAGAAAAATATGGATTTGAGTGAGCTCATCAAAACCATGGCCTTTGCATTTTCTCAACATTGACTTGAATCTTTCCCAAGCCTAATTTAGAGACTCGTTGCTTCCTTGAGTGAATACCGCAATAGCCGTTTTGGCTTCCATGAATCGGGATTGAGGAAAATATCTTTCTAGAAACTTTTCTTCTAACAAATTCCAATCCGTCATCACTCTTGGTGCTTGATCAAGATACCACTCTTTTGCCTTTCCCACTAAGGAGTGTGGGAACATTCTCTTGAATAATGCTTCTTCACCCGCTTCCTCTATTCCCGTAGAACCCGCAATCTCATAGAATTTGATGAGATGGGTATACGGATCTTCATGGTCCATTCCGGTGAATGGATTTGAATAAAGGAGTTGGAGGATTCCGGTCTTCATTTCCGTATTTCTTCCACTGCGAGCAAATTGGGCATTCCGCCTTGGACTATTTGCGGACATTTCGGTAGGAGTTTCATCCACCATGTTTCCTTGACAAGTCTCTACAACCACTTTTTCGATTTGAACATGTGAAAAAGTAGATACTTCCTTTTTCCGGTTCCTCTCTTCGGCTAGTTTCCTTCTTCTTCGTGTTTTGCTATTGAGCTTTCGAAGTGTTCTTTCAATTTCGGGATCGAATTGAAATTGCTCATCGGTAGCTTTTCCTCGCATGCACTAGAATCTACAAAACTAACAATCCAAGTGAAACACAAGAGTGATAGTAAGTAAAAAACTTAGAACAATGAATTATTACAATGCTTGTAATATCGAACACCAATCCCCGGCAACGGCGCCAATTTGTTGAAAAGTATATTTTCGGCAAATATTTTAATATCGTATCCACAGAGATTGGTTGTTATTACCGCCGTTCTATAATCCAAATTGTTATAAGTTTAAAATGTAACCAAGTTGTTTTGTTTAAAAAGTTATCTTTTGAGTAAAATGTCACTAAAACAATAAAATAGTTTTAATCAAATGTAAAAGGCTTGGAAAGATTGGAGTTCACTATTCAAATTTCCTATGGTTCCTTATGACAACTATATAGACTTAAGATTATTGATGATATTCAAGTATCCTCTCAATATCATTTATCTCTAAATGATATTGTGATAATCACTATATTAATGGTAAAATGATTTCTCTACCTAACTATCAATATAGCAATCTTTAATGTTTGATACAAAAGAAGAGTAGTGTATAAATCTATTTCTACAACTCATTCACTACTTGAAAGTATATTTTAAGTCAAGATTTGAATAATCTTTCTCAACAACTACTCAAATCTAAATATTCAAAATAGGGCAAAAATATCATTCAATACATCAATAACCTTTTGTCATATACAAGAGTCAAAGGTGTCGCAACGCGAAAAACAACCGGCGGAAAGAAAAGAAATAGGTTTACAGAGCCACCACCGACGCTATTTACCCTATGATGGAAAGGAAGCACAGGACTAACCTAAGAAAGGGAAAGGAACGGTCTTACGACCAGAGATTGCAAGGCACGGGAGTCGGTTACGCAAGGGGAAGGTATTAGCACCCCTCACGTCCGCCGTACTCGACGGGATCCACACTCAAAAGAATAGGAAAAGGTTGCTGACAAACTGCTCAAAGAAATTGCACAGACTGGAGTAATAAAACAGGTGAAAGAAGATGAAGGAAACTGACTCGGCAGGATGTCGCATCCTGGGCCTACGTAGTTTGTCAGAAACAAACATCAGAGTCAACGTAGTTCGGGGAAACGGGGAACATGCTCGCTAGGACATCACATCCTATGCCTACGTATCTTCTCTATCCAGAGGAAGAATCAGAGCACTCGTAGCTCGGCTAACGCACGCCGAAACAAAACACCAAAAAGAGACGCTGAGACGTCAAAAGAAACACTCAAAAAGGAAACAGAATGCTAATACATGGACTTACATCCGACTCCAAACAAAAACCAAACAAAAGGAAACAGAATGCCAATACATGAACTTACATCCGACTCCAAACAACACAAAGGAAACAGAATGCCAATACATGGACTTATATACGACTCCTAACAAACAAACACAAACAGGAAACAGAATGCCAATACATGGACTTATATCCGACTCCTAACAAAACACACGCTAACCAGCGAACACCAAAGAAAAAGGTTCTCCATGCGAACCATAACAAAGTAACCAAACATCAAAAGATGAACCCCAAATGCGTGACAACCGTCACAAATGAACCCCAAAGATGATAACCATCATCACAAATGAACCCCGAGTGAGTGACAACCGTCACAAATGAACCCCAAAGATGAACCCCATATGGCATAAACATACCACACACACTGAACAAATGGTACTCACACCAAAGCCAACAAACAAAGGGTGAACACACACACAAAACAACAAAAGGGAAAGAAAAAGGTTGAACCAACACAGACTCAAAAAAGAAAAGGTTGCCCGGAGAGATCTCGCTTAATCTCCTGCCTACGTATCTCATCTGGTATGAGAATCAGGGCGACGTAGTTCCCCTTAACAGGGGAGAAACACTCTCCTAACCAGAGACCAGGGAAATAACAAACTAATAGTGAGACTAAGACTCGAGCCTAAAAGTTGTCATGCAATCCAATAATCCCTAAGTTGAGGTCTCTAATCATGCATCTAACTCACACAGGAAGCAAGTCAGTTCAAACAGCAAATAAACACCAATCATAAGTGAACAAGCATCACACACTATATACATACAAGAGGCCCAAACAATGGGTAGGCTTTAGTCAAGAGGGGTCATATCAACCTCGACAAACAAGCCAAAACTATAGGGGTATGTTGAAGCTCTTAACCACTAACATTGAGAGTTAGGGTGAAGCTGATCAAATATGGTAATGAGGATTAGACCTCATGCTCTTAACCCTGGCCTGGGTGAGCTCAAATCAAAGAAAGCGTGGGGATCCAGAAAGAGGGACCCTATTCCACTTGACTGACTCTATACAAAGATCTTGGGGTACATTGTTCAAGAGCATCAGCACGTAGTGCGAGCATAATGAACGACTCACTGAATAACAGGGGATTGATTTCTAATCCCTTCTATCTGTCAATTTCCTCTCTTGGAGGTCTTATCAAGTAGCACATGCCTCATCATGGAGGTCTTTGGCACATATGTAAACAAACACAATCAGAGCCTCATAAGGAGGACTTCAGCCAAATGCCTGCCAAAAAAGTGACAGGACTTCCAGACTACATGGAGTAAGAAGGCTAAACTACCTCAGTGGTGTATCAACCATACTCCAAAGCTTAAGCAAAAGCTAGCAAGCCACTAATGTACCTGTACAAAAGCTAACCAGTTAGTATCTCAATCAGAAAACCAACAGACAATAGTGGAACCATTCAACAGTTTTACACAATACAAGGCACAAATGTAAGCACTCAAATGAGTTCATCACATCAATTGACCTACAAAACAGCAAGGGTTAGTAATCAAAGCAATTTGCATCTCAAATAATGAGACTACACCAACCATCAAAGCTAAATGCTCAAACCTGAAACACAAAGCACAATTAGTATGTATACAAATTAATAGTACAAAGACTAGATTCAAAAGCAAGTCAACTGACCAAAATAGAATTCAATCTTTTGCACAAAGCATAATCAATCAAACCATAAGATGTCCTCAAAAGGACCAGCATCAATTCATAATGCAAATGCTTCAAACAATTCACGTCATGCCAAGGCAAACAATGTGCACAAAGTTGGACATCCAAATTAGAAAATCTAAATCAAAACAGAAAAACAATCAATGGCTATGAAATTATTTATGCAAGCTACTCATGTTATGGACAAAAATCATGCAAAAAATTAAATCCAGAAGAGCTCAAATGGTAGGTAAACAAAAATGCACAAATGCAAGGCACAAAATGTGACACAAATTGTCACACTACACGTTCATGTGTCAAAAAATAGTGATGGCGTATGATAAAAATTCCAAACCAAAGTTCAAAAATCATATCACATGTGAAGATCAAGCACACCAAATTTCATATCAATTGGATCAAAGATGAGCATTTCACAAAGCATTTATCATGACATATCAATTTGGCACATGGTTCAAAAAAAAATTACAATATAAAAATCCAGATGCAAACAAATCATGGAAATAATCCTATAAAAACTAGACATTAAAACAAACAAGTGAAAAAAAATTGGGATCAATTTGAAGCATTCTACTATTTTTTATGATTTTTTAAAGTTGAAGGAATAAAATGAAATAAACATGGAATAATGGAGGGAAAATGAGAATTCAAATAAAGTCAGCCATATGCACCAGCAGGGATCGAACGCACGCAAGGACAGTCAAGGAGCGCTCATTGAAACGCTGCGTTTCACTAAAACGCGTGGCACACACATCAGCACGGTCAAAGCACAAGTGGCCAGTCAAACGCACCATAGCCAATGAAACAGCCAAGCAAGCGCACAGTCAGCGTACACGGAGGACGCTAGGCACGCAAACCCTAACGCACAGAACCAGACGCCGGAACAGTGTTTCCGGTCATCTTCTCCGGTTGGATTCCGGCGGAGCATCATAAATTTTTTCCAGAAATCATCGTGCCATATACCATTGGAAAACTCTCCTCACGTAGATCATGAATATCACATTAAAACAACCTAAAACCTCATGGATTCTACGGATCAAAGCAAAACATTTTGGATCTCAAAACTTTAATTCAACATATCAAGCTCATTTTTCATCCGTTTTCAAAACTAAACATATCAGTGAGCTCAGCATAACAAGATCTACACAATCATGGCAAGAAATTGGCAAAAGGAGATGGTCGAATTTCAACTTACTTGAAATGGCAGTGGATGAATTCGCGTGTTCAAGCTTCCAAACTCTCCGGATCAACTTCCTGAACCTTGCTTTGAAGCTTTGTGCAAAAATAAATGCTTGAAAACTCCTAGATCTGATTCAATTCCAAGCTTCCATTTCCATGCTCATGCACTTGTGTAGCTCGATTTCTTGCTCAATTCTTCAAACCAGTGGTTGGTTCTTACTCAGTGATGCTCCATGATCATGATTATGCAAAGAAAATGAAGGTTTATGTGAAGAAAATTGAAAATCAAAGTGAGAGAATTTTGGAGGGAAATTGAGATTTTGGATCTGAAAAGTTAGTTATGAGCAAAAACAGTTAGGGTTTGGCTTTTATATGATTCACTAATGATGTTGTAATCAAAATTAACCATTTGCTAATCATGTTTAGTGACTTTTTAATCCATTTGCAAAAAATGATAAGTGAACCAATATGGCCATGTTACACGTCCAAATTCTCATGCAAAGCCTTGAAATCACTTAAAAACAACCAATAATCATGATGGAAGTGGTATTTTGTTTGTAGCATCAACCAAATTTGAATTATCAAAATTCCCTCCAAAATGCACATGTGTGAACAAATGATCATATGAGCTTCTTCCATGCATGGCAAGGCTTGATCTGGAAAGTATTGGTCATGACAAGCATTTTGCAAAAAGGATGGACCAATTTGGAGTTTTGAATCAAAAGTTATGCCACTTTGAAATTCCATGTATACTTTGTGATCATTTGGCCATAACTTCTCAACCAATCATCAGATGATCATGAAATAGGACTTTTTAAAAAGGGGAGACAAATATCTACAACTTCCATGTTCACTAAAAATCCATTTGAAGCTTCTTTGATGTTGAAAAGTCAATTTGAATGTGGACCAGAAACTTGCCATTTTTGGAAACTTGAAATTACAGGTCACTTTCCATTTTTGGAAACTTTTGCCATGACTTCAAAATCTTCAAGATAGAGGTTTAAAATGACAAATGGACCTCTTTTGAACATGATTGAAGTGTTGAAACTCATTTCCCCACCTCATAGCCCTCAGTTGACTGCACAGTTGACTTTTTGGTCCTCAGATGACCTTGAAATACCCTGATCAGCTTGAGCCTCTACCACTTGAGGGAATTTCTCAAAAATGAAAACCTAGCTCATGTAATCTCCTTATGATAACCATGTGATCTTCATACCCAAGAAAATACTTCATCTCCTTGAGAAACCCTAGCTGGAAGAATGTCATTGATTAGGGTTGACCAGAGGTCATAACCCTAATCCAAAGGAACTTGAGGGTGCACTCTGAAACCCTTGGTGATGAAAGAACCATGATGATGATAATATATCCTTGCAAACAAGATGATGCTCATAATCTTTGAAGAATCAAGAAACCCTAACTGAAGTGTAAACCCTCAGATGATTGATCATCAATTCATAGAGACCCTCAGGCTTGAATCATGTAACTTCTCCATCTTTGAAAAGACTCTGGAAGATGACCTTCTTATTTCAGATGATATGAAAAATGCAATTCCTAATGCCCTAAAATATGAAATGCAATGTGTCAAACTAATCTCAAGAGAGGAGGGCAAATTTTGAGGTGTTACAGCTGCCCCTATTCAATCCACTGTGAACCTGTCGATATGAACAACCTCGGCTTTCAGATGATCAGAGTGAAGAGTGGTTGAATACCAAGAGCAAACGAACAATTTGCGCTCCGCTGGGAATTATTATATTTTTTCCTGATTTTCTTTAACCCCACAACTTTCTGATTTTTTTTCTTTTCTTGAACCCCGGTACTTCTTTGATTTTTTTGGAAAAACTGGCCTGAATGCCACTTCGGTCTGAATACCGGAAAACTTTTCATTCCTGTCAGCACCGGCAAAAAAATAGAGAAAATGATAAGTGAGGCGGCACGCGGGCCAACGACCTATGTTGGGGATAATAAGTCATGAATATGCTATCCCTATTCAATCCACTGTGAACCTGTCGATATGAACAGCCTCGACCTTCATATGATCAGGGTGAAGAATAGTTGAATACCAAGAGCAAACGAACAATTTGCGCTCAGCTGGGGATTTTTTTTTTCGAACCCCAAAACTTCTTTCGCGCGGATGATCCCTGATCACCGCATTTGAACCCCAGTCGCCTGACGATAACTCGTGATCGTCGTTGTGAACCCCATTCTCCAGAAAACACCTCGTGTCTCTTTTTTTCCATTTGAACCCTGTTCTCCATTTTCTTGTGCTAATTCCTTTGGCAACGCCAGAAATAACACCAAACACCACTCTGATGGCGACATACTAGAGGGTACACCTTCACGAAAGGAAGGTAACATGTGCATTTCTTCGTCAGCAGACACCCATAACGACTTCTGTTGGCCTCAGCCAAAGTCTAAGGTGACACATGATCAGAAGACAATCCTGAGGACCGCATCCCGGATACAATCTTCAATTCCAGTCGAACCTCGTACTCTAGAAAATGCCGCGACACTTCCTTTTCTCCATTTGAACCCCCAATCTTCGCCCGACGGAAACTCTTCCTCCAATATCGCACTACTGGGGAATACTGTCGATTTAGAATCACGATGCCGAACTCCTCAGAGTAACATCTTCCAAATTCCATCTCCGCCCGACGGAATTTTCCTCCAATATCGCACTACTGGGGAATATTGTTGATCCAACGTCCCGATGCTAAACTCCTCAGAGTAACATCTTCCAACTTCCATCTCCGCCCGACGGAATTTTCCTCCAATATCGCACTACTGGGGTATACTGTTGATTCAGAATCACGATGCTAAACTCCTCAGAGTAACATCTTCCAAATTCCATCTCCGCCCGACGGAATTTTCCTCCAATATCGCACTACTGGGGAATATTGTTGATCCAACGTCCCGATGCTAAACTCCTCAGAGTAACATCTTCCAACTTCCATCTCCGCACGACGGAATTTTCCTCCAATATCGCACTACTGGGGAATTTTGTCGATTCAGAATCACGATGCCGAACTCCTCAGAGTAACATCTTCACCAACCAATTAAACCAATTCTCAAACGGTAACCACGACTCGAGACTAGTTTATGCTTGCAAGGCTGATGCATGAGTTTTACAGCGTAATGCTCCATGACCATGGAAATGCTACGCAATTAGCTATGCAATATGCTAAGTTTTTCTAAATGATGAATGCATAAAAAGTATCCCCCTCAGGGAACTGCACGAGCAACTCTGCTGAGGAACTCGATACCACTCCAATCTCCAATCCTGCTGGGGAATAACACTGCTGCTGGGGAAAGAGCAACCCTTACTGAGGATGACCTCCACTGAACTCGATCCGCTTGGGGACTTCGCTGGGGAAGAAACTGCCAACACACACCTCCGCTGGGGAAACAGCAACCTTTAGACTTGCTGGGGAAATAATAATCTCCATCATGCTAGGCGAAACAGCATACTTCAGACTTGGCTGCCGAGGAAACACCGACCTCGAATCCGCTGGGGAGATACGGAATATTTGACACGGAACACCTGTCGACTCGTCGAACACTGGTATTCACCATCTAACCATAATGTCAACTTTCCACTTCTTCAGACTTTGAAGAGTCTTCTCGCCATCTCTTCACCATTCTTCTATTCCTCGTCCCTGTAAGACCCCAATTTTTGACACTAAGATCCCTCATGGCATCATAGTATTGCATTGCATAAGCCTCAAGGATCAATGAGCATCTTGCTTCCTTCCCCTGTGGGTGGGATCTTTTGTGAGTGATTCTTGATCACCAAGCATTTTTGCATTGTATATCATTGTTTTTCTCATTTGTTTGCTAACTAAAATGCACAAAAATATGTCATTAACCTGTGTTACTTGCAGCTTAAGCAGTCAACAGGTCAAGCATATCAAGTGGATCCTATGTGCACAAGATGAGGCATTTCCTTGAGATGAGGACCATTTGATCATTCTAAAGGGCTTATATGAGCTAGGGTTTCATTTTGAAGCAAATTTACCAGGTGGTAGAGGCCCAAGTTCATCAAGGCATATTCAGGTCATCTGAGGACCATACAAGTCAAATATGCAGTCAATTGAGGGCTATGAGTTGAGGAATGGAATTTATTCATCCTAATCATGTTCATGCAAGGCCTATTCATCATGTCAAACATCTATCTTGAAGATTTTGAAGTCAAAGCAAAAGTTTCCAAAAATGGAAAGTGACCTGTAATTTCAAGTTTCCAAAAATGGCAAGTTTTTGGTTCACATTCAACTTGACTTTCCAACATTAAAGAAGCTTCAAATGGATTTTTGGTGAACATGAAAGTTGAATAGATTTCTCTCCTCTTTTTAAAAAGTCCTATATCATGATCATCTGATGAATGGTTGAGAAGTTATGGCCAAATGATCACAAAGTGTACATGGAAGTTCAACATGACATAACTTTTGATTCAAAACTCCAAATTGAACCACTCTTTTTGCAAAATGCTCCTTGTGACCAAGAGATTCCAAATCAACCATTGCATTGCATGGAAAAAGCTCACATGATAAAGTGTCCATAAAAGTGCATTTTGGAGGGAAAATTCATAATTTGAAATTGGTGGATCACATGAGCAAAATTCCAATCCAATGTTGTTTATTGACTGATTTCAAATGATTTTGAACCTTGCATGGGCACTGTTCACGTGCACATTAGCCATGCATAGTCACATTTGCATTTTTGGCATCACACCTCATTTTTCCTTAATCACAATTAGCCAATGCCTAATCTCAATTTCAGCATGATTAAGGGACCATATATAAGCCAAATGTTAATCACAATTGGAGTAGGATAACAAAATTTGGATCAAAATTTCATTTCCCTCTCAATTTTCTCTCTCTTCAATTTTCAAATTTCTTCATTCCAATTCCACAAAATTCTTGCATAATCGTGTTTATCATGCATCATTGATGAAGAATCATCATCTGGTTTGAAGAATTCAGTGCAGATTCGAGCTCCACAAGTGCAAACACATGAAGATGGATTTCTGAAATTGGAGTAAATTGAGGTGGTTTCAGCTGATGTTTCTTGCATCAAGCTTCATAACAAGGCTAAGGAAGAATATCTGGAAGTTTTGAGGCCTTGAACACGCGAATTCATCACACTGCACATCAAGTAAGTGGAATTTCGACCTTCACTATTTGCTGTTTCATGTACCTAAACTTGTAGATCTTTTGATGCTGATGATTCTGATAGCTGTAGATTTTGATTTGGTTAAGAAATGAGTTAGATACATGAACTTTAAGTTTTGACATCAAAAATGTTTTCGTTTGATCCGGTTGATTTATGGAGAATCAGGCTGTATGATTATGATATTCGAGTTCCTCATAGCAAGACCTTTCGAATGGTACCAATTTTATGCGTTTCTGGAAATTTTTGGTGAAGGTCACCGGAAATACAATCGGAGAAGACGATCGGAATCACTATTCCGACCGTCTGGTTCGTCTCCTTAGGGTTTTGGCTTGATGCGCCTTGAACCGTCCAGACTTGTGTTCGAACCTTCGCTTTGCATTTTTTTTAATTCCATTTGAGCGCTTATGAACCGTCTGTACCTGTGTTCGAACCTTGGCGATTGCGTTTTTAAAATTCCATTTGATTTCTCTTGTTGAAACGCTGCGTTTCAATAAGCGTTTGAACCTTCCATACGTTGTTTCGAACCCTGGCTGGTGCATATGTTTTTTTCATTTGAATTCCATTTTCCACATTATTTCCACATTTATTCATATTGTTGCATATTATTTGTTCAACTTCTAAAAATCATAAAAAATAGTAAACATGTCCAAATTGATCCAAACTTTTTTTCAAATTCTTCTTTTAATCTCTAGATTTTTATAGCATTTATCTCATGACTTTTGTGCTTCTGGATTTTTAATTGTGATTGTTTGTTTGAGCATGATGCCATATTGATATGTTGCCTTCATTTGATTGTAAAATGCTCATGGTTTATCCAATGGATTTGAAATTTTGCATGCTTAATCGTAACATGTGATGTGATTTTTTGGCTTTGATTTGAGATTTTTATCATATTCCATCACTGTTTTGGACACATGAGCATGTGGTGTGACAATTTGTGTCACATATTTGATGTTGCATTTGTGCATTTTCATTTACATATCATTTGAGCTCTTCTGGACCTAATTTTTTGCATGATGTTCATTATTAACATGATAAGCTTGCATAAAAACTTTCATGATCATTGGATGCTTTTCTATTTTGATTTAGATTTTCTATTTTTGATGTCCAACTTTGATCCCATTGCTTGCCTTTGCTTTACCTTGATCATTTGATGGCTTTGCCTTATGATGTGGTTTTGGTCCTTTTGAGGACTCTTTCTTGTTTGATTGAATGTGCTTCATGTGAAATATTGACTTCTGTTTTGGTCATTTGACTTGCCTTTGACCCTAGTCTTTGTACTAGTGGTTTGTACTCACCAATTGTGTTTTGTGTTTCAGGTATTTAGCACTAATGGTTGGTGTGGTATCATTACTTGAGATGCCATTTTCTTTGATCACTAACTCTTGTTGTGTTGTAGGTCCATTGATGTGATGAACTCATTTGAGTGCTTGCACTTGTGACTTGCATTGTGTACATATTAGAAAGCTCCACTGTTGTCTGTTTGGTTTTCCGAATACACTATTAACTGTTTGGCTTTTGTACAGGTACATTAGTTGCTAGCTCTTGCTTGAGCTTTGATTTGGAGTGTGGTTGATACACCACTTAGGTTGCCACTCTTTTTCTCCATGTAGTCTGGAAGTCTTGCCGCCTTTTTGGCAGGCATTCGGCTGAAGTCCTCCTTAAGAGGCAATGATTGTGATTGTTTACATTTGTGCTAAAGACCTCCAAGTGAGGCATGTTACTTAAGAAGTCCTCCTAAGTGAAGAGGCAATTTACAGATAGAAGGGATTAGCAATCAATCCCCTGTTATTCAGTGAGTCATTCATTATGCTCGCACTACGTGCTAATGCTCATGAACATAACCCAAGATCTTTGTATAGAGTCAGTCAAGTGGAATAGGGTCCCTCATGCTGGATCCCCACACTTTCTTTTGTCATAAGCTCACCCAGGCCAGGGTTAAGAGCATGAGGTCTTATCCTCATTTCCATCATTTTATCAGCTTCACCCTAACTCTCAATGTTAGTGGTTAAGAGCTTCAGCACACCCCTACAGTTTTGGCTTGTTTGTCGAGGTTGATATGACCCCTCTTGACTAAAGCCCAACCATTTGTTTGAGCCTCTTGTTTGTATATAGAGTGTGATGTTTGATTGCTTGTTTGCTTACTTGTGAACCTTTCATGTGTTTGCTTTTCATGCATTCTATTTGCTTGCTTGTTTGAGGAGTTAGATGTAAGTCCATCTATTGGCATTCTGTTTCCTATTTTGTTTTGTGGAGTTAGATATAAGTCCATCTATTGGCATTCTGTTTCCTATTTTGTTTTGTGCAGTTGGATATAAGTCCATTGATTGGCATTCTATTTCCTGTTTTGTTCTTGGAGTTGGATGTAAGTCCATTGATTGGCATTCTGTTTCCAGTTTTTTTTTTGTTCTCTTATGAGACTAGCTTATTGCTTTTACATTGTGTTGCCTAATTCCAAAGGAACTTACTTGGATCATTTCTATGATCTTGAGGAAGGAACTCCTATTTGTGGTTGCATCCCTTAACCCTCACCTTTTTACTTCTTTATACCTCCAGCTTCATGCTAACCCAAACCAGAAAAATATTGTGCAAACATTTGACTTGTTTTCAACATTAGAAACCTAGGCCTTATGCCTTTGATTTTCAAACTTTCTTTTCATAATACTCATTTTGAATTGAACTTTAAGTCAACTTTGACCATCTTTGTGAATACTTCTAATTGGTTAATTCAACCCACTCAAATTGCTTTTGTGGCCCTTGTCCACTTCTTAATCAAATTTTCATGCATTAGCCATAGATCTGAATTATCTTAGTGGTTGATGTAAATCTCACCGCATCCTTAGTGATTGAATTGTAAGACTTCCTTGCTTATTATAGGGTTAACCCCTCACTAGCATGTTGAAGCTATTCTCACATGGTGGATTGTTGGTTCAGGTCGAGTTTTCTCCCTTTGATAATGAAAGACCTTAAGGCTTTTGTTTAAAATCAATCCACTCATTGTTTTGAAATTTGTTACCCGAACTACGGGGTTTTGATCCTTATCTTTCATGAGAGGGTACGTAGGCAATAGGTTCATCCATCCAAACACAAAAGTAACTAACTTGCACATTCTTTTCTCATCGCTTCAATCATGTTGGCATAATAAATATTTCATAAACAATAACCTTTGCAACAGTTGTGAAAAGGGCTCCCTAGGAGTACCTAGGATGTTGTGGGTGCCTAACACCTACCCATGACATAATTACCCCCTTACCCAGATCTCTGTTTCTTTTATTAGTTTTATCTTGCAAAACTTCTTAGGCTTTTGTTCGCTTTCTAGCCATTCCTTTGGATAAATAGAAGTGCGGTGGCGACTTTACTTTGTATGATTTACCTTGGATTTAGTTGATATTTCCAATGGTAACGAATACACCGCTACAGAAAAGTGGCGACTCTGCTGGGGACAAATCTTCATAGTGGGTTTGCCAACTTTTCACAATTGTTGTAATATATTGTTTATGACATATTTTTGTGCATTTGGGATTACTGTATTGTTTGTAATGATTGATTTGCTCGATATATCAATTGCTTGCATGCTTTGGTGATCTCTATGAGATGAGTTCTGTACCCGAACTCGAGTGCACCTTAGGATAGGAGAATGGCATAGTCTCGTCGACTTGTGTGGAGTTATTCCTTAGCAAGTTGACTTGCGAGTCCATTCACTTGGTGGAGGTCATGTTGGGATCAATAATGTCACACAAGTCATTTGTGGTTAGACATTACTCTTTCCAATGTGTGCCTTAGAAGCCAAGGACCTTAGTTTACCAAACCCATCTTGGCCTATTTTTAGGACGTAGTGCGGAGGTCGTTCAGATGTAATATTTGATACGATTGTTACGCAATACTACACTCATAAGAGTTTGTCTTGAGAATATTTTTGGAATACGAGTATTCGTTCCTCCGATAATATTCGAAAGATGGGATGATGACTATGGGAACCTCTGGTAGAACATGCTTGGCAGGTTTAAACCCTAGTACACTCCCTTTGGGTGGTTCTTAACCGAGACTCTATGCTCGTGACTCGCAACAAACCCGTGATTCATGGTTGATCTGTTCAGACATCCTTAATATCAATGGAACTTGGGTGTTGATAAGGTGTAAACCATAATCAACCAAAATGGATGATTGATATTAAGGAGGTTTGAGTCGTTCATATATCGTTAATATCAATGGAACTTGGGTGTCGATAAGGTGAAAACCATAATCCACCAAAATGGATGATTGATATTAAGGATAATATGAGCCATCCCATGACCTTTGTTTGGTATGCTTTGCTTGATCCTTGAGTGTGATTGTTGCATTCATGCATTCATGCATTCATTTGCATTCATATCATCAGATAAAAAGAAAATTTTCAAGGAACTTAAGGGGTTTATTTGAAAAAATTTCAAATATGGAAAGACAAAAAAGGCATACAAAGAAGTACAGCTTCAGACAGCCCGATCTGAAAGAGTTAAGGAATCTGACATCCTATGTACTAGATCCCTTGGGTTTCAAAGCTCGTTTCGGGAAGCTTCTGCCTCTTCTGACTACTCAGGTTGATGAAGGGTTGATGGGTACTTTGGTGCAGTTTTATGATCCTCTGTATCGCTGCTTCACTTTTCCGGACTTTCAGCTTTTGCCTACCTTGAGGAGTATGCTTATCTAGTGGGTATACCTATTCTGGATCAGTTGCCGTTCAGTGGCTTGGAGAGTATTCCTACTTCTCAAGAGATAGCTGACATGTTGCACATAGATGAATCCTTGGTTAAAGCTCATATGACTACCAAAGGTGGAATTCATAGTCTCCCTTCTGAGTTCCTAATTGCTCAAGCTACCTTTTATGGGAAGGCCATGAGTGAGGATGCCTTTGAAGCCATATTTGTACTTCTCATCTATGGATTGGTATTGTTCCCCAACATCGACAAATTTGTGGATGTGAACACTATTAGGATCTTCTCTGCTCTTAATCTGGTTCTGACTCTGTTGGGTGATACCTATTTCTCTTTGCATCTGAGGAATGCAAAGGGTGGTGGCGCTATTGTGTGTTGTTTGCCTCTGTTGTATAAGTGGTTTATTTCTCACTTGCCTTAGACGGTCGCCTTCAAGGAAAACAAGGGATGTCTACGGTGGTCTACGAGGCTTATGTCTCTCACTAATGATGATATCTTTTGGTACAACCGTGTATATGATGGAGTGCAAATCATTGACTTTTTTGGTGAATTCTCCAATGTGCCTCTTCTTGGTACATGTGGTGGGATTAGCTACAACCCTGTGTTAGCACGTCGTCAGCTTGGGTTCCCCCTAAAGGATAAACCTAATAACATTTTATTAGAAGGTGTGTTCTTCCAGGAGGGTAAAGATCCCCAAGGCTTGAAGGGCAGAATGGTTCGCGCTTGGCGCAAGCTTCATAAGAAAGGCAGGAATGAGTTGGGTCCTAAGAATTGCATTGCTTTGGAGCCGTATACTGCCTGGGTAAGGAAGAGAGCATCTGAGTATCTCATGCCTTACGATTATCCGAGACCTACACCTTTGATTGTGGTTGGGCCTTCAACCCTCCCTAATCAAAGAGTAGAGGAGTTGAGAGACGAAGACCTTTCACGTGCCTGGATCCGTGAAAGAGAAGAGTTGCTTCAGCATATTAAGGAAAAGGATGCTCTGATCGAGTTCCTCGAGCATCAGGTGATTGACGATCCTGATGATGCATGGACTTCTCTACTTCCTCAGTATTCCAAGTTCTGGAAAAGGAGGTATGATCGACTTGCAAAAGACAAAGCAGATATGGAAGCAGCATATGAGAGAGAAGTGAAGAAGCTTCGTGGAGCTTATCTTCCGATGTCCCGAGCTTCTAGGGATCCATAGGATGTTTATTTTCCTTTTCTCTTGTAATATGATTGACAATGTTGTACTTCTTTCTCTTGATATATGATGAGATATTTTCCATATGCGATAAAATGCTTAATATTTTCAAAATGTGCAAATAATACCCTAAGAGTTCCTCTGAAATAAAAACAAATCATATGCACAAACATTGCATGCATCATATGCATAAGCAGGTTTTGTTCCGGTCTCCCGTCCTGTGGTCTAACTCTGTGTGCTCTTCATTTATTTTGAAGACAAGCTGACTCACCGGTACTACACCAGAGCCAACTCTTCGAGACTGATGGATCACCTAGAGCAAGAGAACCGTGAACTCAAGGAGGAAGTTGCCAGACTGAGTGCTTTGATGGAATCTTTCCTGGAAGCCCAGAACCAGCCTTCTCCGACGCCTTCAACTCCTCCCCAGAGGACAGTCATCTCTGAGATTGTCTCCTCTGCAGTGCCTGCTGCCAGTGCCCATTTTGTGCCAACAGCCATGCCATCCGGGTTTCCGTGGGGGATGCCTCCCAGCTTTATGCCCGATATTCCTGCTCCAACTTTTGCTTCCCTGCCGGCATCTAGCCCGGTCCTTGTTGTTCCTTTTCCTGTCGTGCATACCGTGCCTAGGGTAGACGACACCATCTATCATTCTGAGCCTTCTGAGGGCCCAGATGTCAATGAGAAGATGGATGCGATGAATGACCAATTTCTTGAACTCCGCGAGGAATTGAAGACCCTTCGAAGAAAGGATTTGTTTGGCAAATCTGCTGCCGAGCTGTGTTTGGTTCCCAATGTCAAAATTCCGGTGAAATTCAAGGTCCCAGACTTTGAGAAATACAAGGGGAACACTTGCCCTCTCAGCCACCTGGTCATGTATGCCAGGAAGATGTCAACTCAAATGGATAATGATCAGCTACTCATTCATTATTTTCAGGACAGTCTGTCTGGTGCTGCACTGCATTGGTATATGAGTTTGGACAGTGCGAACATCCGTTCCTTCAATGATCTTGGCGAAGCCTTCGTCAAGCAATATAAGTATAACGTGGATATGGCTCCCGATCGGGATCAGCTAAGAGCCATGTCCCAGAAGGACAAGGAAATGTTCAAAGAGTACGCCCAGAGGTGGCGAGAGTTGGCAGCTCAGATTACTCCTCCGCTAGAAGAGAAAGAAATGACCAAGATCTTTCTGAAGACCTTGAGTTCATTCTATTACGAGCGGATGATTGCTAGCGCTCCTTCTGACTTCACCGAGATGGTGAACATGGGGATGCGTCTAGAGGAAGGGGTTAGAGAAGGACGGCTAACCAAAGATGAAGGCTCTTCTTCTAAACGATATGGGGCATTTACAAAGAAGAAAGATGGAGAGGCACATGCTGTGCAATCCCATGTGAAATCCAGAAGACCCTCTGCAAAGAGGAAGACCGCGCGTCCAACCAGCAATCAGCACCAGGTGGCTCATATAGCACCTATTTTCAGAGATAATGCACAATATCAGCACAACAATCAACAACCGTCTCAGCAATATCAACAACAACATCGTCCTCAACAGCAGGCTTACCAGCCTCGCAACAGTAATCAAGCCAGCACGAGTTATGAGAGGAAGAAGATCACTTTTGATCCGATTCCGATGTCATATGCAGAACTGTATCCCTCTTTGATAGAGAGGAAATTGATTACTCCCAGAGACCCACCGGCTATACCTGTTAACCCTCAATGGTGGTACAAGCCTGATCAGCATTGTGTGTATCATTCGGGTGCTCCTGGCCACGACGTGGATAACTGCTTTCAGTTCAAGACTAAGGTTCAAGACCTTATGAGATGTGGAATTCTGTGCTTTGAGGACGTAGGTCCTAATGTTAAAAAGAACCCATTGCCCGAGCATGGGAAGTCAATTAACATGGTCTAGGGTTGCCCTGGCAAGTACAAGGTCAAATATGTTAGCCATATTCAACAATCTCTTGTTGAGTTGCACCGTCTGCTGTGTAAGTACAGTCATCTGGAGCATGATCATGATAAGTGCCGAATTTGCTCTGTTAACAGATTGGGTTGTCGCCTAGTGCGCAAAGATCTTCAGGAATTGCTGGATGAGGGGACCATCGAGATCCTTCAAAACCGGAATATTGACGAAGACGAGCCGGAAGTCAATGTCATTTCACCAGTATTTCGAGTGCCCGAACCTGTTATCATTAAGTATGATGGTAGCAAGCCGAAGGTTTCTCCTTCCCTGATTATCAAGCCTGCCGGTCCAGTGTCGTATTCTTCTGAGAAGGCAATCCCATTCCGTTACAATGTTGTGGCTGTGGAAAATGGGAAAGAAGTGACTTTGCCATCCTCTGTTGTTGTGAATATTGCTGATGTGAGCGGATTGACCCGTAGCGGTCGCGTGTTTTCAGCGCCGAAGCCTCAGGCTAAGGCTGACTCTGTTGAGCGTCCGGTTGGGAATATAGTAAATTCTCCGAACCCGGCACTTGTTGTTAAACCCTCCTCTGTACAAAAGACTCCTACTTCTGTTGGCCCTAGTAGAAATTTGAATGAAGACTGTGATGAGATGCTGAGGCTCATCAAGAAGAGTGAGTACAGTGTTATAGACCAGCTTCTACAAACACCATCCAAGATCTCCGTGTTGTCATTACTTCTGAATTCAGAACCGCATAGAGAGGCTCTGCAGAAAGTCTTGGATGTGGCTTATGTAGATCATGATGTCATAATAGAACAGTTTGATAGCATTGTTGCAAACATTACTGCTTGTAACACTTTGAGTTTCTGTGACTCTGATCTCCCTGAGGAGGGAAGAGACCACAACCTGGCCTTACACATTTCCATGAATTATAAAGACGACGCCATGTCCAACGTGCTGGTGGACACTGGGTCATCCCTGAATGTATTGCCAAAATCCACTCTCTCTAGATTTTCATTTCAAGGGCCTTCCATGAGGCATAGTGGAGTTGTTGTGAAAGCTTTTGATGGGTCGCGTAAGACTGTGATTGGGGAAGTTGATCTCCCAATCAAGATTGGCCCAAGTGATTTCCAGATTACCTTTCAGGTTATGGACATCCACCCATCCTATAGTTGTCTCCTTGGTAGACCATGGATTCACGAGGCTGGCGCCGTGACATCCACCCTACACCAGAAGCTGAAATTCATGAAGAATAAGAAACTGGTAGTGGTAGGGGGAGAAAAGGCTCTCCTGTTTAGCCACTTGTCTTCCTTCTCATACATAGATGTTGAGGATGAAGTTGGAACTCCTTTCCAAGCTTTATCTATAGCCAAGCCTGTTGAGAAGAGGACTCCTTCATTTGCTTCCTATCGAGATGCAAAACTGGCCATTGAATGTGGTGCTGTTGCTGGCTTAGGAAAAATGATCGAGCTTGAAGACAACAAGTCTCGGGCTGGCATTGGCTTTTCTTCTGGGGTCTTCAATGAAAAAGGGTTGTTCAAGAGCGGAGGTTTTATCCACATCGGTCAGAGTGAGGAAGCTGCTGCTATTCTGGAAGAGGATGCAGAGGATTCTGACAATTTTGTCATCCCTGGCGGGATCTACAACAATTGGGTCGCTGTAGATGTTCCTACAGTCATTCATAAGTCAGAGTAATGATTCACTTTGTTAAAAACCCTTCTCCCATGCCAAAAGGAGAAGTGATGACATTGTTGGCAATATTTATACAATGATGTTTTCATTCAATAAATTCATGTTAAATATTTGTTTTTCCAAATTGTTTTCCCTTTTTGCTTTTTTGCATGAAAATGGTGATCACAAAAAACCCTAAAAACAAGAATAAAAGCAATCTTTTCATCTGCATAATGATTGCCTTGTTTGATTTCTAAAAAGCTTTTATATCCAAAATCATTATGAAGGTTGATTCTAAAACCCATTGAACATAATGATCCAACGCCATCTCCCAATTTTGAATTCCCTGTATTCGAGGCAGAGGAAGATGATGTTGAAGAGATTCTTGACGAGATTTCCCGACTGCTTGAGCATGAAAAGAAGATCATTCAGCCACATCTCGAGAATCTGGAAACAGTCAACTTGGGGTCTGAAGGTTGCGTGCGAGAAGTAAAGATTGGGGCACTCCTTGAAGAATCTGTCAAGAAAGGGTTGATCAGTTTGCTACGAGAATATGTCAACATCTTTGCTTGGTCATATGAAGACATGCCGGGTCTAGATACAAATATCGTGCAACATTTCATGCCTTTGAAGCCTGAGTGTGTGCCTGTGAAGCAGAAGCTCAGAAGAACTCATCCTGACATGGTAGTGAAGATCAAAGAAGAAGTTCAGAAGCAAATTGATGCAGGGTTTCTGGTGACTTCTACATATCCTCTATGGGTGGCCAATATTGTGCCTGTGCCCAAGAAAGACGGAAAAGTCCGAATGTGTGTGGACTATCGAGATTTGAATAAAGCTAGTCTGAAAGATGATTTCCCTCTGCCACGTATTGATATGTTGGTAGACAATACAGCTAAATTCAAAGTCTTCTCGTTTATGGACGGATTTTCCGGATATAACCAAATCAAGATGGCACCCGAGGATATGGAGAAGACAACATTCATCACACCTTGGGGAACATTCTGTTATCGAGTGATGCCCTTCGGTTTGAAGAATGCCGGAGCCACGTATCAACGCGCTATGACTACCTTGTTTCATGATATGATGCACAAGGAGATCGAGGTATATGTTGATGATATGATTGCTAAGTCGAAAACGGAAGTTGAACATGTAGAACACTTGGTGAAGCTTTTTCAGCGTCTGAGGAAGTTCAGGCTTCGTCTGAATCCGAACAAGTGTACATTTGGAATCCGTTCCGGCAAGTTATTGAGCTTTGTTGTCAGCGAAAGGGGTATTGAGGTTGACCCTGCAAAGGTCAAAGCAATACAAGAGATGCTTGCGCCCAAAACTGAAAAGCAAGTCCGAGGTTTTCTTGGTCGCTTGAATTATATTTCCAGATTCATATCCCACATGACTGCCACATGTGCGCCGATATTCAAGCTCCTTCGGAAAGATCAGTCTCATGATTGGACCGAGGATTGCCAGAAAGCTTTCGACAGTATCAAAGAGTATCTGTCTGAACCTCCGATCTTGTCTTCGCCTGTAGAGGGAAGACCTTTGATCATGTATCTGACTGTTCTTGAAGACTCCATGGGTTGTGTCCTTGGTCAGCAAGACGAGCTTGGAAAGAGAGAATCTGCTATCTACTACCTGAGTAAGAAGTTCACTGATTGTGAGTCTCGATACTCAATGCTTGAGAAGACATGCTGTGCTTTGGCTTGGTCCGCTAAGCGTTTACGCCAATACATGATAAATCATACAACTTGGTTGATATCCAGAATGGATCCAATCAAGTACATCTTCGAGAAGCCTGTTTTAACCGGGAGGATTGCCCGTTGGCAGATGTTGTTATCTGAGTATGATATCGAGTATCGAGCTCAGAAAGCTATCAAAGGTAGTATCTTGGCTGACCACTTGGCACACCAGCTAATTGAAGATCATCAGTCAGTGCAATACGACTTCCCAGCCGAGGAGATTCTGTATTTGAAGATGAAAGATTGTGATGAACCTGCACTCGATGAAGGGCCAGAGCCTGGTTCCAGATGGAGTATGGTATTCGATGGCGCTGTAAATCAGTACGGAAATGGTATTGGGGCAGTAATCATTACTCCTCAGGGCACACATTTTCCTCTTACAGCAAGGCTAACTTTCAAATGCACGAACAATATGGCTGAGAACGAAGCCTATATTATGGGATTGGAAGAATGCATCGATCTAAGGATCAAGCATCTCGACGTGTACGGTGATTCGGCCCTCATTGTCAATCAGATCAAGGGTGAATGGGAAACGAATCAGCATGGTCTCATTCCATACAGAGATTATGAGAGGAGGATTTCAACGTTCTTTACTGAAGTTGACTTTCACCATATTCCTCGGGATGATAATCGGATGGCAGATGCTCTTGCTACGCTTGCCTCGATGATTATGGTCAAATATTGGAATGAAGTTCCCAATATCACTATGATGCGCTTGGACAGACCAACTCACGTATTTGCAGTTGAAGAGGTGAATGATGATAAGCCATGGTATTATGACATCAAGAGTTTCCTCCAAAACCAGGTCTACCCGCCTGGGGCATTTGTGAAAGATAGGAAAACTTTGAGAAGATTGTCAGGCAGTTTCTACCTCAATGGCGAAGTGTTGTACAAGAGAAATTTTGACATGGTTCTGCTCAGATGCGTGGATAGACACGAAGCAGACCTGCTAATGACTGAGGTCCATGAGGGTTCATTTGGTACGCATTCCAATGGACATGCCATGTCTAAGAAGATGTTGAGAGCAGGCTACTATTGGCTGACAATGGAATCTGACTGCTGCAAATACGTGAAGAGATGCCACAAGTGTCAGATTTACGCGGATAAGATTCATATTCCTCCGACACTTCTGAATGTGATTTCATCACCATGGCCTTTCTCTATGTGGGGAATTGACATGATTTGCATGATTGAACCGAAAGCGTCCAACGGACACAGGTTTATTCTCGTAGCAATTGATTACTTCACCAAATGGGTTGAAGCCGCATCATATGCAAATGTGACCAGGAAGGTGGTCGTGAAGTTTGTCAAGAATCAGCTTATATGCCGTTATGGTGTGCCTGATAAGATCATTACTGATAATGGATCTAACTTGAACAAAAGAATGATGGAAGAGCTGTACAGTGAGTTCAAGATTGCACACCATAATTCTTCTCCTTACAGACCCAAGATGAATGGGGCTGTTGAAGCTGCTAACAAGAATATCAAGAAGATTATCCAGAAGATGACAGTTACGTACAAAGATTGGCATGAGATGATGCCATTTGCTTTGCATGGATATCATACATTTGTCCGCACTTCAACAGGGGCAACCCCTTTTTCTCTTGTTTACGACATGGAGGTTGTACTCCCAGTAGAGGTGGAGATCCCATCAATGAGAGTCTTGATGGAAGCCAAGTGGACTGATGCTGAATGGATTCAGAGTCGTTACGACCAACTGAATGTGATTGAAGAGAAGAGATTGACTGCCATGTGCCATGGTCAGTTATATCAACAGAGAATGAAGAAAGCATTCGATAAGAAGGTCAAGCCTCGTATGTTCTAAGAAGGTGACCTTGTGCTCAAGAAAGTCTTG
Organism: Lathyrus oleraceus; assembly: GCF_024323335.1. NCBI lineage: Eukaryota > Viridiplantae > Streptophyta > Magnoliopsida > Fabales > Fabaceae > Lathyrus > Lathyrus oleraceus. Next base: position 33,157,549 of record NC_066579.1, on the reverse strand, counting down.
TCTTTCGCGCCCGATTCCAGGGGCAAGTGGACTCCAAACTATGAGGGTCCATATGTTGTCAAGAGAGCCTTTTCAGGCGGTGCTTTGATACTTACAACAATGGATGGGGAGGATTTCACTCGTCCTGTGAATTCAGATGCAGTCAAGAAATACTTCGCCTAAAATAAAAACAAAATAGTTCGCTAAGTTGAAAACCCGAAAGGGCGGCTTAGGAAAAAATGAGCGTCTCGGTGGGTTGAAACCCCGAAAGGGCGATCCAGGAAAAAGTTAGAGACATTGAAAAATGAATTTGCATCCCGCTAGATTGAGTACCTCACCCTGGGGTAATCTAGGCAAAAATTAGGGACTTGGCAAGTAACTGCATCCTGACAAGACTATGTTCTACATCTGTCATTCGCCAGAAGTTCTTGATTCATCGTCAACTGAAGCTTCGAATACATCGAATTCTGAATTGGTGGAGAAATGGTCATTATGTTCAATGTAGCCATTTTCCAATATATATCACCAATTTCAAACTTGTACAGATCTATGGAGTCTTGCCATTTGCAGACTACCATTCCATCAAATAAATTTGAGCTTTTATCCAATTATTTGCACTCTTATTTGTTTCTATTCAACAAATGTTTTGCATGTTTTAATTGATAAAATATCATTGTTTTCAAAATAAACAAATCTTTCACAAATTGTTTTTAAACAAAGTGAACATTCACGATGATAAAAGATACTTAGGAGATCCGCAGTGCTCTCCCAAGGGTGGTATGATTCCCAACAGGGTAAGACATTTGTTCATATCTCGGGCATAACTGTATCTTTTTCCTGTAGAACCTTTTATGGTTTCTCCCCAGCGAGGTCGCCCAGCAGAGTGTTGGTTGAAGTTATTCACCTTCATTTCTCCGGCATCGTAGCATTCTGTTCTCCTTGCCAGGTGTGACTTTCCTTGGTGGATTTGGTATTTGGTGGTGGATCCCCAAATTTTTGTTCGCTCCCTCGGATAAATCCCCCAGTAGAGTGTTGTTGGAACACTATTGTGGGTCAGTTCCCAAGCAGAGTGTTTGTTGAAGACTTTAACTTTCCTCTCTCCAGCATCGCAGCATTCTGTTCTCCTCGTCAGGTGTGATTTTCTTTGGAAGATTCGGTATTTGGTGGATTGATATCCCCAGTACTCCGTCATCTCCTCGGATAGATCCCCATCGGAGTTGTTGGCATGATTGAACTTTATCTATGCCGATCTTTCCCCATCAGAGATCTGGTTGCTTCCTGGTATCTCTGATCCCCAGCGTGAGTTGTTGTTGAGGCGGTTTCTGCCTGTGCAATGAACTCTTTTCTCCGGTTGCGACTGATGATCCCTCCAGAGCTTCCTGTGTCCTTCCTCCCCTGCAGGGATGTTGTTGTCCCCTGATATCCCAGTCTCCGGCAGATCTCTTTTGCTCTCTGGTGATTTTGGCTTCCCTCTTGAAGGGTAGTACCGGGTGGTTGATTCCTGGACCTATGTGTGTTAGACATGTCTGTTTTTCAGCATTCGTCATACATAAATCATGCATATACGCATAATCATAACATTCAGATATTCATGTTGCATCTTTTGCCATATATCTTTTGATTGTTGTCTCCTGCTAATTGGTGATATAGATCTCCCTAGTAGATCTCCCCAAGCAGATGTTGGTGTGTCTGATCTCTCCATATAGAGTCAGCCCCTTAAGCAGAAAGTGTTTACCCTTTCCTTCTGCATTCCCCACTGAGTTATATCCTCGTGGATAACGGTTGTTTCCGTTCCCTCCCAACACATATATTAGGATGCGTTTCCCTATTGAGTTATTTCCTCATTAGGATGAGTCTTGATTCAGTTTGCCTTTTTGGTTCGATCCTAAATTGGCTCCTTGTGGCTGTCTCTTGTGATTCCCTATGGTAAATGAATAGTTGCTCACTAACCGGCACTCATTCATCTTATCCTCAGTGGAATTTGTGGCCTTCTACCTACTAACCGGTAGTTGTAAATCCTACAATCTTTTTTCTCCCCATCGGAGTCTGCGGCCTTCTACCTACTAACTGGTAGTTGTAAATCCTATTTTCTCACTTTGATCGCCAACAGATTTTTTGTGGTGTTCTACCTGCTAACCGGTAGATGTAAACCCTATTTTCTCCCCTTTGCAGAGTTAACCCTTGTGCTCATCCTAGTCGATGACGGTTACTTTTCCGTGGTTTTCTACCTACTAACCGGTAGATGTAATCCCCTCTTTGCGGTTATCATTATCCAATATTCGGTCTTGATATTCCCTCCTTCTTGTGGATAATTGCTCTGAGTAAGTAATTTTATCCTCAGCGGGTCCTCTTTCATTCACCGTTTGCCGGTAATGTTTGTTCCCCTTTGATTGGTCATCATTATATACCTAGTCTGGTATCCTGATGCCTTTCTTTTCGGTTGATTTATCCTTAACAACCTACAACCCGGTTATGGATAATATTCCATGCGAGTATATTATCTACGTTTTGACGGCAATAGATAATACATCTCATGCACTCTTCGGTCGAAACCTTTCGTGTTTCCCCAGTCGAGTAAGATTCGTTGTCCCTTTGCGGAATCGAATATTCATTCTACCCCATTTGTTTGGATAATTGCCTTGTTTGCGCAATTTATCCCCAGTGAGTCATCTCTCGTCTACCCTTTTGTTGTTGGTAACGATTGTTTCTCCTCTTGATTGGTTATCATTACATACCTAGTCTGGTTTCCCGATACCTTTCTTTTTGGTTGATTTATCCTTTAACAACCCATAACCCGATTATGGATAATCTTCCGTGCGAGTGTATTATCTATGTTTTGACGGCAATAGATAATATATCTCATGCGCTCTTCAGTCGAAGTTTTGTCCTTCCCCAGTTGAGTAAGATTCATATTCCTTGTGGAATCGAATGTCCATCCTTTAACAAGTTTGCTTTCGCTCTCTTCCAGGATGATGAGTGTTTTAGAACACACACCAATTCACGATTTCGGTTGATTTATCCTTTAACAACCTACAACCCGGTTATGGATAATTTTCCGTGCGAGTATATTATCTATGTTTTGACGGCAATAGATAATATATCTTATGCACTCTTTGGTTGAAGCCTTTGTTTGTTTCCCCAATTGAGTAAGATTCGTATTTCCTTGTGGAATCGAATGTTCATCCTATAAATAAGATTGCTTTTCCAGCTCTCTTCAGGATGATGAGTGTTTTGGAACACACACCAATTCATGCCTTGGTCGGTCACTTATTATATGCCTACAACCCGGTATCCTTGGTGTTCCTTCCTGTCTGCTCCCTATTATGACCTTGGTCCCCTGTGGAGTCAGATTTTCCTGAGTCGAAATATACCTTTTTCAGGTTTTCCTCAGATGTTTTTGGTTGATTGATATCTCTCACCCGTATACCGGTCTTAGATATTCATTCTTCCCGAGCTTGTTGTTCTCTCACCCAGTAACCGGTGTTCAGATCACATGTTTCTTTGAGCTTGTTACCCAGTAAACGGTAACACCTCACCCTTTTTGCTTCCCCAGGAGAGTCTTTTCTAGACAATCCCCAGTGAGGTCCTTCGTGGATAGTTGTTGATGTGTTGGCGTTTTCCCCAATACGTGCATCTTCCCCGACAGGGATGCGTTGTTCAATTTTTTCCCCAGCCCGAGTCCGGATTTTTATCCGAAGTTTTCCTCCGCTTGAGTCTTTCCATTGGATTTATTCCCATTGAAATTCTTTTCCTAGTTTCAAGTCGTGACCTGCTCACACATTTTTTCTTTATTCCCCGGTAAAGTCTCCAGTTTTGAGTCGTGACTTACTCACGCTTTTTCTTCTTCTTATCCCCATGAGAGTCCCCGTTAGAGTCTCTATTCCTGGTGAGTGTATTACTCCGATGGATTGTCGGTTCTCCGGATGTCTTTTCTTCTTTGTGGACGCATATCCCCACAGAGTTGTTTATTTTACATGCGTACATCTGCATCATGAGGTCTCTTAGGGACCAAAATTTGTCTCTTTGTTATTATTTAAGCACATTCTATCTCGTCGAGACGAAGATTTTAACCTTCACTTCTCCGGCTAGAATGACCTTAAATAGGGGCATCTGTAAGACCCCAATTTTTGACCCTAAGATCCCTCATGGCATCATAACATTGCTTTGCATAAGCCTCAAGGATCATTGAGCATTTTGACTTCCTTCCCTTGTGGTTGGGATCTCTTTGTGAGTGATTCTTGATCACCAAGCATGTTTGCATTATATATCATTGCTTTTCTCATTTGTTTGCTAACTAAAATGAACAAAAATATGTCATTAACCTGTGTTACTTGCAGCTTAAGCAGTCAACAGGTCAAGCATATCAAGTGGATCCTATGTGCACAAGATGAGGCATTTCCTTGAGATGATGACCATTTAATCATTCTAAAGAGCTTATATGAGCTAGGGTTTCATTTTGAAGCAAATTTACCAGGTGGTAGAGGCCCAAGTTCATCAAGGCATATTCAGGTCATCTGAGGACCATATAAGTCAACTGTGCAGTCAATTGAGGGCTATGAGTTGAGGAATGGAATTTCTTCATCCTAATCATGTTCATATAAGGCCTTTTCATCATGTCAAACATCTATCTTGAAGATTTTGAAGTCAAAGCAAAAGTTTCCAAAAATGGAAAGTGACCTGTAATTTCAAGTTTCCAAAAATGGCAAGTTTTTGGTTCACATTCAACTTGACTTTCCAACATCAAAGAAGCTTCAAATGGATTTTTGGTGAACATGAAAGTTGAATATCTTTCTCTTCTCTTTTCAAAAAGTTCTATATCATGATCATCTGATGAATGGTTGAGAAGTTATGGCCAAATGATCACAAAGTATACATGGAAGTTCAACATGGCATAACTTTTGATTCAAAACTCCAATTTGGTCCACTCTTTTTGCAAAATGCTCCTTGTGACCAAGAGATTCCAAATCAACCATTGCATTGCATGAAAGAAGCTCATATGACCATTTGTTCACACATGTGCATTTTGGAGGGAAATTCAAGAATTCAAAATTGGTGAACCATACAATCAAAATACCAAGTCCATGATGTTTAGTGGATGATTTTGAGTGAAAATGCACCTTGCATGGCACTGTTCACGTACACATTTATCATGCTACCTCACACTTGTATTTTTGGCATTACACCTTACATCTCCTTAATTTTCAATTAGCCAAAGCCTAATCTCAATTTCAGCATGATTAAGGGACCATATATAAGCCAAATCCTAATCACAATTGGAAAAGGATAACGGAATTTGGATCAAAATTTCATTTCCCTCTCAATTTTCTCTCTCTTCAAATTTCAAATTTCTTCATACAATTCCTTAAAATTCTTGCATAATCATGTTTATCATGCATCATTGATGAAGAATCATCATCTGGTTTGAAGAATACAGTGCAGATTCGAGCTACACAAGAGCTTGAACATGTTAATGGAAGCTTCAAATTGAGCTGGATCTAGGTCGTTTCCATTGCCAATTCGTGCATAAAGCTTCACAGCAAGGTTGAGGGAGTAGATCTGGACGTTTTGGAGGCTTGAACACACGAGTTTCGAACACTGCACCTCAAGTAAGCTTGAAATTCGACCTTCACCATTTGTTGTTTCATGTACATGATTAGATAGATCCTGTTGTGCTGATGATGCTGATATAATTAGATTTTGAAATGGATGGATATTGATCAAGATATGATGATCTAAAGTTTGGTTATTCAAAATGTTTTCCTTCGATCTGCTTGATTCATGAGGTTTTAGGTTGATTTGATATGATATGTGTGATCTACGTTGCAAGACGGTTCTAACGGTGTATAGTTTGCAAAAATCTGGAAAAATTTCTTAGGCTCCGCCGTGTACACGGTCGGAGAAGACGGTGGAAAACACCGTATGCCATCGCCTGCAATTGCTGTTAGGGTTTTAGTTCAAAACGTTGCGTTTTGATTCAGGCGCTCATGAACCTTAGATGCGCGCGTTCGAGTCCTTGGCAGTGCATTATTTCTGATTTTATTTTGAGTTTTCTTCTTAACATTGCGCACGTGTGATCGATCCTGGCGCATAGCATGTTTTCTGAATTTAATTTTTGAGCGCTCATTTGACCGTGCACGCGTGAGTTCGAACCTGGTTGTGTACATGCTGATTTTATTCAATCTTATTTCATTTTCCAGATTATTTCATTATTTCATATTTTATTTCTTCAACTTCAAAAAATCATAAAAAATAGTATACATGTCCAAATTGATCCAAACTTTTTTTCACATTCTTGTTTTAATCTCTAGATTTTTATAGCATTTATCTCATTATTTTTGGGCTTCTGGATTTTTAATTGTGATCGTTTGTTTGAACATGATGCCATATTGATATGTTGCATTCATTTGTTTGTGAAATGATCATGGTTTATCCAATTGATGTGAAAGTTTGCATGCTTAATCCTAACATGTGATGTGATTTTTTGGCTTTGGTTTGAGATTTTTATCATATGGCATCACTGTTTTGGACACATGAACATATGTTGTGACAATTTGTGTCACATTTTGGATGTTGCATTTGTGCATTTTCATTCACCTATCATTTGAGCTCTTCTGGACCTACATTTTTGCATGATGTTCATTCTTAACATGATAAGCTTGTATAAAAAATTTCATGATCATTGGATGCTTTTCTGTTTTGATTTGGATTTTCTATTTTTGGTGTCCAATTTTGATCACATTGTTTGCCTTTGCTTTACCTTGATCATTTGATGGCTTTGCGTTATGAATTGGTTTTAGTTATTTTGAGGACTCTTTCTTGTCTGATTGAATGTGCTTCATGTGAAATATTGACTTTTGTTTTGGTCATTTGACTTGCTTTTGAACCTAGTCTTTGCACTAGTTGTTTTGTACATACTAATTGTGCTTTATGTTTCAGGTTTGAGCATTTAGCTTTAATGGTTGGTGTGGTCTCATTACTTGAGATGCCAATTGCTTTGATCACTAACTCTTGTTGTGTTGTATATCCATTGATATGATGAACTCACTTGAGTGCTTGCACTTGTGACTTGCATTGTGTAGATATTGGAAAGTTACACTGTTGTCTATTTGGTTTTCTGAATACACTATTAACTGTTTGGCTTTTGTACAGATACATTAGTTGCTAGCTCTTGCTTGAGCTTTGCTTTGGAGTGTGGTTGATACACCACTTAGGTAGCCACTCTTTTTCTCCATGTAGTCTGGAAGTCCTGCCACCTTTTTGGCAGGCATTTGGCTGAAGTCCTCCTTATGAAGCTCTGATTGTGTATGTTTACATTTGTGCTAAAGACCTCCAAATGAGGCATGTTACTTGATAAGTCCTCCTAAGTGAAGAGGCAATTGACAGATAGAAGAGATTAGCAATCAATCCCCTGTTATTCAGTGAGTCGTTCATTATGCTCGCACTACGTGCTGATGCTCTTGAACATAACCCAAGATCTTTCTATAGAGTCAGTCAAGTGGAATAGGGTCCCTCGTTCTGGATCCCCATGCTTTCTTTTGTCATAAGCTCACCCAGGCCAGGGTTAAGAGCATGAGGTCTTATCCTCATTTCCATCTTTCATCAGCTTCACCCTAACTCTTAATGTTAGTGGTTAAGAGCTTCAGAACACCCCTACAGTTTTGACTTGTTTGTCGAGGCTGATATGAACCCTCTTGACTAAAGCCCAACCATTTGCCTGAGCCTTTTGTTTGTTTATAGAGTGTGATGTTTGATTGATTGTTTGCTTACTTGTGAACCTTTCATGTGTTTGCTTTTCATGCTTTCTGTTTCCTGTTTTGTTTTGTGGAGTTAGATGTAAGTCCATCTATTGGCATTCTGTTTCCTGTTTGTTTTGAGGAGTTAGATGTAAGTCCATCTATTGGCATTCTGTTTCCTATTTTGTTTTGTGGAGTTAGATATAAGTCCATTGATTGGCATTCTATTTCCTGTTTTGTTGCTTGGAGTTGGATGTAAGCCCATATATTGGCCTTCTGTTTCCAGTTTTGTTGTTCTCTTATGAGACTAGCTTATTGCTTTTACCTTGTGTTGCCTAATTCCAAAGGAACTTACTTGGATCATTTCTATGATCTTGAGGAAGGAACTCCTATTTGTGGTTGCATCCCTTAACCCTCACCTTTTCATGCTTAACTTTGATCCATATTTTCATCCTTAACCCAAACCAGAAAACTTTTGTGCAAACATTTGACTTGTTTTCAACATTAGAAACCTAGGCCTTATGCCTTTGATTTTCAAAACTTTCTTTTCATAATACTCATTCTGAATTGAACTTTAAGTCAACTTTGACCATGTTTGTGAATACTTCTAATTAGTTAATTCAACCCACTCAATTGCTTTGGTGGCCCTTGTCCACTTCTTAATCAAATTTTCATGCATTAGCCATAGATCTGAATTATCTTAGTGGTTGATGTAAATCTCACCACATCCTTAGTGGTTGGATCGTAAGACTTCCATACTTATTATAGGGTTAACCCCTCACTAGTATGTCGAAGTCGTCCTCACATGGTGGATTGTTGGCTCAGGTCGAGTTTTCTCCCTCTGATAATGAAAGACCTTAAGGCTTTTGTTTAAAATCAATCCACTCATTGTTTTGAAATTTGTTACCCGAACTACGGGGTTTTGATCCTTATCTTTCATGAGAGGGTACGTAGGCAATGGGTTCATCCATCCAAACACAAAATGTAAATAAACTTGTCCATTCTTTTCTCATCTCTTCAATCATGTTTGCACAAAATATTTCATAAAAACAATAATGATACAACAATTTTGAAAAGAGGTTCCCTAGGAGTACCTAGGATGTTGTGGGTGCCTAACACCTTCCCATGGCATAATTACCCCCTTACCCAGATCTCTGTTCTTTTTCTAGTTTTGTTTGTAAAACTTTTTAGGCTTTTGTTCGCTTTCTAGCCATTCCTTTGGATAAATAGAAGTGCGGTGGTGACTCGACTTTGTATGATTTACCTTGGATATAATTAATATTTCCAATGGTGATGAATACACCGCTACACGGGGATTATCCACTTGTCATATCCAAAGCACAAACGATCATGCTAGACGCAGTTGTTCATTTCATTCCCTCTTTTGCCTGGACCGCCCTTACAGGTTTTCAGTCCTCCGGGATACCCTTTTTTGCCCAAGCCGCCCTTGTGGGGTTTTCGACTTGCCGGGTGTATAATTTTTTTTCTTCTTTTTATCCCTAATTTTTGCCCGAACCTTTTTATCATTTTTTCTCGGTTCGCCAGGATGCCCATTTTTGCCTGAACTATTTTATTCTTTTCGTCCAGCGGGTCTCTTATATGAAGTATTTTTTAACTGCGTCCGCATTCACAGGGGATGGAAAATCCTCGCCATCCATGGTCGTCTGTCATACCTCGATTTTGTCCCGGTTCTATTTTTTCTCACGGATACCACAATGCATGTATCACGACTGTAAAACTTTTATCTCTTTGCATTCTTTGAAACCATACGAACTTGCACTTATGGTTTAGGCTCCACCAGGACCCTCCAGGTAAAAATCTCATCGCATGTTGCTTCAATGAACCTATGGAGGTGCAGTTGGCTAAAGTAAAGTTGAAAGGTTATTACCTTAATTAATTGGACATTTATCCAAGTCATGAGGATACATCACTTTAGATTCGCATCATTATTGTATCACTTCCATGTTACTGGGAAACTTGCATTTCAGAAAGGGATATTACTTGAAGCGATCTACTAATTTAAATCAAGGAGCAAAGCTTACCCTGAATTTGGTTTTTTGTTGAAACAAGTTGATAAAGGTTAATGGGATGTTGATGAATGACTTAAAAATGAATTTGTGGTTTTTGTTCATCATTCGTACTATTAATTTTGGGGATCACGAATCAAGGAGTCTTTTTAGGATGAAGACCATTGGGCATCATATGATCATGGATTTCAGACACATCATTGTACAGTTTGGAGTTTTGGTTTAAAAACATATTAGTTTGACAAAATTTTGAGTTTTACAAACACTTGCTTCAAAAGTCAAAAGGCATACATTATATAACTGGTCATAAGCAGTTCTAAGTTGCTAAATGACATTACACCCAAGCCAATTTCAAGAGGGAAATTCTAAAAAGTATGAGAGTTTCTTCACGCATAGGGGTTACATTACAAAGTCCAAATCAATATTCACATGACGAAGCAAAAGTGCCCAAGGAAACACCTATAGGCATCAAAATCACGGAACAACTAGTAAGATTACAAGCATGTGATAATTTTTCATGAGTTAACCCATATTCTAAGTATGCTACACCATGTTAAACACCATGTTACATTACTTGAGTCAAGGAAGATTAAAGTTTTGAATAAAAGAGCGTCTAATTGTTGATCTTCAACGTCCGGTCCATTCCCGTTAAGTTCTGCATCCACCTGTACAAGACGTTTTAACCTGTCCAAAACCAATTCAAAACCTGTCAGAAATTTACAAAAAAAACAGTTTGCCTACACTCATAGCGAACGTAAACATTTGAGCAACGGTGTGAAAAACATGTGAGCAGCATGTTATGACCAACCAGATTGAGAGCCTTACATCGTATATGATTCCACTTTGAGGAAATCATAACAAGCGACACACAACCGGAAAACCTGCATAAACGGCAAATTATAACACGAAAGGCAGCGTTCCACATGACACAACAGCAATTCAAAGGACGAATACTGAAACATGAAATACATGGCGTGGTGAGTTGAAACAAACAAGCCGTAATCCGCCAAAGCAGATGCAAAGAAACTGGGTTTTATTACACCAAAGCCAAAGTGAATAAATATCACAAATATCTGCAGCAAAAACATGCCACGTTAAGCCTACATTCTTGACATTCCAAAATCAAAAACAATACAAGCGAATACCGGCGGTGTTCATATGGAAGCTTAACCAGAACAATGAAACAACATCATAGGGACAGTTCCATAGCAGTTTGGTCAGAAGTAAAAAATAATAAGAGCAAGATTATCGTGTGAAGCATATTATACAGGAGGCTATGCAGGAGAAATGCAGATTAAAGTCATCCCATTTGTCACATTAAGCTAAAACAGCAATGGCATGTTAAAGTGTACCGCAAAAAATGGTGAATTATAACCAAGCAGGTAGAAGTTTATCTTATTATGACCAAACTTTGAATTCTGGTAAGGTGTGGTTGTCGGTCGCATTTTGATTGAAGTAGGTTCCACCTGGGATATGAGAGTTTAGAAGAAGTGGATGAAGTTTGATCACAGACACTACTAGTTAACCCCAAAACAGTTAGTTTTTGTAGTCAAAAAAATTGTTGGAGCGGAATGTCTTTGGCCTATGGAAAGAAAATTAGAAGGGAAATAATTGATTTACCTCACTCTTCCTGAGAGAAACCAGTTCACTAGTCATAAGAAAACTACAATCAGGTGGAGACGTTGCCGTTATGCACATATGACCAAGACCCCTTGTATGATAATCCAATGGATCCATGTTGTAGTAAGCCAGTCGAATCTGCACCTGCAAGATAACGAAGACATAATCTCGTAATTCTAGGTCGTTGCAGGTTGTAGCATAAAAGGGTTAAAAGGATAGGTTGATACATTTACCATCATATGAACCAGCTACATATCAATACCTCTCGCTAATTACATGGCGTCAGTATGAGAAGGATCTTGATAATCCCGCGCAATGCTTCCACAGAAACAAAAACCAGCAAATGAGCCAACCTAGAAAGGTGTAGTGTGAGGTCGAAACATAGCTATAAATACGAGACATTACCTGTTGCGGAACATTCCTGCAAAAGGACGTGAGTCATGAGATATTCTGTCGTCTTGACTCGCCAAAACCAGTCTTTATAATCCAACAAAGATGTGAATCAGGACGCGAAATTCAAACACAAGTGCAGTCCCAATCAACATTTACACATACATGTGTAAAAGGTCATTAATAAAAGTCATATTAGAAAAGGGAGTGAACCTCACCTACAGACCACCTCAAAGGGACACCTAGTTTCGATGCCGTCTGTGCGCATTTCTTTAGGTTACAAAACCCGCTAGCAGAATCCAAAGACAGTCGAACAACACTTGAGAAGATTTGGGTGCAAAACGAATCAATTCCTTATTTTTCAAAACCACACACCAGTAAAAAAATCTGTCATAAGGAAATCATACGTGGATAAAAAAGGACAATTACTGCAGTGAAAAGTGAAAAGAGATGGTTATCGTAGATGCATTACAGACAAAACCTCATCCTTTCATTTGAGGGACCACATCAATTTGGAGGACCACCAAATCTGGGGAAAATCCTGCTAGCTAACGGAATGATTCTTCCAAAATTTTCCAGCTCATGAAAGAGGAGAAAGAAACATCGTACCTCCAAAGCTCTATATAAGGACCCTCCATTGTTGGGATAGGGGACCGAATTTCTGCACCGTTACTCTGGAAAAATCACTCCAAAACCCTCATTAAAAAGCTCCGTTTTGAACTTGTTGAGATTTTCACACCGAAGCTCAAAGCTCGAGCTAGACCCCTGCCAAAACCGAAACAAACCCAAATCATTAAAGAGGAAACGAAGAAGACGGAAAGTTCGAGAGGAAGAAAGAACCTCGAAAGACGCTAAAGATCATTTACCTCACCTCGCCGGAATTCGAATGTCGGACTAGCTCCGATTTGGTATTTAATACTTCCCTTTTGCATGATTTGATGTTACCGCTTTGTTTATATCGCCTCATAGAACGCAAACCCCATGATTATTTCATAAAATTGTTGTTACCATGGTTTTGATTTTGAGCTGAAAACTCAGGTTTCTGATTGTGTTTATTTTCCGAATCTGGCTCTTTGGATTTTGCTGTTTGTTTAGATTTGGGTTTAGGAGTGTTTTCGGTTAGGAGTTTGATGGTGGTTTCCGAGTTTCGTGACGGCACCGCCATGGTTGCACGGTTTGCTTCAACGTTGAGGTGGGTTTTAGAACAGAGGAAATCGTTTTAAGAGAGGGAGAGTTTAGCTAATGTTTTTCGGTTATGCTAACACTTTTTTCCACTAATAATACATTTGATGCTGGGATAATGATCTCTTCAAGTTCCTTTTGAATGATAACGTTACTGTGCATTCATGTTTTAATGCATCATTATTTTTTAAATTATTATTTGTTTGGTTTTCAATGCCTAGATTAAAGGGAATATATTTATGAATCTGTCGGTTTCTATGTTGAGAAATGGAACGACTATCTTGAAAGATGAGGCTCCCGCCTCTTTTGCTTTATTCTTTTTTTACTTTATTATTTATTTTAGTAGTTAATAAAGATTGGGCCAGGTTTAAATCCAGTTTTTCTTTCTACATCATCTTGAATTTGTTCTTACCCCCCTGCGCTTTACAATAAAGAGTAGGCCATTCGCCTTTGGGCCAGACACTGTTTGCTAATAAACACCATTAGTTTATCCTTCTAAATATTTCTTTAGGTTAAGTAAGTAAAATAGAGTTAATTGGATAATCTTGTTAATTATTCTAATAATAATTAAATCAATTTATTTGTTCATTTGGATGACTATTAATTAAATTATTTAGGTACTTAGTTGATTTCTTTTAAATTAAATAACCTTTGACTAAGTCGTTTTATCGATTAATCCTATATTGATTAAATATTAGAAACCATTATGAGAGAAAACTTTTAAGAATCTCTTAATTTAATTTTGAATGAAAAGGAGAATAGTAAGCCTCCGCTTCACTATCTCTCGACTATTCGAACAATTGGCGTACGCCATATTGCTCGGATTTTCGTCATTCATTTAAAACCCTAAAAACTCTATAAAATTAAGATTACTTCCTCAAGTTAATTAAATCCCAAAAGTTTCATTATTTAAATTAATTTTGAATGAAAAGGAGAATAGTAAGCTTCCGCTTCACTATCTCTCGATTACCCGAATAATTGGCGTACGCTATATTGCTCGGATTTTCGTCATTCAAATAAAATCCTAAAAATCCATAAAATTAATATATTCCCCCAAATTAATTAATTAAATTCTAAAAGTTTTTTTTAATAATTAATATTCAAATGAAAAGGAGATCAATAAGCTTCCGCTTTATTATCTCTCGATTATTCGAATAATTGGCGTACGCCATATTGCTCGAATTTTTGTCATTTAATTAACACCTTAAAAACTCTATAAAATTAAAATAACTCTCCAAATTATTTATAAATTCTAAAAACCTTATTTTAAATTAATTTTGAATGAAAAGGAGAATAGTAAGCTTCCGCTTTATTATCTCTCGATTATTCGAATAATTGGCGTACGCCATATTGCTCGAATTTTCGTCATTTAATTAAAAACCTTAAAAAAACTTTTAAAATTAAAGTCATTTCCCCAATTTAATTATTCTAAAAGTCCCTATTTTAAATAATTAATCTTTAAATGAAAAGGAGATTAATGAGCATCCGCTCCATTATCTCTCGATTATTCGAATAATTGGCGTACGCCACATTGCTCGAATCTTCGTCATCAAATTAAAATGTAATCGAATAAACTCGAATCACTTCTTATATCAAATCCAATTTTACAAAATAAACTATATAACTTAAACCTCAATTAGAGAATGGGAGGCGTACGTCTCACCATTCCTTGATTATTTGAATAATTGGCGTACGCCACATTGCTCAAATCATCGACATCTTCAAAACATCTCAAAACAAATCAAACTAATTTCTCGCCCCCGCGCGATCGAAACCAAACCAAAAACACTCAAACACATCAATTCAACTTGTTACCCCCGCGTGACCAAAATCCTTTCAAAGAACACTGTCAATCCTTTCTAATGCGCATAACAAACTAATGCTTAAGCCTCCGCCGAGAGTAGACAAGCCAGCGTTTAGCCTTTAGAACGTGATCTACACAGTCGTTCATAAAAGACACCAACAAAAACCGTAGTTCCCCGAACTACGAATGCTCTGATTTCCTTATTGCACCATAAGGAATACGTAGGCACGAGATTGCGAGATCTTGGCGAGCACACTAATAAAAAACATCCCATTTCCCCTTCTGAGGTCTTCATCCATCTCTATTATCAACTCTAATTACTAGAAGAAAGCAAATAACATTTAACTAACATTCAAATAGCAAATTAGACTAAAAGGTTCCCGTTGAGTACAACGGACGTGAGGGGTGCTAATACCTTCCCCTTGCGTAATCGACTCCCGAACCCGAATATGGTTGCGACGACCATTATTCCATTTTTTAAAAGGTTTTATCGATATTTTCCTATTCTTTCATTGGGATAAATAAAGTTCGGTGGCGACTCTGTTCGAACTAAATTTTTCCGCGACCATCGCGAGGAATCGTATTTTTCGAGATGCGACAGATGGCGACTCTGCTGGGGACAATGCTCCAAGCTAGAGAGAGTCAAGCCTAACTTAGTCAATTTGCTATGAATGTTAAAATACCGCTTTTTATTTGCTTATGTATATTTTGATGTATTATTTATGCTATGTAATTTATTCTGCTTTGTGTTGGGTGATCTATGGTGTTTGACACATGTTGTGAGATAAGCTCCGTACCCAAGCTTTGAGAAGAACTTAGAACCCGGAGTTGTGTAGTATTAAACCGGGGGGTGTACACCTCATTGGGACAATACGAGAACTCCACCTAGAGTAGATATGTTCAGAATTTCCATCATAATATGGCTAGCCCATTATTGCGAGGAAACGTTGAACATGGTCCATGACTCTGGGAACCTCATCTTAAACTGAAGTCCGTCTTCATGATTGGCGATCGTGTAGTATTGAACCGAAGGGTGTACACCCTGTTCGAACAATACGAGGATCCCACTTAGAGTAGACTGATTCAGAACTTCCATTTCAATGTGGCTAGCCCACTATTGCGATGGAAGACTGAACTTGGTCCATGACTCTAAGCTCTTATCATAAAAATGGATAACCTTAGGAGCAATCCTTGATGTGTGGGGTAAAAGACATAGAACCGTTGTTAAGTTGAACCTCGTGATATTTGTGAAACCTAGATCCCTGTCATTGCATAAACATCATGTTGCATTCATTATGAGCATAGCAAAATCATTTACACACCTTTTATTTTCAGGGAATTTCAAAATTTTCAGTTAATTAAGCATTCAAGAACAAATGGAGTCAGGAAAGAAAAAAACATTCCAAATCAAAGCTAAGGTACCGTGTGTGAAGAAGTTCATTGCATTCAGATATGGGTTGACTAATATCCGTCAAGACGCATTCACACTCAAATATGGGAAGATTCTACACTTGTTGTCTGTACCAGTACAAAAGGATGCTATTACCGCTCTAGCCCAGTTTTATGATCCACCACTCAGAAGTTTCCTCTTTAGAGATTTCCAGTTGGCCCCGACTTTGGAAGAATTCGGAAGAATATTGGACTCTCCTAAGCAGAAGAAGGGACCATACAGGGGGCTAGGTCAAATCCCTAAACCCGAAGAGTTGGCGGAAGTACTAGACATCCCAGTCAAAGATCTAACCCCTAACATCAAAATTTGGGGGAAGGTGCAAGGAATTCCACAAGAGTACCTGGAGAAAACTGCTCAAAGCTTTGCTAAAGCCCAGAAGTGGGAAGCCCATGATACTATTATGGCTTTACTTATTTTTGGGTTGGTGTTATTTCCTAACATGGAGAAGTTAATTGATGTAGCAGCTATTAGCGTGTTTTGGGCCGTCAAGGTTAAGAATGAAGATCCAGTACCCACACTCCTAGCAGATGTTTATCACACCTTGCACTTACGCTTTGAGAAGGAGGGAGGACTGATGTTATGTTGCATACCACTCCTTTACCAATGGCTTGTCTCTCATGTGTTCAAGGAGGTTGATACAATTGAAAGTATGGATGGATATGAGTGGTCTCAAAAGCTAGTAGGACTTACTGAAAATACCATTATTGGTATCCTCATGGTTTGAATGTGGGAGATACAATTACTAGTTGTGGGGAATTTCCGAATGTACCATTAATAGGGTCAAAAGGGTGCATTAACTACAACCCTATTTTAGCAATGAGGCAGTTGGGTTATCCTATCACATATAAGCCGGACGACCAGTTGTTAGAAGGTTTTGTGTTCCATGATATGGAGGATCTTGTTATGCTGAAAAGGGTTATCCGAGCCTGGGAAAAAGTTCGCTTCAGAGGACAAGACAAAGGAAAGGGTGTCATAGGGGATAGAGAACCCTATCATCAATGGGTCACCAGAAGAAGTCAAGAGATCAAGTTGCCATTCATCCTCGACCCTCCAACTCAACCTCCACCACCAGAACCCATCCTTGTCTCCATGGAAAAAGTGGAAGCATTGAGGGCTACTATAGCAAGACTTGGACGAGAAAATGAAGAGCTACAGACCAGCTTCCAGCAAGTTTCAAATGAAAGAAATGAAATAAAGTGGGAACTAGAGAGGAAGAAGGCCCAGCTTGAAGCGACTGAGGAAAAGGTCAACAAGGAGGAACATAAGAGAAAGAAAGTGAAGGTAGGCATGGAACAAGCTGATCACTGCCTAGAAACCATTAAAGAGCAGTTGAGACAAGTTGAGAAAGAATGCCAGAAGAATAGGCGATGGTGGCTACGAGCTACAGAAGAGAAAAAAGAAGTTAGAGAGATATTGGAGGCTAAAATACAAGATCTCACTATCTCCCTCCATAATGCTGAGACCCAAGCCGAGCACGAGCGCCGACTTAAGGAAAGAGCCCTTGAAGCTTCTCGAGTCACACCTACAACTTGGGCCGAGAAATGTCAAGAAGCAAAAGATGCTAGAGAAGTTGCTCAAAATTGGAAAGATAGATTCGAGGCATTCCATCAAGACAGTGTGATATGGCTAAGGGAAAGAGAGCAAGTCATTGAGGATTACGATACCTTTAGGAGAACTATCAATTTCTTGCAAGCAGACAAAGATGGGTACCGTGCAAAGCTCAACGGTTTGGTACAATTCTGCAACTGGACAACCCAAGAAATGCCTTGGAGGTTGAGAGAGGCAGTGGAAGGATTGGACCAACATGACACGCATCCCGCTGTAATCCATTTTGTTATGATGTGTGAGGGGATGGTGAAGAGGTTCAAGCTTGAATTAGAAGAACTCATAACTCGAAAGACTGCTGTGTGATTCTTTTATTTTTCTTATATTCAGTTTAGTATTTGAGCTGTATCGATTTGGGCGGTTATGCCTTTGTACTCCGTACTTTAAACATTTGAATGGAGGAGGATGATCCTCATTTTTATTTCCTGACTTTATGTTTTCTTCGAATGCTTAATATAACTACAACCGTGATGAAAATTCCCTGAAAATAAAATATGCATAACATTCGCATCCTCATGCATCACGCTTCATAAAAACAAAAAAAACTAAAAAAAAAACTTACCCAACCTTTTGCCCTCTATCCAGTAACGCTGACTAATCAACACCGGTACGAGACGCGAAGCAACTACAAGATGACGTTAGAGCAAGTGGAGGCTAACCAAGCTACCATGAGGTCAGACATCAATACGATCCAAGAGAAGATGGATCAACTGCTGGAAACAATGCTCGCCATCGCCCAGAGAGAGAGGGTTGCGGACACAGAAGATGAGGCTAGAAGGAATGATAACCCATCAAGTTTGGTCCACCAAGATGAGAGCTTCGTCCACGCCAAGAAGAGTCTGGTTCATATACCAGTAGGAAGCAAAGGAGAGGGGGATCGTGTAGAGCCTTCTGAGGCGCCTGCTCATTATGGGTCCGAAATGGGAGATGACCCATACGAAGCTTTCTATGTGCCTGATCATCCGAAGCCAAAGATACTTCCTGACCCTGCTGCAGATAGGCTTCGTGCCTTGGAGAAGAAGATCAAAGTTATCGAAGGGAATAATATCTTCGGTGCCTCTGCCATGAACATGCGCTTGGTATCAAATTTGGTCATTCCGGCTAAATTTAAAACTCCTGATTTCGAGAAATACAAAGGCCAGACTTGCCCAAGAAGTCACCTAGTGATGTATTTCAGGAAAATGGCTGCTCATACCGAAAACGACAAACTGCTCATACACTATTTCCAAGATAGTTTGAGTGGAGCGTCTCTAAGATGGTACATGAGCTTAGAGCAAGGGCGGATTCAAAGCTGGGAAGATTTGGCTGACGCATTTCTCCGTCAGTACAAATATAATTTGGATATGGCACCCGACCGAATGCAGTTGCAAGGGATGTCAATGAAAGAAAAGGAGTCCTTTAAAGAATACCCCCAGCGATGGAGAGAGTTGGCTGCTCAGGTAGAGCCACCATTGTCTGAAAAGGAAATGACTGGAATATTTGTGGACACATTGAAGGACCCATTTTTTGATAGATTAGTGAGCAGCGCAGCATCCGATTTTGCACATCTGGTCACAATCGGAGACCGCATAGAAAAGGGTCTGAGGGATGGAAAGATTTCAGGAGCCGTGGTAACCTCTAGCGCACCGAAAAAGTATTCTGGAGGCTTTCAGAAGAAAAGAGAGGGTGAAATGAACGCTGTATCTAGAGGCTATAAGGGGAAGCAACAGGCTTCATATGGCCAAGTCGCTGCCGTGGTACCCATACCCTATCAACAACCCATACAACAACAACCAATGTATCAACCACATCATCAACAACCTCGTCAACAACAGAATACAGCACCACCAAGACAATTCAAGCCAAGGCCTCCAAGAAGGCAACTTGACCCTCTACCAGTACCTTATAGCCAAATATTCCCATATTTGCAAAAGGAGGGCCTTCTGACATTGAGGGAGCTGAAACCGGCTGTTTTTCCATATCCACCAGGATATGATGCTAACGCCCATTGTGAATTTCACATGGGAGCGCCCGGCCATACTCTGGAGTATTGTTTTGCATTCCAAAATAGGGTACAAGACCTGATTGAAGCAAAAGTTGTTACTTTCACTCCAAGACGCCCGAACGTGAACACTAATCCCATGCCAACACATGGAGATGCTTCCGTCAGTGCCATTGAGGAGAGTGATCAGGGAGAACTGATTCTTAAGGTTGAAGAGATTCAAACCCCTATCACCATGATAGGGGCACAACTTCTAAAAAGTGGTCTAGTCCCAGAGGAGCTAGTCAATAATGAGAATGATAAAGGGTTGAGGAATTTTATACAACAAATGCTGGATCAAGGCGAATTACAGATAAATCGCCGTGTTAAGAACAAGGGAGAGGAGGAGATAGCCGTCGTGGTGGACATCCTCTATGATGAGGTTAACGTGGACATCCCTTTTGATGAGGTTAACGTGGACATCCCTTTTGATGAGGTTAATGTGGCCATCCCTTATGATGAGGTTAATGTGGAAATCCCCATAAACCCATTAGTGATAGAGTTTCCAGCACCGTTCGCGTATAAGGATGAGAAGGCGGTACCGTGGATATATCATCCCAGAGCTTTTAAGCAAGGGCAGGAAGACCGACCCGTAGTAATCAATGAACCAAACGTTACCTCAATTGTGGGGCCAACCGGAATGACGCGCAGTGGCCGAGTGTTCGCGCCAAGGGCTGTTGATGCTTCTACAAAAGCCAAAGGGAAAGAAGTTGCTACTCCTGTCCAAATCCCTGTCCCTAGTCGAGAAATGCAAGAAATGCATCTGTCGCCTAAAGCTGCGGTCACTCGTGAGGAGGCTGAGGAATTTCTAAGGATAATCAAGAAAAGTGATTATAAAGTGGTGGACCAACTGAATCAAACACCTTCAAAAATCTCCATGTTATCTCTGTTGCTCAACTCAGAAGCACACAGGAATTCGTTATTGAAAGTGTTAAGCGCAGCACATATCACGAAAGACATAACGATAGAACAGTTTGATGATGTGATAGCGTGTGTAACCACTGGAAATTTTTTGGGGTTTAACGATGATGAACTGCCAGTTGAGGGAAAGAACCATAACAAGGCCCTACATATCTCCTTGAAATGCATAGACACTATACTATCAAGGGTATTAGTAGACACGGGTTCCTCACTGAATGTCATGCCAAAAACCACTTTGATAAAGCTGCCGATGGAGGGGATGAATATGAAGCCCAGTACCCTAATTGTAAAAGCATTCGATGGCTCAAGACGAGCAGTGATAGGAGAGGTTGACCTACCAATCAAAATAGGCCCAACTTTCTTCAATATCACATTCCAGGTTATGGACATACATCCCAGTTATAGTTGCCTACTTGGAAGACCATGGATCCACTCTGCAGGTGTCGTCACCTCCACTTTACACCAAAAGCTAAAATTCATTACCAATGACAAGATGATTGTGATTGGAGGGGAGGAGGATATCTTGGTTAACCACTTAACGTCTTTCCGATATATCGAGGTGGATGGCGAGATAACCGAGACACCAGTCCAGTCCTTGGAAGTGGTAAATATGATGGCTGTCCAACAGACATTGGAGACTCCGAAGTCAGGACCGTCCATGGCCTCGTGGCAAGGAGCTAAGGCTGTGATGGAAAGCGAAAGTGCTCAAGACTGGGGCAAAGTGGTGGAAGTGAACCAGAAGCGAGACAAGTTTGGGTTAGGGTATGACCCATCGTCAATTGAAGCTGGTAACCAACATGATAAAGAGCAGATTCCTCCTGTAGAGGAGACGTTCACTAGTGCTGGCCACATTTTTGGCAATCAGGTGGCAATGATCAATGTTGAAGATCACAAGGAGGGGGTGTCTAGCTGGATACGACAGGCCGCGCCTAATGAAGAGCTGACAAACTGGAAGGCTGTGGAAGTCCCTCAATTTTTTCAAAAGTAATTTTATTATTTTAGAAAAAACCTTGTGCTCTGCCCAAGGCACAGTGGCGTGTTGTAGGGCCTCCTTTATCTTTTTTTAAGAGTTTTTGTATCAATAATAAATGGAGATTTGCATTCAATTTTTTGTTCCTTTCCTTTCGTTTTTCTGTTACAAAAAATGGCATCAATTTTAATGCACGCACTTTCTAAATAAACTGCATAAATCATAACATGCAGAGACACCACCGAGACCATTGATAACGACACTGCTAGGGTCTGGCATGACTTTGATTGTCCAATCTACCAAGCTGAAGATGAAATGGGGGAAGATTGCGAACTCCCTGAAGAGTTGGCCAGATTACTCAGACAAGAGGAGAAGGTCATTCAACCACACCAGGAGGACGTCGAAGTTATCAACCTGGGATCAGAAGAAGACAAAAGAGAAGTAAGGGTAGGCGCCGCACTTCAAGATGCAGTGAAGACTAGATTGGTAGAGCTCCTCCACGAATATGCTGATGTGTTTGCATGGTCATACCAAGATATGCCCGGATTAGACACTGATATAGTCACCCACAAGCTTCCCCTTAAAGAAGAATGCTCTGCCGTCAAACAGAAGCTAAGAAGAACTCGACCGGATATGGCTCTCAAGATCAGAGAAGAGGTGAGAAAGCAGTTTGACGCTGGTTTCCTGGAAGTCGCTAAGTACCCACAATGGGTTGCCAACATTGTACCGGTACCAAAGAAAGATGGGAAGGTCCGCATGTGCGTAGATTACCGAGACTTGAATAGAGCTAGTCCCAAAGACGATTTCCCGTTACCTCACATCGATGTATTGGTAGATAACACAGCCCAGTTCTATGTATTTTCCTTTATGGATGGCTTCTCTGGATACAACCAAATTAAAATGGATCCCGAGGACATGGAGAAGACTACGTTCATTACCCCTTGGGGCACCTTTTGTTACAAGGTAATGCCGTTTGGGTTAAAGAACGCTGGGGCAACATATCAACGTGCTATGGTGACTCTCTTTCATGACATGATTCATAAAGAGATCGAGGTGTATGTTGACGACATGATTTCCAAATCCCAGACAGAAGAGGAACATATCACTAATCTGGAGAAACTGTTTGCTCGTTTGAGGAAGTTTAGGTTAAGACTTAATCCTAACAAATGCACATTTGGGGTTCGATCTGGGAAGCTTTTAGGCTTTATTGTAAGCCAAAAGGGAATTGAAGTAGATCCTGACAAAGTTCGAGCAATTCAGAACATGCCATCACCAAGGACTGAGAAGGAAGTCCGTGGTTTCTTGGGAAGACTGAATTACATCGCCCGGTTTATCTCTCATCTTACTGCCACATGTAAACCAATATTCAAGCTTTTAAGGAAGAATCAAGGCGTGGAGTGGAACGATGAATGCCAAATAGCCTTCGACAAAATCAAAGAATACTTACAAGAGCCACCGATTCTGATGCCCCTTGCAGAAGGGAGACCCCTCATCATGTACTTAACAGTGCTCGACGAGTCCATGGGTTGTGTATTGGGACAACAAGATGAGACTGGTAGAAAAGAACATGCCATATATTATCTGAGCAAGAAGTTTAATGATTGCGAGACCAGATATTCCTTACTCGAGAAGACTTGTTGTGCACTCGCATGGGCCGCCAAACGTCTCAGACAGTACATGCTGACTCACACGACTTGGTTGGTATCTAAAATGGATCCCATCAAGTACATATTCGAGAAGCCAACTCTTACCGGTAGGATTGCCCGATGGCAGATGTTGTTATCAGAGTACGATATTCAATATGTTGCACAAAAGGCAATCAAAGGAAGCGTACTAGCAGACCATCTTGCCCACCAACCGTTAGAGGATTACCAACCTTTGAAGTTTGACTTCCCAGATGAGGACATCATGGTTGTCAAGGATGATGAAGACTCTGAGCAAACGGAGGATCTTGAGCCAAAAGCAGGCTGGACTCTCATGTTCGACAGCGCCTCAAATGCAATAGGCCATGGAATTGGGGCAGTGTTGATATCTCCCAAGAATTTCCATCTAACATTCACTGCAAAGCTCTGTTTTACCTGCACAAATAATATGGCTGAGTATGAAGCTTGTATACTAGGGTTGGAAGAAGCTATTGAGTTGAATATCAAGGTGCTAGAAGTATTTGGGGATTCCTCCCTAGTGATACATCAGATCAGAGGTGATTGGGAAACAAGACATGCCAACCTAATTCCATATCGGGATTACGTGCTGAAGTTACTCCCAAAATTCGACAAAATCACTTTTTTTTCATATTCCTCGAGAAGAGAATCAGATGGCAGATGCTTTAGCAACCTTGGCTTCCATGTACAAGTTGATATGGCCCAACCATCAGCCTCACATTGAAATTAGGCGTTTTGATGAACCCCCGCATTGCTTGACGACAGCAGAAGAGCCAGGATGGTAAACCCTGGTTCTTTGACATCAAACGATATCTAGAGAAGCAAGAATACCCGGCAGAGGCCTCTAGCCTTGACAAAAGGACCCTCCGAAGGCTGGCATTGAAGTTCCTCTTGAATGGGGAGGTATTGTACAAGCAGAATTATGACATGGTTTTGTTGAGGTGTGTGGACAAACACGAAGCTAATCAGCTTATGAAGGACATACACGAAGGGTCTTTCGGCACACACGCAAATGGGCACTCCATGGCGAAGAAAATTTTAAGGGCAGGTTACTATTGGTTAACGATGGAAGCCGACTGTTATCATTACACCAGAGCATGCCACAAGTGCCAGATCTATGCTGATAAAATACATGTACCGCCTACCCCGCTGAATGTTATAGCATCACCTTTGCCTTTCTCTATGTGGGGCATTGACATGGTTGGGATGATAGAACCCAAAGCATCTAATGGGCATAGGTTTATCTTGGTGGCCATAGACTACTTTACCAAATGGGTAGAAGCCGCATCTTATGCGAATGTCACAAAGCACGTAGTCGCCCGTTTCTTAAAGAACAACATCATATGCCGATATGGGGTTCCCAACAAAATCATCACTGATAATGGGTCCAATCTCAACAACAAGACCATGGAGGAATTATGCACAACGTTCAAAATCGAGCATCACAACTCGTCACCATATCGACCTAAGATGAATGGGGATGTTGAAGCTGCGAACAAAAATATCAAGAAGATCATCCAAAAGATGGTAGTCACGTATAAGGATTGGCATGAGATGCTACCTTTTGCGTTACATGGTTATCGTACGTCAGTACGAACTTCAACAGGGGCAACCCCGTACTCCTTAGTATACGGCATGGAAGCAGTTCTTCCCATAGAATTGGAGATTCCCTCGATGAGAGTCTTAATGGAGGCTAAGTTAGACGAGGCAGAATGGGTTCAATCAAGGTACGACGAGCTCAACCTTATTGAGGAGAAACGCTTGAAAGCGTTAGGTCACGATCAACTCTATCAGAGGCGTCTTAAGAAGGCATTTGATAAGAAAGTTCGTCCCAGGGTGTTTCAAGAGGGTGATTTGGTGCTGAAGAAAATCTTGCCCATTCACAAGGACTCTAGGGGGAAGTGGACACCGAATTATGAAGGTCCATTTGTGGTGGTTAGAGCCTTTTCCGGAGGCGCTCTAATCCTGGCAACTATGGATGGTGATGAATTGCCACTTCCCACCAATGCTGATGCTGTTAAAAAGTACTTTGCCTAGAAAAGTGGAATGATAAAAGGCCGCTAAATCGAAAACCTGAAAAGGCGATTTAGGCAAAAATGGCTATCCTGGTGGATCGAAAACCCAAAAGGGCGATCCAGGCAAAAATTAGGGATAAAAATAAAAAAATTGACCCGCTGAGTTGAAAACCCGAAAGGGCGGCTCAGGCAAAAATGGGTATCCCGGTGGATCGAAAACCCGAAAGGGCGGTCCAGGCAAAAGTTAGGGATTAATTCCAAGGCAAAGAACTGTACTTTCAGGAATCTAGCATGTCCCTTGAAGACAAAGAATCAATCTACCTGACTTTTCAAAAGGCGAAGTGATTGGATTATCAAAGACATAAGGATCATAGCAGTGTGGAGACTCAATAGGAACTCAATTTTATTGCCGCTTTGTTTTTACACACAACAATTACCTCATTAAGGAATTGCATCTTTATGTACAATCGCCCATTTAAGGGTCAAATCAATAAAAGAGAAATTTTCTCGACAAAAGTTGTGCCCAAATTATTTTGTATTTTTATCTGTTTGTTTGCAAAGCACCTTTATTTTTGATAAACATCACTCTTAAAGATTTCGGAGAAAATAAAAACACATAATTGAACAAAGTAATAAAATTGCTTTTGAAATAGTAAAAGGAGGAACCTCTTAGTTTCCAAGTTTGCTCTTGTTGTTCATAGAGGTATAGGACTGTGTGCAGGCACCTATGTTCATTCCAATTGCTAATCATCACCTCTCAAAGATATACTCATGGTATAGCCAAACCGGGGCAAGTCTCTAATTCATTTCCAGCAGAAACATTAAATCATAGTTGGAGTATCGCGTGTTGAGAAGTCTGAACCCTTCAGTGGTTTGGGGCATCCCGAATATATTCCCAAAATCACCCAGTGGGGCATCAAAATTTTGATCTCCATCATAACAAAAAGTCCACACCGCTGGCACCATCACCCAAAGCAAAAACGCTCTAACCAGGGCAAATCCCAATTATCCATTCGCATACCTGCATGCATCACATGCGCCATGTGCATCAATTACATACATAATTTTCCTACCAAATAGGAAGATTCACCATTATGAAATCATATCAATCATTGGCATCCATATGCATAGCCTCACACGATTTGCATTCCTATATGCACAGTTAAATATCCCCAGCAAATACATGATGCATACACCTCAGGCATCCTCCCATGCATGGCATTTCCATCCAAAGTGGAACATCATACAAAAAATTAATTAAACATAAAGTATCAGGATCTAAGGTCATTCATATCTATCTTAGACATTCCTCATTTCCCAAATAAAATTATTACCCTATGTACGCTCATGGAATTATTTCCTGGCCAGTCATTTCTCTCTACTTCGTGGTTCATAGTGATATTCCCATCATTTTCTTTGCTACCATTGCTGCCCAAGCAGAGGTTACCATAAAAATATCTTATGAGCTTCTCCCCTGCAGAGCTTCTTCAGTAGATTTCCTTTAAAAGGAATCTTTTCTAAAAATATCCCCTCAACAGGCATTCATTCTTTGAGATATTACTTCATTTATATGGAGAATCTCATTTTATTTACTGTTTGAGATGTTG
Source organism: Lathyrus oleraceus (assembly GCF_024323335.1). NCBI lineage: Eukaryota > Viridiplantae > Streptophyta > Magnoliopsida > Fabales > Fabaceae > Lathyrus > Lathyrus oleraceus. Next base: position 33,130,565 of record NC_066579.1, on the reverse strand, counting down.
TCTCATCAATATGAGGAGTCTCATTCCAGTTGTTCTTTTAAGATACTGCTCTAGTGTCCTCATAGAGTCTTAGATTCAATTAAGGTATCATCCCCTTGTTCGGAATATCTTAATTCTATCATATAAGATGCTGCTTCGACTCGATACAGAGAATCTCATCTTTTGCTGTTTGAGATGCTGTCTCATCAATATGAGGAGTCTCATTCCAGTTTTTCTTTTGAGATACTGCTCTAGTATCCTCGAAGAGTCTTAGATTCAATTAAGGTATCATTCCCTTGTTCGGAATATCTTAATTCTATCATATAAGATGCTGCTTCGACTCGATGCAGAGAATCTCATCTTTTGCTATTTGAGATGCTGTCTCATCAATATGAGTAGTCTCATTCCAGTTTTTCTTTTGAGATACTGCTCTAGTATCCTCGAAAAGTCTTAGATTCAATTAAGGTATCATTCCCTTGTTCGGAATATCTTAATTCTATCATATAAGATGATGCTTCGACTCGATACAGAGAATCTCATCTTTTGCTGTTTGAGATGCTGTCTCATCAATATGAGGAGTCTCATTCCAGTTTTTCTTTTGAGATACTGCTCTAGTATCCTCGAAAAGTCTCAGATTCAATTAAGGTATCATTCCCTTCTTCGGAATATCTTAATTCTATCATATAAGATGCTGCTTCGACTCGATACAGAGAATCTCATCTTTTGCTGTTTGAGATGCTGTCTCATCAATATGAGGAGTCTCATTCCAGTTTTTCTTTTGAGATACTTCTCTAGTATCCTCGAAGAGTCTTAGATTCAATTAAGGTATCATTCCCTTGTTCGGAATATCTTAATTCTATCATATAAGATGTTGCTTCGACTCGATACAGAGAATCTCATCTTTTGCTGTTTGAGATGCTGTCTCATCAATATGAGGAGTCTCATTCCAGTTTTTCTTTTGAGATACTGCTCTAGTATCCTCGAAGAGTCATAGATTCAATTAAGGTATCATTCCCTTGTTCGGGATATCTTAATTCTATCATATAAGATGATGCTTCGACTCGATACAGAGAATCTCATCTTTTGCTGTTTGAGATGCTGTCTCATCAATATGAGGAGTCTCATTCCAGTTTTTCTTTTGAGATACTGCTCTAGTATCCTCGAAGAGTCTTAGATTCAATTAAGGTATCATTCCCTTCTTCGGAATATCTTAATTCTATCCTATAAGATGCTGCTTCGACTCGATACAGAGAATCTCATCTTTTGCTGTTTGAGATGCTGTCTCATCAATATGAGGAGTCTCATTCCAGTTTTTCTTTTGAGATACTGCTCTAGTGTCCTCGAAGAGTCTTAGATTCAATTAAGGTATCATTCCCTTCTTCGGAATATCTTAATTCTATCATATGAGATGCTGCTTCGACTCGATACAGAGAATCTCATTTTCTTTACTGATTGAGATGCTGCTTCATCAACATGAAGAGTCTCATTCAGTTTTAGAAACATTGTTCTGCTTATTATCAGACAGTCTTGGATACAGTTGGGATATTATTCCTTTAATGGGATACCTTGATTGTAATCATCCAAGATAATGTGCTGACGATTCTTTCTCATAATGTATTTCTCACTACATTTTTTCTTTACGAATTTATTCCTTCCATTTCGAAGGACAAAACTCGGGTCTTCTTGTATTTAATTACCTTTCACTATGAACGCATGAAGACTACTGTCATTTCTACTTTCTAGTTCACTATAATTAAATAGGGGCAACTGTCATACCTCGATTTTGTCCCGGTTCTATTTTTTCTCACGGATACCACAATGCATGCATCACGACTGTAAAACTTTTATCCCTTTGCATTCTTTGAAACCATACGAACTTGCACTTATGGTTTAGGCTCCACCAGGACCCTCCAGGTAAAAATCTCCTCGCATGTTGCTTCAATGAACCTATGGAGGTGCAGTTGGCTAAAGTAAAGTTGAAAGGTTATTACCTTAATTAATTGGACATTTATCCAAGTCATGAGGATACATCACTTTAGATTCGCATCATTATTGTATCACTTCCATGTTACTGGGAAACTTGCATTTCAGAAAGGGATATTACTTGAAGTGATCTACTAATTTAAATCAAGGAGCAAAGCTTACCCTGAATTTGGTTTTTTGTTGAAACAAGTTGATAAAGGTTAATGGGATGTTGATGAATGACTTAAAAATGAATTTGTGGTTTTTGTTCATCATTCGTACTATTAATTTTGGGGATCACGAATCAAGGAGTCTTTTTAGGATGAAGACCATTGGGCATCATATGATCATGGATTTCAGACACAACATTGTACAGTTTGGAGTTTTGGTTTAAAAACATATTAGTTTGACAAAATTTTGAGTTTTACAAACACTTGCTTCAAAAGTCAAAAGGCATACATTATATAACTGGTCATAAGCAGTTCTAAGTTGCTAAATGACATTACACCCAAGCCAATTTCAAGAGGGAAATTCTAAAAAGTATGAGAGTTTCTTCACGCATAGGGGTTACATTACAAAGTCCAAATCAATACTCACATGACGAAGCAAAAGTGCCCAAGGAAACACCTATAGGCATCAAAATCACGGAACAGCTAGTAAGATTACAAGCATGTGATAATTTTTCATGAGTTAACCCATATTCTAAGTATGCTACACCATGTTAAACACCATGTTACATTACTTGAGTCAAGGAAGATTAAAGTTTTGAATAAAAGAGCGTCTAATTGTTGATCTTCAACGTCCGGTCCATTCCCGTTAAGTTGTGCATCCACCTGTACAAGACGTTTTAACCTGTCCAAAACCAATTCAAAACCTGTCAGAAATTTACAAAAAAAAAACAGTTTTCCTACACTCATAGCGAACGTAAACATTTGAGCAACAGTGTGAAAAACATGTGAGCAACATGTTATGACCAACCAGATTGAGAGCCTTACATCGTATATGATTCCACTTTGAGGAAATCATAACAAGCGACACACAACCGGCAAACCTGCATAAACGGAAAATTATAACACGAAAGGCAGCGTTCCACATGACACAATAGCAATTCAAAGGACGAATACTGAAACATGAAATACATGGCGTGGTGAGTTAAAACAAACAAGCCGTAATCCGCCAAAGCAGATGCAAAGAAACTGAGTTTTATTACACCAAAGCCAAAGTGAATAATATCACAAATATCTGCAGCAAAAACATGCCACGTTAAGCCTAAATTCTTGACATTCCAAAATCAAAAACAATACAAGCGAATACCGGCGGTGTTCTTATGGAAGCTTAACCAGAACAATGAAACAACAGCATAGGGACAGTTCAATAGCAGTTTGGTCAGAAGTAAAAAATAATAAGAGCAAGATTATCGTGTGAAGCATATTATACAGGAGGCTATGCAGGAGAAATGCAGATTAAAGTCATCCCATTTGTCACATTAAGCTAAAACAGCAATGGCATGTTAAAGTGTACCGCAAAAAATGGTGAATTATAACCAAGCAGGTAGAAGTTTATCTTATTATGACCAAACTTTGAATTCTGGTAAGGTGTGGTTGTCGGTCGCATTTTGATTGAAGTAGGTTCCACCTGGGATATGAGAGTTTAGAAGAAGTGGATGAAGTTTGATCACAGACACTACTAGTTAACCCCAAAACAGTTAGTTTTTGTAGTCAAAAAAATTGTTGGAGCGGAATATCTTTGGCCTATGGAAAGAAAATTAGAAGGGCAATAATTGATTTACCTCACTCTTCCTGAGAGAAACCAGTTCACTAGTCATAAGCAAACTACAATCAGGTGGAGACGTTGCCGTTATGCACATATGACCAAGACCCCTTGTATGATAATCCAATGGATCCATGTTGTAGTATGCCAGTCGAATCTGCACCTGCAAGATAACGAAGACATAATCTCGTAATTCTAGGTCGTTGCAGGTTGTAGCATAAAAGGGTTAAAAGGATAGGTTGATACATTTACCATCATATGAACCAGCTGCATATCAATACCTCTCGCTAATAACATGGCGTCAGTATGAGAAGGATCTTGATAATCCCGCGCAATGCTTCCACAGAAACAAAAACCAGCAAATGAGCCAACCTAGAAAGGTGTAGTGTGAGGTCGAAACATAGCTATAAATACGAGACATTACCTGTTGCGGAACATTCCTGCAAAAGGACGTGAGTCATGAGATATTCTGTCGTCTTGACTCGCCAAAACCAGTCTGCATAATCCAACAAAGATGTGAATCAGGACGCGAAATTCAAACACAAGTGCAGTCCCAATCAACATTTACACATACATGTGTAAAAGGTCATTAATAAAAGTCATATTAGAAAAGGGAGTGAACCTCACCTGCAGGCCACCTCAAAGGGACACCTAGTTTCGATGCCGTCTGTGCGCATTTCTTCAGGTTACAAAACCCGCTAGCAGAATCCAAAGACAGTCGAACAACACTTGAGAAGATTTGGGTGCAAAACGAATCAATTCCTTATTTTTCAAAACCACACACCAGTAAAAAAACCTGTCATAAGGAAATCATACGTGGATAAAAAAGGACAATTACTGCAGTGAAAAGTGAAAAGAGATGGTTACCGTAGATGCATTACAGACAAAACCTCATCCTTTCATTTGAGGGACCACATCAATTTGGAGGACCACCAAATCTGAGGAAAATCCTGCTAGCTAACGGAATGATTCTTCCAAAATTTGCCAGCTCATGAAAGAGGAGAAAGAAACCTCGTACCTCCAAAGCTCTATATAAGGATCCTCCATTGTTGGGATAGGGGACCGAATTTCTGCACCATTACTCTGGAAAAATCACTCCAAAACCCTCATTAAAAAGTTTCGTTTTGAACTTGTTGAGATTTTCACACCGAAGCTCAACAAGCTCGAGCTAGACCCCTGCCAAAACCGAAACAAACCCAAATCATTAAAGAGGAAACGAAGAAGACGGAAAGTTCGAGAGGAAGAAAGAACCTCGAAAGACGCTAAAGATCATTTAACTCACCTCGCCGGAATTCGAACGTCGGACTAGCTCCGATTTGGTATTTAATACTTCCCTTTTGCATGATTTGATGTTACCGCTTTGTTTATATCGCCTCATAGAACGCAAACCCCATGATTATTGCATAAAATTGTTGTTACCATGGTTTTGATTTTGAGCTGAAAACTCAGGTTTCTGATTGTGTTTATTTTCCGAATCTGGCTCTTTGGATTTTGCTGTTTGTTTAGATTTGGGTTTAGGAGTGTTTTCGTTTAGGAGTTTGATGGTGGTTTCCGAGTCTCGTGACGGCACCGCCATGCTAACACTTTTTTCCACTAATAATACATTTGATGCTGGGATAATGATCTCTTCAAGTTCCTTTTGAATGATAACGTTACTGTGCAATCATGTTTTAATGCATCATTATTTTTTAAATTATTATTTGTTTGGTTTTCAATGCCTAGATTAAAGGGAATATATTTATGAATCTGGCGGTTTCTATGTTGAGAAATGGAACGACTATCTTGAAAGATGAGGCTCCCGCCTCTTTTGCTTTATTCTTTTTTTACTTTATTATTTATTTTAGTAGTTAATAAAGATTGGGCCAGGTTTAAATCCAGTTTTTCTTTCTACATCATCTTGAATTTGTTCTTACCCCCCTGCGCTTTACAATAAAGAGTAGGCCATTCGCCTTTGGGCCAGACACTGTTTGCTAATAAACACCGTTAGTTTATCCTTCTAAATATTTCTTTAGGTTAAGTAAGTAAAATAGAGTTAATTGGATAATCTTGTTAATTATTCTAATAATAATTAAATCAATTTATTTGTTCATTTGGATGACTATTAATTAAATTATTTAGGTACTTAGTTGATTTCTTTTAAATTAAATAACCTTTGACTAAGTCGTTTTATCGATTAATCCTATATTGATTAAATATTAGAAACCATTATGAGAGAAAACTTTTAAGAATCTCTTAATTTAATTTTGAATGAAAAGGAGAATAGTAAGCCTCCGCTTCACTATCTCTCGACTATTCGAACAATTGGCGTACGCCATATTGCTCGGATTTTCGTCATTCATTTAAAACCCTAAAAACTCTATAAAATTAAGATTACTTCCTCAAGTTAATTAAATCCCAAAAGTTTCATTATTTAAATTAATTTTGAATGAAAAGGAGAATAGTAAGCTTCCGCTTCACTATCTCTCGATTACCCGAATAATTGGCGTACGCCATATTGCTCGGATTTTCGTCATTCAAATAAAATCCTAAAAATCCATAAAATTAATATATTCCCCCAAATTAATTAATTAAATTCTAAAAGTTTTTTTTTAATAATTAATATTCAAATGAAAAGGAGATTAATAAGCTTCCGCTTTATTATCTCTCGATTATTCGAATAATTGGCGTACGCCATATTGCTCGAATTTTTGTCATTTAATTAACACCTTAAAAACTCTATAAAATTAAAATCACTCTCCAAATTATTTATAAATTCTAAAAACCTTATTTTAAATTAATTTTGAATGAAAAGGAGAATAGTAAGCTTCCGCTTTATTATCTCTCGATTATTCGAATAATTGGCGTACGCCATATTGCTCGAATTTTCGTCATTTAATTAAAAACCTTAAAAAAACTTTTAAAATTAAAGTCATTTCCCCAATTTAATTATTCTAAAAGTCCCTATTTTAAATAATTAATCTTTAAATGAAAAGGAGATTAATGAGCATCCGCTCCATTATCTCTCGATTATTCGAATAATTGGCGTACGCCACATTGCTCGAATCTTCGTCATCAAATTAAAATGTAATTGAATAAACTCGAATCACTTCTTATATTAAATCCAATTTTACAAAATAAACTATATAACTTAAACCTCAATTAGAGAATGGGAGGCGTACGCCTCACCATTCCTTGATTATTTGAATAATTGGCGTACGCCACATTGCTCAAATCATCGACATCTTCAAATCATCTCAAAACAAATCAAACTAATTTCTCGCCCCCGCGCGATCGAAACCAAACCAAAAACACTCAAACACATCAATTCAACTTGTTACCCCCGCGTGACCAAAATCCTTTCAAAGAACACTGTCAATCCTTTCTAATGCGCATAATAAACTAATGCTTAAGCCTCCGCCGAGAGTAGACAAGCCAGCGTTTAGCCTTTAGAACGCGATCTACACAGTCGTTCATAAAAGACACCAACAAAAACCGTAGTTCCCCGAACTACGAATGCTCTGATTTCCTTATTGCACCATAAGGAATACGTAGGCACGAGATTGCGAGATCTTGGCGAGCACACTAATAAAAAACATCCCATTTCCCCTTCTGAGGTCTTCATCCATCTCTATTATCAACTCTAATTACTAGAAGAAAGCAAATAACATTTAACTAACATTCAAATAGCAAATTAGACTAAAAGGTTCCCGTTGAGTACAACGGACGTGAGGGGTGCTAATACCTTCCCCTTGCGTAATCGACTCCCGAACCCGAATATGGTTGCGACGATCATTATTCCATTTTTTAAAAGGTTTTATCGATATTTTCCTATTCTTTCATTGGAATAAATAAAGTTCGGTGGCGACTATGTTCGAACTAAATTTTTCCGCGACCATCGCGAGGAATCGTATTTTTCGAGATGCGACATCGTCAACAACAAGGCTCCGCCAGAGAAAACCTTCTTGACCACGAATGGACCCTCATAATTAGGTGTCCACTTGCCCCTACGATCGTTCTGAGGAGGAAGGATCCTTTTCAACACCATATCTCCCACGTTATACACACGAGGTCGCACCTTTCGGTCAAAAGCACGCTTCATTCGCTGCTGGTACAACTGCCCATGACAAATGGCCACCAACCTCTTTTCCTCAATCAGGCTCAACTCTTTATACCGAGTCCTGACCCATTCAGCCTCTTCCAATTTCACATCCATCAGGACTCTCAATGATGGAATCTGGACTTCAACTGGTAGCACAACTTCCATCCCATACACAAGCGAGAAAGGCGTTGCCCCAGTAGATGTACGTACCGAGGTTCGATACCCATGTAACGCAAACGGCAATATCTCATGCCAATCCTTATAGGTCACGACCATTTTCTGCACAATCTTCTTACTATTCTTATTAGCTGCCTCGACCGCCCCATTCATCTTCGGACGATAAGGAGAAGAATTGTGATGCTCGATTTTGAACTCCCGGCATAGCTCTGCCATCATCTTGTTGTTGAGATTAGAACCATTATCCGTAATGATTCTTTCGGGAACCCCATATCAGCAAATGATGTCTCTTTTGAGGAACCTGACAACGGCCTGCTTCGTCACATTTGCATAAGACGCCGCTTCCACCCACTTGGTGAAGTAATCAATAGCCACTAATATGAATCGGTGCCCATTCGAAGCCGTAGGCTCGATCTTTCCGATCACATCAATGCCCCACATAGCAAATGGCCACGGAGATGACATCAAACTCAACGGGTTGGAGGCACGTGCACCTTGTCTGCATAAATCTGGCATTTATGACATTTCCGCACGAAGTTGAAACACTGAGCCTCCATTGTCATCCAGTAATAACCAGCTCTTAACAACTTTTTCACCATCGCATTCCCACTGGCATGGGTACCAAACAACCCCTCGTGTACTTCTTTCATCAATTGGCTTGCCTTTTTGTCATCGACACATCTGAGCAACACCCAATCAAATTCCGCTTGTACAAAACCCCATCCTTATTCAGATAGAACGCCATGGCAAACCTCCTCAGAGTCTTTCGGTCTTTCTTAGACGTTCCCTCGGGATACTCCTGGGTCTCCAGATACCGTTGGATGTCATAATACCACAACTTTTCATCATCAAGCATTGTGTCGACAGCAAACACATAAGTCGGTCTATCCAGTCGTCCCACCTTAACACTAGGGAATTGATTCCACCATTGCACCTTAATCAAGGCGACCAGAGTAGCCAAAGCATCTGCTAAAGGATTCTCTTCTCTCGGCACATGGTGTAATTCCACCTTGGTGAAGAACGTCAACAATCTCCTCGTATAGTCCCGGTATGGAATTAAGTGAGATTGATGCGTATACCACTTCCCATTAACTTGGTTCACAACCAAAGCTGAATCTCCATAGATAACAAGGTTTTTGATCCGCAAATCAATCGCCTCTTCAATACCCAAGATACAAGCTTCATATTCAGCCACATTGTTGGTGCATTCAAATGTTAGTCGGGTAGCAAAAGGAATGTGGGATCCCTTCGGCGTAACCAAAACAGCACCAACTCCACTACCATTCACGTTAACGGCCCCATCAAACATCAAAATCCATTCGGTCTCAGGGTCAGGCCCCTCCTCAGGGATCGGTTCCTCACAATCTTTCGATTTGAGAAACATGATGTCCTCATCAGGGAATTCAAACTTCATCGGTTGATAATCCTCAATGGGTTGCTGGGCGAGGTAATCAGACAATACACTCCCCTTTATTACTTTCTGGGAAGTGTACTGAATATCATATTCAGTCAAAATCATTTGCCATCTCGCAACCCGTCCGGTCAATGCTGGCTTCTCAAATATATACTTGATCGGATCCATCTTGGAAATCAACAAAGTGGTATGAACCAGCATATACTGTCTCAGTAGGCGAGCAGCCCATGCCAAAGCACATCAAGTTTTCTCGAGCAGTGAATATCTTGTTTCATAGTCGGTAAACTTTTTGCTAAGGTAGTAGATGGCATGCTCTTTTCGACCAGACTCGTCATGCTGCCCCAGTACACACCCCATAGATCCCTCGAGGACTGTCAAGTACAGAATTAACGGTCGTCCCTCCACAGGAGGCATCAGAATCGGAGGCTCCTGCAAATATTCTTTTATTTTTTCAAATGCCGCCTGGCAATCATCATTCCACCTGACCGTTTGATCTTTTCTCAACAACTTGAATATGGGTTCACACGTGGCTGTTAGATGAGATATGAACCGTGAAATGTAGTTCAATCTACCTAAGAAACCACGAACCTCTTTTTCTGTTCTCGGTTCAGGCATTTCTTGTATTGCTTTTACTTTAGCAGGATCAACCTCGATTCCTCTTTCACTCACAATAAACCCCAGCAACTTACCGGACCGCACTCCGAAAGTGCACTTATTCGGATTCAACCTCAGTTTGAATTGTCTCAACCGGTCAAACACCTTGGCCAAGTCTACCAAATGCCCCATCCTTCTTCGGCACCGACACAATATTTGCGACCCAAGGCGGATAATTAGTGACGGCTAGGAAACCATCATCCAACTGCTTCTGTACTTCCTCTTTGATTTTCATGGCCATCTTGGGTCGAGTTCTGCGCAACTTCTGCTTCACTGGAGGACAGTTTTCTCTCAATGGTAACCTGTGCATAACAATATCGGTATCCAACCCTGGCATATCTTGATAAGACCAGGCAAAGATATCAACATACTCTTTCAACAGTGCTACCATTCTGCTCTTGACATTCACCTCCAAAGCAGCCCCAACCTTTACTTCTTTTCTAACCTCCTCGGTACCCAGATTGACAAGCTCAACTTGCTCCTCATGCGGCTGAATCACCTTCTCCTCTTGTTTCAACAACCTGGCTAATTCTTCCGGCAGTTCACAATCTTCTTCGCCTTCTTCTTCGGCATGATAGATTGGATTGTCGAAGTCATATGAGGGTGTAACAGGATTGTTATCAATGAGATCCGGAGAATGATCGCATCTGCATGAATGTCAATTCATGCATTGCTTTTAGAACCGGAACGAAGCAAATTAAAAGGAAGAAGAATGAAAATAAACATTGCCATTTTTATTATTTTTAAACTGTAAAAATAAATGAAAAACAGGGAACACCGCTTTTAATGCGAAAAACATCCATTCATTAATGATGCAAATGTTGCAAAATGAAACACATGAGGTGGCCCTTACAATGGACCATTACGTTTCGGGCAAAACGTATGGCTTTCATGCAAACAGAATTAAAAAACAGAAATATTACTCTTCACGCAGAGTGAGAGTGATGATCTTTTCGGCCTTCCAGTTCTGGACCTCCATCCCTGGTACGCACGGTTTTATCCACGAGTCGAGCTCGCAGTCACTGTCAATCTCTTCACCCACCTCACAGACATGATATGGATCTTGCATTCCAGCACTGGTGAACGTGAACGGTTGACGACGTCCTCTACTCTGTCTAGACGAGCCTTGGCCCGACTGATAACCAACCCCAAACCTGTCTTCTTTCACCGCAATGTCTATCATTCTTCCCCAACCTGGGGCGTCTCCGCTCTTCACCACTTCTACAGCCTGTCTATAAGAAGAAATGGACGGCTTCTTCTCTTTCTCAGCAAAAATGGCATTCTCCACCTTGACGGTTTCAAACGCCTGACATGGTGTTTCAAACATTTCACCGTCCATTTCCTCATATTTGCATGATGGCAATTGGATAACAAAAATATCCTCCTCCCCCCAATCAACTTTCTCAAATCGGAGACGTCCCACATCCATCATTCTCTAAATCGTCTCCCTCAACATCACACACCCATTCGTAGCGACAATGCAAGCAGCACAACAATTATCACAACCAGGGAAAACTCCACTCTTCATCAGATGTCTCTTGACCATAGACATTGGAGTCCTCAACTGATCCACATCCGTCACCTCTATTTTTCTCTTATCCTCTGACATCACATTCACCCTCATAGGACCATGCATCGGCATGGGGTTAGCATTAACATTCGGCGTCGGTGCAAAATTGATGGCTTTAGAATCCACCAAATCTTGAACGACATGCTTAAAAGCTTTACAACCCTCAATGTTATGCCCTGGTGCACCAGAATGGAACTCACACTTGACGTTCTCATCGTGACTTGCAGGCCTCTGATCTAGTCCTACCGGAGCCAACGTCCTTGGCTGAACCAACCCAAGATCCTTCAATCTCTTAAACAGAAAGGTATAAGTCACGGGTGGCCTATCAAACTGACGATATGCCATCCTTCTTCTCACTTGGTACCCAGCTCTCTGTGTTCTCTGTTGAGGTGACGGCTGTTGCTGTTGTACAAATTGATTACCAGCAGGAATCGTTACTGCAGTAGCATACGGGTGGTAACGATCCCTACCGTGTCCCTTTTGGGCATACACATCACTCGATTCACCCTTCTTCTCGCGCTGACCGTTACCAAAGGGCTTCTTTACCCCAAACAACGGAGCATCTCCCTGTACTCTCCCCATTCTCAGCCAGTATTCAATCCTCTCCACCTTCTCAGCGATTGCTTTCTGCCCCAAGGCGAACCCTTGCATGACGTTGATCAACTCACTCATCTTCTCTTTCAGCTCGAGAATGTCAACGTTGGGTGGATCCATCAGTCTGGGTCTGTTGCGTCTGGTAGGTATCGGTGCGGACGAGCTATGTGCAGAGGAATGACTCGGCGTGCGCGAGCAATAATTCCTGAGTCAATCACACACGTTAGCTATTGACACCTGCAAAATAGAAGACAAGTTATTATGACTCACGCATGCATGCAATGTCTATCCGTATAAGGAACATTCTGCCCTTTGATTCTGGCTTCATCGAGACGGATAATAATTTGACAATAACATTCTGACATCAGGATGTCTCTCAACCAGAATCTCAATCGAGAATGTACCCTCCATATGGATAAACATGAGTTAGATGCGGATGAATGCAAAATGGGAATGATGTGGATGCATGAATGCAAGTCACAGTGCCATCCTCCAAGTCATCTGAACATCAACTGTACTGAAGCTCCGGTCTCTGAACTGATCACAACCATATGAGGGAATAAATAACCACAACTCCAACTCAGGGTTCCGAAATAAACGGAACGGAAGATACATCACCATCATCACAAGAAATCCACTGAACGGATAACCACAAGATCCTCTGAACAAGTACCCTCAAATTCAACCCGGGGATCCGAAATAAACGGAACCCGCTGATAAAAACCACGGACAGCATTCCGGCGTATCGGAAATAAATATCCATAAATCCAACTGTACCAAAGTCACCATCACAGAATCACTGACAGAACCTGTACTGTAGGAATCAAACCCCTTCCCTCACAGGTGAAGTCTAATAAGCTCATCCTAAGGCGGATAATGGTCTCGACAATCGGACAAGATACTCAACGGGTTTGCCCTTTCGGGTGTGTCGTGCAGCTCTCGTAAGATCATCTAAACCAAAGATCCGGGAAAGAACGGTCACTGAAGTCAACAGCTCAAAAGAGATAACCCAACCAGAGTGGAATACTCTAAACGGAAGGGCTCTCTCAAAAGAACCTCGTCCGGTTGTGGTATGTCATGTCGCAACATCATGCTAATACCACATGTGAGGCAACATGAGACCACGCTAATCCTAGGTGTATACTCGGGCCTGGGTTTTAGCCCCACTCAGAACACCCACCCCCAAACCAAAGGAACACACCTGCACAGAATCCAGCACAGTGATAATATGATGCATGCAAACATATATGCAAATATATATAATTACAGTATAATAATCATAAATGCAATAAATAAAGCAGTAAAAGCAACCCAATCTACCCTAAAAACTACGCTAAAGAGCGCTAGGATTGACTCGCTTAGGGAAGTTGGACCAGCAAGAGGTCAACTTTTGTCCCCAGCAGAGTCGCCAGCTGTCGCAACGCGAAAAACAACCGGTGGAAAAAAAACAGGTTTACAGAGCCGCCACCGACGCTATTCATCCTATGACGGAAAGGAAGCGCAGGACTAACCTAAGAAAGGGAAAGGAACGGTCTTACGACCAGAGTTTGCAAGGCACGGGAGTCGGTTACGCAAGGGGAAGGTATTAGCACCCCTCACGTCCGCCGTACTCGACGGGATCCACGCTCAAAAGAATAGGAAAAGGTTGTTGACAAACTGCTCAAAGAAATTGCACAAACTGGAGTAATAAAATAGGTGAAAGAAGATGAAGGAAACGGACTCGGCAGGATGTCGCATCCTGGGCCTACGTAGTTTGTCAGAAACAAACATCAGAGTCAACGTAGTTCGGGGAAATGGGGAACATGCTTGCTAGGACATCACATCCTATGCCTACGTATCTTCTCTATCCAGAGGAAGAATCAGAGCACTCGTAGCTCGACTAACGCACGCCGAAACAAAACACCAAAAAGAGACGTTGAGACGTCAAAAGAAACACTCAAAAAGGAAACAGAATGCCAATACATGAACTTACATCTGACTCCAAACAAAAACCAAACAAAAGGAAACAGAATGCCAATACATGGACTTACATCCGACTCCAAACAACACAAAGGAAACAGAATTCCAATACATAGACTTATATCTGACTCCTAACAAACAAACATAAACAGGAAACAGAATGCCAATACATGGACTTATATCCGACTCCTAACAAAAGACACGCTAACCAGCAAGCACCAAAGAAAAAGGTTCTCCGTGCGAACCATAACAAAGTAACCAAACAACCAAAGATGAACCCCAAATGCGTGACAACCGTCACAAATGAACCCCAAAGATGATAACCATCATCACAAATGAACCCCGAGTGAGTGGCAACCGTCACAAATGAACCCCAAAGATGAACCCCATATGGCATAAACAAACCACACACACTGAACAAATGGTACTCACACCAAAGCCAACAAACAAAGGGTGAACACACACACAAAACAACAAAAGGGAAAGAAAAAGGTTGAACCAACACAGACTCAAAAAAGAAAAGGTTGCCCGGAGAGATCTCGCTCAATCTCCTGCCTACATATCTCATCTGGTATGAGAATCAGGGCGACGTAGTTCCCCTTAACAGGGGAGAAACACTCTCCTAACCAGAGACCAGGGAAACAACAAACTAATAGGGAGACTAAGACTCGAGCCTAAAAGTTGTCATGCAATCCAATAATCCCTAAGTTGAGGTCTCTAATCATGCATCTAACTCACACAGGAAGCAAGTCAGTTCAAACAGCAAATAAACACCAATCACAAGTGAACAAGCATCACACACTATATACATACAAGAGGCCCAAACAATGGGTAGGCTTTAGTCAAGAGGGGTCATATCAACCTCGACAAACAAGCCAAAACTATAGGGGTATGCTGAAGCTCTTAACCACTAACATTGAGAGTTAGGGTGAAGCTGATCAAATATGGTAATGAGGATTAGACCTCATGCTCTTAACCCTGGCCTGGGTGAGCTCAAATCAAAGAAAGCATGGGGATCCAGAAAGAGGGACCCTATTCCACTTGATTGACTCTATACAAAGATCTTGGGGTACATTGTTCAAGAGCACCAGCACGTAGTGCGAGCATAATGAACGACTCACTGAATAACAGGGGATTGATTGTTAATCCCTTCTATCTGTCAATTTCCTCTCTTGGAGGTCTTATCAAGTAGCACATGCCTCATCATGGAGGCCTTTGGCACAAATGTAAACAAACACAATCAGAGCCTCATAAGGAGGACTTCAGCCAAATGCCTGCCAAAAAAGTGACAGGACTTCCAGACTACATGGAGTAAGAAGGCTAAACTACCTCAGTGGTGTATCAACCACACTCCAAAGCTTAAGCAAAAGCTAGCAAGCCACTAATGTACCTGTACAAAAGCTAACCAGTTAGTATCTCAATCAGAAAACCAACAGACAACAGTGGAACCATTCAACAGTTTTACACAATGCAAGGCACAAATGCAAGCACTCAAATGAGTTCATCACATCAATTGACCTACAAAACAGCAAGGGTTAGTAATCAAAGCAATTTTCATCTCAAATAATGAGACCACACCAACCATCAAAGCTAAATGCTCAAACCTGAAACACAAAGCACAATTAGTATGTATACAAATTACTAGTACAAAGACTAGATTCAAAAGCAAGTCAAATGACCAAAATAAAATTCAATCTTTTGCACAAATCATAATCAATCAAACCATAAGATTTCCACAAAAGGACCAGCATGAATTCATAATGCAAATGCTTCAAACAATTCATGTCATGCCAAGGCAAACAATGTGCACAAATTTGGACATCCAAATTAGAAAATCTAAATCAAAACAGAAAAACATCCAATGGCTATGAAATGTTTTATGCAAGCTACTCATGTTATGAACTAACATCATGCAAAAAATTAAATCCAGAAGAGCTCAAATGGCAGGTAAACAAAAATGCACAAATGCAAGGCACAAAATGTGACACAAATTGTCACACTACATGTTCATGTGTCAAAAAACAGTGATGGCATATGATAAAAATTCCAAACCAAAGTTCAAAAATCATATCACATATGAAGATCAAGCACACCAAATTTCAGATCAATTGGATCAAAGATGAGCATTTCACAAAGCATTTATCATGACATATCAATTTGGCACATGGTTCAAACAAAAATTACAAGAAAAAAATCCAGATGCAAACAAATCATGGAAATAATCCTATAAAAACTAGACATCAAAACAAACAAGTGAAAAAAAATTGGGATCAATTTGAAGCATTCTACTATTTTTTATGATTTTTTAAAGTTGAAGGAATAAAATGAAATAAACATGGAATAATGGAGGGAAAATGAGAATTCAAATAAAGTCAGCCATATGCACCAACAGGGATCGAACACACGCAAGGACAGTCAAGGAGCGCTCATTGAAACGTTGCGTTTCACTAAAACGCGTGGCGCACACATCAGCACGGTCAAAGCACAAGTGGCCAGTCAAATGCACCATAGCCAATGAAACAGCCAAGCAAGCGCACAGTCAACGTACACGGAGGACGCCACACACGCAAACCCTAACGCACAGAACCAGACGCCGGAACAGTGTTTCCGGTCGTCTTCTCCGGTTGGATTCCGACGGAGCATCATAATTTTTTTCCAGAAATCATCGTGCCATATACCATTGGAAAGCTCTCCTCACGTAGATCATGAATATCACATTAAAACAACCTAAAACCTCATGGATTCTACGGATCGAAGCAAAACATTTTGGATCTCAAAACTTTAATTCAACATATCAAGCTCATTTTTCATACGTTTTCAAAACTAAACATATCAGTGAGCTCAACATAACAAGATCTACACAATCATGGCAAGAAATTGGCAAAAGGAGATGGTCGAATTTCAACTTACTTGAAATGGCAGTGGATGAATTCGCGTGTTCAAGCTTCCAAACTATCCGGATCAACTTCCTGAACCTTGCTTTAAAGCTTTGTGCACAAAGAAATGCTTGAAAACTCCTAGATCTGATTCAATTCCAGGCTTCCATTTCCATGCTCATGCACTTGTGTAGCTCGATTTCTTGCTCAATTCTTCAAACCAGTGGTTGGTTCTTACTCAGTGATGCTCCATGATCATGATTATGCAAAGAAAATGAAGGTTTATGTGAAGAAAATTGAAAATCAAAGTGAGAGAATTTTGGAGGGAAATTGAGATTTTGGATCTGAAAAGTTAGTTATGAGCAAAAACAGTTAGGGTTTGGCTTTTATATGATTCACTAATGATGTTGTAATCAAAATTAACCATTTGCTAATCATGTTTAGTGAGTTTTTAATCCATTTGCAAAAAATGATAAGTGAACCAATATGGCCATGTTACACGTCCAAATTCCCATGCAAAGCCTTGAAATCACTTAAAAACAACCAATAATCATGATGGGAGTGGTATTTTGTTTGTAGCATCAACCAAATTTGAATTATCAAAATTCCCTCCAAAATGCACATGTGTGAACAAATGATCATATGAGCTTCTTCCATGCATGGCAAGGCTTGATCTGGAAAGTATTGGTCATGACAAGCATTTTGCATAAAGGATGGACCAATTTGGAGTTTTGAATCAAAAGTTATGCCACTTTGAAATTTCATGTATACTTTGTGATCATTTGGCCATAACTTCTCAACCACTCATCAGATGATCATGAAATATGACGTTTTGAAAAGGGGAGACAAAGATATACAACTTTCATGTTCACCAAAAATCCATTTGAAGCTTCTTTGATGTTGAAAAGTCAAGTTGAATGTGGATCAGAAACTTGCCATTTTTGGAAACTTGAAATTACAGGTCACTTTCCATTTTTGGAAACTTTTGCCATGACTTCAAAATCTTCAAGATAGAGGTTTAAAATGACAAATGGACCTCTTTTGAACATGATTGAAGTGTTGAAACTCATTTCCCCACCTCATAGCCCTCAGTTGACTGCACAGTTGACTTTTTGGTCCTCAGATGACCTTGAAATGCCCTGATCAGCTTGAGCCTCTACCACTTGAGGGAATTGCTCAAAAATGAAACCCTAGCTCATGTAAGCTCCTTATGATAACCATGTGATCTTCATCCCCAAGAAAATACTTCATCTCCTTGAGAAACCCTAGCTGGAAGAATGTCATTGATTAGGGTTGACCAGAGGTCAGAACCCTAATCCAAAGGAACTTGAGGGTGCACTCTGAAACCCTTGGTGATGAAAGAACCATGATGATGATAATATATCCTTGCAAACAAGATGATGCTCATAATCTTTGAAGAATCAAGAAACCCTAACTGAAGTGCAAACCCTCAGATGATTGATCATCAATTCATAGAGACCCTCAGGCTTGAATCATGTAACTTCTCCATCTTTGAAAAGTCTCTGGAAGATGACCTTCTTATTTCAGATGATATGCAAAATGCAATGCCTAATGCCCTAAAATATGAAATGCAATGTGTCAAACTAATCTCAAGAGAGGAGGGCAAATTTTGAGGTGTTACAAAAGAGAATACATAAACAAATAGGAATAGCTACTACCTCCAATCTTGACAAAATGGGGTTTAGCTCCTCATCATCATTTTGGACAGCAAAATGCAATAGCAAAATAAACTCTATTTTTCTTCTACAATGTGTGAATCTATGAATCAATCTTTCTATCTTTTTCATTCTGTTTTCTTAAAGAGTTTAACCTTTCCTAAAATGTTCATTTTCATCAAAAACTGAAAAGCACTCTAAAAAAAGATACAAAACTGTCACACTACAGTTGGCTTGAAAACAGAACACTTGGCCCAAACAAACAGCTTGCTGGTTTCGCAAGGTTCGCGGCGCCATCCCTGGCCGCGGCGCGAACTGAAGCAAATTCAGCTTGCTTGCCATGCAAGCTTCATTCAACAATTCTCCCAAGTTTTATTCTTCCAACTTATGCTTCCAAATTGCCATTGAAACTTCTTCCAAATTGTGCTTATGCACTCCAATGCTCTCTTGTCCAAAAACTCTACAAAACTAACAAATACGTGAAATATCTACTTAAAACATAATCACTTAAACTAAATTGCATTTATAAAAAATTGTGAGGATAAAAGTGTGTAATTCAATCAGAAAATGGTAAAAGGGACCAATAAAATTATATGAAAAGTAGTACTAATTGGTCCCTAATAGTAGGCACGAGACCGAAGGTCTTGTCAAACACAAAAATATAATTAACGAATTCTTTTCTCATCCCCCCATTATATTTGTTTGTAAACATCACTTTGTACAAAATACATATGCACACAAAAAGGGCTCCCTAGGAGTACCTAGGACACTTTGGGTGCTAACACCTTCCCTCTGTGTAACCAACCCTCTTACCTATGATCTCTGAGTTTTATTAGTTTTTATTTGAAAATTTCTTATTTGGGTTTTGTTCGCATTTTCCCTTTTCCCTTGGAAACAATAAAATCGCGGTGGCGACTCTTGTTAATCGATCTTTAGCTTATAAATAGCTTAATGATCATGAATTTCCCGCTACAGAAATTAAGTGGCGACTCTGCTGGGGAGTAGTCTCCAGTGGGTTTAGCCTACTTTTTATGTGAATATATTTGTATATATGTGATGTTTGTATATATGTATGTGTGATATAATATGCTTTTTGTTCTTGGTGATCTCTGAGTGGTGAGATAAGTTCTAACCCGAACTTGAGTGCAATTAATATAGGAGGATGGTATAGTCATGTTCGACTTGTGTGGAGTAGTCCTTAACAAGTTGGCTTGAGATTCATCTGCTCAGTGGAGACTCCTTTGGATTTGGAAATGTCACACAAGTATTTATGGTTAGACATGACTATTTCTAATTGGGTCTGAGAAGCTAAGGACCTTAGAACACCTAACCCATCTTGGCCTATTTAGGACGTAGTGCGGAAACTGTTCAAGTGTAGACTTGATAACAGTTGTTACGCGATACTACACTCATACGAGTTTCTCTTGAGAATATTATGGGTCAATGAGTCAGTCATCTTAACCTATAATATCCTTTAGATGGAATTAAGATTCTGGGAACTTTTTAGAACATGATCTATAGGTTTTATCCTTAGTTCACTCCTTTGGGATGGTTCTTACCCAGACTCCATGCCCGTGCCTTGCAACAAACCCTTAATTCTTGGTTGATCCAATCAAGTCTTGTAGATATCAATGGAACTTGGGTGTTGATAAGGTGTAAACCATAATCCACCAAAATGGATGATTGATCTTGACAATGACTTGATTCTTCCCTTGACCTTTGTTTGCCTTGTGTGTGATCCCTTACTTGTGATTGTTGCAGTCATGCATTTCATGCGCATCATAACATTCATCACACAAAATTTCAAGGAACTAAGGTGTCATTTACAAATATTTTCAGACCATGGATTGCGGACGAAGGAACACTAAGAAGTACAGTTTCAGATGTCCCGACTTGAAAGAGTTAAGAAAGCTAGCATCTTTTGTATTAGATCCCTTAGACTTCAAACAACGTCATGGAAAGCTTATGTCCATCTTGTCTGCTGATGTAGTGGAAGGACTCTTGAGTGTATTGGTGCAGTTCTATGATCCTCTCTACCATTGCTTCACTTTCCCAGATTTTCAGCTTGTGCCTGCCTTGGAGGATTATTCTCATCTTTTGAGGATACCTGTTTCTAGTAGAGTACCCTTTAGTGGATTGGAGGAGATTCCCCGATCTAGTATTATTTGGATTGCCATTTGTTTTCCTCATCAAGGAAGCTACCACTTTTGCTCAAGCTGGTAGTGTGGATGCTTTTGAAGTTATCTTTGTATTGCTCATTTATGGATTAGCTTTGTTCCCTAACATTGAAGGTTTTGTTGATGTTAACGCCATTAGACTTTTATTGATTGGGAATCCTATGCCTACTTTATTGGGTGATATATATTTCTCTTTGCATCTAAGGAATTCTAAGGGTAGTGGAACGATTGTTTGTTGTACTCCTCTTCTGTACAAGTGGTTTATTTCACACTTGCCTCAGACGCCTGCTTTTGTGCAGAATAAACAATGTCTAAGGTGGTCTCAGAGACTTATGTCTCTCACTAATGATGATATAGTTTGGTATGATCCGTCCTTAAGTAGTGTGGAGATTATTGATAATTGTGGTGAATTCTCTAATGTGCCTCTCATTGGCACACAAGGAGGAATTAACTACTACCCTGCTTTGGCCCGTCGTCAACTTGGGTTCCCCTTGAGAGACAAACCTAATAACATGTTGTTAGAAGGTCTTTACCCTCTTGATAGAAAAAACCTTCTAACAAAGTGTTATTAGGTTTGTCTCTCAAGGGGAACCCAAGTTGTCGACGAGCCAAAGCGGGATTGTAGTTAATTCCTCCTTGTGTACTAATGAGAGGTACATTAGAGAATTCACCACAACTGTCAATAATATCCAAGTTATTCAATAAAGAATCATACCAAATAATATCATCATTAGTGAGGCACATAAGTCTCTAAGATCACCGCAGACATTGTTTGTTCTCCACAAAAGCAAGTATCTGAGGCAAGTGCGAAATAAACCACTTGTACAGAAGAGGGACACAACAGACAATCGTTCCACCACCTTTAGAATTCCTTAGATGCAAAGAGAAGTACATATCGCCCAATAAAGTAGGCACAAGATTCCCAATCAAGAAAATTCTAATGGCGTTAACATCAACGAAATCATCAATGTTAGGGAACAAAGCTAATCCATGGATGAGCAACATGAAGATAGCTTCAAAAGCATTCACACTACTGGCTTGAGCAAAGGCAGTAGCTTCCTTGATGAGGAAATCAGAAGGCAACCCAAACAATCCTCCTTTCTTCATCCAATGAGCCTCTATCTCAGACTTCTTCAAGTGAAGAGATTCGGCAATAAAATGAGATCTGGGAATCTCTTCCAATCCATTAAAGGGAACTTCTTTAGAAACAGGTATTCCCAAGAGATGGGCATACTCTTCCAACATAGGCACTAGCTGATAATCGGGAAAAGTGAAGCAATGAGGGTCTCAAACCCTAGATGTGAACATGATGGATCAATGGTGATCATGCCCTACCTACAAAAGAGTTAGGCAAATACAAAGACATATTTTTGGTATTTTGGTTAGTAAAATGATAATATACAAGTATGATATAATCACACGATGCTTGGTGATCTCTCTCAAAACAAACCCAATGAAAGATGGGTAGGGAGTATGCCAAGGTATGATCCTAATGCTAATGCGTATGATGAGATTGCATGAGGGATCTTAGGGTCAAAATTGGGGTCTTACGGACATTAGTAACTCTAAAAGGGTCTCCACTAAGTAGATGGATCCCAAGCCAACTTATTAAGGACTACTCCACATAAGTCGAACATGACTATACCATCCTCTTATCTTAATTACACTCAAGTTTGGGTTAGAACTTATCTCACCACTCAAAGATCACAAAGCATAACAAGCAAATTATATCACACAAACAAACATCGGTTATACAAATATATACACATAAAAAAGTAGGTTAAACCCACTGAGGACTACTCCCCGGCAGAGTCGCCACTTTATTTCTGTAGCGGTAAATTCATGACCATTAAGCTATCGATAAACTTAACGTCAATAAAACCAGAGTCACCTCCGCGGTTTTATTGTTTCCAAAGGAAAAGGGAAAAGTATGAACAAAATCCAAAGATAAGAAGTTTTCAAATCAAAACTAATAAAATGCCAGAGATTATAGGTAAAATGGTTGGTTACACAGAGGGAAGGTGTTATCACCGAAAGTGTCCTAGGTACTCATAGAGAGCCCTTTTTTAAGTGTGTATGTGTTTTTGGTATAAAATATGTTTGAAACAAATGGAGTGTGGGGATGATAAAAGACTTCATTAATTATATTTTTGTGTTTGACAAGACCTTCAGACTTGTGCCTACGAACCAACATAAAAATGAGGGATCAAAACCTCGAAGTTCGTGGTATCAATTTCAAAATGAGTGGGTTGCTTTTAATCAAAAGTTTAAGTTTAAAAGAGGCACAAAGGTCCCACAGGTTTGAATGAGTGTTAGTTCTTTTTGTCTTTTGAAATTTTAAGTCAATATGGTTAAGTTCATTTACAAGTTTGATTAAGAAAAGAGTTTTAAAATGCAATGGCATAAGGCCAAAGTTTCTATTTTGAAATATGGTCTAAGTTTTGAAATCACAAGAAAAGAATATTCTTAAAAACGGGGGGGGGGGGGGGGGGGGGGGGATTTTGAAATTTAAGAAGTGGGAGGAGATGAAGAGACTAATTCTAAGCATAAATTAAAAGTTAAGAGTTGAAAAGATCTGACAAATGAGATGCAATCCAACAGACAAGAATGTCATATAGAAAACCCATTTTCCCTTTGGACTTTGAATCAAGAAAATATCCACAAGCAATTAGCAATATGAAGAGCAATACATCAAATAAAGATGGCCACATCCAAGCAAGCAAATTCATAGCTAGCAGTCTTCTTTGTCTCCTCGTGTATTAGATGAAATGCTCCTTGATTAACTCAGAATAAGGCATTAGACATGAGATCAAAATAACAGTTGCATTAAGACCATGTAGCAGACGAATTCAAGTGAATCCAATACTTATATCAGATTAAAACTCAAATTAAAATAATTTGGTCTCAGAAATGATGGCATTGGCCAAGTCCTTTTGCATATGGAATGTTGCCTAATCCTAAGTCCAAGATTTCATATTAAACCCAACAGTCCACACAAATATTTTTTAGGGTTTTTGTTGTTTGTTAGGTATTTCAAGGTCCTAAGACCACAAGCACAAACAAAATACACAAACAAAATATAAGGCTCAAATGAGCAAAGTGAAAACGACATAAACATAAACAAGTTTAATGGTATGTGAATGACAATGAATGGTAAATGACTAGAAACTAAATTGCATAAAGTAAATGACTTGAAAGTAAAGAAATATTAATAAAAAGTTAGTCAAATGTTAGTTAGTTATATGTTAGTGATGTTTTGCTTTTCAATTGATTAAGTCATTCTTTGGAGTACACTCAACCATCTATTCGCAAGCATAGATTCTTGAACCAAGACATCTCCCAAAGGAAGGAAAAAAGGCCAAGTTTCCATACCATACCATGAAAGATGGGATACTTACAATCTCACTTACTAGAATGTTATGCCTTTAGGGTCAAATTTAGCTATATGTTAAGCAATCGTAATTGGAATTATGTAGAAGTCACAACTATCTGAGGCCGGACAATAAAAATTTAGGTGTTAATGCATGTTAAAGATTTGGTAAAATGAACTAAACTCCTAAAACATACCACACACTACAAGAAAAGATCACAAGGGATGGACCTATCTCATCCTTACTTGTATTGGTTCATCTGACACAAGGTCATTGATGAACCAATTAGCCTTAGGATATTGAGACTTCATTGGTCAATTAAAGGGATGGGAAAGAATGGGATTGAAGATGAAGAGGGAGGGGATATGAGAGAAACACAAATTGGTCATGGGAGGAATTTCATCAAATTAAAATCATTCATTCATTTTGGGAGATGAAATGTACATTTCATCAATCCCCTAAATCCAATAATTTTAGCTCAACAAAAGTCAAATCAACCTTGACAAAGGTCCAAACACATAGTCAAACATCACAAGTCAATAAAAATGGCTCAACATAATTTTTACATGATTAATCAATTAAAAATCAAATTAAAAATGCATTTAAATTCAATTTAATTTGTTCAAAACCTAAAATATCTTCAAAACACCAAATAAATGGGCAAGATATTTATCCTAGGTAAAACAAGGTCAAAGGGTCTTACACAAAAAAATTCATGATTTTTGAAAAGCCAGAAGTATTTTTAAACAATTAAAAATATGCACAAAAACAATTAATTCATGAAAAATATCAAAATTAATCCAAAAAATAATTTTAATTCAGAAAATGAAAAGGGAAAATATTTAAAGATTTTTGGTGAAAGTCCCATATTTTTTGGATTAAAAATGAAATTAATCTGAATTAAACAAAATAATCTAATTAAAATATAAAATCAGAAATTAAATAAAATGAGAAAAAACAAGGGCCATCAGATCTCCTTCATTAAATGAGGTGGTAGATCTGATGGTCACACGCACGCGTTCCACCATGCACCCAAGTCAACTTAATGTACACGTGGTAATGCAAACCAATGGTCCAGATTATCACATCCAAACATGACCAGATGGCCAGGAGGTGTGCCAACACACCACCGGAGCTAGGGCTCCGGTCATCTTCTCCGGTGACCTCCACCGGATTGGTCCAACTTCATTTCAATGGATAATGACAAACAAGGACACTATTTCAAAGAGAAAATGCTCAGGATCACGAATCTGACCTCAATTTTCTCCAATTCCAAGTATATAAAAAGATACAGGGATTTAAATTTTGAGGATCATGAACTGAGTTTCTTCAATTTGACATCAAAGCATTCTCAATCTTCTTGCCTACATTGGTAGGACTTCAGCCACCCAAAAATCACAAAGAATGGTGAAGAATTGAGGGAGAATCGAAGAGATGAAAATTCTGAAAAATTACCTTCAAGGGAGCTTCAACCTTGCTTGATCTTGATTCCAATTGTGTTTGGCTTTGTTTCAGAAGCTTGTAGGAAGTGATTAAGATCAGAAAATGGCCTGGACTCTTGGAGTTTCAATCTCAAAACAGAATGAGATTTGAATCTCGATTTTCAAATAAAAACCTTCAAGATTATCCTTTAATGGTGAGGGTTTAGATTGCAGGTTCAAAGCATGGGCATAAGGTCCTCAATTTTGAGCATGGGGGTTTTATTTATAGGCCATGAGATTCATTTCCACACACTTCCAAATTTTTCCAAATTTAGCAATTCACCTTGCATGCTTGCATAGGTGTGTGATATGCCCGTCAAGTGATGCTATGAGGTCCAAAAATGCTTGAGGATCATGCTAAAATCATGTCATGTGGCCATGCATTTGTGAATTTAATTCGATCATGAAATTCTTCCAAACGGTACCTCAGATTGCACCCATGCACAAGTCCTTCATTCTTTGGCCAAATGAGATAATCTTGGAATTTTTGGAAAGGTGAGATCAAGGGGAACAACTTTCATGTTGAAATT
Source organism: Lathyrus oleraceus (assembly GCF_024323335.1). Lineage (NCBI taxonomy): Eukaryota > Viridiplantae > Streptophyta > Magnoliopsida > Fabales > Fabaceae > Lathyrus > Lathyrus oleraceus. The sequence goes on along the minus strand of NC_066579.1, from coordinate 33,104,297 downwards.
TTTTTCATTTGAAGCTTGGATCATGATTAAGTCTGAGGTGGAAGTTTTGAAAATCAAACATCTTTGAAATTTTCTAAGTACCAAGTCAAATGTTCACTTCTTCCACCTTGAATAACCTTTTCTATGGACTTCAAATGGAAAAAGTTCCTTCATAAAAGTTATAGTTCTTTCAATCCTATTAAATTTGGTCACAAATTTGACATCATTTGGATTTAGCATGAAGGAGTTACGAATTTTAGAAGTTGAGGAAAATCACTTGTTCAATGGTAATGGTCCAAAATGACGAATAATGTTTCCTCTTGGCACATGCATTTGAAAGTTGAATTTGAACTTCCTCCAAATATAAAAGTTGAATTATACACCTCTAATTTGATCATGGAATTTTAATTGCTTTAATATCATAAAAATTGAGCAAGTTATGGTCTTGGGAAGTTGACCTCCTAACTAGGATTCAGACAAAATGACCTATAATCTTTCACCATACAACATGACTTTCCAAGCAAAGTTATCTCTTTACTTAAACATGAAAGTTATTTGGAATGTCATTGTGAGTAACTTTTATCTTGGAATAATTTTCATATGACAAAACTTGTAGGTGGTAGGGTCTAGGGAACCCCAGTTTTGACCAATTGACTTTCTCTGGTCAACCACTATGAACCACCTTGCTATCTTGATATTATCTTGACTTTTGGGACTCATGGAGGATAAAATATCCATAATATGATGTAATATGAAGTATCCCTTTAAATATTTGATCAATTGTTGAAGAAACTTGTTGAGGAAGTTATACAAGATACCCAGATGAATTAGAGCTTCCAAGGCAAACAAGCTTCAAACTCTTGATGAATTCTTGATCAAAATGATATGTGAATATCATAGGGACCCATATATAATTTCTAGAGCCAATGTGAACCATCTCTTGATTGATCTCCTTGCACTGAGGGACTTAAACCCTAGATATGAGCTTGATGAAGCACAGGTGAGCACACACACACTACCTACAAAAGAGTTAAACTATACATTGACATATTTTTTGTATTTTGGTTAGTAAATAATGAAAAACAAATTATGATACAATCAAAAGTGTGCTTGGTGATCTCTCATAATGCAAACCCAATGAATGAGGGTTAACGAGGATGCCAAGGTGTGATCCCAAAGCCAATGCATATGATGAGATAGCATGAGGGATCTTAGGGTCAAATTGGGGTCTTACATCTGAATCAAATGACTTCACTGGGGAGGATTTCTTTTTATAACAGTCTCTCCAACATCAGATTGCAAGAGAGGTAAAATCCCTAATGAATCTCTGCCAGCATCTCTATCTTGTTGAGATCAGTCGAGTATCTGATTATACTATGTTATCAATCTCATACCCTTTGTGCTTGTTTTGTCAGCACAATCATACACATGTTCATTGCATCATGATGTTTATTTTCTAATTTTACATTTCTCGATGCTTCCTCACCATTCTCTGGAACTTTTGTCCCCATAGAGTGTCGACCTTAAGAAGAAAAAATGTTTATCCTCTCTTATTCCCCACCGAGTTTGATCCTCGTGGAATATTTTATTTCATTTTTCTCCTCCAGTTTATTATCTGGATGGAATCAATCTCCAATTGAGTTCATGCCCTCATTGGATTGAGTCCTCTTTGACTGTTTCTCTCTAGTTTATTCTTGGTCTGAACTTTAGTCCCCCTTTGATTGGTTACCTTTGTTAAGTTACCACTTGGTTGGTAGTCGATAATCATACCCTCGAGCTTATTACCTTTGTTAAGCTATCACTCGATTGATAATAGATAATAGTTCCTTTTACCTTTGATTGGTTACCTTTGTTAAGTTACCACTTGAATGGTAGTTGGTAATCGCTCCCTCGAGCTTATTACCTTTGTTAAGCTATCACTCGACTGATAGTAGGTAATAGTTCCTTTTACCTCTGATTGGTTACCTTTGTTAAGCTGTCACTTGGCTTGTAGCTGGTAATCATTATGTTTTAGCTTATTACCTTTGTTAAGCTATCATTCGGTTGATAGTTAGGTAATATTCTCTTCCTATTGGAGTTAGGGTTTTTTCCCTATTGATGATTGCTTTTCCTCGGAAAAGTCTTACTTTGTTAAGCCTTCCCTATTGTGTCTTTAACTCGTTTTCCAACCATTGCATCGGGTATTTTCGAGCACTTCCTTTCCCCCCCTACGGAACTTTGTCTGTCCCCAGCGGGGTACCACCTTTGGACTCTGTCTTTCCCTTGCAGAATTTCAGTCTTCTCTTTTCTCTATTAGTTCTTTGTCTCTCGTGGCGCTATATTCCACACATAGATTCTTTTTTGCATTCATATCATATCATAAACATCTTGCAGTATCTTAGGGCCAAAAATTGGGTCTTTAATATTAAAGTTAATCCAATCTTGTCAAGACGAAATCAACCTTCATATCTCCAAATTGAAGAAACTTAAATAGAGGCATTTTTCATACCCTAATTTTAACCATAAGATCCCATATCTCATTTGCATCTTTTGCATACAAGCAAGGTAATATCTTGGTCCTCCCCCTACTCATCTTTGGGTTTGCTTTTTGTAGGGATCACCAAGCACCTCTTTATTTATCTTTGTGTTTATTTGATTCATTCCTTATCTAATCACTAATCAAAATACCAAAAATATGTCTTGTTCTATTAAGTTTATTGTCCAAGGTAGGACTCCTCAAGTGAAAAGTATCTCAAAGTTTGGTGGTTTACTTCTCAAGAAAAGTCAAAGATTCATGTGTTTTTTCCATGCCTTATTTAACAAGAAACTTTAAGCTTTGAGTAATATAATCAAGAGGCCATGAAGGACACCTTATCTTTAGTTCATGTGATCACCCATGTGCTTTGAAATGCAAGGAAAGTCCAAGTGCATAAGCTTGTCCCAAAGGGTTTGACCTAAAAGTCAACATTTTTTAGTCAAAGTTCCAAGGATCATAACTTCTTCAAATCTCAACATTTTTTAGTTCCCCTTTTTGCATATGACTCTTCTAAACATCATATACAACTTTTCTTTACATCACAAGATCCAATTATGCTTGAAGGATCATCAAAATTTTGGAGACATTATAGGACAATGCCGCTGGCCAACTTTCAAAGATCATAACTTCTTCAATGCCATTAGTGGACATTTTCCAACTTTCAAAGATCATGACTTCTTCAATTTTCAACATATGGAGCTGATTCGTTTTGAACAATACCATTGGTGATACAATCTACAAGTTTGCTTCAAGGACCAAGGTCAAATTATGATTGGAAGACCATTGAATTCATTTGGACATTATAGGTCATTTTCAGCCATGAAGCATTCAAATTTTTCTAAGTTATGGAACCAGTATTTTATACCAACTTCAACACACCATAACTTTGTGCTCAAACATCCAAATGTAACCTTTCTTGGCTCATTGTGATCTTGGCCATGATGTTAACATATAGCAAAAAGAATGGGATCATAAAGCCTTTTGAGTAAGATGCCCTATTGAGTTGAACATGGTGACTTAAAACTGAAGAAATCACCATTACCCTAAATTTGATCATGACTAAACTCAATTGCAAGAAAAATTAGCAAGTGTTTTGGTCCTAAACATGTTTAATCAAACCTCCAGAAGTTAATTGACACTTAAAATGCATCATTTGGTTGAGTTTTGATGGATTGCAAGTCACATTTTCCACATATTCGAAGCAAATTGGTTTTACATGAATTGAGCATCATTTGGCACGTATATGATCACCAATTTATTCCCTAAAAAATAGAGGAACTTTTTTCCTTCATTTGCAAGCTTTTGAGAGCCAAGATACCCCTGGTGCAACTTGAAGTTTTTCCAGAAAATTCAACTATCGTGTTTTGAGTTTCATCCTGTTTCAATCCATTTTCTTGATTTTATTAGCTCCATCGGCATCCTCTTAAGCTTTTGCAACAATTCCTAGGCTCTAAGACCTTCTGAAGTGTTCTAACTAGATCGAGCTTCGTCAATTTTTGATCACCATCTGGATAAGGTAGTTATGAGCATCATTTGAACTCAAACAAGTAACCATGATGTAGTCCTTCATTCTTTGATGATTTCTCCTAACTTATCTGGTGTTGATTGATAGTGTTCATCATTTAATTTTACTTTTCGTGTTTTTCTTGTTTCTAAAATTTCTTTGAAATTCTTTCTGCTCAGTTCACATAAATGAATTTGAAGCATAATGTTGAATTTGGGATGAGAAGAGCATCACAATGGTGGTGGTCTCGTGTCCTGAAGTTACCAAATGATGAAAATCCGGTGAGAGCTCACCAGAGAAGATGACCGGAGTATTTCTTAGGTGGTATGAGTTTGGACCACACACATTGGCATTTGAAATGTTTTTGATTGGTTAAATTCAAATTGGATCCTGTGTTTGGCTTGCAGCGCATTCCATCGTGTTTCTCACCATTTGTAGTGTTGGATCTGCATGGTTTTTTCTGATTTTAATTCTTTTTCTTTTATTATTTTAAATTTCTTTTTTTTTAATTTTTTTTTAGTAATTTCATTTTTTATCCAAAAGATACCAAAATAATTTATAAAATTCTCTTTTATTTTTCTTCATCTGATTTTTATTTTTCAACATTTTATTTCATTGATTTTCTAGTTTTCATGAATTTTCTATTTTCTATTTTATTTTAATTGGTTTAAAAATAATTTTATGCATTTTTTAATTCTGAAAATTGTATTGTATGTTTCTCACTTTATTTCCAACCTTCCATAACTTTCTTGGTCATTTATTTGGTGTTTTGAAGGACTTTGTGGATTTTCCATTTTATTTTCATTTTAAAAATCATATAAAAATATCTTTTATGCATTTTTATTTCATATTAATTGCATTTTTAATTTGTTTGACCTTGTGGATTTATGTTGGCCTTGGATCATGATGATTTTCACTTCAAGTCTCATCAAACTCAATGGATCTTAGGTGTTGATGGGTGAAAACCCTAATCCACCAAAATGGATGATTGATTTTGATGATGACTTTGATCAAATTTGTGATTCAATTTGGATGTGACTTCTTTTGTCCCCTTTTTCTTCTTCATCCCTTTCTTTTCTTTTGATCAATTGGATGGATTTGTGTTCATCTTATTCATGACGTGTGGATTGGTGCTTGATGAACTTTCATCATTTCAAATCTACCTTCTAAGTGATCATGAATCATTTAAGGTACTTTGGATTGATGCATAAGTTTGTTCTAGGTGTCATGAAATGTGGATCAAAGTAATGGACCATCCTCCTAGCCTTTGTGATTGATCATCCCCTTTCATTTTCTTTTCTTGTGTGGCATAACTTTAGAAGGATGAACTATATATCTTTTCTCTAGCATGTATTAACACAAACATTATTATTGACCGGCCTCAGATAGTTCTGACTTCTACATAAGTCCAATTACGATTTCTTAACATAGCGCTAAATTTATCCCAAAGGCAGTGACATTTTTATAAGTGATATTGTAAGTCTCCTATTCCTCATGGTATTGTGTGAAAATTCTGCTCCTTTTCCATTTGTGAGAGCTAGTGGCATACTCGTTGATTTTGTCCAAGTTGGATCCCTTCTTATAAATGATATATAAGGTTCATATTTTCATGTTTGTGAGTGGATAGTTGAGTGTTCTCCAAAAATGACCAAAACATCTTTTCATCTTTGATTACTAACATCATTTACTAATAATTTACTTGTATTAACTTTTACTTCAAAGTCATTTACCTTTACACCTTTAATTTTTATGTCATTTATCTTATATTTTGTGTTTAGAATTTCATATCATATTGTTCTATGATTATAATATTTTGTTCTTTGACCATTTAGATCTTTCTTTTGTTAATATTGTAAAGAAGACACTAACAAAAAACCTAAAAAAGGAGAAGCTGGTTACACCTAATTCATAGACCTGTGATTATATCCTTGGAATCTTTGTGGAGTTATGGACTTAGAATTAGGATGTTGACCTTTTCTTTGAGACTTATGACTTGAAATCCTATAATTCATTTGATACCCTTGACTTTGGATTTCTCTGTGAAGACTTGGCTTGATTGCCTCAGTTTCATCTGACACATGGATTACCATATGCTTATTTTTCTTGCTTGAGGCTTAATCCAAAGGAGGGAATTCTTGCTTGACTTATGTCATAAAGCTTGCTATCTCTTGGTTATATATTTCCTTCCTAGCTTTTAGTTTATGCTCTAGGATAGTCTCTTCTCCTCCCCCCTTCTTTAATCTTCAAAATCCTCCCTCTTTTTAAAAAAACCTTCTTGTTTTAATTTGAACCACTTTCTCAATAAACCTTGACTTTTGTCAAGTTATTTTCAATCATTTTTCTTAATAAATTCTAATTCATCTTAATCATATTTAGACCAATTTCAAAAGACTTAAAAATGTGCCTAACTCATTCAAACCATTTTTGTGCCCTTGTGCACTTTTCCTTTTAAAACTTTTCGCAAGGTATTAGACATGAGTCATTTTCATAGTTGAGTTATAATTCTACTATATCCATAGTATTGATGATAATTCTTTTCCATCTATGGGAGATAGTGACATACTTGTTGATCCTTATCCATATTTGAGCTCTTCTTATGATGGTGCAAAGTTCTCATACTTGTGGGTGACTAGTTGAATATTCTTCTTAAAATGATAAAATGTCTTTCTCATAAAAATGAATCAAAACAAACTCCTTTTGTTATTTTTACCACGAACTACGAGGTTTTGATCCTCCATTGCACTTTGTTGGTACGTAGGCATGAGAATTTAAAGGTCTTGGCAAACACCAAATCATAATAAAAAAATGCTTCTTTTCTCATCTCTCCAATATTTTAACAAGCAACACCTTTTGCAAATCAAAATGTTCATATTTTCAAATAGGTTCCCATGGAGTACCATGGATGTTTAGGATGCTAATACATTCCCTTTGCATAGCTAACCCCCGGACCCTTGTTCTCTTTTTTTTTCTAGTTTTATTTTAAAACTTCTTTGAGTTTTGTTCGTACTTTTTCCCTTCTCCTTTGAAAACAATAAAAGCGCAGTTGCGACTCTTGCTTTGCGAGTTAAGTTAATCAATAACTTAATCTTAAATTTTACCGCTACAGAGTTACCTCATTTTCAAGATTAGTGACAGTAGATAAAAGTTTCTCTTTTTCAGCCTGTAGTTGAGTTATGATTCTCTTTTGCTCTTCTCCTGTCTTACACACCTATTCACTTTTAACACAAAGTTCTTTGTAGGAAGAATCCAATTCTTCATAAGAGACATCCTCGTCACAAGAATCTTAATCAGATTCATATCTACTAGAGAAATCTGTAACATACTTAGCAATTTCGTCATCAGTTTCAGCTTCAGAATCATCAGACCATGAAATAGACGAGTCACTCTTTTGTTTCTTGAGATATGTGGGACATTATTATCTAATGTGACCAAACCCTCACATTCATGACGCGGGATACCTTTTCCTTGATTGGGCTTTTCTTCTATTCTTTCTTTTCTCTAAGAATAATTGTTCTTACTGATGTCGAATGACATGTTCTTGACATCAGGTTTTGACTTCCTATCCATTTTCTTCAACACCTTGTTGAATTTCCTCCCAAGAAGCACAATGGCATTATAAATTTCGTCATCAATATACAAGTCACATTGATCCTCTTCATCCTCAGTACTGGAGAAAAAAGTTATGCTTTTTTTTCTTCTTTTCAGATCTAACACTGATAGCCAATTCAAAAGTTTCAAGTGACTCGATAATCTCATCCACTCTAATGTTGCAAATGTCTTGGGCTTCTTCAATCGTTGTGGCCTTCATATCAAACTTCTTAGGCAACAATCTGAGAATTTTTCTAACCAACTTCTCTTTTGACATCTTCTCTCCCAAGGCACTAGATGAATTGGCAGTATCAAGAATACTCATTTGAAAATCATGAATACACTCATCATCTTTCATCTTGAGATTCTCAAATTTGGTGGTGAGTGTTGTACCCCTAAAGCTAGGGTTTACTTCTGGTTCAAGCCATAGAAATGTGGTATGGGTCATCATATGGAATCATTTGGGATAAAACCTAATTTCTTGATCTTGGGGACACGAATTCAAGGGGATCACAACTTGGCATTCATCTGGGTATCTGTAGCGGTAAATTCTTGACCATCAAATTCTAGATAAGCTTAACGTCAATAAAAACATAGTCGCCACCGCGCTTTTATTATTTTCAAAGGAAAAAGGAAAAGTACGAACAAAACCCAAAGATAAGTATTTTTGAAATTAAAACTAATAAAATGCCAGAGATTATAAGTAATGGGGTTGGTTACACAGAGGGAAGGTGTTAGCACCCAAAGTGTCATAGGTACTCCTAGAGAGTCCTTTTTTATGTGTGCATGTGTTTGATATAAAAGATGTTTGAGAAAAATAGAGTGTGAGGATGAGAAAAGAATTCATTGATTATATTTTTGTGTTTGATAAAACCTTCAGACTTGTGCCTACGTACCAACATAAAAATGAGGGATGAATACCTCGTAGTTCGTGATAAAAATTTCAAAGTTGGTGAATTGCTTTTAACAAAAGTTTAATAAGAAAAGGCTCAAAGGACCAAAAAATTGAATTAAGTTGTTAGTATTTTTTGTCTTTTGAAATTTAAGTCAATATGATTAAGTTTATTTACAAATTTGATTTAAGAAAGAGTTTGAAAATTCATTGGCATAAGGCCAAAGTTTCTAACCATTAAATAAAGTCTAAGTTTGAAATCACAAGTAAAGAAGGTTTTTGAAAAGGGGGAGAGATTTTGAAATTTAGGAAGTGGGAGGAGATAAAGAGACTATCCTAAGCACAAAATTAAAAGTTAAGAGTTAAAAAGATCTGACCAATGGGATGCAATCCAACATACAAGAATGTCATCTAGAAAACCCATTTTCCCTTTGGACTTTGAATCAAACAATAATCAAGGAACAATTAGCAATATCCAAACATCATGAAGATCAAGGCATCAAATAAAGATAGCCACATCCAAGCAAGCAACTCCAATAGCGAGCAATCTTCAGAACAAAGCATCAGACACAAGATCAAAATAACAATTAGCACTAAGACAAAATAGCAGATGAACTCAAACAAAGTCCAAGACTTGCATCAGATGAAGACTTAGTTCAAGCCATGACAAAATGAGCATCCATTTGAAATCAATCTTTAAACCATAAGCCGTTTCCATGTATATTCATTCATATGACCATCTAATTCCATACAATTTCATAAACCTACACATAACCATTATGATTTCCACCTAAGGATCAACTTCCATTTCTCTTTTTCCAAACCAACCATTTCAAATCCAATTCAAAATCATAGCATTCATCGTGGTAATCTCATGCATTCAATGTTCATTAAAATCAAATGATCATCCTTTAAGTTCTCCATCTATTAATTCCAAATCATTCAAGACAACCTTTCATGATAATGACATTCAATACAAATCAATGAAAATCAATGCATAGTGAATAATAATCCTTACTGTTTTTACACATTACATAAGAATACATTTGAAAGCCAATAAACTAACATTTAAGATTCCAAAAGCACTAACATCAACTGCATACTCCACTTTACTAGACCAAGCTTTTCCTCTTCTTCATGCTCGCCCGCCACCATTTCAATAGCAGCAATACTCTTTCAAATCAGCAAGTGAGATGGCACTTTGAGGTACCCGTTGCATTCAAACAGACCATGGTGATTACATAACGGCTCGGGTCCATCGCGCATCAACCTACCAAGTTCCTTCCTTCATGTAATAATGGGAAATTAACATGGTTCATGACAGTAAGGTGAAACTATGCATTCCAACACTACAGCCAGCAACACAATCTTCTTGCAACATAACCGTTGATCCAAGCAGCATCACATCAAAGCATAACAAAGTTTCCACAGCTAACAGGTTAATTAAAATGAGCGGCTCAGCACACCCTGCATCCTGCATTTTTTTCATGTTAATAGGTTCTGCATTCACAACACTACATTCATAGTATATATATCATATAATTGTTGGAATAAATTTAAATGTGTATGGGGAGTTCAAAAGTTTATTCTCTTGGGTAATCAAACTATCCTAGGGACCTGATAGTATTCATTACTGCATTTAATTACTTGTCCTTTCTTGTCTGGCCTTATCTCTATATAAGGACCAGACCTCTTTGTAAAACATTAAGACATTTGAATATAAGTGAAGATTGTAGAGAAAAGTCGGTTCCTCCTCCCTCCGTCCAAAACCATATATCTTGTGTCTTCAAATGGTGCATGGACTACCAGACGTGGAGTTCGATGAAAAATTCTGTGAAGACTGTGTTTTTGGCAAGCAAACCAGAACATCCTTTCAAAAGAAGGCAGAATATCAGGCAAAGCAAATTCTGGAACTAATCCACACTGACATATGTGGACCAATCACTCCAGAATCATTCAGTGGAAAGAAATACTTCATTTCTTTCATCGATGACTATTCGAGAAAGACTTGGGTGTATTTTCTGAAGGAGAAGTCTGAAGCATTCGAGACATTTAGAAAGTTTAAAGTGATGGTTGAAAATGCAACTGACAGACGCATCAAAGCGCTTCGATCAGACAGAGGAGGAGAATATACTTCGACAACATTCATGAAGTACTGTGAGGAACAAGGCATAAGAAGATTTCTGACCACAGCATACTCACCTCAACAAAATGGAGTAGCTGAGAGGAAGAATCGAACAGTGCTTGATATGGTTCGATCAATGCTGAAGAGCAAGAACATGTCGAAGGAATTTTGGGCAGAAGCTGTACAATGTGCAGTTTATGTCCAGAATAGATGTCCTCACTCGAAGCTTGGAGACATAACACCTCAAGAAGCCTGGAGTGGACAGAAGCCAACTGTGTCTCACTTTAGAATTTTTGGAAGCGTGGCTTATGCACATGTGCCTGATCAAAGGAGAACGAAGCTGGAGGATAAGAGTCAGAAGTATATACTTATTGGGTATGATGAGAAATCGAAAGGCTATAGGCTTTTCGACCCAATAAACAAAAAGGTGATTGTAAGCAGGGACGTTCGAGTAAATGAAGCAAGCAGATGGGACTGGAGCAGTTCGATTGAAGCTCTCGTCGAAGAAGAAGAAGCAGCACCAGTTGTTGTGCCAACAGACACTTCGATAGAACCTGAAGATTCCGATGATGAAAATGAGCCTTCACAATCCAGATTAAGAAGTCTGCAAGATTTGTATGAAAACACAGAAGAGGTACACCTTGTATGCTTGCTGGCAGATACTGAAGATGTGAGTTTCGAAGAAGCTATGAGAAATCGAAACTGGAAGAATGCAATGGATGAAGAAATCAAAGCCATCGAAAAGAACAATACTTGGGAACTAGCAGAGTTACCAAAAGGAAGTCAGACTATTGGCGTGAAGTGGGTATTTAAAAAGAAGATGAATGCTGAAGGCGAGATCGAAAGATACAAAGCAAGGCTGGTAGCGAAAGGCTATAAGCAGAAAGCAGGAATTGATTATGATGAAGTGTTTGCGCCTGTTGCCAGAATGGAAACTATTCGATTACTCATTTCACATGCAGCTCAATACAAATGGCCAATACATCAGATGGATGTCAAGTCAGCGTTCCTGAATGGTGTGCTCGAAGAAGAAGTGTACGTCGAACAGCCACCAGGATATATGAAGATCGAATGCGAAGGCAAAGTGCTGAGATTGAAGAAAGCACTCTATGGGCTGAAGCAAGCGCCAAGAGCGTGGAATACTCGAATAAACACGTACTTCAAAGAAAATGGCTTTCAGCAATGTCCTTATGAACATGCTGTATATGTAAAGAAGGCTGGAGAAAGATTGCTGCTTGTTGCCCTCTACGTCGATGACCTGATTTTTCTGGGCAACAACAAACAGTTAATTGAAGAATTCAAAAGAGAAATGACACAGGAATTCGAAATGACAGACTTAGGTCTGATGAAATATTTTCTTGGACTGGAGGTTCGACAAGAAGAAGATGGCATTTTTGTCTCTCAGGAAAAGTATGCCAAAGATATTCTGAAGAGGTTCAACATGGATAGCTGCAATCCAATCTCGACACCAATGGAACCTGGAGCAAAGCTTTCGAAATTTGATGGGGGAGAACGCGTCGAAGCGAACAAATTTCGAAGCTTGGTTGGAAGCCTCCGATACCTTACTTGCACAAGGCCTGACCTCTCACTAAGTGTGGGAATTGTGAGTCGATTCATGGAGGAACCAGTCTATGCTCACTGGAAAGCTTTAAAGAGAATTCTTCGATACGTCCAAGGAACTGTGTCACTTGGAATGTTTTATTCGAAGGCAGAAGAGTACAAGCTGACTGGATACTCAGATAGTGATTGGTGCGGAGATGTTGATGATCGAAAGAGCACCTCAGGCTATGTTTTCTTCATGGGAAACACTGCTTTCACATGGCTTTCGAGGAAGCAGCCAATTGTGACTCTCTCGACGTGTGAAGCTGAATACGTTGCAGCATCTTGGTGCGTGTGTCATGCAATTTGGCTGAGGAGATTGCTAAACAAAATAGAATCGAAGCAGGAAGACGCAACATTGATAAGAGTTGATAACAAATCTGCTATCGAACTGGCGAAGAATCCAGTAAATCACGAAAGGAGCAAGCACATTGACGTCCGCTTCCACTTCATTCGAGAACACGTGAAGGAAGGAAGCGTCGAACTAAAACATGTTGCAAGCAAGGACCAAGCAGCAGACATTTTGACCAAACCACTATCGAAGGAGCTGTTCGATAGAGGCAAGAAGATGTTGGGCATGATTGATCGGAAGAGCATTTAAATTTATGGGGGAGTTTTGTTGGAATAAATTTAAATGTGTATGGGGAGTTCAAAAGTTTATTCTCTTGGGTAATCAAACTATCCTAGGGACCTGATAGTATTCATTACTGCATTTAATTACTTGTCCTTTCTTGTCTGGCCTTATCTCTATATAAGGACCAGACCTCTTTGTAAAACATTAAGACATTTGAATATAAGTGAAGATTGTAGAGAAAAGTCTGTTCCTCCTCCCTCCGGCCAAAACCATATATCTTGTGTCTTCAATAATGTATTGGCAAACAAAAAAACATGGGCCGTCATCTTCATTTCAGCATACAGTAATGGTATACTCTCTGGAACTAAACAAGGGGTGTTAAAACAGAGAAGTTCTGTATTAGGTAATGATATAGGATCTTTCGGTCGTACACGTCGAATCCGTCACAAGCCTAATCCTATACCCTCTACCCATTGCTGGTTGTGGGGATGGTAGTAATACCGCTTAGCAACCGTCATCTTTCATGCAGAAGCCTATTCTGTCGGTTGGAGTTAATTACAGTCATAACAAAATCGGTCGGCAACTTAGCATCATGGCCATGAAAAAGCACCAAACAGTCCTACAAATGTTCCAGCATGCAGGTTAATGAGGAACGATACTTTTAAGCTCTAAGCAGGATCCTGGAATTGTGAAAAATAGACAACATACATGCCCTCACTAGTTGGATCTGACTTGGAGGCGAACCAAGAAAAACGTATTGTTGGCATAGTCATGAAGCTCGAAGCTAGCACATCATTATTCCTGAAGCATAAAGAAGATTATTTTGATAATGCCTAACAGTTGTCAACGGAATCTATGCATGAACATAACCTTACAATGCTCGCTGTATGTTACGGTTTCGGTTTGCTTAGACTTTGAAACAATTATATCAGAATTGGACATGAAACCAAGCCTCCCAAAAAGAGAAGAGGGGAATATATGATGCAGTTCGGAAAAGAAGAAATTGAATTAATTCGGACGCATTTGTCAGTAGCTTTCGATAGAACATCAGTTGATGCTCTCAACACGGCACGAGCAAGATCCGGTCTATTATGGAAACCAAAATTCTGCACTGCCCAAAGGATGGACCGCGCAGTTCTCAAATTATACCCTACTGATTTCCATGGAAGCGTAACAGACCTGCAACACCAGCAGTACCAGTTAGGGCTTCACAATAAGCATCAATACATAACCAAATGCGATGCCATAATAATTTAAGCATGTCAGGTCAAAATAAATCAGCATGCATTTCATAAATAGTCACATTTTCACAAGAAAATCACACTCGCTGCTCCAACAATATTGATTACCAAATCTAATATCCAAGTATTTATGACTATGTATTCACCTTCAGGTTCAATGCTTTTGTCAATAATTATAGAACTAACAAACTACTGCTGCCCATGTTAGCATTTTGTAATTTATGGCAACAACATTTTGTAATTTATTAACCTAACTGCCTAACCGAATTAAGAGCAACAAACTCTAACTAACAGTTTTTTTAACTAACACAACAAAACCATAACATAATTTCCCAACTGTCAACAGATTCTAACTGCTTCCATAACCGATATAACCAACTCTCACATCTTCAAAAAGAAAATTCTGATGACAACCCCACCATGATAAACACCTCCCTTCCTAACAGAATAGAAGAAAAAAAGGAGATTTGTTGAGGACTCTATAAATAAGACTCACCTCTCTTCAACATGGGGATGGACTCTGCAATCTTATTTTCCACTATGCAATCTGAATTTCCATTCTGCAACCTGAGTAGCTCTTCTCTCTTCATCCTACGTTTTTCACCTCTGCAAAAGCCAACAAAGAAAAATCAAATCCTTCACTCCTTGAAGAAAACAGATTTCTCCATTCAGATTGAAGTCCCTCTCTCACAGCTTACAGAGGCACCAATCAAGAAGGGAAGAAGAGAGAAGGAGAGGAGGATACAACACAGAAGCACCATTCGCACACCACTCTCAACAAACTCCTGAGTCAAAACAGAAGTGATAACAGAATTTTCTGCATCACTGAGTTCAACAAGAAGACATAGAACCTTACTCTTTCTTCCTTTCCATTTACAGAACACGCACCAGAGAGAAGAATACAACAGTCGTAGAGAGTATACATTGAAATCCACTGTCAAGAACTTGATAGCAAAGCTTTAAAGTGAAGCGAAGAGGAGTAGAAAGAACGATTCAAGGAGAAGAAGGAGAATCAAACAGAACTTGATTAAGAGTAGTTTTTAGAACTTGATGAATCTTTAAGGTTTTAATTAGAATTTTGATCAGGATTTAACTTGGCTCCAAATTGAATATTTCATGTAAAATGACTTTTTTATTCTTAGGGGTTAATTTGTCATTTTGGCCATAGAAACACATGTTCTCTTAGTATTTTTAACATAGAATTTTAATTAGATTTTTTGATTGACTATAACATGCTCCCTTAGGCTAGATTGATCATTTATAACGCTTAGATTAGAATTAATCTAGATTTCCAATTGTTTCAAACCCGTGATTCAAATTGATCAAAAGTGATTTTGATCAATTAAATCCTTTGAACTTGTATAATCCCACAATCTAATTTGAGTGACCAAAAAACCATTTATCACTTAATAAGACTTTTGCTCTAAGTTGTTGAGCTCGAAACCTCAAGTCAAGATTCTCAGTCAAGGCATCATCAGTCATACTAAACAGTGGGTTATACAAGATAAATCAAAGGCCAGCACTTGATAAATACGATTCAAAATTGTATGATACGAGCCTTAAGTAATAAGGAATGATGAGACGGAGTTTCTCCTATCCTTGTCTAGAGTGACTTTGCGTACGGGGCATATGCTCTAGCTATTCAAAGCGTTCACCCTTATTCATATACTTTAGTGCAATATGAATCGAATAAACTACTAAGTCTTCTTCGACAAAACAACATCAACACAAGGATCAACAATGAAGATTCGTCTCCAACAAATTGTCAGTTATAAGAAGTATCATATGCTACGAGCCTTAAGCAGTAAGGAATGATGAGACGGAGTTTCTCCCATCCTTGTCTAGAGTGACTTTGCGTACGGGGCATAGGCCCTAGCTATTCAAAGCACTCGCCCTTATTCATAGACTTTAGTATGATTCTCGTCAATCAACTATCAAGTCTTTCTCTCATCATCATTACAAGAAACAACAACAAATATTCTCCTCCAACAACTTGAAAGTTAGGATGAGAGTTACATGCCACGGGCCTTAGGTGGTAAAGAAGGAATGAGACTAAATCTTTCTTATACTCATTCTGGATATCTTTGGAGGCGGGACATTTGGCCAGTTACTTATCCTATCCACCTTTACTCCTAGACTTTAGTGTGGTTCTTATCTAGTAACTATCAAGTTTATTCCATTCTTTCATTCAATCATTCTATCACTCTTCTTGCCTCCTTAATCACCTTTTTCATCCCTAGTGGGCTAAACTATGAAAGCTCTAATTTTCATATTGCACTATAAAGATATGTAGGTAGGAGAACCCAGTTTCTTCGCGAGCTACCCTATTTATTAATCAATCATTCTCCTTTCATTCAATCATTACCATCTCAACTATACTTCTTCTTAGACTCATTGTACATCCTTTTAGGATGATATAACGGAAGACCACCTCATCAATCGAGAGTTGTTTGGATTACCTCCAAACATTTAATTCAGTCGTTTTGGGTTTAGACACCACCTTTCTCTTTGATTCAGAGTCTATCTCTTCTTGGATCTAAGATAATATCCTTCTTTGATCTCGAACTATTTGTTCCCTATCCAGTGATATATTGTTCCTTGTACACAACAACCCTTTCTCTTAGGCCCCGCCTATGCCCTTTTAGAATGATGTAGCGGCAGCCCGTCTTGTGAATCAAGAGTTGTTTGGTTGGCACCCAAACACTTAATTCAGTCTTTGTTTTTGGCTTTACCTTATAGCGGCAGCCATGCTAGCCCACGTACTGGTAAATGCCTATTTACTCTTTGATTCCAAGTTCCATCCATTTGTGAGTTCCCTTGATACCAATCTGTTGGTGTAAGTTATACTTTTCATCACTCTTCTCTCTCTTTGTTCTCGTGGTTCCACAAACTACGATTGCTCTGACTTTCTCATTTCACAATGAGAATACATAGGCACGAGGATACGAATCCTTGGCGAGCATACTCATAATTATTCCTTCTTCCTCCTTAGGGCACCGTTCATATCTTTCACGATCCATTATCTACCTTTGATCATAAATCGTTCACCTAGTGACATATTATTTCTTTGACATCAAAACACAGTTTTCTTTGGAATTCCATATACACCCTTTAAGTCGCCTAGCGAAAAGTCCGCATTTCTACTTAGAGTTGTTTGACTTGTACCCAGACATTTAATTCCTTTTTTTTGGCTAAATATCAGATACTGGCAACCATGTTGTTCCAGACATCGTTTAACGTCGTTTCCCTCTATGGTACAAATCCTATTTCTCTTATGGATTCCAATATACCTTAACCTTTCGGTTTCAAACAATACTTCCTCAGTCACTTGTTACCGAATCCTTCAATTCTGTGACTTTGGTCACTTCATTTCGTTCATCTCCATGATGCATTCATATTCTACCTTCATTCACTCCATGTGAAATACAAATTATCTTTGAGCCAAATACACTACCTATTTGTGCTCCTTCTTACGTCACCTTGTGAACCAAGAGATGTTTGGGTTTGTGCCCCAACACCTATTTCTTCGTCTTTTCGGTATTACCCTATAGAGGCAGCCATGCTAGCCCACGTACTGATAAAAGCCACCTTACTCTTGGGGTTCATATTTTCACCCTTTTTGGAGTTCAAACAACATTATCCTTTGGTTTAGACCATACTTTGATCATGATTCTTTTCATCTTCCACCACTAGTTCTTTGAACTATGGAGCTCTGAATTCCTCATTACACTATAAGGATATGTAGGCATGAGGGCCCTAATCCTCACCGAGCACTTCATCTATTTCTCTTTCCTTTTCCCATTCCTTTGCGAGTAATCTTTAGATATCACACCTATTCGAGCGAGAATAATAAAAATGGTTCCCATGGAGTAACATGGATGTTTGGGGTGCTAATAGCTTCCCCTTGCATAACCGACTCCCTTACCCAGCATATCTCTTTCCACTGGGTTTTATCGATGTTTTCCCTTTCCTTCGAAAATAAATAAATTTTGATGGCGATTATGTTGTATGTTCGAGTGTGCGATACGTTCGGGTATATTTCCACTAGCTTTAGTGAGAAGTTGGAGTCTTGACATTTTTACTTTTGATGTGCCTTCATGAGTAGTTATAAGGATTTCCCATGCATCTTTGGCCAAAGTACAAGTATTTATTAGCCTAAATATATTTTTGTCAACTCCATTGGACAAGGCATTCAAAGCTTTGGAGTTTCCAAGAGAAAGTTCATCTTCTTCCTTTGACGAGTCCTCTTTAGGCTTCAAATTAGTTTTGTCCTTCCCATCTTTGTCATAAACCATAGGATGTTCCCAACCTTTGATAACTTTTTTCCAGGTTCTGCTATCCATAGATTTTAGAAAATCCATCATACACGCATTCCAATAATCATAGTTGGTGTCATTCATAATAGGTGGATTGTTGACAAATCCTCCTTCCTTGTCCATAGTACCATAAAATATTTCTCTAGAGCTCACCCAAAACAGAACAGGGTTCCTGCTCTGATGCCAATTGAAATTTTGGTATGTAGATAACAGATGTCGTATATGATGTCACGTCACCCGAATCAAGACATGTCACACCAGAAACAATTACAATGTTAAAGTAAAAAGCAGGAAGGAAACAACACATGTCAATTATTAACCCAATTCGTTGTAATGTCACCTACATCTGGAGGAATCCAAGCCAGAAAGGAAATCCATTGTAATAGTATTAGTCTGAAGTTCTAAACAACCTCTAGTTTTACAAATTTTTCACCTAATCACTATCCTTGGAATTTCTATCTAAGACTCTCCTAGATATGAGACTCTTCTCACTTCCATTCAATCACACAACAATGATAACAACTTCTAACAATAAACAAAAGATACACTTCCAATGAAACAAAATCCACTCTTGCTTAAAAGCTTATGAATGATTCACAATTATAACTCAAAAAACTTAGTCCAATTCAAGCATCTAAGTGATACAAGAATGACTCACAAATAACAATGAACAAACTAAACCCTAACACAGACTATTACATACGCAACTTGGTTGTCTTCTTAGGTTTAGAATCTTCTGTTATATAGCCCCAGAAAAGCATGGGCTTCAGGCTAAAAAATCAGCAGATCAAAACAAATCATCAAATTAAATCTGATGTCTCCTTAAATATTTTGACATCCATTATGCATAATCAAATCTAATCTTTCCTTAAATATTTTGACATCCAGTCTGCTCAATCTTCTGCATAATCAAATCTAATGTTTCCTTAAATGTTTCGACATCCATTCTACACAATCTTCTGTAAAATCAAATCAAATGTTTCCTTAAATGTTTCGACATCCATTTTGCAGAATCTTCTGCATAATCAAATCAGATTTGATCTAATATCTCCTTAAATGTTTTGGCAACAATTCTTAGGAAACATTGCACAACTGGAAGCGATCTTTAAGCTTCTAAAATAAGCACTTTGGACCGTAGAATGCGTGAATCAAATCATCAAAGAATCTTCACTAATCTCACGCTAAAAAATAAATCTTCCAAGAATGTAAAACCACAGCACGCCACGATGTCGTACAAGGATGTTAAGACATATTGTCCAACATCTTTCTAGTGCACTTATTTTAACAAAATGATGCCAATCACAATACAATCAACCTAACAATAACATCCAAATGGTGGTCATTTTGAGTACAATACTAAAGTTCTCTAGATAAACTAATCCTTATATTTGAAAAATCATTTACATCTAATGGCCTGTTTATTTGCAGGAAGAGGTTGGATGTCCCAAGTGTGTGTATCAGTGAGAGATTTAAGTTCACTTTGAATGGCTTATTAGAAATGGTAATTGTTGATATCATAAGAATAAGATGTATGTTCTGGAAAATTAGAGATATTAAAGTAAATAATTTATTACTATTAGATAAATTAGCTTAAGAAAGTTAGTGGGATAGAGAATAAGAAGTATTACCTATGTCGGATGTAAGAAAGGGTGGGGAGGTACATTCGAGGAGAGAGCAGTTATAGTCTTGTAAGTAATATGGAGGTTTAGATACTCTGGTGGATTTTCAAAGGTTAGTGTTTAAATTTATGGGATTATATGGTTGTAGATGAGTGTTATTGTTTCTGGGTGGGGTCAATTGAGGAGGAGGAGAAGTGTTGTTCCTAGTGAGTTTTTGATTTGAATTGGCTACATTTTAGCAAAACAACAACTTGGATAATTGTCCAAGTGTTCGAGATTGGTCTAGCTTGCTAAAGTTGTATGGAACTGAAAAAGGGACACATGATGGGAGCGATGCTCCAACATGTTGGTACAACATATGAGCTTTATGCAATAGGCTCAAAATTGTTGTGTTTTAATATAATATTTTGAGAATATTCAATCATGCTTTATTGCTATTGGTTTAGCAATATGATTATATAATTTGTTGCACAACTATGAAGAGCAAATCATATTTAAAAGAGATTTGAATTTGAACTTGTAACAAATCAAATCATATCTTTTGGTGGAGATATTCAAGGAGAAAATCAAATATCCAACAATTATGCGAAGATTTTGGACAAAAATAACTGCAGATCTACAAAGAAAAAGCTCAGGGTTATTTTGCTATATAAGGAGCTCAAACCTACATTGGTAGACAAGCATTCACATTAAATATTTTAGAGTGCTAAGGTTTATAAGAGTCATTATTATTTTTATGTACTTCTCTATGTTTCGATAGCTTGGAATAGAAAGTTTGTCTAGTTGAGTTATAAATTTAGAATTGTTATGTACACCTCCATGTTTCAGTAACTTGGCATAGAAGGTTTGTCTAGTTGAGTTGTAATATTCAACATCATCCATCTTGTTAAGATTGAGGAAGTCTAGAAATATAAAAAACTTCTCTTTCTTCTAATGCATCACACATCAACAGGGTATAAACAAGGGATTCTATACAAAACCTAACTTCTTTCGCATTTTCTCAGAACAACTTTTTTTTTCGCATTCAAACCTGAAACCCCCATATTTGTTACTTTATTTAACTTTCATAAATACTTTTTTTTTAAATAGCAGTCCCTGTGAATTCAATGTATTTTTATTACTGTAACACTAATGGTACACTTGCCAAAAAATCATCAAGGTTTTGGCATTGTTGTCTGAGATTGTTGATAATTTCAACAAGGCAATGCTTATGCAATGTTTTACTTTTTTTTATTTTTTTTTATTACTTAAGTTTTTTTATCTAGTGCAGTGCTACTAATGTAATCTTCTCTTATGTTGTAGGCGATGTAAAGACAAACATCCAAGATGCAATCTATGCTAGCTTGGCAAAGTTTGAAGCTTATTGAAAAGAACTTGCAACAAAAACACTACTTCAAAAAATGAGAGAAACTATGCAGAGCCAGAACCTTACATCAATACTGAGTATTCATGGGATAAGGATTCATCATCTCAACTTGAAGAAAACTTGACTCAGTTTATAAAGATGACTCAACTTAATATGGAGAAAATCAACAAGCATCGATAAATTATGTGAAGTAAAATGGAAACATCCTTCGAGAATTTAGAGATGCAACTTGGTCAAGTATCTAGCCAATTAGCATTAAAAATGAGATCTAGTGGAAATTTCTATGAAACATGTTAGACAGTCCTGGAGATGCCGAAATTGAAAGAGAAGTCAAACTGGAATGTGAGGTAGTTGATGAAGAAGGAGTTGAAAAGAGAAAGAAGAAGAAGAGTGCACACCATCTGATAAAGAAATAGAAACAAGAATAGAAGAAGAGGAGGTAAAAAATATATGCTGGAAATGAATAAGAATGCAATATTAAGATTATAGAGTTTTGGATGAAACTCCAAATTCAATAATTCGTTTAGGCGTAGATGTCCAAAACAAAATCTATAACAAAAGAATATTCCTACTTCTAGCAAAAAAAGTGATGAAAGAGGATAAATAGATGAAGTATTGGATGAGATATATGTCTTATTTGTTACTATTAAGTTGAAGAGAATATGGAAGAAAAACCTTCAATTCCTCAAAATAATAGAATTCCTACCAAACAAAAGGTAGAAGAAGGGTGAGGTGTTTTTCGTGTCATATATGTCACCTTAATAAAGAATCGAAAGTTTAAGCTTAGGATCTTAAAGAAGCACTTCATGGAAGGCAACCCATCTTCTCTAACAAGGTTTTTTTGTTTTTGCATAATTAAATTTATGTTGGTCGTTAGATTCAATAAGACAAATTAACCACTCTTGAACGAGTCTCAAACACTAATTATGTTGTCTTTAATGAATGAGTTTGCGACTGCTGTTTCTTTCAAATTTACAAAAATTGCAACTTCAACATGGAACAGATGAACCAAAAGCACCACCAGATGAAACTTGATCATCAGGAAAGAGACTTACAAATTAAAAGCAAATGATGAAAAGGGAATCAATAGGCTTATACTCAACCTTCAAATACCTCAACTATTAAGGTTTGAGTCAAATTATTTCTATTTATTACTATTCCTTTCATTGAGTGTATCCATGAATTATTGTTTTATCGAGTTTGAACTATTTTCGATTCCATTTGTCAGGTTTGATTTACACACACACTGGCAGTTATTTGCTATGAACTCTGAGCCTTTTTAAAACATCCATGTAGTAATTGGAAAAGGCCTTTACTAACCACTTTGAGCTTAGCTATTCTTTTAGTGACTTAGCCTTATTTATTAGCTATATAACTTAAAATATTACATCTTTCCACCCTCTCTTTGGAGTTAGGTGGAAATTTTGAGTTCTAATAATAAGTTTGGATTGCTCTTGGAAGTGAGCAAGGTTTAAGTTTAAGGGTTGGGGTACTTGAGAAAAAATGGTAAAAAAATAAAAAATAAAATTAGAAAATAAAAAGGTATGACACAATAGCGATATTCGTAGTACCGTTGATTAGGAAAAGCATGGTATGACACAATAGGAGAACTAGGTACCTAACTCTAGAAATTTAAACCTACTTTACCAAAAATGTCCTACCCAAATATAAGCCAAGTTATAACCAAAAAATATCTCAAGTGTGTGTGTTTTGATTTCTTTGACGAATTCTATTAGAAAATAATTAAGCTCAGTATAAACTATTTTGCATATTGATTGAAAGACTGCCATGTCAATTGAGTGAGTCATGGTGATATGAAAGATAGGTTGAGCACTGGTGAAATATTGATGATGTTTTCTGAATTTGTCGAATTGCAGTTGGAATCTAGAATGGTGGTTAAGTAAAACAAAGTTTATATGGTGATGTTAACTTGTTATTTTGGCAACTTGTTTTTATGTTTGGAATTTGCAGTGCATGCAAGTTACTTGAGGACAAGCAACAATTTAAGTTTGGGGTTGTGATAACACTCTTTCATTGCATGTTTTCTTTCAAAGAAACAGATCACAACAAGTCAAAGATGAGTAAAAATGAAGAATAAAGACCAAAGAAATATGCAAAAATGACCAAGTATGTGGAAATAAGGACTTAGTGAAAATATGAAGGAAAAAAGGAGCAAAAACATGCAGCTAC
This sequence comes from Lathyrus oleraceus, assembly GCF_024323335.1. Taxonomy (NCBI): domain Eukaryota; kingdom Viridiplantae; phylum Streptophyta; class Magnoliopsida; order Fabales; family Fabaceae; genus Lathyrus; species Lathyrus oleraceus. The sequence goes on along the minus strand of NC_066579.1, from coordinate 33,080,789 downwards.
TGGAATAATTACGTGCAACATCACGTGCGTGATATGAATGTATTGTCAACATTGCGCGTGCGATGAAGGATATCACGCGTGCAATAGGTCATCTTCTAGGCCTACTTTGACGTGTTCTACACTGATTTGACAACTATAAAAGGGAGTTTATAGCATCATTTCAAGGATTCTGCAATTTTGACTAAAAGTTACGGAAAAGAGTACCAAAGGAGCGATTTTAAGAGCATTGGAAGCCATTGGAGGCTAGTTTTTCAAGGATTTTCATATGCAGTCTTCATCTTATTGATTGGTATTTAATTGAATCGTTATAAGTAAGCATGGCAACATAACCCGTACCCGTGAGTACCCACCTGAACCCACTCCGAAGTTGACGGGGAAAACCCGCTTTTACTGGGTTTAGGTGTTTGGGTTTTCCCCCGGGATTATTGATAATTTCAACAAGGCAATTCTTGTGCAATGTTTTGCTTATTTTGTTTATGTTTTTATTTACTTTTTATTTTTATTTTTTATTTTTTATTTTTTATTTTTATTCTTGTTTAATTTCTTTATCTAGTTCAGCGCTACTAAAGTATTCTTCTTTTTATGTTGTAGGCGAAGTAAAGACAAACATGCAAGATGAAATCTATGCTAGCTTGGCAAAGTTTGAAGCTTATTCAAAAGAACTTGCAACAAAAACACTATTTTAAAAAATGCGAGAAATTATTCAGAGGCAGAACCTTATATCAACACTGAGCATTTATGGGATGAGGATTGATAATCTCAACTTGAAGAAATCTTGACTCAGTTTATAAAGATGACTCGACTCAATTTTGAGAAAATCAACAGGCATCGAGAAATTGTGTGAAGTCAAATGGAAATATCTTTTGAGAATTTAGAGATTCTACTTGGTCAATTATCTAGCCAATTAGAATTAAAACAGAGATCTAGTAGGGATTTTAATGAAAATATGTAAGATAGTCCTAGAGATGCAGAAATTGAAAGAGAAGTGAAACTGAAATGTGAGGTAGTCAATGAAGGGAGGAGTTAAAAATAGAAAGAAGAAGAAAAATGCACACCATCTGATAAAGAAATAGAAGAAGTGGAGGTAAAAAAATATATGTGGGAAAAGAACAAGAATGCAATATTAAGATTATATAGTTTTGGATGAAGCTCTAAATTCAATAATTTATTTAGACATAGATGTCCAAAAATAAAATCTTTAACAAAAGAATATTCCTACTTCTAGCAAAAATGTTGATGAAAGAGGAGAAATAGATGAAGTATTGGATGAGATATATGTCTTGTTCGATAGTATCAAGCTGAAGAGAATATGGAAGATAAACCTTCAATTCCTCAAAATAATAGAATTCTTACCAAACAAGAAGAAGAAGAAGGGTGATGTGTTTTTTGTGTCATATATGTCGCCCTAATAAAAAAATCAAAAGGTCAAGCTTAGGATCTTAAAGAAGCGCTTCATAGAAGGCAACCCATCTTTTCTAATAAGTTTTTTTTTTTGTTTTTCCAGAATTTAATTTATGTTGGTGGTTAGATTCAATAAGAGGAATTAACCACTCTCGCACGAGTCTCAAACATTATTTATGTTGTCTTTAATGAATGAGTTTGATATTGTTGTTTCTTTCAAATTTACAAAAAACTGCAACTTTAGCATGGAACAGATGAACCAAAAGCACCACCAGATGAAACTTGATCATCAGGAAATAGACTTACGAATTAAAAGCAATGATGAAAAAGGAATCAATAGACTTATACTCAACCTTCAAATACCTCAACTATTAAGGTTTGAGCCAAATTATTTCCACTATTTACAATTCCTTTCATTGAGTGTATCCATACATTATTGCTTTATCAGGTTTGAACTATTTCTGATTCAATTTGTCAGGTTTGACTTACATACACAGAGGCAATTCTTTTCTATGAACTCTAAGCCTTTTTAAAATCATCTTGTAGTAATAGGAAAAGAACTTTGTTAACCACTTTAACCTTATCCATTCTTTCGGTAACTTAGTCTTATTTATTAGCCATATGACTTGAAAAATTACATATTTCCACCCTCTCTTTGAAGTTAGGTATAAAATTTTAGTTCTAACACTGTATGAGACATAATAAGTTTGGGGTTGCTCTTGGAAGTGAGCAAGGTATGACACAGTAGCGATATCTCAAGTACCGTTGATTAAGAAAAGAGTCATATGACACAATAGGAGAACTAGGTACCTAACTCCAAAGGTTTAAACCTATTTTCCCAAAATGTCCTACTCAAATATAAGTCAAGTTAAAATCGAAAAAGACCTCAAGTGTGTGTGATTTGATTTCTTTGATGGATTATATTAGAACATGATCAACCTCAGAATAAAATATTGTGCATGTGGATTGAAAGATTGCCATGTCAACGGAGTGAGTCATGGTTAGATGAGAGTCAGGTTGATTACTTATGAAAGATTGAGGATGTTTTATGAATTTTCCGGATTGCAGTTGGAATCTAGAATGGTGGTTAAGTAAAACAAAGTTTATATGGTGATGTTCACTTGTTATTGTGGAAACTTGTTAATTGAGGACAAGCAACAATTAAAGTTTGAGGTTGTGATGACACTCTATCATTGAATATTTTCTTTTGAAGAAACATATCAAAACAAGTCAAAGATGAGAAAAAAATGAAGAATAAAGACGGAAGAAATATGAAAAAAAATGACCAAGTATGAAGAAATAAGGATTTAGTGAAAATATGATGGAAAAAAGGAGCAAAAATGTGCGGCTACTGGAATAATCGCACGAAACATTATGCAGCATTGTGCACGTGATAAAGATGTATTGTCAACATTGTGCATGCGATGAAGGATATCTTGCGTGCGATAGGTCATTTTATGGGCCTATTCTGACCCGTTCTAGATTGAATTGATAGCTATATGAGGGATTTTTGGTCACCTTTTCAAGGGTTCTATGATTTTGACTAAAAGTGACGGAAAAAAGTACCAAGGGAGCAATTTTGAGAGCATTGGAAGCCATTGGAGGCCAGTTCTTCAAGTATTTTCCTATGCAATCTCTATCTTGTTGCTTTAAATTTAATTGTATCATGATGAGTAGCTAAACTTATCTATGTTAGGTTTTGTATGATAAACTTATTTGGAACCTTTTGGGACATGAATCATTGAAGTTATATTTCTATTTAATTATCTCTTACACTTAATCCTTTTTATGTGAGATACTCTTTTAATCTGATAATGGACGCATAGAGAATACTAACCATTAGTCTATGCATTGGAACTATGGATATTATGGTGCTTACGCTAGTTGAATAGGGATATAAGACCTCTAGTAGTGGAATTTGAGTTAACGTATTGTTGCATTTCCTAATTTTGCTTACGCTGCTTGAATAGGGATATCAAACCTTTAGTAGGAATTAGTGAGCTATACACCAATGGATTGAGTATAGTGGTTTTGTTAATTCATCGTGGAAATATATTAACTTTCTCATTATTGTAATGCATCACACATCAATAGGGGATAAATAACAGATTCTAGATAAAACCTTACTACTTTCGCATTTTCTCATAATAACTTTTATTTTTCAAATTCAACTTGAACCTCCCCCCCCCCCCCCCCCCCCCCCCCCCCCCCCCCCCCCCCCCCCCCCCCCCCCCAATTTGTTACTTTCTACAACTTGCACAAATATTGTTTTGCTAAATATAAATCCATGTGGATTCAATATCTTTTTATTACTACGACCCTCTCAGTACACTTGTAGAGAAGTCATCAATTTTTTCGCGCCGCTTCCGGGGATTGTTGATAATTTTAACAAGGCATTGCTTTCGCAACACTTTTTTTTTATTATGTTTCTGTTTTGATTTATTTTTATCCTTGTCTAATTTTTTTATCTAATGCAATGCTACTAAGGAATGATAGAACAAGATTTGGTTATGCATTTGGCATTTAGTTTTGATGATAATAATGCATTGTTTCTTAGAGAACAATTTTGTACACTAATGGTTTTGTTGTCTAGTATATAGATTTTGTTAACAAGTTCTAAGTTTGAAGCAATGACGTGTGACATCATCAGATTCTGGAATCAACATACTTTGACTCTAAAGACATACAAGTGATTTATAAGATGTTGTCAAATTCTAGAAAGCTCTTAGACAACGGTTTCGATAAATGTTCGTGCTAAAGCTTCTAATTGTGACTCTTATTGTTAGAGCCTCTGAAGGTTTGTCTACCTTCAAGATTTTGCGCTCAAGTTCTGAAGACTCTAAAGAACAAGATCTGAAGACTCTAAAGACCAGGTTCTGAGGAACTGTGATAAGACCCTTAAGACCAAGGTTCTGAAGCTTCTGTCAACTTGTATCTTGATCCTTCTACGCATTCTTCAACATCATTTTATCAGAAACCTCTGAAGATTAAAAGATTTGATCAAAAGGTTTTGCATCAGGAAAATAGTACACAGTACAAACTCACATTTCATCCACTACCCTGATTTTATGGGCAAAGTATTGTACTATTGTACCAATTTGTCGCTTGTATGCAAACCGTTTTAAAAGAGATAACTGCATTTTTCAGTATTCCGGTTCTACCCTTCAACGGATCTTTTCTCTTCCTATATAAAGGAAACTTGAAGATTTTAAGAAGTTGCCAAATCACGTTACTGAAAAACGCTTACGCTATTGAACATACACAAGCTCTTAGTAAATATTATTTTCTGTGAGAAATATTCATTGTATTAACTTGTGCTAATATGCTTTTTAGAAGCATTCTTTGTAAACATAACTTGTAACTCTCAAATCAGTTTGAGTGATTTCCTTGAGTGACTAGGTTTTAGTTAGATAGACTCAGGAAGACAGGGACAGTTTCTCTTTGTGGTGTCTATAATTAGGTTTTAGTTATAGTGGATTAAGTCCTTCTTGAGAAGGCAAAATCACCTTCATAGGGTGGAATGAAGGTAGCTTAGTTAACATCGAACCAGTATAAAATTAACCTTGTTAATTTTCTTGTTTGTATGGTTACTTTGTTGAGTTGATTTTGAAAAAGATTTTGTTTTTAGAATCCCAATTCAAACCCCCCTTTCTTGTGTTTCTTTGCACCTTCAATTGGCATCAAAGCTCTGGTTTTGGTCTTGATAAGATATCAAACACCTAACAGTGTCAGATAAATATCTAGGGTGAAACACAATGGCTTCCATTCCACCACCAATTGCTCAAACAAATGATAAAGATCATTACACTGTTAAACCTCCTGTTTTTGATGGAGATAGATTTGACTATTGGAAGGATAAAATAAAGAGCTTATTTCTAGGTCATGATGTTGATATATGGGATATGGTAGTTGATGTCTAGGTACACCCAGTAGATGCAAGTAGTACCAAAGTGGAAAGAAGATTGATGAATGATCCACAAACGAAAGATTATAAGAATCATCACAAAGCAAGAACCATTTTGCTAAATTATATTTCACACATTAAGTATGAGAAAATCACCAATAAATATACTGCTAAATCTATTTTTGACTCTTTGAGGATGACGCATGAAGGCAATGCTCAAGTTAAAGAAATCTTGGCTCTTGCCTTCATTCAAATATATGAAGCATTCAAGATGGAGGATGAAGAAACTATTGAGAACATGTTCTCAAGGTTTAAGACTCTTATTGCAGGACTTAAGGTTTTGGACAAAGGGTATTCTACTGGTGATCATGTTAAAAAGATCATCAGAAGCTTACCAAAGTGTTGGAAACCTATGGTAACGGTTCTGAATTTATCAAAGGATATTAACAACACTTCTCTTGAAGAACTTATTAGTTCTTTAAGAAGTCATGAGATTGAGATCGAGGAAGATGAGGCCAAGCGGAAGAGAAAGTCAGTTTCTTTGAAGTCTTCTGGAAGATCTGAGAAGAATAAAGCTCTTTAAGCTGAAAGTGATGGAGATTCTAAAGAGGAATCATAAGAAGAAGACGAATTGTCTCTTTTGTCCATACGCGTTAACCAACATTAGAAGAAAAGACAAGGAAACATAAGAGGAAAAATAAGGACATGTGGCTGCTCTGAGTCCATTTCCTGATCCAAGAAGGTTGGAGCTGGCAAATAACTCACGTGCTTTGAGTGCAATGAGTTTGGCCACTTCAAGAATGAATGTCCAAGTTAAAGAAAGAAAGGCCCAAAAAGAACTTCAGAGGCAAGAATAAGGGTCTAATGGCTACATGGGATGATTCAGATTCTTTAGAAGATAATTCTGAATAAGAGCAAGCTAATGTGGCCCTGATGGATTGCACAGTAGCTCCTGTAGAAACGATTCAATTTGAGTCAAAATCCGAGTCAGATTCTGAAGAGGTATTTTCTGAACTATCTCGTTCTGAGCTTGAATCTAGTTTGTCAGAAGTTCTGGAAAAGTATCAGAATCTTCTGGACAAATACAAGGATCTGAAAAAGATTCATGTATCAGAATCAGAAGCTCACTGTAAGCTTTAGAAAATGTTTTCAAGTTTAAGAGAAGAAAATCTTACTTTGAAAAAAATAACTTTGTGCCTTTAAGAAAGAGTCTCAAACCTAAAAAGAAAAGTATTTCAATGGTAGGAAGTATGGACTAGTCATTATTGATGACTACAACAAATGAACATGGGTGAAATTTCATAGACACAAGGATGAGTCACATTCTGTGTTTTCTACCTTCTGCTCTCAAATGCAAAATGAGAAAGATCTCAGAGTTGTAAAAGTCAGAAGTGATCATGGTGGTGAATTTGAAAACAAAGTTTTTGATTTTTTTTATGCTAATGACATTTCCTATGATCTATCCTGCCGTAGAACTCCACAACAAAATGGAGTTGTAGAGAGGAAGAATATGACTCTGCAAGAGATTGCCAGAACCATCATCAACGATACTAATGTGCCCAAGCACTTTTGGGCAGAGCCAGTCAACACAACATGTTATATTCAAAACATGATATCTATAAGACCTATTATGGGTAAGACTCCCTATAAATTTTGGAAGAATTTAAATCCCAACATTTCATATTTTCATCCTTTTGGATGTTCTCGTTTTATGTTGAACATTAAAGAGAATCTGAACAAGTTTGATTCTAAGGCATAGAAATGCATCATGTTAGGATACTCTGAACGCTCAAAAGGCTACAAAGTGTATAACATTGAGACACAAGTTGTTGAAGAATCAATCCATGTCAGATTCGATGATAAGCTTGACTCTGAAAAGTTAAATCTAGTTGAGAAATTTGTATATCTGGAGATCACTTACTTAGGTTCTAAAGGAAAGACTTTAGAAGCCAAAGAAGACGAAGACAAAGACTCTGAAGCTCCTCGACCAGAAGTTGTTGAAGCTCAGACTCCTCTAAGAAGGCACAGACAGAGATCTTCATATTCTGAAGAATTGATTATAGGAGATAAGTTTGAACCCGTCAGAACCAGATCCTCTTTCAAGCCCTCAAAAGAAAGCCTTATGGGTTTTATGTCTCTAATAGAGCCCACATCAATTGATGAAGCTCTTCAGGACACAAAATGGACTATGGAAATGCAAGAGGAACTTAATCAATTCACCATAAATGATGTATGGGATCCGGTGCCAAGACCCAAAGGAACTCACGCTATTGGAACCAAGGGGTCTTCAGAAATAACTTGAACGAACAAGGAGAGAAAGTTAAAAATAACGCTCGACTGGTTGCACAAGGTTATAATCAGTAAGATGGAATTGACTATATAAAAACATTTGTACCAGTTTCCAGGTTAGAATGTATTTGTCTCTTAATTTCATTTGCAATTAACTATAACATCATCTTATATCAAATGGATCTTAAAAGTACATTTCTGACAGGTTACATTATTGAATGGTTACATTACTGAAGAAGTGTTTGTACACCAACCCCCCTGGTTTTGAAAACTCAAAAAAAATCCAGATTTTGTTCTTGAACTGAAGAAATCATTGTATGGTCTGAAATAAGCTCCTCGAGCATGGTATGAAAGACTAAGAATTTTTTTGTTAGAAAATGATTTCACTAGAGGGAAAGTTGACACAAAATTATTCTATAAGTTATTCAAAAATGATATTCTTGTTGTTCATATTTATGTTGGTGACATTATATTTGGTTATGCTAATGCTACTTTGTGTAAATAATTTACTAAGTCTATGCAAGCAGAGTTTGAGATGAGTCTAATGGGAGAACTCCAGTTCTTTCTTGGGATTCAAATCAATCAAAGTCCAGAAGGTACGTACATCCATCAGAGCAAGTACACCAAGGAACTTCTGAAGAAGTTTGACACGTCTGAATGTAAGATGTCAAAGGCCCCTATGCATCCTACATGCATTTTTGAGAAGGATGAGGTAAGTGCTAAGGTAGAACAAAAGGTATACAGAGGTATGATTGGCTCTCTCTTATACTTGACTGCTTCTAGGCCTAACAATTTGTTAGGTGTCTGTTTGAGTGCTTATTTCCAATCTGATCTTAGAGAGTCCTACTTAATAGTTGTTAAGAGGGTCTTCATGTATCTAAAAGGTACGATTAACCTTGGGTTGTGCTATAGAAAATCCAAATACTACAAGCTAGTTGGTTATTGTGATGCTGATTATACTGGAGACAAACTTGAGAGGAAAAGAACTTCTGGAAGCTGTCAGTTTCTGGGAGATAATCTAATATCATGGTCCAGTAAAAGGCAATCAACAATAGCACTTTCAACTGCTGAAGCTGAATATATAGTTATCTTTGAATGCAACACTCAAATGCTCTGGATGAAAAGTCATCTCGAAGACTGTTGAAAAGTATATCTTCGGCAAATATTTTTATATCGTATCCACAGAGATTGGTTGTTATTACCTCCGTTCTATAATCCAAATTGTTATAAGTTTGAAAGGTAACAAAGTTGTTTTGTTTGGAAAATTATCTTGTGAGTAAATGTCACTAAAAACAGTAAAATGGTTTTAGTCAAATGTAAAAGCTTGGCAAGATTGGAGTTCACTATTCTAAATGCTTATGATTCCTTATGATAACTATATAGATTTAAGATTATTGATGATGTTCAAGTATCCTCTTAAAGTCATTTATGTCTAAATGATATTGTGATAATCACTATATTGATCCTTAGACGATCTCTCCACCTAACTATCAATATAGCAATCTTTAATGTTTAATACCAAAGAAGAGTAATGAATAAACCTATCTCTACAACTTATTCACTACTTGAAAATCTGTTTTATGTCAAGACTCAAATAATCTCTTTCAACAACTACTCAAATCTGGTTTTCAACTTAGGGCAAAAACAGTATTCAATACATCAACAATCTTTATCATATATAAAAGTCAAATGGAGTACATAAACAAATGAGAATAGCTACTACCTCCAATCTTGACAAAATGGAGTTTAGCTCCTCATCATCATTGTTACAAAGCAGAATGTTAATGGAAGAAAAACTCTGTTTTTTTCTCTCCTACCAAAAATATCTCAATGTATCAATGTGTCAATAATAATCATGAATGTCTTAGAATAATGTGTTCTCCTATCCTAAAAGAGTTGACATTTCCTTAATTGATCATTTCCATCCAAAGCAGAAAAGCTATTCCAAGACAGACACCAAAATGGCAAGACAGCTGGTCATGAAATACAACACCCTTGGCCCAAAATCAGCTTGCTGGATTCGCAACCTTCGCGGCGCGAAGGCGATTCACGGCGCGAACTGAAGCTTATCCAGCTTCCTTGCTTTGCAAGCTTCATCAAAAATCTTCCAAATTGTGATGTTGCATTCCAAAAGCTCTTTCATCTAAAAATTCTACAAAACTAACAAATCTGTGAAATAACTATTCAAAATAAAATAAATTAAATCTAATTGCATTTATACAAATTAATAAGAATAAAAGTGTGTAGTTACATCAAAGTTTGGTAAAAGGGACCAATAAAATGATATAAAAAGTAGTACTAATTGGTCCCTAACAAAGACTTCTAGGTATATGAGAGTAACATTCCTATACTATGTGATAATACTTCTGCTATTTGTTTATCTAAGAATCCTATTTTGCATTCTAGAGCAAAACATATAGATAAAACATCATTTCATTCGTGACTATGTTCAGAAGGGTATTTTAAATCTAAAAGTTATTGATACAGACCATCAATGGGATGATATCTTTACAAAACCCCTTGCTGAAGATAAATTTGGTTTCGTTCTGAAAAATTTAAAAATGGACTTATGTCCAGAATGAAAAAGGATGTTTCTCTCAGAATGTTTATCTCTCAGAATGGTAAAATATGACTCTGAGACTTATTGGTTGTTCTGAAGGTGTGAGACTTCTGAAGTGAGTAAAATTCATAAGTTCAAATGTATCCTATCAAAGTTTCTTTTTTTTGCAAATCTGCTTTATGGATACTGAACAATTTATTCATTAAATAGTTGTCAATTCGTCTCGATTAGTGGAACAGTTTTAAGACAATTGTCTTAGAAAACTGAATCGTCTCTGATCAGATGATGTGACACGTTGGGTGAGTACATCTTGGGACTAGGTAAAATCTTTCACGCTTTACCCCCTTGTCAAATTTTTTGACATTTGAGTTTAATTTGTCATGATTGAAAAAATCTCTATTCAAACTCACCCCACTCAAGTCACACACCTTCGCTACTTTCACAACCCACACTTTTACTTTTTGAGCCAAAAGTTGCAGTAAACCATAAAACCTTTTTTGATCTTCATCAATGGATTCTACTCAACAATCTACTCAATAAGGTCAACATTAACAAGCTCAACAATCCGTTCTACAACCATCTGAGAGTCAACAATGCAATTCGGTTATTCAAAGATCTTCAGTGTCGCAACCACCAAAATATATTCCTTATCTTCTCCAAACTTACACGAAACAATCTACTTTGCATCCTGGAAAGTTTATGTACACTAGTGATGCCTACGATAATCTTGAGATTACACTTTCCACTCCTAAAGAGGACTTAGAAGTTCTTAGTGAACTTATGGTTGATTTTGAAAGCATTAAAGATCATGACTTTCATCTTCTATCTGCTATAAAATTTCAAGGTTGGGAGAAGTTCTTTGATTGTCTTCAAGGTCCAGTTTTCCCTCATCTTGTTAGAGAATTTTGGATTCATGCTAAGATATCTACCTGTCAAGTTGCTTCTTTTGTCTTTGGAAAGAAGATTGTAATCACTGAGAAACTCATTATCAAACTCATTGGTAATGACAGATCTGGTATAAGGTGTGAACTGATGGGAGAAAGAATATTTGATCAAGTTGAAATGACTAAAGTTATTTCCACTACTAGAAGTCATTCCAACAAGATCAAGAATCTTCACTCTAATTTAAGGATTTGGGAATCTTCACTCTACTCACCCTAATTAGGGTTATCCTTATACAAAGATGAGAGATTATTTTGCAATTTATAAGAAAACTAACACACTAAATAATGGGCTTTTACACACAGATCATTACACAAGCTAACTTAGAGAACAAACTAACTTAAACAAATGGGCATAACAAACAGGTCAAATTCGACATGCTAACAATCCTAGCATACTTCGACTACAACATGTGAACAAACTTCGAGGGTATGCTAATGATCCTGTCGGATTATTGAACCAAGAAGTTACCCTTCAACCATACTAGAGTTCGATCCAATATGTCACATTAACCATCTTTGTTATTAGATCATGTAAGTAAGTAGCTCTACATTTGTATGTTACCAAATTATTTGTATAACTTTATAATGTGAAAACTCTCATTCTTCAAATTTGAACTATGTTTAAATATTTGTTAGATGACCCGATGTGTTTCTTAGATTCAATAAAATAGTGTTAGCAATTACGATGTTGCAAAAAACCATTCCAAAAATATAAATGAAAATTAAATACTTTTAATTAGTATTTATATGTTGAATTTGTCTTTTAAACTCATCTATTAACAATAGTAAATATAAGATTTTAAGATATTAATGGTCATTAGGATTTTTATTTCTACAATTTTTTTTATGTTTTTATTCTCTTTTACCCTTATATCATACATATTGAGGATTCTCAAAAATGGAATAATAATTAGGAATACATGATAAGAAATTATCTATTGAATTTGATTTGCTATTGATTTTGGTGGTTGGTTGTGTTATAATAATGAGGTATTGTTTAGTTATGTTAGAAAGTCAATTAGATTAAGTAAAGAAACACTTTCATGCAAAATTTGTGGTTTTAATATTAAAATGTGTGATTTTAATATTTATATCATTGTTATAAAAGCTTATGCCATATTTTGTAAGTTAACCAGTATAACATGTGATTATGTAAAAGAAAATATAACATGTGAATCGTTTAAATAAAACATCAAAATACTTACGTGAAAATTTTCTCATAAAGAATCCAAGAAGGATCATTAATGAGTTTTCTAAATCCTAAACCATAAACCCTATATCTTAAATCATGGTTTATGGTTTAGGATTTATGGTTTAGTGCATACACTCTTAGAATTGATAAATAAAGTCATTTAGTGTGTAACTCTGAGAATTAGCCTATTTTTTCAAATTTATCTTATCCTAATCATGGTGGATGGCTGTCTAAGGAATTTTCGGGTATTCGATGTATGATGTATCCATAGGTCATTGGTGGAAATGCATAAGACCTTGTGTTTGATCAGGGACTGTGAGCACGACCATGATGGTTGTCCAAAGTGTTCTAGATACTCCTAGGGAGCCCTTTTTTATGTGCGTATGTGTTTTTGGTATAAAAGATGTTTTTGGTAGAAAATAATTCATTAATTATATTTTTGTGTTTGACAAAACCTTCGGACTTGTGCCTACATACCAACATAGAAATGAGGGATCAAAACCTCGTAGTTCGAGGTATAAATTTCAAAATGAGTGGATTGGTTTTAATCAAAATTTGAGTTTAAAAGAGGCACAAAGGGCCCAAAGAGTTTGAAGGAGTGTTAGTTCTTTTTATCTTTTGAAATTTTAAGTCAATATGATTAGATTCACTTACAAGTTTGATTTAAGAAAAGAGTTTAAAAAAAATGCAATGACATAAGGCCAAAGTTAGTCAAATTCTAAGTCCAAAAGCTCAGATCAAATCCAACGGTCCATACAAACATTTTTTAGGTTTTTTTGTTTATTAAGTATTTTAAGGTCCTAAGACCACAAACACAAACAAATATATACAATCACAATATATGGCTCAACTGAGTAAAGTGAAAATGACATAAACATAAACAAGTTAAATGATCTGTAAATGACAAATGAAATGGTAAATGGCTTGAATTAAAATTGCATAAAGTAAATGACTTGAAAATAAAAGCAAGAATAGTAAAAGTTAGTCAAATGTTAGTTGATTAGATGTTAGTGGAGTTTTGCTTTTCAATTGATTAAGTCATTCTTTGGAGAACACTCAACCCACTATTCACAAGCATGGATCCTTGAACCAAAACATCTTCCAAAAAAAGGAAAAAAGGCCATGTTTCCACACAATACCATGAATGGGGGGGGGGGGGAGACTTACAATCTGACTTACTAGAATGTTATGCCTTTGGGTCAAAATTTATCTCTATGTTAAGCAATCGTAATTTGACTTATGTAGAAGTCACAACAATCTGAGACCGGGCAATAGAAATTTTGGTGTTAATGCATGTTAGAGAAATGGTATAACAAACCAATCTCCTAAAACATACCACACACAAAAGAAAACAAGATGAAAGGATGGACCTATCTCATCCATACTTGTATTGGTTCATCTAACACGAAGTTATTGATGAACCAATTATCCTTAGGATATTGAGAATTTATTGGTCAATGAAAAGGATGGGAGAGAATGGGATTGAAGATGAAGAGGGAGGGGAGATAAGATAAATACAAATTGGTCATGGGAGGAATTTTATCAAATTAAAATCATTCATTCATTTTGGGAGATGAAATGTACATTTCATCAATCCCTTAAATCCAATGATTTTATCTAACAAAAGTCAAATCAACCTTGACCAAGGCCCAAACACATAGTCAAACATCACAAGTCAATAAAAATGGCTCAACACAATTTCTACACAATTAATCAATTAAAAAATCAAATTAAAAATGCATTTAAATTAAATTTAGTTTGGTCAAAACCTAAAACCTCTTCAAAACACCAAATAAATGGCCAAGAGATTTATCCTAGGTCAAACAAGGTCAAAGCACCTTAGACAAAAAAATCCATAATTTTTGAAAAGTCATAAGTATTTTTAAACAATTAAACATACTCACAAAAATAATTAATTCATGAAAAATATCAAAATTAATCCAAAAAATAATTTTAATTGAAAAAATGAAAGAGGAAAATATTTAAAGATTTTTGATGAAAATCCCATATTTTTTGGATTAAAAATGAAATTGATAAAAATTAATTAAAATAAATGGATTAAACATAAAAATCAAAAAATCAAAAAAACAAGGGCCATCAGAACTCCCTCATTAGTTGAGGTGGCAGATCTGATTGCCAAGCGCGCGCTTCCACCAAACATTACAGCCAATACGTGCACACGCATGGTAATAATTTTGGACGTGTGAGATTAAAACATGAGAACCAGATCAGATGACTTGGATTGATCTAGCGCACCACCGGATCCCTCGCTCCGGTCATCTTCTCCGGTGATCACCACCGGTCTGGTTCAGGCTTAACTTCATGGAAAATGAAAAGTGAATACACTAATTTGAAGGAAAAATGCTCAGTAGCACGAATCTGGCCTCAATTTTCTCCAATTCCAAGTATATAAAAAGATACAGGGATTTGAATTTTGAGGATCATGAATTGAGTTGCTTCGATTTAACCTCAAAGCAACTCAATCTTCTTGCCTAAATTGATACGGATTTAGACAACAAAAAATCTCAAAGAATGGTGAAGAATTTAGAGAGAATAGAAGAGATGAAATTCCTAAAAATTCACCTTCAATGAAGCTTCAAACTTGCTCGATCTTGATTCCCATTGTGCTTGGCCTTGCTTCAGATGCTTGTTGGAAGTGATTAGGATCAAGAAATGGTCTGGACTCTTGGAGTTTCAATATCAAAACAGATGGAGATTTGAAACTCGATTTTCAAAAGAAAACCTTCAAGATTATCCTTTAATGGAGGGGGTTTGGATTGCAGGTTCAAAGCTTGGGCATGAGGTCTATAATTCTGACCAATGAGGGTCTTATTTATAGCCAAGGATATTCATTTTCACACACTTCCAAATTTGGA
The DNA here is from genome assembly GCF_024323335.1 of Lathyrus oleraceus. Lineage (NCBI taxonomy): Eukaryota > Viridiplantae > Streptophyta > Magnoliopsida > Fabales > Fabaceae > Lathyrus > Lathyrus oleraceus. Next base: position 33,065,623 of record NC_066579.1, on the reverse strand, counting down.
AAAAATGAGTAATTCTCATTGCATGCTTTCATGGGGGTGTGATAATCCAATCAAGTGATGTATTCAGGTCCAACAATGAGTGAGGATCATGCTGAAATCATGTTGTGAGGCCATGCAATCGTGTATGAAATATGGAAGTGAAAATATCCAAATGGAATCTCATATTGCATCCATGCGCAAGTCTTTTATCCTTTGGCCAAATGAGATGATATTGGACTTTTTGGAAAGGTGAGATCTAGGGGAACAACTTTCATGTTGAACACTTTTTTATTTGAAGCTTGGATGATGATTAACTTTGATATGGAAGTTTGGGAAATCAAACACATTTGAAATTTTTTTAAGTCCCAAGTCAAATGTTCACTTCTTCCACCTTGAATAACTTTTTCTATGGACTTCAAATGAGAAATGTTCCTTTATAAAAGTTGTAGCTATTTCAAACCTCTTCAATTTGGTCATAAATTGGACCTCCTTTGGATTTGGTATGAAGGAGTTATGCATTTTAGAAGTTGAGAAAATCACTTGTTCAATGGTATTGGCCCAAAATGACCTATAATGTTTCATCTTGGCACATGCATTTGCAGGTTGAATTTGAACTTCATCCAAACATACAAGTTGAAGTACATATCTTGAATTTTATCTCATAAAAATTGAGCAAGTTATGGTCTTGGAGAGTTGACCTCCAAACTAGGGTTCAGACAAAATGACCTATAATCTTTCACCATAAAAAATGACTTTCCAAGAAAAATCATCTTAGGTTTGTAGGGAGAAGAATTATTATGTGTAATCTTGAAATATTTTCAAAGAGCTTCCATCATATTGTTATTCAAGTTCAATCCATTGTCAGTAATGATCTTACGTGGCACACCATAACGACATATAATTTGATTCTTGACAAACCTTACAATAACTTGCTTGGTTACATTTGCATACGATGCCGCTTTAACCAACTTTGTGAAGTAGTCAATATCCACCAGGATGAAAGGATGTTCGTTCGAATCTTTAGGCTCAATTATACCAATCTTATTGATTCCCCACATGGAGAAGGGCCATGGAGAGGAAATGACATTCAACAGTGTCGGAGGAACATGAATCTTATCTGCATAAATTTGACACTTGTGGCATTTTTTCAGAAACTTGCAACAGTAAAATTCCATTGTCAACCAATAGAAACCTGCTCTCAACATTTTCTTAGCCATAGCATGTCCATTGGAATGAGTACCAAAGGAATCTTCATGGACTTCAGTCATCAATAAGTCTGCTTCGTGTCTATCCACGCATTTGAGCAATACCATATCAAGGTTTCTCTTATAGAGTACATCACCATTCAGGTAGAAATTTCTAGCTAATCTTCTCAAAGTTTTCTTTTCTTTCAAAGATGCCCCTGGGGGGTAAATCTGACCTTGGAGAAAACACTTGATATCAAAATACCATGGTTTTTCATCTTTGATCTCTTCAACGGCAAACACATGAGCTGGCCAATGTTGCAAGATTTCACCAAAATCATTGAAGCCAACGTTGCAAGAGCATCTGCCATCCGGTTTTCATCTCGAGGGATATGATGAAACTCAACCTTTGTAGAGAAAGTTGAAATCCTCCTCGCATAATCTCTATATGGTATCAAACCAGGTTGATTTGTCTCCCATTCACCTTTGATCTGATTCACAACCAAAGTTGGATCTCCATAGATGTCAAGATATTTGATTCTGAGATCAATGGCCTCTTCAAGCCCTATAATGCAAGCTTCATATTCAGCCATGTTATTTGTAGACTTCAAAGTCAATCTAGTTGTAAATGGAAAATGAGTGCCTTAAGGAGTAATAATTACTGCCCCAATACCATTACCTTATTGATTAACAACTCTATCAAATACCATGCCCCAACGGGAACCAGGTTCTGGCCCTTCTTCAAGCAATGGTTCATCAGAGTCTTTCATTTTCGAGTACAAAATCTCTTCGTCAGGAAAATCATACTGCACTGACTGATAATCTTCAATCGGTTGGTGAGGCAAATGGTCATCCTAGACACTACCTTTAATTGCTTTTTGAGATCGGTATTCAATATCATACTCGGATAATAAGATATGCCAACGGGAAATCTTCCCAGTAAAAGCAGGCTTCTCAAAAAGGTATTTGATTGGATCCATTTTGGATATCAACCAAGTAGTATGATTCAACCTATACTGACGCTGACACTTTGTAGCCCAAGCCAGTGCGCAACAAGTCTTTTCAAGCATAGAATACCGAGTCTCTCAGTTGGTGAATATCTTACTAAGGTAGTAAATAGCATATTCTTTCTTTCCAGTTTCATCTTGCTGGCCAAGAACACAACCCATACATTCTTCAAGCACAATAAAATACATGATCAAAGGTCTTCCTTCAACAGGTGGAGACAGAATCAGAGGCTCAAACAGATATTCTTTGATACTGTCAAAAGCTTTCTGGCAATCCTCGGTCCAATCACAAGATTGATCTTTCCGAAGAAGCTTGAATATAGGCGGACATGTGGCACTCATATGCGATATAAATCTTGAGATATAATTCAAACAACCAAGAAAACCTCTGACTTGCTTCTCAGTTTCGGGCGCAAGCATCTCTTGCATTCCTTTCACCTTGGCAGGATCAACTTCAATACCCTTCTCGCTGACAATAAATCCCAACAACATACCAGAACGAACACCAAATGTACACTTATTGGGATTCAAGCGGAGTTTGTACTTCCTCAAACGCTGGAATAACTTCAAAAAATGCTCGACATGTTCTTATTCATAACTTGATTTGGCAACCATATCATCAACATAGATTTCAATCTCTTTATGCATCATATCATGAAAAAGAGTGGTCATAGCTCTCTGGTATGTTGCACCAACATTCTTTAAACTGAAAGGCATCACTTTATAACAGAATGTTCCCCAGGGTGTAATGAATGTGGTCTTCTCCATATCTTAGGGTGCCATCTTAATCTGATTATAACCGAAAAACCCGTCCATAAACGAAAAGACTTTGAATTTAGCTGTATTGTCTACCAACATATCAATGTGTGGCAGAAGGAAATCATCTTTCGGACTAGCTTTGTTCAAATCCCTATAATCGACGCACATGCAGACTTTTCCATCCTTCTTTTGAATAAGCACAATATTGGCCACCCATTGCAGATATACAGTGGTAGCAAGAAAACCATCATCAATTTGCTTTTGTACCTCTTCTTTGATCTTCACTGCCATATCAGGGTGTGTTCTCCTCAAATTCTGCTTGATCGGCGGGCATTCTGGCTTTAACGACAATCTATGCTCCACAATCTCAAAATCCAAACCAGGCATGCCTTGATAGGACCAAGCAAACACATCTGAATACTCTCGCAGAAGATCAACCAACCCTTCTTAATCTCTAGACACAGTTGAAACCCGATCTTGACTTCCTTCGCATCATCTTCAGAACCCAAGATGACTAGCTCAATCTGCTCTTCAAACGACTGAATGACCTTTTCCTCATGCTCAAGTAGACGAGACAATTCATCAGACACTTCTTCATCAATCTCTTCCTCAGCCTCAAACACAGGGAAATCAAAGTTTGGAGAGGGCGTAGGATCATTGTATTCAATGGGTTGGGGAACCAACCTGCATAATGATTTGATATTTTTATTTTAGAGGAGTGAATTGTGACCAAATATTATGCAGATGGACAATTATAATTTATTTATTTATACTTTTTGTGATTACCATTTTTCAGAAAAGCGAAGAGTAAAAATAAAAGATCAAAGATGTGGATGAATAGAATTGCATTTTATTGATGATATTTAAAATGCCTAACAATGTTCCTTTCTCCTTTAGGCATAGGAGAAGGATTTTTCTTAAAACAATGAAAAACAAATTACTTAGAGCGATGGACAATAACGGGAACATCAACAGCAACCCAATTGTGTTAAGTCTTGCCACTGTGTAGCGGGAAATTCATGATCATTAAGCTATTGACAAGCTAAAGATCAATTAACAAGAGTTGCCACCGCGATTTTATTGTTTCCAAGGGAAAAGGGAAAAAATGCGAACAAAACCAAAATAATAAGAAGTTTTCAAATAAAAACTAATAAAAATCAGAGATCATAGGTAAGGGGGTTGGGTACACGGAGGGAAGGTGTTAGCACCCAAAGTGTCCTAGGGAGCCCTTTTTGTGTGCATATGTAGTTTGTACAAAGTGATGTTTACATATAAATAGAATGGGGGGATGAGAAAAGAATTCATTAATTATATTTTTATGTTTGACAAGACCTTCGGTCTTGTGCCTACGTACCAACATAAAAAATGAGGGATCAAAACCTCGTAGTTCGTGCTAGAAATTTCAAAGTGAGTATGTTGGTTTTAACAAAAAATAAGTTTGAAAGGCACAAGCTGTAGCACCTCAAATTTGCACCTATCATTGTACATACATTCTCATATTAGGTCATAGCATAACATGGTCCACTGCATAGCATTGCATTGTCCCATTTGCCTCAAGTGCAAGATCATTAGGAGAATTAGGTCAAACTGATCAGGAGATCAGTCAACCAAGCAAGCAAGTGTGTTTCTCAAGGAGCCAAGGCCCTAGGGTTGGTCCAACATGTTCACATGACTTGGGGATCCATTTGAAGTGTTTAGGTCAAAGATTGGAGGCTCAAAGGTCATCAGTCCATGCACAATCAGTCAGAAACCCTAAAAAGTCAAACTTGGTCAACTGTGGTTGATTTTATGGTTTTGATGGATGGATTTGGTTTGAGAGAGCTTATTCATGTCCCAATAGGCCCCATTCATCATGGCAAATAACATCATTGAAGAATTTGAAGCCAAAACAGAAAATTTCCAAAAATAGAAACTGGACCTGTAATTTTAACTGCCAAAAATGGAAACTTCTTGAGCCTAAACTTACATCATGATACAAGCTTCAAATGAATTTTTGCCCAACATGAAAGTTGAAGATCTTGTTCTCCAATTTCCAAAAAGTCCAAGAACTCTCAATTCCCATGTATGGTTGGCAAGATATGATCAATTCATTTTCAAATTTTCTTGAACTTCAAAAGGCCATATCTCTCAAACCATTTGGCCAAATTTGGTGAGGTTTTTTCCAACAAGTCATATTTAACCTCCTCTTTCCAAAAATGTAACTTTCATGCACCAAAACATTACCAATCAAAATGGCACTTTTGGACCTACATGGATTATTTTCAAGTGAGGTGAAAAATTGAACTTTCCAATTAACCATTCCCAATCAAATTTGCCATTCAATTGAGGTCTGAAATGTTGATCATGACTTGTTACAAGGCCCAATTCGCAGCTTGCACCTCCACATTGCCACTTAAGTGAAAAATGGCAACTTAGCAATTTAGTTCATTTAAGCAAAGCATGATTAGCATACTTGGATTAAAAGTTAAACAGCACATATATACCATTTTTCTGAGCATTTGGTAGCCCTAGCAGCCACACAAACACAGAAATTCACTCACTCTCTCAAAACTTCATTTTCTTGCCATTTTCGAAATCTTCAAAAACCTCAAGAGAACTTGACCTTGCCTTGCTCGATCCACCATCTAAACAGCATTGTGAGCTTGTTTCCACCATCATTCTCCAACTGTAAGGCTGTTTTGCTGGACTGGTTTTTCAAAGCATCATCCATGGCAGAGTTGGGTTTGAACTGTTCCAAGCATCTATGAGCTCAAAGCCTTCAAGCATTCATCATTTGGGACTAGGAGCTTCACCTGTTTCGGATATTTGAAGCCAAATAACATCAAAATCTCAGCTGCACTTCAGAACTGGTAAAATTTCGATCTCATTGTTTCATCAAATCAATACATGCTTTAAAAAGATCTCTCCATTCTGAGCTTTGTGATGGTCTTACTTTTGAAAATGGTTGATTATTTCTCGAGTTATGCTGAAATGAAGTTTGAAGATGAAATGTATTTCTGTTCGATTCATGAGTTGTATGATGTTTTAATGAAAATTGATGTTGGATTCATGTTTGTCATGCTTTGCTGATCAATTGTGTATATTCAATTGCCATTTCTGGAAAAAAAAATTGCTGAGTCGAATTTGGAGAAGAATGTCATGCTACTGTACACACATAAACCCTAATATTTCCATGGCCATTCCCCTGTTCACGTATGCATGCCACTGTGTCCCCATGCGGACCAATGAGAACATTTCCCTGGCCGTGAGCAAAACGCACCGTTTTGTTTAATGAATACCATAATTACAAATATGCCATTCTCGGTTTATTAATTCAATTTAATTCATTTATTTTTCTCATTTCATTTCATTTGGCATGGCTTACTTGCAAAAATCATAATTCATTCATTTTAAATCCAAAATTCATGGGACTTGTTGCATTGTGTTCATATGGATCCCTAGTTTTTTATCATGATTTTTGTTGATTTTTTGGATGAGTAGATTTTAAATGGCATTAGGATTTTGTTCATGTGCCCAATTTTTTGTACATCTTGCCAAAACCTTTGTGAAATTGTGATGCATTATCCTATGGACTTGAAACTTTTTGAGCACAAACTAGACACATTCATGTTTATTTTGATGTAGAGTTTGTGAATTTATCTTATCTGGATTGTGAGTTGTGAATTTTTGAAGTAGGGTGTGACAATTTATGTCACACCATTGATGTGTAACTTGATGATTTTTGATACCATGCTTCCTGACCTCCAATTGAGCTGAATTTTTGCATGAACCTACTCTTGTATGTCTAGTTTGTATGTGAATTTTTGTGGATTTATTTGGGGCATTTTCCATTTGTTTGAGATTTTTTCCCCTGTTTGACCAAGATGTTGACCTTATGTGATGCATATTTCCATTTCATTTGTGAAATCCTCATACATTATTAGATGGACATGAAATTTTACATGAGATAACTAGACATCCTAAGCTTTGCCATGATTTTAGTCCCATTCATTTATCATATGCCCTCTCTGATTTATGAATTTTTCAAGTTGATGCATGTTTGGTTGACTTCTTTGAGCATGTTCAAAATTGCTTTGACTTTCTGATTTTCATTGACTGCCTTCCACTTGTCCAAATGAGATGAAATTTGACATGCTTACCATGCTATGTGTTAGGACTGATCATGATTTATTTGGTGATTTTTGGAAATGTTTGAGTTGACTTTTGATGCAAGTCTTTCTGTTGACTTCTATGAGCTCTCATTTGCCATGCTTTGACTTCTTTTGCTTATGAAATGATGATGATGCATGATATGAACATGAAACCAATTGGGTTTGCTTCCTAAATGTTTGAATTTGATTTTGATTGGACATTGCTTGCTGTTTTGACTTTCTCATTCATTTTGACCCTAGGCTTGTCCTAGTGGTCCTGTGGCTTATGTTTGAGTTCTTGTTTTCAGGTTGACCAACAAATGACCAATGAGACCATTTCTTTTTGATTGAGCTTGCTTGAATATCATTGACTAACTTGTTTGTTTTGTAGGTGGCTTGGCTCACATGCCTTGAGCTTTGTGCTTTGCGCATTTGTTAATTGTATTGACTGTTGATTCCTACTTCCTTTGCTTTAGCTTTTGAATTGTGTACTGATCTGTTTGACTATTTCAGGTACCATTAGTTGCTTAGTTCTTTGAACTTGCTTTGCTTTGCTTTAATAGCAACTTGCTTTGAGGTATAATCCCTTTTTCTTCATGTAGTCTGGAAGACCTGGCCTGTTACTTGGCCAAGCAACTGTCTGAAGTCCTCCTTAAGAGGCAATGTTTGTGTATGTTTAAATCTTGTCCTTGTACATAGTCAAAGACCTCCTAAGTGAAGAGGCAATTGGCAGAACCCAAGGGATATGCAACCTATCCCCTGCTATTCTGTGTGTCTTCTGCTTTGCTCACACCACTGTGTTGATGCATTGCAGATACAAACCCAAGATCTTGTACAATTGTACAGTTGAGTCAGTATCAAATGTGTAGAAGGGTTCCTACCTTCTGAACCCACACATTCTTGTCTTAAGCTCTCCCAGGCCAGGGATAAGAGCTGTGAAGTCTTATCTTCACTCACCTTTCATCTGCTTCACCTTAGCCCCTCAATGGCAAGGTTAAGAGCTAACACTACCCAGTTCCAGTGGTTTGTTTGTTGAGGTTGATATGACCCCTCGACTAAAACCTAGCCTTGATGTTTGAGCCCCTTGTTGGTGTGTTTATTTCATGCTGTATGTGCTTGTGTGGTGTGATTGTATCTCCTAGGTTTGCTAGACTCCGCGTAGTCTCGTTTGCATGTCAACTAAGGTAGCACGGTTCCTTCGTCTAGGACTTCCTTTCTTGCTTGAGCTTTCCTAAAACACAAACAAACATTATCCCCTCTTAAGGATACGTTAGCTCCTTCTACTACAGGTGAGTAAGTCTCCAAAGGTCGAGCATCAGGTAGATTGCGCAGTGACGTTGTCCACTTAAAAAACACAAACCAACAGAATAGTTTAGCCGAACTACGGCAACTCTGATTCTCATGTCCAGATGAGATACGTAGGCACGAGATGCGATGTCTTGTCGAGTTTGACTAACAACTAACACTAATTCTCTTCTCTCGCCCTCGTTGCGATCGAGACCTCCCCTTTCTCTTGCCCTAGTTGCAATCGAGACCCTTGCTTCCTGTGCAAGTTAGGTTAGGTGTGGCTTGCTTCCTGTGCAAGTCATGTTTAGGATAGGCTTGCTTCCTGTGCAAGTTAGCTAGAAACCTTAACTTAGGGACGACTTTGCATGACAACATCTAGGCTCGAGTCGTAGTCTCCCTAGTGTTGTGTCTCCCTCTGTTATCTGGTTAGGCTAGTCCTTTTTCCCTGCGTAGGGGAACTACGTCGCCCTGATCCTCATACCAGATGAGGTACGTAGGCAGGAGATGAGCTGATCTCTCCGGGCGCCTTTTTGTCTTTTCGCCCTTTTTCTTTTTCAACCCTTTGTGTATTAACCACCCTTGTGTGTGTTCTGGTTGGAGTCCGACGTAAGTCCAGCGATTGGCAGTTGGTTTCTTGTGTGTGTTTGTTGGTTCGGATGCTGATGTAAGTCCAGCGATTGACATTTAGGCTCCATGTTTACCTTTGCCAGTGTTTGTTTGTGTGTGTCAGCCGAGCTACGAATGCTCTGATTCTCCTTCGTCCAAAGGAGATACGTATGCATAGGATGCGACATCCTAGCGAGCATGTGTCGTTTCCCCAGTCCGAACTACTTCGACTCTGATGTCTATGCCTGATAGACTAAGTAGGCCCAGGATGCGGTATCCTGCCGAGTCAGTTTCAGTCTTGTTTGTTTTCTTGTGTCTCTTTCAGCCAGTGTGTGTGTGTTTCGAGCAGTGTTTTTAGCAACCATTTTCCTTTCTATTGTGCATGGATCCCGTCGAGTACGACGGATGCGTAGGGGTGCTAATACCTTCCCTTCGCATAACCGACTCCCGATCCCATTCTCTTTGGTCGCGAGACCATGTCTTTTCCAGGTTTACTCTGAGCGTTTCCTTTCCCTCTTTGGGGATAAATAACGCACGGTGGCGGCTCTGTTGTTCTTGTTTTCCCGCCGGTTTTTCGCGTAATGCGACAGCTGGCGACTCTGCTGGGGATGTACAGAGAAGTTGACCTGTGCTGGTCCATCTTCCCTGAGCGAGTCTCTCCTAGCGCTCTCTAGGTTCGGGCTTTGGTTGCTTTTTGCTGTTATTTATTGCATTCATTGTATATATGTGCATTTATTATTTGCATTTATTGTTTGCATCAATGTTTGCATTCATTCATTATTATCTGCTGTGTTGTCTGTGTTTCTCTGTTTGGGGGTGGGAGTCACTTGAGGTAAAAGGCCCAATACCCAGGCTATGAGTGAAATCTAGGAAACCTAGGAATAGAGTGATTCATGGGAAGCAGGTGGTGTACGCCACTTAGCGGAACATTGACATCACGAGCAGTTCAGACCCTGGTGGGATATTATCGGTGCATACATCGGGTGTGCACAGGATGATATCCTGCGAAAGGTTATTTATGCTGCGTTTCTTTCGACCTTACCCTGGCCTAGATGACACCCGTGAGTGGGGAGGGAATGATCATTTTAACAGGTACAGTTGGTGACTCCTGGTACTGATAGTGACTACGAGTTATATTTCTGGACGCCGGAGGTTTGACCCTGGTATTGATCAGAGGGTTCCGTTTATTTCGGATCCCTGGGCTGAATTTGAGGGTACTCGCCCAGATGGTGACTCAGTGCTCCAGACTTGGGTTCAAATGCCAGCTCCTCAGATGACTTTGGGGTTTCAGATGGTTCCTCAGATGCCAGTTCCTGCCAGTCTTGGCTCCATCATTTGCATCATAGCATGTTTATTTTCCAAAAAAATAGTAATGCATGAAAATGAAAAAAAAGTTAACTCGCATACGCATATCCTTTATCAGGATCATTCATATTAAAATAGCATCCGCATCATACGCATATCATGTACACATCATCCTTGCATTACAGACATGCTTGGGAGAGACTTCTCACTCTGGTTTTTGACTGAGACAGGATTGTTGATCACCGTCCGCACCGCGACCAGACTCAATCAACAGAGGAGTATGGACCAGGTTCAAGCTGAGCTAGCTGAGATGAGGGCGAACATGGCCCAGTTCATGAACATGATGCAAGGGGTCGTTCAGGGGCAAGAGGAGCTGCGTGCCTTAGCCAGAGACAGGAAGCTGTGATTCCAACTGCCAACCGTGCTTCACCAGTGGGTGTTCCTGTGGATGATAATGCTGCCGCTGCCGCTCCCGCCAGTAACTTTGATGGGGTTGATGAGTTGAGAGGAATAAGAGTCAATGGATAGCCTCTTGCTGCAGAGGTCGATGTCAGAGCTACCCGGGCTCCGATTCGTCATCCAGCTTCGTTTGTCAACCAACAAGAGGACATGTTCACGTTGCTGAGTGAGGATGATGAAGTGGTCAGAATGGAGGATAGGGATCGTAAGGTGGATGCTCTTGCTGAGAAAATCCGAGTCATGGAATGTCAGAACTCCCTTGGGTTTGATGTGACCGACATGGGTCTGGTGGAAGGGTTGAAGATCCCCTACAAGTTCAAAGCACCCTCTTTCGACAAGTACAATGGCACTTCCTGTCCTCGCACCCACGTGCAGGCCTACTTCAGGAAGATCTCTGCTTACACTGACGATGAAAAGATGTGGATGTACTTTTTCCAAGATAGTCTATCTGGGGCATCTTTGGACTGGTACATGGAATTGAAGAGAGAATCAGTCAGAAGCTGGAAAGATCTGGGTGAGGCCTTTCTGAGGCAATACAAACACAACATGGACATGGCGCCGAGCCGAACCCAATTGCAGAGTTTGTGTCAAAAATCCAAGGAGAGCTTCAAAGAGTATGCCCAGAGGTGGCGTGAGCTAGCCGCTAGAGTGCAACCTCCTATGCTGGAGAGAGTGCTGACGGACATGTTCATTGGAACCTTGCAAGGAGTGTTCATGGATCGCATGGGAAGCTGCCCGTTCAGTAGTTTTTCCGATGTTGTTGTCTGTGGGGAAAGAACTGAGAGCCTTATCAAAGCAGGAAGGATACAAGATCCTGGCTCTTCAAGTTCCTCGAGTACTAAGAAGCCATCCTCTGGGGCACCCAGAAGGGGAGAGGGTGAAACAAATGCTGTGCACCGTCGGAGGAGTACGAACAGAGGACAGTATCGGCAAGTTGCTGCTGTGACTATTCCAGCAACTCAAACTCAACAACAACAGAGAAGACCAGCTCAACAGCATCAGCGTCCACAACGTCATCCTCAGCAGCAGGCTTACCAGCCTCCCATTGATAATCAAGCTGGTATGGGTAATGAGAAGAAGAAGATCATTTTTGATCCAATCCCCATGTCCTACGCCGAACTGTATCCCTCTCTGTTAGAGCGGAACTTGATTACTCCCAGAGACCCGCCGCCCATACCCGTCAACCCTCGGTGGTGGTATAGGCCTGAACAGCATTGTGTGTATCATTCGGGTGCTCCTGGTCATGATGTGGATAGTTGTTTCCAGCTGAAGATGAAGGTTCAAGACCTTGTGAGGTCAGGTATTCTGATCTTGGAGGATTTAGGTCCCCGTGTTAATCAAGCTTGAAGATAACAAGTCCTGGGCTGGCGCCGACTTTTTCTTCAGAAGGGTTGTTCAGAAGCTGCTGATGCAAGAGATACTGACGGTTGTCATCCCCGGTGGGATCTATCACAATTGGGTCACTGTGGGCGTTCCTACAGTTGTTCATAAGTCTTTGTAATAATCACTTTGTTTAAAAACCCTTCTCCCATGCCAAAAGGAGAAGTGATGGCATTGTTGGCAACATTTTGTGCAATGATATTTTCATTCAAATAAATTCATGTTAAACATTTGTTTTTCCATTTGTTTTCTCTTTTCGCTATTTACATGAAATTGGTGATCACAAAAAACCTCAAAAACAAGAATAAAAGCAATCTTTTCATCTGCATAACGATTGTCTTGTTTGATTTTCAAAGAGCTTTTCATATCAAAATCTTTATGCAGGTTGTTTCTCAAACCCATTGAACATAATGATCGGACGTCATCTCCCAATTTTGAATTCCCTGTATTTGAAGCGGACGAAGATGATGTTGAAGGGATTCCTGACGAGATTTCCCGATTTCTTGAGCAAGAAAAGAAGATCACTCAGCTGCATCTCGAGAATCAGCAGAACAGCCAACTGGGGCATTAATAAAAAAAAAAAAGAAGAAAAAAATCAATCAAAAAAAAAAAACAAAGAAAGAGAGGGTGCAAAATCAAAAGAAAGAAAAGAAAAAGAAAGAAAAAGAAAGAAAAAAACAAAAGAAAAAATAGCACCCTCAAAGTCCCAAGTTGACTGATGCTGAATTCGATCAAGAAGAAGAGATCAACTGTCATGTGTCATGGTCAGTTATATCAGCAGAGAGTGATGAAAGCATTCGACAAGAAGGTCAAGTCTCGAGTTCTGAGAAAAGGACCGTGTGCTCAAGAAAGTTTTGTCTTTCGTGCCCGATTCAAGGGGCAAGTGGACTCCAAGCTGTGAATGTCCATATGTGGTCAAGAAAGCCTTTTCAGGCGGTGCTCTGACATTTATAACAATGGATGGAGAAGTTCACTCGCCCTGTGAATCCTGGTGCAGTCAAGAAATACTTCGCCTAAAACAAAAAAAAAGTAAAAGCTCGCTAAGTCGAACACCCCAAAGGGCGACTTAGGCAAAAAGGAGCGTCTCGGTGGATTGAACACCCGAAAGGGCGATCCAGGCAAAAGTTAGAGACATTGAAAAAAAGAATTTGCATCCCGCTAGATTGAACACCTCATACTGGGGCAATCTAGGCAAAAATTAGGGATTTGGCAAGTAACTGCATCTTGACAAGACTGTGTTGTACATCTGTCATCCGTCAGGGATTCTCGATTCGTCGTCGACTGAAGCTCTGAATACATCGAAAATTCAGAATGGTAGAGGAAAGGTCATTATGTTCAATGTAGCCCTCTTCAATATATATCACGGATTTCAAATTTGTACAGATCTATGGAGTCTCGCCCTTTGCAGACTACCATTCCATTACATCTATTTGAGCTTTTATCCCATTATTTGCACTCTTATTTGTTTTCAACTCAACAAATGTTTTGCACGTTTTAACTGATAAAGTATCATTGTTTTCAAAATAAACAAATTTTTCAAAATTGTTCTTAAACAAAGCGAACCTTCACAATGATGGAAAGATACTTAGGAGACCCACAGTGCTCTCCCAAGGGCGGTTTGATTACCAACAGGTAAGACAATTGTTCGTATCTCGAGCATGATTGTATCTTTTTTCCTGCAGAACATTTTCATGGTTTCTCCTCAACGAGGTTGCTCAGTGCAGTGTTGGTTGAAGTTGTTTATCTTCATGTTCCCGGCAGTGCAACATTCTTCCTCCAAGTCCCTGTTAGCCCTATTGTGGGGCATCTCCAGTAGAGTGTTGTTTGAGCCCTACCGTGGGGCATTCCCAGCAAGGTTGCTGTTGAAATACTTTTGTGGGGCAGTTCCCCAAGCAGAGTGTTTACTGAAGACGTTAGCGTTCGTCTCTCCAGCAGAGCAGTCTTCTCCTCTCCCCGCAGGATGGTGTTGTTCCCTGATATCCCGGTTTCCAGTAGATCGCGTTTGCTCTCTGGTGTTTTTGACCCTCCCTATGGAAGAAGAGTAGTACCGGGTGGTTGATTCTTGGACCTGCGTGTTGAGCATGTCTGTTTGTCAGCATTCATCATATATTTTAGGTAGAATGCATACATGCATAATCATAGCATTTGGATACTAATGTTGCAGCTGTTGCCGTGTATCTGTTGATATCTGCCTCCTGCTATTTGGTAATACAAGATCTCCCTAGTAGATTTTCCCCTAGCAGATGTGGGTGTGTCTGATCTCTCCATGTAGAGCCAACCCCTTAAGCAGAAAGTGTCTATCCTTTCCTGCCATTTCCCCACTGAGATACATCCTCGTGGATGACGGTTGTTTCCGTTCCCTCCCAACATGCATTGGGATGGGTAGTCCCTATTGAGTTTCTTTCCTCATTAGGGTGGGTCTGTTTCAGTCTGCCTTTTTGGATCGATCCTAAATTGGCTCCCCGTTGACTGTTTCTTGTGCTTCCCTGGGGCATAAATGAATAGTTGCTCACTAACCGGCACTCGTTCATCTTATCCTCAGCGGAATTTGTGGGCCTCTACCGACAAACCGGTAGTTGTAAGTCCTATCGTCGTGGTTTTCTACCTACAAGCCGGTAGTTGTAAAATCCCACTTTCACCCCCTAGCAGAGGTAACCTTTGTGGTTCATCCTGTTTGTTGGCTTCTACCTACGAACCGGTAGCTGTAAGTCCTTTCTTTACGGGCCTCTACCTACAAACCGGTAGTTGTAAGTCCTATCGTCGTGGTTTTCTACCTACAAGCCGGTAGTTGTAAAATCCCACTTTCACCCCCTAGCAGAGGTAACCTTTGTGGTTCATTCTGTTTGTTGGCTTCTACCTACGAACCGGTAGCTGTAAATCCTTTCTTTACGGTCTTCTACCTACAAACCGGTAGTTGTAAGTCCTATCTTTGTGGTTTTCTGCCTACTAGCTGGTAGTTGTAAAATCCCACTTTCATCCCCTTGTTGGAGTTAACCCTTTGTGCTCATCCTATCGATGACTGGTTACTTTTCCGTGGTTTTCTGCCTACTAACCGGTAGATGTAATCCCCTCTTTGCAGTTATCAGTATCCGGTTTGTGATATTGATATTCTTTCCCCTCTGGATACTTGCCTTGATCAAGCAGTATTGTCCCCATTGGGTCTTTCCCTTCCTTTTGGGTATTTGCTCCGAGTTAGCAACTTTATCCTCTGATTGGTCATCTTTGCATACCTAGTCCTGGTACCGATGCCTTTCTTTTCGGTCGTTTATCCATTTAACAACCTACAACCCGATTATGGATAATCTTCCATGCGAGTGTATTATCTACGTTCTGACGGCTATAGATAATATATCTCATGCACTCTTTGGTCAATCTTTCGATTGTTATCACCAGCAGAGTAAGATTCGTATTCCTTGTGGAATCGAATGTCCATCCTTTAACAAGTTTGCCTTCGCTCTCTTCAGGATGTTTTCGGTCGTTTATCCATTTAACAACCTACAACCCGGTTATGGATAATCTTCCATGCGAGGTTATTATCTACGTTTTGACGGCTATAGATAATGTATCTCATGCACTCTTCGGTCAATCTTTCGATTGTTATCACCAGCAGAGTAAGATTCGTATTCCTTGTGGAATCGAATGTCCATCCTTTAACAAGTTTGCCTTCGCTCTCTTCAGGATGTTTTCGGTCGTTTATCCATTTAACAACCTACAACCCGGTTATGGATAATCTTCCATGCGAGGTTATTATCTACGTTTTGACGGCTATAGATAATGTATCTCATGCACTCTTCGGTCAATCTTTCGATTGTTATCACCAGCAGAGTAAGATTCGTATTCCTTGTGGAATCGAATGTCCATCCTTTAACAAGTTTGCCTTCGCTCTCTTCAGGATGTTTTCGGTCGTTTATCCATTTAACAACCTACAACCCGGTTATGGATAATCTTCCATGCGAGGTTATTATCTACGTTTTGACGGCTATAGATAATGTATCTCATGCACTCTTTGGTCAATCTTTCGATTGTTATCACCAGCAGAGTAAGATTCGTATTCCTTGTGGAATCGAATGTCCATCCTTTAACAAGTTTGCCTTCGCTTTCTTCAGGATGTTTTCGGTCGTTTATTCATTTAACAAACTACAACCCGGTTATGGATAATCTTCCATGCGAGTGTATTATCTACGTTCTGAAGGCTATAGATAATATGTCTCATGCGCTCTTGGGTCGAAGTCGTCCTCCCCAGTCGAGTAAGATTCGTATTTCTGTTGGAATCGAATGTCCATCCTTTAACAAGTTTGCTTTTCTAGCCCTCTTCAGGATGTTGAGTGTTTTGGAACACAAACCAATTCACGCTTTGGCACTCAGGCCAATTTTCCGGTATTTAGACCGAAGAAGTTTCCGACGATCAGGTCGATGTACTTATGTTTTTCCGGTATTCAGACCGAAGAAGTTTCCGACGATCAGGTCGATGTACTTATGTTTTTTCCGGTATTCAGACCGAAGAAGTTTCCGACGATCAGGTCGATGTACTTATGGCACTCAGGCCAATTTTTCCGGTATTCAGACCGAAGAAGTTTCCGACGATCAGGTCGATGTACTTATGTTTTTCCGGTATTCAGACCGAAGAAGTTTCCGACGATCAGGTCGATGTACTTATGTTTTTTCCGGTATTCAGACCGAGGTGGCGTTCAGGCCAATTTCCGATGTTTCAGATCGACATCAAATCTCTCATACACCGATGCTCAGTATTCAGACTGACGAGCGGCGCTCAGGCCGTGGTTATCCCTGTGTTACCATTTATTTTGGTATCCAGGTCGACGTTTCTGTTTCGGTATTCAGGCCGATTTCTTTTTCCGTTCCAGACGGGTTTTTCTTTCAAGACTGTTTTCTTTGCCGATCCTGACAGGCATTCTTGTATTATATCCAGTTTGTGCAAATTCTACGGTTCTTTGGTATTCAATCCCTGTTTACCCTGAAAGTCTGACAGCCATTGCT
Source organism: Lathyrus oleraceus (assembly GCF_024323335.1). NCBI lineage: Eukaryota > Viridiplantae > Streptophyta > Magnoliopsida > Fabales > Fabaceae > Lathyrus > Lathyrus oleraceus. Next base: position 33,048,532 of record NC_066579.1, on the reverse strand, counting down.
ATCATCCGTTCGGGTTCCCAGCTGATTGAATAGGGGCAGCTGTAGCACCTCAAATTTGCACCTATCATTGTACATACATTCTCATATTAGGTCATAGCATAACATGGTCCACTGCATAGCATTGCATTGTCCCATTTGCCTCAAGTGCAAGATCATCAGGAGAATTAGGTCAAACTGATCAGGAGATCAGTCAACCAAGCAAGCAAGTGTGTTTCTCAAGGAGCCAAGGCCCTAGGGTTGGTCCAACATGTTCACATGACTTGGGGATCCATTTGAAGTGTTTAGGTCAAAGATTGGAGGCTCAGAGGTCATTAGTCCATGCACAATCAGTCAGAAACCCTAAAAAGTAAAACTTGGTCAACTGTGGTTGATTTTATGGTTTTGATGGATGGATTTGGTTTGAGAGAGCTTATTCATGTCCCAATAGGCCCCATTCATCATGGAAAATAACATCATTGAAGAATTTGAAGCCAAAACAGAAAATTTCCAAAAATAGAAACTGGACCTGTAATTTTAACTGCCAAAAATGGAAACTTCTTGAGCCTAAACTTACATCATGATACAAGCTTCAAATGAATTTTTGCCCAACATGAAAGTTGAAGATCTTGTTCTCCCATTTCCAAAAAGTCCAAGAACTCTCAATTCCCATGTATGGTTGGCAAGATATGATCAATTCATTTTCAAATTTTCTTGAACTTCAAAAGGCCATATCTCTCAAACCATTTGGCCAAATTTGGTGAGGTTTTTTCCAACAAGTCATATTTAACCTCCTCTTTCCAAAAATGTAACTTTCATGCACCAAAACATTACCAATCAAAATGGCACTTTTGGACCTACATGGATTATTTTCAAGTGAGGTGAAAAATTGAACTTTCCAATTAACCATTCCCAATCAAATTTGCCATTCAATTGAGGTCTGAAATGTTGATCATGACTTGTTACAAGGCCCAATTCGCAGCTTGCACCTCCACATTGCCACTTAAGTGAAAAATGGCAACTTAGCAATTTGGTTCATTTAAGCAAAGCATGATTAGCATACTTGGATTAAAAGTTAAACAGCACATATATACCATTTTTCTGAGCATTTGGTAGCCCTAGCAGCCACACAAACACAGAAATTCACTCACTCTCTCAAAACTTCATTTTCTTGCCATTTTCGAAATCTTCAAAAACCTCAAGAGAACTTGACCTTGCCTTGCTCGATCCACCATCTAAACAGCATTGTGAGCTTGTTTCCACCATCATTCTCCAACTGTAAGGCTGTTTTGCTGGACTGGTTTTTCAAAGCATCATCCATGGCAGAGTTGGGTTTGAACTGTTCCAAGCATCTATGAGCTCAAAGCCTTCAAGCATTCATCATTTGGGACTAGGAGCTTCACCTGTTTCGGATATTTGAAGCCAAATAACATCAAAATCTCAGCTGCACTTCAGAACTGGTAAAATTTCGATCTCATTGTTTCATCAAATCAATACATGCTTTGAAAAGATCTCTCCATTTTGAGCTTTGTGATGGTCTTACTTTTGAAAATGGTTGATTATTTCTCGAGTTATGCTGAAATGAAGTTTGAAGATGAAATGTATTTCTGTTCGATTCATGAGTTGTATGATGTTTTAATGAAAATTGATGTTGGATTCATGTTTGTCATGCTTTGCTGATCATTTGTGTATATTCAATTGCCATTTCTAGAAAAAAAAATTGCTGAGTCGAATTTGGAGAAGAATGTCATGCTACTGTACACACATAAACCCTAATATTTCCATGGCCATTCCCCTGTTCACGTATGCATGCCACTGTGTCCCCATGCGGACCAATGAGAACATTTCCCTGGCCGTGAGCAAAACGCACCGTTTTGTTTAATGAATACCATAATTACAAATATGCCATTCTCGGTTTATTAATTCAATTTAATTCATTTATTTTTCTCATTTCATTTCATTTGGCATGGCTTACTTGCAAAAATCATAATTCATTCATTTTAAATCCAAAATTCATGGGACTTGTTGCATTGTGTTCATATGGATCCCTAGTTTTTTATCATGATTTTTGTTGATTTTTTGGATGAGTAGATTTTAAATGGCATTAGGATTTTGTTCATGTGCCCAATTTTTTGTACATCTTGCCAAAACCTTTGTGAAATTGTGATGCATTATCCTATGGACTTGAAACTTTTTGAGCACAAACTAGACACATTCATGTTTATTTTGATGTAGAGTTTGTGAATTTATCTTATCTGGATTGTGAGTTGTGAATTTTTGAAGTAGGGTGTGACAATTTATGTCACACCATTGATGTGTAACTTGATGATTTTTGATACCATGCTTCCTGACCTCCAATTGAGCTGAATTTTTGCATGAACCTACTCTTGTATGTCTAGTTTGTATGTGAATTTTTGTGGATTTATTTGGGGCATTTTCCATTTGTTTGAGATTTTTTCCCCTGTTTGACCAAGATGTTGACCTTATGTGATGCATATTTCCATTTCATTTGTGAAATCCTCATACATTATTAGATGGACATGAAATTTTACATGAGATAACTAGACATCCTAAGCTTTGCCATGATTTTAGTCCCATTCATTTATCATATGCCCTCTCTGATTTATGAATTTTTCAAGTTGATGCATGTTTGGTTGACTTCTTTGAGCATGTTCAAAATTGCTTTGACTTTCTGATTTTCATTGACTGCCTTCCACTTGTCCAAATGAGATGAAATTTGACATGCTTACCATGCTATGTGTTAGGACTGATCATGATTTATTTGGTGATTTTTGGAAATGTTTGAGTTGACTTTTGATGCAAGTCTTTCTGTTGACTTCTATGAGCTCTCATTTGCCATGCTTTGACTTCTTTTGCTTATGAAATGATGATGATGCATGATATGAACATGAAACCAATTGGGTTTGCTTCCTAAATGTTTGAATTTGATTTTGATTGGACATTGCTTGCTGTTTTGACTTTCTCATTCATTTTTGACCCTAGGCTTGTCCTAGTGGTCCTGTGGCTTATGTTTGAGTTCTTGTTTTCAGGTTGACCAACAAATGACCAATGAGACCATTTCTTTTTGATTGAGCTTGCTTGAATATCATTGACTAACTTGTTTGTTTTGTAGGTGGCTTGGCTCACATGCCTTGAGCTTTGTGCTTTGCGCATTTGTTAATTGTATTGACTGTTGATTCCTACTTCCTTTGCTTTAGCTTTTGAATTGTGTACTGATCTGTTTGACTATTTCAGGTACCATTAGTTGCTTAGTTCTTTGAACTTGCTTTGCTTTGCTTTAATAGCAACTTGCTTTGAGGTATAATCCCTTTTTCTTCATGTAGTCTGGAAGACCTGGCCTGTTACTTGGCCAGGCAACTGTCTGAAGTCCTCCTTAAGAGGCAATGTTTGTGTATGTTTAAATCTTGTCCTTGTACATAGTCAAAGACCTCCTAAGTGAAGAGGCAATTGGCAGAACCCAAGGGATATGCAACCTATCCCCTGCTATTCTGTGTGTCTTCTGCTTTGCTCACACCACTGTGTTGATGCATTGCAGATACAAACCCAAGATCTTGTACAATTGTACAGTTGAGTCAGTATCAAATGTGTAGAAGGGTTCCTACCTTCTGAACCCACACATTCTTGTCTTAAGCTCTCCCAGGCCAGGGATAAGAGCTGTGAAGTCTTATCTTCACTCACCTTTCATCTGCTTCACCTTAGCCCCTCAATGGCAAGGTTAAGAGCTAACACTACCCAGTTCCAGTGGTTTGTTTGTTGAGGTTGATATGACCCCTCGACTAAAACCTAGCCTTGATGTTTGAGCCCCTTGTTGGTGTGTTATTTCATGCTGTATGTGCTTGTGTGGTGTGATTGTATCTCCTAGGTTTGCTAGACTCCGCGTAGTCTCGTTTGCATGTCAACTAAGGTAGCACGGTTCCTTCGTCTAGGACTTCCTTTCTTGCTTGAGCTTTCCTAAAACACAAACAAACATTATCCCCTCTTAAGGATACGTTAGCTCCTTCTACTACAGGTGAGTAAGTCTCCAAAGGTCGAGCATCAGGTAGATTGCGCAGTGACGTTGTCCACTTAAAAAACACAAACCAACAGAATAGTTTAGCCGAACTACGGCAACTCTGATTCTCATGTCCAGATGAGATACGTAGGCACGAGATGCGATGTCTTGTCGAGTTTGACTAACAACTAACACTAATTCTCTTCTCTCGCCCTCGTTGCGATCGAGACCTCCCCTTTCTCTTGCCCTAGTTGCAATCGAGACCCTTGCTTCCTGTGCAAGTTAGGTTAGGTGTGGCTTGCTTCCTGTGCAAGTCATGTTTAGGATAGGCTTGCTTCCTGTGCAAGTTAGCTAGAAACCTTAACTTAGGGACGACTTTGCATGACAACATCTAGGCTCGAGTCGTAGTCTCCCTAGTGTTGTGTCTCCCTCTGTTATCTGGTTAGGCTAGTCCTTTTTCCCTGCGTAGGGGAACTACGTCGCCCTGATCCTCATACCAGATGAGGTACGTAGGCAGGAGATGAGCTGATCTCTCCGGGCGCCTTTTTGTCTTTTCGCCCTTTTTCTTTTTCAACCCTTTGTGTATTAACCACCCTTGTGTGTGTTCTGGTTGGAGTCCGACGTAAGTCCAGCGATTGGCAGTTGGTTTCTTGTGTGTGTTTGTTGGTTCGGATGCTGATGTAAGTCCAGCGATTGACATTCAGGCTCCATGTTTACCTTTGCCAGTGTTTGTTTGTGTGTGTCAGCCGAGCTACGAATGCTCTGATTCTCCTTCGTCCAAAGGAGATACGTATGCATAGGATGCGACATCCTAGCGAGCATGTGTCGTTTCCCCAGTCCGAACTACTTCGACTCTGATGTCTATGCCTGATAGACTAAGTAGGCCCAGGATGCGGTATCCTGCCGAGTCAGTTTCAGTCTTGTTTGTTTTCTTGTGTCTCTTTCAGCCAGTGTGTGTGTGTTTCGAGCAGTGTTTTTAGCAACCATTTTCCTTTCTATTGTGCATGGATCCCGTCGAGTACGACGGATGCGTAGGGGTGCTAATACCTTCCCTTCGCATAACCGACTCCCGATCCCATTCTCTTTGGTCGCGAGACCATGTCTTTTCCAGGTTTACTCTGAGCGTTTCCTTTCCCTCTTTGGGGATAAATAACGCACGGTGGCGGCTCTGTTGTTCTTGTTTTCCCGCCGGTTTTTCGCGTAATGCGACACAAGGGCATTAAATGGTTTGAATGAGTTAGTTCTTTTTTGACTTTTTGAATGTTTAAGTCAAGTATAGTTAAATTTATTTACAAGTTTGATTTAAGAAAAATAAGTTTGAAAATGCAATGGTCTAAGGCCAAAGTTTCTACCTTTTTGTAAAAGTGGTCAAAATTTAGAACAAAATAGTTCATACAAAGAAGGTTTTGAAAATGGAGGGAGAGATTTTGAAATTAAAGAAACGGGGAGAAGATGAAGAGACTACCCTAGATACAAGAATTTTAAATTTTAAAGTTGAAAAGAGCTGACCAAATGGGAGCAATCCAATAGACAAGTGTGTCAATAGAAACCCAAAATTCCCTTAGACTTTTTAGAATCAAGCAACACACAAATGCACAATTATATCAATCTTGAAGAGCAAAGGCATCAAATAAAGATGGCCTCATCCAAGCTTATCCACTTCAATGATCTTCTTTAGAATAACCTATGTAGTAGATGAATTCCACAAGTTACAGGTTCAACATAACAACTTAACAATGATCAATGTTGCAGATGAATTTGGAGAGATCTTGAATGATATGTCAGATGAATTCAAACTTGCAAGTTCTTGGTCTTTCAACAAATTGGCATTGGCCAAGTCCATTAGCAAAGGAATGTTACCTAAATTCTAAGTCCAATTGGGGAGATCAAAACAACAGTCCACTCAAATTCTTTTAGGGTTTTTGTTATTATTATGTGCATTAATGGCCAAATACCACATAAACAAACAAATCAACAAAGTATATCACACAATATGGTCCAAATGGACAAAGTGAAAATTGCATGAACATGAACAATTAGAATGATATGTACAATGACAAATGATAATAAAAATAAATTGCAATTAAAAGTAAAAGCTTGAAAGTAAAGGTTAATGGTTAGTAAGTTAATAGTTAGTTTTGTTTTGCTTTTGATTTAGAGACATTCTTTGGAGAACACTCAACCCACTTACCACAAGCATGGATCCTTCATAGGGTGGAATGAAGGTAGCTTAGTTAACATCGAACCAATATAAAATTAACCTTGTTAATTTTCTTGTTTGTATGGTTACTTTGTTGAGTTGATTTTGAAAAAGATTTTGTTTTTAGAATCCCAATTCAAACCCCCCCTTTCTTGTGTTTCTTTGCACCTTCAATTGGCATCAAAGCTCTGGTTTTGGTCTTGATAAGATATCAAATACCTAACAGTGTCAGATAAATATCTAGGGTGAAACACAATGGCTTCCATTCCACCACCAATTGCTCAAACAAATGATAAAGATCATTACATTGTTAAACCTCCTGTTTTTGATGGAGATAGATTTGACTATTGGAAGGATAAAATAAAGAGCTTATTTCTAGGTCATGATGTTGATATATGGGATATGGTAGTTGATGTCTAGGTACACCCAGTAGATGCAAGTAGTACCAAAGTGGAAAGAAGATTGATGAATGATCCACAAACGAAAGATTATAAGAATCATCACAAAGCAAGAACCATTTTGATAAATTATATTTCACACATTAAGTATGAGAAAATCACCAATAAATATACTGCTAAATCTATTTTTGACTCTTTGAGGATGACGCATGAAGGCAATGCTCAAGTTAAAGAAATCATGGCTCTTGCCTTCATTCAAATATATGAAGCATTCAAGATGGAGGATGAAGAAACTATTGAGAACATGTTCTCAAGGTTTAAGACTCTTATTGCAGGACTTAAGGTTTTGGACAAAGGGTATTCTACTGGTGATCATGTTAAAAAGATCATCAGAAGCTTACCAAAGTGTTGGAAACCTATGGTAACGGTTCTGAATTTATCAAAGGATATTAACAACACTTCTCTTGAAGAACTTATTAGTTCTTTAAGAAGTCATGAGATTGAGATCGAGGAAGATGAGGCCAAGCGGAAGAGAAAGTCAGTTTCTTTGAAGTCTTTTGGAAGATCTGAGAAGAATAAAGCTCTTTAAGCTGAAAGTGATGGAGATTCTAAAGAGGAATCATAAGAAGAAGACGAATTGTCTCTTTTGTCCATACGGGTTAACCAACATTAGAAGAAAAGACAAGGAAACATAAGAGGAAAAATAAGGACATGTGGCTGCTCTGAGTCCATTTCCTGATCCAAGAAGGTTGGAGCTGGCAAATAACTCACGTGCTTTGAGTGCAATGAGTTTGGCCACTTCAAGAATGAATGTCCAAGTTAAAGAAAGAAAGGCCCAAAAAGAACTTCAGAGGCAAGAATAAGGGTCTAATGGCTACATGGGATGATTCAGATTCTTTAGAAGATAATTCTGAAAAAGAGCAAGCTAATGTGGCCCTGATGGATTGCACAGAAGCTCCTGTAGAAACGATTCAATTTGAGTCAAAATCCGAGTCAGATTCTGAAGAGGTATTTTCTGAACTATTTCGTTCTGAGCTTGAATCTAGTTTTTCAGAAGTTCTGGAAAAGTATCAGAATCTTCTGGACAAATACAAGGATCTGAAAAAGATTCATGTATCAGAATCAGAAGCTCACTGTAAGCTTTAGAAAATGTTTTCAAGTTTAAGAGAAGAAAATCTTACTTTGAAAAAAATAACTTTGTGCCTTTAAGAAAGAGTCTCAAACCTAAAAAGAAAAGTATTTCAATGGTAGGAAGTATGGACTAGTCATTATTGATGACTACAACAAATGAACATGGGTGAAATTTCATAGACACAAGGATGAGTCACATTCTGTGTTTTCTACCTTCTGCTCTCAAATGCAAAATGAGAAAGATCTCAGAGTTGTAAAAGTCAGAAGTGATTATGGTGGTGAATTTGAAAACAAAGTTTTTGATTTTTTTATGCTAATGACATTTCCTATGATCTATCCTGCAGTAGAACTCCACAACAAAATGGAGTTGTAGAGAGGAAGAATATGACTCTGCAAGAGATTGCCAAAACCATCATCAACGATACTAATGTGCCCAAGCACTTTTGGGCAGAGCCAGTCAACACAGCATGTTATATTCAAAACATGATATCTATAAGACCTATTATGGGTAAGACTCCCTATAAATTTTGGAAGAATTTAAATTCCAACATTTCATATTTTCATCCTTTTGGATGTTCTCGTTTTATGTTGAACATTAAAGAGAATCTGAACAAGTTTGATTCTAAGGCATAGAAGTGCATCATGTTAGGATACTCTGAATGCTCAAAAGGCTACAAAGTGTATAACATTGAGACACAAGTTGTTGAAGAATCAATCCATGTCAGATTCGATGATAAGCTTGACTCTGAAAAGTCAAATCTAGTTGAGAAATTTGTATATCTGGAGATCACTTACTTAGGTTCTAAAGGAAAGACTTTAGAAGCCAAAGAAGATGAAGATAAAGACTCTGAAGCTCCTCGACCAGAAGTTGTTGAAGCTCAGACTCCTCTAAGAAGGCACAGACAGAGATCTTCATATTCTGAAGAATTGCTTATAGGAGATAAGTTTGAACCCGTCAGAACCAGATCCTCTTTCAAGCCCTCAAAAGAAAGCCTTATGGGTTTTATGTCTCTAATAGAGCCCACATCAATTGATGAAGCTCTTCAGGACACAAAATGGACTATGGAAATGCAAGAGGAACTTAATCAATTCACCATTAATGATGTATGGGATCCGGTGCCAAGACCCAAAGGAACTCACGCTATTGGAACCAAGGGGTCTTCAGAAATAACTTGAACGAACAAGGAGAGAGAGTTAGAAATAACGCTCGACTGGTTGCAGAAGGTTATAATCAGTAAGATGGAATTGACTATATAAAAACATTTGTACCAGTTTCCAGGTTAGAATCTATTTGTCTCTTAATTTCATTTGCAATTAACTATAACATCATCTTATATCAAATGGATCTTAAAAGTACATTTCTGACAGGTTACATTATTGAATGGTTACATTACTGAAGAAGTGTTTGTACACCAACCCCCCTGGTTTTGAAAACTCGAAAAAAAATCCAGATTTTGTTCTTGAACTGAAGAAATCATTGTATGGTCTGAAATAAGCTCCTCGAGCATGGTATGAAAGACTAAGAATTTTTTTGTTAGAAAATGATTTCACTAGAGGGAAAGTTGACACAAAATTATTCTATAAGTTATTCAAAAATGATATTCTTGTTGTTCATATTTATGTTGGTGACATTATATTTGGTTATGCTAATGCTACTTTGTGTAAATAATTTACTAAGTCTATGCAAGCAGAGTTTGAGATGAGTCTAATGGGAGAACTCAAGTTCTTTCTTGGGATTCAAATCAATCAAAGTCCAGAAGGTACGTACATCCATCAGAGCAAGTACACCAAGGAACTTCTGAAGAAGTTTGACACGTCTGAATGTAAGATGTCAAAGGCCCATATGCATCCTACATGCATTTTTGAGAAGGATGAGGTAAGTGCTAAGGTAGAACAAAAGGTATACAGAGGTATGATTGGCTCTCTCTTATACTTGACTGCTTCTAGGCCTGACAATTTGTTAGGTGTCTGTTTGAGTGCTTATTTCCAATCTGATCTTAGAGAGTCCTACTTAATAGTTGTTAAGAGGGTCTTCATGTATCTAAAAGGTACGATTAACCTTGGGTTGTGCTATAGAAAATCCAAATACTACAAGCTAGTTGGTTATTGTGATGCTGATTATACTGGAGACAAACTTGAGAGGAAAAGAACTTCTGGAAGCTGTCAGTTTCTGGGAGATAATCTAATATCATGGTCCAGTAAAAGGCAATCAACAATAGCACTTTCAACTGCTGAAGCTGAATATATAGTTATCTTTGAATGCAACACTCAGATGCTCTGGATGAAAAGTCATCTCGAAGACTGTTGAAAAGTATATCTTCGGCAAATATTTTTATATCGTATCCACAGAGATTGGTTGTTATTACCTCCGTTCTATAATCCAAATTGTTATAAGTTTGAAAGGTAACAAAGTTGTTTTGTTTGGAAAATTATCTTGTGAGTAAATGTCACTAAAAACAGTAAAATGGTTTTAGTCAAATGTAAAAGCTTGGCAAGATTGGAGTTCACTATTCTAAATGCTTATGATTCCTTATGATAACTATATAGATTTAAGATTATTGATGATGTTCAAGTATCCTCTCAAAGTCATTTATGTCTAAATGATATTGTGATAATCACTATATTGATCCTTAGACGATCTCTCCACCTAACTATCAATATAGCAATCTTTAATGTTTAATACCAAAGAAGAGTAATGAATAAACCTATATCTACAACTTATTCACTACTTGAAAATCTGTTTTATGTCAAGACTCAAATAATCTCTTTCAACAACTACTCAAATCTGGTTTTCAACTTAGGGCAAAAACAGTATTCAATACATCAACAATCTTTATCATATATAAAAGTCAAATGGAGTACATAAACAAATGAGAATAGCTACTACCTCCAATCTTGACAAAATGGAGTTTAGCTCCTCATCATCATTGTTACAAAGCAGAATGTTAATGGAAGAAAAACTCTGTTTTTTTCTCTCCTACCAAAAATATCTCAATGTATCAATGTGTCAATAATAATCATGAATGTCTTAGAATAATGTGTTCTCCTATCCTAAAAGAGTTGACATTTCCTTAATTGATCATTTCCATCCAAAGCAGAAAAGCTATTCCAAGACAGACACCAAAATGGCAAGACAGCTGGTCATGAAATACAACACCCTTGGCCCAAAATCAGCTTGGTGGATTCGCAACCTTCGCGGCGCGAAGGCGGTTCACGGCGCGAACTGAAGCTTATCCAGCTTCCTTGCTTTGCAAGCTTCATCAAAAATCTTCCAAATTGTGATGTTGCATTCCAAAAGCTCTTTCATCTAAAAATTCTACAAAACTAACAAATCTGTGAAATAACTATTCAAAATAAAATAAATTAAATCTAATTGCATTTATACAAATTAATAAGAATAAAAGTGTGTAGTTACATCAAAGTTTGGTAAAAGGGACCAATAAAATGATATAAAAAGTAGTACTAATTGGTCCCTAACAAAGACTTCTAGGTATATGAGAGTAACATTCCTATACTATGTGATAATACTTCTGCTATTTGTTTATCTAAGAATCCTATTTTGCATTCTAGAGCAAAACATATAGATAAAACATCATTTCATTCGTGACTATGTTCAGAAGGGTATTTTAAATCTAAAAGTTATTGATACAGACCATCAATGGGATGATATCTTTACAAAACCCCTTGCTGAAGATAAATTTGGTTTCGTTCTGAAAAATTTAAAAATGGACTTATGTCCAGAATGAAAAAGGATGTTTCTCTCAGAATGTTTATCTCTCAGAATGGTAAAATATGACTCTGAGACTTATTGGTTGTTCTGAAGGTGTGAGACTTCTGAAGTGAGTAAAATTCATAAGTTCAAATGTATCCTATCAAAGTTTCTTTTTTTTGCAAATCTGCTTTATGGATACTGAACAATTTATTCATTAAATAGTTGTCAATTCGTCTCGATTAGTGGAACAGTTTTAAGACAATTGTCTTAGAAAACTGAATCGTCTCTGATCAGATGATGTGATACGTTGGGTGAGTACATCTTGGGACTAGGTAAAATCTTTCACGCTTTACCCCCTTGTCAAATTTTTTGACATTTGAGTTTAATTTGTCATGATTGAAAAAATCTCTACTCAAACTCACCCCACTCACGTCACACACCTTCGCTACTTTCACAACCCACACTTTTACTTTTTGAGCCAAAAGTTGCAGTAAACCATAAAACCTTTTTTGATCTTCATCAATGGATTCTACTCAACAATCTACTAAATAAGGTCAACATTAACAAGCTCAACAATCCGTTCTACAACCATCTGAGAGTCAACAATGCAATTCGGTTATTCAAAGATCTTCAGTGTCGCAACCACCAAAATATATTCCTTATCTTCTCCAAACTTACACGAAACAATCTACTTTGCATCCTGGAAAGTTTATGTACACTAGTGATGCCTACGATAATCTTGAGATTACACTTTCCACTCCTAAAGAGGACTTAGAAGTTCTTAGTGAACTTATGGTTGATTTTGAAAGCATTAAAGATCATGACTTTCATCTTCTATCTGCTATAAAATTTCAAGGTTGGGAGAAGTTCTTTGATTGTCTTCAAGGTCCAGTTTTCCCTCATCTTGTTAGAGAATTTTGGATTCATGCTAAGATATCTACCTGTCAAGTTGCTTCTTTTGTCTTTGGAAAGAAGATTGTAATCACTGAGAAACTCATTATCAAACTCATTGGTAATGACAGATCTGGTATAAGGTGTGAACTGATGGGAGAAAGAATATTTGATCAAGTTGAAATGACTAAAGTTATTTCCACTACTAGAAGTCATTCCAACAAGATCAAGAATCTTCACTCTAATTTAAGGATTTGGGAATCTTCACTCTACTCACCCTAATTAGGGTTATCCTTATACAATGATGAGAGATTATTTTGTAATTTATAAGAAAACTAACACACTAAATAATGGGCTTTTACACACAGATCATTACACAAGCTAACTTAGAGAACAAACTAACTTAAACAAATGGGCATAACAAACAGGTCAAATTTGACATGCTAACAATCCTAGCATACTTCGACTACAACATGTGAACAAACTTCGAGGGTATGCTAATGATCCTGTCGGATTATTGAACCAAGAAGTTACCCTTCAACCATACTAGAGTTCGATCCAATATGTCACATTAACCATCTTTGTTATTAGATCATGTAAGTAAGTAGCTCTACATTTGTATGTTACCAAATTATTTGTATAACTTTATAATGTGAAAACTCTCATTCTTCAAATTTGAACTATGTTTAAATATTTGTTAGATGACCCGATGTGTTTCTTATATTCAATAAAATAGTGTTAGCAATTACGATGTTGCAAAAAAACCATTCCAAAAATATAAATGAAAATTAAATACTTTTAATTAGTATTTATGTGTTGAATTTGTCTTTTAAACTCATCTAATTGTTCACTTAACGATAGTAAATATAAGATTTTAAAATATTAATGGTCATTAGGATTTTTATTTCTACAACATTTTTTTATGTTTTTATTCTCTTTTACCCTTATATCATACATATTGAGGATTCTCAAAAATGGAATAATAATTAGGAATACATGATAAGTCATTGTAATAAAAGTTATATTATCTATTGAATTTGATTTGCTATTGATTTTGGTGGTTGGTTGTGTTATAATAATGAGATATTGTTTAGTCATGTTAGAAAATCAGTTAGATTAGGTAAAGAAACAATTTCATGCAAAATTTGTGGTTTTAATATTAAAATGTGTGATTTTAATATTTATATCATTGTTATAAAAGTTTATGCCATATTTTGTAAGTTAACCAGTATAACATGTGATTATGTAAAAGAAAATATAACATGTGAAGGGTTTAAATAAAACATCAAAATACTCTCCTGAAAATTTTGTCATAAAGAATCCAAGAAAGATCATTAATGAGTTTTCTAAATCCTAAACCGTAAACCCTATATCTTAAATCATGGTTTATGGTTTAGGATTTATGGTTTAGTGCATACACTCTAAGAATGGATAAATAAAGTCATTTAGTGTGTAACTCTGAGAATTAGTCTATTTTTTCAAATTTATCTTATCCTAATTGAAGTCACGTTACATCCCTTTACACCTTAAAATATTGTGTATCAAATTTGATTTGAAAGGTTTATTAAAAATATTGTTGATTCCTAAGGACGAACACTCTGACTTTAGCTTTATAAGAAGTTAATGCAATCTTGTGAATATTAGAGAAAGATTTAATTCATGGTGTTGGGAAACATAACCTAATTTTCATTAAGAGGTTATTTTTTAAGGTGATGTTTACAATGATGACAATGCTGAAATTTTGTTTTATCTATTAAATAAAATTTAAATCTACTTTCAAAACCAACATATTTGTATAGTCATTGTTAAATGAAACTTGTTGATTTCTTTTTATAGAGGTTACTTTTAAAGGATTATGTATAGAATACTACTTTTTTTCTTCTATTATTAGAGTTAATAAGTGTCAAATATCACACGAATAAAATAATATATTTAATTGTGTAATATAAAGTTAACATTCTTTAGTATTAGATTAGGTAAGCAGCTTTAGATTTATATGTTAATGCCGAAGAAAGAAATTATTTTTTATGTTTTATAATATGTTTTATATTTCAATCAAATCTAAATATAATTAAAATTTGATATTACTTTATCAATTTTTTACTGATAATTAATTAACCCGTGTCGCACACAGTTTTTAAATAGGTACTTATTAAAAAGTATAGTTTTAATTTTTTAAAAGAAGTTAACCGCTCTTATATTATATAAAATAATTATTTTAATTTTTTAATTTTATTTATAATATCTATAAATCTCATAAGACTGAGGTGTTTTTTCTCCTAAATTAGACCTTCTTTAGATAAAAGTTTCTCAATATTGTGAATCATGTGATTTGATTCATTTTGTTCTCTCTAAATTAATCTTCTCTTATAATTATTCAATTTTGCTTAGATATAGTCTTTTTTCGGTTTACGTAATATGTAGAATCGATTTAGGTAGCAAAGAGAACTAACCATAGATTTCTATACCGTAACCAAATAGGATTGTGAGATTGTTTATGATTTCTAGAGATAAGGCATAATGAGTTGTGATATGAGGTATTTTAAATGCCATAAACCTTCTTGCGATTATTTTAGGATCATTTGATAATGTAAATAGCGAAGAAAGTTATTTGACGATGAAGTCATTGTTAACTATTTTGTAATATAGTCAAGGTTAAAGAGGGAACATTACAATTTCAAAGCCATAAACCACAAGAAAAATGAAAAGAATTTGAATGTGGGATTAAAAGTTTCCCTCAAATATATTTAGATGATTAACATAGTTTAATTATTCTCATAGTTATATCACAACACAATCTATTTCCTTTTGTGGATCTAACATTAATATTATACTGTGTTCATTTCTCATCCCAAATACTCTCTCTTTAATTTTATCAGATGTTAATGCCTTCCTCGTACTACAGTGTGGTTTTGTTGACACAGTTTTATATTACATTCATAAATTACCAAACAGAATTATTAAGGAAAGTAATTCATTAGATTAGATAGTGTAGCTGAATCTATAAGTGGTACTTAGAATAGAGTTATTGTGTTCTGTGTGATACCCTTATATTACATTCATAAATTACCAAACAACTACTTTTATTGGATTTTGTTTAAAATACTACTTTTCTTTATTCTTAGAGTTAAATATGTCAAATATCACTCAAACATTATATATTTTTTACAAATATATGTAATTGTGTAGTGAAAAGTTAACCTTCTTTGTTATTAGATCATGTAAGTAGTTTTACATTTGCATGTTAATGTCGTTGAAAGAAGATGCTTTTAAAGTTTGGAATTTATTTTATATTTCAATCAAATACAAATATTATTAAAATTTGAGATAATATTATTAGTAGAGATTCACAAATTTTTATGATAATTAATTAACTCGTATTCCACACTGTTTTTAAGTAAGTATGTATTAAAAAAATGATAGTTTTAACTATTTAGAAAAATATAACCGCTCTTGCATAATATAAAAACATTCTTGTAAGTTTTGATTAACTAAATTTAAAGGAACACCGATTAAAGTGTGAGAGAAATAATAGAAGTATCACAATTTATTTTTGATATGAATTTATGTTATGGATACCATAACTTTTATATACATTCACAAATGTGGTCTATGCACTTTCCGGCTTTAGTAAAACCACAAACGCTAGGAGGACAATCTTTATCAGAACTGCATAAATCCAATGTTAAGATATCCAAAAAGAAAAAAATGAATATTAATAATAAGGAATAAAACAATTTCTATATAATAAAGATGAAAAATTGAACGATAAAAATAAACAAAGCAGACTTACGAATGTAACATGAACTTTTGATGATTAAGAAAAGAAAAATAATCATAACATAAACGAACTTAAGAACATTAGACATATTTTTTTGCGTGATAAGAAAAATTACCAAATTATTTGTATAACTTTATAATGTGAAAACTCTCATTCTTCAAATTTAAACTATGTTTAAATATTTGTTAGATGACTCAATGTGTTTCTTAGATTCAATAAAATAGTGTTAGCAATTACGATGTTGCAAAAAACCATTCCAAAAATATAAATGAAAATTAAATACTTTTAATTAGTATTTATATGTTGAATTTGTCTTTTAAACTCATCTATTAACAATAGTAAATATAAGATTTTAAAATATTAATGGTCATTAGGATTTTTATTTTTACAACTTTTTTTTTATGTTTTTATTCTCTTTTACCCTTATATCATACATATTGAGGATTCTAAAAAATGGAATAATAATTAGGAATACATGATAAGTCATTGTAATAAAAGTTATACTATTTGGTTGTGTTATAATAATGAGGTATTGTTTAGTTATGTTAGAAAGTCAGTTAGATTAAGTAAAGAAACAATTTCATGCAAAATTTGTGGTTTTAATATTAAAATGTGTGATTTTAAAATTTATATCATTGTTATAAAAGCTTATGCCATATTTTGTAAGTTAACCAGTATAACATGTGATTATGTAAAAAAAAATATAACATGTGAAGCGTTTAAATAAAACATTAAAATAGTCTCGTGAAAATTTTCTCATAAAGAATCCAAGAAAGATCATTAACGATTTTCCTAAATCCTAAACCATAAATCTTATATTCTAAACCGTAATTTAGGGTTTAGGATTTATGATTTAGTGCATAAACCCTTAGAATGGATAAATGAAGTCATTTAGGGCATAACTTTGAGAATTAGTCTATTTTCTCAAATTTATCTCATCCTAATTAAAGCCGCGTTACATCCCTTAACACCTTAAAATATTGTGTATCAAATCTGACTTGATAGATTTATTAAAAAAAATCAATTTTATAATAAACTTTTTATTTGAGTGAATTGGTGAGAAGTGATAAAAATCTGAAGAGATTTAGGTAGGATTGATGTCTTTTGATATATTCATAGCGAGGTTTAAGAATATAAATAGAACTTAAGAAAGAGCATGTAAGTATTCTTTTAAGTACCATCAACTTAGAAATTACCATTGAAACCGATAAATTCCAATATTTTCTTTAAAATCTCAATTTTTAATATTTTTTCTTAAGGAAAAGACAACAAATTTTTTTAAATACTCTTATTGTTAAAATATTTCTATTTTCATACTTTTAATAAATATTCCATATAATCATGGAAAAGAGAAATCCAATTAAAATTTATGTTACAATGATAAAGCTAGCACACAAAAAATAAGATAAAAAGAGGAACATTTCTAAATAAACATGACATAGAGGTACGCCCAAATCCTAATATGGAGCTATTTGAAAATCAAATTAGCATAGAAATCCTCCTATATCAAAGAATTACTATTTTGATACCCAAGCTGTCACAATGGTGCTTACCAAAGATCAATCAACAGTATTAATAAGATATCAAATTGGCAAGTTAGTAAAACTGCACAATAACAACTCAAATAAAGTTGAAAATGGGATGATCTTCCGGTTTCAGGATTGTTTCTATATAATATAAAACTAGTATAGTCATCATGGTTTTGATATATATATATATATATATATATATATATATATATATATATATATATATATATATATATATATATATATATATATATATATATATATATATATATATATATATATATTACTTTTAATGAATTCTATATAGAATATTATTTTTTTCTTCTTCTATTATTAGAGTTAAACAGTGCGAAATACACACAAATAAAATATATTTTTTGTATGAATATATTTAATTGTGTAGTAAAAAGCTAACATTCTTTAGTATTACATCATGTAAGAAATTTTACAATGTTAATGCCGAAGAAAGAAAATATTTTTTATGTTTGTAATATGTTTTAAATATTTTTTATGTTTGCAATATGTTTGTAATATATTTTATATTACTTATCAATTTTTAATGGTAACTAATTAACTCATGTTCCACACGGTTTTTAAATAGATACTTATTAAAAAGGGTAGTTTTAATTATTTAAAATAATTTAACCGCTTTTGCATAATATAAAATTATTGTTTTAATTCTTTACTTTTATTTTGAATATCTATAATTTTCATATGGTTGAGGTCTTTTTCGTCTAGATTAGATCCTCTTTAGATAAAATTTTCTAAGTAATATGAATTATGTGATGGGCTTTATTTTGTTCTCTCTAAATTAATCTTCTCTTATAATTATTTAATTTTGCATAGGTTTAATGTTTTTCGGTCTACGGAATATGTAGAATTGATTTAAGTAACAATGAAAACTAACCATTGATTTCCATACCATAATCAAATAGGATTGTGAGGTTGTTTATGGTTTCTATAGATAAGACATATTTAAATGGTTAATATAGTTTAGTTATTCTTATAGTTATATCACAACAAAATCAATTTCTCTTTGACGACCCCAAGTTACTATAATATGTTCATTCCTCATACAAAAAACTCTCGCTTTAACTTTATAAAACGATAATGCATTCCTCGTACAACAGTAAGGTTTTGTTGGCACAACTTTATTTTACATCCAAAAAAACTGTCGAAACATTTTATTAGGAAAAGTAATTCCTTATATTAGAAAGAGACGTTGAACCTATAAGTGATAATTTTAAATAGAGATATTGTATTTTGTGTGATACCCTTAAAATCCCGTTTAATTTTTTTACTTTAGGGAGTTATATTCATAGTGTGGGGAAACATCATTACATATTTTTTTAAAGGTTAGTTTTTAGATGATGTTGAAACAGTGGAAATTGTAGAGTTATATGTTATTTAATAAATTAAATAAATTTAAATTCTATTTTAAAAAACAACTTATATTTATTGGCAATGTTAAATGAAATTCATTGAATTCTTATTATAATAACTACTTGAATAGATATTATATTATAATTTTTTTTTATTTGGTGAGACTTATTCTCAAGAAGACAATTTTACAAAAAATTTGGTCCCATAATGAAATTAGAGTTTTTAAGATACGCGAAACAAAGTCGCTTTAAACAAAGTGATATAAAAAAACTTTACGTAGATACTCATTCAAGGTATAATTGGATTTATGATGATCCATTAAGATTGATGCATCATAGACCTAAGTTTACACATTAAATCTCTATGAGTAATGTCTAACCTAAATGACATTTAAACGATGCAATTTTCAAATAATTCACTAGAAATATTAATGAATGTTAGAAAATTAAAGGAGGTAAGGGAAGAGAAAAAAGATACACAGAGATATGTAGTTGTTTGACGTTTGTCCTTGCTTTGCCTACACCACTCTTTAATGGTGTTAAAGAAGCATTGGGAAATAATCACGTTCTTCCACTATTTTGATAAGTTTGATACAAGCAATTTGATTACACGAAATATCACATGATAATTTCTCTCTGTTGATGCAGACACTCAAATTGCTAACAAAAACAAAATTCTCAAAGATCTTGATCCAATAATCTTGCTATCCATAAAAACCTGCTTCAAGTATTCATGTGTAGAAATCCACATATATTCCACTGAATTCTCGTCTGAGCGATTTCCATTTGCCAAGCGTTGATTTGAAAACTCCCCACTTTGTCTATATACATTCTTTACACAACATCATCAAAGCAGGATATCTTCCAACTCCGTCTTACGAATAGTTTATACTCGACCTCATCAAAGTATTCCATGGAGTATAATGAAACTCACTTCTTGATATATACCAATAAGAACCAACCCACATTCAAGAAATGACGCACGCACCTGTTACAAACAAAAAACTTCATAAAAAAATATTAGATACCCCATTGTACCACTAGCCTCAAAAACTCGATCTTTAGAGATAAAGGTCGATAATAATGGATAAGTATTAGGGTTGAAGATTATGAATAGTTCCAAAGGAGTCTTTATCTCTCTCTCTCTCTCTCTCTCGCATACACATACAAAAATTCAAAAGGAGTTAATCAAGTAATTGAGTGTCGGTGAATGAAGAACACTACCAAGATTCTCTCAAATTAATGGATAAATATATCTTGGTTCTTGATAGTTCTGATGATCTTGATCAATCATGAATCACTACAAGATTGATCAACTCTCTTTTCTAATTTCCTTTAAACAATAACGAATTACACAAAAGAAACGTGTAACAAAAAGAAGTGAATCTGACATGGATTAACACTCAAGACGTTGTTATTCAATCAAGAGAAAGAATCATAAGTTCTAGGAATATGCACAATAGAAAAGAGAAGACAAATTGACATTTTGTCTCTATGGGTTTCATCCATATTGTTTCGCATACTTAATGTCGCGGCTGGAAAAATGACAAAGTCGTCACCATCCTTTATTTGTTCCTAAGGAATAGGGAAATAATGACAAAACCTAATAGTTAAAGGTGAGACACTAGGTTCAGGAATCAGTTAAGTAAGGGGAAGGTACTAGGCACCTCTTACCTCCATTTTATTCAATGGGATCCTTCTTCAATTATAGGGTTAGTATGTATTCCTAATGTATTTGTTTGATTATTGGTTGACTATCCAATTTTTTGCATAAGGTATTTGAATCTATCAATGAATGATCAATGGATCACTCATGATAATTTGAGGCACTTATATGTTGCCTATATTTATCCATACTTAAAGTATTTGATGCATAGATGAAGCCATGTTTGTGATTCTAACTTGTTGATCCATTTGAGTTATTTTGTTTCCATTGACTATTAAGCCCCTTACACTTATGTTTCATTGTTTAAATTGTACATTATTCACTTGTTAACTTGTAATCATTTAGTGATACAATCTTCCATTTGTCAAAGCATTGATAGATGGACTCGGGGTTGTATAACTTTCATTGTTTCAAATATATTGTTAGATGATCAAATATCATCTTCAATACTTTGCATTAATGATAAGTTATCCCTTGATGAACCATATTTTGAGTCCTTTGACCTATGGGTAGATAATCCTAAAATGTTTACTTTGTACATTTAATTAACCATAAACTATACATCATTACCTTTGATATCACTAACCATTGTTATTGTGATCTTTTTATTATTGTCTTGTGGTTTACTTTTATTTCAACTTCATTGCATTATAATTTACTTGCAAGCACTCATCATGATCATCGTTGTATATACTCCTCATGCATGTTTATTATTGTCGTTTACTTATTGTCATCATATAATCAAAAACAACAAAAACATAATAAAATTATAAAACCAAAAAGATCCATTTCACTTGTAATCAATCATTGGACTTTGAGGATTTCAGTTAGGACCTTTGCTTGGAGACCTTACCATAATATTTTGACATTATGCCCTAACCTTGGATTTCATTTGTAACTTACATTATTGTTATAAGAATGACATCATGGCATTACCCTAGGGAGACATTAATGTAAGACCATTATCCTTTGTTAGCTTAGGTCACTTTTGCACACACAAGGCTTTCTCTTGGGCTACCTTACAATGAGACCCTTTACTTTCTTGCTTGGTTACTTTGTATTTTCATTGTACGTCACCAATTTCATATTCAAATCAATAAGCCCTTGATCCAACATCGAGTGGCATTTTCATAATCAAGCTAAAAAATAAATAAAAATACGATTAGTATTGTGCGTCACGAGCCTTAAGTGGTGGGGACTGAGTAAGGATGGAGATCTCCGACCCTTACTCTAATTATTTTGGATACAAAACGCTTGTCTTATTTTTCTAGAATATTTCCCTCCACCCATAAACTATGCAATCTAATCACAAACAACCTTTTCATAAACCATTCTTCAAGGTAAAATGAACGCGACCCATCAAACTCATTTTTGCGCCTTAGGGCATCACACCAAAAACCCTTTTTTCAAAGTTAAAATCAATCAACCCACAAATATTTTCTACTCCGAACTATGGAGATCTGATTCTTTATCACCCGATGAATGATACGTAGGCACAAGGGCCACAATCCTTGGCGAGCACAGTAATTAAAAACCCAAAATCTCATTCTTTCACACTCCCTTTAAAAAACAAAGACAAATAAATAGATAAATACCCACACACGCATACAACTTAAATGGTTCCCATGGAAAACCATGGACGTGAGGGGTGTTAATACCTTTTCCCTTGCGTAACCGACTTCTGAACCCATTCTTAGTTGTGAGGCCAATCGATATCTGTTTATTTACACTCCTTGTGCATTTCTTTTTCCTTGAGGGTTTTATGAACTATTTTCCCTCTCCTCTCTTAATGAGTAAAAAATAAATAAAATTCAGTGGCGACTCTTCTGTTTTCCTTTGCAAACGGTCAATCCCGGTTTCTCTTCCGATTATATTAAAACCTCGGTAGCGACATTAACCCCATTTTTTCAATCACTTCAAGACCTAGTTCCCGTATGGAAAACCTTCTCAAAGAACAATTCCTGTCTAGGTAACCAAATTAATTTCTTCCCCATTAAATGAAGGTAGAGAAAAATAAGAAATGGGGGTTTGAATTATTTTAGGAAAATAAAAACTTTTTAGAACAAAGACACACGCAGAAAAAAAAAAAATTCAACACAGAACTTTATATTGGTTCGCTTGAAATTCAAAGTTACTCCAGTCCACCCGACCAAGGTGATTTCTCCTTCAAAAAGGAATTAATCCACTAATCTTGAAAGATTACACAAACAACCGTCTAAGAGGATAATAATCCCTTAGCCCTCTCAAGTAATCGGACTTCACAAAGTCACTTGAGGAAATATCTTAGCAGTAATATGATTATAGTAATGAAAAGTGATTCTAACAAATAAACAGAGATTACACAAGATAAGTACAAGAGTTATTCTCACGTTAGAGTAGCAACTCACGAGAGAAGGAATAATGAATGGCGGAAGTGTTGTATTCTCGTGTGTTTCCAGTATTTCTTTTGGATGACGTTCCGTTCTTTATATAGGAACGGTGAGGAGAGCGTTAAGTGATGTTAAAGTCAGGATCTTGAGCATTTAAGGATGATTAAGGTCATTAATCTTCGTGTTCTTTCCAAAGCAATTTTTGGAGCGTCATAACATCCTTCTAAAAATAGTTTCTTTCCATAAGCGAGTTTCTTCATGGTTAAGCTTTCTGGATCAGAGGATCCTAACGTCAGAGTCTTGATTGTCATTTAAGATGATGCTTGTTGCTGAGTATCTTCAGAGTTTCTTTTTACTTTGACTATGTCAGAGCGTACGTCTTCAGATCTAGAGTCATTCTTCCACTTCAGAGTGTCTGACTTCTTTAGTTTAGCTTGCACTTGCGTTTGTTCAGATTTAGAGCTTCTGAGTAGCATCTTAGCGCTTGATTCTGTATCTGATGATTGTCTATCTGATTGTTTTTATTAGAGTCTTTCACACTTAGAAAATTTTCATTAGGGTACCATTTTTGTTTCATCCTTTGTTATCATCAAAATCTTAGAGATACATTGTAGAACTAAATTTGTTCTTACAATCTCCCCCTTTTTAATGATGACAAAACAAGTTAGAGTGATGATGAAACAATAAGTAATATCTCAGAATCAGATAAAGAGAGTGGACTCCCCCTGAGTTAGAGCATCAGATTTAACAAAAGTTCTTACCGGACCTTCCTTGTGTCGTAGTTTGTTTTGTACCTTAGTTATTATCCTGCATAACTTTAGTTCTCATAAGTCATTAAGATATTTAATTTTCGTACTGCCTTGAGAGGTTTAGATATATATTTTCATCAGAGTTGTTTTAGTTCGCCCCCTTTTTGTCAGAATCAAAAAGACATAGAGATATAGGCAGGAAATGGATATCCATAGATAAGAGAAAACAAGTATAGATAGGCAGCAATGAAAGCATATATCATAAAGCATAAAAAGACATCAGAATAAAAGCAACAAACAAAGAGCCTAAGTTCCTAAGGGTTTGGGGGCAAAGGTATCCTTTGGAGCAGCTGAGTCAGTAGATTCGAAATGTTGGTGTTGACGGAATCCTGGTGATCCAACCTTGCTCGTACCATTTATTATTCCTTTTGCAGTTCCTCCAAAGTATTTAAGACCAGAGGGGAAAAACCAGAGTTAGATTTCTCCCCCTGAGTCAAAGCATCAGCACTGGCCTTGACAGCTTCCTCTGCAGCGATGCGTGCTGCTTTTTAAGCTTCAGCTTTTGCTTTTGCCTCAGCAGCAGCCACATCAGCAGCAACTTCAGCAACTGCCTTTTCTTCAGCTTCTCTGATCATTTTCTATTCTTCCAGGAGAGCTTTCTCTTATGCTTCCTTCCTGGATTTTTCCTCAGCCTCTCTGGACGAGAAATCCTGTAGCCTTATTCCAGCAGCTCTGATGAATTCGTTGCAGACTTGTTTAGAGAGGCCTTTCAGTTTGAAGGTTTCATAGGTCATCCATCTGATCACTCTGTTCTAGTGGATTCTCACTTCAGAGGGATCATCACTGATGCCAGAGTTGACAGACATAGACTTGATCTTCTCCACTGAGGACTCTGCAAACAAAGTTATTGCTTCTTCTAATATAGGGAAGGCAATTTCTGGTTCAAAGTTAGAGGCTAGGGAGGATGGTGGAGTTGGATTGGTGTCAGCGGGATCGTGAGTAGGAGTGATGATGGAATCATAGGTTGGTGGCGGGGGAATATCAGAGGGAGGTGGAGTTGTTTGTTCAGGTTGTGAATTTGGTTGATGTTCAGATGGTGAGGGTACTGGTTATTCAGGAGGTGGATTAGTTTATTGTTCAGAGGTTGGTGTTTGAGGTTGATCAGATGGATGTGGATTTTGTTGTTTAGGGGGTGGAAAGGTGACTTCAGGTTCAGGTTCAGGTTGAGATGGCTGCTGTGAGGCCAGAGCACATGCCTGAAGTTAGGCTAGAGTGAGGGATTGGGGGTCAGATGGTTCGTTGTCTGATGAGAGAATATAGTATGGTGGGGATGAAGGTGAGGAAGATGTGGTGAGGTGGTTTCGTTCAACATTTCTGCTTCAAAAACGGGTAGGGTAGTGGTTGCAAGATTGAATTTGAGGGATGGTGGGTTAGAAGTTCTAGTGGTTGAGGGAGGTGTTTCTGATGGGGTGTAAATGAGAGTGTTTTGGGGGAGAGAAGAAGCAATAGGCTTTAATTTAACAGAGTGATAAGGAGGCATAGACTTACTTGGAGAATTAGCCAGAGGGACTGGAGGTCTTGACCCAGATGTTTCTCCCAACTTTGCCTTCTTTACCTTTTTGGACTTCTTAGAGGGCTCTCGCATCCTCTTCATGAAGTTTGGTGGATGCTCAGGTAGCCAGTCCACTGAGAACTCAGAAATGTCCACCCCTTGGTTTGCAAGATCTTGCAGATAGTAAGCTACCACTTCTGGAGGGTCAATCTTGGAGAACAAATAGAGATCGTTGGGGATCTTCCTTTGGTCCTTCAGTGCTTCCCAGGAAGTTTCTAGAGTTGGTTTAGATCTGACCTTCTCAATTATCCACATGCTCTTTAGATTTCGAGCATTCATAGGTCTTCTAGTGTCAACAGTGACATCTTCCATCAGATTGTGACGGATCAGATGATCCACCAATCCACTCTCGATCAGAACATCCAAGATAAGTCTTCCTAGAGGAATGTAGTTTCTGGTCTTCATGTTATTTCTGGTATCTTTGAAAGAATCTCTAAGATACTTGAAGAGCAGCGCTGGCAGATTCAGTTTCAGCCCTTTGTGGATGCAGTAAATTATGCACTTCTGATTCGTGTTGATGTAGTCAGAAGAGTTTGATTCAGGGCAGTGATGGATGGTGTCCAGGGTGATCTTCAGCCACACGCGAAGATTTTGATGAAGTTCTTTGTTTTTGGAGTGTTTTCCCTCAGTGTTCTGTTGAAAGATGGTGGGGGCTATTTCCTGGGACAAGTACTTTGCCCTAAGATTAATGTTGTAGATTCTTCTTCCTCCTGTTTTTTCCATGTTCATAAGGGAGGCTATTGATTTCTCAGTGATAACTATTTTGACTCCCAGAATGTGAAAGACGATATAGTGATCATCTGAGTCTATGAAACGCCATAACTCCTTCACCAGATAGGTGCACACCAGACCGTAGAGTCTCTAAAAGTAGGTTTCCCACCCTTGTATTCTTAACTCCTTAGTAAGGTCTATGCCATTACGCTTCATATTGTCGAAATCTACCAGTGATTTGCACAGTACTTCCATTTTCCCAAATGGTGTTGCAAGATGGATGTGAGGTTCACGGTCAAGAATGTGGGGTTCTCTGTAGATGGGGGTTGAGATGACACCAGTAGTTGCAGTTGTTTGTTGAGTAGAAATGGGTGTTTGATCAGTTGATTCCATCTGTTGTGAGTAGTTGTAGACTGATTGTTGTTGAGCATCCATGTAGAAATTGTTGAAATGGTTGAAGGAAGACGAACTTGCTTTGAAGATGATGAAAACCTTGATGAAGATGATGAACTGAGAGAGAGAGAGGGTTTGTGTAGGGCGTGAGTCTAAAGTGTGAGCTTGTGATGAGTGAAAAGTATTAATACCCAAATAGATGCATGCAAAAAGACAGTGTTAGAGGTAGTTTAGAAGTTATGAAATTAATGATGCAGGTTATCAAAGTTTACACGCTTAGGGGAGAAATGATTATAGCACATGCTGGAGGTCTAATCCCCAAATTAGCACACTGCTCGAGGAGATTTCAAGGGCATGTCTCTTGATTTCTGCTAGACAGCTGTCTAGAAGAGACAAAGTCAGACGCATGATGCCCCACATATTGATTTATCTGATCTTCAGGAATACCAAAGGATTGGGTCCGAAGGATTTCTAATTCAGATAAATCCTAACTGGTAGAAGTATCGGAGTCAGGTCCAGTTGCCAGATGTTTAATTCAAAGCCTTATTTTTCCATTTCAGAGAAGCACATTTGGGTTATTATGGGCAAATTTGAATGTTTAAAATTTTCAAAATAAAAGAGAATCTGTCTTCAGCTAGGGGTTTAGTAAAAATGTCAGCCCATTGATGGTCTGTATCAATAAATTTTAATGATATTACTCCTATCTGAACATAGTCTTTGATAAAATGATGTTTTATTTCTATGTGCTTAGCTCTGGAATGCAGGATAGGATTCTTACTTAAACAAATGGCAACAATATTATCACAGAAAATAGGAACATTACTCTCAAAGATCATAAGGTCTTCTAGTTGATTTTTCATCCAGATCATCTGAGTAGTGCAGAGTGACGCTGATATATATTCTGCTTCTATAGTAGACAGGGCGATGGTTGACTGTCTTTTGCTGGCCCACGATATGAGATTACTTCCCAAGAACTGACAGTTCCCATATGTGCTTTTGCGTTCCATTCTGTCCCCTGCATAATCTACATCGCAATAACCAGAGAGCCTATACTCTGATGTTTTTTTATACATCAGGCCAAGGTTAGGGGTTCCTTTCAGACACCTTAGGATTCTTTTAACAGTTGTTAAGTGAGATTCCTTAGGATCTGATTGGAAGCTGGCACAAAGACATACACTAAAAATAATATCAGGGCGTGTAGCAGTCAGATAGAGAAGAGAGCCTATCATACCATGATAGAGCTTCTGACAAACCTTCTGACTAGTTTCTTCTTTCTCCAAAGTGTAGGTTGGATGCATGGGTGTCTTAGCAGGTTTGCATTCTGCCATTTCGAATTTCTTCAAAATGTTTATTATGTACTTACTTTGATATACATAAGTAGCTTCTAAAGCTTGATTGATTTGAATTCCCAGAAAGAACTTTAGTTCCTGCATTAAGCTCATTTCAAATTTTGGCTGCATTAGCTCAGAAAATTCTTGACACACAGAGGGGTTAGCTGAACCAAAAATAATGTCATCAACATATATTTGGCATGTCATGAGATCATTTCTAATGTTTTTATAGAAGAGTGTGGAGTCAACCTTTCCTCTAATAAAATCATGTTCCAGGAGAAAGTTACTTAATCTTTCATACCAAGCTCTAGGAGCTTGTTTTAGTCCATACAATGATTTCTTTAGTTTAAAAACGTGTTCTAGACATTTAGAATTTTCAAATCCTGGAGGTTGATTGACATACACTTCTTCTGATATATAACCATTAAGGAATGCACTCTTGACATCCATCTGATATAGTTTGATGGAATGATTTACATCAAAGGAAACAAGTAAGCGAATAGACTCTAACCTGGCGATTGGGGAAAAGGTTTCATTGTAGTCAATGCCTTCTTGTTGATTGTAACCTTGTGCCACTAGTCGTGCTTTGTTTCTGACTACTTCTCCTTTTTCGTTCAGTTTGTTTCTGAATACCTATCTTGTTCCAATAATGTGAGTTCCTTTAGGCTTTGGGACAAGATCCCATACATCATTCTTTGAGAATTGATCCAATTCTTCTTTCATTGTCAGAACCCAGTCATTGTCTTGAAGTGCCTCATCACAGGAAGTAGACTCGATTAGAGATACTAATCCTAGAGAAGTTTCTTCAAATACTTTGAATGTTGACCTAGTTCTGACAGGTTCATCCTTGTTTCCCATAATCAAATCCTCAGAGATGTTAGGGAGACTTTTTGATATTTTCTGGATAGTTGAGACTTCAGTTGCATCTGGACTTTATTTCTCAGATTCTTCTGATGCTTTAGTCTTTTCGTTAGAGCCTGCAAGAGTTATCTCCAAATCTGCAAGTTTCTCAACTAGCTTTGACTTTTCAGGGTCAAGCTTATCATTAAATCTAACATGTATTGATTCTTTCACAATTTTGGTTTCTATGTTATATACTTTGTAGCCTTTAGAGTGTTATGAGTATCCTAACATAATACCTTTTTGTGCTTTTGAATCAAACTTGTTCAGATGTTCTTTAGTATTGACAATAAAATAAGAGCATCCAAAAGGATGGAAATAAGAAATGTTGGGTTTTCTTCCCGTACACTGTTCGTAGGGAGTCTTTTTCAGAATAGGTCTTATAGAGGTTCTATTCTGAATATAACACGTTGTATTTACTGCTTCAGCCCAAAAGTGCTTGGCCATGTTTGTTTCATTGATCATGCTTCCAGCCATTTCTTGGAGTGTCCTATTCTTACTTTCTACAACTCCATTTTATTGTGGAGTTCTAGGGTAGGAGAAATCATGGGATATTCCTGTAGCACCTCAAATTTGCACCCTACCTTTTGTACATTCATTTCATATTAGGTCATTAACATAACTCATTGCATAACATTGCATGGCCATTTGCCCAAGTGCAAGTTCCTCAGACAAATTAGGTCAAACTGGTTAGGAGGATCAGTCAATCAGTCAAGCAAGTCATTGAGCAATGGAGGGTGGTCATTCTTGAAGAATTTGGGCACCATGATCATTAATCAAGAGTTCACTTGAGTTGTGACATCATTTTGAATCAAAATCTCAAGTGGTAGAGGCTTGAATCTCATCAAGGCATTCATCAGTCAACTGAAGCCCTAGCCAGTCAACCGCAAAGTCAATTGTGGATTTGGAGATGGGAAGTGATTAGAAATACTCCATTCATGTTCAAACAAGTCTCATTTGACATTTCAAATACTCACATTGAAGGATTTGAGATCATACCAAAAGTTTCCAAAAGGAAAAATTACCTATGGTTTCAAGTTTCCAAAAAATGGCAAGTTTTTGGAACGACTTCAACTCAACTTTACATCATCAAAAAATCTTCAAATGGAATTTTGTTGAACATGAAAGTTGTATATCTTTCTCTCCCGTTTCCAAAAAGTCCAAGATCGTGAGAATCGGATGAACGGTTGAGGAGATATGATCAAATTACCACCGAGCGTGCATGGCAAAATTTTCCATGTATCGATACATACGAATTTCGCATCGATGCATGCAAGGCAAAAAGTGCTATGTATCGATGCATACGAGTTATGTGTCGATGCATACTGTTAAAAAGTGCTATGTATCGATGCATACGAGTTATGTGTCGATGCATACTGTTAAAAAGTGCTATGTATTGATACAAACAAGTTATGTATCGATGCATACTGTTAAAAAGTGCTATGTATTGATACAAACAAGTTATGTATCGATGCATACTGTTAAAAGTGCTATGTATTGATACATACGAGTTATGTATCGATCCATATTGTTAAAAATGTGTTATGCATCGATGCAGGAGCTTTTGTATCAATACATAACTCTGTTTTGAGCTCTCATACAGCACGGTTCACGTCCATATTACTTCATGCACCATTTTCATGCACGAGGGTGAAAATCCCATTTTGTCAAAACACCTCCAATTTTAATCATTTCCATCTTCCAATTTGCTTAATCATGTTTAGTAGCTGGATTAACAGAGGGTATAAGAGCTTAATCATAACAGAAACTCACACTTCCCAAAAAATCAGATCTGAAAACTCTTCATTCTCTCAAAATTTCTTCAAGAACACAAAACCAAAAACTCATCAAACTTCTTCAGTTTTGGCTCAATTTGCGAAATTCTTGTTGCATTAATCTTGCCTCATCATCTTCTACATCTGTTGGAGCATTTCATCATCCAAATCGCACCAAAACACGACTGTTCAAAGTTGCATCGTTCATGGCATTTGAAGATTTCGCGTGCTAGGAGCTACTGCAGTTGAATATAGCTCTTCTATTCATCTTCCTTATTGTCCTTCTTCAACTGTTTGAGGTGGAATCACGAAAAGCTCATCAAGAACAGCACTGCACATCAGGTATGTCAAAATTTCGAATGTCACGATTTGCTCGATTGGCATGTGCTTTGTGTAGTACGTTTCACGTAGAATGTAGTGATGCTTTTGGTTTTAGAAATGATGAACTGTAGCGTGCGAAATCTGGATTGGAAGTTTCGAACCAAAACCCTAACATGATCGATCTGAGAGATAGAGGAACAGTTAGGTTAAAATAAGTTGATATTTGTGATCCTTGTGCTTAGACGAGTACAACGGTTATACGTTTGCTCATTTTGGTGTTAGTTCATGGATCTTGATGTTCTTGAGTTTCTGGTAATTTCTGGACGGAAAACGATGATGGAAGTGTGTTTGATCTTCAAATCCATTTGAAAATTTGAATTAGGTGTTTCCCTCCCCCGCGCCATGTAATTACAATTGTGCCACTGTTTATTTTAATTAATTCATAAAAATTCATAAAAATTCATTAACATGTTAAAAAATTCACCAAAAATCATAAAAAAATCAGAAAAATGTGAGAATTTTTGTGTTGACTTTGTTGTTGACTGTAGGATTTATTTGACTCATTTTTGAAGGTTGTGCATGGTAGGAATTTTGTTTGACCTAGGCTTGTTTCACATGTACTCATTTTTTGATACATTCTACCAAATCCAATGTGAAATTCTCATGCTTACAAATAAATGTCTGAAAATTTTTGTGATGATTGTGGACTGGTTGATTTTTATTTACATGTAAATTTCATGAATTTTTGATTCCTGGTCATTGAGTTACAAATTTTGGAACTTAGGTGTGACAATTTGTGTCACACCTCATTATGTCAATTTGCTGGATTTTTTTGAGTGACCTATACTTGTCGGAATAATGTGAAATTTTGCATAATGTTTCATTAACATGTCAGGATGCTATGTGAATTTTTGTGGAATTTTATGTGGCATTTTCAAATTGATTGCTATTTTTCATCTCTGTTGGTCAAATAGTGCAAGTTCATGTGACATAGGTTGGTAGATTTAATGTGAAATGCTCATATGGTATTGAATGATCATGAAACTTGGTATGCTTGTAATAGACACCTGATGGAACATCCCTGTTTTGGTCCCATCCATTTCTTTATTGTCTTCATGGATTTATGAATTTTTGAGGTGGCTGCATGTGTTGATGTTGTGATTTGGAGCATATAATTGTGTCTGTTTTTGTTGATTTTCATTGACATGGTTCCATTTGTCCAATTAAGCTAAAATTTGACATGCTAGACCTTGAACATGTGCTGTTTAGGTATAATTTATTTGGGGATTTTTGGAACTGTTTTGATATGGAATTGAATGCAATAGTTCTGTTTGGATGTTTGGTGCTTCATTTGAACTAGTTTGCCTTGTTTTGTGCATGAAATAAATATAATGAATGATATGAACATGGGACTAATTGTGTTGGCTCTTGTTTGACATTAATTTGAGTTTGGTTAGGGATACCTTGCTGTTTAGGAATTTTTCTTGCCTTTGGACCCTAGGCTTGGCCTAGTGGTCTAGTTGCTAACATTTGATTGATTTTTCAGGATGAAAAGGTGCAATGTGAATGGAGAATGATCCAAGTCAATTCAATTGATGTTGTTTGATGTTTGTACACTAATATAACTTTGTTTTGTAGGTTGTGAAGTTTGGGATTGAGCTTTGAGCTTGCTTTGTTGTGCATTAGTTTGTATAGTCTGGATGATTAATACTTGCTGTTTATCTTTGTCTGTCTGAGTACTAACTGTGTTTGATTGTTTCCAGGTACTTTTAGTTGCTCAGTTCCTTGTGAACTTTTGCTTTGCTTTGCTTAAGCAACTTGCATTGAGGTATAACTTCCTAACTTCATGTAGTCTGGAGACCCGGTCTGTTATTTGACCGGGCAAACTGTCTGAAGTCCTCCTTAAGAGGCAATGATTGTGGTTGTTTATTTTTCGTGCCAAGCAGGTGAAAGTCCTCTAAAAGAGGCAATTGGTGGAAGGTAGGGATAAGCAATCTATCCCCCACTATTCTGTGAGTCTTCTCCTTGCTCCCATTACATGGTTGTAGCATTGAGATCCAAGCCCAAGATCTTGTGCAGTGCACATTGTGTCAGAGTCTCTGAGTATAGAAGGGTTCCCCCATTCTGGACCCATGCTCATTTGTCAGAAGCTCTCCCTGGTCAGGGATAAGAGCTGTGAGGTCTTATCCTCACTTCATCCTTTCATCTGCTTCACCTTAGCCTCGCAATGGCAAGGTTAAGAGCAAAAACAGCCTGTACAGATGACTTGCTGAGGCAGTCAAACCTATTGATTGAGCCCCCTTGTTTGGTTATAGCGTGTGCTATGTGGATATCTGATTGACATGCTTGTTTGAGATGCTTGTTCTCATTTGATGTGTGCTTGTTTGATGTTTGCTTGTGTGCTTGCTTCTTTCCTGCTTAGGATAGGTTGGCCCTCGTGCCATTTAGCTAGAAACCTTAACTTAGGGACGACTTTGCATGACAACATCTAGGCTCGAGTCGTAGTCTCCCTAGAGTTGTGTCTCCCTCTGTTATCTGGTTAGGCTAGATCCTTTGTCCCTGCGTAGGGGAACTACATCGCCCTGATCTTCACACCAGATGAAGTATGTAGGCAGGAGATTGAGCTGATCTCTCCGGGCGCCTTTTTCTTTTATTGTGTGCGTTGTTTGACAAAGGCTAGGCTCGAGTCCCTGACTCCTTAGCCAGTTATTGTTTGTTTGTTTGCTTGATTGTATGTTGTTTGGTGTTTTGGTTCGGATGCTGATGTAAGCCCAGTGATTGGCATTCAGGCTCCACGTTTGCCTCCTTGTGTGTGTTTTGGTTCGGATGCTGATGTAAGCCCAGTGATTGGCATTCAGGCTCCACGTTTGCCATTGCCTGTGTTTGTTTGTGTGCGTGTTAGCCGAGCTACGAATGCTCTGATTCTCCTTCGTCCAAAGGAGATACGTATGCATAGGATGCGACATCCTAGCGAGCATGTGTCGTTTCCCCAGTCCGAACTACTTAGACTCTGATGTCTATGCTTGATAGACTAAGTAGGCCCAGGATGCGATATCCTGTCGAGTCAGTTTCAGTCTGTTTCCTTGTGTCTCCTTCAGCCAGTGTGTGTGTTTGAGCAGTGTTTTAGCAGCCATCTTCCTTCCTATTGTGCGTGGATCCCGTCGAGTACGACGGATGCGTAGGGGTGCTAATACCTTCCCTTCGCATAACCGACTCCCGATCCCATTCTCTTTGGTCGCGAGACCACGTCTTTTCCAGGTTTACTCTGAGCGTTTCCTTTCCCTCTTTTGGGATAAATAACGCACGGTGGCGGCTCTGTTGTTCTGTTTTCCCGCCGGTTTTTCGCGTAATGCGACAGCTGGCGACTCTGCTGGGGACTAAGAAGTTGACCTGTGCTGGTCCATCTTCCCTAAGCGAGTCTCTCCTAGCGCTCTCTAGGTTAAGGCTTTGGTTGCTTTTTGCTGTGTTGTTTATTGCATTCATTGTTTATTGTTTGCATTCAATGTGTGCATTAATGTTTGCATTCATTCATTACATCTGCTGTGCTGGCTGTGTGTTTCTCTGTTTGGGGGTGGGAGTTACTCGAGGTAAAAGGCCCAATACCCAGGCTATGAGTGCAATCTAGGAAGCCTAGGAATAGAGTGAGTCATGGGAAGCGGGTGGTATGCGCCACTTAGCGGAACATGGACGTCACGAGCAGTTCAGACCCTGGTGGGGTATCATCGTTGCATACTTCAGGTGTGTATATGATGGTATTCTGCGAAAGGTTATTTATGCTGCGTTTCTTTCGACCTTACCCTGGCCTAGATGACACCCGTGAGTGGGGAGGGAATGATCATTTTAACAGGTACAGATGGTGACTGTTGGTGACCGGTTGGTGACTTGATGGTGACTCAGGGTTCCGTTGGTGACTCAGTATTCTCATATTGGGTTCAGATGACGGTTGACCAGTTGACTTTGGGTTTCAAATGAATTGTTGTTCAGAGTTCGAGCCGAAGCTTCGATCCTGTGTTCAGAGATGCACAGCTTGCCAGTCGTGTCTGCATCATGTGCATCATAGCATGTTTATTTTTCAAAAGAAATGCAAAAAAAAAAAAATTTGAAAAAAAAATGAAAAAAAAGAAAAAGAGAAAAAACTAATCCCTGCATGCATATCATTTCTCAGGTACATTCCAGGGCTTGATTCATTGATAGAGATGGCAACAGTTCCTGAGCCGAAGCGGAAGACCTGTTCCTATAGCTTTCACCGTGAGCCTCTGACGTCTCTGATTGAGTTGAGCAGTTTTGTGACCAGTGATCATCTGAAGGGGTTCATTGATAAGTATGGGGATATTCTGACTCTGTTGAAGATGGTAGTCGACCCAGTGTCGTTGCAGACTCTTCTTCAATTTTACGACCCAGAGCTTAGATGTTTCACTTTCCAGGACTATCAGTTGGCGCCTACTCTTGAGGAGTACTCCATTCTGTTGGGTGTCCCTATTCAGCATCAGATTCCTTTCTTGGACGTCCCGAAGGAAGCCGATTTCAGGGTTATTGCTAGAGCTCTTCATCTGAGTATCAGAGAGATCAGTGACAGTTGGAAGACCAGTGGAGATGTTGTGGGTCTACCTTTGAAGTTTCTGCTGAGAGTTGCTAGAGGAGAAGCGGAGAAGGGGAATTGGGAAGCTTTTCATGCCCAGTTTGCTGTCATGATCTATGGGATCGTTCTGTTTCCGAGTATGCCAAATTTTGTTGACTATGCTGCAGTCTGCATCTTTAGTGGAGGGAATCCAGTCCCTACCCTGTTAGCTGACACTTACTATGCTATCCACAGTAGGCATGGTAAGGGTGGGGCCATCAGGTGTTGTTTCCCACTGTTGCTCAGATGGTTCATATCTCTCCTACCAGTCAGTGGGCCGTTTGTTGATGCTCAGAGCACTTATAGATGGACTCAGAGGGTGATGTCTCTTACTTCGTATGACATCAGATGGCAGTCATACCGGATGGACGTGCGGGATGTTATTATGAGTTGTGGAGAATTCCGGAACGTGCCACTTGTGGGGACCAAGGGTTGCATCAATTACAACCCAGTTCTTTCTCTTCGCCAGTTGGGGTTCATTATGAGTAGAAGGCCACTTGAAGCTGAAATAGCTGAGAGTGTGTATTTTGAGAAGCGTACTGACCTTGTTAGATTGGAGCAGATTGGGAGAGCTTGGAAGTCTATTGGTGTCAGAGACGGATCCGTTTTAGGGAAGAAGTTTGCCATTGCTATGCCTGATTACACTGATTGGGTGAAGAAGAGAGTGGAAACTTTGCTGTTGCCCTATGACAGGATGAACCCGTTGCAAGTGCAACCACCCCTGATTCTTGTTGATACTGTGTCTGCTGAACAGTATAAGCAAGCTCTGATGGAGAATCGCCGCCTGAAAGAGAAAGAGCAAGATGCCCAGATGGAATTGTATCAAGCCAAAGCTGATAGGCTAAGTCTGACTCATCAACTCAGAGATGCCCAGAGTGCAAGTGTTGGTGGGGTGAGAAGCAAGAAGAGATCTTATGCAGAGATGGAGAATTTGCTAGATGCAGAGCACAGAGAGTGTTTGAGGTTGCAGAGATCCGAAGCCGGTTATCTGAAGAAGATCAAAGACTTGGAGAAGCAACTCAGAGCCAAAGATATCCAGTTGAAGAAGGAAGTCGACCAGAGACTTGCATCAGAGACCCAGCTTGGGGCAGAGGTCGTCGAGCTTAGAAGACAGTTGAAGGAGAAGATTACTCCCTTGCCAGAATGTTCAGAGTGTGAACTGTTGATAGACCAGTGTCACTACTTGAAGACACTCATTCCTGGAAGTAACTTGTCTTAGCTTGTATTTCCTGATGTTTATGTTGAGAATCACCCCCAGGCTTGTTGGGTGGGATTCTTTGTTGTACCTTGTTGAATATTTGGATCTTTGTTGTATGATTCAGTTGCTCATTTATAGATGAGATTTTTGGTTTCTCTTTACTCAGTACCCTGTTGTATGATGATGCTGTATCTCCCTGTTGCTTGGTGTTGTTGCAGGTTGTCATTTCTTGAGATGAATCAGGCTCCTTGAATGCCTGAGAAATGAACATTTCATGTGCATCATATGCATTAGCATCATATTCATAACATTTGCATAACAGGTGTTCTTGTGCCGACTTCTCACTCTGGTTCCTGTGTCAGGCAGGATAGCTGATCAGCGACCACACCGGTATTCTACAAGACTTAATCAGCGAAGAAGTATGGATCAGGTTCAGACTGAACTAGCTGAGATGAGGGCGAACATGGCCCAGTTTTTGACTATGATGCAAGGGGTTGCTCAGGGTCAGGAGGAGCTCCGCGCTTTGGTTCAGAGACAGGAAACGGTTATTCAGGCGTCTAACCGTGGTTCACCTATTGCTCCACCTGGTTTCGAAACTGTTAATGTCAATGTTGCTGCTGCTCCTGGTCATGGTTATGCTACGGGAGAAGAACTCCAAGGCATAAGAATTAATGGTCAGCCTCTTGCTGCAGAGGCCAATGCTAGAGCTACCAGGGCTCCAGTGCGTCATCCAGCTCCTCTTGTCGACAGACAAGAAGACATGTTCACGATGATGAGTGAGGATGATGGTGATGTTGCTAGAATGGAAGATAGGGATCGTAAGGTCGATGCCCTAGCTGAAAAAATCCGGGCGATGGAATGCCAGAACTCTCTTGGGTTCGATGTCACTAATATGGGGTTGGTCGAAGGTCTGAGGATTCCCCACAAATTCAAAGCGCCCACCTTCGACAAGTACAACGGTACTTCTTGCCCTCGCACCCATGTGCAGGCTTATTATCGGAAGATCTCGGCATATGCAGATGACGAGAAAATGTGGATGTACTTCTTTCAAGATAGCCTATCTGGGGCATCTCTGGATTGGTACATGGAACTCAAGCGAGATTCTATCCGATGTTGGAGGGATCTGGGAGAAGCTTTTATCAGACAATATAAACACAACATGGACATGGCACCGAGCCGGACTCAGCTGCAGAGTCTGTGCCAGAAAAATAATGAGAGTTTCAAAGAGTACGCCCAGAGGTGGCGTGAGCTTGCTGCCAGAGTTCAACCCCCTATGCTGGAAAGGGAGTTGATGGATATGTTCATTGGCACACTTCAGGGAGTGTTCATGGACCGAATGGGGAGTTGCCCATTCGGAAGCTTCTCTGATGTGGTGATCTGCGGTGAAAGGACCGAGAGTTTGATCAAAGTTGGAAAGATCAACGATGTGGGTTCCTCTTCATCAAAGAAACCTTTCTCTGGGGCACCTCGCCGTAGAGAAGGTGAAACCAATGCTGTTCAGCACCGCCGAGGTCAGAACAGAAATCAGCATCAGTACAGACAGGTTGCTGTAGTGACCATTCCTGCACCGCAACAACGTCAACCTCCGCAACAACCCAGACAACAACAACAGCAGCAACGTCCTTATCAGCCGAGGCAGAGGCTGCAGCCTGATAGAAGGTTTGACCCGTTGCCCATGTCGTATGCTGAGCTTCTACCTGAGTTGCTCAAATTGGGTTTCGTAGAATTGAGAACGATGGCTCCGCCAACTGTTTTGCCACCTGGGTACGATGCAAATGTCCGGTGTGATTTCCATTCCGGAGCACCCGGGCATAATATAGAGAAGTGTCGGGCTTTTCAGCATAAAGTCCAAGATTTGATCGATTCTAAGGCGATCAATTTCTCCCCTGTGCCGAATGTTGTTAACAATCCCATGCCTGCGCATGGCGCTCACCGGGTAAACTGTATCGAAGGGGTTGAATCTGAAGATCTGGTGATCAGTGTGGATGAGATTCAGACTTCTCTGTTGGTTGTCAAAGACCGTTTGCTGAGAGATGGTGTTCATCCGGGTTGTGCTGAAACTTGTTTGGGCTGTGCAGAGTCAGAGAATGGGTGTGAACTACTGAGGGCTGGTATCCAGGGTTTGATGGATCGAGGCTGTATTCAGTTTGGTAGGGCCGATAACAGAGATCATGGGGCAGTGTCTACTGTCACCATCTTTTTCAAGCCATCTGAAGGGCGTGCGCCTACAACCAGTGGTAATCCAGTTACCATATCCGCACCAGTTGCTGCCAACACTCCTACAACAATCGTCGCTCCGGTCAGAAGAGCCGAGAATAATAATGCTGTGCCTTGGAGGTATGATAATGCCTACCGAAGCAACCGGAGGGCTGAGAACAGGGTCAAGCCTTCGAATCAAGCGCCCGTGACAATTTATGCACCTGCTAGTAAAGCTCCGGTCGTTGCGAGTCCTGCTGTGGACAACGTGGGTGGACCCGGAGGCTTTACCCGCAGCGGACGGCTGTTTGCGCCTCAACAATTGAGAGATGCCAACGCTGAGGCATCTGTTAAAGCTAAGGGCAAACAGGCCGTTGTTGATGAAGTTCCTGCTCAAGCGAATGTGCCTGGTGGCTCATTTGAAAAGGATGTGGAAGAATTTATGAGGATAATTAAAAAGAGTGACTACAAGATTGTAGATCAGCTCAATCAAACTCCCTCCAAAATTTCTATCCTGTCTCTGCTGTTGTGTTCTGAGGCACATAGAGACGCCTTGCTGAAAATGTTAAATATGGCGTATGTACCTCAGGAGATTTCGGTCAATCAACTGGAAGGTGTAATTGCTAATGTGAGTACCCGACACGGCGTGGGGTTCACAGATCTTGATTTGACACCCGAAGGTCGGAATCACAACAAAGCCTTGCACATCACCATGGAATGCAAGGGGGCTGTACTATCTCATGTCTTGATGGACACCGGATCTTCATTGAACGTGCTGCCGAAGCAGATCTTGAAGAAGATACCGATTGAAGGGGTTGTGCTGACGCCGAGTGACCTAGTGGTTCGTGCATTTGATGGATCCAAGCGTTCTGTCTTTGGTGAAATCACTTTGCCTATAAGGATAGGTCCGGAGGAGTTTGACATTGTCTTCTATGTCATGGACATCCAGCCTGCTTACAGTTGTCTTCTGGGACGTCCGTGGATACATGCAGCGGGAGCAGTCTCATCGACTCTCCACCAGAAGCTCAAATACGTCTGGAATGGTCAGATTGTGACCGTATGCGGTGAAGAGGACATCTTGGTGAGTCATTTGTCCTCATTCAAGTATGTCGAGGTGGATGGCGAGATCCACGAGACTCTGTGTCAGGCGTTCGAGACGGTGACTCTTGAGAAGGTGGCCTATGCTGAGCAGAGGAAGCCAGGTGCTTCGATCACTTCTTACAAGCAAGCTAAGGAGGTTGTTGACTCTGGTAAGGCCGAGGGCTGGGGCAAGATGGTGGACTTGCCAGTCAAAGAAGACAAGTTTGGCATCGGTTATGAGCCTCTCCGAGCAGAGCAGGGGGCAACAGGTCCCAGTACCTTTACCAGCGCTGGGCTGATGAATCACGGAGATGTCTTTGCTACTGAGGTGGAAGATGTTGACAGTGATTATGATCTTGACTGCTGGGTCCGCCCGAGTGCGCCAGGGGAAGTGATCAACAACTGGACTGCAGAGGATATAGTCCAAGTTACTCTTCATACAGAGTAATTTTCTTTTGTTTTTTTCATTCTGCATAAAACCCTACGTTCTGCCCAAGGCGTAGTGGTTCATTGTAGGACCTCATGTTTTCAATGATTATCATTAATAAAGGATGTTTTGCAAACAATTTTGTGATCCATGTCTTTCTATTTTTGTTTTTCACTTTTCAAAAATAAAAAAAATGGCAATGTTTTTGTTTTTGTGACTTCATTGAACTCTTTTTCTAAAATAAAGCATTAACATGCAGAATTGATATGGCATCCACTATGAACAAATCTGTTATGGCTTAGTATGATTTCGACAATCCCATCTACCAAGCTGAAGAGGAGAGTGATGAAGACAGTGAACTCCCGAAAGAATTGGCTAGATTGTTGAAGCAGGAGGAAAGAGTCATCCAACCTCACCAGGAGGAATTGGAAATTGTGAATCTTGGTACTGAGGACGCCAGAAGGGATATCAAGATTGGGGCTGCTTTGAAACCAGAGGTCAAGAGCAGATTAATTGAGATGCTGAGAGAGTACATGGAGATATTTGCCTGGTCTTATCAAGATATGCCAGGGCTGAATACTGATATTGTGGTTCATAGACTACCTCTCAGAGATGATTGTCCTTCAGTTAAGCAGAAGCTTTGTAGAACGAGTCCTGATATGGCAGTTAAAATCAAGGAAGAGGTTCAGAAGCAGTTCGATGCTGGGTTCTTGTCAGTAACAACTTACCCACCGTGGGTTGCCAACATCGTTCCTGTGCCGAAGAAGGATGGCAAAGTCAGGATGTGTGTCGATTACCGGGATTTGAACAGAGCGAGTCCGAAAGATGATTTCCCATTACCTCACATTGATGTATTGGTTGATAACACGGCTCAATCCTCGGTATTCTCTTTCATGGATGGTTTCTCGGGCTATAATCAGATCAAGATGGCGCCAGAGGACATGGAAAAGACGACATTCATTACACCTTGGGGCACGTTCTGCTATAAGGTGATGCCATTTGGGCTGAAGAATGTCGGTACTACCTATCAGAGAGCTATGACGACTCTCTTTCATGACATGATGCACAAAGAGATTGAAGTGTATGTGGATGATATGATTGCAAAGTCGCAGACAAAAGAGGAGCACCTGGTAAATTTACAGAAGTTGTTTGACAGGTTGGTCAAGTTCAAACTGAGGCTGAATCCGAACAAGTGTACGTTTGGGGTGAGATCAGGGAAGCTGTTAGGCTTCATTGTCAGTGAGAAAGGGATTGAGGTTGATCCAGCGAAAGTCAAAGCTATTCAGGAGATGCCTGAACCGAGAACAGAAAAGCAGGTTCGTGGGTTTTTAGGGAGACTGAACTATATTGCAAGGTTCGTATCTCATCTAACTGCCACGTGTGAACCGATATTCAAATTGCTTAGAAAGAATCAGGCGATCAAGTGGAATGATGATTGTCAGAAAGCTTTTGACAAGATAAAAGAATATTTACAGAAACCTCCAATCCTGATACCTCCAGTTCCAGGGAGACCACTGATAATGTACCTTTCAGTCACCGAGAATTAAATGGGGTGTGTATTGGGACAGCATGACGAGTCTGGTCGAAAAGAGCATGCCATATACTACCTTAGCAAAAAGTTTACCGACTGTGAAATCAAATATTCACAGCTTGAGAAAACTTGCTGTGCTTTGGCCTGGGCTGCTCGCCGACTGAGGCAGTATATGTTGAACCATACTACCTTGTTGATTTCTAAGATGGATCCAGTGAAATACATCTTTGAGAAG
The DNA here is from genome assembly GCF_024323335.1 of Lathyrus oleraceus. NCBI lineage: Eukaryota > Viridiplantae > Streptophyta > Magnoliopsida > Fabales > Fabaceae > Lathyrus > Lathyrus oleraceus. Next base: position 33,006,408 of record NC_066579.1, on the reverse strand, counting down.
CCGACTCTCACTGGACGTGTTGCCCGTTGGCAGATGATCTTAACTGAGTATGATATCCAGTACACGTCTCAGAAGGCTATCAAAGGTAGTGTATTGTCAGACTATCTCGCCGAACAACCGATCGACGACTATCAGCCTATGATGTTTGAATTCCCTGATGAAGACATCATGTATCTAAAGATGAAAGATTGTGACGAGCCGCTTGTCGAGGAAGGACCGGATCCTGATGACAAGTGGACATTGATGTTTAATGGGGCCGTGAATGTGAATGGTAATGGTGTTGGTGCAATATTGATCAATCCTAAAGGTGCTCATATACCTTTTTCTGCCAGATTGACGTTTGATGTCACCAACAATGAAGCTGAGTATGAGGCTTGTATCATGGGAATAGAGGAAGCCATTGATTTGAGAATCAAAACTCTTGATATATTCGGAGATTCCGCTCTAGTGATCAATCAGGTCAATGGAGATTGGAATACAAACCAGCCGCATCTGATTCCTTACAGAGATTACACCAGAAGAATACTGACGTTCTTCAAGAAGGTGAAGCTGTATCATGTCCCTCGGGACGAGAATCAGATGGCTGATGCCTTGGCTACTTTATCCTCTATGATAAAAGTTCATTGGTGGAATCATGTGCCACATGTTGCGGTGAATCGACTCGAGAGGCCTGCGTATGTGTTTGCAGCCGAGTCTGTTGTTGCGATTGATGAGAAACCGTGGTATTATGACATCAAGAACTTCCTCAAAACTCAGGAGTATCCTGAGGGTGCATCGAAGAATGACAAGAAAACCCTGAGAAGGCTAGCTGGAAGCTTTTATCTGAATCAGGATGATGTGCTGTATAAGAGAAACTTTGACATGGTCTTGCTCAGATGCGTGGATAGACACGAAGCGGACAGGTTGATGCAAGAAGTGCACGAAGGTTCGTTTGGTACCCATGCTGGTGGTCATGCAATGTCAAAGAAATTGTTGAGAGCCGGTTATTACTGGATGACTATGGAATCCGATTGTTTCAAGTACGCTCGGAAGTGCCATAAATGCCAGATCTATGCTGATAAGGTGCATGTACCACCAAGCCCGTTGAATGTCATGAATTCGCCGTGGCCGTTTGCCATGTGGGGCATTGACATGATTGGGAAGATTGAGCCAACTGCTTCGAATGGACATCGCTTCATCCTGATTGCGATTGATTACTTCACCAAATGGGTGGAAGCAGCTTCCTACGCTAATGTTACCAAACAAGTGGTTGACCGGTTCATCAAGAAAGAAATCATCTGTCGTTATGGAGTTCCCGAGAGAATCATCACTGACAATGGTTCGAATCTCAATAACAAGATGATGAAAGAGCTTTGCAGAGATTTCAAGATCGAACATCACAATTCTTCTCCTTACAGACCGAAGATGAACGGTGCTGTAGAGGCAGCTAACAAGAATATCAAGAAGATTGTGCAGAAGATGGTCGTGACGTATAAGGATTGGCATGAGATGCTGCCTTTCGCTTTGCATGGGTACCGTACCTCAGTGCGTACGTCGACCGGGGCAACCCCGTACTCCCTTGTGTATGGTATGGAAGCAGTCCTACCCGTTGAAGTGGAGATCCCTTCTCTGAGGGTATTATTGGATGTCAAGCTGGACGAAGCCGAGTGGATTCGTACAAGGTTTAATGAGTTGAGCCTTATCGAAGAGAGACGGCTAGCAGCTGTGTGCCATGGGCAGTTGTATCAGAGAAGGATGAAGCGGGCCTTTGATCAGAAAGTGCGTCCTCGGACATTTCAGACTGGTGATCTAGTTTTGAAGAGGATCCTTCCTCCCGGTACAGATAACAGGGGCAAGTGGACTCCTAATTACGAAGGTCCATATGTTGTGAAGAAGGTCTTCTCCGGTGGAGCCTTGATGCTTACAACAATGGATGGTGAAGATTTTCCGTCCCCTGTTAACTCAGATGTAGTCAAAAAATACTTCGCATGAATTGACCCGCTGGACAAAAAGAACAAAAGAGTCCAGGAAAAAAGGGGCATCCCGGCGAACCAAAAAACAGAAAGAAAAGGTTCGGGCAAAAATTAGGGAATAAAATGAAAAGAATTTGTACACCCGGTAAGTCGAAAACCCGCAAGGGCGGCTTAGGCAAAAATGGGTATCCCGGTGGATTGAAAACCCGAAAGGGCGATCCAGCCAAAAGAGGGATTAAAGCGAAGACTACAGTCTGAGTTATCTGTACTTCATTGCGCTTCGTCAGCTGCCATATCGAAAGATGTGATCGGTCCAGTCAGTCTTCTCAGAAAGCAAGGAGTTGGGAGGAGAACTGATGATCTGTGAGTTATAACAGAATTGGGAAATAGTGGATGCCGTATTTACATTGCCATTAGGATAGTTTATTTTCCTTTTGTGCGCAATTACCTCTTTCTAGGAATTGCTTCCCAATGTATTTGCCTTTTCAGGCACATTTTCAATCAATAAAAGTCGTTATTCAGATAAATAGCTCTCTTGTTTTTATTTTTACTGTTTTGTTTGCAAAAACGTCCGAATTTTTGATAAACATTGCATATAATAAAACATGAAGGCTTAACAATAACTTGCAGAAGGATAAAACATTTGAAAATCATTTTGAATGTTGAGGACACTTGAGCATACCTTGTCCATGTACCCCTGGGGCATTGTGTTGTGCTGTCTTACAGGTCGCCTTCTGTGTCGTTTCTCCAGCAGGACCTTCTCGGAGCAAGTTTGAGAGCTGTCAGAGCTGTGTTCCCTTGCAGAGGTCTGTGGGTAATGCCTTCTTTCCTCAGCAGGTCTAAGGATTGCCTACCTCTAGCAGGCTTGTGTTGGCAAGTTTCCCCAGCTGGGATCCCCACTGAGTGCCTGGCAGACGTTTCCCCAGGAGTTCCCCCGGCGGAGTTTGTCATGAGAATGTTGTTCCCCAGCAGTTGGGTTTGTGATATGTTATCCCCAGCACGGTCGTGAGTACTTCTGCCAACAGGGTTGTGAAGGTCTATCTCTAGTATGATATGATGTGTTATCATCCCCACCAGAGTTGTTCTCCTCAGCAGAATGGTGTGGGTTTGTTCTTCAGCAAGTTCCCCGAGCGGAGCGGGTTTCGAAGAAATATTTCTCCAGCAGAGTTCATCCTACTTGTGGATTGGTTGAGTTCCCGTGGAAGATCAGTATTGGCATCCCCAGCTGAGTTTAGTCTACCTAGGGATTGTGTGGGTCGTCCCCAGTGGAGTAGAAGTTATTCCCCAAAGCAGAGTGGTCCTACAGAGGTTTGGTTAAGTCTTCCCCCAGCGAAGTGGTACATCATTCCCCAGTAAGGTGATCTGGTTACTCCTCAACGAGTGTCATCCCCGAAGAGTTGCTTGGTGTTATCTTCCCCAGCGGAGTATTGAGTGCTTCCCAAGCGGAGTCCCCGGGTGGATTGGATCCTGTGAAGGATATTCCCAGCGAAGTCTATCCTATTCCCAGCAACAGTTTTGTTTCTCCAGCATGAGTGAGAAGTCGGTGCTTTCTCCGCAAAGCATTCCTAGATGAGGGGTCTCCCCGCAAAGTTGGAGTACCTGATCTTTTGGCTCCGTAGCCAGGGTGCATTTGCATTTTGCATGTAGTAATCATTGCATCCTCAAAACGCGTAGCATTTCCATTCAATGTGGAGCATTACGCCATAGAAAAATTCAAACATATGCATTCATGTGTTCAAAACCCAGTCAGACCGTATCCCCGGCAGAGGCGGATGTTTGTTCAACCTGTACGACACGTTTGCTACAGTTGCTCCTGACAGCATTCAGGATTAATAATCCCCACAGAGGTTTATTTCCTCATCCGTTGGTGAAAGGAAAGCCTGTTTCTCCCCCAATGAGACCCCCTGCAAGTGTCAAGTCTCGCCCTGTCATTTGGTAAATTTCAGTAGCCTGTCAGCACCCGCGTGTGTTATTTCTTTGGTGTCGGTAAACACCATCTTTCGGTGATTTCCAGTCATGCGTTAGTGTCTGGTCTTCTTTGGTGTCGGTAAACACCATCTTTCGGTGCTTTCCCAGTCATGCGTAGTGTCTGGTTTGCTTTGATGTCGGTAAACGTCATCTTTCGATGTTCGTAACGTCGTCCCTTCCCTAGTGAAGCTTACTCCTCTCCGTTGGTGTCGATAAACGTCGAGTTTTCCTATGCGTCCGTTGGCGTATAGTTGATATCTTTCCCCACAGGGTCGTCCCCAGAAGATTTCTCCTCTCCGTTGGTGTCGATAAACGTCGAGTTTTTCCTATGCGTCCGATGACGTCTAGTTGCTTATTCCCTACAGATCATTTGGTAATACCAGATGATTCCCCTTAGAATATTCCTCCTCTCCGTTGGTGTCGATAAACGTCGAGTTTTTCCTAGTCGTCCTATGATGTCTAGTTGTACCTCTCCCCAGAAGATTACTCCTCCCCGTTGGTGTCGATAAACGTCGAGTTTTTCCTATTCGTCCTATGACGTCTAGTTGTACCCTTCCCCAAGTGGATTTACCTCCCCGTTGGTTTCGATAAACGTTGTGTTTTTCTCATTCGTCCGCGAACGTTTGATTGTGTACCCTATTCCCATTCATTCATTAATGTCTGGTTGATTTCCCAACCAAAATTCCCAGTAGACGTCCTATTCGGTTTCCGGTTGTGGTGCCTTTCCCTCGTGAAGTGGCTTTCTCCTTCTCCCTTTCGTCCTATGACGTCTGGCTGAGTTTTCTCCTTCTCCCTTTCGTCCGATGACGTCTGGTTGAGTCTCCCTTTCGTCCTATGACGTCTGGCTGAGTTTTCTCCTTCTCCGTTGGTGTCGATAAACATCGAGCTTCTCCCTTTCGTCCTATGGCGTCTGGTCGAGTCTTCCCATTCATCCTATGATGTCTGGTTACCTCTCCGTTGGTCTTGGTAAACGTTGAGTTTTTCCCCATTACGTCCGCTGACGTATGGTTGTATCTCTCTTTCCATTCATCCTTTAATGATTGGTTACCTCTCCGTTGGTCTTGGTAAACGTTGAGTTTTTCCCCATTACGTCCGCTGACGTATGGTTGTATCTTTTCCTGGTTATCCCCAGTAGAGTTGAGTTACCTCTCCGTTGGTTTTGGTAAACGTTGAGTGTTTCCTAGTTGTCCGTTGGCATCTAGTTGAGATGATTTCTGTTCCCATTCATCGTGTGTCGATGTCTGGATGTGCTGTACCCCTGAAAAGAAAGAAGAAAACAAAAAAGATTTCCCAGCAGTGTGCAAATTTCTACGGTACTTGGTATTCAATCCCTGTTTACCCTGAAAGTCTGACAGCCGTTGCTCTCATCCATTCGGGTTCCCAGTTGATTGAATAGGGGCAGTTGTAGCACCTCAAATTTGCACCCTACCTTTTGTACATTCATTTCATATTAGGTCATTAACATAACTCATTGCATAACATTGCATGGCCATTTGCCCAAGTGCAAGTTCCTCAGACAAATTAGGTCAAACTGGTTAGGAGGATCAGTCAATCAGTCAAGCAAGTCATTGAGCAATGGAGGGTGGTCATTCTTGAAGAATTTGGGCACCATGATCATTAATCAAGAGTTCACTTGAGTTGGGACATCATTTTAAATCAAAATCTCAAGTGGTAGAGGCTTGAATCTCATCAAGGCATTCATCAGTCAACTGAAGCCCTAGCCAGTCAACCGCAAAGTCAATTGTGGATTTGGAGATGGGAAGTGATTAGAAATACTCCATTCATGTTTAAACAAGTCTCATTTGAAATTTCAAATACTCACATTGAAGGATTTGAGATCATACCAAAAGTTTCCAAAAGGAAAAATTACCTATGGTTTCAAGTTTCCAAAAAATGGCAAGTTTTTGGAACGACTTCAACTCAACTTTACATCATCAAAAAATCTTCAAATGGAATTTTGTTGAACATGAAAGTTGTAGATCTTTCTCTCCCGTTTCCAAAAAGTCCAAGATCGTGAGAATCGGATGAACGGTTGAGGAGATATGATCAAATTACCACCGAGCGTGCATGGTAAAATTTTCCATGTATCGATACATACGAATTTCGCATCGATGCATGCAAGGCAAAAAGTGCTATGTATCGATGCATACGAGTTATGTGTCGATGCATACTGTTAAAAAGTGCTATGTATCGATGCATACGAGTTATGTGTCGATGCATACTGTTAAAAAGTGCTATGTATTGATACAAACAAGTTATGTATCGATGCATACTGTTAAAAAGTGCTATGTATTGATACAAACAAGTTATGTATCGATGCATACTGTTAAAAAGTGCTATGTATTGATACATACGAGTTATGTATCGATCCATATTGTTAAAAATGTGTTATGCATCGATGCAGGAGCTTTTGTATCAATACATAACTCTGTTTTGAGCTCTCATACAGCACGGTTCACGTCCATATTACTTCATGCACCATTTTCATGCACGAGGGTGAAAATCCCATTTTGTCAAAACACCTCCAATTTTAATCATTTCCATCTTCCAATTTGCTTAATCATGTTTAGTAGCTGGATTAACAGAGGGTATAAGAGCTTAATCATAACAGAAACTCACACTTCCCAAAAAATCAGATCTGAAAACTCTTCATTCTCTCAAAATTTCTTCAAGAACACAAAACCAAAAACTCATCAAACTTCTTCAGTTTTGGCTCAATTTGCGAAATTCTTGTTGCATTAATCTTGCCTCATCATCTTCTACGTCTGTTGGAGCATTTCATCATCCAAATCGCACCAAAACACGACTGTTCAAAGTTGCATCGTTCATGGCATTTGAAGATTTCGCGTGCTAGGAGCTACTGCAGTTGAATATAGCTCTTCTATTCATCTTCCTTATTGTCCTTCTTCAACTGTTTGAGGTGGAATCACGAAAAGCTCATCAAGAACAGCACTGCACATCAGGTATGTCAAAATTTCGAATGTCACGATTTGCTCGATTGGCATGTGCTTTGTGTAGTACGTTTCACGTAGAATGTAGTGATGCTTTTGGTTTTAGAAATGATGAACTGTAGCGTGCGAAATCTGGATTGGAAGTTTCGAACCAAAACCCTAACATGATCGATCTGAGAGATAGAGGAACAGTTAGGTTAAAATAAGTTGATATTTGTGATCCTTGTGCTTAGACGAGTACAACGGTTATACGTTTGCTCATTTTGGTGTTAGTTCATGGATCTTGATGTTCTTGAGTTTCTGGTAATTTCTGGACGGAAAACGATGATGGAAGTGTGTTTGATCTTCAAATCCATTTGAAAATTTGAATTAGGTGTTTCCCTCCCCCGCGCCATGTAATTACAATTGTGCCACTGTTTATTTTAATTAATTCATAAAAATTCATAAAAATTCATTAACATGTTAAAAAATTCACCAAAAATCATAAAAAAATCAGAAAAATGTGAGAATTTTTGTGTTGACTTTGTTGTTGGCTGTAGGATTTATTTGACTCATTTTTGAAGGTTGTGCATGGTAGGAATTTTGTTTGACCTAGGCTTGTTTCACATGTACTCATTTTTTGATACATTCTACCAAATCCAATGTGAAATTCTCATGCTTACAAATAAATGTCTGAAAAGTTTTGTGATGATTGTGGACTGGTTGATGTTTATTTACATGTAAATTTCATGAATTTTTGATTCCTGGTCATTGAGTTACAAATTTTGGAACTTAGGTGTGACAATTTGTGTCACACCTCATTATGTCAACTTGCTGGATTTTTTTGAGTGACCTATACTTGTCGGAATAATGTGAAATTTTGCATAATGTTTCATTAACATGTCAGGATGCTATGTGAATTTTTGTGGAATTTTATGTGGCATTTTCAAATTGATTGCTATTTTTCATCTCTGTTGGTCAAATAGTGCAAGTTCATGTGACATAGGTTGGTAGATTTAATGTGAAATGCTCATATGGTATTGAATGATCATGAAACTTGGTATGCTTGTAATAGACACCTGATGGAACATCCCTGTTTTGGTCCCATCCATTTCTTTATTGTCTTCATGGATTTATGAATTTTTGAGGTGGCTGCATGTGTTGATGTTGTGATTTGGAGCATATAATTGTGTCTGTTTTTGTTGATTTTCATTGACATGGTTCCATTTGTCCAATTAAGCTAAAATTTGACATGCTAGACCTTGAACATGTGCTGTTTAGGTATAATTTATTTGGGGATTTTTGGAACTGTTTTGATATGGAATTGAATGCAATAGTTCTGTTTGGATGTTTGGCGCTTCATTTGAACTAGTTTGCCTTGTTTTGTGCATGAAATAAATATAATGAATGATATGAACATGGGACTAATTGTGTTGGCTCTTGTTTGACATTAATTTGAGTTTGGTTAGGGATACCTTGCTGTTTAGGAATTTTTCTTGCCTTTGGACCCTAGGCTTGGCCTAGTGGTCTAGTTGCTAACATTTGATTGATTTTTCAGGATGAAAAGGTGCAATGTGAATGGAGAATGATCCAAGTCAATTCAATTGATGTTGTTTGATGTTTGTACACTAATATAACTTTGTTTTGTAGGTTGTGAAGTTTGGGATTGAGCTTTGAGCTTGCTTTGTTGTGCATTAGTTTGTATAGTCTGGATGATTAATACTTGCTGTTTATCTTTGTCTGTCTGAGTACTAACTGTGTTTGATTGTTTCCAGGTACTTTTAGTTGCTCAGTTCCTTGTGAACTTTTGCTTTTCTTTGCTTAAGCAACTTGCATTGAGGTATAACTTCCTAACTTCATGTAGTCTGGAGACCCGGTCTGTTATTTGACCGGGCAAACTGTCTGAAGTCCTCCTTAAGAGGCAATGATTGTGGTTGTTTATTTTTCGTGCCAAGCAGGTGAAAGTCCTCTAAAAGAGGCAATTGGTGGAAGGTAGGGATAAGCAATCTATCCCCCACTATTCTGTGAGTCTTCTCCTTGCTCCCATTACATGGTTGTAGCATTGAGATCCAAGCCCAAGATCTTGTGCAGTGCACATTGTGTCAGAGTCTCTGAGTATAGAAGGGTTCCCCCATTCTGGACCCATGCTCATTTGTCAGAAGCTCTCCCTGGTCAGGGATAAGAGCTGTGAGGTCTTATCCTCACTTCATCCTTTCATCTGCTTCACCTTAGCCTCGCAATGGCAAGGTTAAGAGCAAAAACAGCCTGTACAGATGACTTGCTGAGGCAGTCAAACCTATTGATTGAGCCCCCTTGTTTGGTTATAGCGTGTGCTATGTGGATATCTGATTGACATGCTTGTTTGAGATGCTTGTTCTCATTTGATGTGTGCTTGTTTGATGTTTGCTTGTGTGCTTGCTTCTTTCCTGCTTAGGATAGGTTGGCCCTCGTGCCATTTAGCTAGAAACCTTAACTTAGGGACGACTTTGCATGACAACATCTAGGCTCGAGTCGTAGTCTCCCTAGAGTTGTGTCTCCCTCTGTTATCTGGTTAGGCTAGATCCTTTGTCCCTGCGTAGGGGAACTACATCGCCCTGATCTTCACACCAGATGAAGTATGTAGGCAGGAGATTGAGCTGATCTCTCCGGGCGCCTTTTTCTTTTATTGTGTGCGTTGTTTGACAAAGGCTAGGCTCGAGTCCCTGACTCCTTAGCCAGTTATTGTTTGTTTGTTTGCTTGATTGTATGTTGTTTGGTGTTTTGGTTCGGATGCTGATGTAAGCCCAGTGATTGGCATTCAGGCTCCACGTTTGCCTCCTTGTGTGTGTTTTGGTTCGGATGCTGATGTAAGCCCAGTGATTGGCATTCAGGCTCCACGTTTGCCATTGCCTGTGTTTGTTTGTGTGCGTGTTAGCCGAGCTACGAATGCTCTGATTCTCCTTCGTCCAAAGGAGATACGTATGCATAGGATGCGACATCCTAGCGAGCATGTGTCGTTTCCCCAGTCCGAACTACTTAGACTCTGATGTCTATGCTTGATAGACTAAGTAGGCCCAGGATGCGATATCCTGCCGAGTCAGTTTCAGTCTGTTTCCTTGTGTCTCCTTCAGCCAGTGTGTGTGTTTGAGCAGTGTTTTAGCAGCCATCTTCCTTTCTATTGTGCGTGGATCCCGTCGAGTACGACGGATGCGTAGGGGTGCTAATACCTTCCCTTCGCATAACCGACTCCCGATCCCATTCTCTTTGGTCGCGAGACCACGTCTTTTCCAGGTTTACTCTGAGCGTTTCCTTTCCCTCTTTTGGGATAAATAACGCACGGTGGCGGCTCTGTTGTTCTGTTTTCCCGCCGGTTTTTCGCGTAATGCGACAATTCCATTAGAGTCAAACAGTTCTTCAAAGAACTTATTTTCGAATTCGCCACCATGATCACTTCTGACTCTGATAACTTTAGAGTCAAATTCATTTTGAACTGTAGAATAGAAGCTAGTGAATACAGAGTGAGACTCACTCTTGTGATTTAGGAATTTTACCCATGTCCTGTGACTAAAATCATCAACAATGACTAGTTCATACTTCTTTCCATTGACTGACGCTGTCTTAACAGGCCCAAAAAGGTCAATGTGAAGAAGTTCCAGAGGCTTTGAGGTGGAACCAACATTTTTCTTTTTAAAAGATGTTTTAGAAATTTTTCCTTTCTGACATGCCCCACACAGAGCATCTGAAGAAAACTTCAGCTTAGGTAGACCTCTGACTAACTCGAGTTTATTTAGCTGAGAAAGTTTTCTCATGCTAATGTGTCCCAAGCGTCTATGTCATACCCATTTCTCTTCATGAACAGACATCAAACATTTTACATTTTGATCTTTTAGATCTGAAAGATTTATTTTGTAAATGGTGTGTTTCCTCTTTCTAGTGAATAGTATTGTTCCATTGTTTTGATTAATTGTTTTACATGTTTTTTGATTAAATATTACATCATAACTGTTATCACTTAATTGACTTATTGGTAACAGGTTATGCATTAATCCTTATATGTAGAGAACATCAGATATAGAGGGAAGAGTTCCATTACCAATAGTTCCGGAGCCTCTGATTCTTCCTTTCTGATTTCTTCCGAAACCTACGAAGCCATCATCTTTAAGTTCCAGGATTTGGAACATATACTTTCTTCCCGTCATGTGTCACGAGCATCCAGAGTCCAGGTACCATGATTGGTGTCTTAACTCTACTGCATAAGATATCCGCAACATAAAAAATCTTATCCTTTATTACCCAGAATCTTTTGGATCCTTTGTGATTAGTTTTCCCAGAGTTTCTTAGAACTTTGGGTTTTCTAGCATTATCAAAATGTTGTGCTTGTGCATGTGTATAGTGATAAGAAAAAGGAGATTTGGGTTTGTCATCTGTGGAAATTTTATCTTCACTAGGATCAGACCATATTACTCTTTTATTATTCTGACTGACTCCATAAATCATGGATGCCATTCTGCTTCTTTCTATCCCATTTTTCAGAAACTTTTGAAAAGATTTTTCATATTTATATATCATTGTGTTAGAAGTTTGTGGGGCTTGAGATAAAGCTTCTTCAATTTTTAAACATTGTTTATTTGTGGAGTCTCTTTCTTTTGTCAGAGTTAGATTTTCATCTTTTAGTTCTGAAACTGTCATCTCAAGCTTATCACATTCTTCGATGGTTCCTTCAACAACCCTTTTTAGTGCTTTAAAGTTTTGTTTAAGTTTCTGATATGAGTTCAAAGATTTAGAAAGGCATGATTCAAGGTCAGAGCGAGAAAGATTAGAAAATACCTCTTCAGGATCAGATTCTGCATCTGATGTGTTTCCAGAGGTGGTAGCCATGAATTTAACATTTGCCTGTTCTTTAGAGTCTGATTTAGAGGAATCAGATCCATTGTCGTCCCAGGTGGCCCTCAGTCCCTTTTTGGTCTTGAAGGAGCTTTTCTTGAAACTTTCTCTTCTGGAGCTTTCCTTCTTCAGCTTTGGACATTCGTTTCTGTAATTACATGTTTCTTTACATTCATAGCATGCTATTTCTTTGTTAGATTTACCTCTGGAAGTTGATTCTGAGCGATCTCCCTTGGGTCTTGGTCTTCTGAAGTTGTTGCTCCTTTTTCTCCAGAGTTCTTTTACTCTTCTGGTCAAAAGGGACAACTCTTCTTCATCGTCAGAGTCTTCCTTTTCAGAGTCGTCATTATCTTCCTCTTCAGCTTGGAAGGCTTTGTTCCTTTCTGGTTTGCATCTTTCAGATTTGGACTTTAGTGCTACAAATTTTATCTTCTTTTGAGGCTCATCTTCCTTAAGTTCTATCTTGTGACTTCTGAGTGAACTAACGAGTTCTTCAAGGTTGATATTGTTCAGATCCTTTGATAATTTTAATGATGTGACCATGGGTCTCGACTTCTTTAGCAAGCTTCTGACTATCTTTTTGACATGATCTGCAGTTGTGTAGCCTTTGTCCAGAACCTTGAGTCATGCAATTAAAGTTTGAAATCTAGAGAACATTACCTCTATAGCTTAATCGTCCTCCATCTCAAAAGCATCGTACTTCTGAATTAGAGCCATAGCCTTTGTCTTTTTGACTTGAGAACTTCCTTCGTGAGTCATCCTCAGGGAGTCAAGTATTTCTTTAGTTGTTTCCCTATTGGTGATCTTTTCATATTCATTGTAGGAAATGGCATTCAGCAGTATTGTTCTGGCTTTGTGATGGTTTTTGAAGTCGCGCTTCTGATCATCTGTCATCTTGCTTCTAGTAATTGCAACGCCATCGTCAGATACAGGAGGTATGTAGCCAATAGTAACTATGCCCACAGATCAACATCATAGCCCAGAAAGAAACTTTCAATTCTATCTTTCCAGTAATCAAATTTTGCTCCATCAAAGATTTGAGGTTTAGCATTGTAACTATCTCTTTCATTGGTGTTGGCCATAGTGTTTTTCTCACGTTGGATCTCTCTACACTGTTAAGTGTTTGATTAGAAAATCAATAACAGAGTCGAAGCTCTGATACCAATTGAAGGTAGAGAAAAACAAGAAATGGGGGTTTGAATTGACTTAGGAAAATAAAAACTTTTTAGAACAGAGACACACGCAAAAACAAAAGACTTCAACACAAAATTTTATACTGGTTCGCTTGAAATTCATAGCTACTCCAGTCCACCCGACCAAGGTGATTTCTCCTTTAAAAAGGACTTAATCCACTAATCTTAAAAGATTACACAAACAACCGTCTAAGAGGATAATAATCCCTTAGCCCTCTCAAGTAATCAGACTTCACAAAGTCACTTGAGGAAATATCTTAGCAACAATATGATTACAGTAATGAAAAATGCTTCTAACAAATAAGCAGAGATTACACAAGATAAATACAAGAGTTATTCTCACGTTAGAGCAGCAGCTCGTGAGAGAAGGAATAATGAATGGCTAAAGTGTTGTATTCTCGTGTGTTTCCAGTATTTCTTTTGGATGGCATTCCGTTCTTTATATAGGAGTGGTGAGCAGACCGTTGAGTGATGTTAAAATCAAAATATTGAGCATTTAAGGATGATTATGGTCATTAATCTCCGTATTCTTTCCAAAACAATTTTTGGAGCGTCATAACATCCTTCTAAAAATAGTTTCTTTCCATAAGCGAGTTTCTTCATGGGTAAGCTTTCTAGATCAGAGGATCCTAACGTCAGAGTCTTAATTGCCACTTCGGGCGATGCTTGTTGCTGACTATCTTTAGAGTTTCTTTTCACTTTGACTATGTCAGAGCGTACATCTTCAGATCTAGAGTCATTCTTCCACTTAAGAGTGTCTGACTTCTTTAGTTTAGCTTGCACTTGCGTTTGATCAGATTCAGAGCCTCTGAGTAGCATCTTAGCGCTTGATTCTGTATCTGATGATTGTCTATCTGATTGTTTTGATCAGAGTCCTGCACACTTAGAATTTATTTGTTAGGGTACCATTTTTGTTTCATCCTTTGTTATCATCAAAATATTAGAGATACATTGTAGAACTAAATTTGTTTTTACAGCAAAGTCATCTATCACTTCAAAGGACAGATCTCGCCTAGAAAACCATCTTCAAAACCTCTTACATAATATATTCCCCTGCGGAAAACTTTTTTGCTTCGTACCAAGTTCTTGATAAAGCTTATTAGTAGAGAAAAAAATCAATTAATCATATACTGTATTAGCATATTGCATATGTAATGCGTGTCTAACCTTTCTTTCACAATTTATCGATTTCCCCACAGATATTTCAAATCATCCCCAACAGCTTCCCCTATATAGAGGCTGTAAGACCCCAATTTTGACCCTAAGATCCCTCATGCAATTTCATCATAAGCATTAGCATAAGGATCATACCTTGGAATCCTCCTTACCCCTATTTTATTGGGTTTTGTTTTGGGAGAGATCACCAAGCACCATGTGATTGTATCATACTTGTATATTATCATTTTACTAACCAAAATGCCAAAAATATGTCTTTTGCATTTGCCTAACTCTTTTGTAGGTAGGGCATGATCTCCATTGGTTTACCAAGTTCATATCTAGGGTTTGAAACCCTCATGACAAAGAGCACAACCATGAATTGATCCAAGAATGGTTATGAGCATCATACATGAGTTCCATTGATTCCTACATGTTATATTGATCAAGTTTTCTTCAAGAGTTTGAGGGTGATTTGCCTTGGAAACCCTAATTTGACTGGGTATCTTGAGTAACTTCTCCAATAAGCTATCTTACCAATTGATCAAATTTATCAAGGTACACTACAAGATTCATCATATTATGAATATATGATCTACCATGAGCCTATAAAGTCCAAAGGATTGAAGGATAGCAAGTTGGCTGATGGTGGTTGGCCAGATGAATTCATCTAATCAAAACTGGGTCTCCCTAGACCCTATCTCCTACAATTTTCACCATATGAAAATTATCCCAAGAGTAAAGTTACTCTAAATGACATTCCAAGCACCTTTATTGTTGATACCTAGAGCTATGTTTTCTTGGAAAATCATTTTTTTATGTTGAAACATTATAAGTCATTTTGTCTAAACCGTAATTTGAAAGTCAACTTCCCAAGGCCATAACTTGCTCAATTTTTATGAGATGAAATATTTCCAAGTTGCAAAATCAAATTCCAGATGTCTAATTCAACTTTTATGTTTGGAGTGAAAGCAAATTCAACTTTTATGAGGATGTGATATGAGGTTACATTATAGGTCATTTTTGACCTATACCATTGAACAAGTGATTTCTCCAAACTTCAAAAATGCATAACTCTATCATTCCAAATCCAAATGACATTAAATTGGTGACCATTTTGAATGTCTTTGAAATAGATACAACTTTGATGAATACACTTTTCTCATTTTAAGCTCACATAAAAAGTTAAGCAAGGTGGAATATTGAGATATATGGCTTGGCACTTAGAAAATTTTGCAACATGTTGAAATTTACAAACTTCCACCTCAAAATTCTCCATTTTCCAAGCTCCAAATGAAAAGGTGTTGAACATCAAACTTGTTCCCCTTGATCCAAGCTTTCCAAAGAACCCAAGTTCATGCATTTTGGATGAGGTTTGCTAGGTCTACGCATGGCTTTAACAGGGCTGCATCATTGGAAAGAATCAAACTTCAAAACTTCAGTTCACTTTGCCTTGCCAATCAAGCTTCCATTCAGACTTTATTTGGAATCATTTTGGACCTTTTTGCATTGCATCATGAGCCTGCACATACCCATGCACTCGTGCCATCAACATTGCTAAAATTGGACAAAATTTGAAGTGTGCAAAAATCATTCATTCATGCTATAAATACATGACCTCTGTGCTCGTTTGAATCACACCTTGTGCGCTAGCTTTGACCCCCATTGAAACCCTCACATTCTAAAGGAAAACCTGGGAAATTTCAATTTGAAATTTGAGTTTGAATATCAACTGTTAGAGATTCAAGAACTCCAGGATCCAAAGCCTTGCAACCTCTCTAATCACTTCCTGCTAGCTTCTCAAGTGTGATCAGATCGTGTTTGGAGCAAGCAACATCAAGAACTACACAATATTGAAGATAATTTTCAGAAAACTTCATCTCCTCTTTTTTCAAAGTTCAACTCCTCATATCTTTCTATATATGCGGAGTTAGTTAAAATTGAGGTCAGATTCGTGCTCTACGCCATTTTTTATTTCAGATCATGTCCTCTTTTTTTATTTTAATGATGGTTGAGAGTGGACCAGTCCGGTGAGGTCCACCGGAGAAGAAGACCGGAGCTACAGCTCCGGCCGTGCGTTGGCACGTTTCTCAGCCACATGATTTTGCTATTTTGTTTTAATTTGAGGCGTTGGTTTTGATTACCACGCGTGTGGCGCGCTGACTAGGTTCTATCATGGAACATGTGTTGTAGTCCACTTGATCTTCCTCCTCAATTAA
Source organism: Lathyrus oleraceus (assembly GCF_024323335.1). Lineage (NCBI taxonomy): Eukaryota > Viridiplantae > Streptophyta > Magnoliopsida > Fabales > Fabaceae > Lathyrus > Lathyrus oleraceus. The sequence goes on along the minus strand of NC_066579.1, from coordinate 32,990,128 downwards.
TGAGGGAGATCAAGTGGCTCACGTTTTTTCACATTTTCTGATTTTTGTTTTATTCCTTTTATTTTCATTAATTCATATTAATTTTAATATTGATCCAAAAAATATGAGAGTTTCACCAAAAAAATTCAAATAATTTCCTCGTTCATATTCTGAATTAAAATTATTTTTTGGATCATTATTAATATTTTTCATGATTTAATTTATTTTGTGATTATTTTTAATTGTTTAAAAATAATTTTAAGTCTTCAAAAATTTTGAAAATTTTTCTCCAAGGTCCTTTGACCTTGTTTGACCTATGATAAATCTCATGGCCATTTCTTTGGTATTTTGATGAGGTTTTAGGAACTTAACAAACCATATTTAATTTAAATGTATTATTTTAGTCTTTTTAATTTGAATAAATTTCAATTAATTGTGTTGACCAATTGTGATGACTTGTTTGAGTTTGACTCTTGTTGTTGGGTCTTGGTCAAGGTTGATTTGACTTTGTCAAGTTAATATCATTGGATTTAGGGGATTGATTGAATGTACATTCCATCTCCCAAAATGAATGGATGATATTAATTAGGTAAAAGTCCTCATTTGACCTATTTGAGTTTTGATCCATTCCCTCCCCCTTCATCCCATTCCCTTTCTTTATGCATCCATCTCATTTGGCATATGATATCTCAAAGTCCTAAGGCTAGTTGATTGAAAAATCAACATAAGTATGGATGAGATTAGGCCACCTCTTTTGCATGTTCTTTTTGTGTGTGGCATGTCTCATGAGCATAGTCCATTATACTATGTCTCAAACATGCATTAACACTAAAATTCTATTTCTCGGCCTCAAATAGTTGTGACTTCTACATAAGTCCAATTACGATTGCTTAACATAGCGCTAAATTTGTGACACAAAAGGTATAGCATTCTAGTTAGTGAGATTGTAAGTGTCTCCTCTTTCATGGTATTGTATGGAAACTTGGCCTTTTTTCCTTCCTTTGGAAGATGTCTTGGCTCAAGGATCCATGGTTGTGATAAGTGGTTTGAGTGTTCTCTAAAGAATGACTTAAAAATGAAAAGAAAAAGCAAAACAATACTAACTTCTAACTCATTAACAACTAACTTTTAATTTCAAGCCATTTACTTTAATGTCATTTAATTTTAGTCTTTATTCATTTGCCATTATTCATACCATTCCAATTGTTTATGTTAATGCAATTTTCACTTTGTCCACTTGGACCATTTTGTGTGATATATCTTGTTTGGGTACACTTTGCTTATTTGTGTGGTCTTTGACCATTAATGTACATAATAACAACAAAAACCCTAAAAAAAACATTTGTGTGGACTATTGGCCTGATCTTGGACAATTGGACTTAGAACTTAGGCAACATTCCTATTCTAAAGGACTTGGCCAATGCCAACTTTTTGTGAAACCAAGTGCTTGCAATTTGGAACTTCATCTGATACATCATTCAAGATCCCTCTGAGTTCATCTGCAACATGATCATTGTGAAGCTGTTATTTTGAACATGTGACTTGTGGAATTCATCTGTTACATGGGTTAATTTGAAGAAGATCATGGAGTGGTTAAGCTTGGATGTGGCTATCTTTATTTGACGCCTTGCTCTTCCAGATTGATATAATTGTGCATTTGTGTGTTGCTTGATTCTAAATGTCCAAGGGAATTCTGGGTTTCTATTGACATTCTTGTCTATTGGATTGCTATCCATTGGTCAGATCTTTTCAACTCTTAACTTTTAATTTTGTGCATAGTATTAGTCTCTTCATCTTCTCCCCATTTCTTTAATTTCAAAATCTCTCCCTCCCTTTTCAAAATCTTCTTTGATTGAACTTATTTTGTTCTAAACTTTGACCACTTTGCAAAAATATAGAAACTTTGGCCTTATGCCATTGCATTTTCAAACTTTTTTTCTTAAATCAAATTTGTAAATAAACTTAACTATACTTGACTTCAACTTTCAGAAAAGCCAAAAAGAACTAACTCATTCAAACCATTTTCAGGCCTTTGTGCCTTTCAAACTTAAATTTTTGTTAAAAGCATTGCATCCACTTTGAAATTTGTATCACGAACTACGAGGTTTTGATCCCTCATTTTTATGTTGGTACGTAGGCACAAGTCCGAAGGTCTTGTCAAACACAATAATATAATTAATGAATTCTTTTCTCATCCCCCCATTTTATCTGTTTGTAAACATAATTTTTGTACCAAATACATATGCACACAAAAAGGGCTCCCTAAGAGTACCTAAGACACTTTGGGTGCTAACACCTTCCCTCTGTGTAACCAACCCTCTTACTTGTAATCTCTGACATTTTATTAATTTTGATTTGAAAACTTCTTACTTTTGGGTTTTGTTCGTACTTTTTCCCTTTTCCCTTGGAAACAATAAAAGCGCGGTGGAGACTCTTATTATTTGATCTCTAGCTTATCCATAGCGTGATGATCATGAATTTACCGCTATAGAAATTAAGTGGCGACTCTGCTGGGGAGTAGTCTCCAGTGGGTTTAGCCTGCTTTTTGTGTGTATATTTGTATATATGGGATATTTGTATGTAGGTATATGTGATATGATCTGCTTGTTGTGCTTGGTGATCTCTGAGTGGTGAGATAAGTTCTAACCCAAATTTGAGTGCAATTAAGATAGGAGGATTTTATAGTCATGTTCGACTTGTGTGGAGTAGTCCTTAACAAGTTGGCTTGAGATCCATCTGCTAAGTGGAGACTCTTTTGGATTTGGAAATGTCATACAAGTATTTGTGGTTAGGCATTACTATCTCTAATTTGGGTCTGAGAAGTTGAGGACCGTAGAACATTTACCCCCTCTTGGCCTATTTAGGACGTAGTGCGGAGACTGTTCAAGTGTAGACTTGATAACAGTTGTTACGTGATACTACACTCAGACGAGTTTCTCTTGAGAATATTATAGGTCGATGAGTCAGTCATCTTAACCTGTAATATCCGATAGATGGAATTAAGACTCTGGGAACTTTTTAGAACATGATCTACAGGTTTTTATCCTTAGTTCACTCCTTCAGGATGGTTCTTACCCAGACTCCATGCTCGTGATTTACAACAAACCCTTGATCCTTAGTTGATCGAATCAAGTCTTGTTAATATCAATGGAACTTAGGTGTTTATAAGGTGCAAACCATAATCCACCAAAATGGATGATTGATCTTGACAATGACTTGATTCATCCCTTGACCTTTGTTTGCCTTGTGTGATCCCTTATTTGTGATTGTTGCATTCATGCATTCATGCGCATCATAACATTCATCACATAAAAATTTCAAGGAACTAAGGTATTATTTGCAAATATTTTCAGATCATGGATTGTGGACGAAGGAACACTAAGAAGTACAGTTTCAGATTTCCCGACTTGAAAGAGTTAAGGAAGCTAGCATCTTTTGTATTAGATCCCTTGGACTTCAAACAATGCCATGGGAAGCTTTTGTCCATCTTGTCTGCTGATGTAGTTGAAGGACTTTTGAATGTGCTAGTGCAGTTATATGATCCTCTCTACCGTTGTTTCACTTTCCCAAATTTTCAGCTTGTGCCGACCTTGGAGGAGTATTTTCATCTTTTGGGAATACCTGTTTCTAGTAGAGTGCCTTTTAGTGGATTGGAGGAGATTCCCCGATCTAATCTTATTGCTAAAGCTCTTCACTTGAAGAAGTCTGAGATAGAGGTTCATTGGGTGAATAAAGAAGGATTATTTGGGTTGTCATCTGATTTCCTCATCAAGGAAGCTACTGTTTTTGCTCAAGTCGGTAGTGTGGACGCTTTTGAAGCTATCTTTGTGTTGCTTATCTATGGATTAGCTTTATTCCCTAACATTGACGGTTTTGTTGATGATAACACCATTAGACTTTTCTTGATTGGGAATCTTGTGCCTACTTTGTTGGGTGATATTTATTTCTCTTTGCAGCTAAGGAGTTCTAAGGGCGGTGGAACTATTGTCTGTTGCATTCCTCTGCTGTACAAGTGGTTTATTTCGCACTTTCCTCAGACACCTGCTTTTGTGGAGAACAAACAATGTCTAAGGTGGTCTCAGAGGCTTCTGTCTCTCACTAATGATGATATAGTTTGGTATGATCCTTCTTTGGGCAGTTTGGAGATTGTTGATAGTTATGGTGAATTCTCTAATGTGCCTCTCATTGGTACACAAGGAGGAATTAACTACAACCCTGCTTTGGCTCATCGTCAACTTGGGTTCCCCTTGAGAGACAAACCTAATAACACTTTGTTAGAAGGTCTTTTCTATCAAGAAGGTAAAGATCCCCAACATTTGAAGCAGAAGATTGTGCATGCTTGGCATAGTGTGCATAGGAAAGGAAGATCCGTGCTTGGTCCGCGCAATTGTGTAGCTTTGGAAGCTTACACTCTTTGGGTGAGGAAGAGACTTTGGAGTTGAAGATGCCTTATCCTTGTGAAAGACCTATGTCTATGGTTGTGCTCGAGAAGACTCAGATGAAGGCTTCTTTTGAGCCCGAGATCCGTCGCATTCGAAGGAAGTACGCACCTTTAGCCAGATCTTCTGACGTTGTTAGGGATCCTTAGGATGACTAATCTCCTTTTCTCTTGTATTTTTATTTTGGTTTCTGAAATTTTACTCAATGTAATCCTTCCAATTATATAAATGGAAAAATATTTTTGGTCATATAAAAATTATTGCAATTGTTGATATATATGTTTGCAAATGATATAGTAAGTTCCTTGAAAATAAAAGTAAATAAACAAGCATTGCATTTCATGCATCATTTGCATAAGCATGTTTCTCTTTCGCCAGATGTCTCATTGGTGTTTCTTCTATGCTTTAGCCAAGCTGACTCATCGGTACAACACCCACGCCAATCATCTGAGAATTATGAAGCATCTAGAGCAAGAGAATAGAGAGCTGAAGGACGAGATCGCCCGCCTGACTTCCATGATGGAGTCAGTTCTTGCTGCTCAGAGTCAATCTTCTCCAACGCCTGCAACTCCTCCTCCTCAGAGGACAGTTATTTCAGAGGTGGCTACCTCTACCATGCCTGCTACCACTGCTCATTTTCTGCCCACTATGCCTACCGGATTCCCGTGGGGAATGCCACCGAAATTTATGCCTGAAGGCTTTGCGCCTACTTTTGCTTCCATATCGACATCTAGCCTGGTCATGTCTGTACCACCTCCCGTTGTGCAGACCTTACCTCGTGTAGAGGACACCATTTATCACTCCGAGCCGTCTAAGGGTCCGGATGTTCACGAGAAAATGGATGAAATGAAGGATCAATTTCTTGAGTTGCGTAAGGAATTGAAGATGCTAAGAGGTAAGGACTTGTTTGGAAAGAGTGTTGCTGAGTTGTGTTTAGTGCCCAACATCAAGATCCCGGTGAAGTTCAAAGTGCCTGACTTTGAAAAGTATAAAGGGAATACTTGTCCGCTCAGTCATCTAGTGATGTATGCTCGCGAGATGTCTATTCAGACCGATAATGATCAACTATTGATTCATTATTTCCAGGAAAGTTTGACCGGTGCTGCGCTCCGTTGGTATATGGGGTTGGATAGTGCAAGCATTCACACTTTCAACAACTTGGGAGAGGCTTTTGTCAAGCAGTATAAGTACAAAGTGGACATGGCGCCTGATAGAGACCAGTTGAGGTCTATGTCTCAGAAGGAAAAGGAGACGTTTAAAGAGTATGCACAGAGATGGAGGGAATTGACTGCTCAGATCACTCCTCCTTTGGAGGAGAAAGAGATGACAAAGATCTTTCTGAAAACTCTAAGTTCATTTTATTATGAACGTATGATTGCTAGTGCACCCAGTGACTTTATCGAAATGGTAAACATGGGGATGAGGCTTGAGGATGGAATCCGAGAAGGACGTTTGTCGAAAGATGAAGCATCTTCGAGTAAGAGGTATCGTAGCAATTTTAGGAAGAAGAAGGACAATGAAGCAAATGCAATAAGCAGTGGGAGGCAGAGGAGGCCTCAGATCAGAAGGAATCAACCATCCCATTAACATCATCATCAATTATCTTCAGTTATCCTTGTGTTTTCTAATCAACAATCAACACCAGTTCAACAACCACAATGTTAACAACAACAACCGCAACAACGAGCAAACATCTACAACAACAATACCAACAACAATCATCACCAACAAAATTTTGAGAGGAAGAAGGTATCTTTCGACCCAATTCTTATGTCTTATGCAGAATTGTATCCCTCTTTGGTTCTCAAGAACCTAATGTTGGTGTAAGCCCTAGAGGCCAATACTTTTGGTACTTGTATCGAATTATTTATTAATAATAAAAGGCTTTTTCTTTATTATGTTTGTTTAATAAAGTCCCTAGAATAGCTAGTCCGTTTAATGTATCAAGTATGACTTAATCATGAGATCACATTAGACATAAGGACATTATTCTTAAAGTATCCGTAGTCAAGCTTTATTGTGAAGTGGGATAACATTAAAGCATGAAGACTATTATGTTTAGAGACTGATGATCACATCTCATGGATCATGGATAAAGAGTTATCAAGTCTTAAACATAGGTATGGATATTAAGAGTAATATTTATACTGGATTGACCCGCTATGAGAATACTATATAGAATGTTATGCAAAGTGTCATAAGTTATTCTCATGGTGATAATGGTGTATACCACCCTTCGACCTGAAACCACTATGGACCCTAGGTGTATAGTCGAGTGCCTTATTGCTGATCAAACATTGTCCGTAATTGGATGACCATAAAGACAGTTGATGGGTACTCCACGAAGCATGCTAAGGGACATGAATGACCTAGATGGAATTTGCCCATCCTGCGTAACAGGATAAATGTTTATGGGTCCAATATTGAACTGGACAAGGATGACACGATCTATGCCTTGTGTTCAATATAGACATAGGGGCAAAAGGGTAATTATACACATAATTATTATCACAGAAGGATTTGTCAGATCACATGACATTTTCGTGTCTTGGGTAGCAGTGATGTGTTGCTAGATAGCGCTCACTGTTTATTATGTTAAATACAGGATTTAATATAATTGCCAATGCCGCGAAAACCTATAGGGTCCACACAAAGGACAAATTGATGATAGATAGAGTAATTAAGGAATACCGTGATGTATGGTTCCCTTAAGTGAATTATAGAACATCGTAAGGTACAATGTACTTAAGTAGAATACGAAATATGGTAAGGTACCACACGCTTAAGTGATTTTGGCATATTATAAGATATGGGCCATATACACTTGAGTGGGCTTTTTAGCTTGTAGCCCACACAAGTGGTTCTAGAAATAGAACCCTTGTGTAGAAGCATTATCACACTTGCAATTTCGTTTTCTCTCTCTCTCTCTCTCTCTCTCTCTCTCTCTCTCACTCAAAGCCTTCATTCGTAGCAGCTAGCACTGAGATTGAAGGAATTCGTTCGTGTGGACTGAGTAGAGGCATTGTCATCGTTCAACGTTCGTGATCGCCACAAGAGGTAACGATTCTATCACTGATCATGCCCATTCGTAAGGATCATTAAAGGAGAAATTTTAAATTCCGCTGCGTTTTGGATCGCCATTCTCCTTCACCTAATCCAACCAAGTGTTGGTGTAAGCCCTAGAGGCCAATACTTTTGGTACTTGTATCAAATTATTTATTAATAATAAAAGGCTTTTTCTTTATTATGTTTGTTTAATAAAGTTCCTAGAATAGCTAGTCCGTTTAATATATCAAGTATGACTTAATCATGAGATCACATTAAACATAAGGACACTATTCTTAAAGTATCCGTAGTCAAGCTTTATTGTGAAGTGGGATAACATTAAAGCATGAAGACTATTATGTTTATAGACTGATGATCACATCTCATGGATCATGGATAAAGAGTTATCAAGTCTTAAACATAGGTATGAATATTAAGAGTAATATTTATACTGGATTGACCCGCTATGAGAATACTATATAGAATGTTATGCAAAGTGTCATAAGTTATTCTCATGGTGATAATGGTGTATACCACCCTTCGACCTGAAACCACTATGGACCCTAGATGTAGAGTCGAGTGCTTTATTGCTGATCAAACATTGTCCGTAACTGGTTGACCATAAAGACAGTTGATGGGTACTCCACGACGCATGCTAAGGGACATGAGTGACCTAGATGGAATTTGCCCATCCTGCATAACAGGATAAATGTCTATGGGTCCAATATTGAACTGGACAAGGATGACACGATCTATGCCTTGTGTTCAATATAGACATAAGGGCAAAAGGGTAATTATACACATAATTATTATCACAGAAGGATTTGTCAGATCACATGACATTTTCGTGTCTTGGGTAGTAGTGATGTGTTGCTAGATACCGCTCATTATTTATTATGTTAAATACGTGATTTAATATAATTACCAATGCCGCGAAAACCTATAGGGTCACACACAAAGGACGAATTGATGAGAGATAGAGTAATGAAGGAATACCGTGATGTACGGTGCCCTTAAGTGAATTATAGAACATCGTAAGGTACTGTGTACTTAAGTAGAATACAAAATATGGTAAGGTACCACGAGTTTAAGTGATTTTGGCATATTATAAGATATGGGCCATATACACTTGAGTGGGTCTTTTAGCTTGCAGCCCACACAAGTGGTTCTATAAATAGAACCCTTGGGTAGAAGCATTGTCACTCTTGCAATTTCGTTTCTCTCTCTCTCTCTCACTCAAAGCCTTCATTCGTAGCAGTTAGCGCTGAGATTGAAGGAATCCGTTCGTGTGGACTGAGTAGAGGCGTTGTCGTCGTTCAACGTTCGTGATCGCCACAAGAGGTAACGATTCTATCACTGATCATGCCCATTCGTAAGGATCATTAAAGGAGAAATTTTTAAATTCCGCTACGCTTTGGATCGCCATTCTCCTTCACCAAGAAACCCGCTGCAAATTGTAGAACCACTTCCATGGTGGTATAAGCCTGAGCTCCGTTGTGCTTTTCATCAGGGAGCACCCGAACATGATATCGAGAAATGTTATCCTCTCAAGTATGAGGTTCAAAAGATGATGAAGAGTGGAATGGTGTCTTACGAGGACCGTGCGCCGAATGTGAAAGCAAATCTGTTGCCCGCCCATGGGAACTCTTCTGTGAATATGGTGGATGGTTGTCCTGGAGAGTTTAAGGTTTTTGATGTGAGCTTTATTCGGAGATCCTTGGTGCAGATGCATAGGGATGTTTGTTTGGTAAGTGATTGTGAACACGACCATGACTGTTGTGTTATTTGTAGTATTAACCCAAGAGGTTGCGAAGTTGTGAAAAGGGACATCCAGCGACTGATGGATAAAGGTATGATTCAAATTGTTAAATCCCGTCATTTAGATGACGATGTAAATGTCATAGTGCCCATTTTCAAGAAGCCAGAGAGATTGGTAATCCAGTATGACAACAACAACAGTAACAATGTCAACAATAGATCAGTATCGTTGTTGGTTATACGGTTAGCGAGCCCAGTCTCGTATTCATCTGATAAAGTTGTGCCGTATCAGTATAATGCTACAATGATAGAAGGTGGTCAAGAGGTCCCATTGCCTACGACTAGCTCTGTGGTGAGCATTGCTGATATTACCAAGGTGACCCGTAGTGGTCGTGTGTTTGGGTCGGTGTTCCCAAAGGATAAGGAAGAATCTGTTGTGAGTAAGAAGGTGGAAGTGCTTGTTGTAAATCCAGTTGGTATTTCAAAGGGTAAGTCTGGTGAATCCAGGGATTTGACGGCTAACGATGATGATGAGGTAATTCGGTTAATCAAGAGAAGTGAGTTTAATGTGGTGTAGAAGCTGCTCCAAACCCCCTCAAAAATCTCAGTGTTGTCTCTGCTCATGAATTCTGAAGTGCACAGAGAAGCACTACAGAGAGTTCTAGAACAAGCATTTGTAGAACATGATGTTACAGTGGATCAATTCGATCATATCGTGGCTAACATCACTTCTTGCAACAATCTTAGCTTCTATGATGAAGAACTCCCTGAGGAGGGCAGAAACCATAATCTGGCTTTGCACATTTCTATAAATTGCAAAGTGAAATTCTAGTTAACAGACTATTGATGTCACACAGGATGTTATGACATCCGATTCTGCGCAGACAAGAATGTTTACAGCAGGTAAATGTAAGTGCAGTAAATAACACAGGGAATTGTTTACCCAGTTCGGTGACAAACACACCTACGTCTGGGGGTGTCGTACCTCATATGAAAATGAGAAGACGACTTTAAAGCGAAGCGCGATCGCACGCTCGCAATGATGGACTGAACAGAGTCGCCACCGAACTTTATTTATTCCTAAAAAGGAAAGGGGAAATATCGATAAAACCCAAGAAAGAAACGATAATGATTATTGGTCGTCGCAACCAAATCAGGGTTCGGGAGTCGATTACGCAAGGGGAAGGTATTAGCACCCCTCACGTCCGTTGTACTCAACGGGAACCATTAGGTTAGTTGTGCGCGTTAGTGTTAGTTTGAAATGTTAGGCTTTTCAATTTATTAGGTGGGAAAGAAAGAATAAAAGAGAGGAGAATGTTTTTGGATTTTTGACGAAGGACTAAACCTAAGTTTTTTATTAATGGGCCTGACAAGATTTACAAATCCTGCTCCTACGTATCTCAATAAAGAAGTCAAGGCTTACGTAGTTCTGGGTAGAAAAATGTTTGTTTGTTGGTCGATTTTAGCGAAAGTCATACTGTATTAATCGACGAAAACATTGTTTTACCCAAAACAGATGAGGAGTGGACGCATACCACACATCGAACGGATTTATAAATCTACATTCGGAAAAGCGTCATTTATCTCTACTCAACAATCGTGGCCGAAACATTGTTTTGCATCACCTTAAGACAATATATCTTTCGTTTATGAAAAAGGTTTTTGATTAATCGCACGGCGGCGAGGAAAGAGTTTGATCGGTTGGATGTATTTTGAGTGATGGCGAGAACTTGGATGAGCGAGATATACATCTCGAATCCTAGCCTCAGGAGTGCATGGTATACACCATGTTCCATTTCCATCTTTATTGAAAGTATTTAATAGAGATTAAGTATTTTTAGGTTTGATTGAGAAAGGGTTTGAAGAAACCGCATTGACAATTTTAGACGATGGCGAGAGTTAAGATTGGCGAGGCATACGTCTCGAATCTTAATCTCAGGAGTGCATGGTATACACCATGTTCCATTTCCACCTTTATTAAAAGAGGTTAAGATAGGAATTAAGTGTTTTGGAATTTGATTGAGAAAGGGTTTGAAGAAACCGCATTGACAATTTTAGACGATGGCGAGAGTTAAGATTGGCGAGGCATACGTCTCGAATCTTAACCTCAGGAGTGCATGGTATACACCATGTTCCATTTCCACCTTTATTGAAAAAATGTTAAATAAGAATTAGGTATTTTGAGTTTTGTTGTGAAAATGACTTGACCCTAGATCAAGTATTGATGGACGTTTAAAAGAAATTTGAATGAGTGTTTGAGAGAGCAAAGTGAATGAATTTGGATGATGGCGAGAACTAGGATTGGCGAGATATACATCTCGAATCCTAGTCTCAGGAGTGCGTGGTATACACCACGTTCCACTTCCATCTTATTGAAAAAGTCTTAACTATAAATTAATATTTTTTGAGTTTTTATCAGAAAAAATGGCTTGACGTTGAATCAAGCGTTTGATGAAAGTTTGAAAGAAATAGGATGGAATAGGAGGGAGAAATGAATTGATTTGTTTATTGAGAAAATACTCGACGTTGGATCGAGTCATTATTTTTGATCTTTTGGAAATGGTTGGTTTTATTCTTGTGTTAATAGCTAACTAGACAGTCAAACAAATAAAGAAATAAAACAGTACAAAATTATTACACATCGGGGAAGTGGGGTACATTTTGTCAAATGGGGATTCAAAATCATGAAATAATTAAATCGGGCCCAAACAACAAATAATGCAATGCATGAGTGTAAGTGCAAGAGAACCGGCTCATTGTAAGAAAGCCCAAGAGTAAGCTATGTGAGGTTGATGGCGATGCTTAAAAGCAATCGACTTACAAGGGTATGGAAATGGGCTCGATGTTGAATCGAGAAAAGTGTGATTTTAATAGTTTAAAGCGGCTATGAATGAATGATGAAATTAAAAGAAAATCAAATTTGTGTTATTAAACAATAATGAAACTATGAGCATAAGAGAAATTATAATAAAACATAAACATAAAAATGAATGCTAAAAGAAATAAAATGCTACACATAGGTATCGAACCCACTCCACTAAAGACCATGAAAACCACCCCCTCTCCACCAGGCCACTTATGATTAGTTATCATTTTAATGCTAATTTGGATAAATAAGCCGAGGTAAATTAAAAATTAGAATTAAAATAAAAAACTAATAAAAAGGAAATCTGTTGGACTACCATAATTAAACCCAGCCGCTTGGCTGTTGGGTTTAGAGGCTGGTGAGTTGGGAATAGTAAAAAAATGGAATCATTGTTAAACACCAACGTTAATGTCTACTGGAAACACTCAAAGGTCACTTAAATGGAGTTAAATGGTTTTTAAACATTCCTAAGTTAAATAATAAAAAAGGAAACTGAAAGAGCTAGCGTTCGATGAAATGAACTCTTCCTCTCTCAAACTCTCCATCGCTCTCATTCTGTACCACACACCTCTCATGAACTCGTCTCTCTCCCAATCGTTTCCTTAATCGCTCTCTCAACTCACAATCTCACTCAATCGTTACCATCACGTCTCTCTCAATCGTTACCATCACGATCTCACACCCAAAGGCGAGCTACAATCATAGATTAAAAATGAAAATCCCCAAACAAAAGCTCACCTTCGGCGACGAAAACGGCTTAGGTAAATCTCGAATCTTCTTCCCTCGCCTCTTTTATACCAATTTGGCTTTGATTTTGGAATTAGGTTTATTCCCTTGAAATCGCGGCCACCTCCGAATTTTAGGGTTTTGTTTTCAAATTCTCCCTGCCTCTCCAAATTTCGTCCTCCTATTTATGCTCTGTGAATTAGGGTTTCAATTGGTGTCTTTGGTGTTCCAGAAGAGTATCTCTGCAAACTACTTTGGATGTACTCAGAATCGAATTACCCTGTTTGATGCTAGATTTGGAACAAGTAATCTGAGCTCAAACTTTCTTCATTTTTGTCTCTATTCCAATTTGGGAATTTTCTGGATTTTTAACGCTTGGGAATTTTCTGGATTTTTAACGCTTGCCAATTGCTTTGTGTTACTGCAGTAAAAATATTGAAGATTCCAAAAGCAGTTTCGGTTTTGATCACAGCTCTGGTTTTGTACTCAGTTTTGGGTGGTTTTTTTGTATTTTCAGTTTGGATGTGTGAGGATGGTGTGCCGATAAGCTAAGCAACATGACGTTCTTCATGACATTTAACCGGTCAATTAAGCCAGGTATGATTAAACACAAGGTTGCACGCTGCTTATGTCGTTGTTGTGTTCAAATTGCAGTTTGCCGTCAATGCCATTTGGTTGATTTGCAACTTTTGCAACTATCCTCGTTACCATTTCTGCCATGCGGCTTTGGTGCAGGGGAGAATACAGGTATTGCAGTCCTTATGGTAACTGGTGGTGCAATTCCCTGGCAAGGTGATCGCATATGTCGAATCGGAACATATGGTGCTGCTCCTGCTGCAGGGAATTTTGGGCGACGCATCCATCGATTTTCTGGTGCAGAAAAAAGTGGTGACACAGTGGAATTATGATCACTGCTGGACGATGCCATTGCAGGGTGCCTGCTTCGATGTGCTGTCTTTTGGCAAATTAAGGGAAGCAAGACCTGAAACATGATTCTTTATGGTTCCGGTTGAATTTTGTTTTATGGAGAAAATAAATGATCCCAAAGTAAGTTGAGTTTGTTAAAAGAGGGAGCTCTTATTTGTATTGTGTTAAAGAATGTAGATGGAATTTAGAAATGATTGTAATCCTTTTTTTTGGACTGCTATGAGTTTTCTGCTACAAGTTGTTGCCGGTGCCATGTTCTTTATTGTTTGTTGCAGGTTAGGGACGAGATTGCAAGCATGTTGATGAAGGAGTACCGGCAGCAGGTGCAGGTGGTGGTTCAGGGTAATTTGGTGAGAGCCGGTTAGGAGGTGCGTCCCTTTGCAATGTCCCAACGGTATTAAAAGCTAAATTTGCAATTGAATTAACTTGTTCTTGTAGCTGAGAGATTATATCCATTACAAGAGCAACTTCCAAGTAGAAACTTTAACCTAACAAAGTTCAAGTTGACAACAATGTGACTCACAAGATGCTGTACCTGCAAGCGCAATTTTGCTTCTCCAAATCACTTTTTATTCTGTTTTAACTTTTCAATAGCAAAGAAAGGCAAAACAATTATTTGTTCTTTCCATTTTCCTGTTGTGGCTTTTGTAACCGAAACATGGACTGCTGTGATATTGCAGGTTTTCTTGTACCATTTCGAGCAGCTTGGCCTACTCGATAATGCTTCATGTACTGCAGGTGACTTCTTTTGGCTCATGTGTTGAACTTGGAAGCATATGACACCAATGTTGAACTTGGAAACCCCATAATGGAAAAGATTCAAAGGCCAATTAAATCTCGGGATTTAGGACTAGGATTTGGATCATTCGGGTTGACTTTGGTCAAAGTTGACCAAAGTCAACATTCAGTTATAAATGCGATTTTTTGTAAATTTCCATGTCATGAACAATGTATGATGGATTGTAATAATATAATTGATCATTTGAATGGAATAAAACACTTTGAATGAAATTTATATGGCCATGATTTGCACTAATTGATATTTGGAATGAATTTGAACATGAACTGTAGTGCATATGACTTGAATAGCAACTGAATAACAAATTATGGTGTTGAAAATGTAATGAATTGGATTTTAGAAATAAATCTAAGAATAATCAAAATGTCAATTTAAAATCAAAAAAACCAACAAAACCAATTAAAATCGAATCAATCTATAATTTGTTAAAATTACTTTGATATCAACTCTAACATTCATTTGGGAATTAAAATCAATTAGAGTTTGAATCATTAGTAAAATACAATTAAGATTAACTTGAAATTTGGAATTAGATTTACTTTGAAATTAAATTAAAATTGAAAAATTAAAAAAAAGAGTCATAACTAAAATCCATTTTGTAATCAAAAAACACCATGATCAAAAAGCTAGATAATAACCAATGTTTGGAAATGGACGGTTGCCTTTGGTCATGAATGTATGCAAAAATGAATTTTAGGCCAAGTGCCAAATAAAAAATGAAAAAACATGGAAAGAAATTCAGGACCAAAATCGGGGTATGACAGGGGGCTACCAAGCCAGGGAGGAAATCCACTATTAGTAGTATTAATTCAGACCTTAAACCAACTGTTTAATCTTATCACTTAATACCTACCCAATGCAATTTCAATCTTAAACTAAGATCAGAGTTCCTATTCACTCCCCCTCAATCACCACAGTGATTACAACCTTTAATTAGTTTAAAGTTAAATGGCGAAGTTATACTTCAAACAACTCTTGATTGTGCTTAACAACTTTAATCAAGAAACACAACACTCACGCTTAAAAGCTTAGAGTGACACAACACTTACAACTCAATGAACACCCTAGTCCAATGCAATCATCTAGGTGATAATTGCTTGGCTCACAAGTTACACCTAATACAAGACACACATAAAACTACAGTAATGAAGTATAATGGAACAATGAATGCTTCACGCTAAAAACCCCTAAGTTCTGAAATCAGGATTGCCATCCTTTTATATTGCAGCACTTGGGCCTTGTACTTGTATTTACTAGAAATAAGGTTAATCAAGTTAACCTAATTTCCACATATTAGGGTGCTAACAAATAGGATATTTGTTAGGTCCATTAATTGTAGCTTAGTTGTTAGTTTCCTGGATTTTAGCTCAGCTGTTGGATTCCTGAAAAATAGCCTGAGAAAAATACTGAAACAGAAAAACTAACCATCCTACACTTTAGCATATGCTGTCAGGAATGAATGCCATAACATTCAGTTTGTCGTCTAGAACATAGACCATATACTAGGTCTGTTATTTTCCTGAAAACAGAGTGTACTAAATGTTGAACTGTAAAAGACCATCCAGTCTATACTTCAGTATCAGCTGTCAGAGATAAGTGTCACAACACCCAGTTTGACATTTTGACAATGGGCCATATGCCAGGTCTGTTATCCTCCTAAAAAACAGACTAAAATAAATACTGACTATAGCAGAAAAACCAACCTGCCTATTATTCAGTATATGTTGTCAATGATGAATGTCATAACATTCAGTTTGACATTCAGACAGTAGGCTATCTGTCAGGTCTGCTACTCTCCTGAAAAACAGACTGAACTCAATACTGAGCTATAACAGAAAAACCAACTATTCTATAGTTCAGTATTTACTGTCATGGAAGAATGTGATAACATCTAGTTTGACATTCAGTAAATCCTGTATTAGCTAAACCTGCAGCATACTACTCAAGTATGTCATGACATCAGAGTACAGTTAGTGTTTTAACATACAATGCAGCCAATCAAACATCTACAAACTCCCCATTTGGCAAATTTTTGGATAAAACAACTTGGCATCACAACAGAGTTCACAGCAACGGAGAACACACATCCTAGCAGAGAATTACCATAGCTAATACACTCAGAACAGCAGCACACTCAGCACACACAGAAGTTAAATAGAAACTTCAAACATCAGCACACATAGAAGTTAAATAAAAACTTCAAACAACAGCACACATGCAGATAGTAAACAGCAACACACTCACACTCATCACACATAGAAGGTGAACATCAAGCTGCAGCACAACCTCTGGATTAAAGGATCTTCAATATCTGTTCAAGCACATAGCAAATCTATTTTCCTAGGGCACAGGTGTTACTCCCCCTTTTTGTCAAAAATGTTGCCAAAGCAACACTTAAAATTACAGACCAAAACAAACTAAATTACACACTTGTCAGAAACACAATCTTGATTTTACTTCACAGTTTCAATCAACAATACCTCCTCTTGATCTTGCTTCTCAGCCTTGATCAAGACAACACCCACTTGATCTTGCTTCACGGCTTTGATCAAGTAGACACACACACTCTTTCTTCACAGCAGGTACAACCATATCAGATGCCATGACTTTGTGTATGACATCTTGAAACACTCCTGCATGAACATGTTCTTGAACTTCAGCAGGTACATAGGCTGTCTCATGTTAGGATATCCCCTTAACATCTTGTTAACATACTTGCTGCAGGTGAAATATCTATGATCTGTTGACCAGTCAGAGCACACTTTCAATTGTTTAATAGTTAGAAATATTAAACAATACATTCCAAACATCCTTGGTTGCTATAAATCCTCAGAAAGGCATATTCCCAATTTTCCCCTTAAATTTTCAAACTGAGTAGCATCCAAAGCCTTTGTGAATATGTCAGGAAGTTGTAGTTCAGTAACTACATGTTCCAAGGTAATCACTTTGTCTTCCACCAGATCTCTGATGAAGTGATGTCTAATGTCAATATGTTTGGTCCTGCTGTGTTGGATGGGATTCTTTGAAATATTAATGGCATTGAGATTGTCACAGAACAATGTCATGACATTCTGAGAGACATTGTACTCAATCAGCATCTGTTTCATCCATACCAGTTGGGAACAACTGCTACCAGCTGCTATGTACTCAGCCTCTGCATTGGACAATGATACACAGTTCTGTTTCTTGCTGAACCACGATATGAGATTGTTTCCCAAAAAGAAACATCCTCCTGATGTGCTTTTTCTATCATCAGCACTCCCAGCCCAATCAGCATCACAATACCCAGATAAGACAGGCTCAGAGCCATGAGAGTATAGCATACCATAGTCACAAGTCCCATTGACATACTTGAGAATTCTCTTGACTTGATTTAAGTGGCTCACTTTGGGTTCTGCTTGGTATCTAGCACACACACCAACTGCATATGCAATATCAGGTCTACTGGCAGTTAGATATAGTAGACTACCTATCATGCTTCTATACAAGCATTAATCAACACTAGAACCTCCTTCATCTTTAGTTAATTTTAAAAGAGTAGGTGCAGGAGTTCTTTTATGACTAGCATTATCCATACCAAACTTCTTAATTATGTTCTTGGCATATTTGCTTTGGGAGAGAAACATAGAATCCTCCATTTGGTTAACTTGCAGTCCAAGAAAATAAGTCAATTCCCCAACCAGACTCATTTCAAATTCAGATTGCATCTGGTTAACAAAGACAATATCATCCACATAAATTTGTGCAATCATGATTTTGCCATCTTCATCCTTCACAAACAAGGTCTTATCTATCCATCCTTTTCTGTACCCATTAGAGGTCAGAAATTCAGTCAACCTTTCATACCAAGCTCTAGGAGCTTGCTTCAACCCATACAAAGCTTTCCTCAACTTGTACACATGTTTTGGCAGGTTAGGATCACAGAACCCTTTAGGTTGTTCCACATAGACTTCTTCATTCAAGTAGCCATTTAAAAAGGCACTCTTCACATCCATTTGGAACAATTTGAACTTCAGAATGCAGGTAACACCTAACATCAATCTTATTGATTCAAGCCTTGCAACTGGTGCAAAAGTCTCATCAAAATCAACCCCTTCAACTTTAGTATATCCTTGTGCCGCTAGTCTTGCTTTATTCCTAGTGATTACTCCTTTCTCATCAGACTTGTTCTTATAGATCCACTTGGTACCAATGATGTTAGTCCCTTCAGGTCGTGGAACTAACTCCCAAACTTCATTCCTTTTAAACTGCTCCAGTTCATCTTGCATGGCATTGATCCAATATTCATCAGTCAGGGCTTCTTTCACATTTTTTGGTTCAACCTTGGATACAAAACAGGAACTTGAGTTGTTCTCCCTTGATCTGGTAGTCACACCACTATTGGGATCCCCTATGATAAGATCCTTAGGGTGGTCTTTCTGAATTCTGATAGAGGGCACCTTGTTGGATGCATCTACCTCAAATTCAGGAGGAGTATCCTGTACATCTTCAGTCTTGACTGGTATGTCTGTTGAAGTCTCAAGGAATGTTCCAACATACTCTATGGCATTGGCTCCTTCCTCTTTATCATCCACAATCACATTTATGGATTCCATCAGGACATTGGTTCTGGAGTTGAACACTCTGTAAGCTCTGATGTTAGTAGAGTATCCTAGGAATATACCTTCATCACTTTTGGGGTCCATTTTCCTTCTCTGTTCCCGATCTGTAAGAATGTAACATTTGATTCCAAAGATATGAAAGTACTTCACAGTAGGTTTTCTGCCTTTCCATATTTCATACAGAGTGGAAGAGGTTCCTTTTCTCAAGGTAACTCTGTTGTGAACATAGCAAGTTGTATTCATAGCTTCAGCCCAAAAGTGCATAGGAAGCTTCTTTGCATGAATCATAACTCTGGCAGATTCTTGAATAGTTCTGTTTTTCCTTTCAACTATCCCATTTTGCTGAGGAGTAATAGGTGAGGAAAACTCATGAGTTATTCCTTCAGATGAGCAGAACTCATCAAACTTGGAATTTTTAAACTCCGTCCCATGGTCACTCCTAATTCGGACAACACAACTATCCTTTTCCCTTTGAAGTCTGATGCACAGATCTTTGAAGACATCAAATGCATCTGATTTTTCTCTGGTGAAGCTTATCCATGTGTATCTGGAATGGTCATCAACAACCACATAGGCATATCTCTTTCCAACCAGACTTTCAACCTGCATAGGTCCCATTAAGTCCATGTGCAACAGTTCCAGAGTTTTTGATGTTGTAGGATGTCCCAGCTTAGGATGTGACATCTTGGTTTGCTTGCCAACTTGGCATTCTCCACAGACTCTTCCTTCATCAATAAGCAGCTTTGGGATTCCTCTAATTGCTTCCTTGGATATGATCTTTTTCATTCCCCTTAAATGAAGATGACCAAGACGTCTATGCCACAGCTTCACCTCCTGTTCTTCCTTGGCTGAGGAGCAAATTGAGGAGTAGTTTGAGACTTTAGGTTCCCATAGATAGCAGTTATCTTTGGATCTGGATCCTCTCATAACTTCCTGATTATCTCCATTCGTCACAACACATAATTCCTTAGTGAACTGAACATAGAGACCTTGATCACACAGCTGGCTTATGCTGATGAGATTAGCAGTTAGTCCTTTTACTAACAGCACAATATTCAGTTCTGGAACTCCAGAGTTGTCCAGCTTACCAACACCTTTGATTTTTCCTTTAGCACCATCACCAAAGGTCACATAACTGGTAGTGTGAGGTTGTATATCCACCAATAAATTCTCCATACCAGTCATATGTCTTGAGCAGCCACTATCAAAGTACCAATCTTCTCTGGTAGACGCCCTTAGAGCTGTGTGAGCTAACCTAGCAACCCATTGTCATTTCTTGATGGGGGCATTATATTTAGATGCCTTATGCTTAGGTCTGACATGAGGGGTTTGGTTAGGATAACCATGCATCCTATAGCAGAAGGCTTTTATATGACCAAATCTACCACAATAGTGACATCTCCATCTCTGAAATTTCTTCTTCTGATGGTTACTCATCCTGGTTCCCTGATGTTGAGACATTGGTTGTGACTTCTGCTTGAGTTTATGAACTTCAGCCTTTGAGTGTTTGAGTTCAGCTGATGATTTCTTAACAAAGCCTAAACCAGACATGGTTCCTGACTTCTGTCCCACCTTTAGAATCTCTTCCAACGTATCAGTTCCTTTATTCAGCATTCTGATGGATTTTGTCATTTGATCTAGCTTGGAGGTCAGCAAGGTTATCTCACCATTTAGACCATCTATGACTATCAGATGCTCCTTTTTCTCATCTTCCAGCTCCTTGATGAGTTTCTTCTGCTTTTCTCCTTGTATACACACTTCTGCACTTTTGACACATAGCTCTTTATATGAAGCAGCAAGTTCATCAAAAGTCAGTTCATCTCCACTTGAGTCATCATCAGAGGCACATACACTTGTTAGTGCAGTGACATGTTTAGAAGATTCTCCTTCTGATTCACTCTCAGAGTCTCCTTTAGACCAGGTGACAGATAGTCCCTTCCTTTGCATCTTGAGGTAAGTAGGACATTCAGATCTAACGTGTCCAAACCCTTCACATCCATGACACTGGATTCCCTTGCCTTGGTTGAACTTTTCTTCAGATATTGATCTTTTCCTGATGTCAGACGAAATGTTCTTGACATTTGGTCTACCTTTTTGATCAATCTTCTTTATGAACTTGTTGAACTATCTCCCAAGCATGGCTATGGCTTCTGATATGCTTTCATCACCTCCAGTGTTTCCTTCTTCTGAATCCTCTTCAGTATTTGATACAAAAGCTATGCTTTTGTTCTTCTTTTCAACATTCTCACACAAGCCCATTTCAAAGGTTTGGAGAGAACCAATAAGCTCATCAACCTTCATATTGCAGATATCTTGAGCCTCTTCTATAGTTGTGACCTTCATGGAAAATCTCTTTGGCAATGATCTGAGAATCTTTCTTACAAGTTTTTCTTCAGCCATTTTCTCTCCTAAGCCACCAGAAGTGTTGGCAATTTCAAGAATATTCATGTGGAAGTCATGAATAGTCTCATCCTCTTTCATCCTCAGATTTTCAAACTTAGTGGTCAGCATCTGAAGTTTAGACATCCTCACCTTGGAGGTACCTTCATGAGTTGTTTTGAGAGTATCCTAAACTTCTTTAGCCAGTTCATAGTGATGCACCAGTCTGAAAATGTTCTTATTTATTCCATTGAACAGTGCATTCAAGGCCTTAGAGTTTCCAAGGGCTAGTGCCTCTTGCTCCTTGTCCCACTCTTCTTCAGGAATTTGCAAAATGGTTCCATCTTTACCTGTCTTCGTTGGATGTTCCCATCCTTTGTTGACAGCTCTCCAGACCTTGCTATCTAGAGACCTCAAGAAGGCTATCATACTAGGTTTCCAGTCATCATAGTTAGAACCATCCAACATGGGTGGTCTATTTGAGAATCCTACATCCTTGTCCATGGTACTAGAAAGTAACGTCCCTAGATCTCACCCAGAAATTAACAGGCAGGGTGCCTGCTCTGATACCAATTGAAATTCTAGTTAACAGACTATCGATGTCACACAGGATGTTATGACATCCGATTCTGCGTAGACAGGAATGTTTACAGCAGGTAAATGTAAGTGTAGTAAATAACACAGGGAATTGTTTACCCAATTCGGTGACAAACACACCTACGTCTGGGGGCTACCAAGCCAGAGAGGAAATCCACTATTAGTAGTATTAATTCAGACCTTAAACCAACTGTTTAATCCTATCACTTAATACCTACCCAATGCAATTTCAATCTTAAACTAAGATCAGAGTTCCTACTCACTCCCCCTCAATCACCACAGTGATTACAACCTTTAATTAGTTTAAAGTTAAATGGCGAAGTTATACTTCAAACAACTCTTGATTGTGCTTAACAGCTTTAATCAAGAAACACAACACTCACGCTTAAAAGCTTAGAGTGACACAACACTTACAACTCAATGAACACCCTAGTCCAATGCAATCATCTAGGTGATAATTGCTTGGCTCACAAGTTACACCTAATACAAGACACACATAAAACTACAGTAGTGAAGTATAATGGAACAATGAATGCTTCACGCTGAAAACCCCTAAGTTCTGAAATCAGGATTGCCATCCTTTTATATTGCAGCACTTGGGCCTTGTACTTGTATTTCCTAGAAATAAGGTTAAGCAAGTTAACCTAATTTCCACATATTAGGGTGCTAACAAATAGGCTATTTGTTAGGTCAATTAATTGTAGCTTAGTTGTTAGTTTCCTGGATTTTAGCTCAGCTGTTGGATTCCTGAAAAATAGCCTGAGAAAAATACTGAAACAGAAAAACTAACCATCCTACACTTTAGCATATGCTGTCAGGAATGAATGTCATAACATTCAGTTTGTCGTCCAGAACATAAACCATATGCTAGGTCTGTTATTTTCCTGAAAACAGAGTGTACTAAATGTTGAACTGTAAAAGACCATCCAGTCTATACTTCAGTATCAGCTGTCAGAGATAAGTGTCACAACACCCAGTTTGACATTTAGACAATGGGCCATATGCCAGGTCTGTTATCCTCCTGAAAAACAGACTGAAATAAATACTGACTGTAGCAGAAAAACCAACCTGCCTATTATTCAGTATATGCTGTCAATGATGAATGTCATAACATTCAGTTTGACATTCAGACAGTAGGTTATGTGTCAGGTCTGCTACTCTCCTGAAAAACAGACTGAACTCAATACTGAGCTATAACAGAAAAACCAACTATTCTATAGTTCAGTATTTACTGTCATGGAAGAATGTCATAACATCTAGTTTGACATTCAGTAAATCCTGTATTAGCTAAACATGCAGCATACTACTCAAGTATGTCATGACATCAGTCAAGACATCAGAGTACAGTTAGTGTTTTAACACACAATGCAGCCAATCAAACATCTACACGAAGAGGATGTTTTTTCAAATGTACTTGTTGACACCGGGTCGTCACTGAATGTGTTTCCGAAGTCAACTTTGTCAAAGCTATCATATCAAGGAGCGCCTATAAGGTATAGCGGTGTAATCGTCAAGGCTTTTGATTGTTCACGCAAAACAATTATAGGTGAAGTGGACCTTTCAGTTAAGATAGGTCTGAGTGATTTTCAAATTACTTTTCAAGTAATGGATATCCACCTGGCCTACAGTTGCTTGTTGGGAAGGCCATGGATCCATGAGGCAGAGGTTGTTACCTCCACTTTGCACCAGAAACTCAAATTTGTGAAGAATGGAAAGCTTGTGATTGTTGGAGGAGAGAAGGCGTTGTTAGTTAGCCACCTGTCATCTTTCTCTTATGTTGAAGTTGAGGATGAGGTTAGAACTCTGTTCCAAGCCTTATCAATTGTTGTTGAAAAGTGGGTTGGGGCACCTATGTCCTCTCTGAAAGATGCTAAGAAGATTATGGAATAAGGCAATGTTGATCAGTGGGGGCGCATGGTAGAGGTCTCCGACAACCAAGGCAGAACCGGTTTGGGGTTCCAGAAAGGTTCATCAACGAAGAGGAAGACTGCACAAATTTTGCGACGCATGAAATGGCTTACAACAATTGGACTGCTATTGATATTTCTGTTATTTTGCATCGATCTAAGTAATTGATTTTATATGTTTTTAAAATCCTTCTCCTATGCCTAAGGGAGAAGTGAACATTGTTTGAGCATTTTCAAATTGATCATTAATAAAATTAATTCTATTCATCCACATCTATGATATCTTGTTTTTACTTTTTGTTTTATTCTGAAAATGGTAATCACAAAAAACATAAATAAACAATATAATTGTCCATCTGCATAATATTTGGTCATAAATACACTTCTCTAAAATCAAAATATCAAATCATTATGCAGGTTGGTTCCTAACCCCATTGAATACAACGATCCTTCTCCTTCTCCAAATTTTCAATTTCCTGTGTTTGAAGTCGAGGAGGAAAGTGATGTAGAAGTGAATGATGAATTATATCGTCTTCTTGAGCAAGATGAAAAGACCATTCGGTCATTCTAAGAGCAGATTGAGTTAGTCAACTTGGGTTCCGAGGATGATGTGAAGGAAGTCAAGATTGGGTCTCGCCTGTGTCCAGATGTCAAGAAGGGGTTGATTGATCTTCTACGAGAGTATTCAGATGTGTTTGCTTGGTCCTACCAAGACATGCATAGTTTTGATTCTGAGATCGTGGAGCATAGATTGTTGTTGAAGCCAGAATGCCCGCCAGTCAAGAAAAGTTAAGAAGAATGCATCCTGATATGGCTGTGAAGATCAAAGAGGAAGTGCAGAAACAGATTGACGCCGGTTTCCTTATGACCACTGAGTATCCGCAATGGGTGGCCAATATGGTGCCTGTGCCAAAGAAAGATGGAAAAGTTCTCATGTGTGTTGATTACAGAGATTTGAATAAAGCCAGTCCGAAAGATGATTTCCCTCTGCCACACATTGATATGTTGGTAGACAATACTGCTAAATTTAAAGTCTTTTCGTTTATGGATGGATTTTACGGATATAATCAGATCAAGATGGCACCTGAAGATATGGAGAAGACCATATTCATTACACCCTGGGGAACATTCTGTTATAGAGTGATGCCTTTCGGTCTAAAGAATGCTGGTGCAACTTACCAAAGAGCAATGACTACTCTTTTTCATGATATGATGCATAAAGAGATTGAAGTTTATGTCGATGATATGATTGCTAAGTCGATTGATGAAGAGGAACATGTTGAGAATTTGTTGAAGATCTTCCAGCGTTTGAGGAAGTATAAACTCCGCTTGAATCCCAATAAGTGTACTTTTGGTGTTCGTTATGTTAAGTTGTTGGGCTTTATTGTTAGTGAGAATGGTGTTGAAGTTGATCCTGCCAAGGTCAAAGCAATACAAGAGATGCCTGCGCCCAAAACTGAGAAGCAAGTCAGAGGTTTTCTCGGCCGCTCAAATTATATTTCCAGATTCATGTCCCACATGACTGCCACATGTGCGCCTATAATCAGGCTTCTTCAGAAAGATCAGTCTTGTGATTGGACCGAAGACTGCCAGAAAGCTTTTGATAGTATCAAAGAATATCTGCTTGAGCCTCCGATTTTGTCTCCGCCTGTTGAAGGAAGATCATTGATCATGTATTTGATTGTGCTTGATGAGAGTATGGGTTGTGTTCTTGGTTAGCAAGATGAGACTGGAAAGAAAGAATTTGCAATTTACTACCTCAGTAAGAAGTTCACCGACTATGAGACTCGGTATTCTATGCTTAAGAAAACTTATTGCGCATTGGCTTGGGCTGCTAAGCGTTTGCATCAGTATATGTTAAATTATACCACTTGGTTGATATCCAAAATGGATCCAATCAAATATATATTTGAGAAGCCTGCTTTAACTGGGAGGATTACCCGTTGGCAGATGTTGTTATCCGAGTATGATATTAAATACCAATCTTAGAAAGCAGTCAAAGGTAGTATCTTGGATGACCATTTGGCTAACCAACAAATCGAAGATTATCAGTCAGTGCAGTATGACTTTCCTGATGAAGAGATTTTGTACTTGAAAATGAAAGATTGTGATGAACCATTGCTTGAAGAAGGGCCAGAACCTGGTTCCCGTTGGGGCATGGTATTTGATGGAGCTGTTAATCAATATGGAAATGGCATTGGAGTAGTGATCATTACTCCTCAAGGCACGCATCTACCATTTACAACTAGATTGACTTTCAAGTGTACAAACAACATGGCAGAATATGAAGCCTTCATTATGGGGCTTGAAGAGGCCATGAATCTTAGAATCAAGTATTTAGATGTCTTTGGAGATTCAGATTTGGTTGTGAATCAGATCAAAGGTGAACGGGAGACAAATTAACCCGGTTTAATACCATATAGAGATTATGCGAGGAGGATTTCAACTTTCTTTACAAAGGTTGAGTTTCATCATATCCCTCGAGATGAGAACTGGATGGCAGATGCTCTTCCAATGTTGGCGTCAATGATTGTAGTAAAGTATCAGAATGAGGTTCCCAATTTGTCTGTGGTGCATCTTGATAGGCCAGCTCATGTGTTTGCTGTTGAAGAGATCAAAGACGAGAAGTCGTGGTATTATGACATCAAATGTTTCCTCCAAAGTCATATTTACCCGCCTGGGGCATCTGTGAAAGATAAGAAGACTTTGAGAAGATTAGCCGGTAATTTCTACTTGAATGGTGATATACTGTACAAGAGAAACTTCGACATGGTTTTGCTCAGATGCGTGGATAGACACGAAGCAGACTTGTTGATGACTGAAGTCCATGAAGGTTCCTTTGGTACTCATTCCAATGGTCATGCAATGGAAAAGAAGATGTTGCGAGCAGGTTACTATTGGCTGACAATGGAATCTGATTATTGCAAGTTTGTGAAGAAATGCCATAACTGTCAAATTTATGCTGATAAGATTCATGTTTCTCCGACACTTTTGAATGTTATTTCTTCCCCGCGGCCCTTCTCCATGAGGGGAATTGATATGATTGGGATGATTGAACCCAAATATTCGAATGGACATCATTTCATTTTGGTGGCAATTGACTACTTCGCCAAATGGGTTGAAGCGGCATCGTATGCAAATGTAACCAAGCAAGTTGTTGTAAGGTTTATCAAGAATCAGATCATATGCCGTTATGGTGTGCCAAGCAAGATTATCATTGATAATGGATCGAACTTGAATAACAATATGGTGGAAGCTCTTTGCAAAGATTTTAAGATTGCATATCATAATTCTTCTCCCTACAGACCTAAGATGAATGGGGTTGTTGTAGTTGCAAACAAGAACATTAAGAAGATTATTCAGAAGATGGTTATCACGTATAAGGATTGGCATGAGATGCTCCCATTTGCTTTGCACGGGTATCGTACATCCGTTTGCACTTCAACAGGGGCAACCCCTTTTTCTCTTGTATATGGCATAGAAGCAGTGCTCATGGAAGCCAAGTTGACTAAGGTTGAATGGTGTCAGACTAGGTTTGACCAGTTGAATTTGATCGAAGAAAAGAGATTGACTGCCATGTGTCATGGTCAGTTATATCAGCAGAGAATGAAGAAAGCTTTTGATAAGAAGGTCAAACCTCATGTGTTCAGAGAAGGTGGCCTTGTGCTCAAGAAGATCTTGTCGTTCAAACCAAATTCTAGGGGAAAATGGACTCCTAATTATGAAGGCCCATATGTTGTTAAGAGAGCCTTTTCAGGCGGTGCTTTGATTCTTACAACTATGGATGGTGAAGAGTTCACTCGTCTTGTGAATGTAGATGCAGTCAAGAAATACTTCACCTAAAAAAGAAAAGAACAACTCGCTAAGTTGAAAACCCGAAAGGGCGACTTAGGCAAAAATGAGCGTCTCGGTGGATTGAAAACCCGAAAGGGAGATCCAGGGAAAAATTAGAGACATACAAACAGAAAGAATGCCCCGATAAGTTGAGTCCCCCACCCTGGGACAACTTATGCAAAAATTAGGGATTATGGCAAGTAATTGTAGTCTACTGATCATCCAATTTTGGAAAGACTTAGTTGAGCACAAGGGTTGACGTCGACTCACCATCCCGGTAGCGGTCAAGAGCACAGTGGATATCAAGAGTTGGAAGAAGGATTAAGGATCATTCGTATTAAATGTAACCCTTTTCCATGTAAATTACCATTTTCAACTTTGTAAAAATCTATGGAGTCTTGTCAAATACAGACTACCATCCCATTAAATAAAGTTGAGCTTTTGACCAAGTATTTCTACTCTTATTTACTTCAGCTAATAGTTTAAATTTTATTATGATCATATTGAAATTTTAAAATTTTAATCAAAATCTTTTTCTTAAAAAACATATAAAAACAAGAAATTTTTCAAAGAAATTAAAAGGAAGTATCAACGGCACTCCAAAGAACAACAAGTCCTTAAGTGCGAAACATCAGAGGTTCCCCAACCAGTTAACCCTTCGGGTATCCCTAGTTGTTTGCGTTGATCTGGTTCCCCTGCGGAGTGTTTGTTCCCTAGCAGAGTTCGAATTCTTTTCCCCAACTAAGTTGGTTAAGTACCTTGCGGCGTGTTATTTCCCCGACAACATTTCTGTATTCCCCAACGGAGTTCACGTTTCTTCAGCAGGATTGATCTTCAGTGGAGTAAGATGTTTTCCCTAGTAGATCACGTTGGTTTCCCCACCAGTCGCCATCTGATTCACTCCCAGTCAGAGTTTCCTCTTGATTTCTCAACAGTTGTTTTATATTTATCTTTTATATGGTTGTCTCCCATTTAGTATGGTGTTGACCTAAAATTCCCTGCAGACTCGATAATTTCGCCTCTCCTCAGCAAATCTCCTCCCTCGGCAAGAATATCCCAGTTTTCCCAGCAAAGGAGTCCCCGGTGGATTCATTTTTTCTGATTCCCCAGAAAGTATATCCTTGATATGTTCATCCTAACCGGTGAAGGATATTCTCATCCTTGGTATTCTACCCAGTAAAAAGGTAGTTGTAATCCCTATTCTTGTTCCCCATAGAGTTAATCCTTGATATGTTCATCATAACTGATGACGAGTTTCCTTCTCTTTGTGGTATTCTACCCAGTAACCGGTAGTTGTAAATCCTGCTTTTGTCCCCTTCGCAAAGTTAATCCTTGATATGTTCACCTTAGCGGGTGACAGATTTTTTCTTTGATGGTATTCTATCCTTTAACTGATAGATGTAATTCCTATTTTCTCCCCTCTCAGAGTCTATCCTTGATATGTTCATCTTGACCGGTGACGGATTTTCTCTTTGATGGTTTTCTATCCAGCATTCGATAGATGTAATTCCTACTTTTTGTTCAGTAGGTTTATCCTTGATATGTTCATCTTAACCGATGACGGGTATCCTCCTTGACAATCCCAGGCAAGTCTATCCTTGATATGTTCACCTTAACCGATGACGGATCTTTTTCCCTGTTGAGTTTATCCTTGATATTTTCATCCTAACCGATGACGGATATTCTCACCTTTGGTCTTCTGCCCAGTAACCGGTAGTTGTAAATCCTATTTTTTTCAGTTTTCCCCAGCAAGGTTTTTCTTACCTAGTAACCGGTGATGAATATTCCCTTCTGTTGGTGCCCAGCGAGTCATCCTTGATATGTTCATCCTAACCGATGATGGATGTTCTCTCTGTAAGATCTTTATTATCTCCTCACCCAGTAACAGGTAGTGGATAATAGATTTCTGCTCCTCCTGTGTTGAATTTTATTTCTTCCCCAGTTGAGTTGGCAAATTTCCTTAGTGAAATTGCTTCCCCTGCATGATTCAAGTATTTTAGTTTTATCCTGACTTATTCGTATCCCCTGCAGATGTTGTTGTTCCTCGGCTGAGTTTTTTTCCATGTTTGTATGGAATTCCTCTAGTCCCCCAACAGTTTTAAGTCGTAGCTTGACCTATGCATAACTCCTTTCTCCCCCAGCAGTTTTAAGTTGTAGCCTGACTTATACTCCTGCGGACTTTCAGTCTCTCTTATTTCTTTTCCTTTGTGGCAATATTTCCCCATAGGGCATTAACTTTTGCATTCATATCATAGGCATCATGAGGTATCTTAGGGACCAAAACTTGTTTATATATGTTGTTATTTAAGACCATTCTACTGAGTCGACATGAAGATTTTAACCTTCGCCTCCTCAGTTAGAATGTCCTTAAATAGGGGCAGCTGTAAGACCCCAATTTTGACCCTAAGATCCCTCATCCAATTTCATCATAAGCATTAGCATTTGGATCATACCTTAGCATCCTCCTTACCCCTCTCTCATTGGGTTTTATTTTGGGAAAGATCACCAAGCACCATGTGATTGTATCATACTTGTATATTATCATTTTACTAACCAAAATGCCAAAAATATGTCTTTTGCATTTGCCTAACTCTTTTGTAGGTAGGGCATGATCTCCATTGATTTACCAAGTTCATATCTAGGGTTTGAAACCCTCATGACAAAGAGAACAACCATGAATTGATCCAATAATGGTTATGAGCATCATACATGAGTTCCATTGATTCCTACATGTTATATTGATCAAGTTTTCTTCAAGAGTTTGAGGGTGATTTGCCTTGGAAACCCTAGTTTGACTAGGTATCTTAAGTAACTTCTCCAACAAGCTATCTTACCAATTGATCAAATTTCTCAAGGGACACTTCAAAATTCATCATATTATGAATATATGATCTACCATGAGCCTAGAAAGTCCAAAGGATTGAAGGATAGCAAGTTGGTTGATGGTGGTTGGCTAGATGAATTCATCTAATCAAAACTGGGTCTCCCTAGACCCTATCTCCTACAATTTTCACCATATGAAAATTATTCCAAGAGTAAAGTTACTCTAAATGATATTCCAAACAACTTTCATGTTAAGACCTAGAGCTAGTTTTGCTTGGAAAATCATTTTCTATGTTGAAACATTATAGGTCATTTTGTCTAAACCCTAATTTAAAAGTCAACTTCCCAAGGCCATAACTTGCTCAATTTTTATGAGATGAAATATTTCCAAGTTGAAAAATCAAATTCAAGATGTCTACTTCAAGTTTTATGTTTGGAGTGAAAGCAAATTCAACTTTTATAAGCATGTAATATGAGGTTACATTATAGGTCATTTTTGACCTATACCATTGAACAAGTGATTTTTCCAAACTTCAAAAATGCATAACTCTATCATTCCAAATCCAAATTACATGAAATTGGTGACCATTTTGAATGTCTTTGAAAGATATACAACTTTGATGAAGACACTTTTCTCATTTGAAGCTCACATAAAAAGTTAAGCAAGGTGGAATATTGAGATATATGGCTTGACACTTAGAAAATTTTGCAACATGTTGAAATTTCCAAACTTACACCTCAAAATTCTCCATGTTCCTAGCTCCAAAATTAAAAAGTGTTGAACATCAAACTTGTTCCCCTTGATCCAAGCTTTCCAAAGAACCCAAGTTTATGCATTTTGGATGAGGTTTGCTAGATCTGCGGATGGATTTAACAGGGATGCATAATTGGAAAGAATCAAACATCAAAACTTCAGTTCACTTTGCTTTGCCAATAAAGCTTCCATTCAGACTTCATTTGGAATCATTTTGGACCTTTTTGCATTGCATCATGGGCCTGCACATGCCCATGCACTCGTGCCATCAACATTGCTAAAATTGGACAAAATGTGAAGTGTGAAAATATCATTCATTCATGCTATAAATACATGACCTCTGTGCTCATTTGAATCACACCTTGCGCGCCAGCTTTGCCCCCCATTGAAACCCTCACATTCTAAAGGAAAACCTGAGAAAATTCAATTTGAAATTTAGGTTTGAAACTCAACTGTTGGAGATTCAAGAACTCTAGGATCCAAAGCCTTGCAACCTCTCTAATCACTTCCCGCTAGCTTCTCAAGTGTGATCAGATCGTGTTTGGAGCAAGCAACATCAAGAACTGCACATCATTGAAGGTAATTTTCAGAAAACTTCATCTCTTTGATTCTCTCTCAATTCTACTCAATTCCCTTGGATCTTTGGTTGTCTGAAGTCCTACCAATGTAGGCAAGAAGACTGAGTTGCATAGAGGTCAAATCGAAGCAACTCAGTTGACACACCTCAAAGTTCAACTCCTCATATCTTTCTATATATGTGAAGTTAGTTAAAATTGAGGTCAGATTCGTGCTCTACGCCATTTTTTCTTTTAGACCATGTCCTCTTTTTTTATTTTAGTGATGGTTGAGAGTGGACCAGTCCGGTGAGGTCCACTAGAGAAGAAGACCGGAGCTACAACTTCGGCCGTGCGTTGGCACGTTTCCCAGCCACATGATCTTGCCATTTTGTTTTAATCTAAGGCATTGGTTTTGATTATCACGCGTGTGGCGCGCTGGATCATTATTAATATTTTTCATGATTTAATTGATTTTGTGATTATTCTTAATTGTTTAAAAATACTTTTAAGTCTTCAAAAATTCTAAAAAATTTTCTCCAAGGTCCTTTGACCTTGTTTGACCTATGATAAATCTCATGGCCATTTCTTTGGTGTTTTGATGAGGTTTTAGGAATTTGACAAACCATATTTAATTTAAATTTATTATTTTAGTCTTTTTAATTTGAATAAATGTCAATTAATTGTGTTGACCAATTGTGATGACTTGTTTGAGTTTGACTCTTGTTGTTGGGCCTTGGTCAAGGTTGATTTGACTTTGTCAAGTTAATATAATTGGATTTAGGGGATTGATGGAATGTACATTCCATCTCCCAAAATGAATGGATGATATTAATTTGGTAAAAGTCCCCCTTTGATAAATTTGAGTTTTGATTCATTCCATTCCCCCTTCATCTCATTCCCTTTCTTTATGCATCCATCTCATTTGGCCTATGATATCTCAAAGTCCTAAGGCTAGTTGATTGAAAAATCAACATAAGTATGGATGAGATTAGGCCACCTATTTTGCATGTTCTTTTTGTGTGTGGTATGTCTCATGAGCATAGTCCATTATACTATGTCTCAAACATGCATTAACACCAAAATTCTATTGCCCGACCTCAAATAGTTGTGACTTCTATGTAAGTCCAATTACGATTGCTTAACATAGCGCTAAATTTGTGACACAAAAGGCATAGCATTCTAGTTAGTGAGATTGTAAGTGTCCCCTCTTTCATGGTATTGTGTGGAAACTTGGCCTTTTTTCCTTCCTTTGGAAGATGTCTTGGCTCAAGGATCCATGCTTGTGATAAGTGGGTTGAGCGTTCTCCAAAGAATGACTTAAAAATGAAACGCAAAAGCAAAACAATACTAACTTCTAACTCATTAACAACTAACTTTTAATTTCAAGCCATTTACTTTAATGTCATTTAATTTTAGTCTTTATTCATTTGTCATTATTCATACCATTCCAATTGTTTATGTTAATGCGATTTTCACTTTGTCCACTTGGACCATATTGTGTGATATATCTTGTTTGTGTATACTTTGCTTATTTGTGTGGTCTTTGACCATTAATGTACATAATAACAACAAAAACCCTAAAAAACTTTTGTGTGGACTGTTGGTCTGATCTTGGACAACTAGACTTAGAACTTAGGTAACATTCCTAAGCTAAAGGACTTGACAAATGCCAACTTTTTTGTGAAACCAAGTGCTTGCAATTTGGAACTTCATCTGATACATCATTCAAGATCCCTATGAGTTCATCTGCAACATGATCATTGTGAAGCTATTATTATGAACCTGTGACTTGTGGAATTCATCTGTTACATGGGCTAATTTGAAGAAGATCATATAGTGGTTAAGCTTGGATGTGGCTATCTTTATTTGATGTCTTGCTCTTCCAGATTGATATAATTGTGCATTTGTGTGTTTCTTGATTCTAAATGTCCAAGGGAATTCTGGGTTTCTATTGACATTCTTGTCTATTGGATTGCTACCCATTGGTCAGATCTTTTCAACTCTTAACTTTTAATTTTGTGCA
This sequence comes from Lathyrus oleraceus, assembly GCF_024323335.1. Taxonomy (NCBI): domain Eukaryota; kingdom Viridiplantae; phylum Streptophyta; class Magnoliopsida; order Fabales; family Fabaceae; genus Lathyrus; species Lathyrus oleraceus. The sequence goes on along the minus strand of NC_066579.1, from coordinate 32,956,114 downwards.
TAGGATTAGTCCCTTCATCTTCTCCCTATTTCTTTAATTTCAAAATCTCTCCCTCCCTTTTCAAAATCTTCTTTGATTGAACTTATTTTGTTCTAAACTTTGACCACTTTGCAAAAATATAGAAACTTTGGCCTTATGCCATTGCATTTTCAAACTTTTTTACTTAAATCAAATTTGTAAATAAACTTAACTATACTTGACTTCAACTTTCAGAAAAGCCAAAAAGAACTAACTCATTCAAACCATTTTTAGGCCTTTGTGCCTTTCAAACTTAAACTTTTGTTAAAAGCAATGCATCCACTTTGAAATTTGTATCACGAACTACGAGATTTTGATCCCTCATTTTTATGTTGGTACGTAGGCACAAGTCCGAAGTTCTTATCAAACATAAAAATATAATTAATGAATTCTTTTCTCATCCCCCCATTTTATTTGTTTGTAAACATCATTTTTGTACCAAATACATATGCACACAAAAAGGGCTCCCTAGCAGTACCTATGACACTTTGGGTCCTAACACCTTCCCTCTGTGTAACCAACCCCCTTACCTGCAATCTCTGACATTTTATTAGTTTTGATTTGAAAACTTCTTACTTTTGGGTTTTGTTATTACTTTTTCCCTTTTCCCTTGAAAATAAAAGCGCGGTGGTGACTCTTGTTATTTGATCTCTAGCTTATCCATAACTTGATGATCATGAATTAACCGTTATAGAGGCCCTGTCATCATTCCATATCCCCAAAATAATTCACTAAAATGTATCGTCTTATTACATTCCATTTGTTCCTAGTGGGTAAATATTTTGATATTTTGGTATTTAATCCCCTCCTACCTTGAATATCCAGAAGCCGTTTCTATCCATACAGTCCAAAAGCTCAGATCAAATCCAACAGTCCATACAAACATTTTTTTAGGGTTTTTGTTGTTTATTAAGTATTTTAAGGTCCTAAGACCATAAACACAAACAAAATACACAAACAAATATATACAATCACAATATATGGCTCAAATGAGCAAAGTGAAAATGAGATAAACATAAACAAGTTAAATGATATGTAAATGACAAATGAAATGGTAAATGACTTGAATTAAAATTGCATAAAGTAAATGACTTAAAAATAAAAGCAAGAATAATAAAATTTAGTCAAATGTTAGTTGACTAGATGTTAGTGGAGTTTTTCTTTTCAATTGATTAAGTCATTCTTTCGAGAACAGTCAACCCTCTATTCACAAGCATGGATCCTTGAACCAAGACATCTTCCAAAGGAAGGAAAAAAGGCCAAGTTTCCACACAATGCCATGAAAGGGGGGAGACTTACAGTCTCACTTACTAGAATGCTATGGCTTTGGGTCAAAATTTAGCTCTATGTTAAGCAATCGTAATTTGACTTATGTAGAAGTCACAACTATCTGAGGCCGGGCAATATAAATTTTGGTGTTAATGCATGTTAGAGAAATATTATAATGAACCAATCTCCTAAAACATACCACACACAAACATAAAACAAGATGAAGGGATGGACCTATCTCAACCATACTTGTATTGGTTCATCTAACACAAAGTTATTGATGAACCAATTAGCCTTAGGATATTGAGAATTCATTGGTTAATGAAAAGGATGGGAGAGAATGGGATTAAAGATGAAGAGGGAGAGGAGATAAGAGAAACACAAATTGGTCATGGGAGGTTTTATCAAATTAAAATCATTCATTCATTTTGGAAGATGAAATGTACATTTCATCAATCCCCTAAATCCAATTATTTTAATCTAACAAAAGTCAAATCAACCTTGACCAAGGCTCAAACACATAGTCAAACATCACAAGTCAATAAAAATGGCTCAACACAATTTCTACATAATTAATCAATTAAAAAATCAAATTAAAAATGCATTTAAATTAAATTTAGTTTGGTCAAAACCTAAAACCTCTTCAAAACACCAAATAAATGGCCAAGAGATTTATCCTAGGTCAAACAAGGTCAAAGGACCTTAGACAAAAAAATTCATAATTTTTGAAAAGTCAGGAGTATTTTTAAACAAGTAAAAATATGCACAAAAACAATTAATTCATGAAAAATATCAAAATTAATCCAAAAAATAATTTTAATTCATAAAAATGAAAGAGGAAAATATTTATAGATTTTTGGTGAAAGTCCCATGTATTTTGAATTAAAAATGAAATTGATATGAATTAATTAAAATAAATGGATTAAACATAAAAATAAAAAAATAAAAAAAATAAGGGCCATCAGATCTCCCTCATTAATTGAGGTGGTAGATCTGATGGCCAAACGCGCGCTTCCACCAAACACTTCAGTCAATGCATGCACATGCATGGTAATCACTTTGGACGAGTGAGATTAAAACATGAGAACCAGATCAGATGGCATGGATTGATCCAGTGTACCATCGGAGCCCTAGCTCCGATCATCTTCTCCGGTGATTACCATCGATCTGGTTCAGGCTCAACTCCATGGAAAATGAAAAGTGAATACACTAATTTGAAGGAAAAATGCTCAGGAGCACGATTTTTGCCTCTATTTTCTTCAATTCCAAGTATATAAAAAGATACAGAGATTTGAATTTTGAGGATCATAAACTGAGTTACTTCGATTTGACCTCAAAGCAACTCAATCTTCTTGCCTATATTGATAGGACTTCAGACAACCAAAAATCTCAAAGAATGGTGAAGAATTGAGGGAGAATCGAAGAGATGAAGTTTCTGAAAATTCACCTTCAATGGAGCTTCATACTTGCTCGATCTTGATTCCAATTGTGCTTGGCCTTGCTTCAGATGCTTGTTGGAAGTGATTAGGATCAAGAAATGGTCTGGACTCTTGGACTTTCAATATCAAAACAGATGGAGATTTGAAACTCGATTTTCAAAAGGAAAACTTCAAGATTATCCTTTAATGGAGGGGGTTTGGATTGCAGGTTCAAAGCTTGGGCATGAGGTCCTTAATTCTGAGCAATGAGGGTCTTATTTATAGCCAAGGAGATTGATTTCCACACACTTCCAAATTTGGAAAAAATGGGTAATTATCTTTGCATGCTTGTATGGGCATGTGATAGGCCCGTTAAGTGATGTATTCGGGTCCATCAATGAGTAAGGGTTATGCTGAAATCATGTTGTGAGGCCATGCAATCGTGTATGAAATATGGAAGTGAAAATCGTCCAAATGGTATCTCACATTGCATCCATGTACAAGTCCTTCATCCTTTGCCCAAATCAGATGATCTTGGACTTTTCGGAAAGGTGGGATCAAGGGGAACAACTTTCATGTTGAACATTTTTTCATTTGAAGCTTGGATCATGATGAATATTTAGGTGGAAGTTTGCGAAATCAAACATATTTGAAAGTTTTCTAAGTATCAAGCCATATGTTCACTTCTTCCACCTTGAATAACTTTTTATATGGACTTCAAATGAGAAAAGTTCCTTCATAAAAGTTGTAGCTATTTCAGACCTCTTCAATTTGGTCATAAATTTGACCTCATTTGGAGTTGGTATGAAGGCGTTATGCATTTTAGAAGTTGAGAAGAATCACTTGCTCAATGGTATTGGCCCAAAATGGCCTATAATGTTTCCTCTTGGCACATGCATTTGCATGTTGAATTTGAACTTCCTATAAACATCAAAGTTGAATTCAACATCTAGAATTTGATCATGTAATTTTAATGGATTTCATCTCATAAATATTTAGCAAGTTATGGTTTTGGAGAGTTGACCTCCAAACTAGGGTTCAGACAAAGTGACCTATAATCTTTCACAATACAAAATGCATTTCCAAGAAAGATTAGCTCTTGACATCAACATGAAAGTTGTTTTTTTATGTCATTATGAGTAATTTTTATCTTGGAATCATTTTCATATGACAAACATTGTAGGAGATAGGGTCTAGGGAACCTCAGTTTTGACCAGTTGACTTTCTCTGGTCAACCACCATGAACCAACTTGCTAGATTGATATTCTCTTGATTTTTAGGATTCATGGAGGATCATATATGTGTAATATGATGTAATGTGAAGTATCCCTTGAAATATTTGATCAAATGTTGAAGAAACTTGTTAAGGAAGTTACACAAGATACCTAGATGAATTATGGTTTCCCAGGAAAACAAACCCCATACTCTTGATGATTTCTTGATCAGAATGATATATGAAGATCATGGGGATCCATATATGATGCTTAGAGCCAATATGAACCAATTCTTGATTGAGCTCCTTGCATTGAGGGTCTCAAACCCTAGATATGAGCTTGATGGAGCATAGGTGATCACACACACTACCTACAAAAGAGTTAAACTATACATTGACATATTTTTGGTATTTTGGTTAGTAAATAATGAAAAAAAAAAGTATGATATAATCAAAAGTGCTTAGTGATCTTTCCCAATACAAACCCAATGAATTGAGGGTAAGGAGGATGTCAAGGTGTGATCCCAATGCTAATGCCTATGATGAGATGGCATGAGGATCTTAGGGTCAAAATTAGGGTCTTACACTCGTCACATCGAGGGGTTATAGCACCAGAGAGAATTGAGTTTGTACGAATTTTGGTGCACTTTATTTTTCGAAGTTTAATATTCTCGTCATTTATATGTCCTTACAAGTCTTCAACAATTTATTTTATACCAGATTCAAGCCTTCGTTTGGAACAGGTTTTTATATATTACGCATTTTTATTATATCGCTTTGTTTATTTACTCGTACTTTACTTTCCTCGTCTTACACTCCTTCTTTTATTTCCATGTCTTATTTCTCGCACCGTATTGCTTTACTTTTGTTAATTTCATGTTCGTGTCGTTATTTCATTTTCAAAACCAATTTGTAAACCGCTTTTTTCAATTCAATTACCTTTCCAAAATGTTTACTTCTAAGATTCAAATATTTGTCTTTATGTTTGTCATAAACATGTCCAACTAATTTATTGATGCTGAGATGTGAGGACCATCATTTGGCGGTACTCTAACTATTGTTTCTTTAGGATTACAATGGTGGGATGTTTTGGTTTTAATACAATTTTTCTGAACTCAATTTAATCGGTCACTACGAAAGTAGAGTCGTGAAAACGTCGGGTAAGATCTAAAGTCGTCTGACACTAAAGAATAAAGTTGGTTTGTTTATGATTAATGAATACCGCGAAAGAACTTTGTTAATTAATTGGCAAAGTCTAATATTTATAGAAATATGTTTTAAAACTATTTGTGGACGCGTTTATAGGTTTAGGATCTGGTTAAATGAGCGAAATCCTGGAACCCTTTTAAGTTAAATTTTCCAATCAAAATTACTTTTCAATTGAGCAAAGAGTCTAATTTCTTAAAATAGGATTTACTACTTTAACGCAATAAGCGTCGGTCACACGTGACAGTGAAAGGTATAAATTAAAGAGTCAAATCTGATTCTGAATATGTGAAAGCGACAGTTCCTGTTCAATTAAATTCTTTTCAAAGTAGAAAATATTGCCCCGTACAATAATCTTATTTAGAAACAATCAAGAGTATTGTCGCTTGATGAGAGTCACATCCCAATATTATTTATCTGAATTTATTAAAGTTATTTAATTCATCTCTCTTTTTCTTAATTCATTCACCTTAAATAAACACCATAGCAACTAGAAACGATAAATTAACAGTTAGGTCTATGTGGGATCAATATCTTTTAGAACTACGCGATAAACTGTACATTTGCATTTAGGTAATCTGATAGACTCTTAAAGTCGCAATCACATATTGATCATCAACAACTAATCACAACTAGTTGAATACAAAGTAATGCAGATAAGCCTGTCTCCAATGATAATTCACACAAAAATACAAGTGAGTCAATTTGTCGAACATTTAGTGCATGATCAATAATGCTTGGGATTCTCTGTGATTTTGTTATTTTAGAAATCCAATCACAGCCAAATGGTTTGTGATCTACATAACACTACCAGTTTCAGAATGTGTTTAAAATTATGATCCAAATAATATTGATCAATGCAATCGACAATTTGCAAACCAAAAATAAAAGATATATATATATATATATATATATATATATATATATATATATATATATATATATATAGAGAGAGAGAGAGAGAGAGAGAGAGAGAGAGAGAGAGAGAGAGAGAGAGAGTACACAAGGATTCGTCTAGGAAATTCCCCAATCGACCTCGTTATGGGTATTTATGCCCTCAACTCGAATTCGAATTGAGATATTATATTACATCTTACTTTTTAAATGTGCAAATACAAGATATAAATAATTCTAACCATACAAACCATAGGTTTGATGTTGATTCTACCACCTCCAAAACCCTTGATTAAAGATTGATCAAGTAACCAATAATTCCGCTTCAACTCACCGTTTGACGCTAATTCTTTGAATGAAACCCTTGTTCTTCAAAGCTTTCACTAGGTCGAATTGATTTCAAGCGCACAATTTTTGAAACCCAAGATTTATGAATGTGATCCACCATCTCACGCTACTCCTTTGCCCAAGAACCTCCCGTTTTTCAAAGACTTCACTAGGTCGGACCCGAATTGTGTAATCTTGTCCAAAATCTTCAAACCCTAACAATCTTGAAGGAAAACCCCGCCTTAGTTTTCTGATTTGTAATCCTCAATGTTCTCAACTCAATATCAATGGTACAAATTTAAGAAAATGTGCGATGCAAAACACAGCGAAAATTAAACATTTTTCCTTTAGTGTTCCTTACGAATGGACATGATCAGTGATAGAAATCGTCACCTCTTGTGGTGATTGAAACCTTTGATGCAGATCTAAGGAGTGATCACGAGCGTTGAATGGTGACAATGCCTCTACTCAGTGTAGCGGGAAATTCATTATCGTTAAGATATTGACAAGCTAAATATCAATTAACAAGAGTCGCCACCGCGCTTTTATTGTTTCCAATGGAAAAGGGAAAAAGTACGAACAAAACCCAAATAGTAAGAAGTTTTCGAATAAAAACTAATAAAAGTCAGAGATCACAAGTAAGGGGGTTGGTTACACAGAGGGAAGGTGTTAGCACCCAAAGTGTCATAGGTACTCCTAGGGAGCCCTTTTTGTGTGCATATGTATTTTGTACAAAGTGATGTTTACAAACAAATAGAATGGGGGGATGAGAAAAGAATTCATTAATTATATTTTTTGTGTTTGACAAGACCTTCGGTCTTGTGCCTACGTACCAACATATAAATGAGGGATCAAAACCTCGTAGTTCGTGCTAGAAATTTCAAAGTGAGTATGTTGGTTTTAACAAAATTTAAGTTTGAAAGGCACAAGGGCCTAAAATGGTTTGAATGAGTTAGTTATTTTTGGCTTTTTTGAAAGTTTAAGTCAAATATAGTTAAGTCTATTCACAAGTTTGATTTAAGAAAATGAAGTTTGAAAATGCAATGGCATAAGGCCAAAGTTTCTATCTTTTTGAAAGTGGTCAAAGTTTAGAACAAAAATAGTTCATACAATGAATGTTTTGAAAATGGAGGGAGAGATTTAGAAATTAAAGAAATATGGAGAAGATGAAGAGACTACCCTATGCACCAAATTTTAAAAAATTAAAGTTGAAAAGATCTGACCAAATGGGAGCAATCCAATAGACAGGTGTGTCAATAGAAACCCAGAATTCCCTTGGACTTTTTAGAATCAAGCAACACACAAATTCACAGTTATATCAATCTTGAAGAGCAAAGGCATCAAATAAAGATGGCCTCATCCAAGCTTATCCACGTCAATGATCTTCTTCAAAATAGCCCATGTAACAGATGAATTCCACAAGTCACAGGTTCAACATAACAGCTTAACAATGATCAATGTTGCAGATGAATCTGGAGAGGTCTAGAATGATGTATCAGATGAATTCAAACTTGCAAGCTCTTAGTTCTTCAACAAATTGGCATTGGCCAAGTCCATTAGCAAAGGAATCTTTCCTAAGTTCTAAGTCCAATTGGGTAAGATTAAAACAACAGTCCACTCAAATGTCTTTTAGGGGTTTTGTTATTATTATGTGCATTAATGGTCAAAGACCAATCAAACAAACAAAGCAACAAAGTATATCACACAATATGGTCCAAGTGGACAAAGTAAAAATTGCCTGAACATAAACAATTATAATGATATATACAATGACAAATGATAATAAAACGATAAAATTAAATTGCATTAAAAATAAAAACTTGAAAGTAAAAGTTAATGGTTAGTAAGTTAATAGTTAGTTTTGTTTTGCTTTTTTTTATTTCAAGTCATTATTTGGAGAACACTCAACCCACTTGCCACAAGCATGGATCCTTGAACCAAAACATCTTCCAAAGGAAGGAAAGAAGGCCAAGTTTCCACACAATACCATGGAAGAGGGGAGACTTACAATCTCACTAACTAGAATGCTTATGCCTTTTATGTCACAAATTTAGCGCTATGTTAAGCAGTCGTAATTGGACTTATGTAGAAGTCACAACTATTTGAGGTCGGGCAATAAACTTTTGGTGTTAATGCATGTTGGAGACATAGTATTAAGAACTATGCTCATTAAACATACCACACACAAAAATATGCAAAAGGTGTGGCCTAATCTCATCCATACTCATGTTAATCTTCCAATCAACTAGCATTAGGACTTTGAGATATCATTGGCCAATTGAAATGAATGGATAAAGAAGGGGAATTGGATGAAGAAGGGGAATTAGATGAAGAGGGAAAGGTATGAATGAGATCACAAATAGGTCAAAGGAGGACTTTTACCAAATTAATATTATTCATTCATTTTGGGAGATGGAATGTACATTCCATCAATCCCCTAAATCCAATAATATTAACTTGACAAAGTCAAATCAACCTTGACCAAGGCCCAACAACAAATGAGAAACTCAAATAAGTCAATCCAAATGGTCAACACAATTAAAATGACATTTATTCAATTAAAAATATTAAAATAATGCATTAAATTCAAATATATTTTGTCCAAATCCTAAAATCACATCAAAACACCAAATAAATGACCATGTGATTTATCATAGGTCAAACAAGGTCAAAGGACCTTGGATAAAAAATTTCATAATTTTTGGACACTTGAAAATATTTTTAAACAATTAAAAAAATGAAAAATCAATTAATTCATGAAAAATATTAATAATGATCCAAAAAATAATTTTAATTCAGAATATGAAAGTGAAAAATATTTGAAGTTTTTTGGTGAAAGTCCCATATTGTTTGTATCAATATTAAATTTATTATGAATTATTGAGGAAAATGGAATTAAATGAAAAATCAAAAAATGCTAAAATACGTGGACCATCAGATCTCCCTCATTAATTGAGGTGGCAGATTTGATGATCCACAACGCGCGTTCCACCAACACGTGAGTCAACTCGCTGCAAACATGTTAATCAAAAGGAACGGCTGAGATTATAACGTGGAGGTGGGATCACACGGTTTAAACCAAAGACACCTCATCTGAACATGGACTTTATAAAAGAGGACACCAGCTGTGTCAAAGGAGGGTGGGTAGTGTGTTCAACGTTCTAGCAGTAGGTGTCGCAGCTCGCTGAATCGAGTCTTAGGCAGTTACCTATTTGCAATAGAACGGACTGACATGCCACAAGATCCGAGATGCACGGAAGGTCTAAAAGTGGGGAAGCTCTGCTCTAGAGTTGTCATGCAATATGGACCTATGTGTTAGGATTTACAAAGGGGAACATCTACCTAATGTTAGCATGCAAAGAATAGGGGAATTCTACCTATGTTATCATACAAAGGGTTCTACCTAATGGGTGCTACCTAAACGGAACAAGAGTCGACGGATGGAGCGCGGAGAGGAGTTACGGATAAGGGTAGATGGCGATGCCGGAGGAAATCGACTTACAGGTAGATGGCGATGCCTGAGGCAATTGACTTACAAGAGGATGGATGAATGAGTGCTGGTTCTGTTAAGTTTTGAAAATGATTACTCGACGTTGGATCGAGCTTTTGATCTTATTTTGAAATGGTTATAGGATGTTCGTTTTAATTCTTGTATTAACAGGTGACTAAAGAAATAAAGAAATAAATATTATACACTTTATGGGAGAGGGGTACATTTGTTATGAATGGGGATTGTTCATGGCAAATAAACAATAAGAATATATGCCTCATACATCATACAACTAGGCAATAGTTATCAATCAGATCGGATAAATAAACAATATATAATCAAACCAAAGAATCAAATAATGGAGTATTTAAACAATGCATGGGAGTATGAACATGTTAAATAATCAATCAATAGAAAGCATGAATGAGAGAAACAAGTATAAAAGATAACAGATGAATCAAACAGATGAAAATATGCACACGAAGGGTCCACTGAATAATTTAATCAGGAAATAAGGTAAGAACCAAATAAAATCAAGATAAAAAGCCTCCAATACATGGCATATGAGATGAACTAGGGAGGATCAAAAGATCTCTTCAATTGCCATAAGCAATCCCTAAGTCAAACATCGATCATAAAGAAGTCAACTGAAAATTCAAGTCAACTTAAAAAATAACAAATAAATAGCAAATTAATCAACAAAATTATGAAAAATTAAAATAAATAAAGTGGGGTCAAGACATCATTATCCCCCAAAAAGATTTTAAAAATAATGAAAATAGGTACGTGAATTAATTAAAATAAAACAAAAGTCAAACCAAAAGTCAATTAATAAGACTAGGTTAGAAATAAATCAAGGATAAATAGTAAATTAATCAAGAAAATCATGAAAAATAAACTAAATAAGGTGGGGTCAGGACATCATCATTCCCCAAAAAGATTTTAAAAATAACGAAAATTGGTACGTTAATTAATTAAAATAAAACAGAAGTCAAATTAAAAGCCAACCAACCTAACTAGGTCAAAAATAAATCCAAAATAAATTGAAAATGTGAAATAAAATTCCAAGAAAATGTCAGGTTGACCATGAGACAGTGATCAACCTTCATCTCAAAAATAAAATGCTAACAATAATTTGAAGTCATAAAAATAAAATCAATAAAAAAAGTGTATTAAAATGGACAATTTAGAATAAATAATTAAAATAAAATATTAATATTAAAAAAATACGAAAATAAAAATTATATAAAATTAAATAAAACATTAAGAAAAGTGAAAAATATTTTTGGATAATTTTATGGACGAAGAAAATATTTTAAATAAGAAAAAGAAATATGAAAATGGAAGGATTAATGGTGATGAACATGGTAAGCAAGCGTAGATATATCAAAACATGGTCATGGACGAGATGATTACCTAATGGAAAATAGAAGTGGAATGGAATCTGATATGTGATGAAGTTTTTCCTCCTTTCCACGAAATTCCAATGCTCCTTTAGGGTTAGGGTTTCAGCTTCTTAAATAGGGTGGATTAGGTGTTCTCATGGGCTTTTTAATAAGTGATTCATCCATAAGAATAAAATTGTGAAGTGAGGTGTAAAATATTGTTATTTTGGGCCAAACTTAAGTCAATGGATGTCCAATTCATGGCCAAAAGAGGTAAAAAACATGACTGGTTTGTGCAGCATGCTTAGAAAATCTGATTGGGTCAGCCAGGCCCAAAATCTGCCTAGAAAATCAAGTCATGGTGCCCACTTTAAATGAATGTATCTCTCAAACCATGGATCCAAATGAGATGATCCAAAAAGTATGTGAAAGAGGACATGTCAAGGTACAATTGTTGTGAAGAAAGTATTTTCAAATAATGCCTTGAAGTGCAAGAAAATTGGCCAAGAAGTCTTGACAAATTTTGAAGATTTTGGACTTAGAAATTTTTCTAAGTGTCCTAAAAAAATGTCTCACTTTGACTAAGCATAACTTTCTCAATTCTAGTCCAAATGGAGCAAACTTTATATAACTAGAAAGATTGGAACAAGAGGAACAACTTTCATGTTGGAGAAATTTTCAAATGGAGCTTTTAGCTTGATGAAAAATGGGCTTAAAGTGAGTGCAACGACCATAAAAACTTGCCCTAAATGGAAAGTCAACCATTTCCAAATTAAGTAACTTTTCCAATTCCTGATTAAATGATGAATCCATGATCCAACCTTGATCAAATTTCACATGTAAGATCCCCTAGGCATGGATTTTGAGATTCCACTCTCAGAATGTCAGGAGTTGACTTTTCTAGCCCCATAGTTGACTTTTCCCAAACTATCTGATTCCCGATTCCATTGATCAATTGAAGCACTTCTAGCTCAAATAAAGAGATGATTTTTTGTATGTAGAACCTTGTGGACATATGGAGGGCCATGGAAAAGAGTTTCACGTAAAGAATCAGAAATAAACTGATTTTATACCAAACCCTAGTTTTAGGGCAAAATGATCAGGAACTGATTACACTGATTGCCAATGGATCTTTCTGAGATAATTGTGAATCTTCCTAGGCCAAGATGCCTCTATAATCATGACATGGATGAGCTTCTCTACTTCCAACCAAACATTTCCTGTTGCAGGTAGCCATGAAACCATAATTTCTGATTAAATCCAGATGAACACTCTGATAGCTTTGAATCCTTCACTGATGAACTGAGGACCATAATAAGATACTTGGACCCCTCTGAGACCCTTGGTACTTGTATACTCAGAAAATGAAGTCCAATTCTCAATCTTGCTTTGGGTGGGCTCCTTCTGTTAAGGAGTGATCGATCAAAACCTGATTTCCCAATCACTAATGCAGTATGCAATGACTATGACCTAGTATGATGCTAATGAAGTGTGAAACATAATCCCATGCTTCCAAGAAAAAATGAAGGGTAAATTTTGGGGTATTAAAATATGGTGAAAATTGTAGGAGATAGGGTCTAGGGAGACCCAGTTTTGATTAGATGAATTCATCTGGCCAACCACCATCAACCAAGTTGCTAACTTCCAATTCTCTTGACTTTCTTGGCTCATGGTAGATCATATATGCATAAGATGATGAATTTTGAAGTATACCTTGAGAAATTTGATCAATTGGTGGGATAGATTGTTGGAGAAGTTACTCAAGATACCCAGTCAAACTAGGGTTTCCAAGGAAAATCACCCTCAAACTCTTGAAGCAAACTTGATTAATATAACATGTAGGAATCATTGGGACTCATATATGATGCTCATAACCATTCTTGAGTTTATTCTTGATTGTGCTCTTTGTTCATGAGGGTCTCAAACCCTAGATGTGATCAATGAATCAATGAGATCATGCCCTACCTACAAAAGAGTTAGATAGATACAAACACATATTTTTGGTATTTTGGTTAGTAAAATGATAGTATACAAGTATGATATAATCACAAAGTGCTTGGTGATATCTCCCAAAACAAACCCAATGAAAATGGGTAAGGAGGATGCCAAGATATGATCCCAATGCTTATGCTTATGATGAAATTGCATGAGGGATCTTAGGGTCAAAATTGGGGTCTAACAGCTGCCCCTATTTAAGGACATTCTAACTAAGGAGGCGAAGGTTAAAATCTTCATGTCGACTCAGTAGAATGGGCTTAAATAACAACATGGAGAAACAAATTTTGGTCCCTAAGAGACCCCATGATGCATATTATATGAATGCAAAGATAATGCTTTTGTGGGGAAATATTGCCACAAAGGAAAAAGAAATCAAAGAGACCGAAAGTCCACATGAGTATAATGCATTCCATAAGGAAAACTCGCTGGGGAGACAGAGACTCTGGGGGGATAAAAGGGACTTATATGTAGGCCAGGCTACGACTTAAAACTGTTGGGGGACTAGAGGAATTCCATAGAAAATGGAAAGACTCAGCCAGGGAAACAAAAACATCTGTAGGGGATACGAATAAGTCATGATAACACTGAAATATTCAACTCATGTAGGGGAGAAACACAATTTCACTAAGGAAAACGCACTTAACTCAACTGGGGAGAAAATAAAATTTTAACACAGGAGGAGCAAAAATCTATTATCTACTACCTGTTACTGGGTAAGGAGATAATAAAGATCTGACAGAGAGAACATCCGTCACCGGTCAGGATGAACATATCAAGGATGACTCGCTGAAGACCACCAAAAGGAAGTATTCATTACTGGTTACTGGGTAAGAATAGCCTTGCTGGGACAAACTGCAGAAAATAGGATTTACAACTACCAGTTACTGGGCAGGAGACCAAGAGGTGAGATTATCCGTCATCGGTTAGGATGAACATATCAAGGATAAACTCGACAGGGAAGAAAATCCATCATCGATTAAGATGAACATATCAAGGATAAACTTGCCTGGGGATGTCAAGGAGGATATCCGTCATCGGTTAGGATGAACATATCAAGGATATACCAACTGAACAAGAAGGGAATTACATCTATCGAAAAACTGGATAGAAAACCGTTGAAGAGAAAAATTCGTCACCGATTAGGATGAACATATCAAGGATTCACTCTGCGAGGGGACAAAGTAGGATTTACAACTACCGGTTACTGGGTAGAAGACCAATCAAAGACAAAATCCGTCACCGATTAAAGTGAACATATCAAGGATAAACTTTGCAAAGGGGAACAATAGGATTTACAACTACCAGTTACTGGGCAGAAGACCAAAGAATAGAATATCCGTCACTAGTTAAAGTGAACATATCAAGGATAGACTCTGTTGAGGAGATAAAATAAGAATTACATCTATCAGTTACTGGATAGAATACCACAAGGAGAAGAAAACCCGTCATCGGTTAAGATGAACATATCAAGGATTAACTCTCTAAGGAACAAAATAGGGATTACAACTACCTTTTTACTAGGTAGAATACCAAAGAAGAGAATATCTGTCACTGGTTAAAGTGAACATACCAAGGATAGTGTAATACCCTAATTTTTACGCTAAGATCCCTCATGGCATCATATCATTGCACATTGCATTTGCCTCAAGGATCATAGCATCTTGGCTCCTTACCCTTGGGTTGGGACTTGTGTGAGTTGGTTTAAGACCACCAAGCATGTTTGAATTGTATATTATTGCTTTGCTTATTTTGTTTACTAACCAAAAGCACAAAAATATGTCACTAACATTGTTTGCTTTGAAGCTCAAGCAGTCATGTGATCCAAAGCTCCTAGGAGGCCCCTATGCTCAAAGAATGGCCAGATGAAAGTGAAAGCAAGCATGACAATGGTTTCCAAAGCTCTCAATCATCATATATGTCTCTCAAGTATCTCAATTTGTCAATTTGATCAATATAAACCAAAGGGCTTGAGGATTGTTTCCCAAGGAAACCCTAATTCAACTATGCATTAACTGTGCCTTGTTCATGAAGCAACCTCAACCCATGATCAAATATAATCAATGGTAGTTCTTTAATTCATCATTTTATGAATATATGAGCTCATGTGAGTGTCCTCAATCATTCATTCATCAATATTTGGAGTTTGGACTTGAGAAGTTGATCAGTCAATTCATTTGACTATTTTGAAATACACTGAGACCTAACTTTTGATGTGTTTGTCAAATGATGATGACCCCAAGAGCAAAATTGTTCTTAAGAACCATATTAACAACTCTCATGTTCATAAAAATCCATTTGAAACTTGGAAGGTCATCATTAATTTCAAAACATTATAGGTCATTTTGACTGAAACCCTAATTTTAGGTCAACTTCCCAAGGACCTAACGCACTCATTTTTCATGCTTTTCAGGTGGGACAAAATTAATTGGAAAGTTTAAGATGTCTAATTCATTTGTTATGTTGAAAAAATTTTCATAATCCTAAAAGAAACACATGTGATAATACAAAACATTATAGGTCATTTTGGGCCAAAGTCATTGAAATGTGAAAAAGTCCAACTTCAAGTGCCCATAACTTTCTCATCAAAAATCCAAATGATGCAAAATATAAGTCCAAATTGATTGTCTTGAAACGATCTAAAACATTTATGTTGAAGGTTTTGTCATTTGAGGCTTGCATCATTGAAATAGAAGGGCTTGAAGTTGGTCCATTTTGGCAAAATTTCCATATACATGTTTTGTACATTGAACTTCATGACCAGTTTTCAATATTTTCCCAACTCCAAATGGATTTTTGTTCAACATAATATTTGTTCCTTATGTCAAGACCTTTCCAACCATTACCTACATGCCTATGTTTCAATTTTCAAAGGGCATTTTCGAAGAGGTGAAGTTTTGTGACCATTTAAGAAAACCATGTTGAATCTTTGTGCACAAGCTAATACAATGAAATCTGCACGTCCAAAACATCTCACATTCATCTCAGCTTGCATTTACAATTGCATTTGGGCCTCCCATGCGCCTGTACAGGCCCATGCATGGAGGACCCAACTTCACATGCACACGAGTATTTCCTTACTTGCATCAGCCTTGCCTATAAATAGAAGGCTTCATTCACTTCAAACTTCAACCTAAAGGCACCTGAAGCTCTGCACATTTGAATCCCTAACCTTCACTCAAAGGAATTTTGGTTTTTCTCTCAATTTTTCAAGCTCAGATTTCAACTTCATTGGTTGATCTCTGAACTTCAATTCCTTAGCCTTGCTTCCTTAACACTTCAAGAACAAGCTCGACTGAAGAATTGGATCAAATCTTGCCATTGAAAGCTGCACTTCAAAGGTTGTTATTCAAACTGTTTTGATTTGAATCTCTCTTAATATTGAGCATTTCTTGCATTGGTTGGTACCTCTGAAGTCCTCATGTGAGAGGCAATTGGTTTATGCTTTTAATTTTGTGAATTTAGTAAGTTCAGTTTGAACACCATAATTTTCCATCTCAGATTTCTCTCTTTATAGAGATCTTGAGTGGAAACCAAAGGTACAGGGGTGATGTACATCACCCCATATTTCTAATGATGTATGGATCGTGTATTATAATGAAGGTTTGAAAACCTACAATTCTGGCCGGAACAGTGAGTCTCACTGGAGAAGACGGTGGTTTCCACCACCGTCTCCACGTGGATGAGTTCCTGGCCATTGGATCCGTTGCTTCTGATCTAATTCTGGCTCTTGGTTTGGCTGACTTCATTTAATGCCATGTGTGATGTTGTTGACTCAAGTACACCATGCGCGCGCATCTCCCAATATTGTGATCAGCCACGTCAATTAATGAGCGTTGATCCAAGCGCTATGGTTTTTTCCCATTTTTAATTTCAGTTTTAATTTTCTTTTATTTCAATTATTTTCAAAAATTCATAACTTCTTTATTTGGAATCACAAAAATATGGGACCAATTGCAAAAAAATTCTCTTGAATTCTAGTTTCTAAAAATGATTTTTAATTATTTTTGTGATTCCATTTAATATTTTTTGTGAATCATTTCTTTTCTGGTTATTTTTAATTCATTTTAAATACTTTCCAATACTCAAAAATGCCAAAAATATTTTCTTAACATCTTTGGATGATGATGAATCTATGAAAAATATTCTCATCAATTTCTTAATTGATTTGAGATTTATTTGAGATTTTAGTTCAATTATGTTATTTTTCTTCATTTTTAATTGTTTAAAATTAGTTTCTGTTTTCAAAAAATGATGAACATTTTTGTCAAACCTTGTTTGACCATGTTGAACTTAGGATGATCCAATTGGACTTTTCCAAGTTAATTTGAATTGGATTTGAAGTTTGACCTTTATTTGTTTATTTCAATTCAAGTATTATTTTAATTCCAAAAATACCAAAAATATTTTTATTGTTTCTTGACTTCTAAGCTTCATCTCACTTCTGTTTACCATTGATTGATATTGATTCCATTCATGTTTGATCAATGTGTGTTGATTATGTCATTTGAATTTCAATTATGTGCATTCCATTTCTTCTTCTTTTTTTTTCTTTTTGATCAATGAGTTAATGATTGGTGGTTAACCTTGACATATGAGGGGTTTAACCTTCTTTGATCCAAATCAAATTCATCTTGATCAAAGATCAAGTGAATTGCTTTGCATTAGAGATAGGTTGCTTCTTGGTCAAGCAAAAAAACCTAAATCCATACAAGATCATTCTTCTTTTCTTTTGGCATGGCAAGTTGTAGGAGCTTGGCTTACTAGTCATGGTCTCTAACTTGTGTTTGTTTGCCTATAGTTTTATTGACCGGCCTCAGATAGGTGTGACTACTACATTAGTCCACTTACGATTGCTTAACATAGCGCTAAATTGCCTTATGGCACACTAACACTAACTATTAGTCACTAACTTTTAATTCAAGCATTTAATTCTTGCAATTTACTTTAATGCAATTTAATTTCTTGCTCATTAATTCATTTGTTTTTGCCCTTTGCTCACTTGAGCTCATGTTTATGTTAGTGCAATTTGCCTTTTGCTCACTTGAGCACATTATTGTGTATATATTATTGTCTTGTGCTTTGTTTTATTTTGTTTGTGTGAACCCAATGCAAATGGAGAAAGGACTTAGATTTAGGATCTTACATATGCTAAATGGAGTTTGAAGAGCAACTAGGCCTCATGCCTTTAGAATTCTAAAATTGTCAAAGAGCAACTAGGCCTCATGCCTTTAGAATGCTTAATCTTGAAGATGACATTGAAAGGACCCCTAATTCTAAACTCACTCTTGTCCATTATTTCTATTGCATTGTGGAACTTTTTGATTTTCGTGTTCTTGTGATAGGGATCCCAAACTTGAGCTACTTAGAAGGACCATTGTCATGAGCATCCAAAATGAGAGAGACAAGTCCATATTGGAAGATTCCTAGGAGCTTGATTGAATATTTACTTGATTGCTTGAGTTAATTGCTTATTGCTTGCTAAGTCCAAAGGAATGGAGCAACTTGGATCATCTTTATGATCTCAAGAAGGGAACTCCAATTGGTTTTATTTCTCTTCCCTCATCTTTGCATGTTTAGGACCTGGCCCTTCTCTTCTTCTCTCCACTCTAACCCAAGCCAAACTTTTTTGTGCAAACATTAACATTGCTTTCAAAAATTAGAAACCTAGGCATTATGCCTTTGATTTTTCAAACTCCTTTTCATAACACTTATTTTGAATTGAACCTTAAGTCAACTTTGACTTTATTTTGTAAATACTTTTCATTTGTAAATACAACTCACTCAAATTGTTTTGTGGTTCCAACGGCCACTTTTGCCAAAGCTTTTCATAAACATTAGCTATTAGGTATGAGCTATTCTAGAGGTTGATATAATACTCACTTGTATCCTTAGTGATGGACTATAAGTCTTCCATGCTTATTATAGGGTTAACCCCTCCCTAGCATGTTGAAGCTCTCCTCACATGGTGGATTTGTGGTTTTGGGTTGAGTTTTCTCCCTCTGATAACAAAAGACCTTAAGGCTTTTGACCAATCAATTCACCAATTTCTTTTGAGATTTTTACCCCGAACTACGAGGTTTTGATCCTACCTTTTTAAGATGGTACGTAGGCAATGGGTTTATCCATTCAAACACAAAATTGTAAATAATTTGTACATTCTTTTCTCATCTCCTCAATCATGTTTGCACAAATATTTTCACAAATACCAACCTACCTTACAACATTTGTAAAAAGGGCTCCCTTAGAGTACTAAGGATGTTTTGGATGCTTAAAACTTTCCCATTGCATAACCAACCCCCTTACCCAGATCTCTGACATTTTGATTAGTTTTTGATTTAATAAAACTTCTCGGTTTTTGTTCACTTTCTAACCTAACTTTTGGATAAATAGAAGTGTTGTGGCGACTCGAATTGTATGATTTACTTTTGATTTAGTCAATAAATCTAAAGGTAACGAATACCCCGCTACAGATAGACTCCTGCGGGGGGAACATAAAGATACCCGTCATCTGTTAGGATGAACATATCAAGGATATACTTTCAGGGGACTCTACTGGAGAAAAAAATGGGTACTTTTGCTGGGTATTGGGCAAGAAATAACAAATTGCAAACTACGAAAAATATTACTAGTTACTGGGTAATAGACTCTTAGGGGACCAAAATATCTATCTAGGTAAGAGCTAGAAAGAAAACAGTTAATCAAGACTCAACCCAATGAGGATATAACTCAAGGGGAGTAATTCCATCCAGAAAATTTGTTGGAGAGGAAACTGGAATAATAATCATCCACGAGGAAACAAACTTAGTGGGGGAACAGAGAAAGGTTAAAGTCTTTTCTACTTAGGGGCTGACACTCTACAATTCAAAGAGGACAAACACCAGATTTGGTACGGGGATGAAGTACCTCCATAACAGAGAATGAGAATCTCAAACAAATCAAATATGAAGATGCAGGATATGCAAATCATGAATTTATATGGATGTATATGCGTATATATATATGGTGATTATGCTGACAAAACAATCACAAAGGATACAAAAGTGTTGCAAAGAAATTGAACCACTGGTACAATCCTCGGTCAATCCACAAAAATCATGGAGACAAACTGCTGGAGAAAAGCGGGACCAACAACCCAAAGGCTCAACCCTAGATGGGGGCGGAGATCTGTTGAAGATAAAACATCCAGACTGTAGGGAATTTTAGGTCAGTACCATAAAAATGGGAGATAACCCTACTGGGGAACAAATCAAACAGCTGCTCAAAAACCAGGAGGAAACTCTAACTAGGAGCAAAGATACGACGATCGTTGGGGACACCAAAGCGATCTACCGTGGAAAAATCAAACATCTCCGATGACCATCTATCTGCTGAGGAAACAATGAACTCCTCTGGGAAGGCCGAAACTCTGATGGGGACAAGGACACACCGCAACCAACTCAGCTGGGGATAAAGAAAGGAACTCCACTGGGGATCAAACACTCTGCCAAGGGTCTGAATCAACACAAACGTCTAGGGATACCCGAAGAGTTAACTGCTTGGGAAACCTCATATGCTTCGCATTCAAGAACTTGCTATTCACTGAAATGCTGTTGATATTACTGTTGCTTGCTTTGGAAAAGTTCTTGCTTTCATATTTTAAAAACTTGATTTTGATTTTAAAAATTTTAATTTCAAAATGATCATAATAAAATTTAAAACTATTGGCTGAATAAGAGTAGAAACAATTGGATAAAAGCTCAACTTTATTTAATAGAATGGTAGTCTGTAAATGACAAGACTCCATAGATTTTACAAAGTTGAAAAATGGTAATTTACATGGAAAAATAGTACATTGAATATAAATGATCCTTAATCTTCTACCAAATCTTGGCATCCACTATGCTCTTGACCACTGTTGGAGATGAACCGATGTCAACCATTGTGCTCAAACAAGTCTTAAAAAATTACTGAAGATCAGCAGGATGCAGTTACTTGCCATAATCCCTAATTTTTGCATAAGTTGCTCCAAGGTGGGGTACTCAACTTATCGGGAAATTTATTTTCTGTTTTTATGTCTCTAATTTTTGCCTGGATCGCCCTTTCGGGTTTTCAATCCACCGAGACGCTCATTTTTGCCTAAGTCGCCCTTTAGGATTTTCAACTTAGCGAGCTGTTATTATTTTAGGCGAAGTACTTCTTAACTGCATCTGCGTTCACCGGACGAGTGAACTCTTCACCATCCATATTTGTAAGAATCAGTGCACCGCCTGAAAAAGCTTTCTTAACAACATATGGGCCTTCATAATTGGGGGTCCATTTTCCTCTGGAATCTGGTTTGAACGATAAAATCTTCTTGAGCACAAGGTCACCTTCTCTGAACACTTGAGGTTTGACCTTCTTATCAAAAGCTTTCTTCATTCTCTACTGATATAACTGACCATGACACATGGCATTCAATCTCTTCTCTTCAATTAAATTCAACTGGTCAAACCTGGTCTGACATCATTCAACTTCAGTCAACTTGACTTTCATGAGCATTCACAACGAAGGAATCTCAACCTCTACGGGGATCACTGCTTCCATACCATAAACAAGAGAGAAAGGGGTTGCCCATGTTGAAGTGCGAACAGATGTACGATACCCATGCAAAGCAAATGGGAGCATCTCATGCAAATCCTTATACGTGACAACCATCTTCTGAATAATCTTCTTGATGTTCTTATTCGCAGCTTCAACAACCCCATTCATCTTGGGTCTGTAGGGAAAAGAATTATGATGTGTAATCTTGAAGTCTTTGCAAAGAGCTTCCACCATATTGTTATTCAAGTTCGATCCATTATCAGTAATGATCTTACTTGGCACACCATAATGGCATATAATTTGATTCTTGATAAACCTTACAACAACTTGCTTGGTTACATTTGCATATGATGCCGCTTCAACCCATTTTGTGAAGTAGTCAATTGCCACCAAAATGAAACGATGTCCATTCGAAGCTTTGGGCTCAATCATCCCAATCATATCAATTCCCCGCATGGAGAAGGGCCATGGGGAAGAGATAACATTCAATAGTGTCGGAGGAACATGAATCTTATCAACATAAATTTGACACTTGTGGCATTTCTTCACAAACTCGCAACAGTTAGATTCCATTGTCAGCCAATAGTAACCTGCTCGCAACATCTTCTTTTCCATTGCATGTCCATTGGAATGAGTACCAAAAGAACCTTCTTGCACTTCGGTCATCAACAAGTCTGCTTCGTGTCTATCCACGCATCTGAGAAAAACCATGTCGAAGTTTCTCTTGTATAGTACATCACCATTCAAGTAGAAATTACCGGCTAATCTTCTCAAAGTCTTCTTATCTTTCAAAGATGCCCCAGGCGGGTAAATATGACTTTGGAGGAAACATTTGATGTCGTAATACCAGGGCTTCTCGTCTTTGATCTCCTCAACAGCAAACACATGAGTTGGCCTATCAAGACGCATCACAGATAAATTGGGAACTTCATTCCAATACTTCACCATAATCATTGATGCCAACGTTGCAAGAGCATCTGCCATCCGGTTCTCATCTTGAGGGATATGATGAAATTCAACCTTTGTAAAGAAAGTTGAAATCCTCCTCGCATAATCTCTATATGGTATTAAACCGGGTTGATTTGTCTCCTAATCTCCTTTGATCTAATTCACAACCAAAGCCGAATCACAGAAGACATCCAAATACTTGATTCTGAGATTCATGCCCTCTTCAAGCCCCATAATCCAAGCTTCATATTCTGCCATGTTGTTTGTACATTTGAAAGTCAATCTAGCTGTGAATGGAAAATGCATGCCTTGAGGAGTAATAATCACTGCCCCAATGACATTTCCATATTGATTAACAGCTCCATCAAATACCATGCCCCAACGAGAACCAGGTTCTGGCCCTTCTTCTAGCAATGGTTCATCACAATCTTTCATTTTCAAGTACAAAATCTCTTTATCTAGAAAATCATATTGCACTGACTGATAATCTTCAATTGTTTGGTGAACCAAATGGTCAGCCAAGATACTACCTTTAATCGCTTTCTGAGATCGGTATTCGATATCATAGTCTGACAACATCTGCCAACGGGCAATCCTCCCAGTTAAAGCAGGCTTCTCAAATATATAATTGATTAGATCCATTTTGGATATCAACCAAGTGGTATGATTCAACATATATTGACGCAGACGCTTAGCAGCCCAAGCCAATATGCAACAAGTCTTCTCAAGCATTAAATACCGAGTCTCACAGTCGGTGAACTTCTTACTGAGGTAATAAATTGCAAATTCTTTCTTCCCAGTCTCATCTTGCTGACCAAGAACACAACCCATACTATCTTCTAGCATAGTCAAATACATGATCAATGGTCTTCCTTCAACAGGTGGAGACAAAATAGGAGGCTCAAGCAAATACTCTTTGATACTATCAAATGCTTTCTGGCAGTCTTCGGTCCAATCACAAGACTGATCTTTCTGAAGAAGCTTGAATATAGGCGCACATGTGGTAGTCATGTGGGAAATGAATCTGGAAATATAATTCAAGCGGCCGAGAAAACCTCTGACTTGTTTCTCAGTTCTGGGCGCAGGCATCTCTTGTATTGCTTTGACCTTGGCGGGATCAACTTCAATACCCTTCTCGCTGACAATAAAGCCCAACAATTTACCAGAACGAACACCAAAAGTACACTTATTAGGATTCAAGCGGAGTTTATACTTCCTCAAACGTTGGAATAGCTTCAACAAATGCTCAACATGTTCTTCTTCATCGATTGATTTAGCAATCATATAATCGACATAAACCTCAATCTCTTTATGCGTCATATCATGAAAAAGAGTAGTAATTGCTCTCTGGTAAGTTGCACCAGCATTCTTTAGACCGAAAGGCATCACTCTATAGCAGAATGTTCCCCAGGGTGTAATGAATATGGTCTTTTCAATATCTTCGGGTGCCATCTTAATCTGATTATATCCGGAAAATCCATCCATAAACGAAAAGACTTTGAATTTAGCAGTATTGTCTACCAACATATCAATGTGTGGTAGAGGGAAATCATCTTTCGGAATGGCTTTATTCAAATCTCTATAATCAACACACATGCGGACTTTTCCATCTTTCTTTGGCACAGGCACAATGTTGGCCACCCATTGCGGATACTCAGTAGTCACAAGGAAACCAACATCAATCTGCTTCTGAACTTCCTCTTTGATCTTCACAGCCATATCAGGATGCGTTCTTCTCAACTTCTGCTTGACTGGCGGGCATTCTAGCTTCAATGGAAGTCTATGCTCCACAATATCATAATCCAACCCAGGCATGTCTTGATAGGACCAAGCAAACACGTCTAAATACTCTCGAAGAAGATCAATCAACCCTTTCTTAGCATTTGGACACAAACGAGACCCAATCTTGACTTTCTTCACATCATCTTCGGAACCCAAGTTGACAAGCTCAATCTGCTCTTCAAACGACTGAATAATCTTCTCATCTTGCTCAAGAAGACGAGAAAATTCATCACTCACTTCTACATCACTTTCCTCCTCGGCTTCAAACACGGGGAATTCAAAATTTGGAGAAGGAGAAGGATTATTGTATAATATGGGGTTAGGAACTAACCTGCATAATGATTTGATATTTTGATTTTAGAGAAGTGAATTTGTGACCAAATATTATGCAGATGGACAATTATATTGTTTATTTATGTTTTTTGTGATTACCATTTTCAGAAATAAGAAAAAAGTAAAAATAAAACATCAAAGATGTGGATGAATAGAATTAATTTTATTGATGATCAATTTAAAATGTCCAACAATGTTCACTTCTCCCTTAGGCATAGGAGAAGGATTTTAAAAATATAAAAAGCAATTACTTAGATCGATGAAAAATAATAGGAATATCAACAGCAGTCCAATTGTTGTATGTTTGTCCATACGTCATAAAGTTGGTGCAGTCTTCCCCTTCGCCATCCTCTAGCACAACAGTTATGTTGTTCATTCCCATGAATGAACCCTCCGATATGGAAACTGAGTTGCATCTCTTCAGATCTAATGGCTGACGAGCCCTTCTGGAACCCCAAACCAGTCCTTCCCTTGTTGTCGGTGACCTCTACCACGCGCCCCCACTGATTAACAAGACCTTCTTCAACAATCTTCTGTGCATCTTTTAGAGAGGACATAGGTGCCCCAACTCTCTTCTCGGCAGCAATAGACAAGGCTTGGAACGGCATTCCAACCTCATCCTCAGCTTCTACATATGAAAAAGATGACACGCCAATAGAGCTTTCTCACCTCCCACAATCACCAACTTGCCATTCTTGACAAATTTGAGCTTCTGATGCAGAGTGGAAGTAACAGCTCCTGCTTCATGAATCCACGACCTTCCCAACAAACAATTGTAGTTCGGGTGAATATCCATTACCTGGAAATTAATCTGAAAATCACTCGGACCTATCTTGACTGGAAGGTCCACTTCTCCAATGACTGTCTTGCGCGAGCCATCAAAGGCTTTGACAATTACCCCACTATACCTCATGGGAGCTCCTTGGTAAGATAGTTTCGACAATGTTGATTTTGGAAGCACATTGAGTGACGACCCAGTGTCAACTAGCACGTTTGACAAAGCATCTTCTTTGCAATTCATCGAGATGTGCAAAGCCAGATTGTGATTTCTTCCCTCCTCAGGGAGTTCTTCATCGCAAAAGCTCAAATTGTTGCATGAAGTGATATTAGCTACAATATGATCAAATTGAGCCACAATAACATCTTGCTCCATGTATGCATGTTCAAGAACTCTCTGAAGTGCTTCTCTGTGTGCTTCAGAATTTAAAAGCAGAGACAGCACGAAAATCTTCGAGGGAGTCTGGAGCAATTGCTCAACCACGTTAAATTCACTCCTCTTGATCAGTCGGAGTACCTCATCATCATCACTATTGGTTTTCAAATTGCTGGATTCACCAGACTTATTCTTTGAACAACCAACCGGATCTACCTTGGGCACCTTCGCCTTCTTACCATCAATCAATTCTTATTTATTCTCAGGGACAACCGGTCCAAAAACTCGACCACTACGGGTCACCTTCGTAACATCTGCAATGCTTACTACTGAGCTGGTTGTAGGCAGCGGGACCTCTTGACCTTTCTCTATCATCGTAGCATTGTATTGATACGGTACAACCTTATCAGATGCATACGGGACTGGGCCCGCCAACCGTATTACCAACGGCTAAACTGATCTATTGTTGACGTTGTTGCTATCATACTGAATCACTAACCGCTCTGGTTGCTTGAAAATGGGCACAATGACATTAACATCGTCATCTATATGACGAGATTGAACAATCTGAATCATGCCTTCATCCATCAGGCGCTGGATGTCCCTTTTCACAACAACACACCCCCTTGGGTTCACACTACAAATATCACAACCTTCGTGATCATGTTCACGGTCACTCACCAAACAGATATCTTTATGCATTTGCACCAAAGATCTTCGGATAAACCGGACATCGAAAACTTTGAATTCACCTGGACAACCGTCCACCATGTTCACTGAAGAATTCCCATGAGCGGGCAAAGGATTAGCTTTCACATTGAGCGCGCGTTCTTCAAAAGACACCATGCCACTCTTCATAAGCTTTTGCACCTCATACTTCAGCGGATAACAGTTCTCAATATCATGCCCAGGCGCACCCTGGTGAAAAGCACAACGAAGTTCGGGTTTATACCACCATGGAAGTGGTTCTGGTATCTGCGGTGGATTCTCAGTTGAATCAAATTCTTGAGGACTAAAGATGGGTACAGT
Source organism: Lathyrus oleraceus (assembly GCF_024323335.1). Classification (NCBI taxonomy): domain Eukaryota; kingdom Viridiplantae; phylum Streptophyta; class Magnoliopsida; order Fabales; family Fabaceae; genus Lathyrus; species Lathyrus oleraceus. The sequence goes on along the minus strand of NC_066579.1, from coordinate 32,929,092 downwards.
TCTGTGTATGACATAGGAATTGGGTCGAAAGAGACCTTCTTCCTCTCAAAAATCTGTTGCTGGTGATGATTGTTGTTGGAATTATTGTTGTTGTAGGTGTTTGTTCTTTGTTGCGGTTGTTGTTGTTGACATTGATTTTGATACTGATGTTGTTGTTGTTGTTGAATTGGTGTTGCTGGTTGATTTGAAAACACTGGAATAATGGAAGATACTTGATGATGATGATGTTGACGGGGTGGTGGATTTCTTCTGGTTTGAGGCCTCCTCTGCCTCCCACTGCTTATTGCGTTTGTTTCATTATCCTTCCTCTTAGTAAAATTGATCCCATATTTCTTGCTAGTTGACGCCTCCTCCTTTGACAATCGTCCTTCACGGACCCCTTCTTCAAGTCTCATCCCCATATTTACCATTTTGGTAAAGTCACTGGGGGCACTGGCAATCAAACGTTCATAATAAAATGAACTCAGGGTTTTGAGAATGATTTTCGTCATCTCTTTCTCCTCTAAAGGAGGAGTGATCTGGGCAGCCAACTCCCTCCAACGCTGGGCATACTCCTTGAATGTCTCATTATCTTTCTGAGACATGGACCTCAGTTGGTCCCTATCTGGCGCCATATCCACGTTGTATTTGTATTGTTTCATGAAAGCCTCTCCTAGATCATTGAAAGTGCGGATGCTTGCACTATCTAACCCCATATACCATTGGAGTGCAGCACCAGTCTAGATATCCTGGAAATAGTGAATCAATAGTTGATCATTATTTGTCTGGGTTGACATCTTACGAGCATACATCACAAGATGACTGTGTGGACACGAGTTTCCCTTATACTTCTCAAAGTCAGGTACTTTGAATTTCACTGGGAGCTTGACATTGGGCACTAAGCACAGTTCAACAACACTCTTCCCAAACAGATCTTTGCCTCTCAGCGTTTTCAATTCCTTGCGAAGCTCAAGGAATTGGTCCTTCATCTCATCCATCTTCTCATAGACGTCCGAGCCCTCAGATGGCTCAGAGTTATAGATGGTGTCTTCTATGTTGGTGTAAGCCCTAGAGGCCAATACTTTTGGTACTTGTATCGAATTATTTATTAATAATAAAAGGCATTTTTCTTTATTATGTTTGTTTAATAAAGTCCCTGGAATAGATAGTCCATTTAATGTATCAAGTATGACTTAATCATGAGATCACATTAAACATAAGGACATTATTCTTAAAGTGTCCGTAGTCAAGCTTTATTATGAAATGGGATAACATTAAAGCATGGAGACTATTATGTTTGTAGACTGATGATCACGTCTCATGGATCATGGATAAAGAGTTATCAAGTCTTAAACATAGGTATGAATATTAAGAGTAATATTCATACTGGATTGACCCGCTATGAGAATACTATATAGAAAGTTATGCAAAGTGTCATAAGTTATTCTCATGGTGATAATAGTGTATACCACTCTTCGACCTGAAACCACTATGGATCCTAGATGTAGAGTCGAGTGCTTTATTGCTGATCCAACATTGTCCGTAACTGGATAACCATAAAGATAGTTGATGGGTACTCCACGAAGCATGCTGAGGGACATGAGTGTCCTAGATGGAATTTGCCAATCCTGCTTAACAGGATAAATGTCTATGGGCCCAATATTGAACTGGACAAGGGTGACATGGTCTATACCTTGTGTTCAATATAGACATAAGGGCAAAGGGGTAATTATACACATAATTATTATCACAGGAGGTTTTGTCAGATCACATGACATTTTCGTGACTTGGGTAGCAGTGATGTGTTGCTAGATACCGCTCACTGTTTATTATGTTAAATGCGTGATTTAATATAATTGCCAGCGTTGCGAAAACCTATAGGGTCACACACAAAGGACGGATTGATGAGAGATAGAATAATTAAGGAACATCGTAAGGTACGGTGTACTTAAGCTGAATACGAAATATGGTAAGGTACCAAATACTTAAGTGATTTTGGCATATTATGAGATATAGGCCAAAATGCACTTAAGTGGGCTTTTTGGCTTGAAGCCCACACAAGTGGTTCTATAAATAGAGCTCTTGTGCAGAAGCTTTGTAAGGGAATACAACACAACTGAAGAGTTGGAATTTCGTATCTCTCTTTCCCTCACTCAAAGCCTTCATTCATAACAGCTAGCACTGCGATTGAAGGAATCCGTTCGTGTGGACTGAGTAGAGACGTTGTCATCGTTCAACGTTCGTGATCGCCCCGTGGATCTGTATCAAAGTTTTTGATCATTATCAGAAATCTGCACCAAAGGTTTGAATCGCCACAAGAGGTAACGATTCTATCACTGATCATGCCCATTCGTAAGGATCACTAAATGGAGAAATTTTTAAATTCCGTTGCGCCTTAGATGGCAATTCTCCTACATTCTACACGCGGCAAAGTATGCACAACGGGAGGTGGCACAGACATGATCGGGCTAGATGCTGGCATGGAAGCAAATGTGGGAGCAAAACCCTCTGGCACAAAATTAGGTGGCATTCCCCAAGGGAATCCAGCAGGCATATTTGGAGCAAAGTGGGTGGTGGCAGAAGGCACTGTAGAGGTAACCACTTCGAAAATAACTGTCCTCGCGGGAAGAGTTGCAGGAGTTGGAGAAGCTTGGCCCTGGGCAGCGAGAACTGACTCCATCATGGTAGTCATCCTGGAAACCTCCTCTTTCAAGTCCCGGTTCTCTTGTTCAAGGTGTTCCATGATCTTTGGACGATTGGCTCGAGTGTTGTACCGGTGAGTCAACTTGGCTAAAGCACAGAAGAATATCAATCAGACACCTGGCAAAAACCTGCTTATGCAAATGATGGATGAAATGCAATGTTTGATTATTTTTATTTTCCAAGGAACTTACTATATCATTTGCAAATATAAAAATTGAAATAGCAATTGCAATAATTTTGATATGACCAAAAATCTCTTTTTATTTATATAAATTGGAAGGCTTACACTGAGTATAATTTCAGAAACCAAAATAAAAGATACAAGAGAAAAGGAGACTAGTCATCCTAAGGATCCCTAACAACAATGTCACCAGATCTGGTTGAAGGCGCGTACTTCCTTCGAATGCGACGAATCTCAGTCTCAAAAGAAGCCTTCATCTGAGTCTTCTCGAGGACAAGCTGGTCAACAATCTTCTTCCAAGCAGTGGAAGGATGAGGCATGCTAGAAGATGAAACTTCTGGCTCTCTCTGTCTATTCGTCACTCGGTCTTCAAGTAGCTCAATCAGTGCATCTTTGTCCTTAGACTCCAATAGCAACTCTTCATGCTTCTTGCTCAAAGCATGGAAACGCTCTTCCCACATATCCTTCTCTTGTTTCATCTTGGCGAGCGCGTCTTCCAACTCCTCTACATCTTGGTTAGGGAGAGTTAATGGCTCAACCACAACCATAGACATAGGTCTTTCACATGGATAAGGCATCTTCAACTCCATAGCTCTCATCTTCACCCAAAGAGTGTAAGCTTCCAAAGCTACACAATTGCGCGGACCAAGCTCGGATCTTCCTTTCCTATGCACATTATGCCAAGCATGCACAATCTTCTGCTTCAAATGTTAGGGATCTTTACCCTCTTAATATAAAAGACCTTCTAACAAAGTGTTATTAGGCTTGTCTCTCAAGGGGAACCCAAGTTGACGACGAGCCAAAGCAGGGTTGTAGCTAATTCCTCCTTGTGTGCCAATGAGAGGCACATTAGAGAATTCACCACAACTATCAATAATCTCCAAACTGCTCAAAGATGGGTCATACCAAACTATATCATCATTAGTGAGAGCCATAAGTCTTTGAGACCATCTTAGACATTGTTTGTTCTCCACAAAAGCAAGCGTCTGAGGCAAGTGCGAAATAAACCACTTGTACAGAAAAGGAATGCAACAGACGATAGTTCCACCACCCTTAGAATTCCTTAGATGCAAAGAGAAATACATATCACCCAACAAAGTAGGCACAGGATTCCCAATCAAGAAAAGTCTAATGGCGTTAACATCAACAAAACCGTCAATGTTAGGGAACAAAGCCAATCCACAGATGAGCAACACAAAGATAGCTTCAAAAGCATCCATACTACCAGCTTGAGCAAAAGCGGTAGCTTCCTTGATGAGGAAAACAGATGGCAATCCAAATAACCCTCCTTTCTTCACCCAATGAGCCTCTATCTCAGACTTCTTTAAGTGAAGAGCTTCAGCAATAATACTAGACCGGGGAATGTCCTCCAATCCACTAAAAGGTACTCTACTAGAAATAGGTATCCCCAAAAGATGAGAATACTCCTCGAAGGTAGGCACGAGCTGAAAATCTGGGAAAGTGAAACAATGGTAGAGAGGATCATAGAACTGCACCAGTACGCTCAACAATCCTTCCACTATATCAGCAAACAAGATGGACAGAAGCTTCCCATGACGTTGTTTGAAGTCCAAGGGATCTAATACAAAAGATGCTAGCTTCCTTAACGCTTTCAAGTCGGGACATCTGAAACTGTACTTCTTAGTGTTCCTTCGTCCACAATCCATGGTCTGAAAATATTTGCAAATGATACCTTAGTTCCTTGAAATTTTTGTGTGATGAATGTTATGATGCGCATGAAATGCATGAATGCAACAATCACAAATAAGGGATCACACACAAGGCAAACAAATGTCAAGGGATGAATCAAGTCATTGTCAAGATCAATCATCCATTTTGGTGGATTATGGTTTACACCTTATCAACACCCAAGTTCCATTGATATTGACAAGACTTGATTGGATCAACCAAGAATCAAGGGTTTGTTGTAAGTCACGAGCATGGAGTCTAGGTAAGAACCATCCTAAAGGAGTGAACTAAGGATAAACCTGTAGATCATGTTCTAAAAAGTTCCCATAGTCTTAATTCCATCTATCGGATATTACAGGTTAAGATGACTGACTCATCGACCCATAATATTCTCAAGAGAAACTCGTCTGAGTGTAGTATCGCGTAACAACTGTTATCAAGTCTACACCTGAACAGTTTCCGCACTACGTCCTAAATAGGCCAAGATGGGTTAGGTGTTCTAAGGCTCTCAGCTTCTCAGACCCAATTAGAAATAGTCATGCCTAACAACAAATACTTGTGTGACATTTCCAAATCCAAAGGAGTCTCCACTAAGCAGATGGATCTCAAGTTAACTTGTTAAGGACTACTCCACACAAGTCGAACATGACTATACCATCCTCATATCTTAATTGCACTCAAGTTCGGGTTAGAACTTATCTCACCACTTAGAGATCATCAAGCACAACAAGTAGATTATATCACACGTACATATATACAAACATCACATATATACAAATATCTACACAAAAAGTAGGCTAAACCCACTGGAGACTACTCCCCAGTAGAGTCGCCACTTAATTTCTGTAGCGGGAAATTCATGATCATTAAGCTATTGACAAGCTAAAGATCAATTAACAAGAGTCGCCACCGCGCTTTTATTGTTTCTAAGGGAAAAGGGAAAAAGTACGAACAAAACCCAAATAGCAAGAAGTTTTTGAATAAAAACTAATAAAAGTCAGAGATCACAGGTAAGGGGGTTGGTTACACAGAGGGAAGGTGTTAGCACCCAAAGTGTCCTAGGTACTCCTAAGGAGCCCTTTTGTGTGCATATGTATTTTGTACAAAGTGATGTTTACAAACAAATAGAATGGGGGAATGAGAAAAGAATTCATTAATTATATTTTTTTTTCTTTGACAAGATCTTCGGTCTTGTGCCTACGTACCGACATATAAATGAGGGATCAAAACCTCGTGTTATATCAATCTTGAAGGGTAAAGGCGTCAAATAAAGATGGCCTCATCCAAGCTTATCCACTTCAATGATCTTCTTCAAAATAGTCCATGTAACGGATGAATTCCACAAGTCACAGGTTCAACATAACAGCTTAACAATGATCAATGTTGCAGATGAATCTGAAGAGGTCTAGAATGATGTATCGGATGAATTCAAAATTACAAGCTCTTGGTTCTTCAACAAATTGGCATTGGCCAAGTCCATTAGCAAAGGAATGTTGCCTAAGTTCTAAGTCCAATTGGGTAAGATCAAAACAACAGTCCACTCAAATGTCTTTTAAGGGTTTTGTTATTATTATATGCATTAATGGTCAATGACCAATCAAACAAACAAAACAATAAATTATATCACACAATATGGTCCAAGTGGACAAAGTAAAAATTGCATAAACATAAACAATTATAATGATATGTACAATGACAAATGATAATAGAACGATAAAAGTAAATTGCATTAAAAATAAAATCTTGAAAGTAAAAGTTAATGGTTAGTAAGTTAATAGTTAGTTTTGTTTTGCTTTTTTTATTTCAAGTCATTCTTTGGAGAACACTCAACCCACTTGCCACAAGCATGGATCCTTGAACCAAAACATCTTCCAAAGGAAGGAAAGAAGGCAAAGTTTCCACACAATACCATGGAAGAGGGGAGACTTACAATCTCACTAACTAGAATGCTTATGCCTTTTATGTCACAAATTTAGCGCTATGTTAAGCAATTGTAATTTGACTTATGTAGAAGTCACAACTATTTGAGGTCGGGCAATAAACTTTTGGTGTTAATGCATGTTGGAGACATAATATTAAGAACTATGCTCATTAAACATACCACACACAAAAATATGCAAAAGGTGTGGCCTAATCTCATCCATACTCATGTTAATCTTCCAATCAACTAGCATTAGGACTTTGAGATATCATTGGCCAATTGAAATGAATGGATGGAGAAGGGGAATTAGATGAAGAGGGAAAGGTATGAATGAGATCACAAATTGGTCAAAGGAGGACGTTTACCAAATTAATGTTATTCATTCATTTTGGGAGATGGAATGTACATTCAATCAATCCCCTAAATCCAATAATATTAACTTGACAAAGTCAAATCAACCTTGACCAAGGCCCAACAACAAATAAGAAACTCAAATAAGTCAATCCAAATTGTCAACACAATTAAAATGACATTTATTCAATTAAAAATATTAAAATAATGCATTAAATTCAAATATGTTTTGTCCAAATCCTAAAATCACATCAAAACACCAAATAAATGGCCATGTGATTTATCATAGGTCAAACAAGGTCAAAGGACCTTAGATAAAAAAATTCATAATTCATAGGTTAAACAAATGAAAATTCAGTTAATTCATGAAAAATATTAATAATGATCCAAAAAATAATTTTAATTCAGAATATGAAAGAGAAAAATATTTGATTTTTTTTTGTGAAAGTCCCATATTTTTTGGATCAATATTAAATTTATTATGAATTATTGAAGAAAATGGAATTAAATGAAAAATAAAAAAAATGCTAAAATACGTGGACCATCAGATCTCCCTCATTAATTGAGGTGGCAGATCTGATGATCCACATCGCGTGTTCCACCAACACGTGTGTCAACTGCGCTGCAAACATGTTAATCAAAAGGAATGACTGAGATTATAACGTGGAGGTTGGATCACATGGTTTAGACCAAAGACACCTCATCACCGGAGCCAGAGCTCCGGTTGTCTTCTCCGGCGAGCTTCGCCGGACTGGTCATCATGAACCATCACCAAAATTTCAAACAGGGACATGATTTTAAAGAGAAAACATCACTGAGCACGGATATCACATCCATTTCTTCCAATTCCAACTATAGTAAGAGATATGTGGAATTGAAAAATAAGGTTCATGATCTGAGTTGCTTCGATTTGACCTCAAAGCAACTCAAACACCTTGCCTACATTGGTAGGACTTCATCCAACACAATAATCAATAGAATTGTGCAAGAAACAAGGAGAATCGAAGAGGTCAAATTTTCTGCAAATTACCTTCAATGAAGGTCTGAGCTTGCTAGATCTTGATCTGAATCGTGCTTTACTTCACTTCAATTGCTTGCATAAGAGGAATGGAAAGGCTTAGAATCAATGGATTCCTGGAGAATTGAATTCCAAAACAGTGGAGATTCAAGCTCAAATTCAACTGAATTTTTGAGGTTTATCCTCTTAGTATGAAGGGTTTTCTATGGGGATTCAAAGTTGGTGCAGTGTGTGTGATAATTCTGAGCAAATGCAGTTGTATATATAGGGGAATTGGATGATATTTGCACATTCACTTTTACTTTCCAAAATTGGAAAATTATGAAAGCATGGTGCATGGGCGCGCATAGGCCCATGAAATGATTGTTTAAAAGTCCAAAATGAAGTTCAGATGCATTGGAGATGGATTGGATTGCAAGGAAATTGAGCATTGTTGTTTGAAGTTTGATCCATGACACATGATACCAGATTGTTTAAGCCATGCGCAGCCTATGCATTTCTCATCCAAAATGAATAAATTTTAGCTCTTTGGAAAGGTGAGATCAAGAGGAACAAGTTTTATGTTGAACACTTTTCCATTTGGAGCTTGGAACTTGGAGATATTTGAGGTGGAAGTTTGGAAAAATTTGACATATAAAAATTTTTCACCTTGCTTAACTTTTTATAGGAGCTTCAAATGAGAAAAGTGTCTTCATCAAAGTTTTCGCTCTCTCAAAGACCTTCAAAATAGTCACTAATATCATGTTATTTGGATTTTAAATGATAGCGTTATGCATTTTTGAAGTTTGGCAAAATCATTTGATCAATGATATAGGTCAAAAGTGACCTATAATGTAGCCTCATATCACATGTTCAAATAAGTTGAATCAACTCCCACTCCAAACACCAAAGTTGAAGTAAACACATTGAATTTGATTGTGCAACTTGGAAATATTTCATATCATAAAAATTAAGCAAGTTATGACCTTGGGAAGTTGACTTTCAAATTAGGGTTTAGACAAAAAGACCTATAATGTTTCATCATAGAAAATGATTTCCCAAGAAAAACTAGATCTAGATCTCAACATGAAAGTTGTGTATAATGTCTTTTAGAGTACGTTTTCTCTTGGAATCATTTTCATATGGTGAAAATTGTAGGAGATAGGGTCTAGGGAGACCCAATTTTGATCAGATGAATTCATCTAGCCAACCACCATCAACCAACTTGCTAACTTCCAATTCTCTTGACTTTCTTGGCTCATGGTAGATCATATATGCATAAGATGATGAATTTTGAAGTATCCCTTGAGAAATTTAATCAATTGGTGGGATAGCTTGTTGGAGAAGTTACTCAAGGTACCCAGTCAAACTAGGGTTTCCAAGGCAAATCACCCTCAAACTCTTGAAGCGAACTTGATCAATATAACATGTAGGAATCATTGGGGCTCATATATGATGCTCATAACCATTCTTGAGTTGATTCTTGATTGTGCTCTTTGTTCATGAGGGTCTCAAACCCTAGACGTGATCAATGAATCAATGAGATCATGCCCTACCTACAAAAGAGTTAGATAGATACAAAGACATATTTTTGGTATTTTGGTTAGTAAAATGATAGTATACAAGTATGATATAATCACAAAGTGCTTGGTGATCTCTCCCAAAACAAACCCAGTGAAAAGGGGTAAGGAGGATGCCAAGATATGATCCCAATGCTTATGCTTATGATGAAATTGCATGAGGGATCTTAGGGTCCAAATTGGGGTCTTACACTCAGTCCACACGAACGAATTCCTTCAGTCTTAGTGCTAGCTGCTATAAATGAAGGTTTTGAGTGAGAGAGAGAGAGAGGAACAGAATTTCATCAAGTGAAATGCTTCTACACAAGGATTCTATTTATAGAACCACTTGTGTGGGCTGCAAGCTAAAAAACCCACTTAAGTGTATGTGGCACATATCTTATGGTATACCTAAAATCACTTAAGTGTATGGTATCTTACCATATTTTGTATTCTACTTAAGTGCACCGTACCTTATGATGTTCTACAATTCACTTAAATGCACTGTAACTTACGGTGTTCCTTATTTACTCTCTCTTTCACCAATCCGTCCTTTTTTGTGTGACCCTATAGGTTTTCGTGACATTGACAATTATATTAAATCACGTATTTAATATAATAAACAGTGATTTGTATCTAGCAACACATCACTGCTACCCAAGACACGAAAATGTCATGTGATCTGAAAAACCTTTTTTTGTGATAATACTTGTATGTATAATTTACCCTTTTTCCCTTATATCTATATTGAGCACAAGGCGTAGATCGTGTCATCCTTGTCCAATTCAATATTGGGCCCTTAGATATTTATCCTATTACACATGATGGGAAAATTCCATCTAGGTCACTCATGTCCCTCAACATGTTTCGTGGAGTACCCATCAGTCGTCTTTATGGTCTTCCAATTACGGACAATGTTTGATCATCAATAAAGCACTCGACTCTACATCTAGGGTCCATAGTGATTTTAGGTCGAAGGGTGATTTACACCACTATCACCATGAGAATAACTTATGCCACTTTGCATAACATTCTATGTAGTATTCTCATAGCAGGTCAATCCAGTATAAATATTACTCCTAATGTTCATACCTATGTTTAACACTTGATAACTCCTTATCCATGATCCATGAGATATGATCATCAGTCTATATACATAATAGTCTTAATGCTTTAATGTTATCCCACTTCTCAACAAAGTTTGACTACAGATACTTTAAGAATAGTTCTCTTATGTTTAATGGGATACATTAAACGGACTACCTATTCTAGGGACTTTATTAAACAAACATAATAAAGAGAAAACATTTTATTATTAATAAATAATTTGATATAAGTATCAAAAGTATTGGCCTCTAGGGATTACACCAACACAAATAACCTAATTAGACGTTATCAACCCTAATCTAAATGGTACCCAATTAAAAAATGATTATGTGTAATATGATTGTGTGTATGCATAGAAAAGTGATTGAAGATGATGAGAATGCTTTTAAATCCTTATTTCGTAGAGGTTTTACTTACTATAAACCTTGCTAGACAATGATGTATGTATGAAGTATTTATATGCATGCATGTTTGGAGACAAAGAGAATGCACAAGACTTGAAAAAATTTTGAATTCTTGAAAACTTTCGTCGCATAAGTCAACCTATGAAAGTCATGTGCTGACATGTTCGACGCATATGTCGACTTGTATAAGGTCATGTATCGACCTGTGTGTATCATGCGCTGCCTATGTGTCGACCTGAAGAGACGACACATGAGTCAGAACCCACAGGCTTCAATATTGCATCATAGATGTCGACCTATGGAATGCATGTTTCGACCTATAGCAAAAATTATTTTTCTATAGGTCAACTTGTAGACGTATGTGTCGACATATATTGTAAGTTTTCCCAAAAAAAAATATGTTTTATGCATTTTTTATGCATGAAATCTTTTCCAAGTTGTTTCCAAAAGATTTTATGCTTTCTAATGCAAAGATGAACTTAGAGAATCAGAGGATATTGTCCAATATACATTAATGCTAAAGTATCCTAGTTTTGACGTCATACAAAATACATCTAACGAAAGTTTCACTCACATTTACAATGTAGATGAATCTTTTTTGCATCATTCTGAAGAGTACATATTCATGGGTTAATGTGTTCATCCTTTCCATTTTTACCTCGATTATTCCTTCATGGGTAATCAAGGGTGTCCCACATTTCGTTTGCAGTCTTGCGATGAAAAACATGCAAAAACTCATTGAGACCAAGTGATGATATTCAAAACCTTCAAACTACATTGCATTTTTTCTCTTTCTTCTTTGGTTCAATCATATTTCTCTGTAATTACCACAACACCATTAACTTAACATGTGAGAATAACAAGACTATTTATAAGGCTTTCGAAATATCAAAATACACTCCCTCTATAAAGATTTCCATCTTCTCTTTCCATAAAGCATGCACTTCTATACTAAATGATGTTTAGCAAATCTTTTGAATTCATTCCTTCCACCTATGATGATAAGTCTTAAAATATGAGTTAGGCTTATTTAGCAAGTGACTCTAAACACACAAAAAATGGGGGCAGTTGAATTGTGCTATTTAAAAATTGAAAATATTTTTAAAAAAAAAACTTCTTAAAAACTGTTTATTTTAGTCTATTAGAGATAAAGCAGCAAAGAAGAGGGAGAAAAAAGTAAATGGAGGGGAATTAAAATAAATGATAAAAAGTAAAGAGATAAAGTTAGAGAGATTGCACCCAAGAATTATATAGGTTCGCCCTACCGTTTGAATTACTCTTGTTCCCCAAGTGTTTCCTCTTGAGAGTTCCACTAAATATAAGTTTTGAGCTTTTAATGATACGCCAACTAACCTTCTTACAAAAAATTAGAGATTTTACACAAGTTGTTCCCTAAACCAAATAAAGTTATTATGTGGCTAAGCTAATAGAACAAACAGAGAATTTAACTAACTGATGTCAAGAACCAAACTGAAGTTTTCATAGGATAATATCAAGAACCAAACAAATATATTTCTCAAGAGAATCACACCCTTTAATAAGAACAAATTCAACACCGCACAAGTACAACCAAACTGTCACAAGTATTTTCACTCTCTTGACACTAATACAACTTTATTGAAGAGTAAGAAAATATAGGAAAAAAAGAGAGTAGAATATTAGATATAATAGTTTTAATTTTGATAAGTGGTATAAAATATAATTAGGATAAGCCGTTCAAAGATGAAAATATCCATGGGATTTTTTAATGTTCAAATCAATTAAACCTAGTTTTTAATCGATTAGAAACTTTGTCACTAATCGATTAAAGACTTCCTTAATCGATTTAGAGGGATTACAAATGAGTTAATCCCTTAACCCTAATGTTTTAACCAATTAACTAGTGTAAAAAGAACTTTGAATTAATTAAACAAGTATTCAATTAAGTACGCGTATAAAAATATTTTCATGTGTTTTATCAAATGAGAGAGACTTCAAAACATATTTAACTGTGTTCGTGAGCTGCCTTAATATCTTGAGAGTTACTCTTATAATTTTATTTTCAACTAATCAGTCAGACACACATTAAATAGATGACCAAGAGAGCTTTCACACTTCCTCTCTTCTATAAATTTAGAGCTTTAAGTTCCCTTGCTTGATTCATCATCGATTTAGCACTTCATCTGGAACTTGACTCTTCTAACTAATGAGGCTTGAGATAAATTCTTTGTTCATATGAAATCATTATAGATTTGTGTACTACATATCATCGAAGACTTCACCGAACATTGTTTGACCTTATGTGTTGTCATTATCAAAACAAGCACAATCATCTAACAGTTTCACACAATTGTATCTGCAAGCACATAGATCACACAACTTTGTGATCCGCTACCAATCAAGAGTTTCAACTAAAGACTACAAATGAGTTGCAAGAAATTAACTCAACAAATTCATAAAAACACTTTTTAATTTCTACTTATTTGATTTCCAAATATATCATCCTCTAAATACATTAATCATTAAATCTCAAGGTGTATGAAATGTTTCACAATCCTTAGATTACTATCACATATCAACCAAATCCTTAAAGTAAACAACCAAATCCTTAGATTACTATCATATTCATCTAATATACTCTTCTTATCATATAATCTACGTGTATTTTTTCTACATGCTCAAACCATCAAAATCTATTTTCCACTATTTTTTCTATTCTTTCTATGTAAATGTTATCCCAATAATTTTTCTAATCTATCATTTAAAATCTCATACTTACCGTCACATGTTTGTTTAAGTGTCGAAGTATTTGTAAATATACTCTTACCGCGGAACCAAAATGTGAGACCGTTCTAGATTTCTAGTCATTTTTAAAATTAGGTTACACTTTGTACATTTTATTTTCTTGAAAATAAAAACAAGACATAAATATAAATAAAAAGGTTTTCTAGTTGGCCAACGCATTCTCTGCTCCAAAATAGAGTTCAATAGTATACAAAAATGACATGACACGTGAATCCTCATGCAACAATGACCCTTCATGACAACACAATCACTACTATCATACCCAATTGACTGTGTGGGACATGACAAAAGAAGGGTATCCCTTAGTCAAATCAAAACTACACAGTTAAATGCAACCCATATTTATGCTATATGGTGTTGAAATTGGAATGGGACCCCCACAAAAACAACAAATCCCTTTCCATTAAAAGAGGTCCCCCATAGAAGAGTTTCAAGCATTGGCAATTTCACCATAACTTCCTCCCACATGTTCGTACAATTTAATAATGTTATGTACAGAAACGTTCGTTCTCTTGGAAAGTCTTGGTGTACTATGAGGGAAAGAAAACTCTTTTGCATAAATCACTCAATATTGGCTTCATTACTTATTCTATGGCCTACAGATCGTATATTGAATTTTGTGTTACGCACACGTTGTTGTATAGTACTTATATATATATATATATATATATATATATATATATATATATATATATATATATATATATATATATATATATATATATAGAGATATTAATTACTATACACTGTCAGTGTAAAAAGTTTTACACCGTCAGTTCATCACCATCACCCGTTTGTATTACTTTATAGATTTTTAAAATAAAAGTCAAACTTCTTTTAATATCCAACGTCTATAATTAAGTGATGGTGTAAAACCCTTTTACACTGACAGTGTATTTCAATTAATCTCATATATATATATATATATATATATATATATATATATATATATATATATATATATATATATATATATATATATATATATATATATATATATATATATATATATATATTAACCAACATACTAAAAGTTTAATTATATAATCTCAAAGATCATAATTGATTTTGAAAAATACCTCAATGCACTAAGGCAAGGCAGAGGACTTATATTTTGAGGTGAGTTTAGATTGATTGATATATATATATATATATATATATATATATATATATATATATATATATATATATATATATATATATATATATATATATATATATATATATATATATATATATATATATATATATATATATATATATATATATATATATATATATATATATATGTATATAAATATATGGTTATTTTAACCAACATACTAAAAGTTTAATTATATAATCTCAAAGATCATAATTGATTTTGAAAAATACCTCAATGCACTAAGGCAAGGCAGAGGACTTATAGTTTGAGGTGTGTTTAGATTGATTTTATCCAATTGACTATTTTAAAAATATAATTATAAATTTATTTAAGAAAATAAATTAAAAGATAATTATATAAATCCAAGTATTATATCCGTTATCCCTAATTATTTATCCCATGATTATTCTCATTATTGATTACTAAAAAAAATTATTTATTCTTGAAAATAAATACTATATATTTATATGACATATCCTTTTGATTGATTGAATAAAAAATCTAACTATTTTGATTTAAGATAGTAAACCCATAATGATATTATATATATATATATATATATATATATATATAATATATATATATATATATATATATATATATATATATATATATATATATATATATATATATATTAACCAACATACTAAAAGTTTAATTATATAATCTCAAAGATCATATCCCTTATCCTGATGTTTGTCCTTATTTTTATCCCTGATATTATTATAAAAAAATTTATGTCTAAAACCCTAAAAATTTATCCCTACTTATTATCCGAAAAATTATCCCTAAGTTATGCCTAAATCACCCCGTAGTAATCCCATATATTTTTATCACTTAAAAGCCTCAGGTTTTATCCCATAAAATCATCTCATATTATCCTAAAATTATCCAAATTAGTTATTTGCAAAAAAATATAATTATTAGTTTATTTAAGAAAAAAAATTAAAAGGGTAATTATGTAAACCCAAGGGTTATATCCTTTATCCCTAAAACCCTAAAAATGTATTCCTATTTATTGTCCCAAAAATTATCCCAAAGTTATCCCCTTAATTATCTCATTGTTATCCCATATATTTTTATCCCTTGAAATCATAGGGTTTTATCGCATAACCTTATCCCATATTATAACTACAATTATCCAAACTAATCATTTGCAAATATATAATTATTAGTTTGATTTAGAAAATAAACGCATCATAGATGTATAATTATTTTATGTTAAATAAAAACAAGTTAATTATAAAGATTAATATTATATTTTATATCCCTTATCCCTTAATTATTATCCCTAATCAGATAATCAAAACCTAAACTTATCCCAAGAAGTGATTCCAAAGTTATCTCATAAATTAACTCAAATTCCCTAATTAATTAATATTTCATAATTAATCCTATTTTAAATTCCTGGTTAATTATATTAAATGGGAATTATTAAATATTTGACTAATTACTAATCCAATTATATTTAATTATAGAATTAAGCCTAATCTCAATTTAAACCAATAATAGATGTATAATTATTTTATGTTAAATAAAAACAATTTAATTATAAAGATTAATATTATATTTTATATCCCTTATCCCTTAATTATTATCCCTAATCAGATAATCAAAATCCTAAACTTATCCCAAGAAGTGATTCCACTATCCCAAAGTTATCTCATAAATTAACTCAAATTCTCTAATTAATTAATATTTCATAATTAATCCTATTTTATATTCCTTGTTAATTATATTAAATGGAAATTATTAAATATTTGACTAATTATTAATTCAATTATATTTAATTATAGAATTAAGCCTAATCGCAATTTAAACCTCTAATTATATATTATGATTTGATTTGAAAATTAATTTTGGTTAGTGATTTTGAAACAAATTAGGATTTTGTTAATTGGAAATAGATTAGACATTTTGGTTGTATTCATTTTCTATTATGATACTTTAAAAAATATTGTTAGAAAATAAAATTGATTTATAAATTATTTCAGAATTTTAGTTATAAAAGATTTATGATGTTTATTAAAAAAAATTATTTATAATAATAGTTTTTAAGAAAAAAATTGTGATGTTAGTAAAAATAAGATTTAGTCAAAATAATTAACTTTCTGATATTTATTAGAAAAAATTGATTTAAAAACTTTGTTCAGAAAAGTTGAATAAAGTTGATTTAAAAATAATTGATTTTTGTTAGGAATTAGATTTATAATACCAACTTAAAATGATTTTAAATTTGTTTTGAACATTGTTATGTTCTTTTTATTTAAAATAAAAAGAATCTGCCATCAGAAAAAATTAATTTAAAAAGATAAAAAAACATTTTTTGTGAAAAAAAGTAAAAACTTTAACAAGTGGTAAATGTTAGACTTGAACCAATGTTCTCATGCTCGTATTCCTTGATCTCAACCAAATAGGCTTCTCCAATTATTCAAAATGAACTTCCACTAAAAATAATATAATTTAAATATTTAATGAATTATTTAACTTTACTGATTAATCATAATCAAACTCTAATTAATAATAATAAACCTACTCCAAATATTTTTCTAGTTAGTCCGAATTTCTTTTCTAAAGTAAGGATTATATGCTATCCTAATTAGTTAATTAATTGAAACTATATTTGAAACAAAAATTAAAATTATACCCGAGAAAGCTAAAAAATAGCAACTAAAGTATGATGAGATCAAAACTCCTAACGAGTCAAAATGATCCTCCTTTGACTTTTTAGGTCATTGGGCTTTAACAAATAACTTGTATAGGACTCTAGACATATCAATAATCTAAACTATGAGTTAGCTGAAAAAATGAAAAAATGAATGGTCAAAATTTGGGGTACGACAGTTGCCCCTATTTAATCAGCTTCAACTTGAGATAATGATGACGATCTTCATCTTCTCAGGGAGGAGATGGTTAAATATAAAGAGGAACCCTAATTTTGACCACGTAGTCAGTGGATTCTGGTAATGTGCAAGGATTGAACAATCATTGATGCTCTATTAGCATCCATACCAACCTTTGATGGAACCCCAATAATACCTTGGTGATTAATTTTAGTCCATCCGGGTGAAATTTGCATATAATTCCTATGATCATCCGATCATGTTACTGAAATTGGGTAGGACTCTGACGATCCTCTGGTCGTTGTTTGATAAAACCTTGGTAGAACCCATGATAAAACTCCTAATAAAATCCTTGGCGAAATTCCTAGTGAAACCCTTGATACAACTTTTTATGGGACTCCTGACGATGAGATCCTAATGAAATCCTTTTACAAATCCCTGATGAAACCCTTGGATTAATCCCTTTTGATCAGTTTCAACCTCTCAAGGTGAAACTTGCACACGATTCCTATGATCATCGGATCATGTTGTTGGAATTAGGTTGGACTTTAGTGATACCTTGATTACTCTGGATGAAACCCACTTCGATAAAATTCTGGTAGAACCCCTTGATGAAAATCTGGTGAAACCCCTTTAATAATATTCTGATAGAACCCCTTGATAATAACCTTTGTTGAACCTTCTTAGTGAAACCCTAGTGAACCCTTGGTGAAACCCCGTGGATAATGTTTTGATGAAAACCCTTTAATATAACCATTTTGATAAAACTTCAAATGGAATGCCTATATAAAACCCTTTATAAAACTCTTTTGATGAAATCCCTTGATGAAACCCCTTGATAGAAATCTGGTGAAACCCCTTAATGGAATCCCTTGATGAAACTCCTGATAGAGCCACTTGATAGAATCCTTTTATGAAATCCCTGATAAAATCCTTGGTAAAACCCACGGTGAAACCCTGGTGGAACCCATTGATAAAACCTTGATGAAACCCCTCTGATAAAAATCTGATGAAATCCCTAATGAAACCCTTAATGGAACCTTTGATGAAACCTCCTTATGAAACCCTTTTTGGTCAATTTTAACATTCTCAGTGAAACTTGCATACGATTACCATGATCATCTGATCATTTCACGGGAATTGGGTAGTACTCTACTAATACCCCAGTCACTTTGGATGAAACCCTTGGTAAAATTCTGGAAGAACCCCTTGATGGAATCTTTTGATGACAATCTTGATAAATCCTTTTGATAAAATCCCTTGAAAAAATCCTTTTGATAAAATCCCTTGATAAAATTCTGACGGAACCCTTTGATAGAAAATTTCGGTGAAAACCTTTGATAAATTCATGATGAAACCCCTTGATATTAACACTTTGTTGAAACTTCTTGGTAAAACCCTTGGTGGATAATACTCTGATGAAAACCCTTGATTGAACCCTTTTGGTAAAAATCCTTTGATAAAATCCCTTGATAGAACCCCTTGATGAAAATTCTTTATACTTCTGATGAAACCCCTAATGGAAATCATGGTAAAAACACTTTGATGAAACCCTTGGTGGAACCCCATTGAAAAACCCCAGTGTAACCCTTTGATAAAACCCTGGTGTATTTGATGGAACACATCCCTTGTGTGGGATAGGTTAATAAGCTGGAGATGTGAAAGGTGAAGACCCGCTCAATAGTTGATAATGGTCGTTCAGGATGACCGACTACTGGATAGATTCCTTTGACGATTCACGAGTGAGTGAGTTTTCTGGGGAAGTCCTTTATTGAAAAGGCTCTATAGAGATGTTACTTGCTGAGGAAGACTAATAAGCATTCCTACTTGGGGAATTATACTGGTATATTTGGGGATTGGAATTTGATCATCATCGATATAAGAACTGATAACTCATTATTGGTAAGAAAATTGATGTAAGATCCGAAAGATATGAAGTAAATAATAGCGGTATAAGAACCGTAAAACAAGATGAAAAATGGTGTAAGAACCAAAGTGAAAAACAAACAATGTAAGAACCCAAGTGACAATAGTAATAGAACTTCTATTGGGGAGTTCTCTAAGAAGACATGAGTAAAAAAGGAGATTGATAAAATAAACTGATGTCTCTATTGGGGAAGACTAGTGTCATGTAAGAAGATTGTCTACTAGGGAATAGGCTTCCCGATGAGGTTCCCTAAGGAATACGAGTGCATGGAAAAGTCCTAAGAAATCCTTGCAAGGATCTGGTGAAGGAGATGTATACCATTAAGGCATAATGGGGACAGTGTTGCTAAGTATTTTCTGCTTGGAGAATAAGTTGCAAGGATACTTGCTGGGGAATTCTCCTTAAGACCGACTCATTGGGGTAGTGAGAAAAGAGTTGGGAGAAGCTTGGAATAAGATCTATCGGCGACTTAGCTAAGGATTGGTTCAGACTCTCATGATGAGTCATGATTCTCAACATATGTTATGTTATGCATGTTTAGAGTTTGTATGGCGTAATGATTCACATTCATGGATATGATATGCTTGATATGATGTATTAATGCAATGATTGATGCACGTAATGTATTAGTCTCGGGCTTCACCGCTGAAGATTGGGCCATTTGTAGGTATTGAGTGCCAAGCTAGGTTGGGCTTTCGTGAGATGCCAGTGAAAGTTGGGCTTTTAGGGTGAATGTCAAATGAGGTTGGGATTTTTGGATATAGGTGCCAAGTAAGATTATGCTTTTGTGTAGATGTTAGATTCATGATATGGGAATGTTCTATATGAATGAGATGATATGCATGGTTTGACGCTAGAGTCTAGTGACATGATTAATGCATGACAATGATTTGAATGTTTCCACAAGTGCCCATGTGGTGGGTCGTGGACTATTACGGCTTAGAGAGGTTGTTCGTGTAACCAGGTTATTTTGTCAAAAGGTGGTAGGGTGTTACGCTAGCATGGCTACCCGATACTCGTTTCAAACTTGACGATTATTGATGTATGACAGAGCTTGTACATGCATCTTGAAAGTATTGAGAGGGATTGTCCCTGAAGTATCCCATAGTTGCCCCAGTCTGTTGGGTCTTCGAAGAAATTCTCCTTAATATGAATTTGAAGCGGCTTATCCATATCATGCACTTGAGACGGCCTTCCGTAGTATTATCCTTGGAGAGATTCGTCCTTGACTAATAGACCCTTGGAATGATATGCCCCCGATGAACCTTTTTTTAGAGTGGTTTCTATTGATCAAGCCTTGTTGCGGTTTGCCCTAGATTGATTGAGCTTTGGAGGGTATTTCCTGAAAAGGAACTTGGATCCCATCATGTTGTAGTATGACTTTGATATGGATTACCCCTGTATATGAATTTTGAAAAGTATGTCCCTGATTATTAGGAAATGGAGGAGTGTCCTGAGAAGGAACTTGGATGCCACAATGTTGCGATATGACCTTTATATGAATTGCCCTAGTATTTGACTCTTTAGAAAGTATGCTCCGTATTAGATGACATTTTGGAGTGATTGGCCTCACTATGCCCTTGATTTTGTATGCCCTAGTATAAGAGTCTTGAAAGGTACGCCTCTAATCATGAGGATCATGAATGTTATTTGACATAGGTGTGTCAAATATTGAAATGTTTCGCCTCTAATCAGTAGGATGTTCAGATGATGTGCCCCTAGGATCATAAGGATTTCCCCCATAATTTGAAGGATCCTTAGGTGACTTGCCCCTAGTCAGAAATGTCTCAATGTGGCGTGCCCCTAATCAGACCATTGTTGATATTTCCTTGGTGCTAAGTATTGATTTGTGAGAAAAATATTCTTTTTGAAAAGTAATTCTAACACCATGCTCATGCAAGTTTTGAAATTGAAAATTGTTATGGAAAACAGATATGGTGTATACAGATGATATATGGCCATAAGGCTGGCACAAATGAATATGATATAGGACAAGATGGTTAGTAACAAACATTCAGAGTCAGTTTAACAATGATTTTTCCGAGTATGCTTTCATAGTGAACCTAGCTTCAATTAGGACTTTTAAATGTTATAACATGACCTGGTTCACGGTTTACGAAACAAAAGATATAAGGCTCAAATTTTAATTTTATCCCACACCTTCTCCTTGATGTTCTCCATTCCTAAATTCAATTAACTCAACAAATGCATTTAGTCTGTAAGAGAATTTTGATAGATAATGATGAAGGTGGATGTAATGATTCAAGCACATATGAGATTCTTGAGGTGGCAATCACCTACTTTCACTTACAAGCTTGTTTTCGTTGTTGCTTTTTTGCTTTTTAATCCCTATTTTTTGCATGGACCGATTCTTTTGAACTTCTGGTCCATTGGGATGCCCTAACTTTTTGCTAAGTCAACTCTTTTTTAGTTTTTGACTTAGCAGGCTCTTTTTTTTTTTAAATAATGCCCTAACTTTTGCCTTGGTCAAAAATTTTCTGGTTGTTTCCTTTTTTTTTTTTAACTTAGCGGACTTTTTTTTAAAACAACTCTTGTGATTTTGCTTTTGATTTCAAAAGTTGTGACTGCCATGTTAGTTATTGTAAGCTTTGCATTTTCTCAACTTCCTCGATGTTAGATGATATATGCGAGGAATAAGATGTGCTTGAACTTATTATCCTTGTGATTAGATGGAATAATTCTTTTGAGATCAGAATGCATCATTGACTTAATTGAAAAACTACTCCGCCCCTGGTTAAGATTAAGGTTTTTTTGTTATAAAAATAACACCGACTTCAGGCTCGAGGGGGTTGACTATGGATTATCTCCTTATTTCTCCAGTGTTTAGGGAAATAAAACAATGCCTTACATCATCAGCCTGGTCTTACTATTAAAGCATACATCATCAAATTCTGTTGTTTATTACATCATTCTCCTCATAAGTTTGTTAATAGGTGAGAAGTGAGAATAAAAGGTTTGAATGATTTTATTTTTATTTTCATGATGGCATAAGAAAGAGAGTGTAAACGAATGGATTGATTTCAAAAACATGCATGCTCATTTTATTAAAATTATTTCCCAAAGAGTACAACTTTTAATACAAAAAACACTTAGCAAAAAAGAAATTACAACTGGAACTGATAAACCCTATTGATCCCAGGGATGAGCTTTATTGTTGATCCACTATCTTTATGGGATGATTTTTGATGTTTTTCCACTTATAAAGATAAGGGGTAACTGTTCACCAATGCGACTCTTTTTTCAAGAGTCAACGACTTGTCGTTGATCCGGTCTTGGACTTTGTATTCACACCCGACATTCTCTTTATAACTGGGAGGATATGGACAAAGAGAAGGACCAAGGGATTGTATCTTAACTATGGAACTCCTGAGTAAGTCATGAGACATTGGTATAGGATCCAATTTCCTTTCAAGCTTCATTTGTTGTGATTGATGAAGCGCATGAGGTTGCTGCTGAAGTAGATATTGTTGTAGACCTTGTTATGACGGTCATCATCCAGGGTTGTATTTGAGGCTCTAGGTAGGTCATGGCTAGCATGGCAAAGGGTTACCTTCTCTCTTCAAAGGTACTTTCCCTTATCGAGTCCATATTTAATTTCTTGAGACATCCTTCGAGTTCGTTTGTGAGTACCAGGAAGTCTACTAGCTGGACAATAATTGGATAAGGGTGAAAGAGGAAAGGATATGCAAATGTATGTGTATGTATGCAAAAATATTTTTTTGAAGGTATGCTAAAAGTGTTTTTTTAGGTGCAATGCAAGTGTCACATTATGATAGTAACGGATAAAAGGAAACCCTTATGGGTTTAAGATAGTGACGTACATAGGGATAATGACAAGTAATGGAACCTATATATGGGTTTAAGGATAGGTAAGATAATATGCAAGCATGACCTAGCTAAAGTGGTCTTCTTATTGTTGATTCTAAGAGTTGGCAGTAATTTTGGTAAAACAAAGAGTGTTCACAAGATGTCATGTGTGATGTCTTAACATGAGATATCCTATGTACCTACTGGAGTTGAAGAACATATGCAAGAAGGATTGTTTCAGAATGCCACTTACAATGCTAAGGCTTCTGATATTGGATGTACCTGCTGGAGCTAAATTGGAAGACATATCCTGCAGGATTGTTTCAGTTGACATACTCATTGTCATGGTAACTGATATGGCTGTACCTGCTATAAAAGGAAACTAGATAATGCAGGATTTTTCCAGATGTCAGACCCGATGTCATGACATCTTGTACACAGAACATTCAGTATGAATGTGTGGTGTTTTGTGATTGCACAATTGGTGGCAATCATTGGTTGATTGAAGATATGGCTAGCTGGCGCATTCAATCATGGATTACAACCAGATTTAATTATTTTCCAAGGAGATCTATACAGCTGTTATAAAAAGATTTGATTGGAAAATAGATTTAGGGTTTTCAAGTTGTCCAAGCCCAGCTGTGTATAAAACTAAATTAGTTAATTCTGTTATGTGTTAACTGATTTAATATTCTGGGATTAGTTAGAATCCTATGTGGCGTTATTTGTGGAGGTCTTGAAGACTCAATCAGAATATTTGGTGAATATGCAGTTTCCAAATATGGAGATCTTTTAGGAAATAAAAGATTGAAGACCTTGATTGTAGCAGAAGATTTTTGCCAGCTCTGTAACAGCAAAGGAAAGATTTGCTGTGATTTCTGAAGGCTCAAATCCAGTTGGGTGGTTAGGTTATAAATAGTAGATTGTAACCTAGGTTTTGTAAGCCTCAAACAATGTAAAAATTAGAGGTGTGTGTGAGGTAAACCTCCCAACCTGTGGGAAGGTTACCAGGTGTTTCTCAGTGCTTGAAAGCATGAGATTAGTTATAACTCAAAGCCTGTAGGCAAGAGTGATTATGTTCTTGAACGAAGCTGTGAAGCATGTTCAAGTTGTTTAAACATTACATGGTAAGTGTAGTGATAGGAATGGAAACTGGAGGTTTCTATCTAGGAGTGCCTAGGTATAGATTGCATTGGGTAGGGATTAAGTGAGGAGTTGTAAACGGGGGAGTTTAACTCTGAATTAATACTGCTAATAGTGGATCTTCTTCCTGGCTTGGTATGCCCCCAGAGTAGGTAATGTTGTACCGAATTGGGTTAACAATTACTGGTGTTTTTACCTTCTGCACACTATATTTTGTCTGTTATAACTCAGTCTGTTTCTAGTCTGTTTATGAAGAGAATAACAGACTTGACACATAGCCTGCAGTCTGATTGCAAAACAGAATGTTATAACATTCATTATTGACTGCTGTTACTGATAGACTGGTTGGTCTGTTACAGTTCATCCTTCTGTAATGTTGGAACAGGTGATGTTCAAATCAATGTTGAGACATCATGCTGATAACTGGGCAGGATCAATAAACATAAGTGCCATGTTTAATCTCTACTGTGTCGTTGTACTAGATGGACAAAACTGGATGTTCTTCTGTCCATGGTGGTAGAGTAGCAGATGTCGTGACATCTGTGAATGTGTGCATATCAGTACTGGGTTTTAATTTGCATAACTGTCTTGCTATTTTTAGTAACATTGTTGGATCAGATGTCATGACTTCGTGTAGAACATCTGAACTCTGACTATACCAGAATTTCAATTGATATCAGAGCAGGCATCCTGTTCTATTTTTGGATGAGATCCATGGGTGATACCTTCTGGTATCTTGCAAGGAGTTATGCCAGTACTGATGTTGGAACCTGTGGAAGGTTCTGTGATTTCCCTGAATGGTCCCTTGAAGTAGGTGGATGGACTATTCATGACAGGAACTGTGTGTGCCTGTCTCTAGAGGTTGGCAATTGGCCTTTGTGTGGAACAGCTGTGCTAGTATTGAAACATACTCAAACTTGGTATGTTCTTGGAGGCTGATCTGGTGAAGTGTGTGGTCATAGATTGAGTTGTATTATGATTTCCGCTGCATAATACCTGGCTAAACTCAAACTCTGATGAAGGCTCCCCTCATATGGATGAAAGGCTGTTGTATTCAAGATTTCATCATAATCTACTGAAGATGTCAAAGATACTTAAGTCTCCTCAAGTCCACTCATCATGACATTCTCACTTCAGGATGGTAAGAATCACCTGATCACTGATTCTTTTACTCTCTTTGGTAGTATATATGAAGACCTTGAAGATCTTCAAGGAGGGTTTGTTCCAAGGAGGTGGAACTAATGTTCTATGCGATGTTAGAACATGCTGTTCAACAAGTATGCAGCTACTGGTTGAAGAGCAGGTGTGTTTAGGTGTCAAACAAAGGGATACTTTGTTTGGAACCTACTCCTGACCTGGAAGAGGAGACATTTGTGGGTGCTAAGTTGACAAGGGTAGGGTCAACTGCTTGTGTGCTCAAGAAGGTCACTTTTAGACGTCTGATCTCTAAAAGTGGAGCTGGTTGAGATGTGACACGGTGCAATTTCCTGCTGTCTGTCTTATTCCTATAGATTGATCAGGATTGGATAGTTGTTCCCTGAAACACTATGTTGTGTTGGAAGACAAGTTCCCTGGATGTTAGAAGTCAGTAATGGGGTAACCTGATTGTTATTTCATTTAAGAGGATTGGGACCATGAATCTTGTTATTCAAACACCACGCTCAGAAGTGGCAGTTCTTTCAAGGAGTGAGAATATGAAGATTCAGAGGTTGGTTGAAGTAGTATGCTCTGGAAATGCATATCTACTATTGACTGATGTTGTTTTCTTTCACTAGTACTGATGGTCAACTGGAGTCTGATTGGTGTGATTGGAGTATGTATAGGTATAACTCTTAGAGTTAATTGCCACCGATAGGGGTGATGTATGTCATGTTGAGACATTTGTGTACAATGCATGGATATTGGTGTGAAGTTTCCATGATTGTTAATTTGAGGGGGAGTTTTGGTTAACCTCCTCACGTTTGGTCAGCCTAGGGTCTGGTTGGTTGCTGACCTGTGTCACATGGGTTCTGGTTGTTGTGTGACACATCTACAAGGTAGGATTCATCCCTCTTATTCCTAAGGGTGAATCTAATCTGGGAAGATTCTCAAAACTATTGAGGTGCTTGCAAGCAGAAGATGTTGACACTAGAAGAGTATTTTCAAAGTATTCTTATGGTGGAAGTATCTGAAAGGAATATTGGGAAAGGATTTAAGATCAATGTCTACTTGTGCAAAGTACAAGTACTTAATTGATTATCCTTGGAACTCAAGACAAATGATGTTTTTAAAAGATGTTGGAACATCTCATCTTCAAGTTCCTGTGCAGAATCACAGGAAGGATAGTACATTGGTTTATGATCTATCACTTTGGTGGCAGCAAAAGCATTTGATCACTGAAAAGGTTTCCTGGCAAGAAACATGCTCAGCCCTGGTATGTACAAGAAGAAGAAAACATCATAGTCCTGATGGTGGTTACTTGGATCAGTTTACTTCTGATCTAGGTAAGGAAGTGCATTAGCTAATGCACACTATGGAGTCAAGAACAAGTGGCAGCAGTCTTGACATCATGGAAACAACTTTGCCTTAGGAAGTAGATTCCTTGGTATAGCTGAAGGGATAGTTTCTAACTAGTCCTTTTAAAGACTCATGCATCAGAGTGTCTGATGTCTTTGGAGAAGAAGCAGGGATTCATCAAGGTGTGAGCTTGGATGACTTAACTGCAGATCTGCAGGATGGAGGATGTTTACTCAAACTTGGTTCCACAATCAAGTCTATGAGAACATTGGACTCATGTTCTGTGAAGGGAGGAAGTTCTTTCAAGTGGCAGAAGAAGGAGCTGAATTCAACAGCTAGATGTCAAAACACAATGTTATGACATTTGGTTCAACATCAGAATCTTAGTTGGTGAAGTGGCACATCAACTTGAGATAGAAGGGTCTACAGGGTTGTAGATTGGATACTTCAAAAAGGTCATTCTCATTGCAGTTCTTTGGAGTTGCTGGATAGAAAGGATGTTACATGTTTTGTTCAACATGTAGCTTGAAGTTCAAGTCTCACTTGGAGGGTCAGAATATCTTTGGGAGAGGTCTGATAAACGTGGAGAGGTCAAAGTAGGGCATTTGACTTTTTCATATGAGGATTCATGAAGGAGGTAATCAACCTGTGGCATTTGATCTATCTCAGAAGTGAGTTCGAAGAATCAAGACAATCAACTTATGGCAGCTGATTATTCTTGAGAAAGGTCTGAGACAAATTCCCTTGAGCAGAAAAGGAGTAAGCTGAAGACAAAAGGAGGTGTTTTCTATTCATCTCTTGGAGCTTGTGGAAGGAGTTCTGAGCTATCTATGGAAGATTATCTCTTGTAATGGGATGAGAATGTATATGCCCAAAGTTATGTCTGGATCAAGCTTGTGATTTAGTGATATCTGAAGAATATCAGATGGTGCTATGTTGTGAAGTGGTTTTCTGTTCTGGTTAGAAGAGAGATTGTCACAGGGTGTGGATGTACTCAACCAAGAAGGTTGAACAGGGAGTGTGCTCTTGAAGACATGAAGATGCGTCTTATGTTTTCCATTCATCAAGTGGTCTTGGTTCTCTTTGAATCAGGAAGTTAGTGAAGGTCCAACCTTGGGGTGTTGGATATGTTCATGTGTGATCTCCATGTTTCAAGAGGAGAGTTGGTTGTTCATGACAGGGGGAGTTCTGTCTTTGTGCTGCAAGTAATCATCAAGCTTGTGGTCTATGTGTTCTCAGATAACAAGATATGGCACCGTGCTAGTTATTGGGATGATGTGGTGTGTGTCAAGGCTGAGTGAGCAGAAGAATGTCTGACCGGATGTCATGACATTGCCTTGGACAATATTGTTATTTCCTTCTGAAACTTACAGTCATAAGGAAATATGGATGTGGTGTGTACTTCCTGAATATTTTGTTTTAACATGCTTAATGTTATAACATCTGTTCTAACATTCTCTGCTAGGCTAATAGACATTTATTTTGTCTAAATGGTCACCTTTGGTCAATTTTGACTAAAACGGGGGAGAAGTGCTTGATATGGAAGTTGGATGTGGCTGATTAGAAGGACAACTATTATTATGGTGCACAGGTGTTGATGTTAAAGCAGATGTCAGTATGACATTCTGGCTGGTACAGGTACTGGAGATCAGTAGCTGTTATGAATGCATAGATTTAGGGGGAGAAGAAGTACCCTGGTGTATTGTGCACAGATTTAGGGGGAGAAGAAGTACCCTGGTGTATTGTGCATTTGTGTGTCTTACTAGTTGCATCCATAACTAGTAATTCTGTTGATTGTTGCACAGATTTAGGGGGAGGAGAAGTACCCTTGTGCATGTGTGTATTACTAGTAGCCATAGCTAGTAATTGTTTTGCTTCTGCTGCTGATTAAACTACTATTATGTGGTTTAACTGCTGATAGTTTACCTTGTGAACAAAAAGGACAGATATATGTTTTAGCCAAAATTTGCCAAAGGGGGAGTTTGTTGATTCTAAGAGTTGGCAGCAATTTTGGTAAAACATAGAGTGTTCACAAGATGTCATGTGTGATGTCTTAACATGAGATATCCTATGTACCTGCTGGAGTTGAAGAACATATGCAAGCAGGATTGTTTCAGAATGCCACTTACAATGCTAAGGCTTCTGATATTGGATGTACCTGCTGGAGCTAAATTGGAAGACATATGCTGCAGGATTGTTTCAGTTGACATACTCATTGTCATGGTAACTGATATGGCTGTACCTGCTATAAAAGGAAACTGGATTATGCAGGATTTTTCCAGATGTCAGACCCGATGTCATGACATCTGGTACACAGAACATTCAGTATGAATGTGTGGTGTTTTGTGATTGCACAATTGGTGGCAATCATTGGTTGATTAAAGATATGGCTAGCTGGCGCATTCAATCATGGATTACAACCAGATTTACTTATTTTCCAAGGAGATCCATACAGTTGTTATAAAAAGATTTGATTGGAAAATAGATTTAGGGTTTTCAAGTTGTCCAAGCCCAGCTGTGTATAAAACTAAATTAGTTAATTCTGTTATGTGTTAACTGATTTAATATTCTGGGATTAGTTAGAATCCTATGTGGCGTTATTTGTGGAGGTCTTGAAGACTCAATCATAATATTTGGTGAATATGCAGTTTCCAAATATGGAGATCTTTTAGGAAATAAAAGATTGAAGACCTTGATTGTAGCAGAAGATTTTTGCCAGCTCTGTAACAGCAAAGGAAAGATTTGCTGCGATTTCTAAAGGCCCAAATCTAGTTGGGTGGTTAGGTTATAAATAGTAGATTGTAACCTAGGTTTTGTAAGCCTCAAACAATGTAAAAATTAGAGGTGTGTGTGAGGTAAACCTCCCAACCTGTGGGAAGGTTACCAGGTGTTTCTCAGTGCTTGAAAGCATGAGATTAGTTGTAACTCAAAGCCTGTAGGCAAGAGTGATTATGTTCTTGAACGAAGCTATGAAGCATGTTCAAGTTGTTTAAACATTACATGGTAAGTGTAGTGATAGGAATGGAAACTGGAGGTTTCTATCTAGGAGTGCCTAGGTATAGATTGCATTGGGTAGGGATTAAGTGAGGAGTTGTAAACGGGGGAGTTTAACTCTGAATTAATACTGCTAATAGTGGATCTTCTTCCTGGCTTGGTATGCCCCCAGAGTAGGTAATGTTGTACCGAACTGGGTTAACAATTACTGGTGTTTTTACCTTCTGCACACTATATTTTGTCTGTTATAACTCAGTCTGTTTCTAGTCTGTTTATGAAGAGAATAACAGACTTGACACATAGCCTGCAGTCTGATTGCAAAACAGAATGTTATGACATTCATTATTGATTGTTGTTACTGATAGACTGGTTGGTCTGTTACAGTTCATCCTTCTGTAATGTTGGAACAGGTGATGTTCAAATCAATGTTGAGACATCATGCTGATAACTGGGCAGGATCAATAAACATAAGTGCCATGTTTAATCTCTACTGTGTCGTTGTACTAGATGGACAAAACTGGATGTTCTTCTGTCCATGGTGGTAGAGTAGCAGATGTCGTGACATCTATGAATGTGTGCATATCAGTACTGGGTTTTAATTTGCATAATTGTCTTGCTGTTTTTAGTAACATTGTTGGGTCAGATGTCATGACTTCGTGTAGAACATCTGAACTCTGACTATACCAGAATTTCACTTATGACATGTCAGTTCTAAGTTTAAACTACTCAATCCCCTCACTTGTAAGATATAAAATATTTGTAGGATGATAGCCTTAGAGTCATGGATTATACCTTTGTTTTACCATGAGAAGGAGCAAGCCTTCCTATGGTAATCCTTCGGGATAAGTCTCGTCTAGGTAGGACCTTAGTAACGACCTTGATAGGTTAATAACATACGGTTACCCCAAGTTAAGAGGGTTCTAGAAGAGGTCCCCAGAGTCATAGGCCGAACTCAAACTTCTATCATGAAGAAGTGTTGACCTTCTCATGACAAACCTTTTGAATTAATCTATTCTAGGCGGAATCTTTATCAAGACCCTACGGGATAAAAACCTCGGTGGCCGAGACAGGATCCCTTACTTAAGCTTATACTTTTTCCCGAGCTTGGGTTTTAGCTTCCCACATGTAACAATCCCATCCATATGATATATCAATAATAATATAATATTAAAATATACAATAAAATATATAAATAGAAAATAAACAAGAAAATAAATAAACGGAAAATAAACAACCAAATAAGGAACACACAACCCTAAAACCAAAGGTTAGGACAAACTCTCTTTAGGGAAATTATAAGTCTTCCCTAGTAGAGTCACCAGTTGTCGCGGTTGGAAAAATGACAGAGTCGCCACCATCCTTTATTCATTCATAAGGAATAGGGAAATAATGATAAAACCTGATGACTAAGGGTGAGAGACTAGGTTCGGGAGTCAGTTAAGTAAGGCGGAGGTGTTTGACACCCCTTACCTCTATTATACTCAATGGGATCCTCCTTTAGTTCTAGGGTTAGTGTGTTTCTAAGGAACGTTTGCTTTAATATTTATTAATTGTTTAATTATTTATTTATTTACAAAAATGTTTTATTATTTTAATAAGGGAATCCCTAATAAATGTTTTTGATTATTATACTCGCTAGAGTCTTACAACTCTATGCCTACGTACCCTTAAATTTATTGTAGGATCAGAGCCCCGTAGTTCGTCTTAAAAATGTTGGTTGGTTGGTTGTTTTTATCCCTTGGAAGTTCTCACGCATCGGGGAAGGAGAAGTAATTGATTTTGAAAAATGCCTCAATGCACTAAGGCAGAAGACTTATAGTTTGAGGTGAGTTTAGATTTATTTTATCCCAATTGACTATTTGCAAAAATATAATTATAAATTTATTTAAGAAAATAAATTAAAGATAATTATATAAACTCAAGTATTATATCCTTTATCCCTAATTATTTATCCCATAATTATTCTCATTATTGATTACTAAAAAAAACTATTTATTTATGAAAATAAATATTATATATTTATATGACATATCCTTTTGATTGATTAAAAAAATCTAACTATTCTAATTTAAGATAGTAAATCCATAATGATATTATATAGTTATTTTAACCACATACTAAAAGTTTAATTATATAATCTCAAAGATCACATTCGTTATTCTGATGTTTGTCCTTGTTTTTATCCCTTGAGATTGTTATAAAAAAATTTATCCCTAAAATCCTAAAAATATATCCCTACTTATTATCCCAAAAATTATCCTTAAGTTAACCCTAAATCATCCTGTATACAAGAGAGAGAGAGAGAGAGAGAGAGAGAGAGAGAGAGAGAGAGAGAGAGAGAGAGAGAGAGAGAGAGAGAGAGAGCATTGGCTTAGGTAGTTACACAATTGTCCTCATTATGGGTATGTCTTCCCCCAATTCCAAATGGAATTGAGATATTGAATTAACCTTTTAAAAGTTGTATACAAGAGAAAATTAGAAATCCAAACGACTAAACCCTAAGTTTGACGTTGATTATATCTTCTTCTCTTCCCTTGATTTTAAGCAAGACCAAGTGATCCAGGATTTCCAATTGATCCTCCGGTTCCGCTACTCCTTTGACAGAAACTAATATCTTTAAAGCTTTCACTCGGCTGAATCCAAATTGAAAATTTTTATCCCAAGTCTTCCAATTGATCCTCCGGTTCCGCTACTCCTTTGATAGAAACTCCTTTTTTCAAGGCTTTCATTCGGATGAATCCAAATTGCAAGGACTTGTTTAAAAAACCCAAAATTACCCTTGATCTTGGAGGAAATACCCTAACTGGTTTTATCAATAAAACCCCAAAGAATGCTCCACTCTATTTGATTACACCAATCCTAAATTGGGTATTATCAAGTCTGTATCTAGATGCTACCCAACAAGAATGATTATGTGTAATTGTTGTGTGTGTGTGCGTGCGCGCATAAAACAAGGTTGAATATGATGAAAAAAATTCTTTGTATATTCTTGGTTTCAATGCATTGAAAATGATGCAGGAATGCATACATATATATATATATATATATATATATATATATATATATTATATATATATATATTATATATATATATATATATATATATATATATATATATATATATATATATATATATATATATATATATATATAATATATATATATATATATGTGTGTGTGTGTGTGTGTGTGTGTATGTGTGTCTAAGTAAGAAATAATAGAAAAATTGATATTTTTAGAAAAGTTACAAGTTGAAAAATTAAAACAGTATGTGTCAACCTATGTGCTGAGTGTGTCGAACCATATAAGCACTTTAGCTTTTATGTGTCGACCTAAAGAATCCTAGGTGTCGACCTAACATAGGCACAAACGTTGCCTTTGCAAAAAACCCAGCTTGCGTTGACCTTAAGAGGTGTGTGTCGACCTAAGAATTGTTATGTGTCAACCCAAGAGCCTTGTGTATCGACAAATAAAAGACAACAACTTTGATTTGAAAAAGCCTTTAGTATTTGTCGACCTATAGCATGGATGTGTCGACCTATAACCTTGTTTTTCATATAAAACCATAATTTTGACTTGTATAGATGTTTTTAACTTGATTTAAGTATTATAAGATGAAAATGCATATCTAGAAATAGAGGATAAGGTCCAATGTACATCAAATTCTAAGTGTCCTAGTTTTGATATCATTAAAAATATTTCTAAAAGGACAGTGCATTCACATACTCCTCATTTTTTATGATGGAAAAACGTACAAAGTATTTGATGACTTGATCATAACTCCCTCTAAATATGTGCACCTTAGATACTTTTGTATGAACTTCTCCTCTGTTGACAACATCGAAAAGTAACATAGCCAAAAAAACATGAGAAATATCATGTAAAATGTATAACAACATATATAACACTCAGAAGCGTTGCAAAGATAAATTGTTCAATGATAACATGCACTCACATATCATTAGATTGACGTTAAAGTGAATATTGTATAAACATAAATAAACATATTCACACAAGAGTTGATAAATAAATACTCAAACACCAATAGCTTTAAAAATACTTCTAGTGTGAAGATGTAATAGCATGAAACACTTATGACAATGACATAATAACATGGAAGTCACTATGGTTTAACAATGAAATTTTTGGAAGTGAGCATGCATGAAATGTATCATTTATCAAATGTATCAAATATTTTTGGAACATAAACATGCAATCACATATAAGAGACATATAAGCAACACATGAAATAGAAACTTACAAACAAAGAGATAAGTGAAATGATACTACCTCATAGGATGAGAGACGGAGGATGCACTCACATGAAAAGGAGCTTTCTAATGAAAGTAGAAGCAAATGTAAAGAGTGCATGCAAAAAAGTAGTTTAGGCCAGATTTGAGATGTCGAGAATGCCTAATTCCCGTTGAATATTGAAAAATGGCTCAGCCATAAGCGGTTTTGTGAAAATGTCAGCAAGTTGATTTTTCCTATCAACATGTTCAAAAACGACATCGCCTTTTTCAACATGATCGCGTAGGAAATGGTGATGTATCTCAATATGCTTAGTATGAGAGTGTAGCATCGGGCTTTTGGTTAGGTTGATCGCACTAGTACTATTGCACATTATCGAAATACGTTGAAGTTTGTATCAAAGTCAAGTAGTTGTTGTTTGAGCCATAGAATTTGAGCAAAATAACTATTGGTTGCAATGTATTCCGCCTTGGCAATTGAAAAATCAACATAGACTTGCTTCTTGCTCTGCCAACTAACTAAGGAGTTTGAAAATAGGTGACAAGTTTCACTAGTAATATTCCTATCTGATTTGTAACCGGCAAAGTAGGAATCGGAATAAACAACCAAACTACAATCGCTACCTTTGGAAAACCAAAACTCATACTTAGATGTACCATGAATATATCTAAGGATGTACTTTACATCTTTTAAATGTGATTTCTTAGGAGAAGATTGATATCGAGCGCACATGCACACGCTAACATAATGTTTGGCCTAGATGCAGTAAGATATAAAAGAGCTATATACCTTTTGACGTCAACATCCTTACCATTTTCATCTCTTTCCAAGTTCTCGTTAGTGGGCATTGAAGTGTCTATTAACTTGGCATCTACCACTCCAAAGCGTTTAAGCAAGTCCTGGAAGTATTTTGTTTGACACCCAAATGTCCCTTCTTTGAGCTAGTTGATCTTAGAGCGTGTAGTTATTGTTAGACGATGGAACGATCTAGAAATGGGGGTTGAATATATCGCCAAATAAAAAATTTATTATTAAAAATTATGTTTTGAAAAATATTTTTCTATGGCAAGCGGAAGCAAATCTGGATCGACTCTCGTCTATCTTAACCGTTATTGGTAGAATTAGATGTGCATACAAACCGTAGTATAAAGTATCCTAAATATGAGAAAATCAAACCAACAAGTTCAATATAATTTGTTTGAACATAAACCACACTAAGATAAACTATTTCCAATGAAATGTAAAAATAAACTTGACTAAGGAATTTTATCGAACACTTAGTATGTAGTCAAATTATAGAACACTTGGTGTGCAATACACCAAGCTTAATTCTCTTTGTGTTGAAGGTGTGACAAATCAATTGCAATTTTTTTAGATTTTAATGGTTTCAAAAATACAGTTTAGGACACCTCAACACAACCATAATTTTTAGCAAATCAAACTACACACCAAGGGTTATCAAAATGTAAAAAGACATTGAGAGAGAGAGAGAAAGAACACCAATATTTGTTTAGGAAGTTCCCCATGTTTGATGTTGATCCTAGATCCTTCTCTTCCCTTGATCTTAGCAAGATTAAGTCATACAAGATCTCCAATTTGATCCTCCTATTACCGCTACTCCTTTAACCAAACATCTGTTCTTCAAATCTTTTACTCGGCTGAATCTGAATTGCGATATCTTTCCCCAACCCTTTAAATTGATCCTCCGGTTACTGATACTCCTTTGCAAGAACACCAATCCTCAAATATTTCACTTAGATAAATCCAAATCAACCCTTGATCTTGGAGTAAAAACTCTAATAGTTTTATCAATGAATCCCCCAAAGAAAAACTCAACCCAATTTGATTTAAACCAACCTAAATTGGACCTTATAAATCTTATCTTAATGACAAACAAAAAATGATTATGTGTAGTTGTTGAATGCATGCAAAGAAAAGTTAAAGATGATGAGAGTTCTTTGTATCTTTTAGGTTTCAATATAGAGAGAAATGATGCATGAATGCATATTTATATCTG
The DNA here is from genome assembly GCF_024323335.1 of Lathyrus oleraceus. Taxonomy (NCBI): domain Eukaryota; kingdom Viridiplantae; phylum Streptophyta; class Magnoliopsida; order Fabales; family Fabaceae; genus Lathyrus; species Lathyrus oleraceus. The sequence continues at coordinate 32,892,774 of NC_066579.1, read as the reverse complement.
ATTGTGTGTCAATACAAAGCCCCAATGAGTCAATACATCAAAGGCAAGAAAATATGAAAAAAATATTTCTTAAGTATGAGTCGACTCTAAGACAGGATGAGTTGACTCATTCATGCTATGTATCGGCTCAATCACACTATATATCGACTCATAGATGGCAGAGCTGCTTAGTTAAAAAAATTCTTTTAGATTGAGTTGACTCCAATCATGGATGAGTCGACTGAATCGTATTTTATATCAACCCATTCGTGCTTTGTATCGATACATAAAAAGCAAAACCATTTCCTTTGAAAATCCACTTAGTATGTATCGACTCATCTTGGTATGTATCGACCCATTGACTACTTTTTCATGAAAAAATCATATTTTTAGCATTATATGCCCTATTGAATATAATTATACATGTCATATAATGATGATTCACATATAGACAAAGATGGTAAGGTCCAATATACACAAAGTACAAAGCTACCTAGTTTTAACATCATTTAAAACACATCTAAGAGTATAATGCACTCATAGTTACACCTTTGGTGATGTCTCCAAGAATGCTTTCGAATGGATAGTCTTTAATAGTCTTCCAAGAAAAAGAAGGTTATCCATTTCATTTGGACTCTCTTCCTTCTCTTTTACAAGTTTGTCATCTTCCTCCTCCCTAGGTTTCATCGCCTCAATATGATCGATTCCTTCTTCGGTGCCTTTATGTATGTCTTCTGAAGATACACCTGCATCACGGAAAGAAATATGTTTCCCGACATTTCTCGGATGAGATTCATCAAAAATGACATGCATGGGTTATTCAATAGTAAGTAACTTTTACACTACACTTACCAAATATAGCACCCTAATTATTGTGTCTGTAGGTCACATAACCCTTTCTTCTTTGGCGTGAAGTCAATGAATAGGAAAATGAAACTCATCATATGCCTTCTGCATCCACTATCAGGAAAACACATTCTCTCCATAGAGCCAATACATTCAACCTATAAGATCAAACAAGAGTGTTAGGTACCAATTTTCAGTGGGTCCTTGAGTGTGAGTGAAAACATTGTTGTAATTAGGAAATCATTAAAATACACCTTTATGAACCAAATATCTCATAAATATGCATTTGGAAATAGTATGACATTTCTTGCAACAATATTCACAAGTCAAGTGATGATGAGAGTGACTTTCGCTATTTGATTCTCTTACAACAAATTTGTACTTTTTGTACGGTACGTTCAAATATCTTTTATATTTTGTTGGATCAATAGTGAAGGTAACTTTTGGTTCTAAAGTCTTGGTCAATCTGGCTTTCAGAGTAATAGCCTATTTTTTCCAAATGTGACAAGTTTCACAAACAAACCAAGAAGACTTTTCATCCTAAATTTTAAATTTTGTAGCATCTAACATGATCTTCTGAAAAGCTTCCATTTGTTTTTCTGTTTCTAAAACTTTGGCTTCTAAGTATGAAAATATTCTTTTATTTGAAGCCAACCTTTTAAAAGCTTCTATTGTTTCAACATGTAGATTTTCAAAAGCAATTTGTAAATAAGAATAAGACATTTTAGGTTCATATTTGGAATAACTTACATTCTTTATCTTATGATTGGCTATGAGGAAAAGATTTTCCATTTCATCACTTTAGCTTGAGCTTCCCTCATTTAAGGATTCACTATCACTTTCCCAAGCGACATATGCTCTTCTAGGCTTGATATACTTCTTTTGTTGGCCTTTTCCTTTGTCCTTCTTAAGAAATGGACAATTAGTCTTATAATGATTGGCTTTTAAATAATTAAAGCATCCAACTTTATATTTTTCTTTCTTATTCTCATATTTCTATGAGGTATTTGATTGCCTTCTATAGTTGTTGAGATTCTTGCCGGAGTGCTTAACTTTATTTTTCTTAATGTACTGATGGCGCATTTAAACAAATAGCCATATTTCTTCATCATCCGAACACTTACCATCACTAGTTTCACTATCATCTTGCTTTATAGAAGAGGACTTAGACCTATAAGCCACTTGAGCAATTGACTTCTTTTCTACCTCATTTTCTTTGTTCTTTTCTTTCTTAATCTTCTTCTCATACTTCACCAAGCAAATGATCTCTTAATCATTGTCATACCCCAAAATTTACCCTCCATTTTTCCTTTGCATACCTCATTTGCAAAAATTCAAATCATATCATGCATAACCATTGCATTTGGTCATAGAATCACAAGCATGACCACATTGTGGTTAGTATCTTAACACTAGGGTTTCATTTTGTTTTATTTGTCAACTAACCCTAATTCCAATGAGATATGGTTCTTGGGTTGCTCTTGTTACTCATGTAGGGAATCATGTTTCAAATAATGGCAAGACAAAGGTCTTTTGAGCCATAGAAAAGGCAAGTATGTGGTGATTCAAAGGTGGTTCATGTGTTTATTTCCATGCCACATCACTCAATTTTCAAGATATCTTCAAGTTCACTCAATCCCTAATCAATATTTCATTAAGGGTTGATCATTACATCATCATCATCGCTTGGAATGCAAAGAAACATCAAGTTTGCAAGAAGTGTACAATTTTGGTTGGCCTAATTTGCAATTATGCCCTACTTTTGGTCCAAGCCCCATAACTTCTTGAATTTTTATCCAAATGACAAGCTTATTTGATACAAATGTGTATTTTTGGATCCTCTAAAACTTTTATTCAAGGTCCAAACATCAATTTATCCATTTAATACCTCATTTGTGTCATTGACCAACTTGCCAATTTGGGTTAAAACCATGCCATGACCCCTACTTTCCACCCTTGCCATTTTTATCTTAATTATCCTTTTGACCCCATTACTTTTTCATTGTGTTAAGCTTATGGAAAAGATCATTTGGCCTTAGCTTGACTCAAAATTCACGAGGTAGTAAAAAATTATGGCATCATGAACATTGGACCTTAATAGCATGCTGCAAGGTGCTTGACCATTTGCCTAGCCCATTTTTCAGGTCACGAACTTAACTTCACAAGCCCACAAATTTCATATCAAAGATCCTCTTGGAGTGATTCTTTTTTCATCTTATTCTACTTCATGTAGTGAACATTTGGCTCAAAGAAAATCACAAAATGCATGAGTGGATTGAATTTGGCCTAAGCTTGAACTTGGTGATCCAACTCTGTTTTGGTCTGTGACCTATAATGTTGAAACTTGCACAAAACACTTTGGTACCACTTCTCACACGTGCAAACTGTAACACCCCGATAAAAATAAGATAATTATTTAGTTTAAGTTAATAATATATTTATTAATTTAATTAAATAATTGGAATTATTATTATTGGATTATTTTATTATTATTATTATTGGAATAATAATTATTGGAATAAAAGTTGGAATTAGAAAAGGTCCCATTTGGTAAAAGGGTTATTTTCACGTGAAAAGGAAAAAGGGGCAGAAAAGTGGAAAAAGGGCAAAGAGAACCAGAGAACAAGGGTTGGAGAGAGGAAGAGCTTGAAGCTTAAAGATTCGCCGGATTAACTCAGGTAAGGGGGGTTTATCGTCGATTAATGGGTATTATGGGATAACATGTAGTGGATAGTGATAGACCATTGATTTGACTCTATTCGGAATGATGCATGCTGAAATTTGTGAAAATATTGGATGAACGAAATATGGGTTTAATTGGAGAAATTCGTAGGAATTAGATGTAATAATGTTAGCAATTGTGAAATCGAATAAGGTATGATTCGTGTTAGATGATATGAACGATTACTGTGAAAAATTGGATTGTAGGAGGTTGGAATTGGTAGATCTCGTAGCAGAGAAGACCATAGCAGATCTGGAAATCTGGTTTCTGGTCATACGCGTATGGCACTAGGCAATACGTGTATGAGATGGTCTGGTACGCGTATGGCACTAGGCAATACGCGTATGGATGAGGAAGATGATGTTTTGAACGTGGTTTGGTCTCTGTTGGTACGCGTATGGGGAAGTGGTACGCGTAGCATACGCGTATGAGATAGGTGGTACGCGTATGGAATTGGCTGAGAATTGGGCCATACGCGTATGGGACTAGGCAATACGCGTATGGGCAGGATTGTGATTTTTCTGTGCTGTTGTTGTGCAGTTTTTGGTTGTTCAGCTGAGTAATGTAAATTAGCTGATGTATGATAGAGTAGGGATCATTTCCCGTTGTTTTGAGTAGTATAGGTATTAGTAGAGTGTGTTAATGCTGTGATTGATTATGTGGTGAATATGTTGATGATGTATGATGATATGCATAATGTTGTGAATGTATCTATCATGTCTGAATTTATGAATGGACTGTTTATGGCTTAGAGTGTGAGCATATGTCCATTGTGGATGATTGTTGATGTTTGCATGACTAAGTGATTTAGCTTGCATATTATGGCCTTTATGGTGGTAGCTAATTCCCATGGTGAGGAATTAGTGAGTTAGTATTGTGGATCGTTGTTGATGTTTGCATGCTAGGTGATTAGCGTGCATATCATAGCCCTTGGGGTGGTAGCTAATTCCCATGGTGAGGAATTAGTGAGTGAGTCACTAGGTCTCAAATGAGTGGGACTAGTGAGCTTGGTAGCCGTACCTGGATTTGGTCGGTGAGGTTGAACTATATGTTCACGAATAGTCGGTACCGCATGCATGGAGTCTCATTGCATAATGTATGTATGTATGGCGTATAATATGAATGGATGTATTCCAATATTATACGTGTGTTTTATGGTTGTGTTGAGTTTGAGTATGATGATGATGATGATTATGAGTTGATATTGCCGTTGCTGAATATGTGTGATCTGATTAGGGTGATGATATGTGTTAAATTACTTAGCATTACATGATATTTTATAATGCTTATTATATAGATTGAGGAACTCACCCTTACAACTATGTTTCAGGTAACGAGCAATGATTGAGTAGAAGCTAGTGCTTGGAGTCTAGTGTAGTCTCCTTAGTGAGTCATGCTCTGATAGATGTAACATCGGGACGGGATGTTTTACCTTGTTGAATAATTTTACATGTAATGTGTTACATGTTTTGAAATGATTGATTTGATTTCTATCCGCTGCGTATTGTGCAAAATGCTTTATGTTTTGAATTAATAAAATAGCATGACAGTTAATTGGTGAATGGTGTGAAATGATTGTGTGACACCCTTAATTGCATAATTACTCTGATTGATATATTACTATTTTAATTAAATATTTGGGGTATTTTAGAAGGGTGTTACATTAGTGGTATCAGAGCATAGTCGGTCGAGTCGAGTCGTAATTATTCTGTTTCCCTGTACGGGATAGGTGTTGTGTAACCCTATCAGTACTTATTGTTTTAGCTTGTTGGGTTTTCAGAATAGAGATGGCTGGAAGAGGTAGAGACGATGCTGCGATTGCTGAGGCTCTGGGTATGCTAGCTGGAGTACTTGGAGGAAATCCGAATGTTGTGGGATTGGGAGCTGCTCGTCAACTGAGTGAGTTCTAGAAGAACAATCCTCCAATGTTCAAGGGAGCATACGATCCAGATGGTGCTCAGAAGTGGTTGAAGGAGATCGAGAGGATCTTCCGAGTGACTGAGTGTGCCGATAACCAGAAGGTCAGGTTCGGTACGCATATGCTGTCAGAGGAAGCAGATGATTGGTGGGTTGCTACCCGCACTGAGTTGGAATCTGCTGGGAATGCTGAGATCACTTGGGCTGTGTTCAGAGAGAGATTCCTGAGGAAGTACTTTCCAGAGGATGTCAGAGGAAAGAAAGAGATAGAGTTCTTAGAATTGAAGCAGGGCAATCGGTCTGTTACTGAGTATGCTGCTAAGTTCACAGAGCTGTCGAAGTATTACACTCCCTATAACGAGGCTACTGGGGAATTTTCAAAGTGTGTGAAGTTTGAGAACGGGTTACGTCCCGAGATCAAGCAGGCTATTGGGTATCAGCGGATTAGAGTGTTTTCTGATTTGGTTGACTGTTGCAGGATTTTTGAACAGGATACCAAGGCTAGAGCAGAGAGCTATCAGCAAAGGGTTGATAGGAAAGGCAAGAATCAGAATGATCGTGGGAAACCGTATGCAGCTGGCAAAGGTTTCCAGAGACAGAGTGGGATGAAGAGGCCTAGTGGGGGAGACTCCAGTGCCCCTGCTAAGTGCTTCAGATGTGGTCAGGCTGGACATCGTATCCATGAGTGTACCAGTAATGAGAAGAAGTGTTTTAAGTGTGGCAAAGGTGGTCACTTGGCTGCAGAGTGCCGGTTGAAGACTGTGACTTGTTTCAACTGTGGAGAGGTGGGTCATATCAGTCCACAGTGTCCTAAGCCGAAGAGAGAGAACCAGTCGGGAGGCAAGGTCTTCGCTTTATCGGGTTCTGAGACTTTTGCAGATGATCGTTTGATCCGAGGTACATGTTATATTAATGGTTTTCCTCTTGTAGCTATTATTGACACCGGTGCTACTCATTCCTTTATATCTTTGGATTGTGCTGTGAAACTTAATTTAGAGATATCGGAGATGCATGGAAATATGGTGATTGATACTCCTGCGAAGGGTTCAGTGACTACTACTTCAGTTTGTTTAAATTGCCCTTTGAGTATTTTTGGTAGGGACTTTGGGATGGACCTAGTGTGTCTTCCACTAGTGCAGGTTGATGTTATCCTGGGTATGAACTGGTTGGTGTTTAACCGAGTCTATATCAATTGTTTTGATAAGACTGTGATTTTTCCTGAGATTGAGGAAGGAAAGAGTTTGTTTCTATCAGCGAGGCAGGTGAATGAGGCGGTAGCAGATGGGGCAGAGTTGTTTATGCTGTTAGCGACTTTGGAGGCTAAAGATAAACTGGTGATTTGCGATCTAGCCGTGGTGTGTGATTTTCCTGATGTGTTTCCTGAAGAAGTGAATGAATTACCGCCAGAACGTGAAGTTGAGTTCTCGATTGATTTGGTACCTGGTACTAGCCCGATATCGATGGCTCCGTACCGTATGTCTGCTGTTGAGTTAACTGAATTGAAGAATCAGTTGGAAGATCTGTTGGATAAGAAATTTATTCGTCCGAGTGTGTCACCGTGGGGTGCACCAGTGTTATTGGTTAAGAAGAAAGAAGGTACTATGAGGTTGTGTGTGGACTATAGGCAACTGAATAAAGTGACGATCAAGAATCGGTATCCTTTGCCGAGGATTGATGATTTGATGGATCAGTTGGTTGGTGCGAGTGTGTTCAGCAAAATAGATTTGAGGTCGGGATATCATCAGATACGTGTGAAAACTGAGGATATTCAGAAGACTGCTTTCAGAATAAGGTATGGACATTATGAGTATTCTGTAATGCCTTTTGGTGTGACTAATGCGCCTGGAGTATTTATGGAGTATATGAATAGGATTTTCCATCCGTACCTAGACAAGTTTGTTGTGGTGTTTATTGATGATATTTTGGTGTATTCGAAATCTGAAGAAGAGCATGCTGAGCATTTGAGGGTGGTTTTAGAAGTTCTACGAGAAAAGAAGTTATTTGCTAAACTGTCCAAGTGTGAATTTTGGTTAGAAGAGGTTAGTTTTCTTGGTCATGTGATTTCAAGAGGTGGTGTTGCTGTTGATCCTTCTAAGATAGAAGCGGTATCTAAGTGGGAAGCTCCGAAGTCAGTTTCTGAGATAAGGAGTTTTCTTGGACTTGCAGGATATTATAGGAAGTTCATTGAGGGATTTTCTAAGTTGGCGTTACCATTGACGATGTTGACTAGAAAGGGGCAAGCGTTTGTTTGGGACTCAAAATGTGAAGAAGGTTTCCAAGAGTTAAAGAGAAGGTTGACTACTGCTCATATTCTGATATTACCGAGTTCGTCGGAACCATTTGAGGTTTACTGTGATGCTTCATTGTTGGGTTTGGGTGGTGTTTTGATGCAGAATAAGCAGGTTGTAGCTTATGCTTCGAGACAACTGAAGGTTCATGAGAGGAACTATCCGACACACGATTTAGAGTTGGCAGCTGTGGTATTTGTTCTGAAGTTATGGAGGCATTACTTGTACGGGTCAAGATTTGAGGTTTTCAGTGACCACAAAAGTTTAAAGTATTTGTTTGATCAGAAAGAGCTGAATATGAGACAGAGGAGATGGTTAGAGTTTCTGAAGGATTATGACTTTGGTTTGAATTACTATCCGGGTAAAGCAAACGTAGTGGCTGATGCATTGAGTCGGAAATCATTGCATATGTCTATGTTAATGGTTAAAGAATTGGATTTAATTGAGCAGTTTAGAGACTTGAGTTTGGTGTGTGAGAATACTCACAATAGTGTTAAATTGGGAATGTTAAAGTTAACGAGTGGTATTCTGGATGAGATTAGAGAGGGTCAGAAATCCGATGTGCTTTTAGTTGATAAGTTGACTCTAGTGAACCAAGGTCAAGGTGGTGAATTCAGAGTTAATGAGAATGGTGTTTTGAAATTTGGTAATCGGGTGTGTATTCCGGATGTTACCGAGCTTAAGAAGAGTATTCTTGAGGAAGGACATCGTAGTGGCCTGAGTATTCATCCTGGGGCTACGAAGATGTATCATGATTTGAAAAAGCTATTTTGGTGGCCGGGAATGAAAAGAGAAATTGAGAGTTTTGTTTATTCTTGTTTGACTTGTCAGAAGTCAAAGATTGAGCATCAGAAGCCGTCTGGGCTAATGCAACCGTTGGCTATTCCAGAGTGGAAGTGGGATAGTATCAGTATGGATTTTGTTTCTGGTTTACCGAGGACAATTAAGAATTTTGAAGCTATTTGGGTGATTGTTGACAGATTGACAAAATCGGCTCATTTCATTCCGATCAGAATGGATTATCCGTTAGAGAGATTAGCTGAGTTGTATATTGAGAAAATTGTAAGTTTGCATGGTATTCCGTCGAGTATTGTTTCGGACAGAGATCCTAGATTTACATCGAAGTTCTGGGAAGGTTTGCAGAGGGCTTTGGGAACTAAGTTGAGATTGAGTTCTGCATATCATCCGCAGACTGATGGTCAGACTGAGAGGACGATTCAGTCACTGGAGGATCTTTTGAGGGCTTGTGTTTTGGAAAAGGGAGGTGCTTGGGATTGTTATTTACCTTTGATTGAGTTTACATACAACAATAGTTTTCATTCGAGCATTGGTATGGCACCGTTTGAAGCTTTGTATGGTAGGAGATGTCGGACACCTTTATGTTGGTATGAGTCCGGTGAGAGTGCTGTGATTGGACCAGAGATTGTTCAACAAACTACGGAAAGGATTAAGATGATTCAGGAGAAGATGAGAATTGCTCAGAGTCGTCAGAAGAGTTATCACGACAAGAGGAGGAAGTCACTTGAGTTTCAAGAGGGAGATCATGTGTTTCTTCGTGCTACTCCGATAACTGGGGTTGGTCGAGCTTTGAAGTCGAAGAAGTTGACACCTCGATTTATTGGTCCTTATCAGATTTTGGAGAGGATAGGAGAGGTAGCCTATCGTATCGCTTTACCGCCGTCACTTGCGAATTTGCATGAAGTTTTTCATGTGTCTCAGTTGAGGAGATACATTCATGATCCGTCGCATGTGGTCCAAGTAGATGATGTCCAGGTGAGAGATAACCCGACTGTTGAAACATCACCTATGAGGATTGAGGATCGAGAGTTGAAGCAGTTGCGGGGTAAAGAGATTGCTTTGGTAAAGGTAGCTTGGGGAGGACCAGCAGGTGGCAATGTAACTTGGGAACTTGAGAGTCAGATGAAGGAGTCTTATCCTGAGTTATTCGCTTGAGGTATGTTTTCGAGGACGAAAACTCTTTTAGTGGGGGAGAGTTGTAACACCCCGATAAAAATAAGATAATTATTTAATTTAAGTTAATAATATATTTATTAATTTAATTAAATAATTGGAATTATTATTATTGGATTATTTTATTATTATTATTATTGGAATAATAATTATTGGAATAAAAGTTGGAATTAGAAAAGGTCCCATTTGGTAAAAGGGTTATTTTCACGTGAAAAGGAAAAAGGGGCAGAAAAGTGGAAAAAGGGCAAAGAGAACCAGAGAACAAGGGTTGGAGAGAGGAAGAGCTTGAAGTTTAAAGATTCGCCGGATTAACTCAGGTAAGGGGGGTTTATCGTCGATTAATGGGTATTATGGGATAACATGTAGTGGGTAGTGATAGACCATTGATTTGACTCTATTCGGAATGATGCATGCTGAAATTTGTGAAAATATTGGATGAACGAAATATGGGTTTAATTGGAGAAATTCGTAGGAATTAGATGTAATAATGTTAGCAATTGTGAAATCGAATAAGGTATGATTCGTGTTAGATGATATGAACGATTACTGTGAAAAATTGGATTGTAGGAGGTTGGAATTGGTAGATCTCGTAGCAGAGAAGACCATAGCAGATCTGGAAATCTGGTTTCTGGTCATACGCGTATGGCACTAGGCAATACGCGTATGAGATGGTCTGGTACGCGTATGGCACTAGGCAATACGCGTATGGATGAGAAGATGATGTTTTGAACGTGGTTTGGTCTCTGTTGGTACGCGTATGGGGAAGTGGTACGCGTAGCATACGCGTATGAGATAGGTGGTACGCGTATGGAATTGGCTGAGAATTGGGCCATACGCGTATGGGACTAGGCAATACGCGTATGGGCAGGATTGTGATTTTTTTGTGCTGTTGTTGTGCAGTTTTTGGTTGTTCAGCTGAGTAATGTAAATTAGCTGATGTATGATAGAGTAGGGATCATTTCCCGTTGTTTTGAGTAGTATAGGTATTAGTAGAGTGTGCTAATGCTGTGATTGATTATGTGGTGAATATGTTGATGATGTATGATGATATGCATAATGTTGTGAATGTATCTATCATGTCTGAATTTATGAATGGACTGTTTATGGCTTAGAGTGTGAGCATATGTCCATTGTGGATGATTGTTGATGTTTGCATGACTAAGTGATTTAGCTTGCATATTGTGACCTTTATGGTGGTAGCTAATTCCCATGGTGAGGAATTAGTGAGTTAGTATTGTGGATCGTTGTTGATGTTTGCATGCTAGGTGATTAGCGTGCATATCATAGCCCTTGGGGTGGTAGCTAATTCCCATGGTGAGGAATTAGTGAGTGAGTCACTAGGTCTCAAATGAGTGGGACTAGTGAGCTTGGTAGCCGTACCTGGATTTGGTCGGTGAGGTTGAACTATATGTTCACGAATAGTCGGTACCGCATGCATGGAGTCTCATTGCATAATGTATGTATGTATGGCGTATAATATGAATGGATGTATTCCAATATTATACGTGTGTTTTATGGTTGTGTTGAGTTTGAGTATGATGATGATGATGATTATGAGTTGATATTGCCGTTGCTGAATATGTGTGATCTGATTAGGGTGATGATATGTGTTAAATTACTTAGCATTACATGATATTTTATAATGCTTATTATATAGATTGAGGAACTCACCCTTACAACTATGTTTCAGGTAACGAGCAATGATTGAGTAGAAGCTAGTGCTTGGAGTCTAGTGTAGTCTCCTTAGTGAGTCATGCTCTGATAGATGTAACATCGGGACGAGATGTTTTACCTTGTTGAATAATTTTACATGTAATGTGTTACATGTTTTGAAATGATTGATTTGATTTCTATCCGCTGCGTATTGTGCAAAATGCTTTATGTTTTGAATTAATAAAAGAGCATGACAGTTAATTGGTGAATGGTGTGAAATGATTGTGTGACACCCTTAATTGCATAATTACTCTGATTGATATATTACTATTTTAATTAAATATTTGGGGTATTTTAGAAGGGTGTTACACAAACTAATTACCCATGACCAAACGCATCTGAAGACAACTTGAAACGACCTGAAAAACTCCAAATGCATGAGTTTGACACCAAATTTTCACACGCTCGAGATCTGAAAATTTCCCACTTAATTCAAACAAACTCGAACCAATTCCACACGTATTTTAATCCCATTTCATTACCTATAAATAATGGAAGCTATTTCATTCATTTCCAAGCTTTGAAATCCAAATAAACCCTGCCACCATTGAAGCTCGATACCTCTAAAAACTAGTTACTCTCTTTTTCTATTCGATCTCTTTTCCTTCCAATTCTTTGCCCATAATCCTTCATTAGCATCCTCTGAAGGTGTTTGAAGATTTTCTTGGGTCTGAATCCTTCTACAACCTTTCTTCCAGATCCACCATTGTTGACTTCTGAAGCTTCAATCGAGAAGGTAGATATGAGTTACCATTTCAAGCAAACAAGTTACCATTCTCTTCGTGAGGTTCCACTGATCAAAAGCCCTAATCTCTTTGCAATTTCTTTTTGATGTTAACTGTCACACCCCAAATTTAACCCCTATATTTCATAATAATTTACATCCTAGACATCAGTCATGTATAGCTAACCTCAAGATTAAGATATGCCTGGTTTTGTTTCATCTGTGAATTAGGGTTTCCCTCAAAGAGCTCAAAGGATTGATCAGTAAAAGTTTTGGGCTGATAATAAATAAATCAAGTTATCATACACTCAAGAGATCTATATCTATCAACATATAAGTTTGTTATAGCCTAATCAAAAGTGCATCAAGCTTCACTTTCATCTGGCTCACCAATTAAGGTTTTTCAACAACATTCAATTCCATCTGAGAATTTTGATCAAGACATGATATCAAGCCTTGAGACATGAATCAAAACACTAAATTAAATCCTTATATCCCATACATGATGTTCAATTATCTCAAAAGTTTGAATTCATTGAAGATCAAGAAATTCAAATTTAATTGAGACACAACCGATGCATTGCAAAGTCAAACCTTTGACTTTTGAGATTTATGATCAAATATGAACTTCTCAAGTTAAATTTCATTAAGATATGTTTAATTTATGAATTTGATCAAGAAAAATCAAGAGACTTTAGGTTACTTGCAAAAAGGGCAATCTTGAAGACATTGAAAATTTCAAAGTGTCCAAATTTCATGTCAAAAGTGGCAAACTTCCCAAAGCCATAACTTCCAATCCAAGAAGCCACTTTCTTTGATCCAAAGCACAAATGAAATCTATTGTTCCATAATTCAAATTTGTATTAGAGGGTTTATTCCCTAAAAGTGCAAGTATTTTGAGTTATGAGGCCATGAAGTTGGTGTCTCAAGTTGAAACACTTAGAAAATTTTCAAGTCAACTTTGATCCCTAAAAAGTAATAAACTTTGGAGTTAGTTTTCATTATGATCCACTTTGATTCGGAAAACACTCAAAACATGAAAGTTATAGAGAATGTCTTGGGCTTTCCAAAAAGTACAAGTACATTTTTCCCCATGCATGAGCTATGAGTTTCGAAAACATGAAGTTAGGGTTCCAAACTTGAATTTCAAGTCATGTTCATGATGAATTCTTGGAGGAAAACCATTTCAAATGTGCAAATACCTTGATTGTAGGTCCTTTTATGTACAAATCTCTCCATAATCATATGTTTACATGAATCCTAAGTGCATTACACAAGGAATTGAGGTTTTGTCCATTGCATTATACCATTTATTGTTGAATTTGCAAAAGGTCACATTACTATTTTGATAAAGCAAGCTTTATACCAACTAATCTCCCTTTCACCCTTGAAACTTGTCCCTAAAGATCACAAATGATCTTAAGTGATCAAAAGCAACCTTGTAGAGGCTAGAAAAGCATGACAAACTCCTTAAAACTCCACAATTCATGCAAACTTCTCATTCATTCTCAACCAAAACCATAACTTCACAACTTTTGTTTCTAAGTAGTTTCAATCCCCACTTTTCCCCTATAAATAGAGGGATCCCTTAAGCCTAAAAACACACAACAATTACCCCTCAACACTTCAACAAACTCCCATTCCATTAGAATTTGCAAAAGTACACTATTTTTGAAAGTTCTCTAACCAAACTTATTTCCCACGTGTATCTTCCAAACAAACACCACAAATCATCTCTAGACACTATTTAGAGCTTGTATAATCACTTGAACAAGTTTTGTATCCTCTATTTTATCATTCACCATTTCACTTCTTTATTTTGCAAAAACATTCGTGTGAGGTAATACAAGTTGTTTTTGGCCATTCTCATTATTCAAACATTATCCTCAAGGATCAACAAGGTTGGTAGAATCTATCTCTTATCTCTGTAGTTGCTAAGAAGAAGAATTGGAATTTCTCTAATAGGTAAGTGCACTTACACTTGAAAACTCTTGTGCACGCATCACTCTTGAATATTTGTTGAAGTAAAAATGTAGTACACTGTGTCTTTGTTGTATGTTTGCTACTGTATGCATTATACCATGCTTATACATTGAGATTTTATTGTTAGAAAGTTAAAAGTGCAATTATGGTTTTTCCCTTGGCACGCTTTGTACATTGGGTTTTAGGATGAGATAATGATACCATTAGAATCCTTGCAAAAAATAGAGCAATTTAGGTTCTTACGATTTTTAATTTCATGAAAAATTGAGAGAGTTATGGTTGTTGTTGTTGTTGTTGAGAAACGTGAAGAGAGAGAAACAAATGCAAGAGTGTGAGATTAGTGATGATGACGTGGCACTGACCTTGTCATCTTAGGTCTTATTTAAAAATATATATTAATAAATGTGATTAAATAACCTGATGTAACAGCCACCATAGTGGGAAGGAGCATGCATTTTAAAAGTGTTTATGCCTTGAGTGTAGGGTTCGAATCCCCCTCGCCCTATACCCATTTTATTCATTGTATTTTTTGCCTATTTATTTTTGTTGTTTTTCATAACTTCAAAATCTCATAACTTGATGATCTATAAGCCTCTTTTAGCCACTCTTTTTGCTATGAGTTCATAATTTTGTCTATTTTATGATGGTGAAAAGAAATTCCATAATTGATTTATTTTTCACATACTTATGCTTGTCCAAAGTAGGTATCTTCTTAGGCTTGTTTTAGGGTTTCAAATGACTTTCTTTGGTTGATACTTTAATTTTTCTTGATCACCATGACTTGTATGAATGTTGTGTATCATATATGAACTTTTTTTGATGTTGTTAATATGTGCATCTTGGTTTTGACCTAATTTTGACTTACTTTACTGTATGTTTACATGTTTATGTGCTTTGAACTTTGTTACTATGACATGAGTTTTTGTGTGTTTACTTTGCCATTGATCTATGATTCACATGTCATTATTTCATGTCTTTTTTAACCTTTGTGTGCATGTGTACCCTTGTGTTTGTCTTTGTTTATGTGTTTGCAAATGCTTTAAACTTGTGATAGCATGTCTTTGTATGACTTGTATGCTTACATGTTCAAACTCTTTGTATGATGTTGAACCTTTGATTGTGATCATATTGAATCTTAACAGGCATATCTTGAATACCGAAACTTATTTTCATGATTAAGTTGATGTTATGTCTAAACCATGTCTTACTTCATGCATATACATGTTCATTCATACTTATTATGACATATATATATATATATATATACATGTTCATGCATTCTTATGTCATTCATATTTGTTTCTTCATGATGATATATCCATGTCATTCATATTCATGTTAACTTTTTACATCTTTGATTGATGTTGTTGTATCTTTGTTCATGTTCACATGTTGTACATATGTGTTACATACCATGCTTGGTATTGCTATGATCATGCTTCCATGTCTTTGTATCGATGTCATGTATGAACATCTTCTTCCTTTTCTTATTTTTGTAGATGTCAAGCTTGAACATCTTCTTTATCATGTGTTTAACTTTGTGGATGTCATGCTTGAACATCTTCTTCATCCTTGTTTGTCCTTTCCTTGTTGATGTCATGCTTGAACATATTCTTTACCATTTGTTTATCTTTGTTGATGTCATGCTTGAACATCTTCTTTATCATGTGCTTATCTTTGTTGATGCCATGCTTGAATATCTTCTTCATTTTCTTATCTTTGTGGATTTCATGCTTGAACATCTTTCTTTACCATTTGTTTACCTTTGGTGTCATGCTTGAACATCTCTCTTTATCATTTTATTATCTTTGTGGATGTCATGCTTGAACATCTTGCTTATCTTTTGTTTATCCTTTTGCCCAAATACAAGGGAAAGAACTCTTTATTGACTCAATGTCATACGTAGTTTAGCAATCCCTAGTTACGTTTTGACCTTCTTAGACTCATTTACACTTTCAACTTTGATTTAAATAAGAATTTGTAACTCTTGTAAGTGTGTTTGTTATGGGAACTTACTTCCACCTTTGGAACCTTGATCACTATCAAGTGTTCTTTCACCCTTAGTTAGGTGAACTCGGCTGCGCTGATTCCATCCTTATAAGGATACGTAGACATATGACCGCGAAGTTTTGGTGAGCAAACTTAATAAAACCTTTAGGTCCTTCCCAATAAAACATTTCCAAACAGTAGAAAACAAACAATAACATAACACAAATACTTTCAAAAGGTTCCTGTAGGATACTATAGATACTTAGGATGCTAATATCTTCCCTTAGTATAACCAACCCCCGGACCTTAGATCTTTTCGCAATGTTTTTACATTTCATAATTAGGGTTTTATTCAATATTTTCCTTTCCCATTAGATAAATTAAAGTTCGGTGGTGAACATTCAATGTTTTGTGATTCAAGTTAATACAATAGCTTGATATTCGATTCTCACCGCGACATTAACCATTTAATTTTACTTTGAAAAACTAGGGTTGTTTGAGTTTTTGAGAAAATTATCCCTACTCAGAGCAAATCAATTGCTTTGGTGTAGGGAGACATGAACGATGAAGTGTTTCGCATCTGAATCCATGTTTGATTCAAGTTAAAAACACAAGTTCATGAAGTTGCCAAATCATACATATGGAGGTTGAAGATGAAGACCTTCACGCGCTTCGGTGCCAAATTCAAACCTCTCATCCAATTAGGAAGCGCCACATAACGTATCATTTTTATTCAAATATTTTTAATTTCTTTTTAATTTCATTTATTTCCTTTTTCTTCTAAAATTAATTTAAAATGGCCCCCTTATTATTTTTTAATCCAATTTTTTTCATAATTCCATAAAAATATTTTCTACCTCATACCATTTTTTTTAATTTTGTAAAAATCATTTTTGCATTTATTTCCTATTTTCTTTTATTTTTTTGTTAATTTTTTTTAATATTTTTATTTTAATCATTTTTAACCCCAAATTTTGAGGTCAAACTTCTCATATTTTTGTTGACCTTCCACATTTTTCTTATACTTTTATTTGATGCTTTAACCTCTCTTTGAGATTTCTCCTTTTATCTTCTTTATTTAATTAATATTAAATCATTTTAAATTTATTTTATTTTTATTTTTCTTGAACACTTGTTGTTTTGAGTTGACTTGATTGCTTGGTTGATGTGTTCTTCTCCGTCTCAAATCATTGATAGATGGACTTGAGGTTGATCAACCTTCTTTGATCCAAAATTATTGATAGATGATTATGAATCATTTTCAATATTTTCCATCAGTGATAGGTTAACCCTCAATGCACCATATTTTGAATCCTTTGATTTGAGGATAGAATAATCCCATGCAATTGGCTTTATTCTCTCTTTCAATTCTTTCTCTGTTTGTCTCTTTCTTTTGCTTTACTCATTGTGTGACATTTTTGTTTGAGATTAACTTTGTGTTAATTCTCTAACTTGTCTAACACATACATTGTCATTATCCTGATATAATTAACTAACCATTAACTTCTAACATTAATCTTGCTCTTTTTATTATTTCCATTTACATTACTATCCTTTAATTCAATTCATTTAAGTTTATGTCATTTACTTAATGAACTTTAACTTCATGTCCCATTATCATCACATCACTTGATCTCATCATGTTCATATGTTGCTCTTATCTTGTTTGGTTATTTGCTTGTTAATCCTAATGAATCAAAACACGATAAAGTAACTTGCACCTAATCTTAATCCTATGCTTGATCTGGAATATTGAAGACTTTTGGACTTTGGACTTTGACTTAGGATTTATGCCATTTGCTTGACCTGGGGTGATCTTGGACCCCGAGACCTTATGGGAACTTTGACTTGCATTTTGTTCTTGTTAAACCCTTGGGCTGTGTGTTTGTTTCATCTGCTTTCTGACTCTTTCCTTTTGCATTCATATGCTTAGGATTATCACACTCATACACACACATGGATTTCTCTTGGACTACCTAACAATCAGACATATGATAATACACTTTGCACCCACATGGCTTTCTCTTGGACTACCTAACTACCTAACAATGAGACCCTAAGTTACCTTTGTTTGTTCATGCATCCTTGTATGTTCATGAATCTCACTCCTTTGATTTGGCTTGATCAAATTCATATTTGATATACAAAATCCCTTCATTTGTTACACTTCTCTTTATCTTTGTCAAGTGACCATAAGTCTCTTGGTCACTTGATAGGACTTGCCCCTGTCACTTTGGAGCATCATCCTCTCAACAAGTTCAAGACCCTCAATGGACTATAAATTTCATCAGCAGTCACTCATCTGAGTCATCTCCACCATCATCTTTGGTACCCTACTCCAACAACTTGTCATTTATTGACTAGGTTTTACATGCCATGAGCCTTAAGTAATAGAGAATGATAAGAAGGGATCTTCCCTACACTTATCTAAAATATATCTGGATACGGGACAAATGACCCAGTTGCTCATAATATTTGCCTCTATTTATAAACTTTAGTGCAAATCTAGTTAGTTCACCGTCAAGTCTGCCTCTAGCCCTTGTGGCTTCTCTCTTCAGATCCTTTTGGTTAAAACACCTTATAACTTTTTGAGTTGATACCTTCTTGGTTATTCCCAGTATTTTATTTTTTAGGGTTGACAACTTCATGGTTATTTCCTGGGTTGACAACTTTATGGTTATCACCACTCTTTTCTTTTTAGGGTTGACACCTTCATGGTCATTCCCTGGGTTGACACCTCTTTGGTTATTCCCCTGTCTTGATTTAAACACCTTTCCCTTATCATGTTAGACACAGTGCTTTGGTAAGAACCTTGTCATGTGAGTCTTCGACTTTGACAAGTTCCTGCTTTCCTTCCTTACCATGTTGGACCCAGTGCTTTGGTAAGACCCTTGTCATGTGAGTCTCCGAGTTTGACAAGTTTACTTTCTGTTGGTTTAAACACCATTACAATTGCTTTTATTTTGGGACACACCTTTATGGTTAACCCCCATCCTTTATTTTGGTTTAAACACCACCCCTAATCTTATCTTTTTCTTTGTCTTTGTTCTCCGAACTATGGAGATCTAACTTTCTCATTGCACTATGAAATATGTAGGCACGAGGATGTGAATCCTTGGTGAGCACTTTTCTTTCCTTCCCCTTTCTATCTATGATTCTCCAAACTACGGAGCCCTGACTTTCTCATTGCAACATGAGAGTACGTAGGCATGAGGGCCCCAATCCTCCTCGAGCACCCTTTTTCTAACCTTTTTTCTGTTTTGTAGGTACGTGAAGATAGCAACACACATCCAAGCAAGAGCGTTCAAGACGGTTCCCATGGAGCACCATGGATGTGAGGGGTGCTAATACCTTCCCCTTGCATAACCGATTCCCTAGCTGTTTCTCTGTGTTTCTTTTTTGCTTTGGGTTTCCTCGATGTTTTCCCTTCCGTCTTTTTGGGATAAATAAAGTTCAGTGGCGACTTTTTTGAACCTTTGAGCGTGTGATGCATTCGGTGGGAATGTTTCAGCTAGCTTCACTCATTTTCATCAAGCTTTCCAAACACAAAAGTAGCATCTAATGTCAAGAGGTTGTTGGCTTCCTTTATTGCGGTGACCTTCGGTTTTGATTCCCTATTAAGACATCTTAAAATTTTGTTAGTAGAAATTTTATTGGAAACCGGATTAGCAAGTGCATTCAAATGGTTTACAAGATGCGTGAACCTCTTTTGCATATCGGAAATGGTTCCACCATGCTTCATGTGAAAGAGTTAAAATTCTTGGTTCAAAGTATTGATTCTAGATTGTTTGACTTCATTTGTTACCTCATGGGCAACTTACAATAAGTACCACATAGCGTTAGCAGTTGTACAAGGAGAAATATAGTAATATTCATCTACTCCTAAAGAGAATATTAGAATATTCCTTGCTTTCCAATCACATAACCACTTTTTCTCATCATCCACACTCAATTGTGCTTCCAGTTTAGGTATGAGAACACCATCCGCGTTTATCATAGTAATTTCAAAAGGACCATTTTGGATGACATTTCTATCAATAGAATAGATATAGACACACATACTATCCTTCTAATAACCATAGTTTTCTCCATTGAAAACATGCACTCTATTATACGCCCCCTTTAGGTTCGGGAGCCATAATCTAATAAGCGATTTTGAGGCACAAGATAAACTGGTGCTCGTGATACCACTTGTTAGATAAAGGCAACGATCTAGAGGGGGGGGGGGGATGAATAGATCTCAAATAAAATTTTCTCCGATTAAAAATCTATTTTAAAAATATTTTCTATGACAAGCGAAAGCGATTCCGAATCGACACTCGTCTATCCCAAATCGTTATCGGGAGAATCGAATATGCGTATAAAACCATTGAAAACAAATAAAACTGATGAAAAAAATCAATATGTTTTTCAAAATAACGTTTGAACGAATTTAAACTTTGTAATCAATTTACAATGAAATAGGAAACAAAAACTTGACTATGACAATTTATTAAACACTTGGTGTGCAATGATCACCAAGCTGATTTTTCCTTTGTGTTGTTGATGTAAAAACCAATTTAAAATGGAGAGAGAGAGAGAGAGAGAGAGAGAGAGAGAGAACATAAGGATTTGTTTAGGCAGTTCCCCAATTATCCCCACTATGGGTACATCTGCCCTTAATTCCAAATGAAATTGAGATATTGAATTAACCTTTACAGAAGAAGTATACAAGAGAGAAATAGAAATCAAAACCCCTAAACACTAAGTTTGATTTTGATTCTATCTTCTTCTCTTCCCTTGATCTTAAGCAGGATCAAGTGACCCAATATTTTCAATTGATCCTTTATTTTGTTACTCTTTTGACAAAAAATCCTATCTTCAAAGATTTCACTCGGCTGAATCAAAATTGCAAAATCATGTCCCAAGTCTTCCAATTGATCCTCCGATTCCGCTACTCCTTTGACAAAAACTCCTTTGTTAAAAGCTTTCACTCGGCTGAATCCAGATTGCAATGACTTGTGCAACCCCCTCCCCCCCCCCCCAAATTACGCTTGATCTTGAAGGGAAAACCCTAACGGGTATTATCAATGAAACCCAAAAAGAATACTAAATCAATTGGATTACACTAGTACTAAATTGGACCATATCAAGCTTGTATGTTAATGGTACCCAACAAGAATGATTACGTGTAATTGTTGTGTGTATGCATAGAACAAGGTTGAAGATGATGAGAAACTTCTTTGCATATTATTGGTTTCAATTCATTGAAAATGATGCATGAATGCATACACACACACACACACAAATATATATATATATATATATATATATATATATATATATATATATATATATATATATATATATATATATATATATATATATATATCAAAATTGCAAAATCATGTCCCAAGTCTTCCAATTGATCCTCCGATTCCGCTACTCCTTTGACAAAAACTCCTTTGTTAAAAGCTTTCACTCGGCTGAATCCAGATTGCAATGACTTGTGCAACCCCCCCCCCCCCCCCCCCCAAATTACGCTTGATCTTGAAGGGAAAACCCTAACGGGTATTATCAATGAAACCCAAAAAGAATACTAAATCAATTGGATTACACTAGTACTAAATTGGACCATATCAAGCTTGTATGTTAATGGTACCCAACAAGAATGATTACGTGTAATTGTTGTGTGTATGCATAGGACAAGGTTGAAGATGATGAGAAACTTCTTTGCATATTATTGGTTTCAATTCATTGAAAATGATGCATGAATGCATACACACACACACACAAATATATATATATATATATATATATATATATATATATATATATATATATGTATATATATATATATATATATATATATATATATATATATATATATATATATCTGTGTGTGTGTGTGTGTATATATATTCGTGCACGTGTGCGTGCCTGTGTGTGTGTGAAAGAAATAACAGAAAAACAAATATTTTTAGAAAAATTACAATTTGAAAAATTAAAACAGTATTTGTCGACCTATGTGTTGAGTGTGTCGACCCATAGAAGCACTTTAGCCTCTATGTGTCGACCTAAAGCATCTTATGCGTCGACCTAACATAGGAAAAAAATTCCTTTGCAAAAATTCCAGCTTGCGTTGACCTAAGCATTGTTATGTGTCGACCTAAGATCCTTGTGTGTCGACATGTAGAAGGCAACAATTTGGATTTGAAAAAGTCTTCAGCATGTGTCGACCTATAGCATGGATGTGTTGACTTATAACCTTGTTTTTCATATAAAACCATAATTTTTACTTGTAAAGTGTCTTTAACTTGATTTTAAGTATCCTAAGATGAAAACTCACATCTAGACATAGAGGATATGGTCAAATGTACATCAAATACTAAGTGTCCTAATTTTAACATTATCCAAAACATTTCTAAGAGGATAATGCACTCACAATATTATGTTGTTGAATGATGAGTATGTTATTGTGGGAAGATAGTTCAGGAGGGGAACTATTATTGTTGAGTCAATTCATGTTTTGTTTATTATCAGGAGGGGACTTTAAACATTATGTTATTGTTTCATTTACATGTTGTGACATGCATTCATTATGTCAACGTTGTTGATGAAAAAGGCAAGTTGGAATCCGATCAGGATGGATTGGTGTCTTCTCTTGAATCCAAGCATGATGGATTCGGGGTCCGAGCAGGGTGAACCCAGTTCCTAAGAGAACCAATTGATTATGATATGGTACCACATGCATATGAGTCTAGTTCAGGTTATGAGTCACATTGCATAATTTAAATGACTAACATGTGATTGTTGTGTATGTTGATGGATTAGGTGTGATAATGATGTTGTATGATGGTTCTTGAATGTGTAGATGTTTGAATTCTACCTTGCGGTTTATACCGTTAGTTCATTTATGTGAATTCTTACCCCCTCTGCTTTGATGTTGTCCACCATGGATATCTTGTAGATACTCAAGAGTAGAGTTGTTGTTGTGAGTGGGAAATAGCTCTTGTAGTTATTTTCTTTAGTTATCGCTTTTATTTAGTCATCATGCTCTAATTTTGTAACACTGGGGGGGAACGATGTTTTTGTTTATTATATTGGATGTTACTTGTTCCATTGAAGTTTAATAACTCTTATGTTGTAATTTTTGAAGATGTTGAGATTTGGGATAATGAAATCATTTTTGAAACCATTTGTGAAAAATTAAGTCTTTATAAGACCCAATTTGAAGTTGATATGTTTTATTATTGAGATGATGTGATTCCGCTATGATGATACCCTAAGTGAAGGCGAGCATGTGATGACAAGTGTTGTATGTTGTTTATTTTTAATTGCGTGTTTTCAAAATGTCTTTGTGTTGTTTGAAGGATTGTTGGTGACACCTTAAATTGACGAGTAATCCTTTATTTATAAGTTTCTGGTTCAGGGTGTTACAAGGTGTGGTAAGTTTTGGAAGACTTAAATTTTTTTATAGAGGAGATGGTTATTTCTTATGCACATAATCTTGCTAATCGGTCTAGTGAGTACCTATCCTTTAGGAGTTTCATATTCCATATAGATCTTATTGACCTACCACCCATCTTCTCAGTAGTAGATTTATTTGGTTTTAATTGAATAAAAATAAGCCCGTCTAAATTTATAGGATCTCAGTGCTTGATGGTTGGTGGAATCGATGGGGTATGACATCTTAGAGGGCCTTATCCATAAATGTGTCTTATCATTGTTCTCTTAGCCTTCACTACTCTAATAACTTTTAGGATCCTAAAAATATGTAGGTTCAACAACCATTGGCTTTATCTAATGTTTTTTTTAGAAGTGGTATATACTTGTTGGGGCAGATAGTGTTTGTTTAGTTGGAAGTTATTCGTACTTAAAGAAAAACTCAAAATCCTAAAAGAACTCTTAAAACCTAGAGTAAATATGTTTCTTTTTTGTGAATTTTGATTTAGGGGCTCTTTTAATTGACTGTTTTATGGTTAATGTTTACTTCAAATCTTCTCTAATGGGATGACTTAATGCATCATAAAATGCTCTTTGGTGGGGAGCTGTGGTGATTTTTGGAAGACTTCAATTTTATTTTATTTTATAAAGGAGATGGTTATTTCTTATGGGTATAATGGTGCTAACCAGTCTACTGAGTACCTATCCTTTAGGAGTTTTATATTCCATATGGATCTTATTGACCTATCACCCATCTTCTCAGTAGTAGCTTTACTTGGTTTCAATTGAATGGTAATGAGGCTAGTCATACGCATATGATCTTAGTGCTTGATGGTTGGTGGAATCGATGGGGTACGAAATCTTGGTAGGCCTTATCCATAGATCTGTTTGACCATTGTTCTCTTATCCTCACTACTCTAATAATTGTTGGGATCCTAAAATATGCAGGTTCAACAACCATTGGCTTGACCAAATGGTTTTTTGGAAGTGGTCTAAACTTGTTGGGATAAATATTGTTCATCTGGTTGGAAGTTATTTGTACTTAAAGAAAAACTTAAGACCCCAAAAAAACTCTTAAAACCTATAGTAAATATGTTTTTTTTTGTGAATTTTGATTTGGGGGCTCTTTCAATTGACTATTTTATGGTTAATGTTTAATCAATATCTTCTCTAGTGGGATGACTTAGTGCATCATAAAGTGCTCTTTGGCGGGGAGTTGTAGTAAGTTTTGGAAGACTTCAATTTTTTTTATTGAGGAGAGAATTCTTTCTTGTGGATATAATCGTGCTAATCGGTCTAGTGAGTACCTATCCTTAAGGAGTTTCATATTCCATATGGATCTTATTGACCTATCACCCATCTTCTCAGTAGTAGCTTTACTTGGTTTCAACTGAATGGAAATGAGAATAACCATATTGGTAGGATCTTAGTGCTTGATGGTTGGTGGGACCGGTGGGGTATGACATCTTGGTGACTTATCCATAGATATGTGTGATCATTTGAAGGTAGAGAAAAACAAGAAATGGGGTTTGAATTGTTTTGGAAATAAAAACTTTTACAAAATTTAGACACACACAAAATAAAATTGTGACACAGAATTTTATACTGGTTCGCTTGAAATTCAAAGCTACTCCAGTCCACCCGGCCAAGGTGATTTCGCCTTCAAAAAAGGACTTATTCCACTAATCTGAAAGATTACACAAATAACCGCCTAAGAGAATAATCCCTTAACCTTCTCAAGTATTCAGACTGCACAGAGTCACTTGAGGAAATATCTTAGCAAAAATATATGATTTGTAATGTAACGTGCTTCTAACAAAAAGCAAATATTATAGAGTTACAAGAGCAACAGTTTTTCACGTAAGAGCAGCAACTCGTGAAAACGTAAGAGAGGATGAATGAGAGTTGTTGTATTCTTGTGTGTTTCAGGTGTATTCTCTTGTGAAGTATTCAGTCCTTTGTATAGGCGTTGAGAAGAACCGTTGGACTGATGATAGGATCTTGGTCATTGAAGACTGTTTATTGTCATTACTCTCCTTGTTTCTTTCTAAAATAGTTTTGTGCGTGTCATAATTTCCTTCTAGAAATACTTTCTTTCCAAAATCAAATTTCTTCATGGTTACGCGGTCTGAATTGGTGAATTTGTATCAGAGTCTTGTTAGTCAGAGTTTAACTTCAGAGGTTGCTTTTATCTGACCACATCAGAGTTTCTCTGTGTTCTTGACTTCTTCAGATTCAGAGTCTGGATTCAGTATTCTTTGCCAGAGTTGCTGACTTTTTTCTATTTTGCTGGTATATGTGTTTATCAGAGTCAGAACCTTCTAGACGTGTTTCCTCTGAGCAACATCTGATAGTTGAATTTTGTATCTGATGTTTTTATCTATCTGATTGTTTGATCAGAGTCCTGCACACTTAAGAATTTTTTTGTTAGAGTACCATTTTTGTTTCATCCTTTGTTATCATCAAAATCTTAGAGATACATTGTAGAACCAACTTTGTTCTTACATCATTGTTCTTTTATCCTTCACTACGCTAATAGTTGTATGGATCCTAAAACATGAAAGTTCAACATCCATTGGCTCGATTTGATGTTTTTTTTGGAAGTGGTATATACTTGTTGGAAGTTATTCGTACTTAAATAAAAAGTCAAAATTCCGAAAGAACTGTTAAAACCTAGAATAAATATGAATTTTTTATATTTTGATTTTAAGATTGATGTGCTTATGGATGATGTCTGTTCTTGCAAATCAAGTAGATCTTACAAATTGAACTTTAGCGAACGAGGGTCATTTCTATCCAATAGTCCTTGATCAAAGTTAAAAACTTTATTTTAGGTTAGAAATATAGTACTAGATGGCTTAAGGAGGTGATACAAACACAGGTTTCTTTCATGCATGTTTCAAGATAAAAAATAAAAGGAATGTAATGCTAGAATTTTGTGTGAGGAATGAGTAAATATGGTCTCTAAGATCATACAAGAGGTGGTTACCTATTTTAATAACCATTTTTGGGAGCACCTTTATAATATATCTCATCTTAATGGTGTTAGATAATGTTTCTCTTACCTTTCATTTTCTTCTATCAGAGCTCAACTTATTAATCTCCAAATGTGTTTGTATTAAAAGTCGTGGACCTGATGGTTTTTATTTTTCATTATTTAAGAGGTTTTCATATCTTCTTAGGATTTATTTAGGGTTAATGTTTAAGTAGTTACACAACCTGACATCCCCTCATCATTTCTTTTCTTATTTCTTTGTTAGTCTAATTCTCAAGGTTAACTCTCATTTGCATGTAGGAGTTTTCAATTTACTTTTCTTATTGGGTCACTTTATAAAAAATTTCCCAATTTTTAGGCAACAAGGCTTATAAGTGTCATGGATAGTTTGATCTTATCTAATCAGTTGGTCTTTCACAAGAGAAGATATTTTGTCAATTGAGTGGTTTCTGTTAATAATATTTGTTAAACTAGCATAGAAACCCAAAAAGGACTATCTGATTTTCATGGTTGACTTTGAAAAGGATTATTTATGTAGTTGGAACTTTCTAGATTATATATTAGGTAGGTTTTAATTTTATGGAAAGTTGTGTGCTTGGATTCATGTAAGTTGTCTACCTTGAGATTGGTTTGTCCTTGGTCGAAAGGATTCTTGTTTATAGTCTCTAATTCAACTTTCCAACTGAGTTGGTTTGTGGAGGATATATCTAAAAAGGTGGGATCCTGTCTCATATCCTCTTTCTCGGATGATTTGTGTGTTGGCCCTAATCCTTAAAGAGCACATTTCCTAGGATCTTCAAGTGTGTCTTAATCAAAACATGAAATAGGGGCATGTAGGTTGTCAGATAGACAAGTTTTTTATTTGAGACTTATAGTGGAAGAGATTCCTTTTCATCTGGGACCAAGATATGTATAATAATATCATTATGTTAATTTAGTGCACTAGTTTCTTGATGGATATGGATCACTTTATATTATTCTATCCTTCTTGCGGCTAGGCTTAGTGAGAGCACTTCTTAGAGTAGTGTTACTCTCTCTCTCTCTCTCTGGGTTATCTTTTCTTGACAACTTCATGATATTTTGGACCCAGATGGCCTCTCTGGTAATTTATGTTTCGATTAGCTTGAGATATCTTTCTATCTCTTTGTTATCTATGAGGTGGCGGCGTGAATTAGAAACATGATTACTTAATATCAACATCATGTCCATATTGTTTCATGTATAGTCAATATAATCTATGTTCTAATTATAGGCTAGAATATTATGTTTCCATATTCAATGTATAACCATCAATACTAGCTTAATTGTAGGATTATGCTCTCCCTTCTCATCTGTATATATGTGTATGTTACTAATCAATAGAATCATCACAAGTTTATACATATTATAATTCTTCACTTGGTATCAGAGCGTTGTTGCCAAAAGGCTCGTGATCCAATTAAAAACCATGGCATCCATTATAAATACAAACAACCAAAATGATCTTCCATCAACTATCTCTGTCAAGTTTGATAGAGACAATTTTCCCTTGTGGCAGTCCTTAGTCTTGCCCATCATCAGAAGCTGCAGACTTGAAGGATACATGCTAGGGACCAAGGAGTGTCCTGAGCAATATATCACAAATTCAGATTCAAGCAAGAAGCTTAATCCTTCGTTTGAAAATTGGCAAGCTTATGACCAACAATTTCTTGGTTGGTTAAAGAATTACATGACTACAGACATTGTAACACAGTTTTTGCACTGTGAAAATTCAAAGCAACTTTGGGAGGAGGCCCAAAGTCTAACTGGAGCACATACAAGGTCTAGAATCACCTACCTGAAGTCAGAATTCCACAGTACCAGGAAAGGTGAAATCAAAATGCATGATTATTTGTCTAAGATGAAAAATCTTGCTGATAAACTCAAGCTGGCAGGAAATCCAATTTTCAACTCAAATCTAATCATTCAAACCCTGAATGGATTGGATTATGAGTACAATCCTGTAGTGATAAAACTTTATGATCAAATCAATCTCAGTTGGATTGATTTACAATCTCAATTGCTGAGTTTTGAGAGTAGAATTGAGCAGCTCAATTCCTTTAACAACATAAGTCTTAATGCCCCAACAAATGTTGCAAACAAGACTGATTACAAAGGAAACTAGAGAAACAATAGACTTGGCTTCCATAGCTCAAATGGAAACTAGAGAGGCTCCAACTCAAGAGGTTGGAAAGGAGACGGAGGTAGAGGCAGGTTCTCTAAACCTACTTGTCAAGTATGCTCAAAGACTGGTCACACAACAGTGCAGTGCTTCTATAGGTTTGACAAAAACCTACTCAGGATCAAATCACTCAGCAGAAGAGAAAGAGAAATCTGCATTCCTAACATCACAAGGAACCAATCAAGAATATGATTGGTACTTTGACAATGGAGCAAGCAATCATGTGACACATTAAACTGAAAAAATTATAAGAAATAAATGAACATCATGGTAAGAATTCTATGATTATTGGAAATGGTGAGCAACTAGAAATTATAGCCACAAGCTCTTCCAAACTCAAGTCACTTAATCTACATGATATACTATATGTGCCCAACATTACCAAAAATCTATTAAGTGTGTCTGAATTGGCTGCTGACAATAACATTCTTGTTGAGTTTGATAAGAATTGTTGTTTTGTGAAGGACAACTTGGCAGGGAAGGCGGTACTAAAAGGAATACTTAAAGATGGATTATATCAGCTCTCAAGAATTGAAAGGAGCCCAAGTGCTTATATATCTATCAGGGAGAGCTGGCATAAGAGACTTGGTCACCCAAACAATAACACATTAGACAAAGTCTTGAAAAATTATAATGCCAAAGTATCACCTAGTTATCACTTTAGTTTTTGTGAGGCCTGCCAATATGGCAAAATGCACCTCTTACCCTTTAAGTCTTCTTCATCTCATGCTAAGGAACCACTTGAGTTGGTTCACACTGATGTATGTGGCCCTGCACCAATAATGTCATCTCCTGGTTTCAAATATTATGTGCATTTTGTTGATGATTTTAGTAGGTTCACTTGGATTTATCCTTTAAAACAAAAGTCTGAAATTGTGCAAGCTTTCATTAAATTTAAAGCCTTGGATGAAAATCAATACAATAAGAGAATTAAAGTAATTCAGTGTGATGGTGGTGGTGAATACAAACCTGTGCAGAGACTTGCAATAGAAGCTGGCATAGGTTTTAGAATGTCTTGTCCTTATACCTCTCAGCAAAATGGAAGAGCTGAGAGGAAACACAAACACATAGCTGAGTTTGGTTTAACTCTGATTGCACAAGCTCAAATGCCATTCCAATATTGGTGGGAAACATTCTCCACTGCAGTATACCTTATAAACAAACTGCCATCTCAAGTTACCCAAAATGATATCCCCCTACTCCTTCATGCTTCATAAGGAACCTGACCATAAGCTCTTAAAACCCTTTGGTTGTGCTTGTTATCCATGCCTCAAACCCTACAATCAACACAAGCTGCAATTTCATACAACCAGATGTATGTTCTTAGGCTATAGTAACTCTCACAAAGGGTATAAATGTCTCAATTCCCATGGCAGGATCTTCATATCAAGACAAGTTATTTTCAATGAAGATCACTTCACATTCCATGGTGGGTTTCTCAATACAATAGGTTCTCTAAAAACAACTAACAATCCATGATTCTCTTTTCCCTTGTGCCCTGCAGGTAATTCTATCACTGATGGCATCCCTGTATGAGATATCTCAGATGAAGTGAACTCAGCTGACTCACAAATTGAGCAACAATCACAAGATGACAACAATGCCACCAAAGTTGACAACAATATCACAAAATAATCTGAAGATACTGTACTAGATGATGCAACTCATCCATAGATACAACTTGACATAACCCAGCAAAGTACATGTGAAGCAAGCAATGCAGGCATCATACAAACCAGAAGCAAGTTAGACATTCACGAGCCAAAGCTTCCTTACATTGGTCTAGCTGAGACCTACAAAGATACAGTGGAACCTACAAATGCCAAGGATGCTCTCACAAGGCCCTTATGGAAGGAATCAATGCAAAAGGAGTTTCAAGCACCCATGTCTAACAAAACTTAGACACTAGTCCCTTATTAAGATGAAGAAAACATAGTTGACTCAAAATGGGTCTTCAAGACCAAATACAAGTCAGATGGTACCATAGAAAGGAGAAAAGCTAGGCTAGTTGCCAAATGATTTCAACAAACAGCTGGCATTGATTATAAAGAAACCTTCAGCCCTGTAATCAAAGCTAGGATTGTCAAAATCATTCTTTCAATTGCAATCCATCTCAATTGGGAAGTCAGGAAACTAGACATTAACAATGCTTTCCTAAATGGATATCTCAAGGAAACATCATTCATGCATCAACCTGAAGGATTTGTTGATCCAAACATGCCTAATCACACATGCAGGCTATCTAAAGCAACTATGGACTGAAGCAAGCACCAAGAGCTTAGTTTGATAGTCTCAAGGCTGCATTACTGAAGTGGGGTTTTCAAAACACAAAGAGTGATTCCTCTCTTTTTCTCATAAAAGGTAAAGATCACATTACTTTTCTACTTATCTATGTGGATGACATAATAATTACAAGAAGCAACACCAAGTTCCTTCAAGCTTTCATCACTCAGCTTAATGATGTATTTTCTCTCAAAGGCTTGGGCCAGCTGCACTACTTTCTGGGCATAGAAGTGAAAAGAGATGCCATTGGAATGTATACATAAGTGACTTATTGAGTAAATTCATGATGGACAAAGCTTCACCATATCCCACACCTATGATAACAGGTAGGTAGATCACGGTTGAGGGAGAGAAACTAGCTGATCCAACTGTGTTTAGACAAGTCATATGTGCCTTACAATACTTGACTCACACAAGACTCGATCTAGCATTCTCTGTTAACAAACTCAGACAATACATGAGCTCACCAACACTTGAACACTGGCAAAGCATAAAAAGAATCTTTAGATATCTCCAAGGCACCATAAATCATTGCTTACACATCAAGTCATCCACTGATCTGGACATTCATGGCTTCTCTGATGTAGACTGGGTGACTAGTGTTGATGACAGGAAATCCATGGTTGGTTAATGTGTGTTCCTTGGTGAAACACTTGTTTCTTGGTCATCAAGAAAGCAAAAGGTGGTATCAAGATCAATCACTGAGTCAGAATACAGAGCCCTAGCTGATGAAATAGCATGGATTCAGTCATTACTTGTTGAACTTAAACTCCCACTTCCAAGGAAACCCATATTGTGGTGTGATAACTTGAGTGCCAAGGCATTAGCTTCAAATCCTGTCATTCATGCTCACTCCAAACACATTGAAATAGATATTCACTATATCAGAGATCAAGTACTACAAAATGAAGTTGTTGTGGCCTATGTTCCTACAACTGATCAAATTGCAGACTGTCTCACCAAGCCATTAAGCCACACACGTTTCAGCCAACTTAAAAACAAACTTGGTGTTATCCACTCACCACCAACTTGAAGAGGGGAATTAGAAACATGATTCCTTAACATTAGCATCGTGTCCCTATTATTTCATTTATAATCAATAGCATTTATGTTCTAATTATAGGCTAGATTATTATGTTTCATATTCAGTGTATAGCCATCAATACTAACTTAATTGTAGGATCATGCTCTCCCTATGTTACTGATCAATAGAATAATCACAAATTTATATATATTATAATTCTTCACGGCCTGTTTGTGATAGAATTTTCCAGATAGATTAGTTGGCTATTGTTTTACCTTGTAATCTCACTATGGTGTTAGATGTTATTTGATCCTTAAAAATTTCTCTTAGTATTAGAATCAATTTAACTATGATTTGACATGCAATGGTTTGATCAATTTGTAAATTTTATAATGATTATTTTTTTTCTCAAAAGATGTTAAATATGGAGGAATGGTTTTATCAATGCATCTTCTCTTCTTGAAAGTAATATCTTGACTAATCATTTGGATACTCTTGTTCTTACTATAAGTGATGGAAGGAACCTATCCTTACATGAGTCATTAGTAGTTTGAGGTTTGGGTGTTCGGTTGCGTGGTGGTTGTGCCCTTAACTTTGATCTTTCTTCAATTTAATTATTATATAAATATATATATATTATATATATTATATAGATATATAGGGTAAAGATAATGAAATATTACACTGATGTTATAGTACACTGTCATTCTTTTGAAAGCCTAAAAAAACTGCAAAATTTCAGTAATGCTGTCTCCAATAACATATCTGCCAATATTTTATTTATGCTAAAATTAAAACTATCTATTTTAGTAGTTGTTGATCCCAAGAGTCAGTTGTGTATGGGAGTCTTTCTCCTTGCTGGAGAATAATCCATGTCAGTTATGTCCATAAGGTCTTCATGAACATCCTCTTCTTCTTGCTTAACTACTTTAAATTCCTTTACTTTATCATTCCCTTTGGTCTTCACCTTCTGTCCATAAAGAATGTATATGATTTTTAAACTATTTCAAGAAATCAATTGTGTTGAAAACTAAGACTTTGCTTCGTTTCTTAAAATATTTCTCATTTTTTATTTTCTAATTTTATTAGAAGTAATTCAACAAAATCCTTGAAAACAATCAATTTGTTGTCTCTAAATTAACTAACCTTTGAAATGGCATGAAGTGCAGAAGCTGATGATGTAAAAAGTTTCCTATTCTTTATCTTTCCTGCAACAACATATAGTTTTTGTCGAATAATAAATTTAAAAAAAATTTATAGGAAGCATCAATACCATTATTCACCATTTTATAGTTGAAAAAAAAATCACAGACAAAAAGTCGTTATGACCTAAACAAAACACGGTTTCAACTATAGAACACTGTTAAGGTTGCATTGTTACAAATGCAAGATTTTCATGATTATAATATAAAATTACAAAATAAAGAAAATATTATTTATAAATATTGTGATTAATTCACACTCTGACAACCGCTCGCAACATTATACTGACAAGGGAAGAATGCATAATTGCATGATAAATAATAAAAATAAACAAAGATATTTTATGGGGCTAGAGAACTAATGGTGTGAAGGTCTATGATGTCTAGGTCCACAGTAATCTTCATGAATACGTGGTAATTGGTTGTTTCCTTTTCTGGTTGATCTAGTACTAATTCTTTTCTTCAAGGTACCTGTGCAATGTTCATCTTTGCAAAAAACTGTTTCCTCATCAGTATCACCATTATTATTTCTTTTCAACAACTTTCTTTCTTCATCCTGCAATTAGAAATTATTTTTTCTAACATAAGAATAAGAACCATGAAGGTTAACATTTAAAATAAATCTCATCGTGACAAATATTTTATAAGATTTTTTTAAACAGCGGTTTAAAGTCTTACGCATCTGCAAAGACGATTCTAATAAAAATATTATATGAAAGTGCAAAGTAATATTATTCAATGATCATAACTAACATGTTTATTTTGAGGAGCTGCATAAGATCCTTTCTCCAAGCGAATCCCTAATTAAAAGAAAAAAGAACTATAACATGAGTAATCTAATAGCTATATAGGTAACATTTCATAACAGGTAAATGAAGTTTTATTGAACCTATAGAATACATTGGTACAAATTACCTTGAGCTTTGGATAGAAAGAGGGACAAAAGAAGAAGAGAAACTAGAAAAGAAAGCTTCATTTGAAGATAGTTATTATGAGCAAGTAAGTAGAATGAGGCTCTTAAAGAAAAGGGTGGAACTCAAATTTTTCTAGTTAAGTTTTTGTGTGTGTGGAAAACATGCTAGTGGAACATGCAAGTGATGGAAGTATGGGTGATGGATGGATAGCTATTTATATTTATCAATTTGCTAGGGTCCACATTTTGAAGTAATTAATCTACCTAAACTAGTAAGGTTTTTCCTCTCTTCATTTATTATTTTTGTTGTCTAGAATAGCACTCTTTTGTCAAATGGAAACTATAATTAATATCTTCCAATCATTTAATTATAGGTTTGTATTGAAAAGTTTATAGTTTTAAATGCACTTATGATGCGGAGTTCAATCACTAAATCATACAGAACCATATAAAAATGGCACTCGAATTAAATCAAATTATTTGAATTTATCTAGAATCGAATTGAAATAAAATTATTGATTCGATATATCAGTTAGAAATTTTAAACTATATCAAACTATTAGAAGATAATTTTTTTTAAACTATTATATTTATTTCAAGTTTTTTTTAATAATTTTTTTATTTTGTTTTTTATTTGGTTCGGCTCAGTTTCAGACCGATTCTAGATAAATGATAATAAAAAACTTAAATTGTAATAATATACTATATTAAATATGTATTTCAAACAGCTCAAAAATTTATATAAAGATACTATCGAAAAGCCAAAGTGTGTAAAGTGTGAAATCTTAAAAGGTATATTTACTTTTGAGAATGCTACAATGTTTTGACTGAACTCAACTTTAATGCGAGTTTTATGAACCCAATGTAACATGCTACATTCCCTAATTTACTATTGTTTTTCCTTGATCTTAACAAATGTAAACATCCATGTTTACAACAGCCATGAAACAAGTGTTTATTTGGTCTCTTTAATTGCTTTTGTGCAACGAAACCAAAGGTTTTTCCAATGTTGATTAGATCCATTTAGACCATATGTCTCCTCTAAAAGACATTCACATTTCTAGATTTCTTGATAGTCTAACTTGTCCCTTACCATATGAAATATTTCTATTTATTCTAATAGCTACCTTGCTAGCTAGGTGTCAGGAATCCAAATTTATGTTGACACAGCTTATTCTAGGTACCTGCAGTCCTGTGTGAATTAGTGCATTTTGTCGGGTTTGCACACCATCGCATCAACACTGGTTATGTCTCCAAAAATTTGTAGTTAGTAATAATTTGTTAAAAATAGAGTCCAAACTAAAAGAATTTTTTCTGTCATCCTTCCAATTAAATCTGACATCCCATAATTTTCATAATTTTAAAATTGTTCATAAAAAAATTTCAAACAATTTTTTTTTGAAAATTTTGATAGATGATAGAATTTCTTGTACACACTAAATTTTTGATATATCGGAATTTCTAAAATTTATGTGAACTTAAAAATATTATCGAAAATTACAAATGTTCCATTTTATATCAGAAATTTCAATTAAAATAAAGTTTTCGATAGTTTATATTCAATTTTAAACATAATTTTGTTTAACACTATAAGAAATTTCGAAATTTTCGATAGTGTAAAAATTTTATTTAAAAATATTCCGGTATTCTTCATTTTTTTTCTTCCGGAAATATTGATTTTTTAGCGGAAATTTTGGAATTTCCGATAAAAAAATGAAAAAATGAAAAATTTCCGGTACATATTATAAAGTAAAAATAGATAAATTAAAAAAAATGATTTTTACAATGGGTATAATGGTAAAAATGCTCTAAATAGGGGGTGCCAGATTTAATTGGAGGGTGTCAAGTTAAATACTTCCAAACTAAATGCTAAAAACTTGGCCCAACACATTATGGGAAAGAAATTAAAAATCATATACCCACTTATTGGGCATTTAATTTGACACCCCCACTTATATCTGACACACCATCGCGTATGAAAAGATGACATTGGCCTTGTAAAATCATTTCAATTTTTTTTGAAATTTACAATCCAGACGCGCGAATTTGAAATTGATGGGTCGATATCGTAAATTTGGAGCAAGTATCAGAAATTTCAAAAATAGTGAGTAATTATACTAAGTTTTTCAAAATGTTATGTATTTGAATCGGAAATTTCAAAATTTCCGGTATTTTCATGAAATATTTACCGAAAATTTCAATATTTCTGATACAAAATCCCATTTAATATACCATAAATTTCGTAATTTCTGGTAGTTATAAAAATACGGTTTTGTACCGGAAATTCTGAAATTTCTGGTATATATACCATAAGAATTTATACTGGAAGTTTTGAAAATTCCACTATGCACAAAAACTTTGTTTATATAGAAAATTATGAAATTTCTGGTAGTTGCTAATAATTTTTTTTTTAATTTTTCCTTCTTTTGGAGTGAAATATTTAGGCAGAGACGACACTATTTGAGGGAGAGATGTTGATCAAGTGGTAGACCAGGCTAGGGCTGCTAAGGATGTTGAGGCTGAGTCTTCCCAGATACAGGCTGGGCGAATGGCCCTAACCGATTCACATCGGAAGCGGTTGGCTAAGCTGGGTCAGTTACGGGCACCTCGTAGCACTCGATGTTGCTGTTGCTGATGGAGTGGTTGAGGAGGTTGTAGATTCGGTTGTTGTTGTTGAGGAGGTTGTGGTGGAGGGTGGTTTAGAGAAGGTTGCTTGGGTGGTCCAGCCAGATGTTGATGTTGCTAATTCGGTCTCATCCATTACTGCTGACACGAAGGTTACAACTCCTTCGGCCGAGCCCTCTGTGCACATTGATGCAGGATTCCCTGGAGGACCCATTGATCGGTCAGTGCTTATCGAGTTTGTTGGCCATGTGGCGTTACAAGTATGACAGAGAGAGGTATATGTCTTTTATGTTTAACTCTAATTTGTTTATTATTCTACCATAAAAGCTAAATGTTAATTTGTTTATAATTATTTGTCACGTGAGTGTCCCACACTGAAGGTGACATCGCATGGGTTGAAGATGAAAGACTTCCCTAAGATTCCTATGTCTGAGCAGGTCAGCCAGATTTTACAGGACTTCCAACTGCTTGATTTTGCCCACTGCTCCCTCACCATGTTTGACGCTCCACTACTTAGTGCTTTTGTTGAGAGATGACACAAGGAGACGTCATCATTTTATCTTCCATTTGGGGAGATGACTACCACTCTGGATGATGTCTCCTCATTGTTCCATCTCCCCATTGGAGGCAGATTTTGGACGGCTCTCGTACTTAGCATGTCCCTTGCATGTCAGACTGTTACACAAGATTTAGGAGTATCTGATGCGGCTGTACAGGAGGAGTTTGGGATCAACAGGGGCGCACATCTTCGTTTGTTTTGACTTAAGAAGACATACGACGAGCTTGTATCAGATGGGAGTTATGACGCTTTCGCTAGGGCATACATATTACATATAGTAACATGTACTCACTTTGTAGAAAAGTCTGGTGTTTATATTCATGTCTGATACGTTTGTCTCTTCAGTAGGCTCAAGGACACCAGTTGGGCCTGGGGGTTGTTAGTGTAAGCCCTAGAGGCCAATATTTTTGGTACTTGTATCGAATTATTTATTAATAATAAAAGATTTTTTCTTTATTATGTTTGTTTAATAAAGTCCCTAAAATAACTAGTCCGTTTAATATATCAAGTGTGACTTAATCATGAGATCCGATTAAACATGAGGACATTATTCTTAAAGTATCAGTAATCTAGCTTTATTGTGAAGTGGGATAATATTAAAGTATTAAGACTATTATGTATATAGACTGATGATCACATCTCATGCATCATGGATAAGGAGTTATCAAATCTTAAACATAAGTATGGATATTAGGAGTAATATTTATACTTTATTGACCCGCTATGAGAATACTACATAAAATATTATGCAAAGTGTCATAAGTTATTCTCATGGTGATAGTGGTGTATACCACCCTTCGACCTGAAACCAATATGGACCCTAGATGTAAAGTCGAGTGCTTTATTGCTGATTAAACGTTGTTCGTAAATGGATGACCATAAAGACAGTTGATGGGTACTTCACGAAGCATGTTGAAGGACATGAGTAACCTAGATGGAATTTTCCCATCCTGCATAACATGATAAATTTCTAAGGGCCTAATATTGAACTAGACAAGGATGACACGGTCTATGTGTTGTGTTAAATATAGACATAAGGGCAAAAAGGGTAATAGTGCACACAAGTATTATCATAAAAAGGGATTTGTCAGATCACATGACATTTTCGTGTCTTGGGTAGCAGTGATATGATGCTAGATACCGCTTACTGTTTATTATATTAAATATGTGATTTAATATAATTGACAATATCGTGAAAACCTATAAGGTCACATACAAAAGGACGGATTGATGAGAGACAGAATAAATAAGGAACATCGTAAGGTACGGTGCACTTAAGTGAATTGTAGAGCTCGTAAGGTACGATGCACTTAAGTAAAATACGAAATGTGGTAAGGTACCATGCGCTTAAGTGATTTTCAGTATACTATAAGATATGGGCCACAAACACTTAAGTGGTCTTTTTAGCTTACAGCCCACACAAGTGGTTCTATAAATAGAACCCTTGTGCAGAAGCATTTCACTAAATGAAATTTCGTTTCTCTCTATCTCTCACACTAAAATCCTTCATTCGTAGCATCTAGCACTAAGACTGAATGAATCCATTCGTGTGGACTGAGTAGAGGCGTTGTCACCATTCAACGCTCGTGATCACTCCTTAGATCTGCATCAAAGGTTTCAATCGCCACAAGAGGTAACAGTTTCTATCACTAATCATGCCCATTCGTAAGGATCACTAAAGGAAATTTTTTAATTTCCGCTGCGTTTTGGATCGCAATTTTCCTTCAGTGGTATCAGAGCCACTTGCGAAACCATGCATCTGATAGTTGTTCGTTTTCTATATTTTCTGTATTAATACGATTAAAAGACATAATGAATTAAATAATAGACGAGTAATTAAATTTCGCATCATGTGTGTACGATTTGGATCATTGATGTTGACTATGCTTCAGAGTCCGATGTTAGTATGGTGAAGCAACGATACATCGATCCTCCATAGGTTACACAAATGAGATCGATCAATTTATATATATGATATAAGTAATTCTGATGAAAAATATGGTATATATGATATATTGTTTCTATTTCGTTCATTTAAACACTTAATGACTGTTATTCCTTTGAGCGATCAATGGTCATTTGCTTCGGAATCCGACATTAGTATGGTGAAGCAATGACATGTTGATCAATCATACTGAATTATCAATCGAGGTGTGTTTGACCGTATGGAATTGCTGCATTAGGGTTCATGACGGTACAAGGGTTGTACTGTCAAAGAGTTATGCGATTAGGGTTATGACTGCACAAGAGTTATGCTTTATAGTATCAAGTGTTGATGCGAAAAACGACGATCGGGCAGTGGAACCCCTGGCTAACTCTGCGTAGTGTGATCAGTCGCCAAAATTTAATTTAGTTTATTTAATTGACAGAATTTAAATTAATAACAATAATGTGTTTATTATTATTGTCTTGTGGTGATCAGTGATGGCCTTAGTTTTCCTTTATTATTTTTTTGGGATTTTAAAATACGGACTGCGTGTCGTGCCTCTCTTTTAATCTTTTAATGTAACTTCTTTTCTCATCTCACTCCCTCGTATGTAAAATGAGCTTATTTTATGTGATGTAATGTTATGAAGAAAGAGAAGAATACAATATCAAAGGAGGACAATCTTGAAGATCTTGCTTGGAGAAGCTTAGATCGTTATTAGGTTAGTTTAGATTCTCTCATTGGGTTGGGAGAATAATTGCGCTAGGGGCTATAACTGTTTCATTTTGTATGTATGTTGATGCATGTGAATGTATGTTGGTGCATGTGAGAGACGATTTATATGATAAATAAGTCGGTGAGATCAAAATAATTGCAAATTCCCTCAAATTAAATATTAAGTTTATGCTTTCCAAGTTTTAGTACTCATCAAGACTAGTATCGAATAATGTAAATTTCGCCTACGTGAGGTGCATATTCTATATTAGTAAGGTGCGATGGGATAATTGTAATATCCAATTGCTAAAACAATGGGACAAACTTAACTAAACAAATTATAATAAGATTATATACGTTTAGAAGCAAGAGTTGGAAATGATCCATATGATGGATTGGAATAAGGAGTTATTCACCCAACTAAAATATTCGAGAGTTGTACTAGATACAATTGGAAGGAGTTCCTACCTAAATAACCTAGTTTTGTGTAATCCTCCTACGCGGACTTAAAATAAAGTGAATGTGGATCTCAACCCACTAGAAAAACTTCCAACAGGATTTTCTGAATCAAATGGCGAGGGTCATTTGTTTTGAGTAAAATAGTGGGAGCATATTTAATTAAAGGCCTAATTGAATATGTTATTTTAATGATGCTTATATTTTCATATTTTTCATGTAGATTACCATGACAACAAACACCTCTAACAACATTTTGAGATCAATCCTTGATAAGGAAAAATTGTCTGGGACAAATTTTCTGGATTGACACCGAAATATGAGGATTATCCTCAAGCATGATAAAAAGTTGTATGTCTTAGAGGAATTTGTTCCTGAAGAGGAACCTGAAGGAGAATTGCGATCCAAAACGCAGCGGAAATTAAAATTTTCTCCTTTAGAGATCCTTACGAATGGTCATGATCAGTGATAGAATATTTACCTCTTGTGACGATTGAAACCTTTTGTGCAGATCTCTTGTGACGATCAAAACCTTTGATGCAGATCCACGGAGCGATCACGAACGTTGAACGATGACAACGTCTCTACTCAGTCCACACGAACGGACTCCTTCAATCACAGTGCTAGCTGGTACGAATGAAGGCTTTGAGTGAGAGAGAGAGAGAGAGAGAGAGAGAAAACGAAAATAATGCAACCGCTATCAATGCTTCTGCACAAGGGTTCTATTTATAGAACCACTTGTGTGGGCTTCAAGCTAAAAGGCCCACTTAAGTGTATTTTGGCCCATATCTTATAATATGCCCAAAATCACTTAAGCCCATGGTACCTTACCATATTTCGTATTCTACTCAAGTATATCGTACCTTACAATGTTCTATAATTCACTTAAGGGCACCGTACCTTACGGTATTCCTTAGATACTCTATCTCTCATCAATCCGTCCTTTGTGTGTGACCCTGTAGGTTTTCGTGACGTTGGCAATTATATTAAATCACGCATTTAACATAATAAACAGTGAGCGGTAACTAGCAACACATCACTGCTACCCAAGACACGAAAATGTCATGTGATCTGACAAAACCTTCTGTGATAATACTTATGTGTATAATTACCCTTTTTCCCTTATGTCTATATTGAACACAAGGCATAGACCGTGTCATCCTTGTCCAGTTCAATATTGGGCCCATAGACATTTATCCTTTTATGCAGGATGGGCAAATTCCATCTAGGTCACTCATGTCCCTCAGCATGCTTCGTGGAGTACCCATCAACTGTCTTTATGGTTATCCAGTTACGGACAACGTTTGATCAGCAATAAAGCACTCGACTCTACATCTAGGGTCCATAGTGGTTTCAGGTCGAAAAGTGGTATACACCATTATCACCATGAGAATAACTTATGACACTTTGCATAACTTTCTATATAGTATTCTCATAGCGGGTCAATCCGGTATAAATATTACTCTTAATATTCATACCTATGTTTAAGACTTGATAACTCCTTATCCATGATCCATGAGATGTGATCATCGGTCTATATACATAATAGTCTTAATGCTTTAATGTCATCCCACTTCACAATAAAGCTCGACTACGGATACTTTAAGAATAGTGTCCTTATGTTTAATGTGTTCTCATGATTAAGTCACACTTAATACATTAAACGGACTAGCTATTCTAGGGACTTTATTAAACAAACGTAATAAAGAAAAAGCCTTTTATTATTAATAAATAATTCGATACAAGTACCAAAAGTATTGGCCTCTAGGGCTTACACCAACAATCTCCCACTAGCACTAGAGCCAATCAGGCATACCCTTAATACCCATAGATCCAGTATGGCCATCATGCTTCTGCTGCGCAAGAGGCTTTGTCAGTGGGTCAGCAATATTGTCAAGTGTAGGTACTCTGCATATTTTCACATCTCCTCTATCTATTATCTCTCGAATGAGATGATAACGCCTAAGTATGTGTTTGGATCGTTGGTGAGATCTAGGCTCCTTGGCTTGTGCGATAGCACCATTGTTATCACAGTAGAGACCAATGGGATCCACAATGCTAGGAACTATGCCATGTTCACTAATGAACTTTTTGATCCAAACAACTTCCTTTGCTGCACTTGAGGCAGCAATATACTCGGCCTCGGTTGTAGAATCAACAACTGTATCTTGCTTTGAACTTTTCCAGCTCACAGCGCCACCGTTTAAGCAAAACACATAACCAGATTGCGATCTAAAGTCATCCTTATCTGTCTGGAAGCTAGCATCGGTGTATCCAATTACAGCCAACTCTTCCTGACCTCCATATATCAAGAATGAGTCCTTAGTCCTTCTCAAATACTTAAGGATATTCTTGACAGCTACCCAGTGAGCATCACCAGGATCAGATTGGTACCTACTCGTTGCACTTAAAGCATACGAGACATCTGGTCGAGTACATAACATGGCATACATGATAGATCCTATTGCAGATGCATATGGAATCTTATTCATGCAATCCCTTTCTTCTTTAGTTAAAGGGGATTGTGTTTTTGATAGACACAGGCCATGTTGCATAGGTATGAATCCTTTCTTGGAATCATGCATATTAAAGCGTCTCAACACTTTGTCTATGTATGTACTCTGACTTAGGCCAAGCAGTTTTTGTGATCTATCTCTATAGATTCTGATTCCTAATATATAGGCTGCTTCACCTAGGTCCTTCATAGAAAAGCATTTCCCCAACCAAGACTTTACTTGTTGTAGGGTAGGGATATCGTTTCCAATGAGTAATATGTCATCTACATATAATACCAGGAAAACGATCATGCTCCCACTAACCTTCTTGTAGACACAAGGCTCATCTTCGTTCTTGATGAATCCATATTGTTTTACTGTTTCATCAAAACGAAGATTCCAGCTTCTGGAAGCTTGCTTCAATCCATAGATTGATCTTTGTAACTTACATATCTTTCGGGCTTCCTCTGGTATGTCAAATCCTTCAGGCTGTGTCATGTACACATCCTCAAGAAGATTTCCATTAAGGAAAGCAGTTTTGACATCCATCTGCCATATTTCATAATCATGATATGCAGCGATAGCAAGTAAAATCCGAACAGATTTAAGCATTGCAACTGGTGAAAAGGTTTCATCATAGTCAATCCCATGAATTTGTTTATATCCTTTTGCAACCAGTCTTGCCTTATAGGTATGTACCTTACCATCCATGTCAGTCTTCCTTTTGAAGACCCACTTGCATCCTATAGGGTTAACTCCTACAGGAGGCTCTACCAAGGTCCAAACTTGGT
The DNA here is from genome assembly GCF_024323335.1 of Lathyrus oleraceus. Taxonomy (NCBI): domain Eukaryota; kingdom Viridiplantae; phylum Streptophyta; class Magnoliopsida; order Fabales; family Fabaceae; genus Lathyrus; species Lathyrus oleraceus. The sequence goes on along the minus strand of NC_066579.1, from coordinate 32,849,033 downwards.
TTGTGTACATGGAATCCATTTCAGATTTCATGGCTTTTAGCCACTTCTCAGACTCGGGACCAGTTATGGCCTCTTGGTAGGTCACAGGCTCATCTTGATCCATGAGTAATACATCACCTTGATCAGTTATGAGATATCCATATCTCTCAGGTAATTGACGTATCCTGCTTGACCTACGCTGGTCTTGTTCTACTTGAGCAGGTTGCTCTTCCACAACTTCTTGTGTTTCCTGCTCTAATTCCTCCATAGGTGTATCTATGCTTTGTGATTCTTGAATTTCTTCAAGTTCTACTTTCCTCCCACTGGTTCCTTTGGAAATAAAATCCTTTTCTAGGAAAACTCCAGTTCGAGCGACAAACACTTTTCCCTCAGAAGGATTGTAGAAGTAATACCCTCTTGTTTCTTTAGGATACCCCACAAATAAGCATTTGTCATATTTGGGCTCAAGCTTAGTTGAAATTTGTCATTTCACATAAACCTCGCAACCCCAAATCTTTATGTAAGACATATGTGGTTTCTTACCACTCCATATCTCATATGGTGTCTTCTCAACCTTTTTGGATGGAACACGGTTAAGTGTGTAAGTTGCTGTCAATAGTGCATGTCCCCAAAAGGAGTTTGGAAGATCGGCGTGACTCATCATGGATCGGACCATGTCTAACAGGGTTCGATTTCTTCTCTCAGATACACCATTCCATTGGGGTGTTCCAGGAGGAGTAAGTTGGGATAGGATCCCACACTCTTTCAGATGGTCATCAAACTCTAGGCTTAAATACTCACCACCTCGATCTGATCCAAGGGTTTTAATATTCTTACCTAGTTGGTTTTGTACTTCATTCTTGAATTCCTTGAACTTTTCAAAGGACTCTGATTTGTGTTTCATTAAATACACATAACCATATCTACTGAAATCATCAGTGAATGTGATGAAGTATTGAAAACCTCCTCTGGCTGGTATGTTCAGTGGTCCACATACATCAGTATGTATTAGGCCCAAAAGATCATTCGCTCTTTCACCTTTTCCTGTGAATGGAGACTTTGTCATCTTTCCAATTAAACAAGATCTGCATGTCTCATATGATTCATAATCAAAAGAGTCCAAGAGTCCATCTTTATGGAGTTTGGAAATGCGTTTCTCATTTATGTGGCCTAATCGACAATGCCAAAGGTAAGTTGGATTTAACTCGTTAGGTTTCATCCTTTTAGTATTAATGTTATATATAGGCATTTCGAGATCAAGGACATACAGTCCATTGCTCATTTGTGCAGTAGCATAGAATATATCATTCAAATAAATTAAGCAACAATTGTTCTTTATTATAAATGAAAAACCAAACTTGTCCAAACAAGAAATGGAAATAATATTCCTGCTAATTGCAGGTACATAATAACAGTTCTCTAACTGAATTATTAAACCACTAGGTAAAGTTAATACATAAGTTCCTACGGCTAAAGCAGCAACCTTTGCTCCATTGCCAACTCGTAGGTCAACTTCACCTTTTGCCAAATCTCTACTTCTTTTTAGCCCCTGCACATTTGTACAAATGTGAGAACCGCATCTTGTATCTAATACCCATGATGCAGAAGTAGATAAATTAATTTCAATAACAAAAATACCTGAAGTTGAAGTCTCTACTCCATTCTTCGTATCTTCTAGGTACTTTTGGCAGTTTCTCTTCCAGTGTCCGGTCTTACCGCAATGGAAGCAGGTGCCTGCCTTTGCTATGCCTCCACTAGGCTTCAAAGCAGCAATAGTGGGTCTGGGTTTGGCAACTTCCTTGCCTTTCCCTTTATCACCCTGCTTGGTGGGCCTTTTGTTCTGTCTCTTTCCATTCCTGATCATCAGAATGGACTTCCCTTTTGTCTTCAGATTATGCTCAGATGTTCTTAACATGCCTAGCAGTTCAGGAAGAGGTTTATCCATATCATTCATATTGAAATTTAGGACAAATTGACTGAATCTATCTGGCAACGATTGCAAGATCAAATCAGTCGCAAGTTCCTTTCCGAGGGGAAAACCCAACCTTTCAAGGTTTTCCACATACCCAATCATCTTGAGCACATAGGGACTTACAGGGGCTCCCTCAGCTAACTTGCTTTGAAAAAGGGCTTTTGAAACTTCAAACCTCTCATGCCTTGCTTGCTCTTGATAGAGCATCTTCAAGTGTTCGATCATATCGAACGCTGCCATGTTCTCATGTTGCTTTTGCAATTCTGAGTTCATGGTAGCTAGCATGAGACAAGCAGTTTCATTGGCATCATCGACATGCTTCTTATAAGCATCTCTTTCTGCCTTAGGTGTAGAACTAGGAGGTTCCTCTTCAGGAACAAGAGTCTCCAAGACATACAGCTTTTTATCATGTTTGAGGACAATCCTCAGGTTTCGGTGCCAATCCAGGAAATTTGTCCCATACAATTTTTCCTTGTCAAGGATTGATCGCAAGATGTTGTTAGAGGTGTTTGTTGTCATGGTAATCTACATAAGAATTAATGAAAATATAAGTATCAATAACATATTTAATTAGGCCTTTAATTAAATATGCTCCCACTATTTTACTCAAAACAAATGACCCTCATCATTTGATTCGGAAAATCCCGTTGGAAGATTTTCTAGTGGGTCGAGATCCATATTTCACTTTGTTCTAAGTCCGTGTAGGCGGATTACATAAAACTAGGTTATTTAGGTAGGAACTCCTTCCAATTGTATCTCATACAACTCTCGAAAATTTCAGTTGGGTGAATAACTCCTTATTCCAATCCATCATATGGATCATTCCCAACTCTTGCTTCTAAACATATATAATCTTATTATAACTTATTCAGTTAGGTTTGACCCATTGTTTTAGTAGTTGGATATTACAATTATCCCATCACATCTTACTAATATAGAACATGCACCTCGCGTAGGCGAAACCTACATTATCCGATACTAGTCTTGATGAGTGCTAAAACTTGGAAAGCATAAACTTAATATTTAATTTGAGGGAATTGTAATTGTTATGATCTCACCGGCTTATTTATCATATAAATCGTCTCTCACATGCATCAATATATATTCACATGCATCAACATACATACACATGCATCAACATACATAATGAAACAGTTATGGCCCCTAGCGCAATTGTTCTCCCAAGCCAATGAGAGAACCTAAGCTAACCTAATAACGATCTAAGCTTCTCCAAGCAAGATCTTCAAGGTTGTCCTCCATTGATATTGAATTCTTCCCCTTCTTCATAACATTGTCTTCTTCTCTTTCTTCATTACATTACAGAAGAAACTTGTTTTACATACGAGGGATTGAGATGAGAAAAGAAGTTACATTAAGAGATTAAAAGGAGATGCACGACACGCAGGTCGTATTTAAAACCCAAAACAAAATGAAGGAAGACTAAGGGCATAACTGATCACCACAAGGCAATAATAATAAACATATTATTATTATTATTATTATTAATTTTAATTCCTTTAATTAATTAAACCAAATTAAATTTCGGCGACCGATCACACTACGCAGAGTTAGCTTGGGGTTCCGCTGCCCGGTCAGCGGACGGTGGTTCCAGGGGTTGGAGGGGCAGCGCCCCTGTCCAAAACCGAAAACCCCAAGAATTCTGACCCCGTGAGTGTGACGACCGTCACAGGCATGTTACGACCGTCACAGGCATGTTACGACCGTCACGCGGCCAGAAACAGAAATGGCTAGATTTTTGGATCTGTGAGTGTGACGACCGTCACAAGGCCTGTGACGACCGTCACGTCCAGCTTGTTACGATCGTCACAAGCTCGTGACGAACGTCACGCGGCCAAAATAACAAAACTTTGAAACAGTCAACAGACGTGTTTCAAAAGCCCTAAATTCACAACTCTTTGACGGCACAACCCTTGCGCCGTCACCAACCCTAATGCGCCAATTTCAGACCATCAAACACACCTCGATTGTTGATTCAGTATGATTGATCAACAGGTCATTGCTTCACCATACTAATGTCGGATTTCGAAGCAAATGACCATTGATCGCTCAAAGGAAAACAACCATTTAGTGTTTGAATGAACGAAACAGAAACAGTATATCACATATACCGTACTTTGCATTAGGATTACTTATATCATATATAAGTTGATCGGTCTCAATTGCGTAACCTATGGACGATCGATGTATCGCTGCTTCACCATACTAATGTCGGTTCCGAAGCATAGTCAACATCAATCACCCAACTCGTACACTCATGATGCCAAATTTAATTACCCGTTTAATTAATTGATTCAATCTGTCTTTTAATCATATTAATACAGAAAATAAACAGCTATCCGAGTCATGGTTTCGTAAGTGACAACAAACACCTCTAACAACATTTTGAGATCAATCCTTGATAAGGAAAAATTGTCTGGGAAAAATTTTCTGGATTGACACCGAAATATGAGGATTATCCTCAAGCATGATAAAAAGTTGTATGTCTTAGAGGAATCTGTTCCTGAAGAGGAACCTGAAGGAGAATTGCGATCCAAAACACAGCGGAAATTAAAATTTTCTCCTTTAGAGATCCTTACGAATGGTCATGATCAGTGATAGAATATTTACCTCTTGTGACGATTGAAACCTTTTGTGCAGATCTCTTGTGACGATCAAAACCTTTGATGCAGATCCACGGAGCGATCACGAACGTTGAACGATGACAACGTCTCTACTCAGTCCACACGAACGGACTCCTTCAATCACAGTGCTAGCTGGTACGAATGAAGGCTTTGAGTGAGAGAGAGAGAGAGAGAGAAAACGAAAATAATGCAATCGCTATCAATGCTTTTGCACAAGGGTTCTATTTATAGAACCACTTGTGTGGGCTTCAAGCTAAAAGGCCCACTTAAGTGTATTTTGGCTCATATCTTATAATATGCCCAAAATCACTTAAGCCCATGGTACCTTACCATATTTCGTATTCTACTCAAGTACATTGTACCTTACAATGTTCAATAATTCACTTAAGGGCACCGTATCTTACGGTATTCCTTAGATACTTTATCTCTCATCAATCAGTCCTTTGTGTGTGACCCTGTAGGTTTTCGTAACGTTGGCAATTATATTAAATCATGCATTTAACATAATAAACAGTGAGCGGTATCTAGCAACACATCACTGCTACCCAAGACACGAAAGTGTCATGTGATCTGACAAAACCTTCTGTATAATACTTATGTGTATAATTACCCTTTTGCACTTATGTCTATATTGAACACAAGGCATAGACCGTGTCATCCTTGTCCAGTTCAATATTGGGCCCATAGACATTTATCCTTTTATGCAGGATGGGCAAATTCCATCTAGGTCACTCATGTCCCTCAGCATGCTTCATGGAGTACCCATCAATTGTCTTTATGGTTATCCAGTTATGGACAATGTTTGATCAGCAATAAAGCACCCGACTCTACATCTAGGGTCCATAGTGGTTTCAGGTCGAAGAGTGGTATACACCATTATCACCATGAGAATAACTTATGACACTTTGCATAACTTTCTATATAGTATTCTCATAGCGGGTCAATCCGGTATAAATATTACTCTTAATATTCATACCTATGTTCAAGACTTGATAACTCCTTATCCATGATCCATGAGATGTGATCATCGGTCTATATACATAATAGTCTTAATGCTTTAATGTCATCCCACTTCACAATAAAGCTCGACTACGGATACTTTAAGAATAGTGTCCTTATGTTTAATGTGTTCTCATGATAAAGTCACACTTAATACATTAAACGGACTAGCTATTCTAGGGACTTTATTAAACAAACGTAATAAAGAAAAAGCCTTTTATTATTAATAAATAATTCGATACAAGTACCAAAAGTATTGGCCTCTAGGGCTTACACCAACAAAACCTCCTAGTTCTTCACCTAAGGCAGAAAGAGATGCTTATAAGAAGCATGTCGATGATAAAAATGAACCTGCTTGCCTCATGCTAGCTACCATGAACTCGGAGTTGCAAAAGCAACATGAGAACATGGCAGCGCTCGATATGATCGAACACCTGAAGATGCTCTATCATGAGAAGGCAAGGCATGAAAGGTTTAAAGTTTCAAAATCCCCTTTTCAAGGCAAGTCAGCTGAGGGATCCCCTGTAAGTCCCTTTGTGCTCAAGATGATTGGGTATGTGGAGAACCTTGAGAGGTTGGGTTTTCCCCTCGCAAAGGAACTTGTGACTTATTTGATCTTCCAATCGTTTCCAGAGAGCTTGAGTCAATTTGTCCTTAATTTTAACATGAATGATATGGACAAAACTCTTCCTGAACTGCTAGGCATGTTAACAACTGCTGAGCAGAATCTGAAGTCAAAAGGAAAGTCCATTCTGATGATCGGAAATGGAAAATAAAAAGAACAAAAGACCCACCAAGCAGGGTGGTAAAAGGAAAGGCAAGGAAGTTGACAAACCCGAACCCACTGCTCCTACTTTGATGCCTAGTAGAGGCATATCAAAGGGTGACACCTGCTTCCATTGCGGTAAGACCAGACACTGGAAGAGAAACTGCCCAAAGTACTTGGAAGATAAGAAGAATGGAGTAGAGACTTCAACTTCAGTTATTTTTGTTATTGAAATTAATATATCTACTTTTGCATCATGGGTATTAGATATTGGATGCGGTTCTCACATTTGTACTAATATGCAGGGGCTAAAAAGGAGTAGAGATTTGGAAAAAGGTGAAGTTGACCTACGAGTTGGCAATTGAGTATAGGTTGTTGCTTTAGCCATAGGAACTTATGTATTAACTTTACCTAATGGTTTAATAATTCAGTTAGAGAATTTTTATTATGTACTTGTAATTAGTAGGAACATTATTTTTGTTTCTTGTTTGGACAAGTTTGGTTTTTCATTCATAATAAAGAATAATTGTTGCTCCATTTATTTAAATGATATATTCTATACGACTGCACAAATGAACAATGGACTATATGTCCTTGATCTTGAAATGCCTATTTATAACATTAATACTAAACGGATGAAACCTAATGAGTTAAATCCAACTTACCTTTGGTATTATCGATTAGGCCACATAAATAAGAAACACATTTCCAAACTCCATAAAGATGGACTATTGGACTCTTTTGATTATGAATCATATGAGACATGCAAATCTTGTTTAATTGGAAAGATGACAAAGTCTCCATTCACAGGAAAACGTAAAAGAGCTAATGATCTTTTGGCCATCATACATATTGATGTATGTGGACCACTGAACATACCAGCCAGAGGAGGTTTTCAGTATTTCATCACATTTACTGATGATTTCAGTAGATATGGTTATGTGTATTTAATGAAACATAAATCAGAGTCCTTTGAAAAATTCAAGAATGAAGTACAAAACCAACTAGGTAAGAATATTAAAACTTTTCGATCAGATTGAGGTGGTGAATATTTTAGCCTAGAGTTTGATGACCATCTGAAAGAGTGTGGGATTATATCCCAACTTACTCCTCCTGGAACACCTCAATGAAATGGTGTTTCTGAGAGAAGAAATCGAACCTTATTAGACATGGTCCGATCCATGATGAGTCACGCCGATCTTCCAAACTCCTTCTAGGGACATGCACTATTGACAGCAGCTTACACACTTAACTGTGTTCCATCCAAAAAGGTTGAGAAGGCACCATATGAGATATGGAATGGTAAGAAACCACATATGTCTTACTTGAAGATTTGGGGTTGCGAAGTTTATGTGAAATGACAAATTTCAACCAAGCTTGAGCTCAAATCTTACAAATGCTTATTTGTGGGGTATCCTAAAGAAACAATAGGGTATTAATTCTATAATCCTTCTGAGGGAAAAGTGTTTGTCGCTCGACTTGGAGTCATCCTAGAAACGGATTTTATTTCCAAAGGAATCAGTGGGAGGAAAGTAGAGTTTGAAGAAATTCAAGAATCACAAAGCATTGATACACCCATGGAGGAATTAGAGCAGGAAACACAAGTAGTTGTGGAAGAGCAACCTGCTCAAGTAGAACAAGACCAGCGTAGGTCAAGTAGGATACGTCATCTACCTGAGAGATATGGATATCTCATAACTGATCAAGGTGATGTATTACTCATGGATCAAGATGAACTTGTGACCTACCAAGAGGTCATAACTGGTCCTGAGTCTGAGAAGTGGCTAGAAGCCATGAAATCTGAAATGGATTCCATGTACACAAAACAAGTTTGTACCTTGGTAGAGCCTCCTGTAGGATTTAACCCTATAGGATACAAGTGGGTCTTCAAAAAGAAGACTGGCATAGATGGTAAGGTAGATACCTATAAGGCAAGACTGGTTGCAAAAGGATATAAACAAATTCATGGGGTTGACTATGATGAAACCTTTTCAACAGTTGTAATGCTTAAATCTATTCGGATTTACTCTATATCGCTGCATATCATGATTATAAAATATGGCAGATGGATGCCAAAACTACTTTCCTTAATGGGAATCTTCTTGAGGATGTGTACATGACATAGCCTAAAGGATTTGACATACCAGAAGAAGCCCAAAAGATATGCAAGTTACAAAGATCAATTTATGGATTGAAGAAAGCTTCCAGAAGCTGGAATCTTTGTTTTGATGAAATAGTAAAACAATATGGATTCATCAAGAATGAAGATAAGCCTTATGTCTACAAGAAGGTTCATGGGAGCATGATCGTCTTCCTGGTGTTATATGTATATGACATATTACTCATTGCAAACGATTTCCCTACCCTGTAACAAGTAAAGACTTGGTTGGGGAAATGCTTTTCTATGATGGACCTAGGTGAAGCAGCCTATATATTAGGAATTAGGATCTATAGAGATAGATCACAAAAATTGCTTGGCCTAAGTCAGAGTACATACATACACAAAGTGCTAAGACACTTTAATATGCATGATTCCTAGAGAGGATTCATACATATGCAACATGGCATGTGTCTATCAAAAACACAATCCCCTTCAACTAAGGAAGAAAGGGATCGCATGAATAAGATTCCACATGCATCTGCAATAGGATCTATCATGTATGCCATGTTATGTACTCGACCAGATGTCTCGTATGCTTTAAGTGCAACGAGTAGGTACCAATCTGATCCCGATGATGCTCATTGGGTAGTTGTTAAGAATATCCTTAAGTATTTGAGAAGGACTAAGGACTCATTCTTGATATATGGAGGTTAAGAGCTTGTTGTAATTGGATACACCGATGCTAGCTTCCAGACAAATAAGGATGACTTTAGATCGCAATCTGGTTATGTGTTCTGCTTAAACGGTGGCACTGTGAGCTGGAAAAGTTCAAAGCAAGATATAGTTGTTGATTCTAAAACCGAGGCCAAGTATATTTTTTCCTCAAGTGAAGCAAAGGAAGTTGTTTGATCAAAAAGTTCATTAGTAAACTTGGCATAGTTCTTAGCATTGTGGATCACATTGATCTCTATTGTGATAACAATGATGCTATCGCACAAGCTAAAGAGCTTAGATCTCACCAACAATTCAAACAAATACTTAGGCGTTATCACCTCATTCGAGAGATAATAGATAGAGAAGATGTGAAAATATGCAGAATACATACACTTGAAAATATTGTTGACCCACTGACAAAGCCTCTTGCGTAGCAGAAGCATGATGGTCATATTAGATCTATGGGTATTAGGGGTATCCCTGATTGGCTCTAGTCCTAGTGGGAGATTGTTGGTGTAAGCCCTAGAGGCCAATACTTTTGGTACTTGTATCGAATTATTTAATAATAATAAAAGGCTTTTTCTTTATCATGTTTGTTTAATAAAGTCCCTAGAATAGCTAGTCCGTTTAATGTATCAAGTGTGACTTAATCATGAGTTCCCATTAAACATAAGGACATTATTCTTAAAGTATCCGTAGTTGAGCTTTGTTGTGAAGTGGGATAACATTAAAGCATTAAGATTATTATGTATATAGATTGACGATCACATCTCATGGATCATGCATACGGAGTTATCAAGTCTTAAACATATGTATGAATATTAGGAGTAATATTTATACTAGATTTACCCGCTATGAGAATACTACATAGAATGTTATGCAAAGTGTCATAAGTTATTCTCATGGTGATAGTGGTGTATACAACCCTTCGACCTAAAACCACTATGGACCCTAGATGTAGAGTCGAGTGCTTTATTGATGATCAAACGTTATTCGTAACTAGATGACCATAAAGACAAATGATGGGTACTCCACGAAGCATGTTGAGAGACATGAGTGACCAAGTTGGAATTTTCCCATCCTGCGTAACAGGATAAACGTCTAAGGTCCCAATATTGAACTGGACAAGGATGGCACAGTCTATGCCTTGTGTTCAATATAGACATAAGGGCAAAAAAGGGTAATTGTACACACAAGTATTATCACAAAAAGGGATTTGTCAGATCACATGACATTTTCGTGTCTTAGGTAGCAGTGATGTGTTGCTAGATACTGCTCACTGTTTATTATGTTAAATATGTGATTTAATATAATTGCCAATGTCACAAAAACCTACAGGGTCACACACAAAAGGACAGATTGATGAGAGATAGAGAAAATCAGGAACAACACAATGTGCGGTGCACTTAAGTGAATTGTAGAACATCGTAAGGTACGATGCACTTAAGTAGAATACGAAATATGGTAAGGTACCACACGCTTAAGTGATTTTCGGTATACGATAAGATATGGGCCACATACACTTAAGTGGGCTTTTTAGCTCGCATGCCACACAAGTGGTTCTATAAATAGAACCCTTGTATAGAAGCATTTGACTTGATGAAATTTTGTTTCTCTTGCACTCAAAGCCTTCATTCGTAGCAGCTAGCACTGACACTAAAGGAATTCGTTCGTGTGGACTGAGTAGAGGCGTTGTCACCATACAATGCTCGCAATCACTCCTTAGATATTCATCAAAGGTTTCAATTGCCACAAGAGGTAACAATTTCTATCACTGATCATGCCCATTAGTAAGGATTACTAAAGGAAATTTTTTAATTTCCACTGCATTTTGGGTCGCAATTTCCTTCACTAACTCCCTTAACTATACTAGGGATCCTCTCAACAAGTATGGTAGGATGTGACTATATGGCATCGGAACTGGATCGAACCTTCTCTCAGGTCTTCTTTGTCTCTGTTGCTGCTGATGGTGATATTAAGGTCGTTGTTGTTGTTGTTGAGGTTGATAACGTTGTTGTTGTTGTCGAGGTTGGTGATAACGTTGTTGATGTTGTTGTTGAATTGGAATTGTGAAAGGATGTTGTTTTTATTGGACAGGCACCACGACGGACACTTGCTGATACGGTACACGGTAGGTCGGCGCCCTTGCTCGGATTAATGCGGCAACATTCGTTTCTCCTTCCCTTTTCTTGCCATACGCGACGGAAGGTTTCTTGACAACACCAGAAGTACTTGCAGAATTCTGGATCTTTCCCATCTTTATCGTATTTTAACTTCTATCATCAACCAATACCAAGTTGGAAAATCCTGAGGATGTAATCCATATCATCCTATCTAGATATGGGCCTTGCAGGTTGCCCATGAAGATATCCATAAACTCGCATTCGAGTAAAGGAGGTTGTACTCTATCTGCAAGCTCCATCCACCTTTGAGCATACTCCTTGAAGGTTTCCTCAAAATTCTGAATCAAATTCTGCAACTGCGTGCAGTTAGGAGATATGTCAGTATTATACTGATAATTCTTGAGGAACGCTTCATCCATTTCTCTCCATGGGCGGATGTTGTTAGAACAATATTTGGTTCTGGATCTATACCTTGAGTTTTCATGATAACAATGTTGTATTTGTGTGAGAACAATTTTGGTACCCTAATGGTTTGTTATTTTGTAGCTTTAACAACCAGTTTTGATTCTGATCATATGATGTGCAACATCATCATTTTCTGAACTTTACGTTCCAAATCTGCTTCTACGCTGCAATTAGAAGTTCTGAAAGATGTCAATATTATTGCTGCAATATTATGTCTACTTCTATGTTATTTCACCCAATCTAAAGCTTCTGAGGAGACTTTATATTGTTGTTGCAATGTTCTCTCAGTTTTTTCTTTTGGACGTGACTCTGATCACCAAACTTCTGAAGAATTGCAACCTTCTGAAGTTGTGTTATGTAGCTGAAGATTCTGAAGATCTCAAGATAGGCGATTGAAGTTATCAAGGTTCTGACTGAGGATTCTAAAGACTCTGAAGATTCTAAGGATACTAAAGAACTCAAGTCAGACTACTGACGTTGTCAAGGTTCTGACCCAAGGTTCTAAAGTTTCTGAATCCAGCTCTCTACTTCTTCACTTCATGCTTCAATCTCTTTTTATCAGAAGCCAGTGAATCTGAAGATAAGATCAAATGGGAACATGATCAAATAGTACATAGTATAAATCGAACAACCTTTCCACTACCAGATTTCATGGGCAAGGACTGTACTACTCATCATACCTGTCACTGAATATGTGGGCGAAAGGACGGTACGTGGTATCATTCCTTTTTCATCCAACAGTGGACAACCGCTCAAGGAGCTTTCCCCATTTTTCCCTCCAACTGTCACATGCTTACACTATATAAGCATGCTTTGGAGACTTGAAGAAAATGCTGATCTGCACAAGTATTTTGACAAGCTATTTTTCTTTGTGAAAAGCCATCATCTTTTGTATACAATGTTCTTTAAGTATTTATTATTCACTTGTGTTAAATCAGCTTTTGTAGAAGCATCTTGTAACACACTAGATATTCTTCAAACTATTTGTTTGAATCCTTAAGGAGGTTATCCTTGAGAAGACAAAGAAAGTTGTTCTTTGTGAGTCCTTGAGGAGACTAAGGTTTAGTTGGATCCTTGAGAAGAGAAAGAAGGTTATTCTTTATGTTTATTGTAATCTGTTGATTAGAGTGCATTAAGTCCTTGTGAATAAGGCAAATCACCTTGGCGGATGGACTGAATTAGCTTTGAGTTTCAAGCGAACCAGGATAAAAATCATTGTGTTTTAATTTCTTCATTATTAGACTTGTTAGTGGTGTTTTTGTTTTGGAAAAAGCTTTTGCTTGTAAAACCTAATTCAAACCCTTCATTTCTTGTGTTTTTCACACCTTCAATTGGCATCAGAATTCCGGTTCTGATTTTGATGAAAAGTTTTTATCAACACCTCACAATGTTCAGTACCGATCCAATTGTGTGAGAAACAATGGTTGCTTCCAATGCTGCTAACATTGTTAATAATAATGATAGAGATAATTATAGTGCTAAACCACCTATTTCTGATGGTGAAAAATTTGACTACTGGAAAGATAGAATAGAAATTTTCTTTCTTGGTTACGATGTTGATCTCTAGGATCTCGTAGTTAATGGATATGTTCACCCAGTAAATGTTGAAGGAAATAGTTTAGCAAGAAGTTCTATGTTTGATCAACAAAAGAAAGACTTCAAAAATCATCATAAGGCCAGAACCATATTTCTCAATGATATATCTTATACGGAGTATGAGAAGATAACAAATAACGATTCTGCCAAATCCATTTTTTACTCTTTGAGAATGACTCATGAGGGAAACGCTTAGGTAAAGGAGACAAATGTCTTGACCTTAATCCAGAAATACGAGGCTTTCAAAATGGAAGATGATGAAAATGTTGAAACCATGTTCTCAAGGTTTCAGATGCTTGTTACAGGACTTAAGGTTCTAGACAAAGGGTATTCTACAGCTGATTGTCGCTCCCCGGATTTCCCGAATCCAAGTACAAACGCGAAAAGAGGTGGCGAGGAAAAAAGAGTAGAGTCGCCGGCTATGTACTTTTATCCCAAAACGAGGGAAAGGTAGTACTGCATAACCAAGAGGGAACGGATAAAACAAAGTCTCGAACCAAAGAAAATTGAGTAAGGGGGCCGATTACGTGAAGGGAAGGTTATCGCACCCCTTCACGTCTATGGTACTCCACATGATCCACGTTTGCTATTTATGTCTAAAGTGTGTGTATAAAAAGTCCTATATGCGATGCGAAAGAAAGAAAATCAAAGTAGGGAAAAGAAAGAGTTATTGCTCGCACAGGCCCTACCCTGCTGCATACGTATCTCAAGAAGGATTGAGAATCAGAGCACCGTAGCTCGGCTAACCTATGTGTTTGTTTTTTGTGATGAATGACGTCAATACACAATCTACCGGATGCTCGACCTTTGGAGACTTACTCACCTGTAGTAGAAGAAGTTAACGTGTTCTTAGGAGAAGAAAAATCAATGAGTTTATTTGTTTTAGGAATGCTCATGCAAAAAGGAAGTCCTAGACGAAGGAACCGTGCTACCTTAATTGACATGCAAACGAGAGACTATACGAAGCCTAGCAATCCTATGGGGAGACGATCACACCATACAAAACAAACATGCATAAAATAAACACGCCAACAAGGGGGCTCAAACATACGTGGGTAGGGCTTTAGTCAATAGGGGTCATATCAACCTCGACAAATAAGCCATGCAAAGGTAATCAAATGGGCTCTTAACCACTGACATTGAACGTCAGGGTGAGCAGATCAAAAGGGTAATGAGGATAAGACCTCATAGCTCTTAACCCTGGACAGGGTAAGCTCATGACAAAAAGTGGGGATTCAGAAAGGTGGAACCCTCTCCACTGACTGACTGGACAAAAGATCTTGGGCTTTTGTTCTGAAGCATTGACATGTAGTGTGATCTTAAAGAACGACACACTGAATAACAGGGGATTGACTACTAATCCCTTTTATCCGTCAATTGCCTCTTCATGGAGGTCTTTAGCACTGGTGCCTCTTCTTGGAGGTCTTTGGGCACAAAAGTAAACACACAAAAACATTGCCTCCTATCGAGGTCTTCCAGCTAAGAAAGCGGTAAAATACGGGAAAGATGTAAAAGGGATCAAGAGATCTACCACACGGATAAAGATCCGAAGTAACAGCAACTAAAGAAATAAGAAACCCGGAGATCTCTCAGGCTAGCATCATCAAAGAAAACAAGTCAGCAAAGCAATCAGAATAAATCTCCAAATGGTATCCCACAAATAAAGGGGAATACCAAGCAAGCTATCTCTTCAAGGTTCATGTGAGCCCTCACAAAAAAAAACTCAACAAACAGGTTAGAGAAACAAGATGGAGTGCAATCAAAAGTTGTACCAAACAGAGAATCACATGAATCATGTCATTAAAGTTCACAAAAAGCTCACAAAAAGCAACCAAGGGTAGGTGGCCTAAACCTCTTGTCAAACAAATGCATTAAAAGGGTATCAAAACTCAAAGTCAGGGGGCAAGGATCCACACATCAAGACATGACATACATACTAAAACATGTGCCCACATGCAAAACCTAACGATACCCACTCTTCCAAATTCACCCATAATACCTCATACATTCAGAAATTTCAAGTTGAAAGTATAAAGTATTGGAAATAGGGCATACCTGATTGGGGAGGATCGATTGAAATTGAATTGCACCGTTGGCTTTGCAAACAATCTTAGGGTTTATATGAGAGGGAATTGGTTCTTTGCAGATGAGTTCCCTTCAGTCTCTGGAGGTTGCTCTGAATTAGTTAGAATCTCTCTAGGGTTTTTTCCACTGATTTTTTTATAGAATTTATAACCTGATTTTCGTGGCTTTGTGGGCTCAAATGAGAGAGGTCCAAGTCCAAGATTTTTCTGTTATATATATATATATATATATATATATATATATATATATATATATATATATATATATATATATATATATATATATATATATATATATATATATATATATATATATATATATATATATATTTTCATTTTTTTTTCAAAACGCGTGGGCTTCGCCTAGCGAGCATGTCAGTTCAGGAAATTCCTCTGAGCGCAGGTGATTCTGGTGGCTTTTCTTGGGACTCGCTAGGCGACCCATTCTGCTCGCCTAGCGAGCATGACAACTCATGAACAAACTTTTGCTCTTTCAAGATTAACGTTTTGAATGATGAATAGACCCTATTTGAACATGTTGGAAGTAACTCAAGTCATTCCCTGGCCATTTCACCTTCAGTTGACCAATAGTTGACTTTTGGCTTCATAGTTGAATTTTGAACTGTACTGAGCCCATTAAGCTTGATCCTTCAGATAGAACCCACAAAGTGACTTGGATGACATCCTCTTGGAGCTAATTCTGATTGACATGATGAAATGCAATATGAAATGTTAAATGACCTAAAAAATGAATGCATGAATGAGGAGGGCAAATTTGAGGTGCTACACTGATCATGTCAAGAAAATTATCAGAAGTCTTCCCAAAAAATGGAGACCTATGGTAACTGCACTAAAGATGGCTAAGGATCTCAACAACATCAGTCTTGAAGAACTTGTTAGTTCTTTAAGAAATAATGAGATTGAGATAGAAGAAGATTAACCTCATAAGAGAGGTAAATCTATAGCTCTAAAATCCAAGCCTGAGAAGACTAGAGCATATCAACTTGAGGAAAAATCAGAAGGATCTGATGAAGACTCGAAAGATGATGATGAGTTATCTCTAATCTCAAACAGAGTCAACAGACTCTGGAAACACAGGGAAAGTGGTCAAGGGAAATTCAAAGGAGTCATGAGGGCTATTGGTCGCTTCGAATCCTCATCTAGTCAAAAGAAGCAAACTTCTAGAAAAGAAGTTATCTATTTCGAGTTCAAGGAGCCAGACAACTATGAGAATGATTATCCTAAACTGAAGAAGGACAAAAGGACCAAGAAGAACTTCTCCAAAGTCAAGAAGGGGCTGATGGCTACCTGGGATGACTCAGAATCTAAAGAAGAAGGTTTTGACGAATAAAAAGATAATGTTGCACTGATGACAACTACTGAGGATCCCACAAGCTCTGAGGAACCAGAACACAAGGTTTTATCAAAATCAGAATCTGACTCCGATTCTAAAGAGGTATTTTCTAATCTATCTTGTTATGATATTGAAATTTGTCTTTCTGAAATGCTGGAAAAGTACCAGAGTCTTTAGAGTAAATACAAGGACCTTAAATAAGTCCAAGTAACTGCTTCTGAAACTTAGAAAGAGCTTGAGAATGATATTTCCTCTATAAACAAAAAAGTATTTTCTTTAGAAAGTAATAACTCTGCTTTGAAAAGAAAATTTTCAAACTAGAGGAGGAAATAACTTCAGAAGCTTCTGGTACTGATTGCGTCATCAGATATGATAGATCATTCCAGTACTTTCTGGCTAAAAGCATAGATAGAAGCAAAGTGGCTTCCTTGATATATGGAGTTAGCAGAAATGACAAGAAAGGTTTGGTTTGTATAGAAGCTACAAAACCTGACGAAAGTTAGAAGGTTAAACCAAAACCTCTCTACGTGCATTTCGTTCTTGCTGGCACTGAGTCTGATATTTCCGCATAGACACAGAAGCATACTAAGGATAGGAACTCTGTTCTGAAACCTAAGTATCCTGCACAAATACCTCATGATTATCCTTATTCTAAAAGACCCAAAGTTATTATAAACTCTGGGAAAACTAACAAAGGAGGACCCAGAAAGTGGGTACCTAAGGATAAAATCATTTATGTGACATACAACTTTAATAGCTCAGCTGAGACACCAGTCATGGTACCTGGACAGCGGACGCTCGCGACACATGACGGGAAAAAGGTATATGTTTTAAGATTTGGAACTTAAGCCTAGAGGCTTCGTTGGTTTCGGAGGAAACCGGAAGAGGAAGATCATTGGCTCTAGAACCATTGGTAATGGTAAACTTCCTTCTATTACTAATGTTCTTTTAGTTGATGGTCTGATGTATAATCTATTGTCTATTAGTCAACTTAGTGGCAACGGTTATAATATCATCTTTATCAAAAGTCTTGTAAGGTTGTTAGTCAGAAAGATGACACAATCCTTTTTAACAGAAAGAGGAAAATAACATTTATAAAATTAGACTTTCTGATCTTTAAGATCAAAACATAAAATGTCTAATGTCTGTTAATGAGGAGCAATGAGTCTGGCATAGACGTTTGGGTCATGTTAGCATGAGAAGGATTTCTCAGCTAAATAAGCTTGAATTATTCAGAGGTCTACCCAAACTGAAGTTCGCTTAAGATGCTCTTTGTGAAGCATGTCAGAAAGAATTTTTTTCTAAAATATCTTTCAAAGCTAAAAAAAAAATTCTACCTCTAGACCATTAAAACTTCTTCACATTGATTTGTTTGGACCAGTGAAAACTACTTCTATCAATGGAAAGAAGTGTGGATTAGTCATTGTTGATGACTACAATCGTTGGACATGGGTAAAGTTTTTGAAACACAAGGATGCGTTACACTCTGTGTTTTCTACCTTCTGCTCACTAGTGCAAATAGAAATGAATTGCAAAATAGTCAAAGTCAGAAGTGATCATGGTGGAGAATTTGAAAATAAACATTTTGAAAATCTTTTTGGTTCAAATGGTATTTCCCATTATTTCTCCTGTCTTAGAACTCCACGGCAAAATGGAGTGGTATAAAGTAAGAATAGGACGTTGCAAGAAATGCCACACACCATGATCCAAGAAACTAATATGGTTACGCATTTCTGGGCAGAAGCGGTTAACACAGTGTCTTATATTCAGAATAGGATTTCTATCCGACCTTTTCTGGGTAAGACTCCCTATGAATTGTGGAAGAACATAAAGCCCAACATTTCTTATTCTCATCCTTTTGGATGTGAATGCTTTATGTTAAACACTAAAGAGAATCTTGGCAAGTTTGACTCTAAGGCACATAAATGTTTACTGTTAGGATATTCTAAATGCTCTAAAGGCTACAAAATCTTTAATACAGAAATACGAATTGTTGAGGAATCAATTCATGTTAGATTTAATGATAAGCTTAACCCTGAAAAGTCAAAGCTAGTTAAGAAAATTGCAGATTTGAAGATCAACCTTTTAGAATCTAAAGATATTGTCTCTGTCGAAAAAGACTCAGAAGACAAAGCCAGAGAATTTGAAGAAACGACTCAACCAGAAGAAATCATTGATCCAACTCATTAGAAGAAGAGTCGATCAAGAACTCCTCATTCTGAAAAACTCATTCTGGGAGACAAAAATGCTCTAGTTAGAACTAGATCTTCATCCAGACCCTCTGAAAAGACTCTTCTAGGTTTGGTGTCTCTGTAGAACCCACATCAATTGACGAAGCTCTTCTGGATAATGAATGGATTCTGGCCATGTAAGATGAACTGAATCAATTCACCAGAAACTACATTTAGGATCTTGTTCAGAAACCAAAAGGCTTGCATGTCATTCGAACCAGATTGGTTTTCATAAACAAGCTGAATGAGAAAGGCAAAGTCATCAAAAATAAAGCTCAACTGGTAGCACAAGGTTATAGTCAGCAAGAAGGTATAGACTATACAGAAACCTTTGCTCCAGTTGCCAGGTTAGAGTTTATTCTTCTTTTAATTTCTTTTGCAGTCAATCATAACATCATACTTTATTAGATGGATGTTAAGAGTGCATTCCTGAATGGTTATATTTCTAAAGAAGTTTATGTGCATCAACCTCCTGGTTTTGAAAGCTCTCAAAATCCTGACTTTGTTTTTAAACTGAAAAAGTCTTTGTATGGTCTAAAGCAAGCTCCAAGAGCTTGGTGTGATAGACTAAGCAACTTTTTGTTGAAAAATGATTTTACCAGAGGAAAAGTGGACACAACTCTCTTTTGTAAAACCTTCAAGAATGACATTCTGGTTGTGCAAATATATGTTGATGATATTATTTTTGGTTCTGCTAATGCGTCGTTGTGCAAGGATTTTTCTAAGTCTATGTAGGCAGAATTCGAAATGAGTATGATGGGAGAACTAAAGTTTTTTCTGGGAATCCAAATTGATCAAAGACTAGAAGGAATGTATCAAAGCAAATATACAAAGGAACTTCTGAAGAAATTCAAATTATCAGAATGTAAGCTAGCAAAGACTCCAATGCATCCTACATGCATTCTAGAGAAAGAAAAGGTAAGTAGTAAGGTAAATCAGAAGCCTTTCAGAGGTATGATAGGTTCTCTTATATATCTAACAGCTTCTAGAACTGATATCTTATTTAGTGTCTGCTTATGTGCTCGCTTCCAATTAGATCCTAGGAAAACTTACTTAACTGTTGTTAAGAGAATATTTAGGTATCTGAAAGGTACTACTAATCTTGGTTTATTTTATAGAAAATCAAGTGAGTATAAATTAGTAGGCTATTGTGACGCTGACTATGCTGAAGATAGAATTGAAAGAAAAAGTACTTATGGAAATTGCCAATTTCTAGGAGATAACTTAATCTCATGGTCCAACAAGAGACAGTCAACAATTGCGCTATCAACAGCTGAAGATGAATACATTGCAGCTTTTGGATGCAGCACTCAGATACTCTGGATGAAGAGTCATCTGGAAGATTATCAAATATCTGATAGTAACATTCCTATTCTCTATGATAATACGTCTGGTATCTGTTTATCTAAGAATCCTATCTTGCATTCTAGGGCTAAGCATGTTGAAATAAAACATCATTTTTTACGTGACTATGTTTAGAAGGGAATTTTTCACTTAAAATTTGTTGATACAGACCATCAATGGGCTGATATCTTTACAAAACCCCTTGCTGAAAATAGATTCATATTCATTCTGAAAAATCTTTTTATGAAGCCATGTCCAGAATGAAAAGATGTTATTCATAATGTAAAGTCTTTAGAACTCTAGATTAGATTCTGAGATGGTTATGCTTTATGACTCTGAAACTTGAAGCTTTCTGAAGTAAGGAAGTTTTCATGAATCAGAAAGGTTCTGATCAGAAGCAATCTTATCGATCTGTCTTCCTGATTCTGAACAGTTGCTTCATTTAATGGTTGTTTTGTCATTTGATTTCGTGTGGTCCTTAGTGGAGACAGGTGCCCCACTTTCTGAGCATGCGTGATTATAGCGTGACACATTAGGTTTAACAATTCTTGGAATTAGGTTTAAACCTTTACACTTCCCCCCATGATTGTGCACTCCTTTTTGTCAACATTGCGAAAAAATTCTATTTAAACCCACTTCACTCACATTTTCACACTACGTGCACATTTCTCCCACACTTTCAAGTTTTTTCAAACCTCAAACAAACTCTCTTCTCTCTCCTTAATTGTTTTTCATCTTCATCTTCATCTTCATCCTATCTTAATGGCTGAACAACAACTATCACCAATAGATGAACAATCTTCAAACGCTATTGAAAGCAACATGTTGGAAGGCATTCCTGAAATAACTCTCCACACTCAAGTCAATTAGCTTACAGTGTTATGTGAAACCATAGTAGATTTCAAAAACCTAAAGGATAACGGTTTTGATTTCACGAAGACGTTAAATGTTCAAGGATGGAACACCTTCTTCGACACACTCACAGGCCCAGTTTACCCTATGATGGTAAAAAAAATATGGGTTCATGCCACTACTGAAAGGGAAGCCATTACCTCATATGTCATGAATAGGAAGATTATCATCACTGAGAAGTCCATTACGGACCTTATTGGTCATGATGGCAAAGGTAAAAGGGTTCACAATGCAACCATCACCGCTAAGATGGATGTTGATATCTCTCCAGTCATTTTCAAAGAAGGGACAAACTCTGCTGATGAAAAGGTTCCTAGTGCCAAGGACTTAACAAGTAATTTAAGGGTATGGTTCAAGATCATTATGGGGTGCATTAATCACATGCCAAGTACAAACAATTATGACTACATCAACACACGTCAGAAAATCATGATGTTTCTTCTTGAGAAGGGTGTTAAGTTGGGACTGCCATCACTTATGTTCAAGTTCATCAGGGATTCTATCAGAGAATCCAGAACTGGTGGATCATCCAAGAAGGCCAGAAGTAAGATCATACCCAATGGCAGATTGATCTCAGATATTCTGGTGGAGAATGGTGTGGTGGGTGATCTTTGGTCAATGGCTTGACAGAAGAATTGGTAAAGGACGCTGGGAAAGTCTTCTGGGGAAAGAATTTGAAGAGTATGGGTCTCATCTCCAAATTTTGAAGACCAGCAAATAATCTGACTAAGGATGATATTTGTGCTACAAGAAATCCAATAGATGACTACCCTGTCTTCACCAAAGTAGATCCTCCACATGTTCTGATGGCTTATCTGGAAAGTTGTCTGAAAGATGGAATTGACCCATTGGTGGATCCCTTTAACCTCCTAAAAACCTACCCTGATGTCCATGGTAAAAGGAAGAAAGAGTTCAGAGGCAAAGGATCTTCCAGAGCTCAGAAGAAGAAGAAAATAACTATCTTTCAAGATGAAGATGAGGTTCCTCTAAGTGGGCGCTAAAAGGCTATGATTCTGAAGGATACGTCTGGGGTCGTTCAGTCTTCAAGAGCTTCCGGTAAGTTTCCTTCTACTGACACTTCTTTAGATTCTGTTTCAATTTCGTCTAGAATCTTACCACTTACACCTCCATCTCAATCTACCATTTCTAAACCAATTCAATTACCAATATCAGAAATAAATGCACAAATATCAACATCTGTCATAGAAAGTCCACCACCAAAATCCACTCAAACTTTAGCAACATTTGTCACAGAAACTCCTCTAGTTGCTACTCTTGTTTTAGAATAACAATCGATACCACCTCCATTATCTCCTCCACGGTTACAAACTACACTCATCTCACCACCACCAATTGTTTCTGCTCCCCAACCAAATAATCCAAATGTTACAACACCTCAAATATCTCCTGCTAGAAGTACTTCTGATGACCATGTTTCCAAAGGCACTCCTGAAGGAATGTTTGACTTTGAACCAGCAATCACTTCACCAGAATCATCCCCCATTATTTAACCCACACATACCTCCGTTTTTGGTCCTGACTTTGACGAGTCCAGAATCAACCTCACCATTAAATATCTAAAAATACGAACACAATCCTCTCCTGAATTTGGTAAGGTTCTAACAATTTTTGATTTTGAATCTAAGAGGCATTTGGAGACAACAATGATTACCAGTCATTCTTCTGTAAACCCTGCTGCAAGTGATTTAGCATAGGAAGCCTATAGAAGCTGGATGAACTTTGAGATTTCCAAGATGAAGGATCTTGGGTACACTCTGGCTGAAAGCAAATTTCGTTATGGGTTCATGCCCTTAATGGAATTGTAGAAGCTAAGGAATTCCAATAATGCCTTTCTGCACCTGAAGTCAAGGAGGCCTATCCATAAGCCATGGAAGTAGAAGAAGAAGCTATGGTAATAGAACTTTCTCAAAACATTGAATATGCTTCTCCAGAACCTTCTGTTCATGAGCCTCAAGACTCTGCTATGGAAGAAGCTCCAAACCAGATAATTATCTCAGAAGCTTTTACTTCTCAGCGTATTCCAGTTTCTCTTCTGAGAATAATCGAGCAGATTCAGGCTAATAATGCAAGGATCAACGAGCGTTTGGATAACCAAGATCTTGTGTTTTAGCTGATTCTGTCAAGACTTCCTCCTCCTCCCCCACCTCTTCCGTAGAACCCCTAGATTTTATTTACTTTAACTTTCTTGCAATTTTACTTTTGTTTCTTTTCATTGTACTCTGCACTGCCTGTTGGTATTTTTTTAATCAATGAAATTTGTTTTTCTTCTATTTATTTATTTTGTCTTTTATCTTTTTGATTGATGACAAAGGGGGAGAAAACATAACATTCTAAAGAGGAAGAATTAAGTGTTTATTTTGATATCTAATTTCCTAAGTAAAGACCTAAACATTGTTTAAATGTTTCTGTTAACAAATACTTCGAGAAAAGTTTGTTAAGTGTTTGTGTATGGTTAACTCTCAAGAATCAGAATGGTTCTGAAGGGTTACTTCTTAAAAATCAAGGTTATCAAAGAAGTTTCTGAAGAAAGGTCTTCTAAAGAAAAGAAGTCTATGAAGAAATGTCTTCTATATAAAAGATTCTGAAGTAATGTCTATCAAAAGGATGATGTTATCAACCATTTCTCTAGACAACATCAACCATTGCAAGTCATCCTCACAAGTCTTGATCAGAAGATGGGAGGTCATGTGCAAGCTAGGGTTTTATTGGACTGGTCAGCAATCATCTGAGGATGTGGAGGTCCAAATTAGGGTTTCATGGTTCTCAAAGGATATTGGTCCTTATCTTGTTTGAAATGATTCATCATCATCATCATGGTTTGTTATCATCAGAAGATTCAAGTGTTGAAGCACATTCCTTGAGATTAGGGTTTTGACCACTGGTCAACCCTAATCAGTTGCATTGGGCCAGTCAGGGCATAATCAGGAGATGGGGTCTATGATGGATATGAGGATCATTATTTGATTATGTGGAGCTTATTGAGGCTAGGGGTTCATCCTTGAGCCATTTCATCAGAGAATTGGAGCTCAGATTGATCTATGCATGGCCAAATTCATCTATCAGTTGAAAAAGTCCACTATGGTCAACTGTACATGATTTTATGGATTTGGAGGTGGAAATGAGTTGGATACACTTCATTCATGTTGAAACAAGTGTTATTTGACATGTCAAAGCTCAAGAATGGAGAAAATCAAGTCAGAACAAAAACTGCCAAAAATAGAAAGTGACTTGTAATGGAAGTTTCCAAAAATGGAAAGTTTTTGACCTCAAGACCACGTGTCCAAGGAAGCTTCAAATGAAAATTTGTTCAACATGAAAGTTGTAGATCTTGTTCTCACCTTTCCAAAAAGTCCAAGAACTTGAAAATCCCATGTATGGTTGTCAAGTTATGGTCCAGTCAATTTCAAAAATGACCCATAATCAGAGGGGCATAACTTCCACATGGAGTGTCCAAATTGGGTGTTCTTTTTATGCACAAACTCCATTTGACATGTACTTTCATGGTTCATAATTGGATTTCATCAAAAGTGGTCAATGCAAAAAGTCAAATTTCAAGTGCACAGTTAAAAATCCAGGGGCAAAATTGTCCGACTTGAGAAATAATGGGAATTTTTGAATGGGGATTTTTGCAACACTTCACAAATGACATTTGGAAATTGTTGGAATGCTCATAACATGCCAAGGCCTTGTGGTTTGAGAATTGGCTTTTGAAATGAGCTTGGAAAAGTGAACACATAGCCATCACATGTGGAAAATGCAAAATACTCATCCAATGAACATGAAACAGGTGGCAACAGCTCATGACAGGTGTTTAGGGTTTGTGTGAGCTGGCATTGAGCTGTCAATGAGCTGGCATATGCAATTACCATTTTGCCCTTGGCTTGAAAATGACATTTCACTAATCATTGGCATTTGGTTAATTAGAGTGATTAGAGTGTGGATTAATCATGAATATATAAGCCTAATCATAACTAACTCCAACAGAATTTCACAATTTCCAAAATCACAATCTCAAATTCTCCAAATTCATCAAAATTCTTCAAGAACACATCACACTAAAATCCAAAGATCTCTTCAAATTCTTGATCATTTGGCAAAGTTCTTTTGGATTCGATCTCCAATCATCATCTACTTCATCTGTTTTGGCAAGGCAAGGTCGAATTCATCACCAAATGCAACTGTCCAAGTTTGATTCATCCATGGCTTTTGAAGAATTCGTGCACTAGGAACGATTGCAACTGAACCTGAGCATTCCAGACACCTCACACATCATCATGCTCCATCTGTTTTGGTAGAAGAATCGCGAAGAACATCAAATTCACTACTGCCTTCGAATCAAGGTAATTTTTCGAATCTCATGGATTAATGAATGCTTATATGCGTTTTAAAGACTGTTTGATGTAGAATCCAGTGCTACCTTTGGTTTGTAAAATGGATGAACATAGAGAAAGTTATGATGAATTTTAGTTAGAACACCAAAACCTAATCCCTTCGATTCGTAAGATTTAGGAAGAATTAGTGGAAATTAAGGACATAATTGAGATCCTGAGAGTGAGACCGTTCCAACGCATATCCATTTGTTGATTTTGGTTGAGGTTTGAGTCGAAACCGAGTTTGACATGGAAGCTTGAACATGGCGCGGTGAAGAAGATGATTTTCTGGAAAATTTTTACTGTTTGATCCGTTTCATTGCCTTTCCAATTTCAAATCGTGTTTGCCGCGGAAAACTGACCAATCGCGCGCCTCCATGTCAATTACTGAAACGCAGAGTTTTGGTCTGGGACTTGATAATTACAGTTTTGCCATTAAATCCAATTAATTTAATTAGAACACTTAAATAATTATTTAAAAATCACATAAATCTTAGAAAAATCATAAAAAAATATTGGTTGATCAGAAAAATATGAGGATTTTTTCTATAGTTTCCAAATTGTCTCTAGAATTTTATGGATATGATTTTAGAAGTTGTGCATGATGGAAAGTTGACTTTGCTTAGGGATGTTTGACCTATGTCATTTTTGTGTGTAATTTTGACATGTTTTGCCATTTTTGATGTGAAATTCTCATGCCTTAAAAGAAATGTTTGAAATTTGTTGTGGTGATTCTAGACATGTTGCTGGTGATTTACATATAAAGTTTGTGAATTTTGGATACCTGTGGAGTGAGATATGATTTTTGGAACTTAGGTGTGACAATTTGTGTCACACCTAACTAGGGCAACTTCATGAAATTATTTGCCTAGCCTATGCTTGTTGAAATGACTTGAAATTTTACATGGATGTTTATGGATATGTTGAGATGCTATATGAATTTTTCTGGATTTTTATATGGCATTTTCAATTTAATTGGTATTTTTCATCTCTGTATGTCAATTATGCAAGTCCATGTGACACATGTTTGTAAACTTAATGTGAAATGCTCATATGGTTTTAGATGAACATGAAATTTGATACGCTGGTTGTAGACACATTGTAGGACATCCCTGTTTTGGTCCCATTCATTTCTTAATTGTTTTCATTGACTTATGATTTTTTGAAGTGAATGCATGTGTTGATGTTATGGTTTGGCTTGAATATTTGTGTCTGTTTTTCTTGATTTTCATTGACATAGTTCCTTTTGTCCAATTGAGCTGAAAATTGACATGCTATACCTTGAATAGGTCCTGTTTAGGTGTGAATTATTTGAGGATTTTTGGAATTGTTTTGATATGCTTTTGATTGAAGTTATTCTGTTTGGACATTGGATGTTGCATTTGACCTAGTTTGTGATGTTTTGGTCATGAAATGAATATGATGAATGATGTGAGTATGGGATCAATTGCATTTGCTTTCTATTTGTGTTAATTTGGTTTTGGTTGAGAATTGTTTGCTGTTTAGAACTTTTTCTCCCTTTTGGACCCTAGGCTTGGCCTAGTGGTCCAGTTTCTCACATTTGGATTGACTTTTCAGGATGAAATGCACAAAGCTTAAGGAGAATGATTCAAGTCAATAAAATCGAATTTGTTTGATGTGGAGAACTAACATAACTTTGTTTTGTAGGTTGTGAAGCTTGAGCTTGAGCTTGTAGCTTGCATTTATGTGCTTGTGTTGTTTGTATAGTCTGACTGATTAACATTTGCTGTTTATTGTTGTCTGGCTGAGTACTGATGATACTTGATTGTTTTCAGGTACCTTTAGTTGCTTACAGTTCTTTAAGAACTTGCTTGCTGCTGCTTGGTTTTTAAACCACTTGAGGTAGGACTTCTATTCTTCATGTAGTCTGGAGACCCGGTTTGTTATTTGGCCGGGCAAAATGTCTGAAGTCCTCCTTAAGAGGCGATGTTTGTGATTGTTTAATATTGTGCCTAAGCAGGTAAAGTCCTAATCAAGGCAATTGGTGGAAGCCAAGGGATATGCAATCTATCCCCCACTATTCTGTGTGTCGTCCCTCTGCTCACACGGCTGTGTGTTGATGCATTGGGACACAAACCCAAGATCTTGTGTTGTTGCACAATCGAGTCAGAGTCTTTGAGCGTAGAAGGGTCCCTCCATTCTGGACCCACGCTCCTTTGTCTGAAGCTCTCCCTGGTCAGGGATAAGAGCTGTGAGGTCTCATCCTCACTTCACCCTTTCATCTGCTTCATCTTAGCCTCGTAATGGCAAGGTTAAGAGCGAATAATACCCATGTACAGATGACTTGCTTCGGCAGTCAAACCTATTGTTTGAGCCCACTTGACTGGTTATAGTGTGTGCTATGTGAATATCTGCTTGAAATGCTTGAATTGATTGTCTGCTTGTATGCTTGCTTCCTGGATAGGAGTAGCTTGCAGTTGTGCAAGTAGGTAGAAACCTGAACGTAGGGTAACGATGCATGACAACACTAGGCTCGAGTCCAGCTCCCTGGTAGTGTGTCTTCCCTTGGTTTCTGGCTAGATTTTCTTTCCCTTGAGGGGGAACTACATCGCCCTGATCCTCGTTCCAGACGAGGTATGTAGGCAGGAGGTCGTGCGAGACCTCTCCGGGCACCTTTTTTCCTTTTTGTGTGTGTTTACTTGTCATCTGATTGTGTCTGTTTGGTTCGGATGCTGACGTAAGCCCAGTGATTGGCTGTCGGGCTCCACGTTTGCCCTTTTGAGTGTGTTTTGGTTCGGATGCTGACGTAATTCCATCAAGTGGTTGTCGGGCTCCATGTTTACCATCTGTTTGTGTGTTTTGTGTTGTTTGGCGTGCGTAAGCCGAACTACAGTGGCTCTGATTCTCGTTCCAGACGAGATATGTAGGCGTAGGACGCGATGTCCTATCGAGCTCCCTTCTCTTAACCTCGCCTGCGTTCCCTGTGTGTGTGTGTGATGTTTAGCAACCTATTCTTTATTTTAGAACGTGGATCCCGTCGAGTACGACGGACGTGAGGGGTGCTAATACCTTCCCCTTGCGTAACCGACTCCCTTACCCTTTCTCTTTGGTCGCGAGACCATTTCCTTTCCAGGTTTCTCTGAGCGTTTCCTTTCCCTATCTTGGGATAAATAACGCGCAGTGGCGGCTCTGTGTTGTGTTTTTATTTGAGTCTCGCCGGTTGTTTTTTCGCGGATGCGACAGCTGGCGACTCTGCTGGGGACATACGTAGATGTTGACCTGTGCTGGTCCATCTTCTCTAAGCGAGTCTCTCCTAGCGTTCTAGGATAGTTTAGGTTGCTTGCTTTGTGTTATTTATTGCATTTATTATTCTAACCAGTGTATATATTTGCATAAATATTTGCATGCATCATACTATCATGTCGTTGCTATCCTCTGTGCAGGTGGTTCCTCTGTTTGGGGTGGGTGTTCTGAGTGGGGCTAAAACCCAGGCCCGAGTATACACCTAGGATTAGTGTGGTCTCGCGTTCCTCATTTGCTTTATCAGCATATTGTTGCAACGTGACATACCACAAGCCAGACGAGGTTCATTTGATAGTGCTTGCCTCTGTGGGGTACTCCACTTTGGTTGAGTTACTTCATCTGAACTATTGACTCTGGTGACCGATCATTTCCCGGATCTTTGGTTTAGACGATCTTAAGGGAGCTACAATGGCACACCCGAAAGGGCAAACCCATTGAGTATCTCCGCCCGATTGTCGAGACTATTATCCGCCTTAGGATAACCTGTTTAGAATTTACCTGTGAGGGGAGGGTGATTCTTTCAGATGCATGTTCAGATGGTGACTTTGATGGTGACTAATTGTTCCGTGGATCAGAGTCATATTTATCAGTCGGATTTATGGTCATTTATTGCCGAGACGCCGGAATGCTGTCCGTGGTATTTATCAGTGGGGATCCGTTTATTTCAGGATTCCCCCGGCCGATTAAGAGATTCAGTGGGTATCTGCTCAGAGATTGTCAGGTGATGATGATGATGATGTATCTGTCTTCCGTTTATTTCGGAACCCTTGAGTTGGATTTGTGGTTACATTTTCGCCTTCAGATGGTTGTGATCAGTTCAGAGATCCGAGCTGTGGTTCAGGGCAACGGATGATCAGATGACTTGGAGGATGGCAATGCATTGCATTCATTCATCAGCATCATTACATTTTGCATTTACCTGCATCTAACACATGTTTATCCATATGCAGGGACATTTTTGATCGAGATCCTGGTTGAGAGACTTTCTGCTAGAGATGAGAACCGGTTTGAAGCATGATGTTGTCTACAGTTTCTTCAACCCAGAGATTGATGAGTTGAGAGATATGATTGCATTGATTACACCTGACCATGTGGGGGTGTTCAGGGAGTCATACGGTAGTATCCTGAAGATGGTTTTCAGACTCACTGACAGTGACAGAAGCGCCATTCATACTCTTCTCCAGTTCTATGACCCGGGGCTGAGATGCTTTGTATTTCCGGACTATTTGTTGGGACCTCTGATGGAGGATTATGCTAGCATCCTGGGTGTTCAGATCCGCGATCAGATTCCTTTTTGTGCTATTAGGAGAGAGCCTGACGTCCTTGGGATTTCCCGTGCTCTTTATTTGAGTCCGGAAATAGTCAAGGAGGGTTTGAAGGAGAAAGGAAAGTTACCAGGTTTTCACTTGAGTTTCTTGGAAGCTAAGGCCAAGGAACACGCTGCTGTGGGTGATTGGAAGACGGTTTGTGCTTTGATTGCTGCGGGCATTTATGGGGTTATCCTGTTTCCTAATCAGAAGAGCTTTGTGGACCATAATGCCATCAGATTGTTCATGCAGAGAAACCCTATTCCTACTCTGATCGGAGATGTTTATTACTCGGTTCATAACAGGAATGAGAAGCGGCGTGGTGGTTTGATCCGGTGCTGTGCTCAGTTACTCTTCAGGTGGTTTATGGGGTATTTGCCTTCCAGAGGTGCTTTTGCTCATCTTGATCCTTCGGTCAAGTGGTCCTTCAGGTTGATGGGGTTGCGGGCTGAGGACATAGCATGGACTCATAATGGTTTGGCTGGACGGAATTTTATATATAGCTGCGGGGATTTTCCCAATGTGCCTCTCATAGGAGTTCAGGGTTGCATTAATTACAACCCAACGCTTCTTAGGAGACAGATGGGATTTGCTATGGAGGTTCCTCCCCTTGAGTGTGAGACTCAGGAGTCCTTTTACTTCCCGATTGAGGGCAATCAGGCCAAGTTGATGCAGGTGTCTGGGTCATGGCGCAATATTCAGAGGAAAGGAAAGGTTCCATTTGGCAAAGTTAACTGTCGGTATTTTCCATTATTTGAGGATTGGTTGCGGAAGAGGATAGAGCTCACACTTCTACCATTTCCAGGAGGTGATCCTTGGTGTCCCGTGATTGAGGGTCCAAGTTCTTCTGTCAGTATGGAAGAATTCCTCGAGATGAAGAGAGCCAGAGACCAGTTACTTGCAGAGAAAGCTGAATTGGAGAGGAGTGTTGCTCGGTTTCAGACAGCTAACCAGGAGATCAAAGTGAAGATGGAAGATCAAGACAAGCGACATGCCCTGGAAGCAAAGCGCTTTGAGATGGATACTGCCTATTATGGGAAGATTAGTCAGGCCTTAGCATCGTCCAACAGGGAGCATGACATCACCAAAGAGAGATTGGCTAGAGCTTCAAAGGTCATTGAAGATGAGAAGAGAAGGCAAATCTTGGTGAAAGATCAGAGGGACGACAGAGTCCGGGTTCTTATTGCGGAGTGGGAGACCAAGCTGAGGGTTAAGGAGTCAGAGAACATGAAGATCGTCGCCGAGAGAGATCACTACATGGCAGAGAGAGATCACTACTTCAGACAGATGAAGATTCATCAGAAGGAAGTCGGGAGATTGCAGCAGGAGAACACAGAGCTCAGGTTCGCCGCAGAGTTCGCAAGGATGGAAGATGAGATAGAGCCATCTGTGGGACCCTCGTCCAGCTAGATCTTTCATTTGTTGTGGATTACCGTCAGGCTTGTTGACGGAATCTATTTGCTTGTATTTCTTTCTTGATTCTGGAGGATTGTATTTGAATTCTATCTGGTTTGATGTATGACTATGGCACTGTTTGTGCACTTTTTGTTATGTGATGGTGATTTTTCATTCAGTGATCAATCTTCAAGCTTTATTTGCTTTACCGTATGCACTCACACAAGCACACACATGGTTGGGGGTATCATGCTAAATCACATATCTCCAATCTGCACGATGAAATCAAATGCTGATTATCAGAATATTGATGCCGTATTATTATTTGTCTCGATGATGCCAGGATCGAGAGACGAGGTGTCCTTCATATGGATAGACACTGCATTCATGCATTGATCATAATAACCTGTGTTTTATTTTGCAGGTATCTGTTACTAACGTGTTTGATTGTGACAGAAATCATTGCTCGTGCTCGAAGAACGGTACCTTTGCACTCAACACGCCCTCACAGATATTATACCAGACGCAATACTCCCAGACTCATGGAGCTTCCTAGTACAGACATCCTCGAGCTAAAGGACAAAATGACTGAGCTGATCAACATCATGCAAGGCTTTGTAGTTGGTCAGAAGGCTCTAGCAGACAAAGTTGAAAAGCTCGAGCGGGCTTCTGCAGCAAACAGTGGTGTGAACCTGGATGGAGTCTCCAACCAGGGGCAGGGGTCTCGAGATGGTGGAAAGAGGACCACTGTTGGTATTGTGAATAATGCTGGTGGGTTCGGTGGTGCTGGTGGCCAACCGGGGCAGAATCAGAAAGATAATTTTGTGCCTCCGTTTTATGGGTTTGATGAAGACCAGGAGGAAGACAGGGAGGCCGACCAATTCTCCATGCAGAATGAACCGTTCGTTCCCTACAGTGCTCCGCCTCAGAACAAGGAGATTCAGCTGCTGGCTGAAAAGATTAAAGTATTGGAGAGTTATGCCACTCCCGGGGTGGTGAATATGTCTAATATGGGGCTTGTTGAGGGGATTGTGATCCCGCAGAAGTTCAAGGCGCCCACTTTTGACAGATATAATGGGAGTTCTTGCCCTGAGACCCATTTACAAGCCTTCGTCCGCAAGATATCTGCATATACCATGGACCAGAAGCTGTGGATGTACTTTTTCCAGGACAGCCTGTCCGGAGGTTCCCTGGAGTGGTATACCAAGCTCAAATCTTCTGACGTTAAGAACTGGCAGGATCTTGGGGACGCTTTCTTCAAGCAGTACCAGTTCAACGCTGACATGGCTCCGAGTCGTACCCAGATGCAGGGTATGTCTCAGAAACATAATGAAGGATTTAAGGAGTATGCTCAGCGGTGGAGAGAACTGGCTGCGAGAGTTCAACCTCCTCTTGTTGATCGTGAAATGTCAGACCTGTTCATGGGGACCCTGCAGGGGCCGTTTGCTGAGAGAATGGTTGGATGTCCTGTCACCAACTTTTCTGACATTGTGGTAGCTGGGGAACGAATAGAAAGTTGGTTGAAATTGGGGAAGATTCAGGGTACTGCTTCTGCTTCTTCTTCAGGGACAAAGAAACCATTCGGTAATGGGGGTCAGAGGAAGAAAGAAGGGGATACTAGTGTTGTGTACTCACAACGTGGACCCAGTAGGGACCGTTACTTCCAGCACAATGCTGCGGTAACCATTCCTGCTGAGCCTCAACCTGCACCGCAACAGCAGCAGCAACAGCAACAGAGACAACCCTTTCAGCAGAGGCCGCAGAGGGCTGGATATCAGGTCAGGGGCAGAGCTATGGATCGTCAGTTTGATAGGCCTCCGGTGACCTATGCTTTTCTGTTTAAGAAGTTATAGGATTTAGGGCTTGTGCAAACGAGAACGCTGGCACCTTTGAGACCTGATCAGAGGCCGGCTAATTATGATGAGAATGCAAAGTGCGAATTCCACTCAGGTGCGCATGGACATAACATTGAGAACTGTAAAGCTTTTAAGCACACAGTTCAAGACCTGGTGGATTCAAAAGCAATTAACTTCGCACCATCTCCCAATGTCAATGCAAATCCCATGCCCGCGCATGGTCAAAGGGGGGTGAATGCAATCTCCGAGGAGGGTCGAGTTGGGTTGTTGTCTATTGATCAGTTGAAGACTCCTCTGGCCGAGGTTAAGAGGCAGTTGTCGAAGAATGGGGTTTACCCGGGTTGTGATTCTGGTTGTGCCGAGTGCACTGTTGCTCCCGAGGGATGCATATTGTTGAGGAAGACTGTCCAGGGTCTGATGGACCAAGGAAGTATTGTGATAGAGAAGAAGGCTGATAAAGGAAAAGAGGAAGTCTCCACCATAACGATCTACTTCGACCCGGTGGATTTGTCAAACCTTGCTGAAGCGGCTCCGGTTACCATCACGGTACCTGGACCAATTCCCTACGACAAAGATGACGCCGTGCCGTGGCACTATGGTGGAGAGGTCTATTGTAACGGTGAGAAGGTAGTGGAAGATCAGACTGCAAGTGAAACCACCGTGTTAAAGGTGGATAATGCCGGTCCCAGCGGTTTCACTCGCAGTGGGAGGTTGTTTGCTCCTGAGGTGTTGAGGAGAGGGGAAGAAGAAAAAGATAAAAAAGAAAAGGCCGAGGCTTTAGCCAGGGCAAAAGGAAAGGCTGTGTTGAATGATAATACTCCTGTGGTGACACCGGCGCCTGCAGGGTCGGAAAACAAACTTGATGATGATGCTGAGGAATTTTTACGAATCATCAAAAAGTCGGAGTATAAGTTAGTTGATCATTTGCAGCAGACTCCTTCCAAAATCTCGATTCTCTCGTTGCTGTTGAGCTCTGAGGGGCATAGGGAAGCTTTGTTGAAAATTCTGAAGAAAGCTTATGTTCCGCAAGAGATAACAATCAATCAACTAGAGACGGTCGTGTCCAATGTGCATGCCAGTCATGGGCTGGGCTTTACGGACATGGACCTAACAGTGGATGGAAGGAATCATAATAGGGCTTTACACATAGATATGGAATGTAAAGGAGCCGTGCTTTCGCATGTGCTGGTTGATACCGGCTCCTCCTTAAATGTGTTGCCAAAGAAGGCCTTGGCTAAACTGAATTGTGATGGGCTGATTTTGACCCCGACTGATTTGATTATACGGGCTTTTGATGGGTCGAAGCGGGCCGTATTCGGAGAGGTTGAGCTGCCAGTAAAGATTGGACCGGAGTTGTTCAAGTCGACATTCTATGTCATGGATATTCAGCCGGCATACAGTTGCCTGTTGGGTAGACCGTGGATTCATGCTGCTGGGGCAGTAACTTCGACTTTGCACCAGAAACTGAAATACATCTGGGAAGGTCAAGTCGTTACTGTTTGTGGAGAGGAGGACATATTTGTCAGCCACCTGTCTTCTTTCAAGTACGTGGAGATGGATGGTGAGATTTGGGAGACACCCAGTCAGGCTTTCGAAACCGTTAAGGTGGAGAACGCTCTGTTTGCTAAACAGGAAGAAGAAAAACCATCCATCGCTTCATACAAGCAGGCTGCTGAGGTGGTCAAGAGTGGAGAGGCTCCTGGTTGGGGGAGAATGATGGAGATCCCTGAGAAGAAGGACAGATTTGGAGTGGGGTATCAGCCTGGCAGAGGCTCGTCTGGACAAGGAAGAGGACGTCGTACGTCGGTCACCTTCACAAGCGCCGGAATGCTAGATCCGGATCACATCTGCATGATGGGCGAAGATACTGATAGCGACTGCGACATGGACCAATGGATAAAGCCGTGCGCACCAGGGATGGGAATCCAGAACTGGAAGGCCGAAGAGATCATCCGGGTCACTCTCCTTGAAGAGTAATATTTTTCTGTTTTTGATTTTATATGCATGCAAACCATACGTGTTGCCCGACACGTAATGGTTCATTGTAAGGGCCTCCTCATGTTTAAATTTGCAAATTCGCATCATTAATAAAAGGATGTTTTTCAATTAAAAGCGGTGTTCCTTGTTTTTCATTTATTTTTGCAGTTTAAAATAAAAACAAATAAAAATGGCAATGTTTTCATTTTTCTTTTTCAATTTCTCACACCGGTTCTAAAGCAATGCATGAATCAACATTCGTGCAGATGCAATTCTTCTCCGGATCTCATTGATAACAATCCTGTTACACCCTTGTATGACTTCGACAATCCGATCTATCTTGCTGAAGAAGAAGACGAAGAAGATTGTGAACTGCCAGGGGAATTAGCCAGGTTGTTAAAACAAGAGGAGAAGGTGATTCAGCCGCATGAAGAGCCGATTGAGGTCGTGAATCTGGGTACCGACGAGGTCAGGAAAGAGGTGAAAATCGGGGCTGCTTTGGAGGAAAGTGTTAAGAGCAGATTGGTGGCATTGTTGAAAGAGTATGTCGACATCTTTGCCTGGTCTTATCAAGATATGCCAGGATTGGATACCGATATTGTTGTGCACAAGCTACCGTTGAGAGCCGATTGTCCTCCAGTGAAGCAGAAGTTGCGCAGAACTCGACCTGACATGGCGATGAAGATTAAAGAAGAGGTGCAGAAGCAGTGGGATGCTGGTTTCCTTGCTGTCACTAATTATCCGCCATGGGTTGCGAACATTGTGCCAGTCCCGAAGAAAGATGGTAAAGTGAGAATGTGTGTGGACTACCGAGATCTGAATAGAGCTAGTCCAAAGGATGATTTTCCATTACCTCACATTGATGTGTTGGTAGATAATACAGCTCAATTCTCGGTGTTTTCCTTCATGGATGGCTTTTCTGGCTATAATCAAATCAAAATGTCGCCAGATGATATGGAGAAAACAACGTTCATCACACCATGGGGTACTTTTTGTTACAAGGTGATGCCATTCGGTCTCAAGAACGCCGGTGCTACTTATCAGAGAGCCATGGTGACTTTGTTTCATGATATGATTCATCATGAAATTGAATGCTATGTTGATGACATGATAGCAAAGTCCCAAACAGAAGAAGGGAATTTGGTAGATTTGGCCAAGTTGTTCAACCGGTTGAGACAGTTCAGACTGAGGTTGAATCCGAACAAGTGCACGTTCGGAGTGCGGTCCGGTAAATTGCTGGGGTTCATTGTAAGTGAAAAAGGAATCGAGGTCGATCCTGCAAAGGTAAAAGCAATAAGAGAAATGCCTGAACCGAGAACAGAGAAGGAGGTTCGTGGTTTCTTAGGTAGATTGAACTACATTTCACGGTTTATATCTCACCTAACAGCCACGTGCGAACCAATTTTCAAATTGTTAAGAAAAGATCAAACGGTCAGGTGGAATGATGATTGCCAAGCGGCATTTGAAAGAATAAAAGAGTATTTGCAGGAGCCTCCGATTCTGATGCCTCCTGTGGAGGGAAGACCGTTAATTCTGTACCTGACAGTCCTCGAGGGGTCTATGGGGTGCGTATTGGGGCAGCATGACGAGTCTGGTCGAAAAGAGCATGCCATATACTACCTTAGCAAAAAGTTTACCGACTGTGAAACAAGATATTCACTGCTCGAGAAAACTTGCTGTGCTTTGGTCTGGGCTGCTCGCCGACTAAGGCAGTACATGCTGGTTCATACCACTTTATTGATTTCCAAGATGGATCCAATCAAGTACATTTTTGAGAAGCCAACATTGACCGGACGGGTTGCGAGGTGGCAAATGATTTTGACGGAATATGATATACAGTATACCTCTCAGAAAGCGATTAAGGGGAGTGTATTGTCTGATTACCTTGCCCAGCAACCTATTGATGATTATCAACCGATGAAGTTTGAGTTCCCTGATGAGGACATCATGTTTCTCAAGTCGAAAGATTGTGAGGAACCAATCCCGGAGGAGGGGCCTGACCCTGAATCCGAATGGATTTTGATGTTTGATGGGGCCGTTAACGTGAACGGGAGCGGTGTTGGTGCTGTTTTGGTTACGCCGAAAGGATCTCATATTCCTTTTGCTGCCCGGCTGACATTTGAGTGCACCAACAACGTGGCTGAATATGAAGCTTGTATATTGGGAATTGAAGAGGCGATTGATTTGAGGATCAAGAACCTTGTCATATATGGAGATTCAGCTCTGGTGATAAATCAGGTTAACGGAAAATGGTATACGCATCAATCTCATTTGGTTCCGTATCGAGATTATACGAGGAGATTGTTGACGTTTTTCACCAAGGTGAAGATGCATCATGTGCCCAGAGAGGAGAATCCTTTGGCAGATGCTTTGGCTACTCTGGCTGCCTTGATTAAGGTGCAGTGGTGGAATCAGTTCCCCAGTGTTGAAGTAGGTCGTCTGGATAGACCGGCTTATGTGTTTGCTGTTGATACAGCGCCTGATGATGAGAAGCCGTGGTATTACGATATCAAGCGCTATCTCGAGACGCAAGAGTATCCTGAGGGAGCGTCGAAAAAGGATCGGAAAACTCTGCGGAGGTTAGCCATGGTGTTCTACTTGAATGAGGATGGGGTTCTGTACAAGAGGAATTTTGATTGGGTCTTGCTCAGATGTGTTGATGATAGAGAAGCAAGCCAATTGATGAAAGAGGTTCATGAAGGATCGTTCGGTACCCATGCCAGTGGGAATGCAATGGTAAAGAAGCTGCTGAGGGCAGGCTATTACTGGATGACAATGGAGGCCCAATGTTTCAATTACGTGCGGAAGTGTCATAAATGCCAGATTTATGCTGACAAGGTGCACGTGCCTCCAAATCCGTTGAGTTTAATGTCGTCTCCATGGCCGTTTGCTATGTGGGGCATTGATATGATCGGAAAGATTGAGCCTACAACTTCGAATGGGCACAGATTCGTATTAGTGGCTATTGACTACTTCACCAAGTGGGTTGAAGCAGCCTCTTATACGAACGTGACGAAGCAGGTCGTGGCCAGATTTCTCAAGAGAGACATCATTTGCCGATATGGGGTTCCCGAGAGAATCATTACTGATAATGGTTCTAATTTGAACAATAAGATGATGGCAGAACTGTGCCGGGAATTCAAGATCGAACATCACAATTCTTCTCCCTATCGTCCAAAGATGAATGGGGCGGTTGAGGCAGCCAACAAGAATATAAAGAAGATTGTGCAGAAAATGGTGGTAACCTATAAAGATTGGCATGAGATGTTGCCGGTTGCATTGCATGGGTATCGAACGTCGGTACGTACATCTACTGGGGCAACTCCTTTCTCATTGGTATATGGAATGGAGGTTGTATTACCTGTTGAGGTTCAGATTCCCTCTTTGAGAGTCCTGATGGACGTGAAGTTGCAAGAGGCTGAATGGGTAAGGACCCGATATGAAGAGTTGAGCCTGATTGAAGAAAAGAGGCTAGCAGCTATCTGTCATGGGCAGTTATACCAGCAGCGGATGAAGCGTGCTTTTGACAAGAAGGTGCGACCTCGGGTATATCACGTAGGTGATATGGTGCTGAAAAGGATCCTTCCTCCTCAGAACGATCGAAGGGGCAAATGGACACCGAATTATGAAGGTCCGTTCGTGGTCAAGAAGGTTTTCTCTGGTGGAGCCTTGTTGCTAACGACCATGGATGGCGAGGATTTTCCATCCCCTGTGAATGCGGACGCAGTTAAAAAATATTTCGTGTAAAGAGACCCGCTGGACAAAAAGAATAAAATAGTCCAGGCAAAAATGGGCATCCCGGCGAACCAGAAAAAAAGAGAAGGTTTGGGCAAAAATTAGGGATAGAAGGAAAAAATTGTACACCCGGCAAGTCGAAAACCTGAAAAGGCGACTTGGGCAAAAATGGGTATCCCGGTGGACTGAAAACCTGAAAGGGCGGTCCAGGCAAAAGAGGGATTGAAACGAACAACTGCGTCTAGCATGATCGTTTGCGCTTTGGTTAAAGCATCATGGATAATACCCGGTGGGGATCAATCAGAAACGTCTTGTTCAGGAGGCAGAAAGCATGGAGAGTCTGAGGACATATGGGGTGTAACCGAGTTGGAACTCGATGAGATCACGGGTTTCACATTGCCATTAGGATAGATTTTTCTTTTTGTGCGATTACCTCTTTTCAGGAATTGCTTCCTTTGTATTTCTCAATTTGAGCCACACTTTTTCAATCAATAAAATGCACATTCAGTCAAATAATTTTGTTTTTGTTTTTCATTACCGCTTTGATTGCAAAAACATCCGATTATTTTGATAAAGAATTTTGCATTTTAATACATACAGGTCCCTTCCAGTGCATGTTTATAAGATTGAAAGCTTGAAATCTTATTTGGAAGGTTGAGTGACCCAAGTGTTGGAATCTTGACACGCCTGGGGCACGGTTTTATCTGACGGTCTGTTTTGCAGGAACTGTTAGGTATTCTCACTCACTTGCAGGTTGTGATGTGGAAGCTGTTGATGAAACAAATCCCCAGAGAGTTCGCTCAGGAACGAATGAATGAAAGAATGACGAAGACGTTGAGACGTACGACGATCCTTGAATCAATCAAGAAGACTCTTCAAAATCGGAAGATTTGAAAGTCTGTAGAATTCCCCGCAGAGTCTGATCAGAGATGAATGGGTAGGGAAGCGATGAGAGACGTCGGGGCGTACGACGACCTTGAATGATATCAAGAAGACTCTTCAAAGTCGGAAGATTGAAAATTATGTATAAATCCTAGGAGTACGTTTCCGTCGAGCGCGGAGCGATTGGGAATACAAGATGATGGAGCAGAAAAGGTCCAGACGAGTCTGGGAATTCTCAAAAGTGGAAAGCCGATACGAGATTGGGAGGCGGATACCATGATTCGACGAGTCGACGGGTGTTCTGTACCAACTTTTCTCATTTCCCCAGCTATATTCCCAAGCGGAATTAGAGGACTAACTCCCCAGCAGATCCAAAGGTCTGTGGATTCCCTAGCCGAGTCAAGATGGTTATCCCCGGCAGGTAAATGGTGTTTCCTCGGCAGCCAAGCCTGAAGGTTGCTATTCCCCGAGTGGAGCGGGTTTCAATGAAATATATCTCCAGCAGTGTTCATCCTACCAGTGGATTGGACAAGTTTCCGTAGCAGACGGATATTTGCATCCCCAGCTGAGTGTATCCTACATGTGGATTGCATGGGTTGTCCCCAGCGGAGTAGCATTCGTTTCCCTAGCAGGGTCAGGATGGTTATCCCCAGCAGGTGTCAGATCGATGCTTCCCCAGTCGCCAAGCCTGGAGGTTGCTGTTTTCCCAGCGGAGTATCTGTGAGCATTTCCCCAGTGAGGTCGTCAGATATCTGTGAGGGTTTTCCGAAGCAGAGTCGGGATTGATATCCCTAGCAAGTCAAGAACTGTTGTATCCCCACAGAGCGTTGGTGGTGCTTATCCCCAGCGGTTTCTCGAGCGGATTGGGTGCAAAGGAGGTTCTTCCCCAGCAAGGGTTACCTTTTCCCAGCAGCAGTATTATTCCCCAGCAGGGTGGAATCGGAGTATTGACGAGTTCCTCAGCAGAATGTCTCGTGCTCCTCAGAAGAGTCCCTTGAGGGGGATGCTTTTTTTGCATTCATCATGTAGAGTAAGCATAGCATGTTGCATAGAAAAATAATAAAGCGCGTAGCATTTCCATAATTATGGAGCATTACGCAGAGAAAAATCAATCATGCATCATATTGCCAGCATAAGCTAGTCTCAAACCGGGGTTACTGTTCGAGAAATGGTTTTGCCCAAAGGTGAAGAGGTGTTACTCCGAGGGGTTTAGACTCGTGATTGAATCAAAGATATTCCCCAGTAGTGCGATACTGGAGTAATTGTTTTCCGTCGAGCAGAGATGGGAAATGTTTGGCGTTCAGCACAATTCGAGCCGTGGTTACCGCTTGAAGTTTTGGTGCACCGGATGGTGAAGATGTTACTCTGAGGAGTCTAGTATCATGACGTCAGATTCGCAGTGTTCCCCAGTAGTGCGATATTGGGGGAAATGTTTCCGTCGGACAGAGATGGAGATAAAATCAGAAGACGTTACGCGATCAGCGCGATTTCCGGGGTTCAAATGGAGAAAAGAAGATGTTGAGGCATTTTCTGGAGAGCGGGGTTCAATCGGAGAAAAGAAATGCTGAGGCATTTTCTGGGGTTCAAACAGAGATCGGAGTTGGAGATTATATCCAGGATGAGGTCCGTAGGATTATCTTCTGTTCATGTGTTACCTTAGACTCTGGCTGAGGCCAATGGAGGTCGTTACAGGTGTCTTCTGAGGAAGAGATACACATGCTACCTTCCTTTGTGAAGGTATACCCTCTGACATGTCGCCCTCAGAGTGGTTTGGTGTTATTTCCGACGTTGCCAGCGGAATTATCACGAGAGATTGGAGAACGGGGTTCAAATGGAGAAAAGGAAATGTTGAGGCATTTTCTGGAGATGGGGTTCAAACGGAGAAAGGGAGATGTTGCGGCATTTTCTGGAGAACGGGGTTCACATTGGCGATCGCGAGTTATCGTCAGGCGACTGGGGTTCAAAACGGAGAATGGGGTTCATTCTTTTGGCAAACAGGAGAGCGGGGTTCAAATGCAGGGATCCGAGGATCATTTGCGCAAGAGAAAATTTTGGGGTTCAAGAAAATGGAAAAAAATAGAGAAAATTTCGGGGTTCAAGAAAAGCATAAAAAGAAGAGATATAATAATCCCCAGCGGATGTGGTGGTCTGGTCATGGTTATCCCTGTGTTACCATTTATTTTGGTATCCAGGTTGACGTTGTTGTTTCGGTATTCAGGCCGGCTTTCTCCGTACCAGACGGGTTTTCTCAGAGATTGTGTTCTTCGCCGATTCTGACAGGCGTTGCTAATTATTATCCCATCAGAGTGCAAATTGTTCGTCTGTTCTTGGTATTCAATCACTCTTCATCCTGATCATCTGAAAGCCGAGGCTATTCATATCGACAGGTTCACAGTGGATTGAATAGGGGCAGCTGTAACACCTCAAAATTTGCCCTCCTCTCTTGGGACTAACTTAACATATTACATATCATTTTTAGGTCATTAGGCATTGCATATTGCATATCATGTGGTTACATTGTGCAAGTCATCCTCACAAGTCTTGATCAGAAGATGGGAGGTCATGTGCAAGCTAGGGTTTTATTGGACTGGTCAGCAATCATCTGAGGATGTGGAGGTCCAAATTAGGGTTTCATGGTTCTCAAAGGATATTGGTCCTTATCTTGTTTGAAATGATTCATCATCATCATCATGGTTTGTTATCATCAGAAGATTCAAGTGTTGAAGCACATTCCTTGAGATTAGGGTTTTGACCACTGGTCAACCCTAATCAGTTGCATTGGGCCAGTCAGGGCATAATCAGGAGATGGGGTCTATGATGGATATGAGGATCATTATTTGATTATGTGGAGCTTATTGAGGCTAGGGGTTCATCCTTGAGCCATTTCATCAGAGAATTGGAGCTCAGATTGATCTATGCATGGCCAAATTCATCTATCAGTTGAAAAAGTCCACTATGGTCAACTGTACATGATTTTATGGATTTGGAGGTGGAAATGAGTTGGATACACTTCATTCATGTTGAAACAAGTGTTATTTGACATGTCAAAGCTCAAGAATGGAGAAAATCAAGTCAGAAGAAAAACTGCCAAAAATAGAAAGTGACTTGTAATGGAAGTTTCCAAAAATGGAAAGTTTTTGACCTCAAGACCACGTGTTCAAGGAAGCTTCAAATGAAAATTTGTTCAACATGAAAGTTGTAGATCTTGTTCTCACCTTTCCAAAAAGTCCAAGAACTTGAAAATCCCATGTATGGTTGTCAAGTTATGGTCCAGTCAATTTCAAAAATGACCCATAATCAGAGGGGCATAACTTCCACATGGAGTGTCCAAATTGGGTGTTCTTTTTATGCACAAACTCCATTTGACATGTACTTTCATGGTGCATAATTGGATTTCATCAAAAGTGGTCAATGCAAAAAGTCAAATTTCAAGTGCACAGTTAAAAATCCAGGGGCAAAATTGTCCGACTTGAGAAATAATGGGAATTTTTGAATGGGGATTTTTGCAACACTTCACAAATGACATTTGGAAATTGTTGGAATGCTCATAACATGCCAAGGCCTTGTGGTTTGAGAATTGGCTTTTGAAATGAGCTTGGAAAAGTGAACACATAGCCATCACATGTGGAAAATGCAAAATACTCATCCAATGAACATGAAACAGGTGGCAACAGCTCATGACAGGTGTTTAGGGTTTGTGTGAGCTGGCATTGAGCTGTCAATGAGCTGGCATATGCAATTACCATTTTGCCCTTGGCTTGAAAATGACATTTCACTAATCATTGGCATTTGGTTAATTAGAGTGATTAGAGTGTGGATTAATCATGAATATATAAGCCTAATCATAACTAACTCCAACAGAATTTCACAATTTCCAAAATCACAATCTCAAATTCTCCAAATTCATCAAAATTCTTCAAGAACACATCACACTAAAATCCAAAGATCTCTTCAAATTCTTGATCATTTGGCAAAGTTCTTTTGGATTCGATCTCCAATCATCATCTACTTCATCTGTTTTGGCAAGGCAAGGTCGAATTCATCACCAAATGCAACTGTCCAAGTTTGATTCATCCATGGCTTTTGAAGAATTCGTGCACTAGGAACGATTGCAACTGAACCTGAGCATTGCAGACACCTCACACATCA
Organism: Lathyrus oleraceus; assembly: GCF_024323335.1. Taxonomy (NCBI): domain Eukaryota; kingdom Viridiplantae; phylum Streptophyta; class Magnoliopsida; order Fabales; family Fabaceae; genus Lathyrus; species Lathyrus oleraceus. The sequence continues at coordinate 32,804,795 of NC_066579.1, read as the reverse complement.
TCATGCTCCATCTGTTTTGGTAGAAGAATCGCGAAGAACATCAAATTCACCACTGCCTTCGAATCAAGGTAATTTTTCGAATCTCATGGATTAATGAATGCTTATATGCGTTTTAAAGACTGTTTGATGTAGAATCCAGTGCTACCTTTGGTTTGTAAAATGGATGAACATAGAGAAAGTTATGATGAATTTTAGTTAGAACACCAAAACCTAATCCCTTCGATTCGTAAGATTTAGGAAGAATTAGTGGAAATTAAGGACATAATTGAGATCCTGAGAGTGAGACCGTTCCAACGCATATCCATTTGTTGATTTTGGTTGAGGTTTGAGTCGAAACCGAGTTTGACATGGAAGCTTGAACATGGCGCGGTGAAGAAGATGATTTTCTGGAAATTTTTTACTGTTTGATCCGTTTCATTGCCTTTCCAATTTCAAATCGTGTTTGCCGCGGAAAACTGACCAATCGCGCGCCTCCATGTCAATTACTGAAACGCAGAGTTTTGGTCTGGGACTTGATAATTACAGTTTTGCCATTAAATCCAATTAATTTAATTAGAACACTTAAATAATTATTTAAAAATCACATAAATCTTAGAAAAATCATAAAAAAATATTGGTTGATCAGAAAAATATGAGGATTTTTTCTATAGTTTCCAAATTGTCTCTAGAATTTTATGGATATGATTTTAGAAGTTGTGCATGATGGAAAGTTGACTTTGCTTAGGGATGTTTGACCTATGTCATTTTTGTGTGTAATTTTGACATGTTTTGCCATTTTTGATGTGAAATTCTCATGCCTTAAAAGAAATGTTTGAAATTTTTTGTGGTGATTCTAGACATGTTGCTGGTGATTTACATATAAAGTTTGTGAATTTTGGATAGCTGTGGAGTGAGATATGATTTTTGGAACTTAGGTGTGACAATTTATGTCACACCTAACTAGGGCAACTTCATGAAATTATTTGCCTAGCCTATGCTTGTTGAAATGACTTGAAATTTTACATGGATGTTTATGGATATGTTGAGATGCTATATGAATTTTTCTGGATTTTTATATGGCATTTTCAATTTGATTGGTATTTTTCATCTCTGTATGTCAATTATGCAAGTCCATGTGACACATGTTTGTAAACTTAATGTGAAATGCTCATATGGTTTTAGATGAACATGAAATTTGATATGCTGGTTGTAGACACATTGTAGGACATCCCTGTTTTGGTCCCATTCATTTCTTAATTGGTTTCATTGACTTATGATTTTTTGAAGTGAATGCATGTGTTGATGTTATGGTTTGGCTTGAATATTTGTGTCTGTTTTTCTTGATTTTCATTGACATAGTTCCTTTTGTCCAATTGAGCTGAAAATTGACATGCTATACCTTGAATAGGTTTTGTTTAGGTGTGAATTATTTGAGGATTTTTGGAATTGTTTTGATATGCTTTTGATTGAAGTTATTCTGTTTGGACATTGGATGTTGTATTTGACCTAGTTTGTGATGTTTTGGTCATGAAATGAATATGATGAATGATGTGAGTATGGGATCAATTGCATTTGCTTTCTATTTGTGTTAATTTGGTTTTGGTTGAGAATTGTTTGCTGTTTAGAACTTTTTCTCCCTTTTGGACCCTAGGCTTGGCCTAGTGGTCCAGTTTCTCACATTTGGATTGACTTTTCAGGATGAAATGCACAAAGCTTAAGGAGAATGATTCAAGTCAATAAAATCGAATTTGTTTGATGTGGAGAACTAACATAACTTTGTTTTGTAGGTTGTGAAGCTCGAGCTTGAGCTTGTAGCTTGCATTTATGTGCTTGTGTTGTTTGTATAGTCTGACTGATTAACATTTGCTGTTTATTGTTGTCTGGCTGAGTACTGATGATACTTGATTGTTTTCAGGTACCTTTAGTTGCTTACAGTTCTTTAAGAACTTGCTTGCTGCTGCTTGGTTTTTAAACCACTTGAGGTAGGACTTCTATTCTTCATGTAGTCTGGAGACCCGGTTTGTTATTTGGCCGGGCAAAATGTCTGAAGTCCTCCTTAAGAGGCGATGTTTGTGATTGTTTAATATTGTGCCTAAGCAGGTAAAGTCCTTAATCAAGGCAATTGGTGGAAGCCAAGGGATATGCAATCTATCCCCCACTATTCTGTGTGTCGTCCCTCTGCTCACACGGCTGTGTGTTGATGCATTGGGACACAAACCCAAGATCTTGTGCTGTTGCACAATCGAGTCAGAGTCTTTGAGCGTAGAAGGGTCCCTCCATTCTGGACCCACGCTCCTTTGTCTGAAGCTCTCCCTGGTCAGGGATAAGAGCTGTGAGGTCTCATCCTCACTTCACCCTTTCATCTGCTTCACCTTAGCCTCGTAATGGCAAGGTTAAGAGCGAATAATACCCATGTACAGATGACTTGCTTCGGCAGTCAAACCTATTGTTTGAGCCCACTTGACTGGTTATAGTGTGTGCTATGTGAATATCTGCTTGAAATGCTTGAATTGATTGTCTGCTTGTATGCTTGCTTCCTGGATAGGAGTAGCTTGCAGTTGTGCAAGTAGGTAGAAACCTGAACGTAGGGTAACGATGCATGACAACACTAGGCTCGAGTCCAGCTCCCTGGTAGTGTGTCTTCCCTTGGTTTCTGGCTAGATTTTCTTTCCCTTGAGGGGGAACTACATCGCCCTGATCCTCGTTCCAGACGAGGTATGTAGGCAGGAGGTCGTGCGAGACCTCTCCGGGCACCTTTTTTCCTTTTTGTGTGTGTTTACTTGTCATCTGATTGTGTCTGTTTGGTTCGGATGCTGACGTAAGCCCAGTGATTGGCTGTCGGGCTCCACGTTTGCCCTTTTGAGTGTGTTTTGGTTCGGATGCTGACGTAATTCCATCAAGTGGTTGTCGGGCTCCATGTTTACCATCTGTTTGTGTGTTTTGTGTTGTTTGGCGTGCGTAAGCCGAACTACAGTGGCTCTGATTCTCGTTCCAGACGAGATATGTAGGCGTAGGACGCGATGTCCTATCGAGCTCCCTTCTCTTAACCCCGCCTGCGTTCCCTGTGTGTGTGTGTGATGTTTAGCAACCTATTCTTTATTTTAGAACGTGGATCCCGTCGAGTACGACGGACGTGAGGGGTGCTAATACCTTCCCCTTGCGTAACCGACTCCCTTACCCTTTCTCTTTGGTCGCGAGACCATTTCCTTTCCAGGTTTCTCTGAGCGTTTCCTTTCCCTATCTTGGGATAAATAACGCGCAGTGGCGGCTCTGTGTTGTGTTTTTATTTGAGTCTCGCCGGTTGTTTTTTCGCGGATGCGACACTTTCCCCATTTTGCCCTCCAACGGTCACATGCCTACACTATATAAGCATGCTTTGGAGACTTGAAGAAAACATTGATATGCACAACTATTTGACAAGCTATTTTTCTTTGTGAAAAGCTATCATCTTTTTGATACAGTGTTCTTTAAGTATTTATTATTTATTTGTGTAAAATCTACTTTTGTATAAGCATCTTGTAATACACTAAATATTCTTCAAACTATTTGTTTGAATCCTTAAGGAGGTTATCCTTGAAAAGACAAAGAAAGTTTTTCTTTGTGAGTCCTTGAGGAGACTAAGGTTTAGTTGGATCCTTGAGAAGACAAAGAAGGTTATTCTTTGTGTTTATTGTAATTTGTTGATTATAGTGGATTAAGTCCTAGTGTATAAGGCAAATCACCTTAGCGGGTAGACGTGATTAGCTTTGAGTTTCTAGCAAACCAGGATAAAAATCATTGTATTTTTATCTCTTCATTATTAGACTTGTTAGTAGTATTTTTGTTTTAGAAAAAGCTTTTGCTTGTAAAACCCAATTCAAACCTTCCATTTCTTGTGTTTTTAGCACCTTCATATGTGCGTACCTTCTAGGTGCATGTACCAATCCAACGATGTTCCACTTAACGAATCTTGAAAGAAGTGCATAAGGAGTCGGTCATCGTCAGAGTAGGCCGCCATCTTAAGACAATAGGCTCGAATGTGAGTTCTTGTATCACTAGCTCCTTTATAATTTTCAAAGTCGAGGACCTTGAATTTAGTGGGAATGACTACGCCAGGAACTAAACACATTTTGGTTGCATCGAGACCCAAAACATCGGTACTTCCCATCGCTCTTAGCTTCTAAGCTTCATATAGAGAGGCAACCCTAGGGATGAAGAAAGCATCTTAGTGGCCGTCTATCTCAATGATAGGAGGATTGAGAGTAGCGGGAGGGATACCATCGGGTACACCTATATGAACTGGAAGGTTGCCTTGAGGAGGAAACACTATACTCTCTACGACCTGAGGATTAGGGGGGATTAGCAGCGTCAACATGCTGATTCATTTCCTCTTACATTTATTCCATGATTTTCTGACCTCTAGCGACTTCTTGTATTGTTTCCATCAACTGCCCCATTTGGGACCTTACTTGAGACACCTCTTCTCGAAGCGTGACTTGATTTTATTCTAATTGATCCATGACTGCTTGTTGATGTCAACGAGTGTTGTATCGGAACTTCACTTTATCATACCCTCAAATTTACCCTACCTCGACATCACATTCTTAAATCTTAATTCATAAGCATACATCCCCTACATATCATATCATATGCATTTGTACTTAACAATCCACAAACCCAAGGCATGAGGGTTCATCTGTGAAGCCTCAAAATCCTCTAGTCATGTTAGGGAGTGCCCAAGCCACCTTAACCCTAATCTCCATCCTCAAGCATCCAACAAAGCTTGTAGGACCACTCAAGACATTAAATCACATTCCCAAAACCCAATTTGGGTGGTGAGTCCCCTTTGAAGAAGCATCAAGATTCATCTGGTCTCCCAAGGACCTTAACCCTAGCTCTTGACCCTTATTTGACTTGTGCAAGTGATGATTCACCATGGATCTTGACCATGTCATTGAAGATCCTTCAAATCCAAAATTTGTTCATTCCCCACGCCTTTTAAACATCTCAATATGACCCTTGCATCATCAAACCCTAATTCATATGACTTTGGTTCTTTATGAAACTTGTGGCTCAAGAAACCCTAATTTAGGGATCCCTTGATCACTGACCATGCTTCATTTTGATCATCCAATTACCATCACCATTCATTCAACATCAATTTATGTCCATTACAATCAAAATCCATCATTTAAACATCCATTCAATCAGAGTTACAAGTACTTGGTTTGGTCATGGTTTTTCAACTTTCAAGGCATTTGATCCACCCATGAACTTGACTTAAAATCATACCACAAAGCTCAAAATCTCATTTCCCATCATGGTATGATCATATGAACTTAAAACACCCACCATTGTGCCTTGGAAATCAAGAAATCACAAAGTCACATTTTTAGGTCATGTTGGTTGGTTGCATTTTGGCAAGAATAGCCTATGGGAAGTTCCAAAGACCATAAATTTCTCGTTTCGAAAGCTTTTTAAGTTCCACTTCGACAAAAATGTCATAATTGAGTCCCTCTCCAACTTTTTTTCAAGGTAAAAGACCTAATTCATTGAGGAATGACCTCAATTTTTGCATTGGCCAAACTAGTCCAGCATGCCTACCATGCCCTAAAACATGGCCAAGACCGCTACTTTACCACATTGTCATTTCCAAACCCCAACTCCTTTTAACATGTTTATTTTTGCATTCAATCAAGGACATGGCAAGGAACATTTGGCACAAGTTTGGGGCAAAATACACAAGCCAATTTCATTTGGCCTTGGTTCAAACATTGATGATCATCCTGATTGGCAAACCAGACATGTCAAGTCAGAATTTGCATTTCCATTCACCAAGCCCTTAAAACAATTTGGTCTAATCCCAATGGTCCCAAAACATATTTTATATGGTAGTATGGTGTAATTGAAAGTCAACTTGGTAGCCAAAACATCTCAAATTGCAAAACCCAGTTCCATGTGCAAATTCAGATTTTGCCCAAAATGGCAAAAAAGAAAAATCTATAGTAGGCCAAACCAAGTCCTTTGTCTGTTCCTAATCCAAAGCAAGTTGATCTGAGGTGCAAGCGACTTGGTCCTTTGTCTGTTCCCCTTGCGTAACTGACTTCCGAATCCAAGTATCGGTTGCGAGACTGGTTCTTTATCCATTGCACTGCTTGTGTGCACCTTTTTTCTCCTTCGAATGTTTTATATACTATTTCCCCTCCCCTCTTTGATAGAGGTAAACCAAATAAAATCCGGTGGCGATTCTGTGTCATTCTCCTTTTGACATCTGTCAATCGGCTCGCTCCATTTTTCCGGTAGCGATACATCCCAAGCTAAAATGATGATGGAAAGAGCATCCCTTGAAGAAAATATGATTAAGGCTTGAATGATCTTGAGGACTGCTTGAAGATGGGATGAAATGACATGGAAATAAAGACATGAACCACCCTTGAATCAATGAACTACACTTGCATCTTTCTTGACCAAAATGACAATTTGTTTTGTCTTGAATTGAGACATGGTCATCTATATTAACAAGAGAAAAAACAAATACCATTTCGTATTGATGCTTTGGTTAGTTGATAAGTAAATCAAAGTGAAAAAAATCTAATTTTAAGATTAAACAAAGAATGTGGTCATGATTGTGAGCCAATGATCAAATGCAAAAGGTTATGCTAAAGTTATGATGATGCATGATATGATTCCATGTATACAAATGAAACTAAGCAAAAGGTAAGAAAATGGAGAGTAAGTTTTGGGGTATGACACGATCCAATAGAGACATTGGAGGATGAAACCTCTTAAGATTATAGTCCATTAATTAATTGCTTTTTCCATAACATCTTTCTCATACTAGGTATCTACCAAAAGGTTGGAGCAGACTTGAGAGGTCACATCACCATTCCTTGAGCCTTGCAAAACGAAAGCCTAGTTAACTTTCTTCCAACTCTGACGCTTTGACAAGACTGATCTACTTTTGGGACAAATACGGATCAAAGGTTGCACACCTTTAGTTGAGGTCATCAGAGTCTGAGCTGTCAGCAAAGGCAGAGATACCATGATCAGATTTGGATCCTTCAGAAGCTGATTCACACGTTTAGAGTCATTAGATTCAGATCTTTCAGAATCTGAGTAACTTTGCTTCTCTTCATATGTTTTTATTAAGGTCAATTCAGAGTTAAATTTTAAGTTCATTATCCTACATACTTGAACAAATAGTATACCAAATTATTCTTTAAGTACTTTCTTATCATCAAAACCCAAGAGATATGAACAATTATGTTCCAAAATTTTCTCCATTTGATCCAACTTTTGCCATCAAGAGTTGGATTGGAATACCATTGCTACCATTCATCTTTGCAGCAAATACGATTCACGATCCCCGAAAATACGACCACTAACATGAAGTTCTTGAATTCATGATCAAGAACACGAACAAGAAGCTCTATAGACCAATTTATTAGTGCGTGAGGCAGTTTTAGTGAGAGAAGGAATAAGAGAGAATAAAAAGTAATCCATAAATTATTACTTAATAAAACTGTAAAATTGAATTACAATTATATGTAGAATACAAATATGTTACTTGTAATACTAAATATCCTAACGAATTCTAACATTGATTAATTTGGGCTTGTACCACTTGGATTAAAGAGTTATTCTTTAAGGTATATATGGTCAGTCATTTATTTTTGTAGGGGTTGTTGGAGAGTTATCAAAAATGAATATATTAAGAATTGAACCTTGTAGTCGTCATCGTTGACTTGTTGGATAAACTAACTTCCTGCAAACCCCACACTTATTTGAATTCCAGTTTTGGAATTTTATTCTAAATTGATGTTACCTGATTGGACATGCATGCGTATCAAATGTTTAATTACGATAACACGATATAAAATAATTAATGTGACGTATACTAAACTTGTAAATTTAAAATTTTATTAATCCAAATTTAAATATTTTGACTTTAGACCATTTAGTGGATTTTTTACAAAATTAACCCATTTTTTCAAGGAAATTCCCAAAATACCCTTGGTTTCGAAAAAAATCCCAAACTACCCCACTTTTAGGAGGAGTCGCCAATTGAATTGGAGTCTCCTCTTAAAAATTGAATGGAGGTGCGAATTGGATTGGCTAGGGCAGGTGCCCTTGCCAATCCAATTCGCGCCCCTGTGTAGGGTTTAAGAGGAGGCGCCAATTCAATTGGAGACTCCTCCTAAAATACAATTTTTGTGTTATAAATAGATGCATTGTGTGAGTAATTGTTCCACATCTCATATAATCATTTGGCAATCATGTTTGGTATTCGTCGTCTATACGGAAAGGTGATTTATGCGAGAGACAAACCTCGGATGCTGATGCTGTTCTGGAACATCACTATGTTCGATCAACTGAAGAGGGAGCTGGTTCATTGGTTAGATGGGAAAATACCAGAAGGGGAAAAAATTAGAAGTATTGAGAGACTTGACAGTATCTTTGGTTGGGTGCGAATGAAGACTGATAAGGATGCTATGGAAATGATGTTCGGTCGAGACGACATCAATTTGATTGTTGTAATCAATTAGAAATATTTATGTTTTCAGATAGCTTAGTTTGTACTGATGTTTGTTGTGAACCTCGTTGTAACAAAAACTTAATGATATATAATGATTGAAGGTTACAGAAATACAATGTTACAAAAAGCTTAAGACCTAGATGATGCTCCTCAATTGGGACATTTGTTCTTGTTGTGTCCTGGTTGACGACAGATACTACATAATCTTATCATTTTATCTGTGGAATCCATCTCTGTTCTGATACGCGTGTTGTTTGGCCTTCCTTTTTTCTTTCTACGCATCTCGTCATTGTGCCAAACAATATCACCTTCATATGGAGGCTAGTAATCCTCCATTGGTAGTACTGAGAAGCTTTGATTATATACATTCATGATGGTGTTGGCCTTGTACACATCATATAAATGGTTGTAAGCATCTTGACGAGTATAAGCGCATGCTGCAATGACATGGGAGTAAGGTATGCGGAAGGCCTGGAATTTTTCCTATGACGGTCAAAGACTGTTACAACGTGTGTGCTAGCTTTGATGCTCTCCTCTTTCATGACCTTCATGCAACACTCATTGAATACTTGCCCGGACATTAACACCGCACTCCATCTTTCACCTCTGGTTGCAAACGTAAAAGCTAACCTATAATAGGTTGATCTTACCAAGGCGGTTATCGACAGATTTCGAATTCCTTTGAATACCCCGTTCATGCATTCCACAATGTTTTTTGTCATGTGGCCCCATCGACAACCTCTGTCAAATGCTCTTGTCCACTGCTCTACTGGTATGTTATTTAGCCATCTCCCTGCGTCTTCATTAGACAGTCTAATTTCATCACGATAATATTGAAATGATGGCTGAGTTAGAGCATACCCAGCATTCACCACCTTCTTGCGAAGATTCTTATCTTTTATAGCATGCATGAAGTTTTGTGCAATGTGTTTGATACAGTAGACATGGGTAGAAGGAGGATCATGCCATCTGTTGTCATGGTTGTTGTAGGCACTCTCAATGGCAGCATGTCTATCAGAAATCAAACAAAGATTGACTTATGGAGCCACATGCGTTCTGAGATGTCGAAGAAACAAACCCCATCCACCAGCCGTTTCACCTTCCACAAGAGCAAAGGCAATGGGAAAGACATTGTTGTTGTCATCTTGTGCAACCGCCATGAGCAAAGTACCCTTGTATTTTCCGTATAACCAAGTGCCATCAATTTGAATAATAGGTTTGCAGAATGCGAAACCTTTGATGCACGGGTCAACTTCCCAAAAGAGACGGTGAAAGATTCTATTACCTGTAGCACAGGTTCCGTCTGGCATCATCGCTGGAAATGTCTCCATAATTGCCACAGTTCTTGGGACATATGTTTTTAGTGCCCATAAAAATCGTGGCAATTCCTTGTATGAATCCTCCTAGTTGCCGAAAACTTGTTCAACAACCTTTGTCCTCGCAATCTAGGATTTCTTGTAAGATGGAGTATAATTATATGTTGTTCTGATATGGGATATAATTATACTCACCTTCACTGATGGGTCTTTATTAACCAACGGCAGAATGTCTTGACATATCATCGTTGTGCTTAGTTTACGGTGATCTTGTTCAACGTTAGTTGCAATGCAACTGTGAGGTGGATCTATTGAAGCGATCTCCCAAGAGTCGTTTTTCTTCTTGTAAGACACAGCCAAACGAAACTTACAAAGCATGTTACGACATTCGATAACATACCTTCTAGAATCAGTGTGTTTCACTGTAAAGTCAGCAGAGTTGTTCATGTGGAATTTTTTGATAGCCAGAACACATTCTTCTTTGGTACGAAACATGTCTCCCACCTTTAATTCGCCTTCTGATCTCGGATACAGATTATAGAAAACACTGTTGGATGTTTCATCGTTGTGCAGATCCATATTTGTCATATGTTGAGGCGGATTGTATACATGACTAAGAGGTATTGGTGGTAGTTGATCATCATCTTCATCGTCGTTGTTCAGCATGTGATCAACCTGTATCTCGGTCTCCTATTCTTCTTCATAAACGACGTCCACTTCTGCTTCTGCTTCTGGGTTGACGTCATCTGACCATTATGGATCAAATTCACCAGATTCATCCTGACTGGTTAGTTGAGACTGTTGAGATGGTATACATGGTTGAAGAGTAATGTACAACTCAATACAGTTGCAGCCTGAATGTTCATGACTAACAAACATGTATTCAACATCTTCATCGTCTCGTACCTTAAGGGGGAAATACTTGCATTGACTATTCTCAAAAAATATTGGATTTTGATATATGATCTTTGACAGAATACCCGATCCTATACAGGATTGTATTCTTTTTTTCAAATGCAAGAAGGTTGCATTTCTCTTGATCGTGATTTTAATGGTATCGGTGTTTCGAAAACAAAAACCATATAGCTCAGACTCGTATGTTTCATCGTTGCAGTGAATGTTGACACTGTATAATGATGAAGATGACATTGTGCAGATGAAAACTATTTTCTTACTGCAGATGAATGTGAGTGAAGTGTCTTGGATATTGATAGTAAGACACTTAAATAGAGGAGTGAAGTGTCTCACATGCTAGCTAGTTCGAAGTGACATGTCGCACATGCAAGCCACTCCGAAGTGACGTGTCGCACATGCAAGCTACTCCGAAATGATGTGTCGCACATGCAAGCTACTAAGAAGTGACATGTTCAGCATGCAAGAGAGAGGACAGCCACGTGTCAGACATGCATACACACACTCCAAATGAATTGGTGCCCCCACTCATTCCTTGCGCATGGGCGCCAATTCAAGTGGAGACTGAAGGAGAATTGCCATCCAAGGCGCAGCAGAATTTAAAAAATTCTCCATTTAGTGATTCTTACGAATGGGCATGATCAGTGATAGAATCATTACCTCTTGTGGCGATTCAAACCTTTGGTGCAGATCTCTTGTAACGATCAAAATCTTGGATACAAATCCACGGAGCGATCACGAACGTTGAACGATGACAACGTCTCTACTCAGTCCACACGAACAGATTCCTTCAATCTCAGTGCTAGCTGGTACGAATGAAGGCTTTGAGTGAGAGAGAGGGATACGAAATTCTAACTCTTCAGTTGTGTTGTATTCCCATACAATGCTTCTACACAAGAGTTCTATTTATAGAACCACTTGTGTGGGCTTCAAGCCAAAAAGCCCACTTAAGTGCATTTTGCCCATATCTCATAATATGCCAAAATCACTTAAGTATTTGGTACCTTACCATATTTCGTATTCTACTTAAGGGCACCATACATTACGGTATTCCTTAATTACTCTATCTCTCATCAATCCGTCCTTTGTGTGTGACCCTGTAGGTTTTCGCGACGTTGGCAATTATATTAAATCACGCATTTAACATAATAAATAGTGAGCGGTATCTAGCAACACATCACTGCTACCCAAGACACGAAAATGTCATGTGATCTGACAAAACCTCTTGTGATAATAATTATGTGTATAATTACCCCTTTGCCCTTATGTCTATATTGAACACAAGGTATAGACCGTGTCATCCTTGTCCAGTTCAATATTGGGCCCATAGACATTTATCCTGTTACGCAGGATGGGCAAATTCCATCTAGGACACTCATGTCCCTCCGCATGATCCGTGGAGTACCCATCAACTGTCTTTATGGTTATCCAGTTACGGACAACGTTAGATCAGCAACAAAGCACTCGACTCTACATCTAGGGTCCATAGTGGTTTCAGGTCGAAGAGTGGCATACACCATTATCACCATGAGAATAACTTATGACACTTTGCATAACTTTCTATATAGTATTCTCATAGCGGGTCAATCCGGTATAAATATTACTCTTAATATTCATACCTATGTTTAAGACTTGATAACTCTTTATCCATGATCCATGAGATGTGATCATCAGTCTACAAACATAATAGTCTTATTGCTTTAATGTTATCCCACTTCACAATAAAGCTCGACTACAGATACTTTAAGAATAGTGTCCTTATGTTTAATTTGGTCTCATGATCAAGTCAGACTTGATGCATTAAACGGACTAGCTATTCTAGGGACTTTATTGAACAACCGTAATTAAGAAAAAGCCTTTTATTATTAATAAATAATTCGATACAAGTACCAAAAGTATTGGCCTCTATGGCTTACACCAACAATCTCCCACTAGCACTAGAGCCAATCAGGCATACCCCTTATGCCCATTGATCTAGTATGACCATCATGCTTCTGCTGCGCAAGAGGCTTTGTCAGTGGGTCAGCAATATTGCAAGTGTAGGTACTTTACATATTTTCACATCTCCTATATCTATTATCTCTCAAATGAGATGATAACGCCTAAGTATGTGTTTGGATCGTTGGTGAGATCTAGGCTCCTTAGCTTGTGTGATAGCACCATTGTTATCACAATAGAGACCAATGGGATCCACAATGCTAGGGACTATGCCAAATTCACTAATGAACTTTTTGATCCAAACAACTTCCTTTGCTGCACTTGAGGCAGCAATATACTCGGCCTCGGTTGTAGAATCAGCAATTGTATCTTGCTTTGAACTTTTCCAGCTCACAGCGCCACCGTTCAAGCAAAACACATAACCAGATTGCGATCTAAACTCATCCTTGTCTAGCTGGAAGCTAGCATCGGTGTAACCAATTACAACCAACTCTTCCTGACCTCCATATATCAAGAATGAGTCCTTAGTACTTCTCAAGTACTTAAGGATATTCTTGACAGCTGCCCAATGGGCATCACCAGGATCAGATTGGTACCTACTCGTTGCACTTAAAGCATACGAGACATCTGGTCGAGTACATAACATGGCATATATGATAGATCCTATTGCAGATGCATATGGAATCTTATTCATGCGATCCCTTTCTTCCTTAGTTGAAGGGGATTGTGTTTTTGACGGACACATGCCATGTTGCATAGGTATGAATCCTTTCTTGGAATCATGCATATTAAAGCGTCTCAGCACTTTATCTATGTACGTACTCTGACTTAGGCCAAGCAATTTTTGTGATCTATCTCTATAGATTCTGATTCCTAATATATAGGCTGCTTCACCTAGGTCCTTCATAGAAAAGCATTTCCCCAACCAAGACTTTACTTGTTGCAGGGTAGGGACATCGTTTCCAATGAGTAATATGTCATCTACATATAACACCAGGAACACGATCATGCTCCCACTAACCTTCTTATAGACACAAGGCTCATCTTCGTTCTTGATGAATCCATATTGTTTTTCCGTTTCATCAAAACGAAGATTCCAGCTTCTGGAAGCTTGCTTCAATCCATAGATTGATCTTTGTAGCTTACATATCTTTTGGGCTTCTTCTGGTATGTCAAATCCTTCAGGCTGTGTCATGTACACATCCTCAAGAAGATTCCCATTAAGGAAAGCAGTTTTGACATCCATCTGCCATATTTCATAATCATGATATGCAGCGATAGCAAGTAAAATCCGAACAGATTTAAGCATTGCAACTGGTGAAAAGGTTTCATCATAGTCAACCCCATGAATTTGTTTATATCCTTTTGCAACCAGTCTTGCCTTATAGGTATGTACTTTACCATCCATGTCAGTCTTCTTTTTGAAGACCCACTTGCATCCTATAGGATTAACTCCTACAGGAGGCTCTACCAAGGTCCAAACTTGGTTTGTGTACATGAAATCCATTTCAGATTTCATGGCTTCTAGCCACTTCTCAGACTCGGGACCAGTTATGGCCTCTTGGTAGGTCACAGGCTCATCTTGATCCATGAGTAATACATCACCTTGATCTGTTATGAGATATCCATATCTCTCAGGTAGGTGACGTATCCTGCTTGACCTACGCTGGTCTTGTTCTACTTGAGCAGGTTGCTCTTCCACAACCACTTGTGTTTCCTGCTCTAATTCCTCCATAGGTGTATCGATGCTTTGTGATTCTTGAATTTCTTCAAGCTCTACTTTCCTCCCACTGGTTCCTTTGGAAATAAAATCCTTTTCTAAGAAAACTCCAGTTCGAGCGACAAACACTTTGCCCTCAGAAGGATTGTAGAAGTAATACCCTCTTGTTTCTTTAGGATACCCCACAAATAAGCATTTGTCAGATTTGGGCTCAAGCTTAGTTGAAATTTGTCGTTTCACATAAACTTCGCAACCCCAAATCTTCATGTAAGACATATGTGGTTTCTCACCACTCCATATCTCATATGGTGTCTTCTCAACCTTTTTGGATGGAACACGGTTAAGTGTGTAAGCTGCTGTCAACAACGCATGTCCGCAAAAGGAGTTTGGAAGATCGGCATGACTCATCATGGATCGGAACAGAGTTCGATTTCTTTTCTCAGATACACCATTCCATTGGGGTGTTCCAGGAGGAGTAAGTTGGGATAGGATCCCACACTCTTTCAGATGGTCATCAAACTCTAGGCTTAAATACTCACCACCTCGATCTGATTGAAGAGTTTTAATATTCTTACCTAGTTGGTTTTGTACTTCATTCTTGAATTCCTTGAACTTTTCAAAGGACTCTGATTTGTGTTTCATTAAATACACATAACCATATCTACTGAAATCATCAGTAAATGTGATGAAGTATTGAAAACCTCCTCTGGCTGGTATGTTTAGTGGTCCACATACATCAGTATGTATGAGGGCCAAAAGATCATTAGCTCTTTCACCTTTTCCTGTGAATGGAGACTTTGTCATCTTTCCAATTAAACAAGATCTGCATGTCTCATATGATTCATAATCAAAAGAGACCAAGAGTCCATCTTTATGGAGTTTGGAAATGCGTTTCTCATTTATGTGGCCTAATCGACAATGCCAAAGGTAAGTTGGATTTAACTCATTAGGTTTAATCCTTTTAGTATTAATGTTATAAATAGGCATTTCAAGATCAAGGACATATAGTCCATTGTTCATTTATGCAGTAGCATAGAATATATCATTCAAATAAATTGAGCAACAGCTGCTCTTTATTATAAATGAAAAACCAAACTTGTCCAAACAAGAAACGGAAATAATATTCCTGCTAATTGCTGGTACATAATAACAGTTCTCTAACTGAATTATTAAACCACTAGGTAAAGTCAATTCATAAGTTCCTAAGGCCAAGGCAGCAACCTTTGCTCCATTGCCAACTCGTAGGTCGACTTCACCTTTTGCCAAATCTCTACTCCCTTTTAGTCCATGCACATTTGTACAAATGTGAGAACCGCATCCAGTATCTAATACCCATGATGCAGAAGTAGATAAATTAATTTCAATAACAAAAATACCTGAAGTTGGAGTCTCTACTCCATTCTTCCTATCTTCCAGGTACTTTGGGCAGTTCCTCTTCCAGTGTGCGGTCTTACCGCAATGGAAGCAGGTGCCTTCTTTTTCTATGCTTCCACTAGGCTTCAAAGCAGCAATAGTGGGTTTGAGTTTGTCAACTTCCTTGCCTTTCCCTTTATCATGTTTGAGGACAATCCTCAGGTTTCGGTACCAATCAAGAAAATTTGTCCCAGACAATTTTTTCTTGTCAAGGATTGATCGCAAGATGTTGTTAGAGGTGTTTGTTGGCATGGTAATCTACACAAGGATTAATGAAAATATAAGTATCATTGACATATTTAATTAGGCCTTTAATTAAATATGCTCCCACTATTTTACTCAAAACAAATGACCCTCATCATTTGATTCGGAAAATCCCGTTGGAAGATTTTCTAGTGGGTCGAGATCCATATTTCACTTCGTTCTAAGTCCGCGTAGGCGGATTACACAAAACTAGGTTATTTAGGTAGGAACTCCTTCCAATTGTATCTCATACAACTCTCAAAAATTTCAGTTGGGTGAATAACTCCTTATTTCAATCCATCATATGGATCATTCCCAACTCTTGCTTCTAAACATATATAATCTTATTATAATTTGTTTAATTAAGTTTGACCCATTGTTTTAACAGTTGGATATTACAATTATCCCATCGCACCTTACTAATATAGAACATGCACCTCGCGTAGGAGAAACCTACATTATTCGATACTAGTCTTGATGAGTGTTAAAACTTGGAAAGCATAAACTTAATTTTTAATTTGAGGGAATTGCAATTTTTCTGATCTCACCGGCTTATTTATCATATAAATCGTCTCTCACATGCATCAACATACATCCATATGCATCAACATACATACACACATAATGAAACAGTTATGGCCCCTAGCGCAATTGTTCTCCCAAGCCAATGAGAGAACCTAAGCTAACCTAACAACGATCTAAGCTTCTCCAAGCAAGATCTTCAAGGTTGTCTTCCTTTGGCACTGACTTCTTTGCTTTCTTCATATCATTACATTATATAAAAGAAACTCGTTTTACATACGAGGGAGTGAGATGAGAAAAGAAGTTACATTTGGGAGATTAAGAGAGAGGCACGACACGCAGGTCGTATTTTAAAACCCAAAGCAAAATAAAGGAAAACTAAGGCCATAACCGATCACCACAAGACAATAATAAACATTTTATTATTATTATTATTAATTCCTTTAATTAATTAAAATCAAATTAAATCTCGACGACCGATCACACTACGCAAAGCCGAAATTTTAATGAACAATTCATTTAAAATCGACGTCGTTTTTCGCATAAACACTTGATACTTTTAAAGCACTGAGTTAGCCGAACGGGTGAATTTTGCCTTGCGTTAACCGGTTAACACTGTTTGAAATCTGTTCAAAAAATTATTTTCTGCCTTGCGTTAACCGGTTAACCAAATGCGTTAACCGGTTAACACTGTTTGAAAATCTCTTGGAAAACTGTTTTCCGTCTTGCGTTAACCGGTTAACCAAATGCGTTAACCGGTTAACACTGTTTGAAAAACTTAAATTTTTTATTTCGTATTGCGTTAACCGGTTAACACTGTTCCAAAAAGTGTTTAGAAAGCACAACTCTTGTGCAGTCACAACCCCAATCGCATAACTCTCTGACAACACAACCCTTGTGCCGTCACTAACCCTGATGCACCAATTTTAGACCGTCAAACACATCTCGATTGTTGATTCAGTATGATTGATCAATACGTCATTGCTTCACCATACTAATGTCAGATCAAGAAGCAAATGACCATTGATCGCTCAAAGGAAAACAATCATTGAGTGTTTGAATGAACGAAACAAGAACACTATATCATATATAATGTATTTTGCATCAAGATTACATATATCGTATATATATATATAACTTGATCGATCTCAATTTAATCTTTGATTCATTCTGTCTTTAATTATATTAATACAGAACAAAAACAGTTATCAGATTCATGGTTTCGTAAGTGGCTCTGATACCACTGAAGGAGAATTGCCATCCAAGGCGCAACGGAATTTAAAAATTTCTCCATTTAGTGATCCTTACGAATGGGCATGATCAGTGATAGAATCGTTACCTCTTGTGGAGATTCAAACCTTTGGTGCAGATCTCTTGTAACGATCAAAACCTTGGATACAAATCCACGGAGCGATCACGAACGTTGAACGATGACAACGTCTCTACTCAGTCCACACGAACGGATTCCTTCAATCTCAGTGCTAGCTGGTACGAATGAAGGCTTTGAGTGAGAGAGAGGGATACGAAATTCTAACTCTTCAGTTGTGTTGTATTCCCATACAATGCCTCTACACAAGAGTTCTATTTATAGAACCGCTTGTGTAGGCTTCAAGCCAAAAAGCCCACTTAAGTGCATTTTGCTCATATCTCATAATATGTCAAAATCACTTAAGTATTTGGTACCTTACCATATTTCGTATTCTACTTAAGGGCACCATACATTACGGTATTCCTTAATTACTCTATCTCTCATCAGTCTGTCCTTTGTGTGTGACCCTGTAGATTTTCGCGACGTTGGCAATTATATTAAATCACGCATTTAACATAATAAACAGTGAGCGGTATCTAGCAACACATCACTGCTACCCAAGACACGAAAATGTCATGTGATCTGACAAAACCTCCTGTGATAATAATTATGTGTATAATTACCCCTTTGCCCTTATGTCTATATTGAACACAAGGTATAAACCGTGTCATCCTTGTCCAGTTCAATATTGGGGCCATAGACATTTATCCTGTTACGCAGGATGGGCAAATTCCATCTAGGACACTCATGTCCCTCAGCATGATTCGTGGAGTACCCATCAACTGTCTTTATGGTTATCCAGTTACGGACAATGTTAGATCAGCAACAAAGCACTCGACTCTACATCTAGGGTCCATAGTGGTTTCAGGTCGAAGAGTGACATACACCATTATCACCATGAGAATAACTTATGACACTTTGCATAACTTTCTATATAGTATTCTCATAGCGGGTCAATCCGGTATAAAAATTACTCTTAATATTCATACCTATGTTTAAGACTTGATAACTCTTTATCCATGATCCATGAGATGTGATCATCAGTCTACAAACATAATAGTCTTAATGCTTTAATGTTATCCCACTTCACAATAAAGCTCGACTACGGATACTTTAAGAATAGTGTCCTTATGTTTAATGTGGTCTCATGATCAAGTCACACTTGATGCATTAAACAGACTAGCTATTCTAGGGACTTTATTAAACAACCGTAATAAAGAAAAAGCATTTTATTATTAATAAATAATTCGATACAAGTACCAAAAGTATTGGCCTCTAGGGCTTACACCAATAGAGACACCTTGTCAAAGCATGCATTCAGGCCTCGAAACCAAGCAATCAGACTTAGGTCTTGCATGCATGTCCCTATGGAGGCGCCAATTTGAATGGCGACCCCTCTTAAAGGTTGTACATGGTCGCCAATTCAAGTGGAGACACCATGCAAGCATAACTTTTCATGCTCCCATCCATTTTCCTATAAATACATTCACTCCATCAACACTTCTTCCACACCATCACTCTCACTACTTCTTCTACAATACTTCATCTACAATTTCATCTGCAACAACTTCTTGTAGTTCCATCTACACCAACCCCCCGACAAAATGTCTATCCTCACAATGGGCGAATCACATAGAGGAACGGTTGCAAACATCGCAACATATGTAAGTTTTTTCTTTTGTTAACTTTTTATCTTTCATCTTCACCAACCCCCTTTTATTTTAACATACCAACTTAGTCAAGTTTTTTGTTCTTTCTTTTATAGGATGTATCAAGGTTCCGAACTCGGGTCCACGAATATGTCCATATGGACCCGATGATTAAACCTTATGTTGAACTCGCTGGTTTTGGTCATATAAGCAAGATTTTGTCTTGGTCCATAGATAACAAATTCATTCTAGCTTTATGTGAAAGATGGAGACCAGAGACACACACATTTTGGTTCCCAACCGGTGAGTGTACCGTGACGTTAGAAGACGTCTACATGCTTTTGGGACTACCCATTGAAGGTAAGGCTTTAATGGTAAAACCAACTATGCAAATTCAATTTGCATGGATCTCTTGGAGACTGATTTGTTAGATGATAACGCATGAGGTCAAGGTATACTACTATCACACCTTAAGTCGTACTATAATAGTTTATACTTAGATGAGCATTCTACCGAAGATGCTCACATAATAAAAATTAGGTGTTACATTATGCTGTTAATTGACTCGTTTTTATTTCCCGAAGGTAGTGGTTCTAGCATGCATATCATGTATTTACCTCTACTTAGACATGTAGATAGAATAGGAAGTTACAGTTGGGGATCTGCTTGTCTAGTCCATCTCTATAGCTCCTTGTACAAAAACTCACACAAAGACACATCTACATTTTCTGGATGTGCTGTTTTGCTACAAGCATGGGGTTGGTCAAGACTACTGTCTCTAGCACCCGTCAATAACAACCCTTTCACATTTCCGTATGCACAAAAGTAAGTTGTTTAAATTGCTATATCTTTACTTACTTCTTTAAAGATTATTACCTCTAACTAATATTTTTTGACTTTTTGGTGTAGATGGTCTGCACGTGGTATGAGTTACAACAGATGTCCAAGATACTATATTACTCAGTATTGCAACCTGTTGGATCACCTTCGACCGACAGACGTAAGGAAAATAACTTAATTATTTCGTTATATTTTGTTAACTTCTTCTACCTTGACTATAATCCAATCTTCTTTCACATTTCAGTTCATTTGGCGTCCATACCTTAATTTGGATCATGACCATGAGGTCAACGCTGAAGATGCGGCCGTATGGACTGCATGCACACCGATAATATGGTTCACAACTATGGAGATGCACAACAGTGATCGTGTGAAGCTGCAGTTCGGTATGCCCCAAAATATCCCAGATCCCCCAGCTAGCCTAAGAGAATGGCATCTGCGCAAAGTTAACGACCAATGAAACTTCAATCCATGGCAAAGCTTCGCAAGATCAGAGTGTCGTAAATGGAAGCACCGTCATGACCATGTGTTAACTGACGTAGTCATGCCAACTGAAGAAAAACCAAGTCGTACTTATATGGCTTGGTACAGATCCGTTGGTTTTCATTTCATCGTCGAGGATATGTACTTGTACGACCCACGTCAGATGACTTACACACCTGACACCTCAACATCAAACCCCCAACAACAATGTCAGACCGGATACACAGAACCCCCTGTCCGTCAAACGTTCCGTTCAACCAACACACAAACATACAACCAAAACATTTCATACACCTAACCCCAATACCAAGAGCATACCCCATACCACCACCAACAAATTGACCATCAACCTGAGACTCAACATCGCTTCACACCCACCCCATCACCCTACCAAAGTCGCCTAAGGCAGAACACCCAACGATCATTCAACACCAACCGCCCCTCCTCCTACCGTAGCCAAGAAGCTCAAACCTCACAAAACCAAAACATCCAACAACCCTATCTCTACCAAACACCCCAACAACCTTTCCAACCTTTCCTCGACGCATCGTTCACACCCATGTCTCCCTTTAACCGTCACGGTCGCCCATCAATGAGTCAACCACATCCCAACTTCTCTGGCATGGGTCATGAGCTCAGCTACGGCAGTACACCATCGATGCATACTGAAGACTATGCCGACTTGTCTGACTACCTCAACAGACCTTCTCCTGTAGTTGATAGTGACGCTCCTGGCCCCTCAGATGCTCAAACACCGGTACAGAATCGTCAACGTGGTTAGGGTCATGGGTTAGGGTAGCTAGAGGATGTGGGACCGGAGGTCGGTTAGGTGATCCCGGTCGTCACCATTAGGTTTCTTTGTGTAAACGGCAAATTTTATTAATATCAAGTGGTCCTATATCAAATTTATCTATCACGTATACCATTTATAAAAAAAATTGCATTTTAGGAGGAGTCTCCAATTGAATTAGCGCCTCCTCTTAAACCCTACACAGGGGCGCCAATTGGATTGGCTAGGGCACCTGCCCTAGCCAATCCAATCGGCGCCTCCATTCAATTTTTAAGAGGAGTCTCTAATTCAATTGGCGACTCCTCCTAAAAGTGGGATAGTTTGGGATTTTTTTTGAAACCAGGGGTATTTTGGGAATTTCCTTAAAAAAATGGGTTATTTTCATAAAAAAACCCCATTTGGTATGAGATTAAAATTTTATTAATCTAAATTTAAATATTTTGACTTTGGACCATTTGGTATGAGACAAGAAATTAGAAAACATTTTAGCCACAAAACAAGGTTCAATGCATTTGTCATAAAACATTGCTGGCCTACTCTATCTGATTTCCCACAGCACATCAAACAGTTTCGTCATCTAAGAAATGGAAAGAAGAGTTGCAATTGTAGGGGCAGGAATCAGTGGCCTACTTGCCTGCAAATACGTTCTACAAATTGGTTTTCATCCGGTTGTTTTTGAAGCTGATGATGGTATAGGAGGATTATGGAGGCATACTATTCAATCTACCAAACTTCAAAACCCCAAAGAAACTTTCCAGTTTTCTGATTTTCCATGGGATTCTTCTGTGAAACAAGATTGTCCAAGTAGTGAGCAAGTGCTGGATTATCTTAACTCTTACGCTCAACAATTTTCAATTGTACCTTATATAAGATTTAATTCCAAAGTTATTGATATTGATTATGTTGGAGAGTCTGATGAAGAAATGAATTCATGGGAGTTATGGAATGGTGATGGAACTCCTTTTGGCTCCAAAGGAACATGGCATATTACTCTGCAAGATACTAAGAGTTTATCAAAAGAGGTATATATGTATATATTTTGATAGTTGTTTTGCATTATTTTGTTATGAAACACGTGTCAGCGTCTGACACCGACTCAAACATAGATATCTCTTTTTTTAGACGTGTCTGATTTTACGAACCTATTTTGTATTACTTTGAGTTATCTTTCTTGGGCTTTACCAGGTGCATAAAGCTGAGTTTGTTATTCTTTGCATTGGAAAATATAGTGGTTTGCCAAACATTCCTGAGTTCTCTCCTGGAAAAGGTCCCGAAATTTTCGAAGGGAAAGTTATGCATTCTATGGACTACTCTGCCTTGGACAATGATATTGCTGCTGAATTGATAAAAAACAAGAGAGTTACAATTATAGGCTCCGAAAAATCAGCTCTTGATATAGCTTCTGAATGTGCAAATGCAAATGGTAAGAATAAATTTATTTACAATTGTTATTTTTCCTCTTCTATCTATTTATTTTTCAATCCATTTATCATTTGTATATAGGAGTGACTCATCCTTGCACAATCATCCAAAGAACATCACATTGGTTTCTCCAAGATTTCAATATTGGAGGCATTAATCTTGCATTCTTATATTTCAACCGTTTTGCGGAGCTTTTAGTTCATAAGCCCGGAGAATCATTTCTACTTTCCATTCTCGCAACTTTACTCTCACCATTGGTAATATTATCTATCCTATTAAAAATGACGAAAATTGCAACAACCGCATCTAACACATATGTTTCATATACCTGTTGTAACATGAGTAAAATTGGTGAAAATTTTTACATTCTTAATGTTCAGCGATGGGGAATTTCGAAGTTTGTTGAAACATATCTAAGATGGAAGTTTCCACTAAAGATGTATGGAGTGCTACCTAATCACAACTTTCTTCAAGATATTTCTTCATGTAAAACTGGAGTACTTCCTGAGTTCTTTTTTGACAAAGTGAAAGAAGGATCCATTGTGATAAAGAAATCACAAAGCTTTAGCTTCTGCAGAGAAGGTTTGATTATTGAGGGCGATGCTAAGCCTATAGAAACCGATTTAGTTATTCTTGCCACAGGATATAAAGGTGAAGAGAAACTTAGAAGCATATTCAAATCTCCAATGTTTCAAAGTTACATCAATGGGTCAGTAAACTCAGCAGTTCCTCTCTACAGGTCAGATAGAAATCTTGGTCAATTTTTCTTTTGTTGATTTAAATATGATTTTATTAATGGTATACATTCTTGACTGATAAATCATGATATGCTTCCTAACTAAAATGCACTCATTGGTGAGAGTTATTTTAGGCCAATACTTTTGAGGGAAAAAATTTGGACGAAAGTGTAAAATACTTTACCCTATCAATTGATATGGTGTCTCCGCAAGTGCATAAACATCTTACATATATTTAATAAACAACCTATATAATAAATATTTAATGTATTTTTAATATTTGAGGCCCCCAAATTTTTGAGGCCCTGTGCGGTGGCACACCTCGCACACCCAGAGGGTCGGCGCTGGATACCGGTCTCACAGTGTCGCGATGTTGACCAGTATTTCAGTGTTTTCGCTATTGCACAAAACTATTAAATTTTAAAACTAAAATTTCAGAACTGGAAAAATAAATTAATATTAAAAATCAGCGTCGATAAAATTTACCGAGTTCCGTTGGAACGATGGTTCTCACATTCCTGGCTCTAGGAATTTCGTCAAACATATTGGATACGTGAACAGGCATAAATAGAGTATCAATGAGGCATAAATAGAGTATCAATGACAGTAAACAAATTGTACATGTTCATGGAAGTAGTAATAGCAATGGAATATAAGTTGATAATTAAATTGGTAAGACAAGATTAATAGCATATAAATTCGACAATTAAAATAGCAACTAAGTAAGATTAAAGACATTTTAGAAAAAATGGTATGTAAAAGCTTCAAATAATAATAATGGCAGTAATAGATAATTGAGAGAGAAAGTAACTTAAACCGGAAAATTAAACTACAATTTGCTCCAACCGCAGTCCTTAATTCGGTACAGGAAATAAAACCTTGGTAAAAATTAAATGTTGGAATATAAATTTGCTTCAAAATAAACACCAAGCCTAACACTAATTTTTGCAACAATCCCTCTATGTAAGAAATTGAAGCTTTTAAAAACCGATATTTGTGCCTAACTATGCTTGGATGTTGAAAACTCAAAACTAAGAACTATTTATAGATTGAAATCTTGGTAAAAACGTTCTGAAATCATGTTCAAGAAGTGGAGAGAAATCAGGTAGTGGGGGAGAAAACTGCTTCCATCATCCTGCTGTCATTTAGGTTCTGAAGCCCATGGGAGACGCCATGTCCTCATGGTGAATGCCATGACTGTAGAATGGTGAACGTGACTGGTTGGGGGTCATGGCGAACGTCACGCCCCTGATGGCGAACGTCTTGGAAAACTTGTGAGTTTTTCTTGGATTTGTGGAGAATTTCATGGGTTTTATGGATTTTTGAAGATTATATAGTTTTTATCGAATTTTTGGAGATCTCATAACTTTTTGTTGGTGCACAAGGTAATAGAGATGAGCAATGAACAAGAGAGAGAAGAGAAAATAATAACAAACTTCCACTACTCTTGAAATGGTTACAAAATAGTTGCACAGAAAAAATACACACACGCTGCAAAAAGAATAAAGGTATTAATGCTCACACCACTCACTTGCTTAAATACAAGTGGAACTTTAGGAAATACTAAAGTATCCTCTAACAAACTTTGTCAACAAGTTTCTACAAAATATGAATTAATTCTAACACCATCCCTTAATTCAAATTCAGCTTAACCAAAACTAACAACACCAATTTCATCCCTCAAGCAGAGAAATTGACTAGTCTTGATCGCCTTCGTTAGAACATCTGCCAGTTGCTTCTAGGTGCTTCAGTGTACAACTTCTAGCACTCCATCCTAAAACTGGTTTCTCAGAAAGTGATACTTAGTCTCAATATGCCTGCTTCTCTCATGCAGCGTTGAGTTCTTGGCAAGATTGATTTCAGACTTGTTATCAATCATCAGCTTTAGAGGCTTGTTTACCTTGATCTTCAGATCCTGCAGTAAATTCAGAAGCCACACAGCTTGACATGCCATCACAACACCTGCAATATATTCTATTTCACATGTTGACAAAGCAGCCACTGGTTGCTTCTTGGAACACCAAGATATAGGACTTTCCAGAAACTTAAACAAGTATCCAAAAGTACTTCTTCTATCAACTCTGTCTCCACACAATCATAATCTGAGTAACTCAGAAGTTCTGAGCCAGTTTTAGCCCCAGAAGGGAACAAAACTCCATACTTCAGAGTTCCCTTTATATAGCTCAGAATTATGACAGCAGCTTGATAATGAGACCATTTTAGTTTACTCATAAACCTACTCACAATTCCAACTGCATAACAAATATTAGGTATGGTATTACACAAATACCTCAGAGACCCTACCAACTACTTGAAGGTTGTCGTATCTACATCATCATCATCAGAATCATAATCCAATTTTTGATTTGTATTAGCAAGTGTGACAATAAATTTACAATTCAGTAGTTCAAACATCTTCAGAAGTTCAAGTTCATACTTTAGATGATGTAAAATTATGCATTTCTCAGAGTACATAATTTTCATCCCTAGAAAATAGACCATATTTCTTAGATCAGACATTTCAAACTCATTCATCAGCTCCTTCTTGAACTTAGCTATCTCATGTTCACAACTTCCTGTTAGCAATATGTCATCAACATACAAACACACCCGAATCATATTTCCTTCAGAAGTATGTTGAACATAGACACCATACTCCATCTCACATTTCTGAAATTCCTGCTTCTTGAAAAATGAATCAATTTTCAGATTCTAAGCTCTAGGGACTTGCTTCAGTCCATACAAGGCTTTGTGTAATCTTTACATCATTCCTTCCTGATTCTTTTTCTCAAACTCGGGAGGTTATGACACATAAACCTCTTCTTCTAATGGACCGTTCATAAATGCAGATTTCACATTTAAATGCATCAGAGGTCAATTCCTGTTAGCCGCTATAGCAATCACCAACCTGATTGTTTCATGTCTTGCTACAGGTGCAAACACTTCAAAGTAATATAACCTAGGTTTCTGCAGAAAACCTCTTATAACTAACCTTGCTTTGTGTTTAACAATTGATCCATATGGCTTTAGCTTCACCTGATAAACCCATCTCATGCTGATGGCTTTCTTGTTCTTTGGAAGTTTTATCAGCTTCCAAGTCTTGTTTCTCTCTATGGCATCAAGTTCTTCTTTCATGGCCTTCAGCCAGACTTTCTGCTTGAGAGCTTCTTCCGTACTTACAAGTTCAGAGTCAACTAACATGGCACGCTGAATAATTTCCCCTTTAAAATCTACTTCAGTATCTTGCAGTATGTCAAACTCTGCAAACCTTCTTGGAATGTTTCTGATTCTTTGTGGCCTCTGAACTTATTCAGAACCTTCTGATTCTGGAACAGTATTAGATGCTGGAACTCTAGAAGTACCGACTTCAGAAGCATGACCACCTTCAGAATCTAGAATATTCCCAGAATCTGGAGTACCACCAGAATCTAAATCACCATCAGAATCTGGATCAGAATCAGATTCTTACTCATAATTAATCTCGCATTCTGATTCTAATTCACTCTCAGAATCATTTTCAGACTCTGACTCATCTTCACAATCAGAACCAATATCTTCAGAAGTTAACTCTGCACCGGAGTTGGATTGAGACTTGCTCTAATCCCACACTTCTGACTCTTTCACAATAACATCTCTACTGACTTCAACCTTATTAGTGAATGGACAATAAAGGTTATAAGCATATGTACTCTGATACCCCACTAGTAACATCACCTTGCTTCTATCATCTAGCTTCTTTCTAGTAGCATATGGAATGTGTTTATAACACACGGAACCAAATACTCTAAAATGACTCACACTTTGCTTATCTCCGATCCACCTCTCAAAAAGAACAATTTCCTTCAGCTTCTTGGTTGGACACCATATGAGCATATATGTTGCAGTAGCAACAGCTTCTCCCCACAAAGTGTTAGGAAGCTTCTTCTCTTTCAGCATGCTCCTTGTCATATCAAGCAAAGTTTGGTTTTTCCTTTCAGCAAGACCATTGTGTTGAGGAGTATATGGAGCACTCACTTCATGCTCAATTCCATTCTCCTCATAGAACTTCTTGAACTTTGTAGAGTTATACTCACCTCCACCATCAGTTATGAGAATATTCAGAGTCTGACCACTCTGTTTCTCAACCTTGATTCTAAATTTCTTAAATTCAGCAAACACCTTGTGTTTGAACTTTATAAGGGATACCTATGTCATCCTTGTAAACTCATCCATAAATGACACAACGTATTTATTCCCTCCTAGTGAAGGTTCTGGAAATGGTTCACACACATCAGAATGAACTACTCCCAAAGCATGATTTACTCTTGGAGCTACTTCTGATGCAAATGGTCGTCTTGGTTGCTTCCCTTTCATGCACACATTGCATGACTTTTCTGGTTTCTTAATTGTAGGAATTTCACGTACTAGTTTCTTTGAATTCAGATACCCTAAGCTTCTGAAGTTCAAATGACCAAATCTTTTGTGCCATAACTCACTTTCCTTCATAACACTTGTTGTTGTAAGACACTCAGAGTCTGTAGTTTTAACATTCACCTTGAATGTTCTATTCCTTCCCTGTTCTGACTCAATAACTAGCTTCTGATTACAGTCATACAGCTTCAAAAGATTGTCCTTCATGATAACTAAGAAACCATTCTCAATTAATTGACCTACACTCATCAGAGTTCTCTTCATGTTAGGAACATACCAAACGTTCTGAATTAACGCAGATTTGCCATTATTCAGAATAACTCTAACATTCCATATTCCTTCAGCATTCAGATACTTAGCATCATCACATCTGATCTTGGTCCTCTTCCCATAGTCAAAATCAACCAGCCATTTCTTAATTCCAGTAAGATGGTTTGAACAACCAGTGTCTATATACCACCAGTCTTCTATAGATGCACTATCAGAATCAGAAGCCATTAATAGCACATGTTCATCATCAAAACTTTTGGCTATATTCGTTTCTTCTTATTTCCTCTCCTTGTTTGACCAACAATCTGCAGCGAAGTGGCCAAACTTCTTACAACTGTAACATTGAACTTTTCTCTTGTCATACAACTCTTTTTCCTTCTGACTTCTAGAAGTTGAGGTTTCTGACTTCTGAGACCTACCATGTCTTTTATTGGCTTCTGACCAAGATTGCTTCTGGTCTTTTTTGACAAAAGAAGCTTTTAGAGCCTGCTCTACCTCTCTCTCAGAGGTTCTTTCAGTCATATGCAACTCTTGTGCCTCTGATTCCTAATATATAGGATGCTTCACCTAGGTCCTTCATAGAAAAGCATTTCCCCAACCAATACTTTACTTGTTGTAGGGTAGAGACATTGTTTCCAATGAGTAATATGTCATCTACATATAATACCAGGAAAACGATCATGCTCCCACTAACCTTCTTATAGACACAAGGCTCATCTTCAATCTTGATGAATCCATATTGTTTTACTGTTTCATCAAAACAACGATTCCAGCTTCTGGAAGCTTGCTTCAATCCATAGATTGATCTTTGCAACTTACATATCTTTTGGGCTTCTTCAGGTATGACAAATCCTTCAGGTTGTGTCATGTACACATCCTCAAGAAGATTCCCATTAAGGAAAGCAGTTTTGACATCCATCTGCCATATTTCATAATCATGATATGCAGCGATAGCAAGTAAAATCCGAACAGACTTAAGCATTGCAATTGGTGAAAAGGTTTCATCATAGTCAACCCCATGAATTTGTTTATATCCTTTTGCAACCAGTCTTGCCTTATAGGTATGTACCTTACCATCCATGTCAGTCTTCTTTTTGAAGATCCACTTGCATCCTATAGGATTAACTCCTACAGGAGGCTCTACCAAGGTCCAAACCTGGTTTGTGTACATTGAATCCATTTCAGATTTCATGGCTTCTAGCCACTTCTCAGACTCGGGACCAGTTATGGCCTCTTGGTAGGTCACAGGCTCATCTTGATTCATGAGTAATACATCACCTTGATCAGTTATGAGATATCCATATCTCTCAGGTAGGTGATGTATCCTGCCTGACCTACGCTGGTCTTGTTCTACTTGAGCAGGTTGCTCTTCCACAACTACTTGTGTTTCCTGCTCTAATTCCTCCATAGGTGTATCAATGCTTTGTGATTCTTGAATTTCTTCAAGCTCTACTTTCCTCCCACTAATTCCTTTGGAAATAAAATCCTTTTC
Organism: Lathyrus oleraceus; assembly: GCF_024323335.1. Taxonomy (NCBI): domain Eukaryota; kingdom Viridiplantae; phylum Streptophyta; class Magnoliopsida; order Fabales; family Fabaceae; genus Lathyrus; species Lathyrus oleraceus. Next base: position 32,774,835 of record NC_066579.1, on the reverse strand, counting down.
TAGGAAAACTCCAGTTCGAGCGACAAACACTTTTCCCTCAGAAGGATTGTAGAAGTAATACCCTCTTGTTTCTTTAGGATATCCCACAAATAAGCATTTGTCAGATTTGGGCTCAAGCTTAGTTGAAATTTGTCATTTCACATAAACTTCGCAACCCCAAATCTTCATGTAAGACATATGTGGTTTCTTACCACTCCATATCTCATATGGTGTCTTCTCAACCTTTTTGGATGGAACACGGTTAAGTGCGTAAGCTGCTGCCAGTAGTGCATGTCCCCAAAAGGAGTTTGGAAGATCGGCGTGACTCATCATGGATCGGACCATGTCTAACAGGGTTCGATTTCTTCTCTCAGATACACCATTCCATTGGGGTGTTCCAGGAGGAGTAAGTTGGGATAGGATCCCACACTCTTTCAGATGGTCATCAAACTCTAGGCTTAAATACTCACCACCTCGATCTGATCGAAGAGTTTTAATATTCTTACCTAGTTGGTTTTGTACTTCATTCTTGAATTCCTTGAACTTTTCAAAGGACTCTAATTTGTGTTTCATTAAATACACATAACCATATCTACTGAAATCATCAGTAAATGTGATGAAGTACTGAAAACCTCCTCTGGCTGGTATGTTCAGCGGTCCACATACATCAGTATGTATGAGGGCCAAAAGATCATTAGCTCTTTCACCTTTTCCTGTGAATGGAGACTTTGTCATCTTTCCAATTAAACAAGATTTGCATGTCTCATATGATTCATAATCAAAAGATTCCAAGAGTCCATCTTTATGGAGTTTGGAAATGCGTTTCTCATTTATGTGGCCTAATTGACAATACCAAAGGTAAGTTGGATTTAACTCATTAGGTTTCATTCTTTTAGTATTAATGTTATAAATAGGCATTTCAAGATCAAGGACATATAGTCCATTGTTCATTTGTGCAGTAGCATAGAATATATCATTTAAATAAATTGAGCAACAATTGTTCTTTATTATAAATGAAAAATCAAACTTGTCCAAACAAGAAACGAAAATAATATTCCTGCTAATTGCAGGTACATAATAACAGTTCTCTAACTGAATTATTAAACCACTAGGTAAAGTCAATACATAAGTTCCTACGACTAAAGCAGCAACCTTTGCTCCATTGCCACCCCGTAGGTCAACTTCACCTTTTGCCAAATCTCTACTCCTTTTTAGCCCCTGCACATTTGTACAAATGTGAGAACCGCATCCAGTATCTAATACCCATGATGCAGAAGTAGATAAATTAATTTCAATAACAAAAATACCTGAAGTTGAAGTCTCTACTCCATTCTTCATATCTTCCAGGTACTTTGGGCAGTTTCTCTTCCAGTGTCCGGTCTTACCGCAATGGAAGCAGGTGCCTGCCTTTGCTATGCCTCCACTAGGCTTCAAAGCAGCAACAGTGGGTCTGGGTTTGGCAACTTCCTTGCCTTTCCCTTTATCACCCTGCTTGATGGGTCTTTTGTTCTGTCTCTTTCCATTTCCGATCATCAGAATGGACTTCCCTTTTGACTTCAGATTCTGCTCAGCAGTTCTTAACATGGCTAGCAGTTCAGGAAGAGATTTGTCCATATCATTCATATTGAAATTTAGGACAAATTGACTGAATCTATCTGGCAACGATTGCAAGATCAAATCAGTCGCAAGTTCCTTTCCGAGGGGAAAACCCGACCTTTCAAGGTTTTCCACATACCCAATCATCTTGAGCACATGGGGACCTAAAGGGGCTCCCTCAGCTAACTTGCCTTGAAAAAGGGTTTTTGAAACTTCAAACCTTTCATGCAATGCTTGCTCTTGATAGAGCATCTTCAGGTGTTCGATCATATCAAACGCTTCCATGTTCTCATGTTGCTTTTGTAACTCTGAGTTCATGGTAGCTAGCATGAGACAAGCAGTTTCATTGGCATCATTGACATGCTTCTTATAAGCATCTCTTTCTGCCTTAGGTGCAGAACTAGGAGGTTCCTCTTCAGGAACAGGTTTCTCCAAGACATACAGCTTTCTATCATGTTTGAGGACAATCCTCAGATTTCGGTGTCAATCCAGAAAATTTGTCCCAGACAATTTTTCCTTGTCAAGGATTGATCGCAAAATGTTGTTAGAGGTGTTTGTTGTCATGGTAATCTACATGAAATTAATGAAAATATAAGTATCAATAATATATTTAATTAGGCCTTTAATTAAATATGCTCCCACTATTTTACTCAAAACAAATGACCCTCACCATTTAATTCGGAAAATCCCGTTGGAAGATTTTCTAGTGGGTCGAGATCCACATTTCACTTTGTTTTAAGTCCGCGTAGGCGGATTACACAAAACTAGGTTATTTAGGTAGGAACTCCTTCCAATTGTATCTAATACAACTCTCGAATATTTTAGTTGGGTGAATAACTCCTTATTCCAATCCATCACATGGATCGTTTCCAACTCTTGCTTCTAAACACATATAATCTTATTATAATTTGTTTAATTAAGTTTGACTCATTATTTTAGCAATTGGATATTACAATTATCCCATCGCACCTTACTAATATAGAACATGCACCTCGCGTAGGCGAAACCTACATTATCCGATACTAGTCTTGATGAGTGCTAAAACTTGGAAAGCATAAACTTAATATTTAATTTAAGGGAATTGCAACTGTTTTGATCTCACCGGCTTATTTATCATATAAATCGTCTCTCACATGCATCAACATACATTCACATGCATCAACATACATAATGAAACAGTTATGGCCCCTAGCGCAATTGTTCTCCCAAACCAATGAGAGAACCTAAGCTAACCTAATAACGATCTAAGCTTCTCCAAGCAAGATCTTCAAGGTTGTCCTCCTTTGATATTGAATTCTTCTCTTTCTTCATAACATTACATTACATAAACTCGTTTTACATACGAGGGAGTGAGATGAGAAAAGAAGTTACATTAAGAGAAAAGAGAGGCACGACAAGCAGGTCGTATTTTAAAATCCCAAAACAAAATGAAGGAAAACTAAGGCCATAACCGATCACCACAAGACAATAATAATAAACACATTATTATTAATTTTAATTCTTTTGATTAATTAAAACCAAATTAAATTTCGACGATCGATCACACTATGCAGAGTTAGCCGGGGTCCGCTGCCCGGTCACAAAACAGAAACGCCGAGAATTTTGACTCTATGAATGTGACGACCGTCACAAAGCATGTTACGACTGTCACGTCCAGCTTGTTACGACCGTCACAGGCCCATGACGAACGTCACGCGGCCAAAATCAGCGCTTTGAAACAGTCAATAGACGTGATCCAACAAGCCCTCAATTCATAACTCTTTGTCAGCACAACCCTTGTACCGACACTAACCCTAATGCATCAATTTCAGACCGTCAAACACACCTCGATTGTTGATTCAATATGATTGATCAACAGGTCATTGCTTCACCATACTAATGTCGGATTCTGAAGCAAATGACCATTGATCGCTCAAAGGAAAACAACCATTAAGTGTTTGAATGAACGAAACAGAAACAGTATATCATATATACCGTATTTTGCATTAGGATTACTTATATCATATATATAACTTGATCGATCTCAATTGCGTAACCTATGGACGATCGATGTATTGCTGCTTCACCATACTAATGTCGGTTCCGAAGCATAGTCAACATCAATCATCCAAATCGTACACACATGATGCCAAATTTAATTACTCGTTTATTCTTTGATTCATTCTGTCTTTTAATCATATTAATATAGAAAATAAATAGCTATCAGATGCATGGTTTCGTAAGTGGCTCTGATACCACTGAAGGAGAATAGCGATCCAAAATGCAGCGGAAATTAAAATTTTCTCCTTTAGTGATCCTTACGAATGGGTATGATCAGTGATAGAATCGTTACCTCTTATGACGATTGAAACCTTTGACACAGATCTACTGAGCGATCACGAACGTTGAACGACGACAACGCCTTTACTCAGTCCACACGAACGGATTCCTTCAATCCCAGTGCTAGTTGCTACGAATGAAGGCTTTGAGTGAGAGAGAGAGAGAGAGATAGAGAGAGAGAGAGAGAGAGAGAGAGAGAGAGAAACGAAATTGCAACTGCACAAAATGCTTCTGCACAAAGGTTCTATTTATAGAACCACTTGTGTGGGCTGCAAGCTAAAAAGCCCACTTAAGTGTATGTGGCCCATATCTTATAATATGCCAAAATCACTTAAGCGCGTGGTACATTACCATATTTCGTATTCTACTTAAGTACACCATACCTTACGATGTTCTACAATTCACTTAACTGCACTATACCTTACGGTGTTCCTTAGTTACTCTATCTCTCATCAGTCCGTCCTTTTGTGTGTGACCCTGTAGGTTTTCGCGGCATTGGCAATTATATTAAATCACGTATTTAACATAGTAAACAGTGAGCGGTATCTAGCAACACATCACTGATACCCAAGACACGAAAATGTCATGTGATCTGACAAATCCTTCTATGATAATACTTATGTGTATAATTACCCTTTTGCCCTTATGTTTATATTTAACATAAGGCATAGACTGTGTCATCCTTGTCTAGTTCAATATTGGGCCCATAGACATTTATCCTGTTGCGCAAGATGGGCAAATTCCATCTAGGTCACTCATATCCCTTAGCACGCTTCGTGGAATACCCATCAACTGTCTTTATGGTCATCCAGTTACGAACAACGTTTGATCAGCAACAAGGCACTCGACTCTACATCTAGGGTCCATAGTGGTTTCAGGTCGAAGGGTGGTATACACCATTATCACCATGAGAATAACTTATGACACTTTGCATAACATTCTATATAGTATTCTCATAGCGGGTCAATCCAGTATAAATATTACTCTTAATATTCATACCTATGTTTAAGACTTGATAACTCCTTATCCATGATCCATGAGATGTGATCATCAGTCTATATACATAATAGTCTTATGCTTTAATATTATCCCACTTCATAATAAAGCTCGACTACGGATGCTTTAAGAATAGTGTCCTTATGTTTAATGTGATCTCATGATTAAGTCATACTTGATACATTAAACGGACTAGCTATCCTAGGGACTTTATTAAACAAACATAATAAAGAAAAATCCTTTTATAATTAATAAATAATTCGATACAAGTACCAAAAGTGTTGGCCTCTAGGGCTTACACCAACAGTATCAACAATCCTTAAAAAAGCATATTTGTGTTTGTGTTGGTGTCTGACACCTGTAGCGTAATTACATTTAATTTATTTATTTTTTAATATTATTATCAGTATCACCTTGTCAGTATTAGGGTCCGGTTAGAGGTGTCTGTGCTTTATGGAATAACATACTCAAAGATGCTAGGAAGTTAATCCTTAAGAGTAGCACAACCAAAACAACTGCTCCCAAAACTAAATGCAGCTGCCATTTCCAAGTTTGCATGAGATCGACTTAGAAAACCACAAATTTTGATCATCAATTTTCTAATTTTTGAGGAACTGCATCATAATTTCTAGAGGGTTTGTTTGGTGGGCTGTATCCTATGTTAGTAAAGTGTTTGTGAGGTTTTGGATCGAGCTCTAGTCTCGACAAGAGTAGTTTATTGGTTCGACAAAGGTTTAGCATGTAGTCGAAGTCTATTCACATGTTGATCCTGCATGCTGTAGTCGAAATGCTAGAATGGTTAGAATGTCAAATTGGGCCTTTTGTTTAGCCTGATTATTTAAGTTAGCTTGTAGCTGAAGTTAGTTTAGTAGTCTATAAATAGACTAGTTCTCTCAGGTTATTGAGAGGTTAATTGTTGTTATTCACTTGCAATCTTTGAACGCATATTGAGTAAGTGGATAGTAAAGCAATTTTAACCAACTTAGATTCTTCTTCTTCCTTCTTTTCTCTCTTTCGTAAAACCTAATATGGATCTCTTGTGTTTGTTCAAGAAACTCAATCTTTCTCATATTTTGATATGTTCTTGACGAAATCAATTTACAACAAACTGGTGTGGTGAGCGTGGAGGAGAAGATGTCATCAACAAAATATGAGATTGAGAAATTCACCGGTGTGAATGATTTCAGTTTGTGGCGCTTGAAGATACAAGTCCTTCTTGTTTAAAAGGGTGTGTTATAAGGGTTGAAGCCTTATACATATATCTTATTATGTGACTATTAAATATGTTTTAAACCCATAAGATGATAAAATATTAATATCATATTTCTTATCATGTGTGCGCCAGTAAATGATACAATAAGTTTATCATATCCCAACTTCATTATGTCACAGTCACCAAAAATACTCTATGTATCGAAATGTATCTTAATTCTTCTTTTGTTTACAATTTTATAAATTATGTTTATCAATAAAAGATACATTTGAAATTGACATTTATTTACAATTTCAGACAAATAATTCATCCTCGAGTTCCACAACTGGCAATAATAGGATACGCAGAAAGCTTATCAAATATATTTTCTAATGAAATGAGATGCCAATGGTTGGCACATCTTTTGGATGGAAACATTGAGCTGCCTAGTATTAGAGAAATGAAAAAGGATGTCAAAATGTGGGAAGATACCATGAAGCAACATACTAAAAACTTGAATTTCAGATCATGCATTGTTACTTGTGGGATATGGTATAATGATCAATTGTGCAAGGATATGAAATGTAATCACTTGAGGAAGAAAAGTGTGTTTGCAGAGCTATTTGAACCATATGGACCATCTGATTATAATGGTCTTGTTCGTAAGTGAATATTTATTTTAAATCATGTATTTGAGGACACTGTGATCTTTTAGTTTTATTGAGTATTCATACTCATATGTGTTGGACCAATAATTATGCGATGAAATCATCAAAATATTACATGTAATTCATATTAGAGTTGTTCATAAAGTGAAGTAAGAAAAATTGAAGGCTTAATACTTTTTCTCTTTTTTATGTCTTTTATGCAACTTTGGAGTTTGTATAGGTGATTTTGTCCATAAAATTTGTTTTTTTTTTATGTATTTTTGATGCATGAAATATTTTCCAATTTATTTCTAAATGGTTTTATATTTCCTAATGTTAAGATGGATATTGAGAATTAGAGGATATCGTCCAATATACATTAACGATAAAGTATCTTAACTTTGACATCATGGAAAATACATATAATGGAAAATTTGACTCACAACCATGTGTGTTAGGCCCGTACTAAAATTGGTTGAAAATGTCATATGGAAATTGTTCTGAAATAATCCTACATCGCTATTTTGCATAATACCCCCCTCAGGATAAGCATGTGGTGCTTACAGAATCTGCAGTATATAATCATATTAACATTATACATCTGGAATTAGGGTATATTGAAAAATGCATGTAGGCACCGGAAAATGGAAACTACAATAAGATTGATAGCGTGTCAGACACTAGACACACTTTTAATCTTAAGTGTTGGTGTTATATTGACTTGTGGTATATTCACCTAAATACACTAACAAAGAAAAATGAAAAAATGCAAAATTCACATACATGATATATTCTAAAAAGGACGAAAAGGGTTATGTAGTTTGGCATAGCATATGCTTGTAATTATCAACCAGCTTAATAGTACATTTCTCCATAATTGTTGTGGTATGCAACAGAGAAGGTTGTGCAACAAGTAACTCATCATCCATCATCATAAATCAATAATTTAAACTACAACATATCATCAAGTATACACCCTTTGTATTAATATTAATAATCCTAATAACAAACTGAAAATTGAATCAATCATTTACTTTCATTCAACAAAGACAATTGAACTAAACATGCACCAATAACGGTCTATAAAGTACGGACACTGGAAAAAATAATAATAAATTAGGAGTAATTACAAATATCAATGTCAATTTCTTACACCGACACACACCTTATGTGTTTCAAACAAATATAATAAAAAATAAAGAAGATCTTATTGAAGTTCACAATAATAGGATGATAAAATCATACACTAAATCCATCTTTCATCCATAGCAGATCAAATATCTAAAATAACAGTAACCAAATAACAATAAAAGAATTAAAATAAGCATACATATTATAAATTTTCATGATAATTCTTGAGGCATCAACATTTCAAATCTACAAACAATTGAAGCAAATATCACAATCGAAACATTTCTGATTAATTGATTGATAAATCGATAAATAATAATGTTGAAAACAAATTGAAATGAATGATCGAAAGAGGAAAAAACACATCGTTTTGGAGATAAGGATCGTATTTGGTAGCAGAGAGATGCATCTTGATATCATCCAGCATTTTGAATTGGCAGAGGTTGTGGTAATCGGAGGTGGTGAGTAAACCGAAACGATGACCACAGACGATTGCATCAAGGTAACCACCGTGGATGTGTGTTTTTGTAAGAGTTGGCTAAGAGCCATGTACTCAAAATTCTTTGAAATTTAAAATTAATAGTACTCAATTTTGACATTAGGAGGGTGTATAACTTTTGATTTTAGATACTATTACAATCGATAAAATAGTCAACATTGTTTGGTATGTCCTATGCCTCTTTAGTATTTTAGATATGTAGGGTTTCATTTATTGGAGTTGGCTAAGAGCCTTGTACTCAATATTTTTTTTAACTTGAAGTTAATAGTACTCAATTTTGACACTAGGAGGATATAGAACTTTGATTTGAGCGGCTACTACAATTGGTAAAATAGAAAACATTGTTTGGCATGTCTTGTGACTCTTTAGTATTTTTGTTATGTTGGGTTTATTGTTTTTGGAGTTGGCTAAGAACCTTGTACTCAAAATTCTTTAAAATTTGAAAATAATAATACTCTATTTTGACAACAGGTGGATGCAAAACTTTGATTTGTGTTGTTCGTACAATTGGTTAGTAAGATAGTTATTGGAATCTCTTATGTTTCCTCATATATTCGTTATGTTGGGAGAATATCATGATTTATGACTTTTTATGTGTGAAGATGTGAGAGATGACTGGTCCATGTTTCTAATCCTAAGTTAGCTTATCTTTTGTAGTAGATTCTCTATTTAATTTTTTTTATGTTTTTCAATCTTTAGGCAACGGATTTTACGCATTGCTCATTAATAACCATAGACTTTTCATATGTGTTAGTTATTTAAACTAAAACAGGGCTTTTTGTAGTTCCAACAACAGTTATATTGTGTTGCTTAGAGAAAATCGCACTCTAGAATTAGTTCTTAAACCGTAGCCTTTTGTATTTAAGGCAACATGCTTAAATTCTGTGGGTATAGGTAAAAAAATTGTCCCTAAAAAATAGACAATGGCAGCTTATTCCACAGTTGAAAAATTGTTGCCTAGAGCTTTAGACTACAGTTTAAGGAGTTTTGGCCGCTCTTTCATGTCGTTGCCTAAAGTCAAAAATGTTATAGTGATAGAATTAACTTTAAACGTCTAAAGAATAGATCTTCAAGTCCATTTTTTATGAACATATGCTACAATATATACAATATATTTACAAATATCACCTCAATTTCTCAAAATTTTAGTTTTCTTTAGAAACACACAAAATTTACTGGATTGAAGAAACTTCTGATTCTTCAATACTAGTTTTCGCATCATAATACCTTTGAGACGACCCAATCAATTTTGCTAACAACACACATAAGTGTGGTTTGTAAACTTCTAGTTTACTATAATTTGGTTCTTCTAGTTTGTTTCGATTTATAGAAATTGATGGCATACGATTCAATTATAATTTTATCATCTAAATCAAAAATTTCTAAATTTTGTTAATAATCACATAGGGCATAAGCCACATTAATACTTTTATTACACTTTATGTTTATAGAATTTAGAATGCCAAAATTTATTCAACAAATATAAATAACTTCATAAAATTTATGCAACTAAATTGAGATTATATATATATATATATATATATATATATATATATATATATATATATATATATATATATATATATATATATTAATGATATAAAATGAAATATTACATTTATCATACATTAGATAAAAAAAACTTATTTAAAAAAATAGTTTCAAGAGAGTAATATCAAAAATAAAAACGTAAAAAGATATAGTTATTATTTAGAAATTATTATATTGGAGATTCTTTGTATAGAATGAAATATATATATATATATATATATATATATATATATATATATATATATATATATATATATATATATATATATATATATATATATATATATATATATATATATATATATATATATATATATATATATATATATATATATATATAAAAACTAACCACTCAATACATTATTTTTAAATTATAGTATTTAAAAATAATAAAATGTCGTAAATCTGCTACATACAAATTCATCATATATATACACAATCATCTTGATACAATATAAATTTAAATTAATTCCATACAAATTCATTAATAATTTTGGTTTTAAAAATCACATTAGTATATTGATACTCACGTAATTCCTAGTTAAATGATCATATTTTACATTATCTAAATGTATAGTTTATCAAAATATTAATATTGTTTTTTTTTCAGTTGTACTAAGATTCATAAATCTTATAGATGTCATTCATGATCTTAATTGGAGAATTAATCACAAGTAATGACAATTTCTAAAAAAGTTGGATATAAATGATTAGCTATTAAAAAATTATACACTCAATATTCATAAAAAAAATGTTTATTATATATAATATTTTTTAAATTTATTTTCATCGTGATCCTTTAGAAATGCTTCATTTTTGTATTTTTTTTAATGTAGTTCTTCAAGAACTATATCATAAACTATCTCCTAAATCTAAATTAAAACATTATGATTTGTACGATCATATGAATTCTTCATAAATTCATAAAAAATAGACAAATTTTAAACATACAATTGAATTTTATGTAATTCTTTAAATATTCACAAAAACCAATGTCTGGAATATAACAATTTTTTAGAAGTTCTTCATGATTTTTTTTAGTTTTTCGAAAACTCAATCAGAATTTTTTTTATGAAATTCTTCGAGAACTCAATCATAAATCTTTTTATTTAGACACAAATCTTTTTGTTAATTAAAATAATATAACAGATTCATTATTTTGATATCTTTCAGGATGTTTTATATATTCTTTAGGAATTATATAAGAAATTTTTTATTTTTCTATCCTTCAAGGATGTTTTACATGTTCTTCAAGAAGTATAAAAGAAATTCATTATTTTTCAACCCTTCAAGGAGGTTTTCTATGTTCTTCGAGAACAAATGTTCTTCGAGAACAATATAAATTTGTTATTTTTCTATCTTCCATAGATATTTGATAAATTAATAAGATATATTAAAATATCAAAATTAAAAACAAATAATATAAAATAACAGAATAAAGTATTAATATTACCTTTGATAGTTATATCTTCAATTTTTTTTCTTTTCAAATTTGGTAGAGTTTTGCGCTTATAAGATATTATGAAACTAAACAAAATAATAAAAAAGAGAACATAGAAGAAGATAGTGTATGATATTATTCATATTTTAAGTGTTGATTTCGAATATAATATGAAATACAAAAATCAACATGAAATCCACTTATTTATAAACATGTCATTTATAACAAATAAACAATATTAAACTAAATTAAATATGTATGAATAATAAATAATATAATATATCATACTAACAAAAAATAAATAAGTAACTAAAATATATGCATGGGATTCGATTTGGTTGAGATCATTTTGAAAAATAAATATGAGATCAAATCTCATGTGGGCGGCTTTCATAAAAGGAAATTCAAACACATCGGATAATATTTATATTGGTTTTGAAAAATAAATCTGAAATCAAATCTCATGTGAGTGGCTTTCATAAAAGAAAATTCAAACACATCGAATAATATTTAGATCCATTTGAATTTGAACATATATGATGAATATATAGTATTATTACACTACTAAAAAATATAATTTAGAGACAAAAATTAGTGAGGGAGGTAAATCCCTCACAAATTGCGATGGATCTAGTAAGGGAAAATCGTTTGCGTGATAAAATAAAAATGAGTGGACATTAGCAATGAAATTTGTGACGAATTATTCTGTCACAAATATTCCCTCACAAATTCCCTCATAAATTTGATAAGAATAAATTTAGTAAGGATTTTGAGATGAGTTTACCCATCCCAAATTTCCTCATAAACTTGTTAGATGTTTGTTATCTTTGATGAATTTTAAGGATAAATTATTTTACTTTACGAAATTGTAGCTTAAATTATAGTAAAATATTTTTTTAAAATAACTCAATATATTATCATATAAATAGTTTTTTATAAGAATTAATTTTAGTATCTATGTTCAAATTATAATTATTAATTAATACAAATATTTAAAATATTAATTAATTTTTATTTATAAATATTACTTAAAAATGACGAAGCTAAGAGAACGGGGGCAGCCAAAAAAGCAGGTGTCGCCGTCACTGGTCAATGCATCTGTTGGAATGGGAACATACCATCAGCAAGAGGAAATAATTATGGAGAATGATATAGAAGAAGGGTATGAAGACGAAATGGAAGAAAATGAAGGAAAACTAACTGAATTAGAAACCCTAAATCCACCAGAAGAAAACACTGATAGTAGAAAGCTATGGATTGAAGTGTTTAGTGGAAATCATAACCCATGGAATGGAATGTCAATAGAGTTTGTTACGCCAAAGATCGTTGACAGAGATATCAAAATAGAAATCGAAGAAGCTGACATCGAGAAGGAGAAAAAAGTTTAGGACTCTGCTTTGATCATGTATGTGCTAGAAGGAGATTTCAACATGAATGTTGTCAAGCAATTCATCATAAAAATGTGGAACTTTGTCAAACTTTGGGACATGTATTATAATGAAGAAGGTTACTTCATCCTGCTTTTTCATTCCTATGCTGATAGGGATGTGGTGCTTATGAAGGGGCCTTATACAATCAGGAACATGCCAATGCTGCTAAGAGAATGGAAGCCAGACTTCAACCTTCAGAACAACATGCTAAGAATGATTCCAATTTGGGTTAAACTGCCTCAACTATCATTACACCTTTGGGGTGCGAGAAGTTTGAGTAAGATAGGAAGCGCCTTGAGTAAGATAGGAAGGGGCCTTTATCATGAAAGACACTACAGATATTCACCCACATAATAATGATCCCATGGTCATCACTGTAAGGTCTGATGATTGAGAGATTAAGAGGGTGTTGATTGATCAAGGAATATCTTCATACATCATCTATTGTGATGCTTTTGAGAGGCGTCTTTTGGATTATGACGACCTCAAATATTTCCATGGATCATTGGTGGGATTTTTCAGGCAAGCAAGTGTAGGAGAAAGGTTATATAACACTAAATACCACATTTAGAGCTAAGGAAAATTCTAGGAAAATTAAGGTAAGGTACTTTGTTATAGATGCACATTCCTCATATAACATGATTATAAGGCAACCCGTCTTCAACCAACTAGGAGCCTCCTTATCTACATTATATCATTGCATGAAGTATTCATTCCCAGATGGGCGAGTCGGGGTCATCCAGGGAGATTAATAGATTGTCGAGAAGTGCTACAATGAGAACGTGAAGTCGAAGATTACTAGGATTGTGGGTGTTAATGTTATAGTCGTGATGTTCAGGGCCAAGCCACGAGAGGAAGCTCCCAAGGACGGAGATCTGAACTCTCAATTCTAGGAAAGCACGAAGGAAGAGAAAAATGTCTTTGTTAAAAGATGTTAATTGTTTAGGTGTTAAGTCATGTTTAGCGTAGTTTCATTTACTATTTGGGTTTATTTAGGTAAGTTACAATATCTTCCACTTGTAAGGTTAAATTCGCAACATTTTTTATTTGTGGGAGCACTCTTTTCCCCTATATTTCCAACAAGGTGCAAGGGGATTTAAAGAGGCCCCTCACATTATTATATGAATTGGGAATATTGTTCCTTTATTTGCAGGAAACTGAACAACAAAAGGGATCTTATCAAAAACGCCCTATGGGGTGATCATATATGTTAGATCATTATGCATGAACCCTTTCCTCCCTTTTGAGGAAATTGCACATGATAAATCCTTATCAAGGAATCCTTGCCATCCCCAAGATGATTACACATGTTGGATCCTTATGTAGAAATCCTTGTCGCCCTTGTGGCCTCATTATCATCCTAACGAAGGATTCCTTATTCTCAAGGATAAAATTAAAAACCTATTTGAAGGACATTCTAGGACAATTAACACGAGGACAATAATTATACAAACATGTAATCAAATAGAAACGAAGCCTTCAATGGCACAAATTCGCCATTACATAAAATAGTCGCCAAGGGCATGATTAACTAATTAAGCCATAAGGGGCCAAAAAGAAACATGAAAAAGAAGACCTTTGGCTCGCTGGCCCTCTACAGGAAACTGTCTTTCCTTAAAAGCATACTTTAGGTGTGTCAGCTCTAGATTAACTTCTTCCACCTCCTTGTCACCCTCAGGATCAATATCGGTGTCGTTAATAGAGGAAACACCTGGATTATAAGAGGAATGGCCCACCTCTTCCATCCACCAATTGGCCATCACAAACAACTTTGAATATATCCATAGGGCTCAAATCCAGCTTAGGATTAAGAAAGACCACCTGCTCATTCACGTGCTCAAAGTAAACATATGAGGTCTTGATAAGTTCCAAAATTATGTAAAATAAATCTGAACTTATTAACTTATTATATAGGTAATCAATAAAAAACCCATGATTTATCAATGAAAAGTGATCAAATACCTGTTTGGTCATTTTAATTGCACATTAACCAAAATTAGGTAAAAAAAAGGACTGAAAAACTATCATACAACACACAAAGACCTTGAAAATACATTTTCCTACAAGCAAGAATCGTTAAGCCAAGAGTATAGGCGCACTTAGCAAGCACGGGCGACCAAGAAGACTTCATGTCTAAGTAACTTTAAGGTTAAGTAATTAGCCTCACTAAGCCTAAGGCACACATGGACTTAGTGAGCAAAGGAGGTTCATAACTTCAAGGCTAAGTTACTTCAGGGTGAAGGAAAGATTTGTGGGTTAGGTGTGGATGGACGGTGCGCCTAGTGAGATAGGGCAGCTAGAGCAAGTTGAGGGTGAGTTGACATCGCTTAACAAGGAAGAAAGTAGGCGAACATATCAGGCATGAGAGGCCAAGAAAAATTCATGTCTAAGTAACTTTAAGGTTAAGTAATTAGCCTCACTAAGCCTAAGGCACACATGGACTTAGTGAGCAAAGGTGGTTCATGACTTCAAGGCTAAGTTACTCGAAGGTGAAAGAAAGATTTGTGCACATGCGAGGATCGGTGGTGTGCCTAGCAAGATAGGACAGGTAAATTAAGTTGCATGTGAGTTGGCATTGCTTAACAAGGAAGAAAGTAGGTGCGCTAAGCACAAATAGGCGGTGCGCCTAGAGAAGGCCTCAAATTAGCACCTATAAAAGAGGCCATTTCAGTACAAAGGGAGTTTTTGTGGATTCAAGATAGTACATAGAGAAAGTAGGTTCACCTTAAATCTCAATAGGAGATCATATGAGAGGAAGATTGAAGGTGAATGTACTGCTTGAGGAATCACTATAGATTTTGTTCAGACTCTTTCCTCTAAGGTTCAATTGTAAAGCTACGATGAGTAAGCCTAACTAATTCTCTTTTGTTGTGGTTAGATGTAGTCATCATTTTACTCATGTATTAATTATGCTTATGAAGTTTTATATAATTTTAATTAGGCTTTAATATTGATGACTCTTTACTCTTAATGTTTGTTTTGAATTAGTTACCTAAAACATGTTTTCGTGGTATGACTTGACATACTAGAGGTGATGGTCTTTATTAGATTCAAGTTTTCATTTGTTGGATGCTAATGTCTAGAGATAGAGTTAGACTTGATATATGCATGAATTACGATATTGATACCATTATTTGCATTCACTATTGAAACTTAATGTTTTTGTATTGGTTAATAATGCGATAGATCATATATTAGGTAATAGTGTTGATCTCACATCGTTGACTCAAAGATGAGTTGCGACGAGAGCAACAAGTGCGAATATTAATAGTCGAGTAAAAGATCATATTATTGACCTTCTAAACCCACCTCTGTCTGGACTTCTATTTAATCATACTTTCTTTCGGATGCAAATTATTCTAGATCGCCTAAAAAACAATCTTTCTCTTCTTTTGAATTTCCTTGGACAATTGGTTCTAACACTTAGCAATTCACCCTTAAATCTATTTAATTTCTCCGCCCCCTCTTCAATCTTTTGGTAGATCCAGTCAAACACCAATTTATTCCACCATTTAAGTCTCTCCTTTAAGTACTTGAATTTTTCTTTTAACACATAAGATTTCTTCCCAATTCTAGAACAAGAATCACACTCTTTCTTAACAAAATCAAGAAAATCCTTACGATCAAACCAACAATTATACACTTTAAAAGGCTTAGGCCCCCATTTTAGATTACTAGCCTTAATCCAAACCAACCTATGATCTGAGATATCCCTATTATGTCAAACAATAAGAATTTATCTATTCTACTACTTAAACTACCATCTAATTTTATCTAAGTATATTTTTTCCCCACAACTTGGTAGATCAATAAGTTCCATGAGGCCAATAAAACTACTGAACTCCTCCATCTCAGTGGCTCTACTACCTGAGCTCCTACCTCTCCTCTCCTCCAATGATTTTGTTGCATTAAAATTGTCACCCACTACCCACTCACCCGACTCTAATTTAGTGTTCCAATGTAATCATTCTAACCATAACAATCTCTTATCTGCTAACTACATGGGGAGTAGATATTCAAAAAATAATAATTTGTTCCCTTCCAAGTCGCCTTAATTCCGAGTTAGCATTTTCCCTTGAAACTGAACACTGGCAAAATTCCAATCCCTACCACCACGTATCTTTATAATCAAACTTTATTTTATTATATATTTTATTTTCTTTTTTCATTAATATATTTTATTTTAGTATTTCCAAAACAAAAAATATATATAAAATCTAAAAGATTATATCGAGAAATACATACATGTGAACACAGTTTGCAAACCAATGGCAATAATGACAAATTACCGATATTATTAATGTTTCAGATATTCTGTACAAGAAAATATATTTTAAATAATTTTAAATAATATCATAAAAGTAATAGCCTTGCCTTTCAGATTCAGCAACGAAAATAGAAAACGTAGATTTTCCCCTATTTAATGGAATATTCTAAAAATAACAGCACTAATCTTGTTATTTTAACGTATTATAAATCTAGGTCAATATGCATTTTATTTAAAACCATTGCCTCGATCAGAGTTTCGTCAGTAATTAATTTCATCATCAAAAATAATGGAAAAAAAGGTTGCAATTATTGGTGCTGGACTCAGTGGCCTAATCGCCTGCAAATATGTTCTAGAGACTGGTTTTCAACCAGTTGTGTTTGAAGCAGATGAAGGCCTTGGAGGTCAATGGAGACACACTATTGAGTCTACAAAAATCCAAAACCCTAAACAAGATTTTCAGTTTGTTGACTTTCCATGGGATTCTTCTGTGAAAGAGGATAATCCAAATAATCAACAAGTGCAAGCTTATTTTAATGCTTATGCTCAACGTTTTGGAATTGTTCCTTGCATAAGATTCAATTCTAAAGTCATTGATATTGATTATGTTGGTGAGTCTAACGAAGATATTAAGTCATGGGAGTTATGGAATGGTGATGGAACTCCTTTTGGGTCCAAGGGGACATGGCATATTACTCTGCAAGATACTAAGACTTTCTCAACTGAGGTATATATGTATGTGTATATTTTGATGGTTAGTTTTGTACTATTTTGCTATCTAGCACTGACACTGGCGTCACATCCAGGTGTATAAAGCTGAGTTTGTTATTCTTTGCATCGGAAAATACAGTGGTTTGCCAAATTTTCCTGAGTTTCCTCATGGAAAAGGCCCAGAAATTTTCAAGGGTAAAGCTATGCATTCTATGGATTATGCTGCCTTGGACAACAAGACTGCTGCTGAATTGATCAAAAACAAGAGAGTTACAGTAGTTGGATCAGGAAAATCTGCTCTTGATGTAGCTACTGAAATTGCAGATAAAAATGGTGAGAATATATATGTTCAGACACATCTAAAAAAGGTCTGTCAGACACCGACTCAACACAGACACAATATGTATATGTGTTTCATAGCTTATAGCTTACACCGACTCAACACAGACACAATATGTATCTGTGTGTCATGTGTTTCATAGTTTATAGCTTATAGTTGAGGTCTTAATAATCCTAAATTTCATTTTTGGTCTGTTACAAATATTCACAGGAGTCAATTATCCTTGTACCATGATTCAGAGAACAGTTCATTGGTTTCTCCTAGATTTCAAAATTTGGGGCTTTAGTCTTGCATACCTCTATTTCAACCGTTTCGCGGAGCTTTTAGTTCACAAGCCCGGCGAAAACCTCCTTCTTAGCCTCGTGGCCACTTTACTTTCACCGTTCGTAAGATCATCTAATAGAATAAAAAGCTATTTTTTCTTGTAAGAATGAACAATTTGCTCATAACTCTATATAACTGCAATCTTAATTTTCAGAGATGGGGATTCGGCAGACTCATTGAAATATATTTAAAATCAAAGCTACCATTGAAGAAGTTCGGACTTGTACCAAAACACAGCTTTCATCATGACATGTACAAATGTACATTCGGAGTACTTCCTGATTTGTATTTCGACAAGCTGAAAGAAAGATCCATCTTGATAAAGAAATCACAAACTGTTAGCTTCTGCAACGAAGGTTTGATCATCGACGGAGAAGCCAAACCTATCGAATCAGATCTAGTCATTTTCGCGACAGGATTCAAAGGTGACCAAAAACTCAAAAGCATATTCAAATCTCCAACATTCCAAAGTTACATTAAAACTCCAACAAATGTAACAGTTCCTCTCTACAGACAAGTACTTCATCCTCAAATCCCGCAGTTGGCGATCATGGGATACGCTGAGGCGTTATCGAACATCTATTCGAATGAAATGAGATGTCAATGGCTAGCACAATTTTTGGATGGGAATATTAAGTTGCCTAGTGTTAAGGAGATGGAAAAGGATGTTAAAGTGTGGGAAGAGACTATAAAGCAATATGATAGAAAATGGAATTCATGCATTGTTACTTGTGGGATATGGTATAATGATCAATTGTGCAAGGATATGAAGTGTAATCACTTGAGGAAGAAGAGTGCTTTTGCAGAGCTTTTTGAACCATATGGACCATCTGATTATAATGGTCTTGTTCAAAAATGATTATGAGGGTTTTGTTGTTATGATTCTTTCAATTCATTATTTGTTCAAGACAATAGAGTTTGAAGATGGTTGGAAAATTTGGAACTAAAAGTGATGAAGTTTTGAAGATTTTGGGACCACCTTCCTCATGCTATTTGGTTACACTTGTGTGGTGATTTTTTGTTTTGTCTTGTTTTTGCTTTTGTGTGGGGGCTTTCTTAGCCTTCATGTACCCAAAAAATATTATTTAGATGATATTCAATTAAATAAATGTTGATTTCATGTTTTTCATCTATTTTGATATGCTTTTGTCTTTTATAATTCATTTATTTTTAGGGGACAACATCATAATTCATCTATTTTAAGGGAACATCTCTAGCCATATAAGAAGTTGGATAAGGTATTTTCAATCAATACATATTATTTTATTATATTTAATTATTTATTTAATAGTTTAAATTTTGAAAATTTTCAATGCGTTTTACTTTATCAATTTTATCCAACTTTTTGAAGTGATTAAATAAGAATTTCTCCTCTTTTTAGGGAAGTCTCTTTTCACTTTAACGCATCTAAATTATAATAATTTTTACAAGTTTTTGTAAGTATTGATAGTCACCCCATTTTAAATAAAATATGATCCGGAGATATATCTATGTATATTATTTGGGGTGTATCTGGAGATACATCTTGAAAAATCCTTATGAATGATTCAAGGCAGTAACATTGTCCCAACATTTAATTTTTTTTAGGCCAACTTCTATTTTAGGTCATTTTAGACCATAAATTAAAAAACGGTACGTTAATTGATTCAGACATGCTACACATACATTAAAAAAAACAATACATTAATTAAAGTTGTTGGTTCTAAGTGTTGGCAGCAATTTCACAAGATGTTATGTGTGATGTCTTAACATAAGATATCATATGTACCTGCTGGAGTTCAAGAACATGATCATGCAAGATTGTTTCAGAATGTCATAATGACATGGCATATGATGATGTGTACCTGTTGGAGTTCAAATGGAAAACATGATCATGCAGGATTGTTTCAGGATGTCATACACGATGTCATGACATCTGATGGTTTGTACCTGCTGGAAATTATAAAAGGAATTATGGAATTATGCAGGATTGTTCCAGGATGTCAGACCCGATGTCATGACATCATGTACACAGAACATTCAGTATGAATGTCTGGTGTTTTGTGATTGCACAATTAATGGCAATCTATGTATGATTGAAGATCTGACTTGCAGGCGCATTCAATCATTGATTACAACCTGATTTAGTTATTTTCCAAGGAGATCTAACCAGCTGTCATGAGAAGATTTAATTGGAAAATAGATTTAGGGTTTTCAAGATGTCCAAGCCCAGCTGAAAGCTTCTATAAAAAGGGACTTGGAAAACCTGATTGAACACACAACCAATACTGAGTGAAATATAGAGAGAGAGCTAGGGTTTGTGTCTTGTTTAGTCGTGAGACTTGTAAGCCATTCAAGTCATCCATAGATGATTGAATTGGTCTGATTTGTGGTTGTAATTTGTCACTCTAAAGCTGTTAAGCAAGAGTGTGTGTCTACTTGATCAAAGTTGTTAAGCAAGATCAAGTGTGTGTCTTCTTGATCAAAGCTGTTAAGCAAGATCAAGAGTGTGTCTACTTGATTGAAACTGTGAAGTAAAATCAAGTGTGTGTTATTGAAAAGTGTTTTCTTTTCTCAAGGGATTGTTGTTTAAAATCACAGGTGTGATTGTAGGGAAGTGAGTGGGTTCTCATATCTAAGAGTGCTTAGGTAGAAATTGCACGGGTAGAGATTAGGTGAGAAAGACTGTAACTTGTTGAAGTGTACGGAGAGTCTTTGAACTGATTCTATTTTAGTGAATTTCCTTACTGGCTTGGTAGCCCCCAGATGTAGGTGAGTTGGACCGAACTGGGTTAACAATTGCTTGTGTCTCTTGCATTACTATTCTCTATCTTTATCCTGTTTGTATTACTCAGATATTAGTGTTGTGACATTACCTTCGACATCTCATATCTGATACCAGAATTTCAATTGGTATCAGAGCAGGCATCTTACTCTGGTTCTGGGTGAGATCTAGGGACAATACTTTCTGGTACAATGGAGAGAGATGGAGGATCTGTTCACAGACCACCAATTTTGGATGGATATAACTATGACTATTGGAAACCTCGAATGGTAGCTTTCCTAAAATCTCTTGATAACAAGGCTTGGAAGGTTGTGTTAACAGGCTGGGTACATCCTGTTATTACTAAAGAAGGAGAGGCCACAACTGAGAGGAAACCTGAAGAACAATGGTCCAAGGAGGAGGATGATCTAGCCCTTGGAAATTCCAAAGCATTGAATGCAATATTCAATGGAGTAGACAAGAATATTTTCAGGTTGGTTAACAATTGTGAAGTGACTAAAGATGCTTGGGACATTCTCAAGACCACTCATGAAGGAACCTCTAGAGTAAAGATGTCTAGACTACAGCTGCTCACCTCCAAGTTTGAAAATTTAAGGATGAAAGAAGATGAAAATATTCATGAATTTCATATGAGTATCCTTGAAATTGCTAATGCCTCAAGAGCCCTGGGAGAGAAGATGTCAGATGAAAAATTGGTAAGAAAAATACTCAGGTCACTCCCTAAGAGATTTTTTATGAAGGTGACTGCCATTGAAGAGTCTCAAGATATCTCCAACATGAGGGTTGATGAGCTAATTGGTTCCCTCCAAACATTTGAGATGGGATTGAATGATGGTTCTGAAAAGAAAACCAAAAGCATGGCCTTCATGTCAAACACAAAAGAGGAAAATAGTCAGGATGGTGATAAAGATTTGGCTAATGAAGTAGCAATGCTGGGAAGACAGTTCAACAGACCGTTGAAAAAGATGGATGTAAGATCTAAGGCTAATGTCAAGAACATCTCATCTGACATCAGTAAATCCAACAATGATGGAAGAAGAGCAAGGTCAGATGAGAAGCCCAAAGAAGGAAAAGAAGTTCAGTGCTATGAATGTAATGGGTATGGACACATTAGGACTGAATGTGGAACCTACCTCAAGAAGCAGAAGAAGAGTCTTGCTGCCACTTGGTCTGATGAGAGTGAAACAGAAGAATCTGCAAATCTAGTAACTGCCTTGACTGGAAGATGAGGTTCTGATGAAGACTTAAGTGATGATGAAGTAACCTTTGAAGAGTTGGCCATTACCTACAGAAAGTTGTGTCACAAAAGTGTAGAGTTGTGTAAACAGGTTGAGAGCCAGAAGAAAGAAATTACTCAACTTGAGAATGAGAAGGTAGAACACTTGGAAACCATCTCCAAGTTAAAAACAGAAGTAGTGGTTCTAAAGGCCAGGATAGATGAAAGTCAACAAGTTGAAAGCCAGAAGATAGTACAACTGGACAATGAGAAGGCAGACCATGTGGAAACCATCTCCAAGTTAAAAACTGAAGCTATGTTCTTGAATTCTAAACTAGAAGAGATGACCAAGTATGTAAGAATGTTAAACAATGGATCTGACTCCCTAGACAAGATTCTCCAAACTGGACAAATAACAGGAGATAAATCTGGCTTTGGGTATAATGAATCTAAGCCTGGGTGCAGTTACACTGGTTGCAAACCTCAAGCCAAACCAAAGTGCAGCCATAATAAAAGCAAACATGTGATGTCACAGCATCAGAAGAGAAGACAGCAGAAAGGGAAATACCAAAGATGGAGATGCAATTACTGTGGGAAATTTGGTCACCTGAAGCCCTTCTGTTATAAGCTGTATGGTTATCCTAGCCATGTTCATCATCAAACTCACTATTAACCCGGACCCAAACAGCACAGACCCGTCAACAAGAAGCAATGGGTTCCTAAGACTAATGTTACAAGTCTAATAGCTCACATTCCCCTCAGAGTCTCAGCCAAAGAAGAATGGTATTTTGATAGTGGTTGTTCCAGACACATGACTGGAAACAAAGACCTGATAATTGGACTTCATCCTCATGCCATAAGCTATGTAACCTTTGGAGATGGAGCAAAGGGTGAAATCAAGGGGATATGCAAGCTTGAGTGTCCTGGAGTGCCTAAACTTTACAAGGTCCTACTGGTTAAGGGCTTGACTGCAAATCTAATGAGCATCAGTCAACTATGTGATCAAGGTCTGAATGTTAACTTCACCAAAACTGAATGTCTGATTACTAACAAAGACAATGAAGTAATCATGAAAGGAATCAGGACTAAAGATAACTGTTACATATGGAACTCTCAAATTGGTTATTCCTTAGAGTGTACCTATGTCAAAGGAATGAAGATGAGTATATCTGCTAAAGGGACTCTCAAGAGTGATGAAAGACAAGTCTGTGGGAAATGTCAGACAAGGATGTCGCACCAGGAGCTCAGACTTAACATCACTTTCAAAGAAGAAAAGCTCATGATGGTTCAAATAGATAGGAGGTTGGATCAGATGGGTGAACATGTTACTAGTCATATGCAGTCTGAAGTTGGAAAGAGCTTTGTTGGACTTGGGCTACAAGTCAAGCAAATAGAAGGGCCTATGTATCTATCTCAAAGCAAAAGTGACAAGAGCAATGTTAAGAAGATTGAGATAGAGAGTGAAAGGACACCTGCTCCTACACATTTGAGAGATGAAAATGGAGTTTATCCTGAAGATATTGCAGATGGTAGCAGATGTTCTCAACAGGGTTGGTTGAAACTACTGATGATTGCATACAGTGTCACACACGATGTCATGACATTGTATTATGACAACCTGAATGCTACAACTATGTCCAAAAATTCTATTCAGCATAGTTGGATCAAGCACATTATTTGTTGTCATCACTCCATCAGAAAATTTGTGGAAGAAAAATTCATAGCTCTAAAGCATGAAATACAAGCAGCTGACAAGTTTGCAAGGGATTTGAGTGATAATCAATTTGAATATGTAAGAGGGAAGTTAGGGATTTGGATTCTTGAGAAATTATGGCAATTAATGTGGAGTGGAAAAGGTAACAAAAATATTGTCTGCCCAATTAAAAGAAAGAGCCACATTAATGATGAATCATTCCCTAGCATTGGAAATAGTATTTATGCCATTTGCACACGCTACCTGGACACAACTCTTTCCATCTTCAGCAAACTGCTCAGAAAACCTCTGCTAGGGCAAAGAAATTTCTTTCAAAAGTTCAACAACATGTCTCAACATCCATCATCCTCTGGGTCAAAACCCTCTCATCATGCAAAGACTCCCTCCATGGAGTTTCTAGATGAAGAAGTGATGGACGTTACTTCTCTCCGTGTGATACCAGGTGACGCCCCAGGCCTCTATTCCATGGCTGGAAGTAAGCAAGGTAATATCGCTGATAAATCTCCTCTTCCAAATGACATGCATTATGTTGATTGTGCCATTAGGAACCTAGTTACTAGGATTCTAAGTGAAGGACATGCAGTCAAGGATGTTTCTACCCCTCTATCTATAAGGGACCCCTCTCCTGAGGAGGAACCCCAAGCTGAGAAAGATGATGACTCATCTAGATCAGAAAAGGAAGTGGCTGCGGAGGGATTATGTTCTCTAGGTAAAGCCCTACCTAGCAAGAAACCAGCAAGTGTGTCTCATGAAACTGCTGAGGATATCATTGAGGAAGAAAGTTCTGAGGAAGAAGATGACACCTTGGTTCATCTGGTGAAACCAAGCGTAGCAAAGAAACTGAGGACCAGAAAAGGGAAGAGTGTGGCTGAAATGAGAACAGCAAGAAGAGTGAAAAAGGTTGTTGGTGTAGGACCCTCCAAATCTTGGAGTAAAGTTGAGGTTAGGAAGAGGAAAGAAAGAGAGAGTTCTGACACTGATGAGGATGTCGAAGACGATGTCCCAGACATCTCCCCTGCTAAAAAGCAGGCTGTTATGAAGTCTCCAGGAAAAGCTGTTGCTGTGCACTTAGGTAACATCTCTTTTCATTTAGAAGATGGTGCTGCAAAATGGAAGTTTGTCATTCAGAGGAGGGTAGCGGTTGAAAGAGAGCTGGGCAAAGAGGTTGTTAAGGTGAAGGAAGTCATGAAGTTAATTAAGGTTGTTGGTCTTATGAAAACAGTTGTTGGTTTACCCCAATGTTATGAGGGGTTAGTAAAAGAATTTGTTGTGAATATCCCTGAGGATATTTCTGAAAGGAGCAGCAGGGAATTCTGTAAGGTGTTTGTAAGAGGTAGATGTGTGAGATTCTCCCCTACCATAATCAACAAGTTCCTAGGAAGAGGAACTGATGGAGGAGTGGACTTAGAGACTACAGACAATAAGGTCTGTAGGACTATTACAGCTGGCCAAGTTAAGGAATGGCCTAGTAGGAATCACCTATCAACTGGCAAGCTAATTGTCAAGTATGCCATCTTACACAAGATTGGTTCAGCCAACTGGGTGTCTACTAATCATATCTCTACCATCTTCATTGGTCTTGGAAGAATCATTCATGCTATTGGAACCAGGATAGACTTTGACTTTGGAAAGTTTATGTTTGATCAAACTATCAGACATGCTTCCACAAATGCAGTGAAGTTGCTCATTGCCTTCCCATCCATCACTTGTGGTACTATCTTGAGCCAACAACCAGGCATTCTTAATACAAGTGACATTCCAAGTAGAAGAAAGCCCCCACTATCAATTCACTACAAGCTGTTTGAGGGAAGTCATGTCAATGATGTTGTCATGACATCTGCCAGGAAGGAGCCTGTATCTCAAGGGAGCTTAATTGATCAATTAAAGGAACTCTGCAAGGAACTGGATAATGGTATAAGGGTGGCCAAGGCAAGAAAAGAGGCTTTGGAGGTTCTTATTAGCAGCCTAGAAAAGGAAGAAATGGAGAAGGTTGGTGATACCAAAGATTCAGATGCCAATACCTCAAGTGAGAGGTCAAATGCTCAATCTAGTGGCAGCTCTGAAGGCTCTGAAGGTGAAAATGATACTTCTTCCTCTGATTAATGGTTCCCCCCTTGTGTTGAAGACTGGTATGAAGATTGTGTGAGGTGTGTTGTGGTTGTTCTGGAGGTTGTTGTGTGTTGCTATTTTGGAAGTTGTTTTTCCCAGATGTTTGGATGCTGAAGTTTTTATTGTTTTTTTCGGAAAATGTGTAATTTGTGGTAGTCCTTATTGATGCCTTTATGTAATATTTTGGGCTCTTAATGAGTTCCATGGATTTGTCATTATCTCAGCTGTCACAGCTGTGTATAATGTTGGTATGTATCTCCTGAACAATTATGTTTTAACATGTTATATGTTATGACATCTATGGTGACATTCTCTGCTAGGCTAATTGACATTTATTTTGTTGAATTGGTCACCTTTGGTCAATTTTGACTAAAAAGGGGGAGAAGTGTTGATGTGGAAGCAGTTATAGTTGTGGAGCTGTGAGGAGATGTATATAGCTGAACAGATGGACAGCTATTATTGAAGGAGATGTGCTTATTGTAAAACAGAATGTTGTTCTGTTTACAGATGTCAAAGGGGATGTCTGATGTGGTGGTGCACAGGTGTTGATGTTGAAGCAGATGTCAGAATGATATTCTGACTGTTACAAGTGTTGTGGTTACAGGTGTTGTTATTATCAAAGGAGATGTTTGTGGTGCACAGATTTAGGGGGAGAAGGAGTACCCTTGTGCATTTGTGTGTCTTACTAGTTGCATCCACAACTAGTAATTCTGTTTGTGTTGCACAGATTTAGGGGGAGGAGAAGTACCCTTGTGCATGTGTGTATTACTAGTAGCTATAGCTAGTAATTGTGTTTGCTTCTGCTGCTGTTTAAACTGTTGTTTAACTGCTGATAGTTTTCTTGTGAACAAAAAGGACAGATATATGTTTTAGCCAAAATTTTCCAAAGGGGGAGTTTGTTGGTTCTAAGTGTTGGCAGCAATTTTGGTAAAATAAAGAGTGTTCACAAGATTTTATGTGTGATGTCTTAACATAAGATATCCTATGTACCTGCTGGAGTTCAAGAATATGATCATGCAGGATTGTTTCAGAATGTCATAATGACATGGCATCTGATGATGTGTACCTGCTGGAGTTCAAATGGAAAACATGATCATGCAGGATTGTTTCAGGATGTCATACGTGATGTAATGACCTCTAATGCTTTGTACCTGTTGGAAATTATAAAAGGAATTATGGAATTATGCAGGATTGTTCCAGGATGTCAGACCCGATGTCATGACATCATGTACACAGAATATTCAGTATGAATGTCTGATGTTTTGTGATTGCATAATTAATGGCAATCTATGTATGATTGAAGATCTGATTTGCAGGCACATTCAATCATTGATTACAACCTGATTTACTTATTTTCCAAGGAGATCTAACCAGCTATCATGAGAAGATTTAATTGGAAAATAGATTTAGGGTTTTCAAGATGTCCAAGCCCAGCTGAAAGCTTCTATAAAAAGGGACTTGGAAAACCTTATTGAACACACAACCAATACTGAGCGAAATATAGAGAGAGAGCTAGGGTTTGTGTCTTGTTTAGTCGTGAGACTTGTAAGCCATTCAAGTCATCCATAGATGATTGAATTGTTCTGATTTGTGGTTGTAATTTGTCACTCTAAAGTTGTTAAGCAAGAGTGTGTGTCTACTTGATCAAAGCTGTTAAGTAAGATCAAGTGTGTGTCTTCTTGATCAAAGTTGTTAAGCAAGATCAAGAGTGTGTCTACTTGATTGAAACTGTGAAGTAAAATCAAGTGTGTGTTATTGAAAAATGTTTTCTTTTCTCAAGGGATTGTTGTTTAAAATCACAGGTGTGATTGTAGGAAAGTGAGCGGGTTCTCATATCTAAGAGTGCTTAGGTAGAAATTGCACGGGTAGAGATTAGGTGAGAAAGACTGTAACTTGTTGAAGTATACGGAGAGTCTTTGAACTGATTCTATTTTAGTGAATTTCCTTCCTGGCTTGATAGCCCCCAGATGTAGGTGAGTTGGACCGAACTGGGTTAACAATTGCTTGTGTCTCTTGCATTACTATTCTCTATCTTTATCCTGTTTGCATTACTCAGATATTAGTGTTGTGACATTACCTTCGACATCTCATATCTGATACCAGGATTTCAAAAGTAAAATCAAATTGTATCAGTCATGCATAACTTGTTTTGAAAATACAAAAAGAATATATCAAACATAAACTACTGAGTATGTCTAACCTTCCGCTTCTCCGCATGTATTACAAGGAATTTCGAGCATTAGCATTAATACCTTCTAAGAGGGCCAACTTAGGACTTCATTCCTAAAAATGTCTTGCCTTTATGCCCGACCTCGTCATATCCACACTACTCTGACAAATGCTGCTTAAGTTCTGAGTGTATTCATCCCTAGCCTCAAGTACTCCTGATTTGATGGCCTAGATGATCTTCTTAGAAAGTCTTATTGGAACAAGTTTGGTTCTACAACTACCCTTGAATTTTGATGATAACAAAGTATATAGAACAATTTTGTACTCTAACTATTTTGCTGAGTGTGCAGAAAATAGTAAACAAATTCTGACTCTGAAGATGTCCAGAATCTGAACCAAAGGATAAATTTAAAAGTATGTTTACAAAGAAGTCAACTCTGAAGTGTCAAGTCAACTATGATATGTCAAAGTCAACGTTTCTAAATTGAAACCATCCAGATAGAATCTGATTAAGGTTATGACTACCAACTTTTGGAAGTCTCAAAACCCAGTTCTCAAAAGACTCTGAATGTCTCACCAAGTTCTAATGACAGACTCTGAACTCTACTCAAGCTCATCAACATGTTTAAGAAGCCTCTGACTAGAAGTTTTAAATCAAAAGGTCAATGACCAATTGATGTGACAGAAGTACAAAAACAAATCTACTTTCTATGTAAAGTATTGTACTCTGTACCAAAGAAGTTTCTCACGTCTCATCATCCTCACCAATTCCCTACTACAAGCGTCATTCTAATGTTGCAAAATAAAATGGCCTTCATACAACGATTACATTGAGGATATTCCAACTTCACCCTCCAACGGATCTATTTCTTCCTATATAATGAGGTCTTTGAAGATTGGAAAATAGCAAGAACTAATTTCTTATCAATGCATACACTCAAAAAGCATGCGTGAAAAGAGAAAAAATAAAAGAAGTGTTTCTCACACTCATACAACATTTGCTTTGAATATCTTTGTTAAGTGTAACATTTGATTTAAACCTATGTATTTGCTTATTGAAGCATCTTATAAACACAAAACATGTTATCTTAACCTTTGGTTAATTTCCTTTAGAGACAAAGTGTAGTCAGAATTCTCAAGGAGTCATTGACAGTTAGTCTTTGAGTTGTTTTCCTTGAGAGACTTGGGTATAGTCAGACTTTCTTAAGAAGTCTTAGATTGTGCGTCTTTGAGTTTGTTATAATCAGATTGATTATTGGATTAATTTCTTATTGAGAAGTAAAGATCACTTAATTGGGTGAACTGGGCGAAGCTTAGTTAACAGTAAACCAAGATAAAAATACTTATGTCATTATCTCCAATGTTTACGTTATTGGGTTACAAAAGTTTTTAAATCCAGAAACCGAATTCACACTCCCCCTCATTTATTATGTTTCTTTCACCTTCACGCCTGGTGTCATGATATGGTGTGAAACCCTATAAAACCATGTCATGTAGTCGTCTACATAAACTCAATGTACAGGAGCTGGCACCCTGCGATACTCCTCTAGTACTAGATGAGTCATGACGGGTTACCTATCACAGGCATGGCACCCTCCATGGACATCACAATACAAACACGTCACATGCGTGACGACTGGCTCGAAAATTGAGCTCGGGCTTCATGACGGGTTACCCGTCATGACTATCGCACCGGTCATGGAGATGGTGATCACCGTCGATCTCTAGAATGCATGCATAATCATACAAAGCCTATTGGAGGGTAAGGACTCCTTAATTCTACCCCTTAAGCATATACCTATTATTGAATCAATTCCCCCTTACCTCAATTACTAGCAAGCAAATCAGAATCCGAACTGGTTTGAATGTTCTCCTTTCACCCAAAGTTGTGAGTTCTTCCTTTACCTATAACATGTTTCTCACTTTTCCAAAGTTCTACGTACTGATAAAAAGCTCTTAAACTTAGGTTATGTTCCTAATTTATATCATTAGGGTTAATCTAGTTGAAATTACAAACTCACCTCTCACTTACTAACATCTTTTCTCCTTCCTCCTCTCTATTTCTCATAATTCACACTTTTGCCCCAAACCTTCTATTTTTTCCATTTTAATTAAATAATTCAATTAAGATACTATTAATTTAATTATTAATATAAACTTTAATGTTTTAATCAACCTCTATCCACCTCTAATTACTCCCAACACTCTCACCTCAAGGTCACACACCCCATCACCCATACTTATTTAATTAATATCACCCAACAATCAAATAAATACACAAAATCATAATAAATAAAATAATTTAACTAAATCAAAATTGGGGTGTTACAACTAGCATTCAACTTCACACATATCCAAGCCTCATATTGAGTCCTCTCAACCATCTTCTTGGTTAGACATCTATCTAGAATGTATATTATTGTCGAAGTTGCTTCACCCCAAAATCTCTTTGGCATATTTTTAGCTTTAACATGCTCCTAGTCATGTTCAATATACTTCGATTCTTCCTCTCAAATTTACCATTATGCTGAGGTGTATAAGGTGAAATGACATCATGCTCTATACTTTCCCATTACAAATCTAGAAAATTCTCGAGAAGTGTATTCACCAGGCCCGGCCATGTGCAAGTGCAGCATGTGCTGCAGCACAGGGCCTCAAATTTTAGAAGGCCCTAAATTTTAAAAATTTCAATTTTTTTTCATAAATATTAATAAAAATATATAAAATGTTATTAAAAAAACTCAATAATTGAAAGAAATGTTAGGATAAAAATTCAATACATATAAAAATTAAGATTGATCAAAACTCAAAAAAATTATAATTAAATTAATTTTTAATTAATAATAACTGTATTTTTGATATATTTTGATTATAATTGTATTTTTTTAAAAATTTGGGCCCATTTTTGAATTTAGAACGGGGTCTCCAATATGATTGGGTCGGCCTGGTATTCACCACCACCATCCATTCTCAGTTTCTTCAACTTGCATCCACTTTGTTTCTCGAGATGCAATTTGAACTTCTTGAGTTGTGTGAATACCTCGCTCTTCCTTTCAATAAGTTAAATCCATATATATCTATTGAATTCATATATGAAGGTTAGGAAATAGTAGTTACCTCCATTCGACCTTACCTTAAATGGTCCACACACATCAGAGTGAACTAGCTCCAGATTTTCCTTTGACCTCATGGGCAAGTCATATTTGAATGCTTTCCTAGCCTGTGTTGCTTTGTAACATTCCTCACATACCTAAATTGGCTCCCTCACTTGAGGTAAGTCATACACAATCTTCTTCTGGTTGAGAATGCCTAGACTTATGAAGTTTAGATGTTCATACTTGTGATGCCATGGCCAGTTCTTGTCTTCTTCTATAGTTGAAGAAAGACACTTTATGATCAACCGTGTTAATCTCTACTTTGAAAGTCATATTGTATGCCAATGGTGCCTTCATAATCAACCTTTCATCACCATGATACACCTGCATCTGATTCCTTTTGAGCTTCATGTTGTACCCTTTTGCAAGTAATTGACCTACACTTATCAAGTTACTTGTCATCTAAGGTACATACAAGACATCAGTGATAATGGCTTTTCGACCATCCTTTCTGACAACATAAATATCTCCTTTTCTACATGATGTGATGTGCCTGCCATTTGCAAACTTTATCACTTTCTCAAATGATTCATCTAGCTTAGTGAACTAGTTTTTATTACCATTCATGTGGTTAGTGCATCTTGAGTTCAAGTAACACATATTGGTTTGCTCAGTGTTCGAATGAATATTGGTCATGACTAGCATATCCTTGGAATCGCTATCTTCAGCATGTGCATATTACACTTTATCACTGTCTTTCACTCGTGATTCCTTCTTTCTTCAACAGTTTCGAGCATAGTGGCCAAATCCTTGACGGTTGTAACAACGCACCTCCTTCATGTCAACTTTCTTCCCATAATATTTGTTGTCCATTCCTTTCTTGATCGAATCAGAGTGATTATTTGAGTTCTTGCTTGACTCCTAATCATTAGTAATATATTTTTCCCTACTTCACCTTCTCTTTCCTAAATTTCTTGATGAATCTTATTTGTAGTGCATGTTCAACCACCTTATCCCTTTCTGTGCTCATTTGCTTCAGCCTCATCTCATGAGCATCTAATTAGTTAGAAGTTCTTCTAACTTCATCTCAGCTAGATTCTTGGACTTCAATTGACACTACGATGTAATCAAAATTCGCAGTCAGAGATCTTAACACTTTCTTAATCTTCTACAAATCATTGATTAATTCACCATACACCTTCATATACACACGAAAGGTATTCCGAGACTGATTCATCTTCCTTCATCTGAGTCATCTTGAATTTCTTTCTCAATGTATGCAACCTCACCATTTTTAGATTTTCAGCTCTACCGTACAAGTTCTTCAACTTGTGTGACACTCCTTTTATTGTTTCTTCTTCAATGATCTTCTCTAACACGTTTGGATCCACACACCGGTGAATCAAGAATATACCTTTCCATCTTTCTTTGTTCTTTGTGTGTAGCTTATTGAACATCATTCACATTCTCTTCTAATGCATGTA
The DNA here is from genome assembly GCF_024323335.1 of Lathyrus oleraceus. Classification (NCBI taxonomy): domain Eukaryota; kingdom Viridiplantae; phylum Streptophyta; class Magnoliopsida; order Fabales; family Fabaceae; genus Lathyrus; species Lathyrus oleraceus. The sequence goes on along the minus strand of NC_066579.1, from coordinate 32,741,861 downwards.
CTCCATCGTTAACGATTTCATCCACATCTTGAAATCTGAAAATGGCATTCGCGCAACCTACCATTCGTAGTTATCTCTTTGAAAACGGGTAGATTCCCTGGAAATTGCATTGATGTTGTGTTTCCGTTTGTCATTATAGATATGAGAGAACAAAAGGGTTTTCAAGAAAGATGAGAGAAGAAGAAGAGAGAATAGAGAGAAAATTGAATTGAAGAAAATTAAGATTGGTATATTGAGTGAAATTGTTAGGATTTACATCATACAATGCATTTATATACAAGTAAAAATTGTGCCCCAAATCTTACAAATTAACTCAAGCTCAAAACATACAAAATGCAAAGTCCGAAACTCCAAGTTACATTTTAACTTATCAACTATATGTTGTATTTGACTCAATCGAATACTACTGACTCCTACACCTCGACTAGTTACTTCGACACAGTTGAATGTTAGTTTTTGACAAAACATTGAATTACAACTTCGAATAAAGATGAGAAAAACTATGCAACTTTATTTTCCAATTTATTCAATTAAATTTTTAAAATTGATTTTTTTTGTACCTGCAACCTTTCGAGACACTATTATTTATTTGTCTTGCGGTGATTGTTTATCCTCTGTTGCTAATGTAGTTCTGAAATTTTCAAATATTATGAATGCTTTGTTTCCTATGCAATATGTGTACTTTCTCTCTCTCCTATTTTTACTATCCCTCTTTTATTTTTACTTTTGTATTTTCTCTGCAATGTACCGCACCAATTTTATTTTATTTTTATTATTTTTTCTTTTAACTTAATTAAGTTGTTTGATTTGATTTTTTTTATAAAAAAATTACGGTCAACTAATTTAGTATATTACATATATACTTTTGAAAATTAAAAATGTATAATTTGTTTAACCAAACACAAATAAATAAATAAATTTGATAATAGAGTTAATTGCTCATTAAATAAACAAGTTAATAATATAGGCTATTAGAATAAATAAAACTTGAAAATCCTAGAAAAATTAATTATTTTCATGTATAAAGTATTATATGATACACCACCTTAATAAAACTTGAAAAGTTTAGACATCAAGTGCTAGTTTGATTTAATTTTATAATACTCGTCTTGAATTTTTTAAATTTGAAAATAATCAAATTAGTTTGGGAGTTTAATTTTATAAAAATATTTTGAAAATTATTATCTATTTAAGAGTTTTACAGATTAAAAAGTTAAAATAGGTTTTTGAGGTTTTGGATTTTAGTTTTTAGTTTTAAAAATTTAGAAGAGGAAAACAAGAAGAAAAATTGGTACACTTTTCAATGGCAAATTTTGTAATATTATACAATTTTAAAATAATTTTTAAAAGTAAAATTACTAAATAGATTTTTATTCATTTTGTTCTTCAAAATTATTTTTAAAAATCATCTTACAAAATAGTTTTTAAAAACTAAAAATTAAAACTCATTCAAACAAACTCAGCTATATATATATATATATATATATATAAAGTATGTCGTACACCATAATAAAACTGTATCTTAAGATAGATCATTGTATTTAGATCTTTAACAACCCATATCATTTCAACCTTATGTGAGATCATTCTATTTAAACCTTTAACAACCATTTGAACCATATCGTGAAATGGGAGTCGGCCAATCTTTGCATTTATGAGACTTGATTATTTTCTAAATTATTTTAGTGTTTATTGAATAATGTTAAGAACTCATGTAACATGTTGTTTCGGCAGAACGGATATTTTCAAAACTAAAATTAATTAAATTTTATCTTAGATGAACAATGTCTCAATAAAGATTAGTTTGATAGACTTTTATGATGGTTAAAAAGTACAAGTGTGCATGTGTTTATTAGTGTTTTTAACAAACAATTACGAGTTTTAGTTAATTTGAAGGATCAAATTCGAAAAATCCTAAAGGACAATTTGTGAAAAAAAAACATTTGAGAAAAGTGTGATAATGCTAAAAGGTTTTCCAACGTAAGGAAGTAACATAGAAGTATGTTAGATATCTTGGATTTTTTCTGTTATTAGGTTTCCAATGTTACAAGACCCATTTGCCATTTTGGTAGTTGGTTATTAGTTTGTTACTATTTACTGTAACTGTAAATCTCTTTTCTTGTTAGAAGATAGAAGTATATATTCTTCTTCTTCTTCTTCCTTTTTGTACATAATGAGAAATACAAAAATTACATTCATAATGAAGCTCTTATCAACAATATGCTTCCATTGCATTATATATCAACATGGTATCACGAGTTATATGTTGCAGTAGTCGTTCTCCCTTTGCTTCTTCTTTTCTTCTTTCTTTTCTCTTTTAACAATGGTTTCCGCGCCTTACTCTGATTTTGCAACAACTCTGCAAACCCCTATTACCTTCATCTGAATGAAAATCCAGCTCTCATTTTTGTTTGTCCTCTTCTTAATGCTAAGAATTATCACACATGATCTGGTTCTATGGAAATTGCTCTCATCTCCAAGAATAAACACCAACTCATCGATGGATCCTTACTCAAACCCTTGCCTACCGATCCACTCCATGCACCAGGGACAAGATGCAACACCATGGTCCTTGTGTGGCTTTTTGGTTCTATCTATGAATCCATCGCAAAAATCAGTTCTTTGAATTCACACTGCTTATGGAGTTTGGACGAATCTTTGCACGCAATTCGCTCAGACCGATATTTTTCGTATTTCTGACATTCAGGGAGATGTATATCGATTCAGGAAAGGTACTTTTTATGTTCCTAATTACTTCACCCAACTTGAGGTTTTCTGGGATAATTGAATCTTATCTATCGATCTTGCCTTGTTCTTATGCCATTCCCGGTATGTGCGGAGTTGCTACTTCTATCCAGAAACATCGCGATGAAGATTATGTAATTCATTTCTTGAAAGGTCTGAATGAAAATTTTTCTTCATCAAAGTCTCAGATCATGCTGATGACACTTCTTCCAGATATCGATTGCGCTTTATCTATTGTGATTCAACAGGAACGTGAACTCACTCATCTATCTTCTCTTGATTTGCCTTCTGATGATACCATTGCTCTTATTGCTACATCTCAGGTTAACTCCACTCAATACAATGGTGGCAACATATATTGGAACCCTAATTCCAGAGGCATGACTTCTTCCTCACGCCCTAACAGAGTCTGCACACATTGTGTCCGCACTAATCACACGGTTGAAACATGCTTTGTTAAGCATGGTTGTCCACCGGGTTTTAAGAACAAGCCATGAGCTACTTCTTTTGCCAACCATATTTCAGACAATCCTTCAGCTGGTTCAACAAATATTGATTTTGGTTTCACGCAGGAGCAGTACAAAGGCATCTTAGAGTTTCTTCAACAGTCAAGACCCAACCCTACCACTAATTCTGTCACTAGCACACCTTTGACTATGAACACAAACTCTACTCTTGAAGCTAGTAAGCACTTAACCTCTTGGATTCTTAACACAGGTACTACATACCATATCACATTTCACCTTGATTCCTTTACCACACACAAAACCATTAAACCTATTCATGTCACTTTACCTAATGGTACTCACATTGTTTCTTCCATATCTGGTAGCATTGCCCTCACTCCCTCCCTTATCATCCATAATGTTCTTTATATTCCAATCTTTAATGTCAATCTAATCTCTGTAGCAAAACTTATTAATGATCTTAATTGTCATTTATCTTTTTTTGCTAATACATGCCATATTCTATAGAACACCTCCAAGAGACTGATTGATATAGCTAATCTGCACAAAGGTCTCTACCTCCTTGAATCCTCTAGGAATACCTCTATTTGTAATTTTGTTGATAGTAATTCATATTACCTTAGACATTACAGGTTAGGACACCTATCTGATATAGGTTTAAAAGTTGTTTCTAGAATTTTTCCTTTCATTACTTGTAAGCCTAATTTGGCACCTTGTGACTCATGCCATAATGCAAAACAAAAGAGGCTTTCTTTTTCCTTTAGTCATATTCATACTACTGCACCTTTTGATTTGTCACATGCAGATTTATGGGCTCCTTACTCTACCATTTCTCTTTTAGGCCAAAGAAAATTCTTAACATTAGTGGATGATTTTAGTAGATACACTTAAGTATTTTTTCTCAAAACTAAAGATCAAACAAAAAACAACCTTATTAACTTTGTTGCTTATATTGAAAATCAATTTAATACTACCCTTAAGTGCCTAAGATTTGACAATGGCACATAGTTTTTAACTCTGGCTCTTTTCCTGTTATACAAGGGTAGCCTACACCACAAATCCTTCCCTGAAACACCACAACAAAATGGTGTGGTAGAGAGAAAACACCAACACATTCTAAATGTGACTATGTCTCTTCATTTTAGTTCTCTTGTCCCTTTGTCTATGTAGAACTATTGTGTGCAGTGTTCATTCACATCATAAACAGATTACCTTCACCCCTCTTAAAATCCCACAGTCCATATGAGCTTCTTTTCAAGACTTCTCCTTCTTACATGCATTTAAAAGTTTTCGGTTGCTTGTGTTATGCAACTTCTAGCCAATCCCATAAGACTAAATTTGATTATAGAGCCAGAAAGTCTATGTTCCTTGGTTATAAAGAGGGTGTCAAAGGCTTCATTCTATATGATTTATCTAGTCATGACATATTTATTTCTCGAAATGTTATTTTTTATGAATCTTTTTTCCCCTTCCACAAAATTGACAAAACTCCCTCACCCTTACTAATCTTATCCACAATCTTGATAACATACTTATTCCTAGCCATATCCCTGATCATTTTGTACCTACTGACTCTACTTCCCCGACAGATACTCCTTTTCCCTTTACACCTGACATTACGTTGCATCCTCTGGCTCTTCTAATCCCATTAATGACTTGTACCCATCATCCTCTCTCCTTCCCCAAAATCATATTGTCACTATTATCCCACACCCTTCTTTACCCACTAGACACTCAACCAAGATCTCTAATCCTTCTTACCTAGCAGATTATCACTGTCTGCAAATTTCTACAACTCAAACACATCACATTACTTATCCTTTATCATTTGTCTTGTCCTATGACAATTGTTCTTTTTTTTATAAAACTTATTTTTCTCCTTATCCTCACAACAAGAACCAAAAACCTTTGCCCAGGCCAACAAACTTGACTATTGGAAATAAGCTATGAGTGATGAACTACAAGCTCTTGTTGATAATCAAACTTGGTCTCTTGTTAACTTGCCTCCAGGTAAAGTCCTTATTGGTTGCAGGTGGGTTTTATAAAATCAAATACAATTCTGCTGGTTGCATTAACAAGTATAAAGCAAGACTAGTTGCCAAGGGTTATACTTAACTTGAAGGCCTTGGTTTTTTTGATACATACTCTCGTATTGCCAAGCTAACCACCATTCATGTGATTCTTTCTCTTACTGCTATTAAAGGTTGGAATTTATCTCAGCTAGATGTCAATAATGCCTTTTTGCATGGAAACTCAAAGAAGAGGTTTACATGTGAATTCCACCAGGCTATTCAGCATCCTCATCTTCTCAAGTTTTCAAACTACACAAGTCCATCTATGGTCTGAAACAGGCTAGCAGGCAGTGGTACTCCAAACTTTCCTCTTTTCTCATTTCTCTTGGTTTCAAATATTATGAGTCTGACCATTCCCTGTATACTAAGTCCTCAGATCAAACCTTTACCATCCTGCTTGCTTATGTAGATGATTTAATCTTAGCTGGAAATTCTATACATGAGATCAAATTTGTCAAAAATTCTTTGGATTCCAAATTCAAAATAAAAGACTTAGGCTCCTTGAGATATTTCTTAAGTTTTGAAATTGAGAGAACTAACTGAGGTATCTACTTAGTTTTGAAAATTGTCACGATTTTCACATTGGTTTTTCTTCTCCTGCTTCCGTTTATTCTGATAGTCAATCAGCTATCTACTTGGATCACAATCCAACTTTCCATGAGAGCACTAAACACATTGAACTTGATTGCCATGTAATTCGTGAAAATATTAATTCAAATTTGCTTCATCTTCTTCCTGTTTCAAGTGCCAATCAGCTTGCAGACGTGTTCACCAAGTTGTCGCATGCTCCGGTTCTGTTTGCTAATTTTTCCAAGCTTGGACTTTGTAACATACATGGTCCACCTTGAGGGGGTGTTAAATATCTTGGGCTTTTTCTGTTATTGGGTTTCCAATGTTGCAAGGCCCATTTGGCTTTTTGGTAGTTGGTTGTCAGTTTGTTACTATTTACTGTAACTGTAAATTTCTTTTCTTGTTAGAAGATAGAAGTATATATTCTTCTTCTTCTCCCTTTTTGTACATAATGAGAAATACATAAATTACATTCATAATGAAGCTCTTATCAACAATATGCTTCCACTGCATTGTATATCAACAAAGTACTTGAATGGATAAAAGAAATAATGAAAGACTACAAAAGTAAAACAATTTGGATAAAGAATGCTTGAATTAAGAATGGTACGCAAGTTCATACATTTCTCAAAAATTATTTATCTATGTGACTTGGATGTGTTAATTCTAAAGAGAATAAGATGAAATACAATCCCTCATTACAGAAAGGAAATCTACTTATATACTATATACATCAATAATTGTCAACAATTGTTATGCCTCCAGCATTCGACACATATCTTCTACGTGGGCTTTTGTCTTATGATGTGTTTTCACGTGTCTTTGGTTCTTGAATTCCTTCAAATTGTCACTGCTGTCGAAAAATTCCCTTAAGTCTGTCGCTACGCGAAAAATACAGAGTCGCCATCGGTTTTTATTTATTCCAAAGGAAAAGGAAAATATCGAGAAAACCCCAAAATATGGTCATCGCAACCACGAACATGTTCGGAAGTCGGTTATGCAAGGGGAAGGTATTAGCACCCCTCACATCCATGGTACTCCATGGGAACCATCTAGGATGTTTGCGCTTACGTGTGTATTGTTTATCGAATACTTGCTTGCCAAAGGTTTGCGGAGTGGAGGTAGATTTTAAATTAGTGTGCTCGTCAAGGAATTGATCCTCGTGCCTACGTATGCCCACTTGTTGAAGTGAGAAATCAGAGCCTTCGTAGTTCGTGGTTGTGAAATTGTTTGTGTTTGTTTTGTTGATTTTATTACCTTGAAGAAGGGTTTTCGATGGTGTCGCCCTAAGGCTCAAACAAAAGGTTTGAATGTGTTGAATTGTTTTTATGTTTTGAAGAAAGTGTTATTGATTTCGGATTGCACTAAAGACTATGGATAAAGGTGAATACCTCAAACGGTCAAGCCAAACGTCTTATGTTCGAAGCATTCAAAATGAGTGTAGGAAAGCTCCAGTCTCATCCCTTCTTTATCGCTTAAGGCTCGTGACGTACGATCCTAATCGCCATTTATTGTGTTTTTTGACTTTGATTTGGGAAAAAGACCACTTTACGTTGGATCAAGGGTTTGTTTATTGAATTTGATTTGAGAAAGAGACCGCTTGACGTTGGATCAAGGGTTTGATTATTGATTTTGAATAGTGTGCGTTCCTAATGCCTAAGGAGTAACTATAAAGCAATAAAAGAAAGCGAGTAAATACGTACATCGAAATGGGGAGGGGTACATGTAAAGTACAAGGGAGTGCAGGAAATAAAAGGTCTCATTGTCAGGTAGCCCAAGAGAAAGCCGTGTGTGTGCAATTGTGTCCTAAACTAGAAAGCAAGTAAAAGATTACAATTAAAAGATCACAAATTCTTCTTGATTCTTGCACGCTTCTTCCATGTTAGGTCACATTTGTCCAAAGTCTTTCGCGAAGGGTCCTAATGAGTCTCTAAGTCTATTGTCCAAAGTTCTCTCCATGCTTGGGAAATTATTATCTTTTTCATTTTTTTAAAGTCTTAACCATTTTTAGATTCATTTTAGAATGGGATGAATGATGCACAATATGATAACAAAGCAAAATAAAATTGTATAAGGTAAATGACAAAGAGTAAAAGTTAGAAGCGGAATTTAAAATGCGAGAATTAAAATGCGGAAATTAAAGGTTAAATGTTAATGTGAAAATTAAAGGTTAGAGGTTAGATGTTAAATGTTAGATGTTAGAAGTCAAAGTGACATAATAGAATTAAAATCAACATCAACTATTAAATCTAAAACAAATTCTAAAGTAAAACAAAACTCTAAAATTAAATCAAAACAATTATCATCAAACAATTCTCAAAAGTAAATTCTAAACAATTATCACAATTAAGTCCTAAAACCATTATCAAAATTATTTTAAACACAATTAAATCTAATTAAATTCTAAACAATTAGCAATTCTAATTAGATCCTAAACAATTAACAATCAATTAACATTCTAATTATTATTATCAACTAGTAATGTCTAAAATTATCCATTAAGCCATCCTAAATCTAAACTTTAAAACAATTAAGTTAACCTACATCTAACCTCCAAAAAACTAGGGCCAGGAATTAACAGGCCATCATGGGCCCGAGGTGAAGAAGCCCAAACACAATGGGAGGTGCATTCGGTCCACCAGGGGGTGTGAAGACGAAACCGGCGTTGGGCCTCAGGCCCAAAACAATCAACACCACACCTCGCAAGCCAAACTAACAACGAAAATACGCAGAAGGAAAACAATGAACTAGTGGCCATCACTCTCACGTACCTTCCTGGCTCCACGACTGTTCGACGGACGCCAAAACTCCGATCCCGGCGCGGCGATTCTTTCTCTCACTCAGCAGCGTCAAAAAAATCCTCTCGGTGACCTCGCGAACCAATGCGGAATTCGATTCGGATTCTTCACTTTGTATTACCGTGGCGACTTCATCCTCAAGCGCGGCGACTCGGTTGTTCGATCGTACGCCGTCGATACTGAGTCAAATCCAAGATCGTCGCACTCTATTGTTGTTGTTGTTCGATCGAGCTGAAGCTGCTTCCGATTGAGGAGGATGAACAATATAGTTGGTGAAGATGAGAGAGGCGTCGCGATTGGTGAAGATGAGCGATGTGACGCGTTGGTGAAGAAGAGCGATGCAACTAAGATCCGGTGATTGAAGCGGCGTGAAGAACGAAGAGTGAACGCGACCGAATTTTCAAAAGGTGAGATCTAGATTCTCTTGTGCTTTCCTCCCCCTTTTTGCTATGCATTTTCCGCCTCTATTATGCTCTTCTCATTCTATTTCTGTTATGCGGTTCTTGGTGTGGCCTGAGCTGTCGTTGTGAGGTTGAGGGTAGGCCAAGATTGGAGTTAGGTTGGGAAGTTCTGGAATGAGGGTTGCAGGTTCTAGAAGATGATGGTGAAGGAGTAAGAAGAAATGAAGGTTGAAAAATTCGGTTACGGAGGTTGAAGGTGAGGTTGATGAAGCGTGGCGGTGGTTATGGAGGATTGGGGAAAAAGTTTGTTACGGTTCGATGAAGGTTGTTATCGTTCTATGGGAGCGGAAGCGGAAGAAGAAAAATCTAAAGAAAAAATGGCGAGAGTAGGAAGAAGAATAATCTTTGCTTAAGCTTGTACTTATAGCCTCTCAAGATTGAATTTGGCCGTGCTTTCAATTGGATTGCAAACTGCGTTTTGATTTGCCGTTGTCGTTTTGCAGCTTGTGTTGATGCGTTTGGCTTGGGTTTCATTGCAGATTTTTGGAAGCGCTTAGTTTAGATTTGGAGCTGCGGCTTGCAAGTTGTGTTGTCGTTTGAAGTGTTGGCTTACTGGCGTTGTTTTCACATATGGCTTGTTTGCATTGCAGTTTGCGTTTCGTTCTGCTGTTTTGAATTGCAGTTTGCGTTTCGTTCTGCTGTTTTGAATTGCAGCTTCACATAGCAACAACTTTTAGCTCAGCCTGTGTACTTTGGTTAAAAATGGATAATATGGATTAATTTGGACTTAAATTGGATAAGGGTTAAATGGGGTTTAATGGATTAAATGGAATTGGAAATTGGATTTAGATATGGCTTTGTGAAAAAATGAAAATTTGGTCTTAGTAAATGGTTTATGGATCTACCATGTGGATTGGTTAATTGGCTTTATTAAAAAAAGGAATGGTCTTTATAAAAATGAAATGATTAGATTTTCAAGACCAATTCGACTTTTCAAGAATCAATTTAAATCGTCCAACTCAACTTGAATTTCACAAATTAATTCGAAAAAGAACGAAATGATTTCTAAAACCAAACTTATTTCCAAAGATCAAATCTAACCTCAAAGTCAACTTAAACTTCAAAAGTTAATTTAAAGTTGAAATCAACACGAAGTTAGAATTAATCAGAATCATTATTAACATGATGCTAAGAGGATGCCTGCATATGGCGAACCATGCTTATTCAATGAAATGAATGAAAGAGGATGATATGCAAATATTTGGGATTAGTGACCTATAAGATCAGTGTGAAGGGTAGGGCGAATTTTAGGGTATGACAGTCACCCAACCATATATGTTGAAAGCTTAATTTGTCGAATTTGAAACTTTGTGTTGACAATATGACTTATCTACCTACACTTAATATTTATATCCACCTCGTATCTCACACTCATGTAGAAAAGCTAAGTCAAAAATCTCAGGCTAACAGATACCCCGACCCCCAAAAATGTCATTTTCGATTGTATTTGTAATATGGCAAAAATATGGCATTTTTCAATAAACACTATTCAAAATATTCTACATATGTCATTGTCCATCATGACTCATATTACCTAGCCGTCATGTAAGTAACCTGAGCGTACATGTCATCATAACTCTGATTTCCAAGGCCATTGTGGTTCACAAACTTTGACTATATTAAATAAAAGAAAAAATAGTAATGAGTAATGATTTAAATCCAAAATAAAAACAGCAGCGTTTTAGTTTCAGAGGGAAAACCAAATAGTCTCGTTCCAATAACTATATAACTTCCTCTCTTATTCTTCCTTTCGTTTCACCACTTTACTCTTTTTGAACACAAAGAAACTTTCATCTCCTGCGACTTCCATTTTCACTTTTTATTCTACTTTATTTCTAGAAAAATGGCATATTCTTCTGGTACAATGAAGCAACCTCAAATCCCTTCTTCTATTGATATGCAGGGTCCCATATATTCCGGTAATCACACTTATGTCATAGAACCACTAATTAAGAAGGAAAAATTTATCATCTGGGCTTCCCATGTACTAATTCCCTTCTCTATTGTAGGTAGTGTTCATGCACTCCCGGGTCCTTTACCTAGATCATCTATAAAACCTGCTAAACTGAACGATTTTGTTTTTTTTTCCATAATTTAATTCATAATAGGTTAATTTTTATATGCTTGGATATAACTGGCCATTAGGTTGTGATAATTCATTTTGTTTATTTTGCTCATTATTTGATTAATATGGTTAATTGTAGATTTTTACCATGATTTTCCATTAGGTTAATTTCCATTTGATTCGTATATCACATTATTCTTGTCATGTCCATGTTCATTAAGTTTCTAGTTGTGATTTAGATTGTTAAACTTCCCTTTTTTAATTTGATCTTTAATTCATGTTTAGTTAGATTTTAATCCTTAGGTTTAATATCTCACTTTACTTATCCATTTAATTGATTCATTTGGTTTGTGATCATATTGAATAAATTGAAAGTCTCATTTCAATTAAGTGATGTATGCCTTGTGTACGCCTATTTCATTTGCCATGATCACATGATTATTCTTTGATTGTTTGTCCATGATTAATCCTTTTCCATTTGAATTTATTTAGATCTTTGAATATGCTTACATTTGTTGCATCATTCTCATTTGACTTGATCCCATACTAACCCCATTTGCTTGTTTGTGTTCACATGTCCATTGAGACTCAAGTTGGATCCAAGTTATTCAATGCCTCTAATTCATTTTAATTACCTTGTATTGTGTGAGGATACCATGCCACTTGTATGTTTTAAGCATGGTACTTGGTTTGTAACTTGTCTAATCTCTTTCCATTTCCCACTTGTATTGTATGGTTCCATTCCCCTATTGTGGATCACATCTCCCCCCATCTCATGAAAGTGTAATAGCTTAGGTTTATTTCTTTTATTATTCCATCATGCATGCTAACTAAAAAGATAAAAACAAGTGATAAAATAAAGAATTTCAAAAGACAAAAGGCATACTTGATCCAACGTCAAGTATTTTCCAAATCAAATTCACACCATAGCAATGCGAGTACTTGATCCAATGTCAAATATCTCTCATCCATTCCATGATCCATTATCCATCTTTTCTCCATTCTCTTCTATCTAATTCTAGCTCTCTCCTCAATTCTTCACACTTTTTCATAATAAACTCAAACACTTGATTCAACATCGAGTGCCTTTTTTTCAAGACCATTTTCATAATAAATGGAATGCAAAGATGGGGTGTACGTGCTTATACACAATATTCAAGTACTTGCGTTGTTATCCATACCTAGCTTGAGGACCCGACACTTGACTTCATCCTTACAACATCTAATGATTCAAATAAGTTAGATCTAGGTGCTATAAGGGATAAAAAGGATAGTTAGGATACCATTGTCCTCTCGACTCCCAAGTATTCTGACTGTTTGCCGTACTTAGTCAAGGTTTAGATACTTGTCTCCCTCTAAGTTCTAATGATTAGACTTGCCAAACTTTTTCATAATTCAAATCTCATTTTGGATGAAAAAGAGTGGTTCAAATACCATTGTCCTCTTAACTCTCGAGTTTTTGGACTGTTGACTATATCTAGCCAAGAGTTTGATGTTTGTCTCCATACTAAAATCAACCCCAACAAATCAAATCATCTTTTGTCTCAGTGCATTCTCCAAACCTTTCAAAAATGATGTATTACTTCCGTCCTACCGTGAACGACGCTTAAGTCTCCATGTGTGAGCAAGTAATGTTTAACTACTAGAGTGTGATCCAAGCGCATCCACTTTACCACATACAAACAAATACTTCCCTCTCCCATGCACGAGCGTACAAGCAATTGAATAGTAGCACGTGAACGTCAACATTGTTCAATAAAAACAACCAAATAAATACTCTATTTGTGAGCGGAACTACGGAGCTCTGACTTCCTCATTGCACGTATGAGGATACGTAGGCACAAGGGCCCAAATACTTGGAGAGCACAATAATTTAAAACTTATTTTCTCTTCCCATCTTGTTCTTATTCATCTCATTCCCCGATAGCAAGCAACATTCAGATAAACAACATCCATATGCATCGATACAGGTAAAGTGGTTCCTATCGAGTACGATGGATGTGAGAGGTGCTAATACTTCCCCCTTGCATAACCGACTTCTGGATCCGCTATTGGTTACGAGACCATTCTCATTTGGGGTTTTATCACTATTTTCCCTTTCCTTTGGAATAAATAATTTTTTGAGGCGCGACACACAGGGTTCACAAAACTTCAGCTTTTCGACTTTATCTCCACCAAGTAGATTTTGTTCCCCCAATTCGATCATACCCCTTTCACTGACATGGCCCAATCTATGTGCCAAATTGCTGTCTTCGACAAAGGTTTTGTGGCTGCAACATCTGCAGAACCACTGACAACTTCAACCTCAAGGGTATACAAGCCTTGTTTCTTCACGCCTCTTAAGACTTCCTTCGACCCCTTCATGACTTTTAGAATACTTTTCTCTCCTTGTAAAACATATCCTTTCTTGTCGAATTCACCAAGAGAAATCAAATTTCTCTTCAAATCAGGTACATACCTTACTTCAGTCAACAACCTTATTGACTCATCATGGAGCTTGAATCTCGCAGATCCAACACCTGTAATTTGCAAGCTTTATTGTTTCCAAGCAATACAGATCCACCATCTTGATCACATAGTTCCTCGAACAAGTATTTTTTTGGAGTTATGTGCCAAGTGCAACCTCATAATCCACTCTTTACTTGAGTCGCCGCTTGAAACCACAAGAACATCAGATGAGTCAAAATCATCTTGAACAATGGTTGCGTTGCCATTATCCTTACCTCCATGATCTTTCAGACGTTCAGGGTACACTTTTGTTGTATGACCCTCATTCTTACAGTGATAACGTCAAATACCAGATGCATCACCATTATAAGACTTCTGCTGACTTTTACCTTTCTTCTTGTCGAACTTGCCATCTCTCTTTGTGAATTTTTCCTTAACCGCCAGACCTTCACCAGTCGAAGATGTCCTGTGCTCCTTTCGTTTGCTCAAATCCTTAGAGTACAAGGCTGATTGAACTTCTTCAAAGGTTAGAGACTCTCTTTCATACAAGAGAGTTTCTTTGAAGTGAGCATGTGTTATGGGCAAAGCACATAATAGTAACAACACTTGATCTTCATCCTCGATTTTTACATTGATATTTTCAAGATCAAGAATCAGCTTGTTGGACATATCCAACTGCTCAACCAAAACTTTGTCTCCATTCATCTTGAATGAATACAGAGCTTGCTTTAGGTAGAGGTGATTGACCAATGATTTGGTCATGTACAAACTTTTGAGTTTCTCCCAAAGACCCGATCCTGTCGTCTCATTCAAAACCTATCGAAGAACCTTATTGCCAAGGCTGAATAAGATGGTTTTGTGGGGTTTCTCTACCATAGTCATTTTTCTTTATCCTTTAACGCAGTATCCATGGTTGCGACTTCCTTCAACGCTTCTAAACAATCCTACTGAACTAGTAAGGCTTTCATCTTCAAGCGCCACAGACCAAAATCGTTCACTCTGGTGAACTTTTTCAATCTCATACTTTGTTGACGACATCTTCTCAATGCTCACCACACTAATTTGTTGTGAAAATGATGCCGAAATTACAAAGTATATTTGGTTTCTTGATCGGCAAGAAATCCACAAGGGTAGAAAAGGGAAGCAAGAAGAACACAACAAGTTGGTTATAAAATGATATTCTTTACTTTCTCTTTGAAACAAGATTACAAATGTTACAAAATAGCAAATAACCTCTCTCACCCTAATTAGGATTTGCGTTATACAATGATGAGAGACTAGTATGTTATTTATAAGAAAACTAACACACTAAACTAATGAGCTTTTACATATAGGCCCATTACCCAAACTAACTTAGAGAACAAGGTAACTTAAACAATTAGGCATAACAACAGACCCAAGTCGATATGCTAGTAATACTTCGACTACAACATCTGAGCAGACTTCGACGACATGCTAAGGTCTTGTCAAATTGTCAAACCAAGAAGCTATCCTTCGACCATACTAGACTTCAATCCAATATCTCCCAGCATACATGATCATCAACACAAAACACATTAAGCATTCAACATCTTTATTTCAACTTCATGCACATACATCACAAATTCATCATTTAGTTTTCCAATACCTCAAACCAACATTTAACGTTTCAAAGCGGTCACAACCAATCATCTCGTTGGAGGATGGTGAAGGTTGAAACCCACCTTATCTCCTGTTTTAAGACTTATATTCTTAATGAACTCGTACCAACTGTGCCCAATGAGCTTTTCTACATAATATTGCCTTTCTGCAGTGTGGACTTCACAATCATACATATCTTTCGTGTCCGAGTCAACCAGCTCTATCCGCCCAGGTCCCGTTAACAAACACGCTTTAATCATATGTTGTGGAATTTGCTATATATATATATATATATATATATATATATATATATATATATATATATATATATATATATATATATATATATATATATATATATATATATATATATATATCCTAGATTACAAACAACATAACATCAATGTAAATCGATATTATCAAACTTACAAGAATATTTTTTATGGTGATCTTCCTGAAGGAGAATTGCGGTCCAAAACGCAGCGGAAATTAAAATTTTCTCCTTTAGAGATCCTTATGAATGGTCATGATCAGTGATAGAATATTTGTCTCTTGTGACGATTGAAACCTTTGGTGCAGATCTCTTGTGACAATCAAAACCTTTACTGCAGATCCACGAAGCGATCACGAACGTTGAACGATGACAACGTCTCTACTCAATCCACACGAACGCATTCCTTCAATCTCAGTGCTAGCTGGTACGAATGAAGGCTTTGAGTGAGAGAGAGAGAGAGAGAGAGAGAGAGAGAGAGAGAGAGAAAACGAAAATAATGCAACCGCTATTAATGCTTCTGCACAAGGGTTCTATTTATAGAACCACTTGTGTGGGCTTCAAGCTAAAAAGCCCACTTAAGTGTATTTTGGCCCATATCTTATAATATGCCCAAAATCACTTAAGCCCATGGTACCTTACCATATTTCGTATTCTACTCAAGTACACCGTACCTTACGATGTTCTATAATTCACTTAAGGGCACCGTACCTTACGGTATTCCTTAGTTACTCTATCTCTCATCAATCTGTCCTTTGTGTGTGACCCTGTAGGTTTTCGTGACGTTGGCAATTATATTAAATCACGCATTTAACATAATAAACAGTGAGCGGTATCTAGCAACACATCACTGTTACCCAAGACACGAAAATGTCATGTAATTTGACAATTCCTTCTGTGATAATACTTATGTGTATAATTACCATTTTTCCCTTATGTCTATATTGAACACAAGGTATAGATTGTGTCATCCTTGTCCAGTTCAATATTGGACCCATAGACATTTATCCTGTTACGCAGGATGGGCAAATTCCATCTAGGTCACTCATGTCCCTCAGCATGCTTCGTGGAGTACCCATCAACTGTCTTTATGGTTATCCAGTTACGGACAACGTTGGATCAGCAATAAAGCACTCGACTCTACATCTAGGGTCCATAGTGGTTTCAGGTCGAAGAGTGGTATACACCATTATCACCATGAGAACAACTTATGACACTTTGCATAACTTTCTATATAGTATTCTCATAGCGGGTCAATCCGGTATAAATATTACTCCTAATATTCATACCTATGTTTAAGACTTGATAACTCTTTATCCATGATCCATGAGATGTGATCATCAGTCTAAAAACATAATAGTCTTAATGCTTTAATGTTATCCCACTTCACACTAAAGCTCGACTACGGATACTTTAAGAATAGTGTCCTTATGTTTAATGTGTTCTCATGATTAAGTCACACTTAATACATTAAACGGACTATCTATTCCAGGGACTTTATTAATCAACCATAATAAAGAAAATGCCTTTTATTATTAATAAATAATTTGATACAAGTACCAAAAAGTATTGGCCTCTAGGGCTTACACCAACAATCTCCCACTAGCACTAGAGCCAATCAGGCATACCCCGTATGCCCATTGATCTAGTGTGGCCATCATGCTTCTGCTGCGCAAGACGCTTTATCAGTGGGTCAGTTATATTGTCAAGTGTAGGTACTTTACATATTTTCACATCTCCTCTATCTATTATCTCTCGAATGAGATGATAACGCCTGAATATGTGTTTGGATCGTCGGTGAGATCTAGGCTCCTTAGCTTGTGCGATAGCACCATTGTTATCATAATAGAGACCAATGGGATCCACAATGCTAGGGACTATGCCAAGTTCAGTAATGAAATTTTTGATCCAAACAGCTTCCTTTGCCGCACTTGAGGCAGCAATACACTCGGCCTCGGTTGTAGAATCAGCAACTGTATCTTGCTTTGAACTTTTCAAGCTCACAGCGCCACCATTTCAGCAAAACACATAACCATTGGAATCATTCATATTAAAGCGTCTCAGCACCTTGTCTATGTACTCTAACTTAGGCAAAGCATTTTATGATCTATCTCTATAGATTCTGATTCCTAATATATAGGCTGCTTCACCTAGGTCCTTCATAGAAAAGCATTTCCCCACCCAAGACTTTACTTGTTGCAGGGTAGGGATATCGTTTCCAATGAGTAATATGTCATCTACATATAATACCAGGAATACGATCATGCTCCCACTAACCTTCTTGTAGACACAAGGCTCATCTTCGTTCTTGATGAATCCATATTGTTTTACTGTTTCATCAAAACGAAGATTCCATGAGTAGGTCACAGGCTCATCTTGATCCATGAGTAATACATCACCTTGATCAGATATCCATATATCTCAGGTAGGTGACATATCCTGCCTGACCTACGCTGGTCTTGTTCTACTTGAGTAGGTTGCTCTTACACAACTGCTTGTGTTTCCTGCTCCAATTCCTCCATAGGTGTGTCGATGCTTTGTGATTCTTAAATTTCTTCAAGCTCTACTTTCCTCCCACTGGTTCCTTTGGAAATAAAAATCCTTTTCTAGGAAAACTCCAGTTCGAGCGACAAACACTTTGCCCTCAGAAGGATTGTAGAAGTAATACCCTCTTGTTTCTTTAGGATACCCCACAAATAAGCATTTGTCAGATTTGGGCTCAAGCTTAGTTGAAATTTGTCGTTTCACATAAATCTCGCAACCCCAAATCTTCATGTAAGACATATGTGGTTTCTTACCACTCCATATCTCATATGGTATCTTCTCAACCTTTTGGATGGAACATGGTTAAGTGTGTAAGCTGCTGTCAATAGTGCATGTCCCCAAAAGGAGTTTGGAAGATCGGCGTGACTCATCATGGATCGGACCATGTCTAACAGGGTTCGATTTCTTCTCTCAGATACACCATCCCATTGGGGTGTTCCAGGAGGAGTAAGCTGGGATAGGATCCCACACTCTTTCAGATGGTCATCAAACTCTAGGCTTAAATACTCACCACCTCGATTTGATCGAAGAGTTTTAATATTCTTACCTAGTTGGTTTTAACTCGTTAGGTTTCACCCTTTTAGTATTAATGTTATTAATAGGCGTTTCGAGATCAAGGACATATAGTCCATTTCTGATTTGTGCAGTAGCATAGAATATATCATTCAAATAAATTGAGCAACAATTGTTCTTTATTATAAATGAAAAACCAAACTTGTCCAAACAAGAAATGGAAATAATATTCCTGCTAATTGCAGGTGCATAATAACAGTTCTCTAACTGAATTATAAAACCACTAGGTGAAGTCAATACATAAGATCCTACGGCTAAAGTAGCAACCTTTGCTCCATTGCCAACTCGTAGGTCAACTTCACCTTTTGCTAAATCTCTACTCCTTTTCAGCCCCTGCACATTTGTACAAATGTGAGAACCGCATCCAGTATCTAATACCCATGATGCAGAAGTAGATAAATTTATTTAATAACAAAAATACCTGAAGTTGAAGTCTCTACTCCATTCTTCGTATCTTCCAGGTACTTTGGGCAGTTTCTCTTCTAGTGTCCAGTCTTACCGCAATGGAAGCAGGTGCCTGCCTTTGCTATGCCTCCACTAGGCTTCAAAGCAGCAACAGTGGGTCTGGGTTTGGCAACTTCCTTGCCTTTCCCTTTATCATCCTGCTTGGTGGGCCTTTTGTTCTGTCTCTTTCCATTTCCGATCATCAGAATGGACTTCCCTTTTGACTTCAGATTCTGCTCGGCAGTTCTTAACATGGCGAGCAGTTCAGGAAGAGATTTGTCCATATCAATCATATTGAAATTTAGAACGAATTGACTGAAACTATCTGGCAACGATTGCAAGATCAAATCAGTCGCAAGTTCCTTTTCGAGGGGAAAACCCAATCTCTCAAGGTTTTCCACATACCCAATCATCTTGAGTACATGGGGACCTACAGGGGCTCCCTCAGCTAACTTGCTTTGAAAAAGGGCTTTTGAAACTTCAAACCTCTCATGCCTTGCTTGCTCTTGATAGAGCATCTTCAAGTGTTCGATCATATCGAACGCTGCCATATTCTCATGTTGCTTTTGCAATTCTGAGTTCATGGTAGCTAGCATGAGACAAGAAGTTTCATTGGCATCATCAACATGCTTCTTATAAGCATCTCTTTCTGCCTTAGGTGCAAAACTAGGAGGTTCCTCTTCAGGAACAGGTTTCTCCAAGACATACAACTTTTTATCATGTTTGAGGACAATCCTCAGGTTTCGGTGCCAATCCAGAAAATTTGTCCCAGACAATTTTTCTTTATCAAGGATTGATCGCAAGATGTTGTTAGAGGTGTTTGCTGTCATGGTTATCTACATAAGGATTAAGAAAATATAAGTATCATTGACATATTTAATTAGGCCTTTAATCAAATATGCTCCCACTATTTTACTCAAAACAAATGACCCTCATCATTTGATTCGGAAAATCCCGTTGGAAGATTTTCTAGTGGGTCGAGATCCATATTTCACTTCGTTCTAAGTCCGCGTAGGCGGATTACACAAAACTAGGTTATTTAGGTAGGAACTTCTTCCAGTTGTATCTCATACAACTCTCGAAAATTTCAGTTGGGTGAATAACTCCTTATTCCAATCCATCATATGGATTATTCCCAACTCTTGCTTCTAAACATATATAATAAAATTATAATTAAGTTTGACTCATCGTTTTAGCAGTTGGATATTACAATTATCCCATCGCACCTTAACTAATACAAAACATGCACCTAGACATGGCAATATAACCCGTACCCGCGGGTACCAACCCGAACCCGCCCCGAAGTTGACGGGGAAAAGCCGCTTTGACTGGTTTTGGGTTTGGGTATGGGTTTTCCCCGATTGTAAAATATGGGGACGGGTCGGGTAATGGGGACACTACTACCCACCCCGAACCCGTCCCCGAACCCGCCCCGTTTATTTTACTATGTACATTACTATTTATTTTTAATAATTTAAAATATTAAATATGTGGTCAATGTTTTGATATTTAAATTTAAATTTATTATTTAAAATATTTTAAATGTATGTATGGAATTTTTTTAGATTGTTTTATTTTATTATTTGTAATGTAATTTTATTTTGGAAAAATAAATATTTCTATTAAAAAATTGATTTTACTAAATGAATGGCGGCGGGGCGGGGATACCCGAACCCAACCCGAACCCGTTTGGGACGGGTTTGGGTTTTGATTCCCCATCCCCGTTTGAGTTTGGGGCGGGGAACGGGGATTGTTTGGGGATTCGGGTTTGGGTTTGGGAGAGGTAAAAACCGTCCCCGACCCGCCCCGTTGCCATGCCTACATGCACCTCGCGTAGGCGAAACCTACATTATTCGATACCAATCTTGATGAGTGCTAAAACTTGGAAAGCAAACATATATAATATTATTATAATTTGTTTAGTTAAGTTTTACCCATTGTCTTAGCAGTTGGATATTACAATTATCCCATCGCACCTTACTAATATAGAACATGCACCTCGCGTAGGCGAAACCTACATTATCCGATACTAGTCTTGATGAGTGCTAAGACTTGGAAAGCATAAACTTAATATTTTAGTTTGAGGGAATTGCAATTGTTCTGATCTCACCGGCTTAATTATCATATAAATCGTCTCTCACATGCATCAACATATATTCACATGCATCAACATACATACACATGCATCAACATACATAATGAAACAATTATGGCCCCTAGCGCAATTGTTCTCCCAAGCCAATGAGAGAACCTAAGTTAACCTAATAACGATCTAAGCTTCTCCAAGCAAGATCTTCAAGGTTGTCCTCCTTTGATATTGAATTCTTCTCTAAGCTTCTCCAAGCAAGATCTTCAAGGTTATCCTCCTTTGATATTGAATTCCTTTCTTTCTTCATAATATTGTCTTCCTTTCTTTCTTCATTACATTACAGAAGAAACTCGTTTTACATACGAGGGATTGAGATGAGAAAAGAAGTTACATTAAGAGATTAAAAGGAGAGGCACGACACGCATGTCGTATTTAAAACCCAAAACAAAATAAAGGACGACTAAGGCCATAACTGATCACCACAAGGCAATAATAACAAACACATTATTATTATTATTATTAATTTTTAATTCCTTTAATTAATTAAAACCAAATTAAATTTCGGCGACCGATCACACTACGCAGAGTTAATTAATTAAAACCAAATTAAATTTCGGCGACCGACCAAATTAATTTTTAATGAACAATTCATTTGAAATGGACATTGTTTTGCATCAACACAACTCTTGCATAGTCACAAAACTGAAAACCCCAAGAATTCTAACCCTGTGAGTGTGACGACCGTCACAGGCATGTTACGACCGTCACAAGCATGTTACGACCGTCACGCGGCCAGAAACAGAAATGCCTAGAATTTTGGATCTGTGAGTGTGACGACCGTCACAAGGCATGTGACGACTGTCACATCCAGCTTGTTACGATCGTCACAAGCTCGTGACGAACGTCACGCGGCCAAAATAACAAAACTTTGAAACAGTCAACAGACGTGTTCCAAAAGCCCCCTAAATTCACAACTCTTTGACGGCACAACCCTTGCGCCGTCACCAACCCTAATGCGCCAATTTCAAACCGTCAAACACACCTCGATTGTTGATTCAGTATGATTGATCAACAGGTCATTGCTTCACCATACTAATGTCGGATTCCGAAGCAAATGACCATTGATCGCTCAAAGGAAAACAACCATTTAGTGTTTGAATGAACGAAACAGAAACATTATATCACATATACCGTACTTTGCATTAGGATTACTTATATCATATATAAGTTGATCGGTCTCAATTGCGTAACCTATGGACGATCGATGTATCGCTGCTTCACCATACTAATGTCGGTTCCGAAGCATAGTCAACATCAATCATCCAACTCATACACTCATGATGCCAAATTTAATTACTCGTTTAATTAATTGATTCTTTCTGTCTTTTAATCATATTAATACAGAAATTAAACAGCTATCCGAGTCATGGTTTCGTAAGTGGCTCTGATACCACTGAAGGAGAATTGCGGTAAAAAACGTAGCGGAAATTAAAATTTTCTCCTTTAGAGATCCTTACGAATGGTCATGATCAGTGATAGAATATTTACCTCTTGTGAAGATTGAAACCTTTGGTGCAGATCTCTTGTGACAATCAAAATCTTTTCTGCAGATCCACGAAGCGATCACGAACGTTGAACGATGACAACGTCTCTAATCAATCCACACGAACGGATTCCTTCAATCTCAGTGCTAGCTGGTACGAATGAAGGCTTTGAGTGAGAGAGAGAGAGAGAGAAAACGAAAATAATGCAACCGCTATTAATGCTTCTGCACAAGGGCTCTATTTATAGAACCACTTGTGTGGGCTTCAAGCTAAAAAGCCCACTTAAGTGTATTTTGGCCCATATCTTATAATATGCCCAAAATCACTTAAGCCCATGGTACCTTACCATATTTCGTATTCTACTCAAGTACACTGTACCTTACGATGTTCTATAATTCACTTAAGGGCACCGTACCTTACGGTATTCCTTAGTTACTCTATCTCTCATCAATCCGTCCTTTGTGTGTGACCCTGTAGGTTTTCGTGACGTTGGCAATTATATTAAATCACGCATTTAACATAATAAACAGTGAGCGGTATCTAGCAACACATCACTGCTACCCAAGACACGAAAATGTCATGTGATCTGACAATTCTTTCTATGATAATACTTATGTGTATAATTATCCTTTTGCCCTTATGTCTATATTGAACACAAGGTATAGACCGTGTCATCCTTGTCCAGTTCAATATTGGGCCCATAGACATTTATCCTGTTACGCAGGATGGGCAAATTCCATCTAGGTCACTCATGTCCCTCAACATGCTTCGTGGAGTACCCATCAACTGTCTTTATGGTTATCCAGTTACGGACAACGTTGGATCAACAATAAAGCACTCGACTCTACATCTAGGGTCCATAGTGGTTTCAGGTCGAAGAGTGGTATACACCATTATCACCATGAGAATAACTTATGACACTTTGCATAACTTTCTATATAGTATTCTCATAGCGGGTCAATCCGGTATAAATATTACTCCTAATATTCATACCTATGTTTAAGACTTGATAACTCTTTATCCATGATCCATGAGATGTGATCATCAGTCTACAAACATAATAGTCTTAATGCTTTAATGTTATCCCACTTCACACTAAAGCTCGACTACAGATACTTTAAGAATAGTGTCCTTATGTTTAATGTGTTCTCATGATTAAGTCACACTTAATACATTAAACGGACTATCTATTCCAGGGACTTTATTAATCAACCATAATAAAGAAAATGCCTTTTATTATTAATAAATAATTCGATACAAGTACCAAAAAGTATTGGCCTCTAGGGCTTACACCAACACTTCCCACATTTGATTTTCTTCTCCCAAACAAAGTACCTTGGGCGAATTTCCATTTCTGGTTCACGGGACTCATGCTCTAGACATAGTTGACCAGAACTGCAATCAAAATGCACCACTACAACGTCATTTAACATTCATGCATGGCCAATATAGAGATCTTTAAATGAAAATAATATGTCGTTACATATGAAAATCCTTTTTTCCCAACAAAACATATACTACCTTAGTACATAATAATATATAACGAATTACCTTCCACTATCGGAAGATATTGAGATGTGAGATGGTCGACCTACGGAAGACCTTTTGCTTTTCTTGCCATAAAACTCTTTCGACGATCCTTCAGGTTCCTTTGTTGCATGCATATTGACCTTAGGACTTACGAGTTCAACATATCCTACGTCTTCAGCAATGACAACTCATTTTTCCTTAGGATCTTTAGCTTCATCACAAGTGACAGAATCTACAACGATTGAGCAAGCCCTAACTTCGGCTATAACCGGTTATCTGTCGACGCCGCTTTCACTTTTGCACATTGGTAAGCCATATCCAACATTCGTCTTCCCCATGTTGTTTCGTTCTCAATCTCAGAAATAGATCTGCAAAAACAACAGAGAACACAAGGAACATGAAAAAAATGTGAATGAGCGATTGAAGATGGAGATGCACAATACCATAATCATAAATCTAAACAACCTTCCAAGTGAAAAAAACGATTTGTCGGTTGACATTTCTAGGATAATGGATCGTTGCAAATCGTAATGGTGAGAGACAAATTTTGGAAACTCGAGTAAAAATGTCTCCCCTGACAACTTCCCCTTTTGTCTTCACTTCACAAGATAAGCCCAATTAATCCAATTTATCTCAAACATTATATTTTTATCCACTTTATATATATATATATATATATATATATATATATATATATATATATATATATATATATATATATATATATATATATATATATATATATATATATATATATATATATATATATATATATATATATATATATATATATATATATATATATATATATATATATAATATATATATATATATATATATATATATATATATATATATATATATATATATATATATATATATATAACCTTTCTTTTTTTATTAATTCACAGTTTTTAAAAATATATTTTTATTTTATTTTTGAAACAAATACGCGTCACCCACCATTACCTCACGAGTATCCCACTAGTTATATATAAGTCGTCTTCACATTTCAATCTTAATTCACTCTATCCATCTTGATTCACTTATTGATTTGTGCATTAGAAAAGATTAACCTTGTAAGTCTACCTCGCACAACAACATCGAAGATTACCACTACTACATCAAAGATTTGCACTAACAATTCTAATTTTCGAACCAAACATCATCAATTTTGAATACAATTTTTAAATGAGATTAATTACTATACACTGTCAATGTAAAAAATTTTACAGCGTCGGTTCATCACCATCACCCGTTTGTATTACTTTATAGATTTTTAAAATAAAAGTCAAACTTCTTTTAATATCCAATGTATATAATTAAGTGATGGTGTAAAACTCTTTTACACTGACAGTGTATTTCAATTAATCTCTTTTTATATATATATATATATATATATATATATATATATATATATATATATATATATATATATATATATTTAAATATATATATTTAAATATAACGCAGGAAATCAATTTTGTAATTGAGGTGAAACATAAATATTAAAAGAATAATTTGTCCTAGAACAAAACATTTTTTAAAATTGGTGATTTATCATGTGACGGGCTGATTACAAGACTTTTTGCGGTTCCCAGAGAGACACAGTAGCGAAGAAACAACACTCCGAGTGATCATATGGTCACCTGACTGCCCCGATCCTCCATTCAATCACCATGGCCGCTTCTGCTACTACCGCTGCTTCTCATTCCCTTCGTCCTCTTTGTCAATCACAATTCCCTAAATGCCCTCACCTCTTTTCCGAATCCCAGTTTCGCCCTCGGCTACTCCACTCTCATACCCAAAGGTTCACCATTCGCGCCACCTCCGCTGTTGTCGTGGACTCGGTAAAGTTTTCCTTTTCATTTTCAATATTCAATGTTAAATTCACACTTTCTTTCATGTTTTCACTTTCAGAATTAAGCTCTTTTCATTCAATTAAGCTTTTATTTATGATCATAATATTATTGAATTTTAGGTTAGTTTATCCATTCTGTTAACTGTTCGCGCTCTGTTGCGTTCGTGTTCAAATTCTGTTAAATGTTTAAAAAGTTTAGGGTTGATGTATCAATAAGAACAAGTAGATGGTTAATGGATGAATCATGTGTTATAAAACTTATTGATTAATTCAACCAGTTATAATTTATATTAGGGCCATTAACCAAAAAACTCAAACTTATACTATTGTTAATTTTTCTTTCAGGATTTAAGTACGAATAAGCATCAGGAAACACAAGTGGACTTATTTGCGTGCCCAATATGCTACGAGCCATTGATAAGAAAAGGTCCTGTTGGTCTTAACTTGTAAGTTGGATTGATATGCATGAGGGAAACTGTATTTAATTCTAAAATTCAGTGTCATAGTAACTTACTAAGTTGTTTTGGAACTTCAGATCAGCAATCTACAGGTCTGGTTTCAAGTGTAAGAGATGTCAAAAATCATACACTAGTAAAGACGGATATTTGGATCTGACATTGACTTCTGGATTGAAAGATTACACGGAAGTTCAACCAGTTCGGACAGAGCTTTTTAGGTAAAAATAAAATAGAAGATCGGTAACTTGACTCCAATTTCATTGCATTAGACCACCATGCATTAAAGTGTCAAGGTACTATACCCGTTTTTTTTCATTTAGTTAGTTATCTATACTTGATGAAAATAACATTTTAAATATCTATTTTCCCATATATTTCTTTATCTGGGGAACTTTTTATTATTTATATACATGAGTTATTTTTTCAACACAAGTTGAAATCTACTAGTTCTGTTTTCTGCATGCTACAGTCATTTGGGCAAGTTCTTAAATTCTTATTGTGTATGAACCTTTTTTAGGAGTCCCCTTGTTTCGTTCTTATATGAAAGAGGTTGGCGTCAGAATTTCAGGCAAAGTGGCTTTCCTGGCCCTGATGAAGAAGTATGTTTTAGTCATTCATTCCATAAAAGTTATTCTTTTTGTTTCTTTCTGCCTTCTTTATCTCTATTCGAAACAAACCCTCTATGGAGCTTATATTTCAAAATATATTAAGTTCTTCATCTTTTCTTTATTATGCAGTTCAGAATGGCTCAAGAGTATTTTGAACCTGCTAAAGGTGGTCTGGTTGTCGATGTTAGCTGCGGAAGTGGTTTATTTTCCCGAAAATTTGCCAAATCTGGAACTTATTCTGGAGTCATTGCACTAGACTTTTCTGAAAATATGCTTCGCCAATGCAACGATTTCATTAAGAAAGATGCGACACTCTCAACAAAGTATTGCTTTCCTCCTCTGCTTGATTCTGTATTTATTGTAGCTAACGATTTACACATTCAATTTTCCCCTTTGCACGAGGATACATGGTTGTTCTTAGTCTAGATTCATTTCATTATTTGCAGTAATATCGCCCTTGTAAGGGCAGATGTTTCAAGGCTTCCCTTCGCATCAGGTTCGGTTGATGCTGTTCATGCTGGTGCAGCTTTGCATTGCTGGCCATCTCCCTCCAATGCGGTAAGTGATGTGTCTTTGTTTGATGAAATTCTGGCAGTACATTTGAATATTTTATTGGAATTATGTATAGATTAGATGTGATCAGCGACCTTTATATGCGTAATTTAGTGAATTTTTGCCTGGTTTTCCACATTTTTATCACACTATTTAAATGAGTGTAATTTACTTAATCAAGCACTAATTATAAATTTCTTAAAGATTGCTGAAATCACCCGTGTGCTGAGAAGTGGTGGAGTATTTGTCGGAACCACTTTTCTTCGTTATACTTCGTCAACTCCTTGGATTGTACGCCCCTTCAGAGAGGTAAACTCTTGATATTTAATTTATTAACTACCTTTCATCTTTTGCCATAATAATGTGAGTTGTCTACCATGTGCATTCTGAAAGTGTTCATTGACCTTGCCTTTTGTTGTGAATTATTTATTGAAGTATTGATTATCTCATAAATCCATAGGTAAAATTTCCGTTCAACAATTTCTAAGGTGATTTAATGTGATCTGCTATTGATAACATTGATTTGATGGTTTTTGTTTTTGTTTGCAGAGGAATTCTCAAGGCTATGGCTTCTTAATAGAAGAAGAAATCAAAGACCTTTGCACTTCATGTGGACTTACAAATTACTCATGCAAAGTTCAGAAGTCCTTTATCATGTTTACGGCGCAGAAGCCTTAAAACTGGATTTGATCCATTTATTGTATTGATTCTCCTACATTATAATGTTGAAATCTGTATTTGATGTATGATTTGGTTTATCTGTAAAGAAATTGTAAATATACCGGAAATGAAAAGATGAAAAAAATCTCCCTCTCTTAGGAATGACCACATTGTACGCAAAACTCAAAATATTTAACTGTATATTTGATCTCATGAGTTCGTATCCATAATGATCTCTGGTTAATTTGGCAAAAACTCATACCATCTTATCTAAATACCTTTGAATATATAGTTTTACATTAATATTTTAATTTATTTATTTGCTATCAGCGGAATGCAATAAACTATCCACCATTAACTAGTTCATTCATTATCAACTATACATCTGCTATCAGATAGTAATTAATTTTTATAAGTGAACAAAAATATGAGAAGAGATTCTGCATATTGTCAAAGTAAAGACATTTTCATCCCTAATGGTAGCGAAGTATCTTATGAAGTTAAAAAAATATTTCTTCGAATTTGAAAATGTATTTTTGAACATATCAAATATATTAAATTTATTTGTAAGTAAGTCACACTCTCATTTTATATATAAAAAAAAAAATTAGGAAGAATACTTATGTCAGATTTGTTGGTTTATTTTTTTTCTCATGTTAATGAGTTGTTTTTCAAAGCACACTATCACACATTCAACAAAATGACATGAAACATCTCTTGTTAGAAAAATTCTTCATTCAAATGTGAGATTTTTTTTACTATTAAAAGGATTTGTTTTTGTTAGAGCACAAGATTGAAGATGAAGAAGAGAGAAGAGAGAAATTTGTGTAACTAACTTTTACTTTCTTTTGAAGAACGGTTACAATGGATAAATCTATTACCACCGAAACTTTAGTTCAACATTTATACATTCAAAACCACAAATGAAATTCAAATTAAATCTAAATGCAACTTGAATGTGAATTTGGATTACACTTTAACTCATCCCTTAATCCACATTCAAGACTAAAATCAACGACACCAATTATATCATTCAAATAGATAAAGTGTTCAATCTTGATAGCTTTAGTCAGTACATCAGCAAGTTGCTTATGAGGGCTACAATGAACAACTTCAAGCACTCTATTCTGAACCTGATTGCGCAGAAAATGAAACTTCATGTCAATGTGGTTGCTCCTTCCATGCAGTATTGGATTCTTGGCAAGGCTTACAACTGATTTGTTGTCAATCATCAATCTCATAGGCTTGCTCACCTTGATCTTCAGATCCTGCAATAAATTCATAATCCAAACAGCTTGACACGTAGACAAAGCACATGCAATGTAGTCAGCTTCACAGTTTGAAAATACAACCATTGGTTGCTTTCTAGAGCACCAAGAAATGGGACCTCCCAGATACTTGAAGAAATATACATAAGTACTTCTCCTCTCAACCTTGTCTCCACACCAATCAGAGTCTGAATATCATATCATCTATGAATCAGATTTAACACCAGAAGAAAAAAAATCCATACTTAAGAGTCCCCTTAATATACCTCAGTATCCTGACAACAACTTGGTAATGTGACCATTTTGATTTATTCATAAACCTACTCACCATTTCAACTGCATAGCAGATGTCAGGTATGGTATTGCACAAATATCTCAGAAAGCCAACCAACTGTTTGAAAGTTGTAGCATTTACATCATCAACTTCAGAATTAGAGTCCAACTTATGGTTTGTCTCAGAAGGTGTAACTGCAGACTTGCATTTTATTAGCTCAAATCTCTTAAGAAGATCAAGTTCATACTTCAGCTGATGCAAAATTATACCCTTATTAGAGTACAAAATCTCCATTGTTAGGTTGCGTGTGATTGTATGTATGATGGTTTCCATAATGGACTTGTGACCGTGGTTATAAGCTAGGTATCACGCTTCTAATAATAACGGGCAAAGAAGACAACTGTTGTGAAATAATTTATAGGTCATTGGTTTGAATCTCAGCAACGCTATTATTGACTTTTAACATTTCATCACGGTTATTTGTTCCAACAATGATGATAAGTGTAAGAGTTTGTTATAAAATATGAGATTTCTTGTTTTTTCATGCACCTTATTAACCATATACAATCAATCAAATATATTTTTGAGATGATAATCATAAAAATTAAATTATTCTTGAAAAACAACTTAAACCGTCCAAAGTTTTTCAAATTGCATGCATCTTGTAATTCATTCGTTAATCCATATAACTTGATTCAATCCCAAATTTTTCAAAGTAAAGATGATGAATGAATGTCTTTGAATTAAATTCTATATGCTAAAGAGGAAATCATGAATTACAAGATGCATGCAATTCAAAAAATATTGAATCGTATAATTTGTTTTTTAAGATAATTTAATATTTCTGATTATTATCTCAAACATCAATTTAAATGAACGCAACTTTAATGCGAGGTTAGTGAAATAAGCAGTCACATATAATATAACAGATTCACCAACAATATTTATCAACAAAAACATTAATTAATTAATATAGATTGGGAGAACTTTATAACTAACCATTCCTGGAAAATTAAGACAAACTTGTAAAATGAAAGGAGGATGAGACTGAGGAGAAAACTGCAAAATTGTGTTAAATTTGAAGTATCTCACAAAAGTTTGCATCTTTCACTTAAACTTCATTCTCTCTTGTATTTTTTTCTTCATAGCAACACAAATCAATTGTAATCCTACAAACACCATGAAAAAAATAGCATGTTAACATAAACCAACAGTATATTATAATCCAACAAAAGTTTATCAACATACATAACAACAACATTAACATAACAACAACATACACGAATAAGAGAGAATCTGGAAAAATATTTGTCAGCAACAACCAAAAATAAATCATGTGAAACTTAAAAAAGTCGTAAATCTTCATGCCTAGTTGAATTCGTGCAGTTCTCATGGTCTTCATTCTCAAGGTCTCCATCGGATTAAGAATCAGTTGCATTTAGATTCATTAGGTACTTCACAATAGCATATACCTTCCTTATCTTTTCAGGGTTAAGATTCTTGAAAAAAATCTTCTTATAACTTGTTCCACCAGATGGTTCAACAACACTAATGTGATCCGTAACAATTTCAACTTTTTTGGCTTTGTTTAACCATAACTCCACCATATCAAAAACCTCCTTTGAAGCCTCAATCTTGTGGATAAACTTGTTCCCACTATTCATGTTGAGAGAAGGATCTAAAATCTAAGAGAATGATCTGAAATCTGAACAAGAAGAGAAACATTGTTTCAAAATAACATACAACAACAAAAAAATCCATAAACTCTCGAACAAGAACAAAACCATGTGAAAATCATGTAAAACATAACAATAACATGCATGAAAACGAGAGAATAATGACGAAGAAGAACATAGAAAATGTGTGCTAGGGTTTTGCTGTGAGAGATACGACGATATTGTCAAGAAGGCAGAGTTAATTCACTTATATATAGATAAACTATTTCACCACGGCCGTATTCAAAAACCGTGATGAGATGCAATGTCTTTCACAACGGTTGACATTAACAACCGTGGTAAGATGTATTTTAATTTATATATATATATATATATATATATATATATATATATATATATATATATATATATATATATATATATATATATATATATATATATATATATATATATAAAACACAACACTCATTGTAACGAAAAAGTCAAAAATTGTTGAAGCTGGGATTCAAACCTTGTCACTTCATGAATGTATAATCACGATTAATTAGTTTGACCGTAGTGCAATGTATTTTTCGTAAATGTAAAAAAATAAAGTGTGGTTAACAGTCAGACCGTTGTAATTTAGTGTTACAAAAGATTTACTTTGTAGTGTTTATGTTATCAACATAGAGACACACCAAAATTATATTGATATCAAATGTATGTTGAACATAAACACTATACTCCATCTCACATTTTCTGAGTCCTTGAAGCTTGAAAAACGAATCAATTTTAAAGATTCCAAGCTCTAAGAGCTTGTTTAAGTCCATACAAGGCTTTATGCAACTTATACACCACCCCTTCCCGATTCTTTTTCACAAATCCAGGAGGTTATGAGACATAAACATTCTCTTGTATAGAACCATTTAGAAACTCATATTTCACATCTATATGCATCAGAGGCCAATTTCTATTAGCAGCTATAGAAATCACCAATCTGAGTGTTTCATGCCTAGCTACCGACACAAACACCTCAAAGTAATCTAATCTAGATTTCTATATAAATCCTATAGCTACTAACTTTTCTTTGTGTTTTCTAATTGATCCATTTGACTTTAGTTTCAACTTGTAAATCCATCTCACGCTAATGGCTTTCTTGTTCTTTGGAAGCTCAGTCAACTCTCAAGTCTTGTTTCTTTCTATAGCCTCAAGTTCTTCTTTCACGACCTTCAGTCACACTTTCTTCTTGAGAGCTTCTTCAGTACTAACTGGTTCATAGTCTACCAATATGGCACACTGAATGACTTCCTCTTTAGAGTTTATCTCAGTATCATGCAACATCTCAGACTCTACAAATCTTGGTATTTGTTTGATTCTTTGTGGCCTCTAAAATTGTTTTTAATCTTCTTAAGATGCTTGAACAATATTCGATGTTGGACTACCTTCAGAGGCTGGACCACCATCAGAAGGATGACAACCTTCAGAGGCATTATTACAACCAGAGTTAGGATCATCATCAAAATCTGGATCAGAATCAAATTCACCTTCAGAGTCTGAAATACTGTTGGTTCTAAGTGTTGGCGGCAATTTTGGTAAAACAAAGAGTGTTCACAAGATGTTTCATGTGATGTCTTAACATAAGATATCTTGTACCTGCTGGAGTTTAAAAATATAATTATGCAGGATTGTTTCAGGATGTCATACACGATGTCATGACAATTGATATTATGTACCTGCTGAATATTTAAAATGGAATTATGCAGGATTGTTCCAGGATGTCAGACCCGATGTCATGACATCTGTGCACAGAACATTCAGGGTGAATGTTATGTGTTATGTGATTGCGCTTTTAATGGTAATCTATGTATGATTGAAGATCTGATTTACAAACGCATTCAATCATTAATTACAACCAGATTTACTTATTTTC
Source organism: Lathyrus oleraceus (assembly GCF_024323335.1). NCBI lineage: Eukaryota > Viridiplantae > Streptophyta > Magnoliopsida > Fabales > Fabaceae > Lathyrus > Lathyrus oleraceus. The sequence continues at coordinate 32,708,354 of NC_066579.1, read as the reverse complement.
TAAAGAGATCTAACCAGCTGTCATGAGAAGATTTAGTTGGAAAATAGTTTTAGGGTTTTTGTGATGTCCAAGCCCAGCCAAACGATTCTATAAATAGGGCATGGAACATCTGGTTTTTTACACAAGAAATACAGAGCGAAATATTGAGAGAAAATAAGGGTTTGTGTCTTGTGTGGTCGTGTGACTTGTAAGCCATTCAATTCATCCATAGATGATTGAATTGGTCTGATTTGTGAGTTATAATTTGTCACTCTAAGCTTTTAAGCATGAGTATGTGTCTACTTGATTGAAACTGTTAAGTAAGATCAAGTGTGTGTCTACTTGATTGAAGCTACTAAGTAAGATCAAGTGTGTGTCTTTGAAAAGTGTCTTCTTTTCATAAGTAATTGTTGTTTAAAATCACTGGTGTGATTGAGGGGGAGTGAGTGGGTTCTCATATCTAAGAGTTCTTAGGTAGAAGTCACACGGGTAGAGATTAGGTGAAAAAGACTGTAACTTGTGGAGTATACTGAGAGTCTTTGAACTGATTCTATTTAGTGGATTTCCTTCTTGGCTTGGTAGCCCCCATACGTAGGTGAGTTGCATCGAACTGGGTTAACAATTGCTTGTGTCTCTTGCATTACTATTCTTTATCCTTATCCTGTTTATTTTACTCAGATATTAGTGTTGTGACATTACCTTCGACATCTCATATCTGATACCAGAATTTCAAATACCTTTAGAAGTTACCTGAGGTGTTAACACTGCACCAGATTTGGATTGAGATTTGTTCTAATCCCACACTTTTGTTTCCTTCACAATGAGATTTATGCTGAATTCAACTTTATTTGTGACTAGATAATAAATCTTATAAGCACATGTACTGTGGTACCCAATCTGTAACATTACTTTGCTTCTATGATCCAACTTCCTTCTCTTAGCATTTGGGACATGTTTATAACAAACATAACTAAACACCTTCAGATGACTCACACTTTTCTTATTTGTAGTACACTTCTGAATAAGGACTACTCTCTTCAACTTCTTTGTGGGACACCTATTGAACACATATGCTGAAGTAGCAACAACTTCACCCCATAATGTACGAGGAAAATTCTTCTCTTTCAACATACTTCTGGTTATATCAAGCATAATACCGTTTATTCTTTCATCAAGACCATTATGTTGTGGAGTATATGGAGAAGTCACGTCATCTTCAACTCCATTCTCTTCACAAAACCTTATGAACTCTGATGAGTTATACTCACATCCACCATTAGTTCTAAGAACTTTCAGCTCCTGACCACTTTGTCTTTTATCATTCACCTTGAACTTCTGAAACTCAACAAACACCTCATGCTTAAACTTGACGAGTGTACCGATGTCATTCTTGTGAACTCATCCATAAATAAAACAAAGTATCTGTTTCCTCCAAGTGAAGGTACTTCAAATGGTCCACATACATCAGAATGCACTACCACCAAAGCATATTTTGCTCTTAAAGCCACTTTTGATGGAAATGGAAATCTAGGTTGCTTTCCATTCATGCATATCTCACATGACTTCTCTGGCTTCACAATCAGGAATGCCATGTACCAACTTCTTGGAACTCAGATTCCCTAAGCTTTTGAAGTTCAGATGCCCCAATCTCTTGTGCCATAGCTCATTGTCTCCTTTAGCACCTTATGCACTATTAGTTTCAGTTATTTCCACATTCACTTTGAATGTTTTGTTGCTTCCTTGTTCATACTGCATAATCAGATTCTGGTCAGAGTCATACAACTTTAAGAGATTGTCCTTCATAGTAACTAATAAATCTTTCTCAATTAGCTTACCTATACTCATTAGATTACTCTTCATGCTAGAAAATACCAAATATCCTTGACCATAACATTTTTTCCGTTCTTCACTCTAACTTTGACATTTCTCATTCCTTCAACTTTTAGATACTTATCATTAACACATATGACATTTGTCCCCTTTCTACTGTCAATACTAATCAACCATTATTTGTTTCCAGTTAGGTGATTTAGACAACCAGTGTCCATATACCACCAGTCAACCAAATATCCACCATCATATTTAGAAGCCATCAATATCACAGGTTCATCATCAGAGTCTCCTGTGGCTATGTTTGCTTCTTCTGATTTCCTTTTCTTGTTTGACCAACAGTTAGCAGCAAAGTGGCCAAACTTCTTACAACAATAGAATTAAACCTTCTTCTTGTCAAGCTTCTCCTTTCCTTTCTGATGTTTCTTCTAATCAGAGTTGGAGGCTTCTGACTTCTGATAACCACCACCATGTCTCTTCTTGGCCTCTAAGCAAGACTACTTCTGATTCTTCTTACTAGAAGATGCTTTCAAATCCTGCTCTACCTCTCTCTCAGAGTTTCTCTCAATCAGACGCAACTCTTGTGCCTCTAAACTACTCTGAAGCTATTCAATTCTCATGGTGCTAAGGTCTTTAGAATGTTAAATTGCTACAACAATGTAATCAAACTGAGGAGTAAGTGATCTCAGTACCTTTTCAATGATTACTTGTTTAGAGAGAGTTTCTCCATAAGATTTCATCTCATTTGTGATCAGAATCACTCTGGAGATGTAATCAAGTACCTTCTCATTATTCTTCATGTTGAGATTCTCATACTACTTACGTAGAAACTGAAGATTCACTTTTTTCATTGATGCATCACCGTCGTATCACCGTACCCGTGTGTCTCACACAACCTTCGCTGTCATTGAATCAGTGATCTTCTCAAACACATGCGTATTCATGCACTGATGGATATAGAATAACACCTTCTAATCATTCTTTCTCGTTTCTCTATGCATATTTCTCGGCGCTTCACTTTAACCTATTGCAACCGTCATGTAATCATCATTGACGAGATCAAGAACATTTTTAGCGTCAAACAACACACGTATTTGAATCATCCATCGATTCCAATTCTTTTCATCAAATACTGAAAGATTTATGTTCAAGTTATCGTTTCCGCCGTTCATCTTCGTTCTTGTAGAAATTCACTCAAATTTCACAAATACCCGTGTTTCACAATCCCTCGGAATCAAAAAATGTGATTATGTTTCGATTCAGATCTTCAATTCACTATGAATTGAATGAGCAAAATCAATCACACACGCCTCACGTATACTCGTGTTTCCCGTTCCTGAATCTGAACAAAAACTCTAGATATCAATTGTTGGAACACAAGGTAGAAGATGAAGGAGATGGAAGACAGAAACTTGTGTAACTAACTTTTACTCTCTTTTGGAAAACAGTTACAATGGATAAATCTATTACAACTGAAACTTTAGTTCAACATTTATACCATCAAAACCACTAAAATGAAACTCAAATTAAATCTCAATTCAACTTGAATGTGAATTTGGATTACACTTTAACCGTTTTTACAATCTCGATGAATCAAATTCTTATACGTGCTTTAAGTTGAGAGTTGATTATTTTTAGAGCTTAAGAGGTTGACATCAATTTTTTTATAGAAAAGTTCTCGTCCAAATTTATTATGTGAATTTACGATATGTGCTTGCACATCTTAAAAGAATATTATACTAATATTTTATAACTAAGAAAAATATATTTCTAAATTATTATTATTTTTTTTATAAAATAATAGTACAACTCACTTACACATAAATTTGATAAATTTAGAGTGCGTCTAAGAATACATTTCTAAACTTTAAAAACCTTTTAAACTTATAATAAGGGTGAAAGAGCATCCCTTAAAATGATTTTAAGATAAGAGAAGTAATTCCCTTTTTGCTAAAAGTTTTTCACATAGCGTGGGCTTGGCTCACAAAATGTAATCCATCAGTTGTATTGGGTCATTAGCTGCTACTTTATGTCTTTCATTAATTGTGCATTCTTGCTTTGAAAATTTTACTTTATATCTACACCTCCGAAATACTTGATATTTAAAATATAAAAAAAATTCACAAATTAAAAACTATAACTTGTCAAATTTCTTCTAGACTTAAATATACGGAAAAAAAAGTTAATTAAAATTACTAGATTTTTGAAATTTAAAGACGTGATATAAATTTTTAAATAGTATTTTTAAATTTTAAAATATATGCTGTTAATATGAAATTGGAAGTTTTAAAATTTAAAAGATCTAATTTAAAGATTCAAATTAGGTGTTTTTTTTTTTCAAATTTTTTAGTTTAAATATTTAAATCAAATTAAAATTTTGATATACGAAAAGTTCTTTTGTCTTGGACTACAGAAATTTGAATATAAAATAAAATGGTTGTTATCATTATTAAATACAACATAAAGCACAATTAATTTTGGATTGTGAAAGGGTGGAAAGTATAAGAGTCATGTGAAACTTGAAATGTAAGTTTCAATATTAAAAAATGGTTGACACATCCTCACCTCATAGTTTATGCAAAAAAAACTATTCTTAGAGACCCTCAAATACTTTAGAACAGCATAAAGTTTTGGATTTAAAAGATCCGATTTTAATATTCAAATAAAAAGTTTTTAAACTTCCAATTCAAATATTCATATCAAATTTTTTTAGTTTCAAAACTTTCATGAACTTTCTTTTATTTAGATTTCTGGTCATTTTTTATTATATAATATTTGACAAAAAAAATACATTTTTAGATTATAAAAAATTATTTTAAAATTCATTTTTTTATCAGCGTTAACATATTAATATTTTACAAAAAAACTATATAAAGAGAATATTAAATTTACAACTATATAATTATAAAATTAAATTATGAATCTAATACAGTGAAGTTGCAAAACTAGGAGTTGATATAATTGTCAAATCCCACCTAAAAATATTTATAGAATTATGAAAGATAGAAATAGCAATTTGAATTAGTGTCAATATTGACAAGAAAATGAAATTTCTTCAGTCACACAAATGCTCTTAAAATTTAAGATTTGCGAATCTGGCTTTGTCATAATCACCCATTAAAAATATATAAACATTTTCTCGAAAAATTTCTCTTTAAAATACGATTGATTGATTCGATATTTCCCACTATCTCAACTTTTTAATTACTATTACAATTATTATAGCACCAAGACTTTACATTGTGTTCAGATACAATGCTCCTGAATTTAATAATAATCTGACTATAAAACGAGTTAGATTAAGGAATTTAACTTTTTCTAAAATTATTGAAAAATTAACAAAAAAGGAAAAAGACACAGCATATTATACATGACTCCAGCATAGCAGATCTATGAAGATATAAACTATTTACTAAATTTAGCATATACTCTTTGATAGAATCACGTCATGCATTAAGCTCCAATATTTCTTCTTTATTCTATAGAAAACCACTTCACTTCCACTTCTTCTTATTGCTTGATTTTTTTTATATTATATAAATTAGGCAAGTTTTTGTTTTGTTTTTAATGGGTATGGTAAAGTTTATGTTTTATATTTCTTCCTCATGTTGTGACCACATTTAACATGTAATGCTTTATCTAATCTATGAATTTGTTTCTTGTGCTAGGGTGTTTTTAAGGGGTGTCCACTAATTATGAAAACTTTTTGAGTAAAACTAACATGTTAAATATGTTAAGTTAATGATGCTTTTATTATTATGCACCTTTTTAATATGAAGCTTTTTTCATTGGCCATCACCATGCTAGCAGGCTAGGCTAAGTACCATGTTAGCTATCTTTATGAGAAAAAGTTGCATGTTAGCTGATACCACTTATCCTAATTCCTATTTGGACAAATTAATAGTTATATGTTAGAAATGAAAGGTATAACTAGAAAATGGAAGGAATAATTAGTTTGAAATTGGTAAGAAAAAAAAAACATGAGTATAAGTTACTATGTGAAAATGTGAATTTGAACTCTCATGTTTGAAGGATAATATACTTTAGTATGAATTATATAATGAATGTTGGTTGTTGGGGATGTTTTATTTACGACTTATATTCATATCAGATACTATTATGTATAGAAATCGTACAATTAAGAACTGAGTTGTTTTATTTTAGAGACGTTATGATTGGTAGTTTGTCTTGCACAATTTTAGATAGTATTGTGAATCGTTTTAAAGAGAGCAATCAAGTCAATGAGTCGACCCAATCAATACATCTGTGGCATATTTTCAAAATCATAAAGCAACAATTTAAAGATATTTTCAAACTATCATGACTACTGAAGAAATTATTTGTACTTCTCATGATATCTTGACGACCCGTTTAACTTTGAGGGAAGTCATTTCAAACGTTGGCAACACAAATATATGATATTTCTTAACCTTATAAAGGTTGCCAATATTTTGACTGGTGACATTTCTATTGTTCCTTTTGGATCAAACAAGCAAACTAACATTGAAAAATTTATGGATTCTTATGGAACAGTTAATTATGATGAATCTCAATCTATTTCGTAGATTAAAGAAAAGTATTTTCAGTTGAGGATAGAAATTACCTTATAGAAATAGAATGATTATCTCTTCAACAAATCATATTTTGAATTGAGTTGCGAAAGATTTGTATGATTTTTACAATAATTGTGAACTTGCGATACTGCAAAACAGGTTTGAGAAGTTTTGAAAAAGAAATATGATACCAAAGAGGTTGGAGCAAGAAAGTATGTTGTTAGCCACTACCTGAAGTATCAGATGGTAGATGAAAGTTCCGTCAAGGTTCAATCTTACGATCTTGAAAAGATTATTCACGAGATCATCACTAAATATATATCTTTAGATGAACAATTTCAAATTTCTAATATTATTGACAAACTGTCATGTGGTTTGAAATATTTTAAAAACTTTCTGTGCCACAAAAAAAATGAATTTTCAATCAAGAGTAGGATTACTCACCTTTGTATTGAAGAAAAATCTCGGAGATAAGATCAAAAAGATGAAGTCTTGTTTGTGTCAAACAACAACAACAACAAAATTTGGCGTGGTTCTGAAGCAAACTGGCAAACCATTAAAAAGTTTGAATCGCAGTGTTGAACCAAATTAAGAATGAGAACCATTCAATGACTTCAATTGCTCCAATTGTTAGGCAACAACTACCACCTTAAAGAAATGATGTTGGTATTTTTGCTTGCTTAAATCATGAACAACTAGTTCATATGGCTAATAGATGTAAGATCATTCTTAAACCCGGTGTTATCCCTAATTCACATATTAACATGACTTACACAATTACAAATAATATATTTTATGATAAAATTTTCACTTCATCCAACTAAAAACATATGTATAATTCTAGGACGCGCCATATGTTTTTTTAAAATACCATATATTTTCTCAGTTGTTGAATATAAAAGAGGTGAAAATGAGTTCAAGACATGCTTTAATTCCCAGCAAATGCAGATTATGTTTTTATTTCTTTAAAAATGGTATTTTTCTTTTTATTTTATTTTGTAAATTAAATGATCTATTATTTCGGTTACTTTAATAGCCGAGGGGTTAGATAATCATATTTTACTATAAAAGCACTCATTCATTAAGTTTTACCCTAAATCTAACTCATATATAACCACTTTAAACTCGTACACCATTGCTTTGGGATAGATTGCAACACAGGAAAAATTTCAAGGTTATGTGTTATATGTTGTTCTTCTAACACCAACCTTGAACAAAATATTTTTTCTGCTCTTACAATCTATCTCACATTATGGTGTTTTTGTTGTTTTTGTTATTGTCGTTTACACCTCTTGCAAGGTCATTGTTATATTTTGAAATAACTTTCCTATGTTGTCAATCAAAGAAAACACACCATAATTTATTGTTTTCCTCGGTTGACAATATTGAGAAATGTATTCTTATACATACTATAAATTGCAAGGAATGTTGTTGTTCCACAATACAAGATCTAGAAAAATTTGTTTTGAATATTGTATCATACAAAGAAAGTGGTGAATGGTAAGCAATTTGGAAAATGATACAATACATTTTATTTTTATTTTTTTACCATTCACCTTTTTTTTGCAAGTAATATATTACATCGGCTCCTTTATAAAACCAAAGGAAAAATCTCTATTTTATTTTATTTTTTAATTAAAGAAGAAATAACCTTTCCCCTCAGTTTTATAAAGAATTGGGGGATATGGTTACTCAGTTAACCTACAACAAATTTATGCCCTGCATTCATATAGTAATAACGCTCAAGTTATTGCCAACATATAAATCCACAAGAAATCCTCTGCATCCATTAAGAAACGAACATCATCATTATATATCTTGGACGCTATATTGTGAAACTTAAACATTGATAATGAAATCACTAGTCATGAAAAGCAGTTGGAAGCGTGGAACAGATCTTTTGGGTGGATTGTAGGTGGAGAAAAATAATTGTTTCAAGGTTGGTGTTTTGACATAATATCTTATCTTTTAACTAGAATTTTATGTTATGCATCTAAATTTTTTTATGTTAAATAAGAAATTAGAAGCATGTAAAACCATTGAACTTGAAAAGCAACAGGTATGCAACAAAATCTGGATTTGTTATTCTCCAAGAATAATAGTGACGATGATGAATAAAATTTCTAAAAAAATTGTACTTGTAGATTGAAACCAAAACAATTTACCATAAGAAACTTTGTATTTTAATTTTAAAAAATGGATATTTGTAAACAATGTAATTTAATATTATGTGTAAACAATGTAATTTGTATTTTTTTAAAATGTATTTTTCCTTAGTTTTTGACATAAACAGAGAGGTGTGTGAGCTAGTTTTGAAAATATAAAAATGTTGTTATTGAGAATCAAACCAATGACCATTTCAACTATACTCTCAGTTAATCAGAAATTGAGGGGGTAAATTGGTAAGTTTTTATGTCGCCTTTCGTTACCTTGCTTTCGTAACCGAGATAAAATCCCATTTGCGCCCGAGGTAAAATGTGTTTTTTATCTCTTCAAAAAATCATATTATAAATTGAGTCACAAATGATTTGTATGATTTTTATAATAAGTGTGAACTTGCGATACTGCAAAACATGTTTGAGAAGCTTTGAAAAAGAGGTTGGGAAAGAAACTATGGTGTTAGCCACCACCTTAAGTATCTATATAATATATTAAATCTGAAGCATCAGACTATATTACGACACATGTTAACAATTTTATTCTATTTGTGCCACATCATCCTATAGTCATATGTGGCACCTCCATAATCTTATGTTCACTTTTCAAATAGACAAATACAATATTTACTCTCCATTGGAGGTCACGGGATCGAACCTTGGGAAACATGAAGAAAGTTCTCATTTTTAACAAAAATGATCTAACAAGAAAATCACTAAATTTCAACTTTAAAATAGACATTTGATCTTAGAGAGTATAATAAAATAATTGAGAATAATGTCTAAAAAAATAACACTCATATTTGAATTGATATCAACGACAAAATCAGATAAAGATTTACAATCCCATTACTAAAATTAAAATAATTATTTATAAACAATTAAATTAATATAATGACTAACATTTTCAACCCTTTATTCATTAGATAAGTAAAGTTTATCAAAAATAAATATAAATTTTATAAAGCTAATAAAGTTTTATTCGATAATATTTGGAAATAAACTTTGAATTTTGTTTAACACTGAGAATACACACCTTTAACAACTTAAAATTAAATATACAAATTAAAGAGAACTACTAAAAAGACATGAGAATTAAAATAATTTTTTTTTATAGTTATTTAAATTTGCAAAGCTAATTACAAATGTCATTCTCAATTTACAAGCATGTATTTTCCTTTCAAATAAATTGTATATTTTTATATGTGATTAATTCATATCACTGTCTTAATTATAATTAACAATAAATTACTGTAATATAAATTTAGTAATCATGTTTTCACAATAATTTCTTAATATATTTAAAATTTAATAAAATCGAATAAACTAAATTAGTGCGGGTCTTAATCTAGTTATATAGTAAATTAAAGCTCCATCAAGGCTCAATCTCACGAACTTGAAAAGATTATTCACGAGATCATCACTAAAGATATGCCTTTAGATGAACAATTTCAAATTTCTATTATTATTGAGGAACTGTCTCATGGTTTGAAATATTTCAAAATATTTCTTTGCTACAAAATAAAAGAATTTTCAATCGAGAGTCTGATTACTCGCCTCTGTATTGAAGAAAAATATCGGATATAAGATCAAAAAGATGAAGTCTTGGTTGTTTCAAACAACAACAAAAAAATTGGTGCGGTACTGAAGCAATCTGGAAAACCATTAAAGAATCAGAACCGCAATAGTATGAACCAAATTAATAATGGGATCCCTTCAATGGCCGCAGTTGCTCCAATTGTTAGGTTAGAACCACCCCCTTAAAGAAATGACGATGGTATTTTATCTTGCTTAAATCATGAACAACTAGTTCATATGGCTAAGAGATACAAGACCATGCGTAAACTTGGTATTACATCTAATGCACATGTTAACATGACTTATTAGAAATTTATTGATATGATCACTTAATCAACATGGTTGGTGGATCTGATGATTGGTGGAAAGATATTTGCACGTCTCATCATTGCCTGATATGATAGTGTTCTGTTCAAAACATACACGAATTTTGAAGATAAAAAAATATTGTTGAGAGATGCTCACACCATTGTTGTTGATATTGGAGACATGGAGATGAAGTTAACCTCCGAAAAGACTTTAATCTTGAAGAATGACATGCATATTCCTCATATTAAAAATAATCATGCTTCTGGATTTCTTTTAAATAAGACAGGGTTTAGTCAATCTATTGGGGACAGATTTGTACACCATCACTAAGAATGATATTTTTGTTGATAAAGGGTACGCCATCAATGACATGTTTAAGTTGAATGTTTAAATTGGTAAAATGTCTTTTTCAGTTTACTCTTTTTGTGATTTTAATGTTTGGCATGTTAGACCGTGACATGTTAATAAGCACATTATTTCTAATTTAAGTAATCTACGCTTAATCCCAAAGTTAAATGTAAATAATTTAGAAAAATGTGAATTTTGCAGTCATGCTAAAATAACTGAGACTTCACATAAATCACTAATAAGAGAATTTGAACCTTTAGACCTAATACATTCAGACATATGTAAACTTTAGTACTTACACTAATAAGAGAATTTGGAACCTTAAATAGAAATAATAAACGTTATTTCATCACTTTTATTGACGATTGCTCTAATTATACTATTGAGTACTTAATGAAGAATAAAAGTAAAACACTTGATATGTTTAAGACTTTTGTGAATGAAGTTGAAAATTGATTTAGTAAGAAAATAAGAGGTTTTGTAGTGACATGGGGATTGAGTTGATTCTAGTTTGTTTAATGAATTTTATAAACAACATCAAAATGTACATGAAATTATTGCATCATATTTTTCTGAAATGAATGGTAAAGCATAAAGAAAGAAATAAAAGAACTCTTAGTGAATTAGTTATTTCTATTATGTTAAATTCTGGTGTTGTGTCTCACTAGTGTGGAGAAATTAGATTAATTATTTGTTAAATTCTGAATAGAGTTCCCAAATCTAAAAATAAGATCTTTTCTTATGATATATTGAAGAAAAGACGACCAAATTTGTTTTATTTTAGAATTTGAGAATGTATGGCTTATGTCAGGATTCTAGATCTAAAGCAAGTCAAACTTAGCAGTAGATCATATGAATGTGTATTCATTGGATATGTAGTAAATAATAAAGCATGTAGATTTTATGACCTAAATGTTAAAGCGATCATATAATTAAATGATGTTGAAATCTATACAAATAAATTTCCTTCAAAATTGAAAAAATAGTAAGGGCACTGAGTCGAATCATATTTTCGTGATAAGAAGCACTGAAAGCAACGATGAAGTAGAAATAGAACTTCAAAGAAGTATGAGAGTAAGAGTTTCTAGAGGTTGTGGGCCTGATTACATGGTTTATAAAGTAGAAGAAGACCCAATAAATATTCAAGAAGCCTTGTTATTTATGGACGCAGATTTCTAGGAAGAAGTTATTAACAATGAGATATATTCTCCAGAATCTAACGAGACCTAGCATTTAGTAGACTTATATCCTTTTTGCAAATCAATCGATTTTAAATGATTTTTTGAAAAAGAAACTAACACCTGATGGAACAGTTGATAAATACAAGGCTCGCCTTGTAGCCAAAGGTTTCAGGCAAAGAAAAAATGTATAATTTTTCTCCGGTCACTAGTATTACATTCATTAAGGTACTTATTTCAATTTCTCCTATTTATAACTTAATAGTACACGAAATAGATGTCAAAATATCCTTTTTTAAAGAGTGACTTAGAAGAAGAAATCTATATGGACCAACCGGAAGGGCTTGTGATTCATGGGCAAGAAAACAAGGTTTGTAAGTTAGATAAAAAAAATTATGGTCTAAATCAAGCACTGAAGCAATGGTATGAAAAGTTTGATAACTTAGTAGTATCGAATGGACATAAATTTAATGAAAGTGAAAAATGTGTTTATTACAACTCTAAAAATAGTAGTTGAACTACCATATCTCTCTATGTAGAGGACTTACTCTTATTTAAATCAATCACTAAGGCATCAAATGTTATGAAATCATTGTTGCGCAACAATGTGATTCTTGGAATAAATATCACTAGATTCAAGAAAGGAATATCTTTGGATCAATATCACTATGTGGAGAACATATTAAATAAATATAATCACTTTGATTGTAAACTTGCTTACACACCATACAATCTTAGTGTAAAACTATTTAAGACCACTAGTGACAATGTTAGACAAACTAAGTATATGAGCATCATTGACAGTCTTAGGTATGCCATTGATTTTACACGACTCACCATTACATATGTCGTAGAATTGTTGTGCATGTTTACTAGTAAACCGGGTAATGAACATTGGCAAACTATTGAGAGAGTCATGTGATACCTTAAAAGGATTGTGATTCTTAGTCTACATTATCAAAGATTTCTTGTTGTACTTTAAGGATATAGTGATGCAAATTAGAATAATTTATTAGATGATTCTAAAGCTACTAGTGACTATAAATTAAATATAACTAGAGGAGTTGTATATTGAAAATAAAAGAAACAGACTATCTTAACTCAGTTCACGATGGAGTCTAAAATGATAGCATTAGCAGTTACTAGTGAATAAGAAGGTTGGTTAAGATGCCTGCTAACTGAGTTACATTTGTGGGAAAAACCTATGTCATATGTGTTGATCCATTGTGAAATTACCCCGACTATTGTAAAATTTGATAATTGTTATTATAATGGTAAGAGAAGTCAAATAAGAAGAAAGCACAACACTATTAAAGAGTGTACCTCTAAAAGACCTGTAAGAGTGGATCATGTACACACTAATGAAAACTTAGAAGATCCTTTGACGAAAAAGACTAGCTTGAGAGAAAGTCCATAATACATCCACTAGTATGAGACTAATTCCCATGGATAAGTGAGTTGCTAATAAAGGTAACTCGACCTAAAAGACTAAAGATCCCAATAATTAGACTCAATAAGTAATAATAAGTTATGAGCAATACAAGATGATCATGCTTGTACAAATAAGATAAGCATGAATCCTGAAGAAATAAGAGGTTATGATAATAAAAACTTAATGATATTTATACTCTATACGAGTGGAGTACCAAGCTACACGAGTACTCTTGATAGACTCGCTTGTGTCATTATTGAACTTAGGTTAATTACTATCGAAATTTGAGGCAGGATTTCTAAAGTATTCACTAAACTAGGATAGATGTGTAAAGACATTAAAGAAATGCCTTATAAAACACACCCTTAGAAAAGGTTATATGCAGGTTTGATGTCTAAGATAGAGTTCAAGACAATGAGTCACTTTTGTTGATTCATAATTCTACTTGTTATACAAAGATTCAAGTCGTAGACACCTCTGTTTATGTCCCACTTAAAACGTTTGACATTACATCTGAAAACCCTATTTTAGATTCAAGTGTTTTTAAACTCATGTGGAGGATATTTGAAAATGGAATGTATAGTTGGGAAATGGAAAAAATAGTTGGCTTGAAATTGGTAAGAAATAAGCATGAGTATGAGATAGTTTGTGAAAATGTGAACTTGAAAAAGTTCCTTAAAGTTCCAAAATTGAAATAATACCATACTTTATTAGTGCTTATATGATGTAGGTTGGCCTATTCGGGTGTGCTCTAAGGAGTACGTAATTTTGTGAAAGGGGGAGAATGCACCACCATAAGCGATCACATGAGCGTCCACAATCACTACCGCTCAACTCAGTTTGGTCGGGTTGGGCTTGAACTTGGGTGATCCATTATTATTTTATATCCATAATGAAAAAATTAGTTAATATTAATTTCTTTTTAAATGTGATATTCTTAACTGTTGTATTAATTGCGTTTGACCAAGTCTTCCCACATTTTCATTACTCACAAAGGCTCCAAGAATTACTTCCCATGATTGTGTGAAGAATGGTTCAATTCCACTCTGGTTGGCTTGGACTTGAACTTGGGTGATCCATTATTATTTTATATCCATAATGAAAAAATATTTAATATTAATTTCTTTTTAAATGTGATATTCTTAGCGGTTGCATTAATTGCGCTTGACCATGCATTCCCACGATTTCATTACTCACAAAGGCTCCAACAATTACTTCCCAAGATTGTGTGAAGAATGATTCAATTCTACTCTGGTCGGGTTGGGTTTGAACTTGGATGATCCATTATTATTTTATATCCATAATAAAAAAATTAGTTAATATTAATTTCTTTTTAAATGTGATATTCTTAACTGTTTCATTAATTGTTTTGACCAAACCTTCTTACATTTTCATTGCTCATAAAGGCTCCAACAATTACTTCTCATAATTGTGTGAAGAATAATTCACTTCCACTATGGTGTGCTTCGACTGATTATCTATTGTGCAATAATAATCATTTAGTGAAAAAAATAAGTTATTTTTATCCTGAAAATATCGTTTGTTATTGTCTGTTTTGCATAATTTTAATTCGTACCTCAAAATATTTTAAAGATAAGAACTTAATATGTGACTCGACTTAATATTTTTTTTTTTGAAATATTGTTAACACCGTAAAGAAACATTATAAAATATTGCAAGTGGAATTGTATATTTTTAATCAAAATAGAGGAACATTGAGAATTTTTTTTACCAAAATAACCCAATTTTTCAAAAAAAATCCCAAAATAACCCTGTTTTCAAAAAAAATCTCAAACTACCCCATTTTTAGGAGGAGGCGTCAATCCAATTGGCGACTCCTCTTATAAATAGAGTGCAGGCGCCAATTGGATTGGCTAGGGCACATGGTGCAGCCAATTCAATTGGCACCCATGTGTATTTTTTCAAAGGAGGCGTCAATTGGATTAATGTATTTTGCAAAAAAATTTGTTATAAATAGAGGTGTTGTGTAAATAATTTTTCCATATCTCATTTTATCATTTGGCAATCATGTTTGGTGTTCGTCGCCGCTATGGAAAGGTGATTTATGCGAGAGATAAACCTCAGATGTTGATGCTCTTCTGGAACATCACTACTTTCGATCAACTGAAGAGGGAGCTGGTTCGTTGGTTAGATGGGAAAATACCAGAAGGGAAAAAAATTAGAAGTATTGAGAGACTCGACAGTATCTTTGGTTGGGTGCGAATGAAAACTGATAAGGATGCTAGGGAAATGATGTTCGGACGAGATGACATCACTTTGATTGTTGTAATCAGTTAGAAATATTTTGTTTTCAGTTTGCTTATGTTGTAGTGATGTTTGTTGTGAACCTCGTTGTAACAAAAACTTAATGATATATAAAAATTGAAGGTTACAAAAATACAATGTTACAAAAAGATTATGACCCAAATGATGCTCCTCGATTGGGATAGTTATTCTTGTTGTGTCTTGGTTGACGACAAATACTACGTAATCTTATCATTTTATCTGTCGTATAAATTTCGGTCTTGATAAGTGTGTTGTTTGGCCTTCCTTTTTCTGTCTATGCATCTCGCCATTATGCCAAACTATGTCACCTTCGTATGGAGGTCAGTATTCCTCCATTGGTAGCACCGAGAAGCTTTTATTATATACATTCATGATGGTGACGTCCTTGTACACATCAGATAAATGGTTGTAAGCGTCTTGGCGAGTATATGTGCATGTTGCAATGACATGGGAGCAAGGAATGTGGAAGGACTGGAATTTTCCATAGTCGCACCAACTTCTGTTTAGTATGACAGCATAGGCTAAATTTGGTCTCCCCTCGTTGTGGTCCATTGTTTCCTGAACTCTGGAATTTTGCCTATGACGGTCAAAGACTATTACAGCGTGTGTGCTAGCTTTGATGCTCTCCTCTTTCATGACTTTCATGCAACACTCACTGAATACTTGCCCAAACATTAACACCACACTCCATCTTTCACCTCTAGTTACGAACGTATAAGCCAACCTATAATAGGTTGATCTGACCAAGGCGGTTATTGGCAGATTTCTAATGCCTTTGAATACCCCGTTCATGGATCCCACAAGGTTTGTTGTCATGTGGCCCCATCGGCAACCTCCGTCAAATGCCCTTGTCCACAACTCTACTAGTATGTTATTCAGCCATCTTCTTGCGTCTTCATTAGACCAGTCTAATTTTATCACGATAATATTGAAATGACGGATGAGTTAAAGCATACCAACATTCACCACCTTCTTGCGAAGATTCTCATATTTTATTGCATGCATGAAGTTTTGTGCAATATGTCTAATGCAATAGACATGGGTAGAAGGAGGATCATGTCATCCGTTATCATGGTTGTTGTAGGCACTCTCTATGGCAGCATGTCTATCAGAAATCAAACAGAGATTAGCTTGTGGAGCCATATGCGTTCTGAGATGTCGAAGAAAGAAACCCTAACCACCAACTATTTTACCTTCAACCAGAGCAAAGGCAATGGGAAAGACATTATTGTTGCCGTCTGGTGCAACCACCATAAGCAAAGTACCCTTGTATTTTTCGTATAACCAAGTGCCATCAATTTGAATAATTGGTTTGCAGAATGCAAAACCTATGATGCATGGGTCAAACGCCCAAAAGAGACGGTGAAAGATTTTATTACCTGTAACACAAGTTCCGTCTGGCGTCATTGCTGGCAATGTCTCCATAATTACCACAGTTCCTAAAACATATGTTTTTAGTGCCTATAAAACCGTGACAATTCTTTGTATGAATCCTCTTAGTTGCCGAATACCTGTTCAACAACCTTTGTCCTCGCAATCCACGCTTTCTTGTAAGATGGAGTATGATTATATCTTATTCTGATATGTGATATAATTATATTCACCTTCACTTATGGGTCTTTGTTAACAAGTGGCAGAATGTCTTGACATATCAATGCAACACTTAATTTACGGTGATCTTGTTCAAGGTTAGTTGCAATGCAACTGTGAGGTGGGTCTATTGAATCTATCTCCCAAGAGTCGTTTTTATTTTTATAAGATGCAGCCAACCGAAACTTATAAAGGATGTTACGACATTCGATGATATGCCTTCTTGAATCAGTGCGTTTCACTATAAAATTAGCAGACTTGTTCATGTGGAATTTTTTGATAGCTCGCACACATTCTTCTTTAGTGCGGAACATGTCTCCCACCTTTAACTCACCTTCTGATCGTGGATACGAGTTATAGAAAACACAGTTGGATGTTTCATCGTCATGCAGATCCATGTTTTTCATATGTTGAGGCGGATTGTAGACATGACTAGGAGGTATTGGCGCTGGTTGATCATCATCTTCAATGTCGTTGTTCAACATATGATCGACCTGTATCTCAGTCTCCTCTTCTTCTTCATCAACGGCATTAACTTCTGCTTCTGCTTCTGGGTCAACGTCATTTGAGCAATGTGAATCAAATTCACCAGATTTATCCTGACTGGTTATTTAAGATTGCTGAGATGGTATACATGGTTGAAGAGTAATATACAACTCAATACAATTGCAGCCTGAATGTTTATGACTAACAAACATGTATTCAACATCTTCAGCATCACGTACCTTAAGCGGGAAAAACTTGCATTGACTGTTCTAAAAAAATATTGGATTTTGATACGTGATCTTTGACACAATACCCGATCCTATGCAGGATTGTATTCTTTTTTTCAAATGCAAGAAATTTGCATT
Organism: Lathyrus oleraceus; assembly: GCF_024323335.1. Lineage (NCBI taxonomy): Eukaryota > Viridiplantae > Streptophyta > Magnoliopsida > Fabales > Fabaceae > Lathyrus > Lathyrus oleraceus. The sequence goes on along the minus strand of NC_066579.1, from coordinate 32,690,264 downwards.
TCTCTTGATCTTAAGTCGAATGGTATCGGTGTTTCGAAAATAAAATCTGTATAACTCAGACTCGTATGTCTCACCATTACAGTGAACATTGACACTATATTTCGGTGAAGATGACATTGTAATATTTTTGGTGCAGATGAAAATTAATTTCTTGTTGCAGATGAATATGTGTTGAGTGTTGGATGTTGATAGTAAAACACTTAAATAGGTAAGTGATTTGTCTCACATGCAAGCTAGTTCTAAGTGATGCATCTAACATGCAAGCTAGTCCAAAATGATGTGTCAAATATGCAAGCTACTCTGAAGTGATGTGTCCAGCATGCAAGAGAGAGGAAAGCCACATGTCACACATGCAAGCGCTAGCTCCAAATGAATTGGCGCCTCCTTACAATTCTTGCACATGGGCGTCAATCCATTTGGCTACACCATGTCTTGCATGCATGCAGACCTCGTAACCAAGCATTCAGACCTAGGTGTGTCATGCATGCGCCTATGGAGGCGCCAATTTGAATGGCGACACCATGTAAAAAATGCACATGGGCGTCAATTCATTTGGCTACCACATGCAAACACATTTTTCTATGCTCCACACTTTTGCCTATAAATAGGAAGATAACTCTAACACTTCTTCCACACCATCAGTCACTACTTCCTCTACAACATCAAATCTTTCATATGCAACAACCTCTTTCATCTGCATCAACCTCTTTCATCTCCGATAAGATGTCTATCCTCACAATGGGTGAATCGCACAGAGGAACAGTTGAAAACATATCAACTTATGTAAGCGTTTTATTCTTTTGCTATTTGTCTAGAGTACCTTTTAATAGAGTACCTTTTAATAACATATCAACTTAGTAAAGTATTTTCTTGTTTCTTTTATAGGATGTTTCAAGGTTCCATACTCGGGTCCACGAATATGTCCACATGGACCCGATGATTCAACTGTATGTTGAACTCGCCGGTTTTGGACATATAAGCAAAATTATATCTTGGTCGGTGGATAATAAATTCATTCTTGCTTTGTGCGAAAGATGGCGTCCTGAGACACACACATTCTGGTTTCCAACCGGTGAGTGTACTAGGACGTTAGAAGACGTCTACATGCTTTTGGGACTGCCTATTGAAGGTAAAGCTGTAAATGGTAAAATCAACTATGCGAATTCAATTTGCATGGACCTCTTGGGTACTGATTTGTTAGATGATAACTCAAGAGGTCAAGGTATACTCCTTTCACGCCTTAAGTCATATTATAACAATTTACATTTAGATGAGCATTCTACCGAAGAGGCTCGAATAATAAAAACTAGGTGTTACATTATGCTTTTAATTGGTTCTTTTTTATTTCCTGAAGATAGTGGTTTTAGTATGCATGTTATGTATTTACCTTTACTAAGACATGTAGATAAAATAGGAAGTTATAGTTGGGCATCCGCTTGTCTGGCCTATCTTTATAGTTCTTTGTGTAAAAATTCATACAAAGACACATCTACCTTTTCTGGATGTGCTGTTTTTCTCCAAGCATGGGGTTGGTCAAGACTACCGTCCCTAGCGCCCGTCAACAACAACCCTTTCACATTCTCGTATGCACAAAAGTAAGTTGTTTAAAATGCTATATATTTACTTACTTTAACGATTATTATCTCTAACTAATATTTTTTACCTTTTGGGTGCAGATGGTCGGCACATGGTATGAGTTATAACAGATGTCCAAGACATTGTATTACCCAGTATCGCAATCTCTTGGATCACCTACGACCGACAGACGTATGGATAATAACCTCATTATTTCGTTATAATTTGTTAACTTCTTCTACCAAGTTTATAATCCAAGTAACTTTCACATTTCAGTTTATTTGGCGCCCATACCTAAATTTGGATCATGACCATTGTTAGATACCCAAAAGTGCTTATTTGAGCTATCAAATATGGGCATCTTTCACTCCATTTCCTTGCTAAAGTGTTCGAAACCACCTTTGTTTTAGATGAATGGCAATACAATGATAAATGATCTTGGTACCTTTGATTTGTGCGTTATTGTGCAGGAATTAGGCATGAAATAATAGAAAATGAAGGCACAAGAAAGTTGGCAAAGGGACCAAAAAAGGATGCATTCATCAGCTTGCTCGCTAGGCGAGGGCTGTGGCGAAGAGCTCGCTAGGCGAGCACCCATCGAGCACCCAGCGAAGAGCTCCAGTATTTTAGAGTAGCAAACATCAACAAACTCGCTAGGCGAGCAGCCAGCGAAGGGTGTAGCAAACACGTCCAGACTTGGTCAAAAGCGCAACCAGCACTCACTCGCTAGGCGAGCCATTAGCGAGCTTCCAGCGAGCAATTCCAGTAGCAAAACCTCCTAAGCTCGCTGGAGCGAAGGGTGAAGCGTGGGCTTCGCCTAACGAAGGTTTTGTTCGCCTAGCGAACATGCCAATCTGGCAAAGGATATTTCTTTGGGCGCAGGTGCCTTAGGTGCCTCATTTTGGGGCTCGCTAGGCGAGCCATTCTGCTCGCCTAGCGAGCATGACAGCTCAGTAGCAACACTATAAGTAGCAGGGGCTACTTTTTGGAGCCATACCTTACACTTCCATACTTTTGTACTTTTGAGATATTTTTCCAGCATTGCTCTAGAGATACTTTGTGACCTAGAAATCATTTCTCTTCATCTCTTAACAATCTTTCACAAAAAGAAGGTGGATTCCCATCCAATCTCGATTATTCGACTCGGATGTTGATCAACCTTCTTCCAAAACTTGTTGACCAAGCTACCATGAAAATGAGTAGCTAAGTTCTTCATTTTGTCAATGTTAGATGTAGATGGTCATAAGCTTTGTGTGTATATGAGATGATCTTCATTTGTAAACTCTTTAATGATGAATATATGGTGAAAACTTTGTTTTATTGAAAACTCTTTGTGTTGGTTTATGATCGAGAGATGTTTACCAACTCTTTACCTAGGTTTTCATCCAATCCTGTTTGTTAGCTAGAGATAGTAATGAATGATTTTGTTCACCATAAGGTTGAACCAAAAAGTTGTCATTTTGATAGATTGTGTTAGAGATAAACAATGGATGAAAATGGGAAAACTCACAATGTGTGTTAGAGATAAACACATTGGAGGACTTTGTGAAATAGTTTATCATCTAAAGGAGTTTATAAGTTTTGTTGATCGAACATATACATGCAAAGTGATCGTTGAACCCTAACTTTGGCAATATTTCTCAAATATTAAAACCAAATCTTTTACCGCAATTTCTTACACTTTTATGCAAGATACCGTGACTAAAACCAAAACCCCCTTGTTACTACGAGTTAAGAATTGAAAAAACTGTCGAACGGCGGCGATATCTCACAATCCCTGTGGAGACGATAACAAAAACCCGACACTTAAAAACACAATCAACAACGATGAAGTCAATGAAGAAGACGCAACCGTATGGACTGCATGCACACCAATAATAAGATTCACAACTGTGGAGATGCACAACAATGATCGTGTGAAGTTGTAGTTCGGTATGGTTCAACACATCCCAGATCCCCCAGCAAGCCTAGGAGAATGGCATCTGCGCAAAGTTAACGACCAATGGAACTTCAATCCATGGAAAAGCTTCGCAAGATCTGAGTGTCGCAAATGGAAGCACCGTAATGACCATGTCTTAATTGACGCACTGATGCCAAATGAAGAAAAACCAAGTCGTACTTATATGGCTTGGTACAAATCGGTTGGTTTTGAGTTCATCGCCGAGGATATGTATCTATACGACCCACGCCAACAAACTTACACACCAGACGCCTCAACATCTAACCCCCAACAACATTGTTAGCCAGACTACACACAACCCCATATCCGTCAAACTTTTCGTTCCACAAACACATAAACATACAACCCTAACATGTCATACACCCAACCACAATACCAAGTACATACCCCGTACCACCACCAACAAATAGATCATCAACCAGAGACACAACATCGCTTCGCACCCAACACATCACCCTACCAAAGTCGCCTTATCCAGAACACTCAACGATCATTCAACATCAATCGTCCCTCCTCCTACCATAGCCAAGAAGCCCAAACCTCACAAAATTGAAACCTTCAACAACCCTATCTCTACCAAACACCCCAACAATCTTTCCAACATTTCCTCGGTGCATCATTCACACCCATGTCTCCCTTCAACCGTCCCGGTCGCCCACCAATAAGTTAAACACAACCCAACTACTCTGGCATGGGTCATGAACTCAGCTATGGCGGTACACCTTCGATGCATACTCAAGATTGTGTCGATTTGTCTGACTATCTCAACAGGCCATCTCCTGTAGTTGGTAGTGATGCTCCTGGCCCCTTAGATGCTCAAACACCAGTGATGAATCATCAACGCGGGTTAGGGCCACGGGTTCGGGTAACTAGGAGATGTGGGACCGGAGGTCGGTTAGGTGATCTCGGTCATCAACATTAGACTTTTTTGTGTAAGCGGGAATTTATATTAATATCAATTGGTCATATTTCGAAATTATGTATCACATAGACTGTTTAACAAAAAAAATTGTAAAATACACTGAGGTGCCAATCCAATTGACGCTTCCTTTAAATTGATACACATGAGCTCGAATTGAATTGGCCGCACCATGTGCCATAGCCAATTCAATTGGCGTCTGCACTCTATTTTTAAGAGGAGGCGCCAATTGGATTCACGTCTCCTCCTAAAAGTGGAGTAGTTTGAGAATTTTTTTGAAAACATGATTATTTTGATTATTTTTTTTTAAAAGCTGAATTACTTTTGTAAAAAATTCAAACATTGATTAGTAATAATATCATCCTTTCTTGTTTTAAAACAACCTAATAATAGAAGAGATTAATTTCTGCAACAAAAACAGTTTATACATCAACCGTTTAAAACTTTTGTAAAGTGGAAAAAATAATGACATTATAAATCGGCCTTAAAAGTTTTTTTATCGCTATCAATCGACAACCAACTTCAAATCTAGTTAAGACGGAACACTGTGGAGTCAAAAAGGGTTTTGAGATTAGTTCTTTAAAACACTTTAAGCCTAATTTTTGTTGACAGCCAACTTATAGTATAATGATTCTATTTTTATAAATATTTACAATTTTCTTCCTTATAAACAAATAAATAGACGTCTAACTATATACTCAAATATATAACACAAAACACAAAGTACATAAATATCTCAAAATCTTTTATAATCCATAGTCTATCTATATAAACAAATTGTATCACGTATATCTTGTTAAAAATTGATCTATATTTACATTTTTACTATTTAACCTTATTCTTCGTGAAACCCTAGATAATTTCTTTCTATAAAAAATTTCAACAACAACAAATAGTTTAAGGCAATAAAGATACTTGTGGCATAAATATTATAAATGCAGTAAAATATTGGTAGAATAATTTAAAATACTTGAAGAACATGACTTGTTTAAGGTTGTCAAAGATGGGCAGCTAGTGGAAGAGGAAGATGAGCATGCTCAACAAACGACTTCATCTCTCAAAGAGGAAAACGTTTCAACTCTAGAAAAGACCTGTATTAATGAAGAAAGACCGGAAGTAGGCAAGTCCATCTCATCTAACTCTTAAGTCTTTCCTATTGTTTGTTGTATTGAGCCTTTCAAAGGCCATTTTGTATAACATGGTATTGTTGCCCCCTTTGGAGGGTTCTTTTGTTTCGATTCCCTTTTGGGTCTTTGAAAGAGAAAGTCCACGCATTGAGGCAGCATGTTAATTGATTATGTGCTATTTGTTTTCCTAAGGCGTACATTCCTTAAGTCAGTGAAGACATCTTTAAAGGCGGAAATTAGGAAATTCTTGAAGGGCAGTTACGATTCTCACTCTTGAGTCGAACAAAAATTTCATGAAATAGCTTAATAATGTGTCAATGACTCCTTATCAGAAACCAAACAAATAGTCTAATAAGGAGGTAGTGACTTCGTAAGTATAGAGTGCATCTAGGTAGTTTAATCGATTTTTGGTATTAATGAAGTGTTACTTTAAATGTTAGAACTTTGTATAAATCTATTTTGGCCACTATACATAAGTCACTAATCAAATCACTAAGGCAAATCACCTTATGATTCAACCAAGTAGAAAAAGAGAACAATCCTCTCTTTTTCACTCTCTTGCTTCTAATAATTTTGGACAACAATGTATACACATAATTCTGAATTTTTATAAGAAGTTTGAATATGTAAGATGTTTATCAATTACTAGAATTGATTTTCCCTTTTAAGTAAACAATTCACAATATATGTTACACAAGTGCTCAGAAGTAATGGTGAAACTTTAAATGATACAATAAAATTGAATGTAGTAAGTTTCATACAAAGGTTTATGACACACGTCACTTGTTTGAAATTTGAGAGAAAATAAGTTTGAAATATAATGAAAGAGGTGAAGAAACAAAATATGATATGACAAGTATTTATATCAGCATAACACCTTTCTGAACAAGTATGTAATCATGAAACAATGTCATGATTGAAAGATGTATTTTAAAATTCATTAGTATAAGATTTTGAGTGAAAAAATATCACTGCTTCAGTGGTAACGACACATAATCGTAACCGGTTACAGCTGAAACCTTCATGGAAAAAAAATGAAATTTTTATCTGTGTAACCGGTTAACCAACATTGTGTAACTGGTTACACATGACAATGAAAAACAAAATATTTAAATTTTCATTTGTGTAACCGATTAGCCAAAATGGTGTAACCGGTTAAACGTGACATAATTTTGAAAAACATTTTAAAACAAAATTCGGATAAGTTTCCAAAAGATGTTAAAATGTATGCATGCACAAAGCTGAAGTAATGCAAATAGTTCTGAACACTATAGTATAGCCTACAATGGAATTGCAACTTGTACCTAAAAGTGATGATCAAGTTCCAAAGAGGTCCAAGTTCGTCTTGACAAAAATTGCTTGAGATACAAGTCTTGATTTCATAACTTTGACTGATGATGATTTTGCTCATCCTTTGATATATGCACATGGTCTTGAGAGATTAAAATTGTCTTCATCAAAACACAATGTTGGAGAAGCTTGACTTCACAGACTCCTCATCAGGAATAAAGAAAATGGCCTAATAAGGGGGTATTGATCACTCATCAAGAATCAAGCAAAATAACTTAATAATGCGACAATTATGCCTCATTAGGTATCAAGCGAATAACTAATAAGGCATCAAAGACTCCTTCTCAGAAATCAAGCAAATAGCCTAATAAGACGATAATGATCCCTCATCAAGAATCAAGCAAAATAACCTAGTTAGGTGGCAATCATCCCTCATCAAAAGTCAAGTTAATAGCCTAATAAGGCGTAAATAATCCTTCATCATGAATCGAGAAAAATAGGCTAATAAGGTGAACATGACTCCTCATCAAGAACAAAAAAAATAGCCTAATAAGGAGCCAACGACTCCTCATCATGAACTAAGCAAGTAGCCTAACTAATAATGTGGCAATGACACCTCATCAAGAATCAAGAAAAATAGCCTAACAAGGCAGATATGAGTTATCATCAAGAATCAAGAAAATATGAATCTATGTGTTTGTAGGTATGAAACTAATGATCTTGATGTTGACAAGATTCTTGATGTTATGATGATGACAACATTGATGAATGTTAAAGTTGGTGGTGATAGCTTTCCATCTCTTTGATGATGAAGATTAGCTTGAAGATATATCCAATTTCATTAAGTATAAGATTCAAGGTTCCTTTAAAATTCTTATATGATCGGTATATCTGGCAAATGAACTTGGAAGCTTCATAGTTGTGAAAGAGAGAAGGTGTGAAAGCATGTCTAGTCGTGTATGTTTGAGTGACCAGAGTCTTGTGAAAGTAGGAGAGTAACTCCAAAGATACTAAGGCAACTCACACAAATACTTAACATACTTTTAAACCCTCTATTTACTTAACAAAATCACCTAAAAATGTTTTTAAGGCCCTAACCAGTTGATCAGGGGATTGTCTGTTTGATTAGGAAGATTTTTCAAATTGTCCAATTGAATAGATGATGCCTAATCTAGTCTAAAATCAATTATGACAATCTCTTAAATATTGGTAACGAGTCTATAATAATCTATTATTTGATACAGCTGATTGATTAGCCTAATCGATTAGGCCATTAATTCGGGTCATGGATTGTTTCCATTTTGAGCCAAAATTTTTCCTATATAAAGGATATTTCTCTTCACTTCATAACACACTAGAACTCAGAGTTTTCCTAATTCTATACTATTTATCTCTCTCTTTAAATATTTTCTTCAACAAAGTTGTCTTAGTGCCTTGTGAGTGAAAACTACTTGTGAGAAAAGATTTGTATTGGTCTGTGCCACTGTTGTTATTTTCAAGAGTGTGATAGTCTTGAAGAATTGAGATTGGATCTTGAGACCAGCCATTGAAAATCTTTGTTTTGGTTATAGAACCCAGTCTGCAAAAGTTATGTTCGATTATTGAGATCATTCGGTGAAATCTCCACTCGGATCATGAGTTCATCCATTGGAAAATCTCTCTTTTTGTTGGGTGGATAAGCCAGTGTAAAATATATTGATTCGATTATATCAAGGGTTCATGGGCATAACCTGTAAAAGCTCAATATTATAGTGAAATCTTAAGAATATCTCTTTGGGATAAGAATATGTCAATGTTCGATCGAACCTGGATAACTCTCTGGTGCCACCTCTCTAACTCTATCTCTTTCATTTGCTTTACTGCTTTATTTATTTTTTGCTGCTTTCTCTCTCTGGTCTTATGAGTACTGACACAATTTTCTTCTTAAGTAATAAAACCTTAAAATTAACCACGAATTTAGAATATCACAATTCACCCCCTTATCGTGCTTAAAGCCACTTGTCAAATTGAGATTAGCCTAATAAGGCGATAATGACTCCTCATCGGGAATCAAGTGAATAACCTTATAGGGTGACAATTATACCTTATTAGGCATCAAGAGGAATAGCCTCATAAGGTGACAATAATACCTAATCAAGTATTAAGCGGAGATACCTTATAGGGAGCAATGGTCATATAACGTTTTGTACTTGATTTATTTTGACATTCTTCATCTTTTATTCGTGATTCTTTAGTTTCATGCTCGATAGCTTTGTTTGTGAAGACAAGCTTCTCCAACATTGTTTTGTGTTTTGATGAAGACAATGCCTTAAGATCAATTGCATTATCAAGAAGGAAAAATATAAATCATCAACTTTCAAGTCTCTTTCAAGTTTCTCTTACTACATGTCTTGGAATTCAAGTTATCAACAAGAGATAAATGGACTTTGAAGGATTTGATTAAAGCATAAGGTATATGTTACAATTATGCATAGAATAATACATTAGTTGCTCAGAAAATTTACATATTTCATCTCTAATATTTCTAAATTGTTTTTAAATTAAAGCATTTTGATTAATTGGTTACAAACTGATTTTCACATTTTCTATCAGCTGTAACCGGTTACACATGTATGTTAACCGGGTACAAACACGAGAAATTAAATATTTTGGAAAATTGTTCAGTTGTAACCGGTTAACCAATCCTTGTAACCGGTTACAACCACAATTTTTTTAAAAAAATGATTTGGCTTCAGTTGTAACCGGTTACTACAATGTGTTAACCGGGTACCACTGAAGTAATGCCACTTTCTCATGAAAAATTACATACCAATGTTTTTCATACTTGGTCATTGAATCATGGCAATGGTTGATGATTCTATACTTATTCAAAAGGGTGTTTTCCACATTATAAATAGCAAATTTTTATGAACTTCAAAATTCACTCTTCAAATTATTTCAAATTTAAATCTCTCTCAATTTTCAACTAAATTACTTGAATCAATACTTTTTGTGAAACTTTTTGCATTAAACTTTTAAGTATCATTGAAGTTTCACTAATTCATTTTTGAGAACTTAAGCATTACTCTTGTATATTGTATACATTGAAGAAAGATTAATTCTCAAGAATTGATACATATTCAAATCTTCATATTTACAACCTTCTATTTTGTAGATCACTAAGTGTTAAGTGATCTTGGTTTAAGATAAAAAGTGGTGTGCTTTTAATCTAAAGTGTAAAATAAAGTGGTGTGCTTTCTTGTATTTTAGATAAGTGTATGAGTGACCTTGGTGTGAGGATCGTACAAGTTCTAACATACTGAAATCTCTCATGAGGTGTGAGGGAACTAGACGTACCTTTTCTTTGGAAAGGGGAACTAGTATACATCTTAGTGTCTTTTATTTTTTCAGCACTTATTTTCTGCATTTTATCATTCTTTTCGTTTCCGGAAAAACAAGAACATTTGCCATCGTTCATAAAACAGAAAAATTTCAGAAAGTCTAATAAATCTAATTCACCCCCGATTATATTACTTACAACACTTACATATTTTTACTAAGTTAATAATTGAACAAGGTAGATAGTGTATGTGGTGGCGATAACGCCCTCACAAGATGGAGACTTTGATGTCGGTCGGTTAAATACAATGCATTTTCCAAATATAAAATTTGGAATTAGCATCCTCGTACGGACCATCGACAATAGCATCATATAGATTATAGTTGAGGTCCAGGTCAATTTGACCTGGCCCTATGGTGCATCAATTGTACTTATGGAAATTTCAATAGTGTGAACCATGCTCACATTAGATGATGCAACATGGATTTAGGTATTTTAAGTATGTAAAAAGTGAAGCTTTTCCTTCCAACCATATGGGTTGGGATTTTTATAGACCTAACCCATGGGCCAAGTTATGGGGGAAGAACTAGTTCCTTCCCAACTATTTGGCTAGACCGTGAGAATATGAAGATTAGTTCTTCCCTAATAATAAGAAGGGTGGTTTCTTCCTTGGAGTAATGAAAATAACTACTATTTTAGGAACACATAGTATTACATGTATCAATATAATTGTAACACAATAATATCAATTTGGGTCGGGAGCCCACATCCAAAACGAGATGGTTCAGGTCAGGCAATCCCTTGACTACCATATCACATGCAACCTATTCACCATATGACTATTTATGATATTCATATGTTGATTGAGTTATAGGCCGGTCCAGCAAAATCATTCAAGTGCACATTCTCTCAATCATGTGACTTGGGGCTCAATATGATTAAGTTGAATATATTGGTTCACAAAGAAATCAAAAAGTGAGAAGTTTATAGTTAATGGTGCAAAAGTGTGAAAAGCTATAAGAACTTCCCCAAGAAATGAATCCAACTATTAAAATCTCTTATTTGATCCTATGACTTGTTTATTTACTTTTATAATGTAAATGTGTGTGCGTGTGTGTGTGTGTGTGTGCATTGGTGTGTGTGGGTGCATGTGTGTGTATGTGTGTGTGTGTGTATGTGTGTGCATATGTGTGCATGTGTGTGTGTGTGTATGTGTGTACATGCGTGCGTCCGTGTGTCCTCTAAAAGTACTTAGGTAGTATCACATACACGAGAAAATCTATTTTCAATCTTCATATGTTTTCAAAAAACTCATCTAAAACATCTTGGTTTTGAAAAAGATTTTGAAAACCAAAGCTTAATTGAATTTAAAGCTTATTTAATTGATTATACAAGGAAATTTTGCTCCCTAATCAATTATGACACTTGTGTAATCAATTATTAGTCGAACTCACTCAATGATAGACTAAGGAAACCTTCTAATCGATTATGTTTCAAACCCAACATAGTTTTTGTCACACCCATATATAATACATGTCTAGAAGTACATATTATACATAGTGTAATACTGGTACTGAAATACACAAGAACCTATTGGCAACATTATATATATTTAGATGCCCAAAAAGAAACACAACTATGGCATAATATACATAAGGGTGCCTAAAATAAAACTAAGAGCTAGATCATTCTCTAAATGATCTCAAAATAGATATTTGCACAGCGAAACATCATCCAAAATATCAAATAGTCAAGGACATCAAATCACATTGTCCTTATCCTTCTCCTGCACAGAACTTTCTGAAAAGAAACAACTAGTATGGGGTGAAATAATAATCTCAATGGGTTCCCTATCTTATGGATCCACTCTGCTCTACAAGGTTTCTAATTGATTTATAATTTAAGTCAACAAGGGGAAGAAGACTTAAGAAATGGGGAATTCTCACAATGTATGGAAACATGTTACATGTGTTCTCATAACTCAAGTAAATCACTATTTAGATTCATGAAACATCAATCCCCGAGCAGACCTACGTCTAGGGAAAGCTTGGTTCATACATGCTCGTAGTATTCGAAATTCATGGTGGATATCGGGTCCTCTATGAGACTCAAACTCAGTTCAAGTGTCTGTCACTCGTATTAGACTCGAACCCACTTAGAGTATCTTTCACTGTATGGGAATCTAACCCACTTAGGTGTCCACCTTCCCCCCATGTCTGCCATGGTTGGGACTCAAACTCAATTGAGGCATAAATCATTGGATTCACATCCAATTTCCAACTTTACATAAGCATCTCAAAATGGGATGTGCACCATCAAGGGAAAAACCATCTGAATACATGATTATTCCCATAAAATGTGATTGAATTTGTCAACCATTAGGTGACCTCATTCACCAATATTTACATCATCAACACATGTTCCACAAAATGCATATCATTCCTATTTAAACAATTAGTTACCTACGATACACACCGATTTATCTTTGTGTACAAGCATTATCATCTAAGTTAGTCATCATACCCTAATTATATTTCTAGTCTATTTAACTAATTATGCTTCTAAGGTTTTCTCACCAATCATCATGAGTTTTTAATTGTATTATCACATTCACATAACAATCAAGTCTTATCATACTTATCATGTTGTCATATATGGAATATAGTTAAATCGATGATAATTCCATGCCCACATATCATAGGATAATTTACATGACCCTTAAGATGGCTTAGGACCCTTGGGAAACACAGTTTTTGAAAGCCAAGTTAACCAAGGGTTGCATCGCGTCTTTCCTGGCTCTTATACCTAAGGTGCGAAATCCTCAAAATTTGTTTGAATACAGACATGTTTGTCTTGTTAGATGCTTATGCAAGTTATTAGGAAAGTTGTTTGCTTCTAGATTGAAAGTTGTCATCGGGAAAATTATTTCAAACAAGAAAATTGTGTTCATTCCGGGGAGAAATATCTTGGATGGGGTTTTGATGGTTAATGAAGTAATATATGCAGCGAAAAGAGAGAATAGAAGTTGCTTAGTTTTGAAGGTTGATTACGAAAAAGCTTACGACAATGTGAGCTAGAATTATTTACGGTCCTTGCTTCGCAAGATGGGATTTGGTAAAAAGTGGCTTAATTAGATGGAGGTGTGTGTCTTTAATAGTTCAATCTCGTTTTTGGTTAATGGTAGCGCAACAAATGATTTTAAGGTGGAAGGTGGGCTTTGTCAAGGAGATCCGTTATCTCCTTTTATAGTTGTCATTACTATGGAAGGTTTAACCGGGTTGGTTGGTATTGCAAAGGAGCAACGGGAATTCAAAGGCTTTAAGGTTAATGATGAGGTAACCTTCAATATTCTCCAATTCACAGATGATACCGTAATTCTTAGGGACGGAGGAAGCGACAATCTTTGGATCATTAACACTTTATTAAGAGGTTTCAAATTGATTTCTTGCCTTCGTGTTAATTTATGCAAAAGCAGTGTGTTTAGTATCAATGTGTGCAAGTGGTCTTTAGGGGTGGCTTCGTCATTTCTCTCTTGTAGGGTCAATTCTATTCCTTTTAAATTCCTATGAGTCATGGTGGGAAGCATCCCTATAAGAATGTCTTTGTAAAAGGAGGTGATTAATAACATAAGGATGATCTAAATTGCATTGCATTGGAACAATGTAACTTCCTTTGTGTTAAAGATATCTAGGATGTTATATGACATTCCAAGATCTTCCACCGTCCCAATATAAGCTTTCTTTAATCTGCTCAACTTAACATCTTCAATTATATATTTCAAATGTGCGAATACTAGTTTTGATCCCCAACTCTTTGATCCTTTCTTGGATTTGACCTAAATTAATCATAGTTGTTCTTAAGAACATTTGCTCACGATCGTGTATAATCCCCTCAGTGTGATGTTTCTCCCTTATATCGGGCTTGCCTCTGCATGTCTTTTTATAAGGGGCTTTGTTTCCTATTTTCCTTCATACATACCCCACCTTTCTCTACTCGTCAGCAGGCTCATGCTTGGAAAGCAAAGCCACATGATTGCTTTCTTCTTGAATTCCCACAGAGTAAAATTTGTTTATAGATGGTAAAGGATCCATTAATATTACTTGAGTTTTAACTACTGAGAACTTGTCATTCAAACCTGTTAAGAATTGAATAATCTGATTTTCAAGGCAAAACTCACGCGCAATGCACATTGCTCCACATCTGCATGGATGAATACAAGCACATGATAAAATTGGTTTGTGAGAGTTTAACTCAAATTGACAAAAACTTGTTATGGTTAGATTTCATCATCATTATACTCATGCATAATCATTAGTTAGTAATATGTTCCTCTACTTATCTATTAATATTACCGCCTATTGCTCTCACAAAATCCCATTTCTGACTCAATAGTGTGAAATCAATTTTATTGACTAATAGTCGATGTATTAAACTATTAAATACAACAAGATTAAGTCCAAACAGTGATATACTAACATAGATTACCAACAATCAATATTCTATGGATATTAAACATAACCTTATGTCTGGGCATTAACATCCAATATACGGAGACTTGGATCTAGTAATAACCATCACCTTTTGTATGCCAAGCCATACCATGAAAAAAAATTAGATGGATAATACAAAATAATCATTAGGGACTAAAAATCATAAATATTAAAGCATAAGTAGAATTAAACAAAACGTTACGATCGAATGAAACTTGAATATATAAAGACTACATTTATGCCACAACAAAGATATTCCTAGCTACGCTTACTTATTATAGTTGTATAAGTAATCTCGAGAAAACAAATTCAGAGAGTTATCTGTAATGTCACTATGAACAACGCTTCCGCCTTTAATCTCCATCTCCTATTCTCATGTTGAAACCAAAGTGAACCTACTCATTTTCTATACTACCTTGAATCCACCAAAACTCCCTAAGATTTAAAGTTACACCTTCTATTTATAAGCTAGAGAAAGGTTGGATCGCTAGGCGCACCGCTCATCTTTGCCTAGCGCACCTACTTTCTTCTAGGTTAAGAAAAGCTAGCTCACCCTGCAATTATCCCTAGCCTCCCTATCTTTCTAGGTGCACCACACATCTTTTCTTAGTTCATAAACCCTTCATTCACCATGAAGTTACTTACGAGGAAGTACTATCTTTCCAATGCTCCCGTAGCACGTCCTTGGACGTGGCCTAGTGAGCCTTGCTTGTAGAAAGTTCGTCTTGGTAATGCCTTTGTGTGTTGCTTGGTGGTTTTTCAGTCCTTTTCACCTGTTTTTTGATAAACATGCAAGTAGAGAGTCAAAACAAGTGTTCTTTTTATCACTTTTCATAGATAAATCAGTTTTTTTTTGGTATTGATTTCTTGTAAAATAAATCAATTAGTGCCTACATATTTCACGTAATTTTGGCCCTTATCACTTAGCGACAATAACATTTTGCAGAGAAAACCTTTGTAAACTCGGAAAATGAAATGTTAGTAAAGTTTGCGCTTAGAGACTAGATGATCTCGCTTAGTGAAAGTCCTGCATAATCTCAAAACCTATTCTTTTTACGTGTTTTAGATAATATTATTTGTGTAAAACAAAATTTAAAGCTAAAAAGTTGGGTTTCCTCCCAAAAAGTGCTTGTTTAACGTCTTTAGGTCGACGCATGTGTTAAGGTTCCTTCATGTACCTCATTTCCTTCTTTCTATTTTCTCTTAGGAATTTGAGATTGAAAGGCAATTGCTTCAAGGATTCATAGAATGGTACGTTTCATATTCCTTTGATAATGTTTACAAACCTTGGATATTGTTTTGTTTTCTTCGTTTTTAGTTGGAGCCTGTGGAGCTTTTGGTTGTGAATCTTCAGTTAGGTATTCTCCAACTATGTTCCTTTTAATTTTATCCCACTTTATTTTTCTAGCTCAACAACATCTTTTTCCTTTTCTTCATTACAACCATTTTCACTCACTTTATGATGTTCATTTGAGTTAGTTTGTGTGTTGATGTTGGTTTGTAGATCAAGTAAATCCTTGACTAAATGAACAATATGAACCATAAGATTTTTTATTGAAGCATTTATGCGTTTCTGATTTCCCATAGTCACTTACATGAACTGATTATGTGTCTCCTCCAATCTTGATAAATTGTCTTGTTGATGAGGATTCTGGTAGGGCTATTGTTTGTGGATGGGTTATGCATATTGTCCATAGTTTAAGTCGTTATTGCTTTGATATTACCATGTTTTTCTTTGGTTGTTCAAGAAGTTTATTACTTCGTCTGGTAGAGGATAATATCATGTGGGACGATTTCTAGTGCAAAGCTTACAATGATAAATTTTCCAGTGTATATGCACTTCCTGCATTTCTTTGTGAAAAGGTTTTATTGTTTTATTATCTTGCATAAAAAATCTAAGTAGAACTAGCTAACATGATTATTAGGTTAGAGACTATAAACAAAATATAAATAAAATACTTAAAATGATTTAAAAAAACGGTTGCAATGTCTTTAAAAACTAACGTCAATCCCCAACATTGATGCCAATGTTGTTGTAGCTCGAAATAGAGTACATAAATTATTGTATCCACAGAGGCTGGTTGTGTTTTAAAGACCGTTCAATAGTTTTTATAATTCTAAGAAAATGGTTTTTTAGAGTTGTTTGTTTGTGAAAATAAAATTACATAAAATAAATTGAGATTTCAGTGTTAATATTAAGAAAACTTATTGGGATTAGATTTCATCATCCTTATCCTCATGTATAACCATTGACAAGTAATATGCTCTTCTATTTAGCTATTTATATTATCACCTATTACTCTCATTACAACACATCTCTGAGTCATTGGGGTGATGTCAGTTGTATTATATAATAGAAGATTTGTTGTAACACCCTAAACCCTGAAACTTATGTATTAAGAATTATACGACAACTTAAGGTGTCACCAACGACAAACCTATAAAATAATTCAACAATTAATAAACATGCAATGGAATATACTAACGTCATACAACACCTATCATCGCATGTTAACCTTCACTAATGGTATCATTGTGGCGGTATCGATCCTAATCAGATAAATAAACATAAACTTAACATTTAATCTTTAAAACTCATTTAAATAAAACTTCTTCAATAATAAGAGTTATTAACTCAACTCTTAAACACTTCAACATAAGCCAATCAAATATTAAACTTCAACAGAATAATCAAATAAAACGTTCCTGGCCCCGATGTTACACGATGAGAGAACGACTTATAAAATAATGGAACTAAAGAAGTAACTCATTGAGCTAACTTCCCTTACTACAGTAATTACTCCTGAGTATCTGCAAGATGTCCATGGTGGGCAACATTCAAGCAAAGAGGGTGAGAAATACATTCAAATAATAAACGGTGCATAAACACTAAGAGTAGATTAAATACAATATTATTCAAACATAATCCATTATACACCACAACACATGTATGTATTCAAGTTTCATCCACTTCACCATAATACACAATCAATATGCAATGTGACTCTCAATAACATTATAGACTCATATGTATGTAGTACCAACCTCAACAATGATTCTCTTCATGAATCGGGTTCCATCTGTCAAACCCATGAGCCCCACACTGAGCTCCAAACCTCAAAATCAAGCTTAGGACAATTACCATTCACCAACATCGAAATCGATAATCGCCTCTTTCATAACAACAACTCATGATGCATGAATGGATGTATGCATCATCGTAACAACACAATTGATATCACATTGAATCACATAATTTCCCATACAATGTTAACATGATAGTTTCACATTTAAACCATGCATATTAAACCCACATGTCATCAAAACATAACATTTAAACAACCTACAATTCTATTAGTAATTTCCCATATCATTTCATCAACAACGAAAACTCAACATTTTGCTAAAGGAATCATAACATCATCATGAAAACCACAACAACAGTACACACATAATCCTAGTTTAATCATCCCAACTCTCACTACCACTGTTTAATTTATCATGTTAACTTTCTAACACTTCAAACTACATATAAATCATACTTATGGAATGAAAGTCATGACCAAAATCGTCGGGATATGTCAACTAATTCGAAAACCGATTTTTCTCAAAATTATATTGTGCAATCGATTGCAATTAGGGAGCAATTGATTGTCACTGAAGGATTTTCCAAAAATTACATTTTGCAATCGATTGCAATCAGGTTGCAATTGATTATCACTTGAAGATTTTCCAAAAATTACACTAGGGAAATCGATTGCAATCATGGTGCAATCAATTGACACTGAAGGATTTTCTAAAAAAAGTAGTTTTCTCTGTTAGGATTGCAGAACCAATTCCATCCCTTCCAACCTCATACCATCCCCAAATTAATCAATCAAAAACTCTCAAAATCACATTCTAACATCACCAATGGATCAAACATCCTTAAATTAACAAACTACAGTTTTTCCTCATGATTTCATCAACCAAAATCATACCCTAAAATACCAAATTTTTATTAAAACTCAATAGCACATCGTACAACAACCACATATCATTACAACTCAAATCAATCCATGACAAACATAATCAAGATCAACATACAAACAAATTTATCATTCAAAAGTTCGTCAATTCACATCACATATTCATAGATGATCAAACATTATTTGAGGTTAAGGAAACCTCTCTACCCCTTCATGATTTAGAACCCATAGATGAATAGTTTCCATTCCCTTTAATTTGGATTTCAGAATTTCCAGCAAAAGCAAGGTGAATTGGTGTTCTTTCCTCAAGCCATAACACTCATCTTCAAGCTTTCTCTACAAAACCCTTTTTTATTTCACGTACTATAAAAATGAGATCTATTTCTCTCTAATTTTATATTTTTTATAAATAATTAATCATCTCTCTCTAATTACATCTTAAGCCCAACTAACTAAATCTCTTACTCCTTACCCCCATTTATTTCTATTAATTCACACTTTCCACTCCATTCTTACTAATTCTCTATTTCTATTATTTTAATTTAATTAATTCTACCCACCAAACTAATTAATTCACAAAATTCACAAAACATAATTATTTAATTAATTACACACCAATTAAATTAAATACTAGAATTTTTGCCCCAAAAAATTACCTAGGGAAAATAGAGTAGGGTATGACTCTCTCATCTGCTTCTCATGCTCCCAAGTCATGCTTCCACCCGTTGGTCCTCCCCAAACTACCTTCACCAAGACAATCTCCTTACGACGCAACTTCTATACTTCCCGACCATCTATTTGCACGGGTGATGCCTCGACAATCAGGTTATCTCTCATTTGTACCTCGTCCACTTGGATCATATGAGACACATCATGAAGGTTAGAAAGCGGTGGTGGAAACGTGATCTGATAGGTAACTCCCCCTATCTTCTTCATTATTTGGTAGGAACCAATAAAACATGGAGTGAGCTTCCTAGATTTTAAAGCTCGGCCGACCCCATTCAGCGGTGTAACTCTTAGAAACACAGGATCACCTTTTTCGAACTCAATGGCATTCCTTCTCTTATCATGGTAGTTCTTTTGTCGACTTTGAGAAGCTCTCATATTCTCCTGAGTTAATTTAATCTTTTCAGTCCTCTGTCGAATAATATTCAGTCTGAGCATAACACTCTCACCTGATTCGTACCAACACAAAGGATTCCTGCATCTCCTTTCATCAAAGCCTCAAATGGTGTCATTATAATACTAGAATGGAAATAGATATTATAAGTGAACTTAATCAAGGGCAAGTAGCTAACCCAAGCGCCTCCATGTTCTAGAACACAAGCCCTTAACAAATCCTCTAAAGATTGAATAGTCCTCTCTGTTTGACCGTCCGTCTACGAATAATAAGAAGAACTCAACCTTAACATGGTACCCATCGCCTTCTGCAAACTCTCCCAAAATCTCAAAGTGAATCTTGGATCTCGATCCGACACAATACTCGAAGGAATACCATACAAATTGACAATCTTCTCAATATACAACTCATCCAACTTCTGCATAGAGTAATTGATCTTAATCGGAATAAAATGAGCCGATTTAGTCAGCCTATCCACAATTACCCAAATGGAGTCACATCCCTTTGTCGTCTTAGGCATATTTTTTCACAAAATCCATAGAAATACTATCCTATTTCCACTCTAGAATGCTCAATGGTTGCATCAGGCCCAACGAATTCTGTTTTTCAATCTTTGATTTTTGACAGATCAAACAAGCATAGAAAAACTCGGTTACCTCTTTATTCATACCAGGCCACTAAAATAATTTCTCCAAGTCTTGATACATCTTAGTATCACCGGGATAAATACTTAACCTACTCATATGGCATTTTTCAAGAATACTCTTTTTAGGTTCTGGTACATCTGGATTGCAAACTCTATTTCCGAATCTGATCACATCGTTCTCATCGACTCTGAAGTCACCACCCTCACCTCGGTTAATCAATGTTAACCAATCAATCAATCATAAGTCAGTTTTTTGGCCTTCTCTGATTTCTTCCAGAATGTCACTAGGCAACTTCACATATCCAACTTAACACTACTAGGAGTTCTTTCACATACCAAACGCATATCTCTGAATTTCTCAATCAACTTTAATTCTCATACCATAAGCATCACATGTGTAAGGACTTTCTACTCTACACATCAGTTACCACATTCACTTTACTCGGATGGTAATTTAGACCAAAATCATAATCTTTCAGGAGCTCGAGCCATCTTCTCTGCCTTATGTTAAGTTCTTTTTGATCAAACAAATATTTCAAACTCTTGTGATCACTGAACACTTCAAATCTGGAACCAAAAAAGTAATGTCTCCAAATGTTAAGTACAAACACAACAACTGCTAACTCTAAGTCGTGTGTAGGATAATTCCTCTCATAAACTTTCAATTATCTAGAAGCTTAAGCAACCATTTGGTCGCTCTCCATTAGTACACCTCCTAGACCCATCTTTGAAGCATCACAATATACTACAAAAGGTTCAATCAGATCCAGCAACATCAAAACTGGAGCAATCATCAATTTCTTCTTGAGCTCTGCAAAACTCTCTTCACAAGCAAAATCCCACACATACGCTTGACCCTTTCGAGTCAACTGAGTCAAAGGCATTACCAACTTCAAAAAACCTTCTATGAACCTACAAAGGTAACCAGTTAACCCAAAGAAACTTCTAATCCCAGTAACAGACTTCAGAGTCTCCCACTGCAATACATCATCAACCTTCAACGGATTAACAACAATACCACCACTAAATATCACGTGCCCGAGAAAACTCACTTTCTCCAACTAGAATTCACACTTGAATAACTTGGCATATAATTTTTTATCCTTTAACGTCTGCAACACCACCTTCATATGTTCCTTATGCTCTTCATCAGATTTCAAATATATAAGGATATCATCGATAAACACCACAATAAACTGATCTAAGTACATATGGAAAATTATATTCTTGTACTCCATGAAAACTTCAGGCACATTAGACACTCCAAATGGCATTACAGAATATTCATAGTGATCATATCTTATTTTGAGCACATTCTTCATAATATCATCCGGTTTCACTCGAATCTGATGGTAAATAACCACAAATTAATTTTACTAAAAACATGAGCATCGACTAATTGATCCATCGAATCATCGATTCTCCGCCGAGGATATTTATTCTTAATCGTCACCTTGTTCGACTGTGATAGTCAATACACAACCTCATGCTACCATCATTCTTCTACACTAACAATATCGGTGCACCCCAAGGAGAAACACTTGGTTAAACAAATTTCTTCTCAAATAACTATTCTAACTGTTTCTTCAGCTCTTTCAACTCTAAAGTAGACAATTTATACGAAGCCATTGAAATAGGACTAGTACCAGGTAATAAGTCAATAGAAAACTCAATGTCTCGCTAAGGTGGCAAATCACTGATATCATCTAGGAATACCTCTGGAAATTCAAAAATCAAGAACACCTGCCCCTATCATTCACAACCTCATTCACTTGCTTAGCCAACATAAACACTCCCTCATCTTCATTGATTTCAAGGAACGTCACATATTTGTTGTAACAGTTGATATGCATATTATTGAACTCCAACCAATTTATCCCAAGGATAACATCAAGTTTATTCAGCGGTAGAAAAACTAAATCTATCCCAAAATTCTTACCATAGATAGTTAATGGACAATTCAAACAAACTAGAGAAGTATGAAGGTGGAAAGAAACACAAGAAAGGGGGTTTGATTTGGGTTTCTAAAAACAATATCTTTTTCAAAACTAACTCAATCAAACAAAAGCACGAACAAGAAAAATAACAAAGTTATTTTTATATTGGTTCACTGTTAACGAAACTACCTCCAGTCAACCCAACCAAGGTGATTTTTCCTTCTTAACAAGTAATTAATCCATTATAACTGAAACTGATTACAGACACCACAAATACAAATCGTATTTGTCTTCTTGAGTCTATCTGACTAAAACTTAGTCACTCAAGGAAACCACTCAAACAACTTTGAGATTTACAAGTGCGTGTTTAGAAGTATTGCTTCTAAGAAAGCAGATTAAGACGATTTAAATACAATGAATATCTTCACACAATAACGAGCAATAAATCTTGTGTGTTTACAAATACCATACATAGAAAATATATATTTTAGCAAATAATGTATGTGTAAGTGTAGTTTTTAGTGTAGTGAACTAATAGCTTCTTCAATTCTTCCAAGAATCCTTTATATAGGCAGTTAAAAGATCATTTGGAGGGTAGAATTAGAATAGCAAACTGTAGTTGTCTTTTTCTGTAACGGTTTGCATATAAGAGATAAAATGGTAAAATAGTATTGTCCTTAGCCCATAAAATCAGCTTAGTAGAGGGAAGGGTGATCTTGTACTATGTACTATTTTTCTGACGCAAAACCTTTTGATCTTATCTTCTAATCTTCAGAGGCTTCTAATTAAATGATGTTGAAGCATGCTTAGAAGGATCAAGAGACTAGTTGATAAAATCTTCAGAACCTTGGCCTTCAGAGTCTTGACACAATTCCTTAGAACCTAGTCTTCAGAGTCTTTAGATTTTGTTCTTCCGAATCTTTAGAACTTGAGCGCAGAATCTTGAAGGCAAACAATCTTTTAGAGGCTCTTTAATCAGAGCCACAGTCAGAAGCTTTAGCACAAACGTTCATCAGAACCGTTGTCTAAAATATTTCTTGAACTTTAAAGCATCTTATAAAGAACTTGTATATCTTTAGAGTCAGAGTGTGTTGATTCCAGAGTTTGATGACATCATACATCATTGCTTCTGAGTCAGAACCTATTAGTAAAAGCTACACACTAGTTAAAAACCATTAATGTACAAAATATTTCCCTAAGAAACAATGCATTGTTATCATCAAAACTAAAGGCCAGATGCAAAACCAAATCTTGTTTTAACAAAGTAGTAACTGGACCCAGAGTCGGAGTGTCAACAATCATACTTCCAGCCATGGACAATAACTTAAAACCTAGATGCTTAGCACAATCAAAATAAATGAAATAATGTGTTACACCAATTTCAATAATAGCAATTAGAGTAATCCTATTAATATAAAACATACCTCGAATCAACATGTCTATACTACTAGTCTCAGTACCAGACAATGCAAATACATTTCCTTCTGACTGATTCTTCTTAGGCTTATGACAATTGGTACAAATGTGACATTTCTCTCCACAGTTGTAGAAAGTGACAACATTACTCATACAATATACAAATCAACGCCCTAGATTCCCACACTTCAAGGAGATCGCAATCATACTCTTACACTCAGAGATGTGATGCCTAAACCCACCATATTTACAACACCTCGCATAATTAGGAGCCTATCCCCCACTTGGATTTTTCTCATCAAAAGTCCTATGTTTCCCCTTAACAAATGGAGAACCATACGGTTTTCCATGATTCAGGTTACCATTTCTCTTGTCACTGAAACTCTTGTAATTAGAGGATCTAGCATGAATGTCTTCATCATAGATGCTACACTTGTTAACCAACACATATAACTGAAAAATTTCCTGATACCCAACAAATTGCTTAATCTCTGGGAGCAGTTCATTCTCAAACTTGATACACTTAGACATCTCAGCCTCTGCTCCATTATAGTTAGGGCAAGACCTAGACAATTCTTCAAATTTGGTGGCATAATCTGCAACAGGCATATTTCCTTGCTTAAGTTCAATGAATTCCACTTCTTTCATGCCACGTACGTCAACCAAGAAATATTTTTCTAATAATTCTTTCTTGAAAATAGCCCAAGTAACCATTGTACCATTAACATCAAACCTATGTCTAGCATTATCCCATAATACTCTGTTTCTTCATGCAACATATAATCACCATAAACAATCTTTTGAGCATTTGCACATGCCATCACTCGGAAGATTTTCTCGATCTCCTACGACCAAACCTGTATGCCCTCTAGATTATGCCTTCCTATGAATATTGGTGGTTTGTTCCTCAGAAACATGTCCAGTCCACGCGATCCAGCATCTTTAACATGTGGATTTTACTAAGCTTACAACACTTGAAACACGGTTGTCAAGGCATCAGCAATAGCACAATAATTTCTCCCAGTCATTCCTTTGAATATCAACAAACAATCGTTAGAACAAACATTGTATCAACAACATTCACACACATGGCATACACCTGGAATAAATAAAATCACAAAAACCTGGCCGAACGGACCGACCTGCTCTGATACCATTATATAACACCCTAAATCCTGAAACTTATGTATTAATAATTATACGACAATTTAAGGTATCGCCAATTAAAAACCTCTAAAATCATTCAACAATTAATAAATATTCAGTAAAATATACTAACATCATACAACACTTATCATCGCACACTCGCCATCCCTTAGGGTATCATTTCTGTGGTATCAATCCTAATCGGATAAATAAACATGAACTCAACATTTAGTCTTTAAAACTTATTTAAATAAAACTTCTCCAACAATAAGAGTTATTAACTTAACTCTTAAACACTTCAAAATAAGCCAATGAAATATTAAACTTCAATTGAATAATCAAATAAAACATTCCTGGCCCCGATTTTACACGATTAGAGCAAGAATTCTAAAACCATGGAACTAAAGAAGTAACTCATTGACAAAACTTCACTTACTGCAACAATTACTCTTGAATATCTGCAAGATGTCCATGGTGGACAACATTCAAGTAAATGGAGTGAGAAATACATTCAAATAATAAACGGTGCATAAACAATCATAGTAGATTAAATATAATATAGTTCATACATAATCCACTATACATCACAATACATGTATTAAATTTTTACCCATTTAACCACAATACACAATTAATATGCAATGTGACTCTCAACGACATAATAGATTCATATGCATGTGGTATCGACCTCAACAATGGTTCTCTTTATGAACCGGGTCCCATCTGCCAAACCCATGAGCCTCACACCGAGCTCCAAGCCTCAACATCAAGGTTGGGACAATTACTAGTCACCAACATCGAAACCGATAATCGCCTCTTTCACAACAACAACAACTCATGATGCATGAATGGATGTATGCATCATCACAACAACTCAACAACACAAATGGTATCACATTGAACCGCATAATTTCTTGTACAATGTCAACATGATATTTTCGCATTGAAACCATACATCTTAACTCACATGTCATTAAAACATAACATTCAAGCAACCTACAATTATATTAGCAATTTACCTTATCATTTCATCAATAACAAAAACTCAATGTTTCACTAAACGATTCATAACATCATCATGAAAACCACAATAACAACATTACATATATAATCATAGTTAATCATCCCAATTATCACTACCATTGTATAGTCCAGTGTGCTAACTTTCCAATGCTTCGAACATCATGTAAATTGGACTTACGAAATGAAAGTTATGACCAAAATCATCGAATATGTCAAAATATTCGATAATAGATTTTTCTCAAAATTACATTGTGCAATCGATTGCAATCAATGTGAAATCGATTGTCACTGAAGGATTTTCTGAAAATTACACTATGCAATCGATTGCAATCAGGGTGCAATTGATTGTCATTGAAAGATTTTCCAAAAAT
Source organism: Lathyrus oleraceus (assembly GCF_024323335.1). NCBI lineage: Eukaryota > Viridiplantae > Streptophyta > Magnoliopsida > Fabales > Fabaceae > Lathyrus > Lathyrus oleraceus. The sequence continues at coordinate 32,663,957 of NC_066579.1, read as the reverse complement.
TTTACTAGTGCAATTGATTCCAATCAGGGTGCAATCGATTGACATTGAAGGATTTTCTATTTTAAAAAATGACTTTTCTCTGTTACAATTGCAGAACCAATTCCAACCCTTCCAACCTCATACCAGTTCCAAATTAATTAATAAAAAACTTTCAAAATCACATTCTAACATCACCAATGGACCAAACATACTTAAATTGACACAACTATTGTTTTCCTTATGATTTCATCATCCAAAATCATACCTTAAAACACCATATTTTCATCAAAACTCAAGAACACATCATACAACAACCACTTATCATTACAATTTAAATCAATCCATGGCAAACATAATCAAGGTCATCATACAAACAGATTTATCATTCAAAAGTTCATCAATTCACATCACATATTCATAGATGATCAAACACCATTTGGGGTTACAGAAACCTCTTTGTCCTTTCAGGATTTTTTGAAAATTACATTATGCAATCGATTGCAATCAGGGTGCAACTGATTGTCATTGAAATATTTTCCAAAAATTATACTAGTGCAATTGATTCCAATCAGGGTGCAATCGATTGACACTGAAGGATTTTCTATTTAAAAAATGACTTTTCTCTGTTACGATTGTAGAACCAATTCCAACCCTTCCAACCTCATACCAGTTCTAAATTAATTAATAAAAAATTCTCAAAATCACATTCTAACATCACCAATGGACCAAACATACTTAAATTGACACAACTACTATTTTTTCCTTATGATTTCATCATCCAAAATCATACCTTAAAACACCATATTTTCATCAAAACTCAAGAACACATCATACAACAACCACTTATCATTACAATTTAAATCAATCCATGGCAAACATAATCAAGACCATCATAAAACAGATTTATCATTCAAAAGTTCGTTAATTCACATCACATATTCATAGATGATCAAACACCATTTGGGGTTAAGGAAACCTCTCTGTCCTTTTAGGATTTAGCACCTATAGATGAATACTCCCCCTCCCCTACCTTAGATTTTAGAATTTCCAGCAAAAGCAAGGTGAATTGGTGTTCTTCCCTCAAGCCATAGCACTCTTCTTCAAGCCTTCTCTCCAAAACCCTTTTCTATTTCCCGTATTGTTAGAATGAGAGTTATTTTTCTCTAATTTTCTGTTTTTATAAACAATTAACTATCTTTCTCTAATTACATATTTGCCCCTACTAACTAAATATCTTACTTCTTGCTCCCCTTTATTTATATTAATTCACACTTTCCACCCCCATTCTTACTAATTCTTTATTTGTATTATTTTAATTTAATTAATTCCACCCAAATAACTAAGTAATTTACATAATTCAGAAAAAAAAATTATTTAATTAATTTCACACCAATTAAATTAAATAAGTAAATAAAATAATCAATATTTCTAAATCGGGGTGTTACATATGTCGTCTTCATAATCAATACAACAACATTAAGTTTCAAGAATGAATGCAAATATCAATGCGCCCTTTTACCAGTATCTTTATTCGTTTGGATTTAAAACCTAACTCTATCTCTAGAAATTAGGATTAAACAAATGGATACTTGGATCTAGTAACGATCAACACCTCTTGTATGTCAAGTCATACCATGAGAACATGTTTTAAGTAGCTAATCTAAAACAAGCATTAAGAATGAAGAATCATCAATATTAAAGCTTAAGTAAAATCACATAAAATGCCATGACCATAACTAATATATGATTATAATGATGACTACACCTAATCCCGACAAAAGAAAATTAGCTACGATTATCCATCATAGTTTTACAGTTAAACCCTAGAATAAAGAGTGTGAATAACATATGCAGCGATTCTTTGAACATCACTTCCACCTTCAATCTTCCTCTCCTTATTCTCTCCTTCCTTATAAGTATCTCTTCCCGAAGATCTTGATTCATACTAGGGTATGTTTGGAAGCAAAACAACACCACCAGAGAAGATCAAAGATTACTTTTAGAAATCTCAAATCAAATGAAGGTTTTTAAAAAAAGGGGAGTATGGGTTTATACTCCAAATGCTTCTATTGATCAACTTCCTCCAACTTCTCAACATTTAAAGCAAGAAAATATGGAAGATTTTGATTTATAAAGTGCCTCGAACACATCTTAATGAAGCTCTACTTCAAACCATTCTTACAAGCTCTCAAGATGACAATAATTTTCTTTTCCATATGACTGCCAAGGATGATTTCATCATAAATCATTTGATTGATATGGCGGTCCCAGCTCATCTCAAGTTTTTGGGTCTTTATGAGGGTGATGATGGTGTAAGGTATTACGTAGCTTTTATTTGCTTGTCTTATTTTCTTTGCTTGTTGTTTCCCTAATCTATTTTTTACTTTCATCTATGTATGACATTTTTGGCTATTTTATATATTTTATGTGTTATTTATTCCTCTATTTTTTTATTATGCCAAAGAGGTAGAGTATATCATGGGTTATACTTTATTTATCCATCTAGGTGAGTTAACACTCCAAACTTTCTTTCCTTCTTAACCACTATTTTAGTCATCTCCGCGAGAGATGCATTATCATCATCAAAATGGGGGAGAATATGATTCTATGGATTCAACAAGTATGCAAATATTTTGATTATGACAAAGAAAAATAAGCAAAAATCAAGAATATCATCAAACAAAGAAAAGAGTTTGAAACAAATAAAAAAATGAGAAGTTTCTCATATTTGGTGCAAAAATGTCAAAAGCTAAAAGAACTTCACTTAGAAACAAAGCTAGCTATTAAACCCTCACATGTGATAGTGGGCCTTGTTGTTTATTTATTTTTATAGGATCAATTATGTAAAATTGTGTATGTGTGTATGTGTGTGTGTGGGTATGCGCGCGCTCTCAAAATACTAAGGTAGTATCACACACTAAAATATGTTTTCAAACTTCATCTATTTTCAAAAACATCTTAGTTTGGGCATATATTTTAAAAATTGAAGCTCAATCGATTTGAAGCATAGTTAGTTGATTATACAACAAATATCTACTCCATAATAGATTACAACACTTTTGTAATCAATTATGGGGGAAAATCGATCAATAATCGATTAAGGAAGCCTCGTCTTCAACTATTGTTCAAGTCCATCAAAAAGGTTCATATATTGCATGGTCATAATCGATATGGTCGCATCCTAATAAACTATTATGCATATTCGGCCCTAAAAGCCTTCTTTTCTCGGGTTAATGGTTTACTATAAAATAAGGACTTGTTACCATTTGGAGAAACACAACAAATAACATGTATTCTACTCATTATGTTGATGTTCTAAATTTCATATTCACTTATATACTATTTGAAGGAGAATGGCGATCCAAAACGCAGCGAAATTTAAAATTTCTCCTTTAATGATCCTTACGAATGGGCATGATCAGTGATAGAATCGTTACCTCTTGTGGCGATCACGAACGTTGAACGATGACAACGCCTCTACTCAGTCCACACGAACGAATTCCTTCAATCTCAGTGCTAGCTGCTATGAACGAAGGCTTTGAGTGAGTGAGAGAGAGAGAGAGAGAGAGAGAGAGAGAGAGAGAGAGAGAGAAACGAAAATGCAAGAGTGACAATGCTTCTACCCAAGGGTTCTATTTATAGAACCACTTGTGTGGGTTGCAAGCTAAAAAGCCCACTCAAGTGTATATGTCCCATATCTTATAATATGCCAAAATCACTTAAGCTCGTGGTACCTTACCATGTTTCGTATTCTACTTAAGTACACCATACCTTACGATGTTCTATAATTCACTTAAGGGCACCGTACATTACGATATTCCTTAATTACTCTATCTCTCATCAATCCGTCCTTTGTGTGTGACCCTATAGGTTTTCGCGGCATTGGTAATTATATTAAATCACGTATTTAACATAATAAACAATGAGCGGTATCTAGCAACACATCACTGCTACCCAAGACACGAAAATGTCATGTGATCTGACAAATCCTTCTGTGATAATAATTATGTGTATAATTTCCCTTTTGCCCTTATGTTTATATTGAACACAAGGCATAGACCGTATCATCCTTGTCCAGTTCAATATTGGGCCCATAGACATTTATCCTGTTACGCAGGATGGGCAAATTCCATCTAGGTCACTCATGTCCCTTAGCATGCGTCGTGGAGTACCCATCAACTGTCTTTATGGTCATCCAGTTACGGACAATGTTTGATCAGCAATAAAGCACTCGACTCTACATCTAGGGTCCATAGTGGTTTCAGGTCGAAGGGTGGTATACACCATTATCACCATGAGAATAACTTATGACACTTTGCATAACTTTCTATATAGTATTCTCATAGCGGGTCAATCCGGTATAAATATTGCTCTTAATATTCATACCTATGTTTGAGACTTGATAACTCCTTATCCATGATCCATGAGATGTGATCATCAGTCTATAAACATAATAGTCTTCATGCTTTAATGTTATCCCACTTCACAATAAAGCTCGACTACGGATACTTTAAGAATAGTGTCCTTATGTTTAATGTGATCTCATGATTAAGTCACACTTGATACATTAATCGGACTAGCTATTCTAGGGACTTTATTAAACAAACATAATAAAGAAAAAGTCTTTTATTATTAATAAATAATTTGATACAAGTACCAAAAGTATTGGCCTCTAGGGCTTACACCAACATTATTTTAGTGCTGAGAGAACAAACATTCATGTAGAGTTATCTTGTGTAAATTGATGTTGATCTATAATTGCAAAATAAAACGGGGTTGTTCTCTTGACTCTGATACATTGATATAAAAGTGGAAAGTTGAACCTAAGATAAAAAAAATTAGTGTAAGGAGGTTGTGGATTGACCATGTTGTTAAAACTCTCTGGTAGTGGAAATCTCAAGGTTTAATCCTTAGGGACTTGATGTATGCCTCATAGTTTTTTACTGAACCAAAATAAAATATGGTGTGTTATTCTCTTATCTGTTTTTTTGCATGTCTTTACTTAATTTTACATATCTTCATCTTTAATCCATCTCTTAAAAATCAACCTTAAAATTGATTTACTCTGTAAATCTATAAAAAATTATATCACAGTTCAGCACCCTCCCCTTTTGTGTTTTAAGACACATGGCCAAAAATTGAATCCCACAATATTATACATTACATTATGCACTTAGAAATTAAACCAATTACTATATGCATCTACCATGAACCATTTAAATGTTGCAACTCGTGTACTCAAATACTTGAGAATATTTTTGTTGCCCAAGTGACTTCAAACACAAGATGGGGTATATATATATATATATATATATATATATATATATATATATATATATATATATATATATATATATATATATATATATATATATATATATATATATATATATATATATATATATATATATATATATATATATATATATATATATATATATATATATATATATATATATAAATAAAGACTTAGAAAATAAATTGGTTATTAGATTGAGTTTAAGATGTGATAACATGAAATAATATCGCATTTTTGGACTCGATTTAATTAAATTATATTATTATTTGACTCGATTTATTTTATATTATTCGATATTACTTGGTATTTTCCTTCTATTTATTTCAGATAACATAAACTGAAGCATGTGTGAAAAGGAAAGAAAAGGGGTGCAAAAAGAGGATTCTCCAAAAAGAAGCATTCCACTAAAGCCCAGCCCACAACTACAAGGAGAAGCGCTGAAGCGCTGTGACGACCGCCACACAAGGCGTGACGAGCGTCACGCCCCTTCGCTCAGCGTTACGAGCGTAACGCAGGGTGTGACGGACGTCACACCCCATTCCTATATTTTTGGCTTTGACGCGTAACAGAAGCACGTTCGGCCTTTTTCTTCGCTTGACTCGTTGACACACGAGGAAACCTACTGACGGAATTTTTGTGCAACGGTTACATGATGGATTAATATAAATAGACCTTAAGTGGTGCCCTGAAGCTCTCCTCCTTTTTTCCAGATTTCCACGTCGTGCATTATTTTTACAGCATTATATTTTTTATCAGCATTCCATATTTTCTTCAGCAGTTTATTACCTTAGCATTTTTTATTTCCCTTTTCTTTGTTAGCTTAATTTTTTAGGCATTCAATTAATTTTCTCACAATAGTTTCTACACCGGAAACTATTGTGTAACTTTTACTGGATCTAACCTTACGTTAGATCATAGTATTTTATTCCTTCGTTTTATTTTTCTGTCTGATCGAAGATTGTGAAGAACAAATCCAACCGGTTTGTGGTGGAGTGTTCAAGCATCGAAGTTAGAGAACAACCAAGATTTCTATTAATTTTACAGGTTCATTAATTTATTGTTTTAATTTATATATGCTCTATACTGCTGTTTATCTATACTGTTTGTCTGATATGGCTGTATTTAAGCATAATTATTGTTTAGGCTTGTTTAGCATGTCCGGCTAAATAAACTTAGATATCGGTATGTAAAGTAAGCGGAATAAAGGAATCAAAACTAAGTTGGTTTAAATTTATTTAAAGATATAGTCACTCTTTTTATGGTCTCAATTTACAGGGTTAATACCAAAGTTTTTGTACGAGAGTAAAAGACATAAAGAAGTTAAAATCAATAGAACGACAGTTTGAGCTTTTAACTGGACAATGTAAATTGGACATTAACTTTAAATCAGGGCGAAAGCAATTTTTAGAGTTAATTAAATTCTAATCATTTTCAAAAAGTATTTTTAAAGGTTAAATGTGAGGACGAGAGTTAAGCATTTAAGTTTAATCATATAATCTAAGTCAACAGAGCGAGAGTTTGAGACGAAGGTGTTTAAACGGTTAGTATTTTAATAAAAAGAGTTTCTATAGATTCTATTGTTTTCAAAAAGTGATTTTAGTTTTAACTAAATAGTGAGAGCGTACGTTAAGGTAAAATCATAGTCTATTCAACAGAGCGAGAGTTTGAGAAAAGATTTTTAATCAATAGTGTCTAATGAAAGGACTTATTTTAAAACTAAGAAACCAACGAAGATTTGACTCCCTAAGTACGACGAACTACATACCGATATCCGCGTTATTTGATATTTAATCTAGATCCAATTTTAGTTTTACTTTTCCCCCTAATCATCAAAGTATCATCCGCCTTAGCTTTACGAAGTAACCTTAGAAAAACGGTATATCGATTCATTAAGTCCCTGTGGGATCGATATCTTTTAAAACTACGCGATTAGACTGTGCACTTGCAGTTAATACCCCAATAGACTCATAAAGTCGCGATCAAGTTTTTGGCGCCGTTGCCGGGGACTTTTATTTAGTCGATATCGTAACTCTTCTGTTACGCTGTAGAGACTAAGGCAATTTTTATTTTCCCTTCTTTTTCGTTGATTTGTATGCCACACACTCGCTCACAAGGCGAACCGTATTACTTACGAATCAACGACGTTGAACGATATCTCTGAGTCTTACGACGAATTCGGGAGTATCGTGCCGCAAACAATCTTCCTCCAATCGAAATTCCTGATCTCAAAAATCTTCTTCCTTATCCGATACCCGAGATGGCAGAACTAGCTCGTGCTCTTCGAGATTACGCTGCTCCATCGCAAGATGAGCCGCATTCGAGTCTTGCTCCACCCGCAATCGAAGCAAACAACTTCGAACTTAAACCTTCGCTGTTGCAGGCAGTGCAACAAAACCAATTTTTTGGAAATCCTACCGAGGATCCAAACCTTCATTTATCCGTATTTGTTCAATACGCTGATACTGTTAAAGTTAATGGTGCCAATTCAGAGGCAATTCGACTTCGTCTCTTTCCTTTCTCGTTAAGAGATAAAGCTAGAAGATGGCTTCAGTCTCTTCCCTCCAACTCAGTCACCACATGGAATGAGTTGAAGAAAGTCTTTCTTGCCCGATATTTTCCTCCAAGCAAAACAGCTATGTTAAGAGCCCAGATAAATGGATTTAAACAGAAAGATAACGAGTCTCTTTTCGAAGCATGGGAAAGATACAAAGACATGATGAGACTTTGTCCACACCTTGGTTTAGAGGACTGGTTAGTAATTCATACCTTCTATAATGGTCTCTTATACAACACAAGATTAACAATAGACGCCGCCGCAGGTGGTGCGCTTATGGATAAACCTTACGCTGACGCTTATCAACTTATCGAAAGCATGGCCCAAAACCATTATCAGTTGGGAAGCGACAGAACAATGGTAGAAAAACCTCAAACGAAAACTGGCATGTACGAGATAAGTAGCCTTGATCATGTTAATGCAAAAGTGGATGCTCTTGCCCAGAAAATTGAAAGTTTAAATGTATCACCTCCAGTCGCCGTGGTTGCCGTAACTCAAAATTGCGAAGTCTGTGGAATTCAAGGTCACACTCCTACAGATTGTACACTCCTAACAGGAATCAAAGCAGAGCAGGTGAACTATGCTCAAGGAAATCCTTACTCACATACCTATAACTCAAACTGGAAGAACCATCCTAATTTTTCATATAAGAGTAACAATGCTTTATACGCACCAGGACAAGCTCCCAGTCAAGCCCCAACTATACCTCCTGGATATCAAAAGCCGACCCCATCTACACCTAACAATAACGTTCCTAGAAAATCCAATTTGGAAATCATGATGGAGAACTTCATAGCTTCTCAACACCAAACCAATAAAGATTTCTTAAACCAGAATGTACACACTAACGAACAAATTAAACAACTAGCAAGTAAAGTAGATGCCCTGGCTACCCATAACAAAATACTGGAAACACAAATCTCACAAGTAGCTCAACAACAAGCGCCTACTGCTGCCCCAACTGGTACATTTCCTGGACAGCCCCAACCTAACCCGAAAAGCCACGCTCATGCAATTATATTAAGAAGTGGAACAAAGGTAGAAGGACCGTCTGACCCAAGGATTGAGAACCAAAACTCTAAAAAGTCAACTGAGGAAGAAAGTAAACCTAAGGAAAAGGAAGAGTGTAATAAGGAAACCGTAGAAAAGAAAGAACCTTATGTACCTCCACCGCCTTACAAACCACTTATCCCTTACCCTCAGAGGCTAATTAAAACCAAAGACGCGGGCCAATTTAAAAAATTTGTTGACCTACTGAAACAATTAAACGTCACCATTCCTTTCACAGAAGCTATTACACAGATGCCTTCATATGCTAAGTTCTTAAAAGAAATTCTTTCTAATAAAAGGAAACTTGAAGAGAGCGAAACCGTTACACTCACTGCTGAGTGCAGCGCAATAATCCAGAATATGCCTCCTAAACTTAAAGACCCTGGTAGTTTCTCTATACCCTGTCACATAGGAAAATTTGTCATAGACAAAGCTTTATGCGATTTAGGAGCCGGTATCAGTGTTATGCCCTTGTCCATATGCAAGAGACTTGAAATGGGAGAATTAAGACCAACTAAAATGTCTGTGCAATTAGCAGATCGTTCCGTTAGATATCCCGTAGGAATACTTGAAAACGTTCCCGTGCGCATAGGTCAATTCTACATTCCAACCGATTTTATAATTATGGACATAAGAGAAGATGAAGTTACCCCCATTATATTGGGGAGACCATTCTTAGCAACCGTCGGTGCCATCATAGACGTAAAACGAGGACGACTCACTTTCGAAGTAGGAGAAGAGAAAATTGAGTTCATTCTTTCCAAAAATTTTAAAGCACCTGCAATAGAAGACACATGTTACTTCATGGATATCATCGATGAATGCATAAAAGAAACAGAATTAGAAAATGACGAATTGTCTGACTGTCGTGTAGAAGACAGACTGAACCAATGTTTAGCAGTAACATCGGATCCTACGCAATGCCTTAAGAAACCAACCCTCGACCTGAAAACACTTCCCAAAAATCTGAGATATGAATTCCTAGACTTAGAACTTGAACGACCCGTGATAGTCAATGCAGACCTAGGAAAACTCGAAACCGAAAAACTCCTACATATCTTAAGAAAATATCCAACCGCACTAGGATACAACATCACCGATCTTAAAGGGATAAGTCTTTCTATTTGTATGCACCGCATCATGCTAGAAAAAGATTGTAAAACTTCTAGGGAACATCAGAGGAGACTAAACCCGATCCTGAGTGAGGTAGTGAAGAAGGAAGTAACGAAGTTATTAGAGGCAGGTACTATATATCCTATATCCGATAGCAAATGGGTTAGCCCTGTACACATAGTACCAAAGAAAGGGGGTATAACCGTGATCGAAAATGAAAAAGGAGAAACTATAACCAAACGAATTGAATCGGGATGGAGAATGTGCATTGATTATAGAAAGCTAAACAAAGCAACCCGAAAAGATCATTTTCCTTTACCATTCATAGACCAGATGTTAGAACGATTAGCCAAGCATTCTCATTTCTGCTATCTAGACGGTTACTCAGGCTTCTTTCAAATACCAATTCATCCTGATGACCAAGAAAAGACAACATTCACATGTCCTTTTGGTACCTTCGCTTATCGACGAATGCCGTTTGGCTTGTGCAATGCTCCTGCAACCTTCCAAAGGTGCATGATGGCAATATTCGCCGATTTTCTCGAAAACATCATGGAAGTCTTTATGGATGACTTTTCCGTATGCGGACAAACTTTTGAAGAATGCCTTGAAAACCTAGAAAGAGTTCTAGAACGATGTGTAAAAGTAAACCTAGTACTTAATTGGGAAAAATGTCACTTTATGGTACAAGAAGGAATTGTTTTAGGACACATCATATCAAATAGAGGAATTGAAGTAGACAAAGCCAAAATAGAAGTAATCGAAAACCTTCAACCTCCGAAAACTGTGAGAGAAGTACGAAGCTTCTTAGGACATGCCGGTTTCTACCGACGATTTATTAAAGATTTCTCTAAAATAACTAAACCTTTAACCGGATTATTAATGAAAGATGCTGAATTCATCTTCGACAATAAATGTTTAGAAGCATTTCAAACACTTAAACAAGCCTTGATCTCCGCGCCCATAATGCAGACCCCAGATTGGAATGAACCTTTCGAAATAATGTGTGACGCAAGTGACTACGCCGTAGGCGCTATTTTAGGACAGAGAAAGGATAAAAAACTTCACGTCATATATTATGCGAGTAGAACTCTAGATGAAGCGCAAATGAATTACGCCACGACCGAGAAAGAACTTTTAGCAGTAGTATTTGCGCTAGATAAATTTCGTTCCTACTTGGTTGGAGCTAAAATAATCGTTTACACTGACCACGCTGCCATTAAGTACCTCTTAACAAAAAAGGACGCTAAACCTAGACTCCTAAGGTGGATCTTGTTGCTACAAGAATTTGATTTGGAAATCAAAGATAAAAAAGGAACTGAAAACATAGTAGCAGATCACCTCTCTAGACTTGAAAACCTGGAACTGGAAAGAACATCGATCAACGATGATTTCTCGTACGATAAACTTATAGCTAATTTGGAAGAAAATAGAGCTGATGAACAGGTAGAGACCACCTTAGCTATATGCGTTACACCATGGTACGCTGATTTTGTCAATTATTTAGCCGCTGGAGTGGTTCCACTTGATTTATCCTACCAACAAAAGAAACGATTCTTCCATGACATAAAACATTATTATTGGGACGACCCTTTACTTTTCAAAAGAGGCCCCGATGGTATTTTCTGTCGGTGTATACCTGAAGAAGAGGTAGAAAGTATAATCCAACATTGTCATTCCGCTCCTTATGGTGGACACGCAAGTACATCCAAGACCTGCTCTAAAATCCTACAAGCCGGTCTTTATTGGCCAAACATATGGAAGGATGTGCGTGCTGCTGTCAAGAAATAGGGATAGGTGTCAACGGACAGGAAACATATCTAGACGTGACGAAATGTCACAAAAAGGCATTTTGGAAGTAGAAATTTTCGATGTGTGGGGAATAGATTTCAGGGGACCTTTCCCACCTTCTTGCGGTAACAAGTACATACTCGTAGCAGTTGACTACGTATCAAAATGGATTGAAGCTATAGCTTCTCCAACAAACGACACACGAGTAGTAACTAGACTCTTTAAGAATATAATCTTTCCAAGATTTGGTGTCCCAAGAATAGTCGTCAGTGATGGTGGATCGCATTTCATAGCTAGGATACTCGAAAAATTATTGTTTAAGTATGGTGTAAAACATCGAGTAGTAACACCTTACCATCCTCAAACTAGTGGACAAGTGGAAGTGTCTAATAGAGAAATTAAACAGATATTGGAAAAAACTGTCGCTACGTCAAGGAAAGACTGGTCATCAAAATTACCTGAAGCTTTATGGGCTTATCGAACCGCTTACAAAACTCCCATAGGAACAACCCCATTTAAGCTTATTTACGGAAAATCTTGCCACCTCCCGGTAGAATTAGAACATAAGGCCTATTGGGCTATTAAAAATTTAAATTTAAACTATAAGGCCGCCGGTGAAAAGCAAATTCTTGATATAAACGAATTAGAGGAACTTAGACAAGACGCCTACGAGAATGCCAGAATCTACAAGGAAAGAACGAAAAAATGGCATGATAAACGTATATCAAGAAAAACTTTCAAACAAGGTGATGTAGTCCTATTGTTTAACTCTAGACTTAAGTTATTCCCATGAAAGCTACGATCTAGATGGTCAGGCACTTTCCAAATCACCAATGTCTTTCCCAGTGGAGCTGTAGAAATTAAAGGAAAATCTATTGAACCATTTATCGTAAACGGGCAGCGTCTAAAACATTATTATTATGCTGAGAACAATGAAGACCCGCAAGTCCTGCACTTAGACGTAATGTCTTCAGAATTTATAGATTAACATTTAATAGTTTATGTCGAGCTTGCGACATTAAACAAAATGCTTCGTGGGAGACAACCCACAAATTTTTATTTTTATTTCTTCTTTGATTATTCCCTTTTCTTTTTTATTTTATTTAGTTTTCATTCTCCGTATTCTTTATTTTAATTAAATTTTTCTTCTTTTCTTCTTTCGGCATTTGGCCAAATCCTGACTAAAACTCTTATTTTTCTTTTCTTTAGTTAACTCTAACCTGATGGCACATATTGACCGCATGGGTATCAAATTCAGAGGGAGAGCTCAGAGACAAAAATTTGAAGAACTTTCTGAGAGAGAGATGCACCCAACCTTCTATGCTGATGAAGATGCAATGATCGTACTGGGACTAAGAGATAGTGTCATGTATCTGCTGAACCAAATAGGGTGGGAAACCACTCCTTTTCGCAGACAATTTGTTACTTACCGAAGGCTAACTCTAGAATTTCTTAGCTCCCTGATCTATTTACCAAACCATGGAAAATGAATAAACCGAGGTTTCATTCAATTCAGGATGTTCAATATGGCGTATCAGTTTAACATTCAAGAGTTTACTAACCTTTTAGGGTTCCCCACTTCTTTTGATACATTCACCATGAGCCAAGAAGACCTTTTTTAATATAGAGAGCTTGAGCATTTTTGGGGAAGTTTAACGGGAAATGACGACCCTGAGGAACATGAGTTTCTCTCTGGAAACATACATAACCCGGCTTTTCGCTATTTCCACAAAATCCTAGCACACACTCTTTTTGGAAAGAGATCAAACATTACCACAGTATCACGTGATGAACTCTTCATAATATTCTGTGCTTCCCAGAACCGTCCAGTGAATGGTGCAACTTATATGCTGGCGAGTTTTGACCTCCTTATTCAAGATGACCGTGCACCGATTCAAATAGGAGGGTTGATAACTATGATTGCTAATGCTATTGGATTGCGCCAACCCATGCTTGCTTTGAACCCTTTTTGTGGCATTGAGTCTATGAACATACATTTCCTTTTTAACACTTTGTTTATCAGAAATCTGGGACCTGAAGAGTTTGAATTAGTAATTAATAACCAAGTTATTTACCTATTCACAATGCCTAGTCCGATGACTAGTGTCCACGACCGAAACAATTGGCTTTACAACCTGGATGGAATACCTTCTCCTGTTAGATCTGTTGAAACCATCCACGATTATGAGATTCTTGGCAACCAGATTCCTTATGCTGAGTCTGATCCGCAGACACCAACTGGTTACCACGATGCAGCCTCTCCACCTCATCCTATCCCGTCCGCAGAATCAGCAATACCTGATCTTAGACATCATCTGCCCGGAAATGATTATAATACCGCTATTCAAGTTTTGATGTCAGAACAAGCTGCCATGAGAGAGGAGTTAAATATGATGGGACATGAAATTTTGCAATACATGAGCACTATGACAAATCATTTTCTCGAGTTGGACCGCCGTGTCAATTCATTTGCCCCTCCAGCGAAAGATCCTACAATTGGCTAGAAGAATTGGAGTTAGCTAGTTTTAGTCTTAGGATTTACAGTTTTGTTTGACATTATTTTTTAATTTTAGGATTTATTTTCCGCATGCTTTATTTTATTTTCATATATTACATTATGTTTATTTTTATGGAGCTATTGGCATTATTGGTTTATTTTATTTTGATTTATGCAATATCTATCATTACCAGTAATGATATTCACTATATGCTACTACTTACACTGCCTATTAGAGAAAAAATATATATATATACACTATGGTGTGTAATAGAATAGCATGCATGGCAATTCAAAAATATTACAATAGCAATTAAAATAAACATAAACTAAAAATAAACAACAAAAATAATAATAATAATAAAAACAATTTATGAAGCACCCACTTAAGCAGAGCGCCAGTGACCGTTGCAAGCACCTGTGTGACGAGCGTCACACAAGCCATCACGACCGTCACGCAAATGCACATGACGCCCGTAACACCTTCTGTCACGAGCGTGACAGCTCCAGAATAGGTGAACGTTGGTGACCGTTGGGGACACAACCGTTGCTCCCCCACCTTTTTATTTTCCCCATTAACCCACCTCTTTACACCATTCCACTCACATTCATCCACATTTATTTTTCTCTCACCCACTCCTCTTCCCAACTCCCAAATTTTTCCTATAAATACCTACAATATCTTTCTTCCTACACCACATCATTCCAACAAACCATTCTATACAAATACATTTTCATTCCCTTTCCTTCTTTCAACCTACCTATCAATATGGGAGAGAACCCACAATTTGGAAATATCATCTTCCGATCTGAAGACGATAACTATCAACTAGAGCAATTCGATCGGTTCCAACAATGAGGTGTCGTATCTACCAGGTATCCTGATTTAAATTGTTTACAAGAATTAGGATTACTTCAAGGTGTGCAACGGCTACTTAGGCTTTCTGATTTAACTTTTCTTTGCTCACAAAATCAACCTACATACCCATCACTCACCTTAGAATTTTTAGGTTCTTATTCATACACCACTCCAACCGGTGAAGACGAGTACTTAACCGGTACCGCAACTTTCCGCATGTTCAACACCGAGTACTCACTATCCCAGGATCAGTTGAGTGCCATGCTACAGTTCCCTGTAGGAGGCCAAGTCCATCCAAGAATCCCTCCGAACTCACAGTGGCACATAAACGCCTTCGACCTCTTTAGAAAAATATCCGGTGTGGAAACCAATAACTGGGATGCACTACTTGCTTCACACATACATAACCCCACTATCCGGTATTTTATCCGCATTCTGCAAAACACCATTTTTTGTCGATCCAACAACAGCAAAGTCAATGCCAAGGAATTATTCTTCCTCCACTGCGTCTTTGAAATGGATACAAAGGTAAACGCCGCTTCTTTCTTACTTCACCATATTCGTACCCTTTGTGCTAGAGGCCGCCAACCTTTTGTGATTGGAGGATTAATAACCTCCATAGCACTTGGTCTGAATCTAGGGGACCGACTTCAAAATTTACAATCTCTGCCACCCCTATTTATGGATATAAGCTATTGTCGCTCCAGCCGCTTAATCAAAAATAGGGTAGGCGGAAGGTATTATCTTATGGTGAATAACCAAGAAGTACCAAGCGTTGTTTTGCCCAACATTGCCCTCACAGATGTCACCAACCCCGACCGATTCATCTACGATCTGAATGCTCCCGAACCTACCGAGCCTACACAAGCAAACCCGGCCCCAGACGAGTTTGAGGAAATGGAGCAAGGTGATCAAGGTCCTGAACAACAGTCAGCCCCGCTTAATCCTTCCGATAATGCAACTGGTCAATCCTCCCGACGTCGTCGAAGAAGGCCAGCAACTAATGATGACATCATGGATGCTATTGATGCCATGCACGCGCAGAATAACAAAGTGATGCAACTGATGCGCCAGATGCAACAACAACAGGAAGCGAGGAATGCAATAACCGACCAGCGATTCACTGACTTGCTCAACAGGTTTGATGACTTGGAAGTACGTCAACGCTCACCGGGCCCGAGAACAAGAAGACGCAGGCAGAATTGAGCATATTTATTTATTTTTCCTTTCTTTTCGCTTTTCTTTAAAACATTGGGGACAATGTTTCACTTAAGTGTGGGGGGGGGAAAACTTTGTTTCCGTTATGATTATTTCCCTTCCAACATTCCTCTTTCAAGTATGTTATTTTCTTTTCATTGTTATTTCCCTTTTATAAAAAAAATAAAAAAAATAAAAAAAATAAAAAAAATAAAAAAAATAAAAATAAAAAAATAATATATTTATTTTAAGTCGAGTCCCTAGTGTGAAAATTTTGTATTATCTTTTCCCCTCAATTTTCTTGAGCCATAACAAAAAAAATTAACACTTAACACACTCGATAAGTATAAAGGTTGCCCATTTTATAAAACTTGAGTGAAATCAAGACAAAATTATTACCACCTCAACGCTTTAAAAACCTCAACATGTTAGATCAGGATAAGTACCTATTATACCAATTCCTTGCACTTTTAGTCTTATAGTAACCCCGAGTAGTTTATACGAGAAGTCGGCACCATCTTAATAGCAAACTACGTGGAGAGCCGATGAATATAAGTGAATGATCCCCAAAACAACATAAAAATATATATATATATATATATATATATATATATATATATATATATATATATATATATATATATATATATATATATATATATAAGAAAATGAACTAATTAAGTTAGGTGATCCTTACCAGATCATTTAATCCAAAGGTTGCGGACCCTACAAATGCATAATATGAAAGATCCATTATGAGTTGGTTCAGCAGGTATCTGGTGCTGAACTTGGTAGGGCGGACTACGGTCCGATCCCTCGCAATTTGCAATGGACTAAATAACGAAGTTATCCAACTTATGTACTAGAGCTTCGAGCTAAAAGGGGATCAGAATCACTAACCGGTTACTCCACTATGTGCGCGAAACGATAAAGGGCTTAATGTGATTTCGCTAGAATGAAAACGGGTGAAACAAGAGTAAAAGAACTAGGCTAGCTATAATAGCATGACTCGAACTGGTTTGCATAAGGTGGGGTTATCTGATGTTGTGATGGTAGTTGTTGATGTTAAGACTAAACTCAGGTTATTCCTAAAAAAGATTTACTTGCAACCTGGTACGAATTGATGTGTGTTTTGAAATTTCATCTGGCTAATATTACAAATCGATTTATACATTGTATCTTGCTTTAGGACAAGCAAAAGTCTAAGTATGGGGGAGTTTGATAACATGAAATAATATCGCATTTTTGGACTCGATTTAATTAAATTATATTATTATTTGACTCGATTTATTTTATATTATTCGATATTACTTGGTATTTTCCTTCTATTTATTTCAGGTAACATAAACTGAAGCATGTGTGAAAAGGAAAGAAAAGGGGTGCAAAAAGAGGATTCTCCAAAAAGAAGCATTCCACTAAAGCCCAGCCCACAACTACAAGGAGAAGCGCTGAAGCGTTGTGACGACCTCCACACAAGGCGTGACGAGCGTCACGCCCCTTCGCTCAGCGTTACGAGCGTAACGCAAGGTGTGATGGACGTCACACCCCATTCCTGTATTTTTGGCTTTGACGCGTAACAGAAGCACGTTCGGCCTTTTTCTTCGCTTGACTCGTTGACACACGAGGAAACCTACTGACGGAATTTGTGTGCAACGGTTACATGATGGATTAATATAAATAGACCTTAAGTGGTGCCCTGAAGCTCTCCTCCTTTTTTCCAGATTTCCACGCCGTGCATTATTTTTACAACATTATATTTTTTATCAGCATTCCATATTTTCTTCAGCAGTTTATTACCTTAGCATTTTTTATTTCCCTTTTCTTTGTTAGCTTAATTTTTTAGGCATTCAATTAATTTTCTCACAATAGTTTCTACACCGGAAACTATTGTGTAACTTTTACTGGATCTAACCTTACGTTAGATCATAGTATTTTATTCCTTCGTTTTATTTTTCTGTCTGATCGAAGATTGTGAAGAACAAATCCAACCGGTTTGTGGTGGAGTGTTCAAGCATCGAAGTTAGAGAACAACCAAGATTTCTATTAATTTTACAGGTTCATTAATTTATTGTTTTAATTTATATATGCTCTATACTGCTGTTTATCTATACTGTTTGTCTGATATGGCTGTATTTAAGCATAATTATTGTTTAGACTTGTTTAGCATGTCCGGCTAAATAAACTTAGATATCGGTATGTAAAGTAAGCGGAATAAAGGAATCAAAACTAAGTTGGTTTAAATTTATTTAAAGATATAGTCACTCTTTTTATGGTCTCAATTTACAGGGTTAATACCAAAGTTTTTGTACGAGAGTAAAAGACATAAAGAAGTTAAAATCAATAGAACGACAGTTTGAGCTTTTAACTGGACAGTGTAAATTGGACATTAACTTTAAATCAGGGCGAAAGCAATTTTTAGAGTTAATTAAATTCTAATCATTTTCAAAAAGTATTTTTAAAGGTTAAATGTGAGGACGAGAGTTAAGCATTTAAGTTTAATCATATAATCTAAGTCAACAGAGCGAGAGTTTGAGACGAAGGTGTTTAAACGGTTAGTATTTTAATAAAAAGAGTTTCTATAGATTCTATTGTTTTCAAAAAGTGATTTTAGTTTTAACTAAATAGTGAGAGCGTACGTTAAGGTAAAATCATAGTCTATTCAACAGAGCGAGAGTTTGAGAAAAGATTTTTAATCAATAGTGTCTAATGAAAGGACTTATTTTAAAACTAAGAAACCAACGAAGATTTGATTCCCTAAGTACGACGAACTACATACCGATATCCACGTTATTTGATATTTAATCTAGATCCAATTTTAGTTTTACTTTTCCCCCTAATCATCAAAGTATCATCCGCCTTAGCTTTACGAAGTAACCTTAGAAAAACGGTATATCGATTCATTAAGTCCCTGTGGGATCGATATCTTTTAAAACTACGCGATTAGACTGTGCACTTGCAGTTAATACCCCAATAGACTCATAAAGTCGCGATCAAGATGAGGCATGGAAGAAGAAGTGAGAAGCAAATAAATAATTACAAGAAAATAAAGAGCTGAGAGATTAGAGAATAAGACATTGGGTTTTAGTCTCGTTCGGCCCAAAGTCATAAAAGCCTATGTCTAATCCCCAAGGATATCACATTGAGATTTATATTATCTCACATCTTTTAACACGGTATCAACCATAACCTTCTTAAACCAAACTTTTATATATGTTTTAGCTTGTAACCTTTATACTTATCAAAGTTCAAGATAACAACATTGACAATCCTTTCTATTTTTGGATCAAATTTCAAATCGTTTGAACACGAACTAAATTTATTCCCCCGAGGTTTTGGGTGAAGTTGCAACCAAAAAATGTGTGATTGACCTTAAGAAACATATGCCACAACTGTTCATAACTTATTTGCTTAGTAATTATAAATAACCTCATAGTAATATTTAACTCCAATTGCATCATCTACGATTAGTTCTCAAACACGGTCTAAATTTAATGCCCCAAATTTGTAAACAGGAAAAAAAAATATGAAAAAAATTATTGAATAATAATAAGAAGTTTCTCATTACATAGCACATATATAAATGAATCATATGGTTCACATTAATACGGTAAAGTTATCTAGGGTACTTAATCTAAGGAAACTAGCCATTCATCCTTAAGATATTAATGGAAAATTCAATGAAAAGAAAACAATTACATCTTGCAAACAATGAAGGATGAAAACCTTGTGATTCCTCCCCCCCCCCCCCCCCCCCCCCTTCACTCCAATGACTTGGGATATGCCTCATGTGTCATAAAAATCAAAACCCTAGCAATTAAATGTGTTTTGCAACTTATAGAGAACCCCCCCCCCCACTCCAATGACTTGGGATATGCCTCATGTGTCATAAAAATCAAAACCCTAGCAATTAAATGTGTTTTGCAACTTATAGAGAAAAACATGTTCTCGAAAAATTGTGTTGCTTTTCCCTAATGGCATGCCACAATTTTGCGATGTTGGTGACATGTCAGCTTTGTGATTGTAAAAATTGTGTTTCACTTCCTATCTTGAGCGATGCAATATTTACAATATTGATTTTTTTATGCTCCATATCGCACCATACTACCCGTCTTGCACGGTGCAATTTTGCTCAGCCTTGTAATTTTTCTTAGTTTCTTCGAATTCTTATATACAAGTCCTCTCATCCTTTATTATCACAACTTCTATAGTAAAATATCAAAAAAATTGTTTAGTTAGGATGATTTTTGAATTGATCGGTCTCTTCCATAGTTTTTTGAATCTTTATTAAAACCTACAAAGATAAATAAATTAAAAGTAAAATTACTTAAAACTAATACAAATTATACTAAAAAATATGCAGTTACGAGCTTTCATCAAATATATTAGCCTAGTTCTATGATACAACAGTTTAAACAAGTGGAGATAAACTCTCTTATGCTATATGAATTATCTAAGAAGGAAACCAAGATATAAAGAAGACTTAAGCTCGAGTTGTTTGACCATGAAGTGAATGTATTTGTTTGACACCTGAAGGGGTGTAGGAGAATAGCCATCCAAGGCGCAGCGAAATTTAAAAATTTCTCCATTTAGTGATCCTTACGAATGGGCATGATCAGTGATAGAATCGTTACCTCTTGTGGCGATTCAAACCTTTGGTGCAGATCTCTGATAATGATCAAAACCTTTGATACAGATCCACGGGGCGATCACGAACGTTGAACGATGACAACGTCTCTACTCAGTCCACATGAACGGATTCCTTCAATCGCAGTGCTAGCTGTTATGAATGAAGGCTTTGAGAGAGAGAGAGATACGAAATTCTAACTCTTCAGTTGTGTTGTATTCCCATACAAAGCTTCTGCACAAGAGCTCTATTTATAGAACCACTGTGTGGGCTTCAAGCCAAAAATCCCACTTAAGTGCATTTTGGCCTATATCTCATAATATGCCAAAATCACTTAAGTACTTGGTACCTTACCATATTTCGTATTCTACTTAAGTACACCGTACCTTACGATGTTCCTTAATTATTCTATCTCTCATCAATCCGTCCTTTGTGTGTGACCCTGTAGGTTTTCGCGGCGTTGGCAATTATATTAAATCACCCATTTAACATAATAAACAGTGAACGGTATCTAGCAACACATCACTGCTACCCAAGTCACGAAAATGTCATGTGATCTGACAAAACCTCCTGTGATAATAATTATGTGTATAATTACCCCTTTGCCCTTATGTCTATATTGAACACAAGGTATAGACTGTGTCACCCTTGTCCAGTTCAATATTGGGCCCATAGATATTTATCCTGTTACGCAGGATTGACAAATTCCATCTAGGACACTCATGTCCCTCAGCATGCTTCGTGGAGTACCCATCAACTGTCTTTATGGTCATCCAGTTACGGACAACGTTGGATCAACAATAAAGCACTCAACTCTACATCTAGGATCCATAGTGGTTTCAGGTCGAAGAGTGGTATACACTATTATCACCATGAGAATAACTTATGACACTTTGCATAACTTTCTATATAGTATTCTCATAGCGGGTCAATCCGGTATAAATATTACTCCTAATATTCATACCTATGTTTAAGACTTGATAACTCTTTATCCATGATCCATGAGATGTGATCATCAGTCTACAAACATAATAGTCTTAATGCTTTAATGTTATCCCACTTCACATTAAAGCTCGACTACGAATACTTTAAGAATATTGCCCTTATGTTTAATGTGTTCTCATGATTAAGTCACACTTAATACATTAAACGGACTATCTATTCTAGGGACTTTACTAATCAACCATAATAAAGAAAATGCCTTTAAATAATTCGATACAAGTACCAAAAGTATTGGCCTCTAGGGCTTACACCAACAAGGGGTGGTGCAAGCTTACAAGAGGTGGTGTATAAAATATTCCCACAAAAAATGTCAATCTATAAGTACAAAGCTAGGGTTGAAATTCTTCTTCAAAAGTTTAGGAAAGTATATACAGATCTATAACTGAAGAAACCACATGGGAACGCTCATGGTCTTGATGTCTTTGCCTTCACCTAGTTGTTCTGTTATGTTTATAAATGAATGATAGAAAAAGGAAATAAAGAGATAAGTCAAAGAGGTAACCCTTTTTCATCATTCAAGAAAAATGTAGAGTTGTAATTCTTGGACTACTATGCAAGAATCAGTCAACACGAAGAACTTGATAAACCAATATAGAAAAAAGTGTAGTGATTTACATACGGGGAAGTTCCATTGCTTTAATAGTTGGCAACTCAAAACTAGGATTTCCTAGAGTTACTTTTGGAGAAGAAAATTCCTAGTTAGGGAATCACGGTATCATGGGATGATGGAGTCTCACTTATAGTAATCGGCAAGCCCATAATGGTTTTTATATCAAGAAGGGTAGGTGAAATCATACCCCAAGGGAAGGTGAAAGTATTTACACTTAAAGACAAATGAGAAAAAGTATGAAGAGATGTTCCATGTTACACTTCTTGTCTTAAACAAAAAGTTAGATCATATCAAAGATTCCTACTTCTTCTCGTCTTGATCTTTGGTTGTATCCATTCTAAATATCTAGATTAGATAGTCAGATGTAGGATGATAAAACATTTTGAAATCACTTGTGTAAGACCCCAATTTTGACCCTAAGATCCCTCATGCAATTTCATCATATGCATTAGCATTGGGATCATACCTTGGCATCCTCCTTACCCCTCTCTCATTGGGTTTGTTTTGGGAGAGATCACCAAGCACTATGTGATTGTATCATACTTGTATATTATCATTTTACTAACCAAAATACCAAAAATATGTCTTTTGCATTTGCCTAACTCTTTTGTAGGTAGGGCATGATCCCATTGATTTATCAAGTTCATATCTAGGGTTTGAGACCCTCATGGCAAAGAGCACAACCATGGATTGACCCAAAAATGGTTATAATCATCATATATGAGTCCCAATGATTCCTACATGTGTTATTGATCAAGTATTCTTCAAGAGTTTGAAGGTGATTTGCCTTGGAAACCCTAGTTTGACTGGGTATCTTGAGTGACTTCTCCAACAAGCCATCTCACCAATTGATCAAATTTCTCAAGGTACACTTCAAAACTCATCATATTATGCATATATGATCTCCCTAGACCCTATCTCCTACAATTTTCACCAGATGAAAATGATTCCAAGAGAAAAGTTACTCTAAATGACATTCCAAACAACTTTCATTTTGAGACCTAGAGCTAGTTTTGCTTGGAAAATCATTTTCTATGTTGAAACATTATAGGTCATTTTGTCTAAACCCTAATTTGAAAGTCAACTTCCCAAGGCCATAACTTGCTCAATTTTTATGAGATGAAATATTTCTAAGTTGCACAATAAAATTCAAGATGTCTACTTCAAATTTTATGTTTAGAGTGAGAGCTAAATCAACTTTTCTACCAATTGGGAATCACTTATGGCTTTTAGAGTCGAAGCACCTACCTCTATGGTGAAGGTCATGTCGGCAATTCGAGCTTCATATTCAACATGATTGTTGCTAGTTTTGAATTGAATTTCACCAACTTCTTGATGAACAAATTTTTTGGTCCTTCTAACATTATCCCTGCACTACTTCCCATCATGTTAGAGGCGTCGTCTAAGACAACTTCCAAGTGGGCGAACTCTTCTCGCCCATTGGCAAATTGAACTCTGCCAGAAAATTCCCCAATACATGTGATTTGATGCTTACTTTGGGTATGTGTTAGATGTCATACTCAAACAACTTACCCAATACATTATTCTTCCTACTATATCTGGTTTCTTAATGACCTGGTGAATATGATAGTTTTCCTTTGCCATTATAGGATGTCATTGGAAATAAGGACTAACCTTTCTTGCGATTATCACCACTACCAAGGTGAGCCTTTCAATTTAAGATGTCGAGCCTAAGTGCCCTTGAAACCTTGCTCATGAAACAGATAAGGCAATCCACTTTAGATGTTTCATGGATGAGTACTGAGCTCAATGTTTGGCCAGTAATAGACAAATAAAGGTAGGAGGACAAACCTGCTATCGAGCGCATCAAGATGGGCGGTGGCGCTAGGAATTCATTTAAGTTTGACAATGCCTCGTCGCATTCGCTCGTCCATTCAAAACTCTTATTTTTATTCATTATGGAAAAGAAGTGGAAAACCTTGTCACCTTCAAAGGAAAGAAAATGAGATAGGGCGATTAGGCGCCTTGTTAGTTATTGAACCTCCTTAACATTGGAGGGACTCCTCATACTAATGACGACTTGGCACGTATCTGAGTTAGCCTTTATGCCTCTCTTAATCATCATGAAACTCAGGAATTTTCCTACTTGCATGCCAAATGAGCATTTGGCAGTATTCAAATGTATGTTATAATTCCTAAAATACTTTATGACATCTTGCAAATCTGCCGCATGTCTCTCCCTTTTTGAAGTCTTAACTAGCATATCATCAATGTAACCTCCAAGTTATGGCCTATATATTTTAACAACACTGCATCCATGAGTCTCGGATAGGTAATGCCTTTGTTCTTGAGACCAAAGGGAATAACGTTGTAATAATAGTTACCATGATTGGATATGAATGTTGTCTTGGGTGCATCCATATGATCCATCTTAATCTGGTTGTATCTGGAGTAGACGTCCATAAAACTCAGTGTTTTACAACCCAAAGATATCTCGATCAGGCGATCTATATTAGGTAAATGGTACATATCCTTTGGGCATGCAACCTTAAAGTTAGGGAAGTCAATGCACATGCACAATTTGTTTGATGTCTTCCTTAACAAGACCGTGTTAGCTAGTCAGGATGAATATTTTACCTCTATTATGAATTCAATGTTTGCCAGCTTCTATACTTCATCAATAACTCCCTTTTTTTCCTCTCCACCCATGTGCTTCCTTTGAATACTAATTTGATAATGGATTCAATGGTGATACAATGACATACCACTCGTGTATCTATGACAGTCATATCTGAAAGTGACTAGGCAGACAAGTCAATGTTCCTCCTGAACAAGGTGACCAACTCCTTCTATTTAGATTCAGATAGTGAGGTGTCTAACCTGATAACGTGGTTGTCCAATGGACCAATATATACCATATTCAAGTATTATTATTATTTTTTTTTTTTTGGGGGGGGGGGGGGGGGGGGAGGGGAGGGGAGCCTTTCATTTTATATGTCCCCTCTTTATTTATAGGCTACTTTGACATCATTTGTGCGCGATGTTCGGGTCCTCAAGTAATGGGTATTTAAGGCTTAAATAGAGGGTGAACAAGACCACCCCTAGTACGTTAAGGGTGGGTCTTCCTTAGATGGTGTTATAAGGGGAAAATGTCTACAACGAGAACCTTCACATCAATAGTCTTGTTGTTCGCTTATGAGTCGAATGTCATTTTAAGTGTTATGTGGCCTTTTAGTTGTACATCTTTGCGCAAAAGGCCAATCAAAGAACCTTAGAATTCTCTGATGTTGCTAGGGCCAAGTTGTAGACTCTAGAATGCGCCCCTAAACAAGACGTCCATTGAGCTACCTGGATCGATTAATACATGTTTTACATCCCATTTATTGTATTAAACCATGATGACTATGAGGTCATTGTTGTGAGGAAGAACATCAACAATGTCTTCATTTGAGAAGGTGATTCTAGATTCTCATTTCTTTCCCAAGATCTAGCAGCATTAGTGGATATGGTGTTTGTTGTAAAAACCAGTCGGATGTACTTTCTCTAGGAGGAATTGGATTCTCCTCCATTGGAGAAACCTGTGATGATGGTGTTGACGTGATATTAGAGCTTTGCTTAAGCATCCTTGTGAGAAGATGGTGAAAGCTACAATGAGTAACAATATGTATCACCTAAGTTAGTTTTATTGGACCTCACAGTGGGCGTCAATTATATTTGCTAAAAAAGTATAATACGTGACAACCCCTAATTATTAAGGATTGTCAAAGGTTTTAAAGTATGTTGTATGGATGAGAGCTAGCTCACGTAAGGGGCGAGAAACTCTATGTATGTGACTTTCTGTATAATAATGAGATTGTCTTCTCAACTCCAATATTGAGGTATTTATAGCAATATTGAACCTGGATATTTGGCTCATTGAAAATAACAACTACTATTGAGAGGATACAATAGTGGACGCTAAATGCACTGATATTTTCGAGAATATGGTCAAATGATTCTTTCTTTATCATTAGAGGATGTGGAAATATCATATTCCACTTTTCCATATCAAACAACAATTCCCAAATAAATACGGGGTGTTTAATAAAAGAGGGTGACACATCTAATAAAAAAACATTCAAACTAAAAAAATAAGCCACCGAAGAGGTGCTATAAACTTAAATAAAATCCCAAGTCTCCGCTTCACCCTAATATCAACTCTTTTCAGATATACCAATATAAGTGTTAAAAAAATTAGGCTACTTACTCGCTTAAAAAGTTCAAAATAGCTAAGTACTGTTAAAAAATCAAGTGTATCGAATTCTTACCTTTTCGTAAATCGAGACAACATCTACAACAACTAAGTTTTTATTTTTACATTGCAAAGATGGTGTTATTCAAGCAGTGTGACACATTTTAAGTTTAGTTGGACGTTAAATTGCATTCAAACAAGGTAAAGTTTTTTTTTTTAATTTTAGATTTACATATCCACGAGTGAGAGATACAAGGAAGAATCAAAGTCCGGCAATGTTTATTGAACCGTTGAAGATGTGTTCTATAATCTATAGTTTTAGGCCCTATCAACCGATCTTAGTTGACGAGATACTATAATTATTTGGTTCCGACCTTATACCAATAATTTGGATAGAATACAAGACACGTGTGTCCCATAAACCACGCAACGCGATGTATATGGTAACAGCTATCACCGCATAAGATATTCAAAATTATCATCAAAGAGAGGCAGAGATACCCAATTTACTACATGACAACTCACGACTACTAAAATTATTTATGTTTTTAAGAGAACATCAATCTGTAAGACAAATCATCATTATTCTTTGAGCTTACTTTCGTTACAAACAAAAATAAAGACGTTGACATGAGAAGCCAAGAAGCAAACACGTAGCATAACCTCATACTAATCGTCGAACGTGAGTGGTTTAATAATAATGCATATTTTGTCTTCTTTGTACAAACAAATAGTATGTGTACTCGTATAAACATACTGTATTTTGGCTTTCATTTATACACATAACAGAATCACATTAAAATGGACTTTGTGGTTTAGAAAAACACAGGCTAATCAGTTAGGATTTTTCATCATGGTTTTTTTAGGTTTTACTTTTAAAAAATTGCAGGGAATTCCTTCAACAACTAATCCAAATTATCATTTACAAATTCACATACATTACTATTTTATATTGGTTGTTGGGTAAATTAGGCACAATTCTTTAACAGTGATCTAATTAAGTCTCACCCTCAATTATTAATTCTTCTCTAATTGGTTAGACAAGTATGGCTAAGTGGTTATCGTCAGTTGAAAAACATCAAACTCAATACTCTAATGGATATGATTACCAAACACTTTCTTAATTATAGTAAACACAACAAAATATTAAAAATATTAAAAATAAGGTGTTACTTATACATTATAACCCTAAATGGAGATGGAGAGCTATTAATACGGGATCCAAGTCTTTGGAGAGACAGTTATGTAACTAAATATATCAATTTTTATTTGTTTCCTCTTTTTGTGTGAGGATGATTAAGGATTTTCGCTCCACTTCAATTTGATGAAAAAGGGTGTCTCTTCTTAAGTCTAAGAGGTTGATAGTTCATATTGGTTTATAGATGGTGTTCCTATAAGAGTTGGGCCGACTTCCCAAACTTCTTTTTGGAATGATCATTGGTTAGAGTTTATCCCCTTAAAGACTAAGTTCTCTGGCCTGTTCTATATTCATGTCTCATCTAAGGGATTGGTGGGAGATATTGGTTCGGTGGTTAATGGGTTCTTGACTTGGAATCTTAGATGGTGAAGGTCGTTCTTTCTTAGACAATTATCCGTTTTTGAGGAGTCATTATTTCTTTATAGATAAGTGAGTTTGGAAGCATACTAGAAAGGTAGTGGCCTCTGCTTACCTTGTTTATAGGGATAATACTCCCTCCTCAGATCCTTTTTTGACAGAAAGTCATGTCCTCCCTCTTATTTGGTCGAGTTTGACCATTTCTAAGATCTTGGTCTTCTCTTGACAACTTTTAGAAGATAGACTCAGGTCGAGAGAGAATTTGTCTATGAGAGGGGTCATTTTTGTTTCCAGTAGAATCTCTTGTCCTTTGCGTGGGCATTTTGTTGAGACTCTTGTTTATCTCTTTCTTGTTAGAATTAATTCATTTTTAGAAACTTGTTGACAAAGTTTGTTATATAGTATTTTAGTATTTTTACTTAAGTATCACTTGTATTTAAACAAGTGAGTGGTATGAGTATCATTATTCCTTTTGCAGTATGTGTATAGCAGTGTGTGTGTGTTTGTGTGTGTGTGTGTGTGTGTGTGCGCAACCATTTTATAACCTTTAAGAGTAGTGGAAGTTTGTTATTATTCTCTCTTCTCTCTCTTGTTTATCTTGTTCATCTTTATCACATTGTACACCAATAATTGGTATCAGAGCCAGGTTCAGATCCACGGGGAAACACCACGGAGAACACGAGTGAAATGAAGAGGCGTTGTGTGATTGATTTTTGTTCGGAGAATTCGTGTTGAATTTATGTTCATAATCGTAAGAAAATCACATATCTTGATTTCTGCGGGATTGGGAAACGTTGTGTCTAGGTGAGATCTAAGTGTATTGCATAAGTTAGAAAATGAACGAAAACGGTAATCTAAGTACCAAGCTTCCAGTGTTCGATGGCAAGAATTGAAATCGTTGGATGATTCAGATATGTGTGTGTTGTTTGGAGCTCAAGATGTTCTTGATCTCATCAACGATAGTTACGTTCAGGTTTGTAATACCCCAAAATTTACCCTTCATTTTTCCTGAAGAAAAAAAAAACGAAAAAAAAAAAAGTTAAAAATAAATAAATAAATAAAATTAATTAAATAAATAAATAAAATATAACAAATTTTTTTGGACTTGGGTCTCCCTCATTTGAGCCCACTACCCACGAAAATCAGTCTATAAATACTGAAGTTTCAGTAGAGGAAAACACTTGGAGTTACACTGGGAGATTCACTGGGGAAAGATTTTGAGAGAAGGAAACCTAGGAACTACTCTGCAGCGACCTTCAGGCAGCCCTGAGAAGTTGTATACGTGCGTTTTCGACGCCATGAGATTTGGTGTAAGAAATGATTTTTTCGACAAATGATGACATGGGTTGAAACGATTTGATTAATAAGTATGGTTCGACACTTCGACAAAATGGAAGTTTCGTCATTTCGACAAAGATGTTTGCACCTAGGAAAAGCACTTTTGACAGATAGGGAGAACATTGCAGTATGTTGATAATTCGACAAAAATCCTGAAGGAAGACGTCATTTCGACTTAAAAGTAAATTTGAATTTAAAAGGTTGTGACGTTTGGCAGAAGACGCGTGGAAGCATCTGGCGAAAGGAGGAGAGCCATGTGTCATAGTTTTAGGATTTAGTCGTTAATAACAGTTATGTTATTTGTGTATATATAGGGTAGTTATTATCTAAAAAAGGGTGTGAAGAATTACTTATACAAAATTCCTGAGAACACTCAAAGTACCCGTGTGAGAGAAAAGAGTCATATTTGGAAAATGTATGTGTAAACAAACACCAATTCCTTCAAAGTTTATTTTATAAAGTTCAAAGTTCTTTACAAATCTCTTTTATGTTTTCCAGTCATTTATCTTTCTGCACTTTATCCTTTTCGACACTTTACATTTCGTCAGTTATTTTCCGCCATTTACTTTATCTTGTTAAATTTACATCCACTTAACATTGTAATCAACATATTTCGACGTAAAACACTTAGAGAACAGAAATGAAAGATATGAAAGTGATTTTAGACATCTTCAAGACTATCTAGATCTGCACATGTCCTAGGATTTGTGTGGTTGATCCTGCAAGTAACCCAATTCTACAAGTTTTGGTAAACCAGAGGTTGTTCGCCAAAATTCACAGCGAACAAATTGGCACGCCCAGTGGGACTGTGCAAAAAAAAAAAATTTAGAAAGTTAGATAATCGCTAGTCAAAATCTGTCCTTCATTTGTATGAGACTGAGAAGCGGTAAATTAGCCGTATCCGAAGTAGAAATACCTAAAAGAACAAGAGTAAGGAAAATGGCGAACCAGCCAAATAATCCTAACGAATCCATCCCAGTATCTAACCCTGTCCCTTCGACAGAAGGCAATATAGGATCGGTCCCTGTGTCAGAGGCTGTACCTTCGTCAGCGGGGTCGATACCAGCGGTTTCGATGTCACAAAACGCGCCTAGTTCGTCCTTCAGGGCACAACAAATGCCCATTGGGACACCCCCCCCCCCCCTGTGGGAAACACTTCTAGGCCTTTTGTAACGAATTTCACCATGCCTCCGCCTGGTAGGGAACAACCCTTCGGAATGCCAACTTCGGTGATGGCAAATTTACATAACTCCCCGTTAATATATTCAGACTCGATGGCCAACGTGTCTTCACCCTTACAAGGGTCAGGATATGGTGGAAACGTGAGTAGACTGAATCAACAACCACTTTACGTGCCGCCGATAACAAATAATTCGGCGCAAGTGATTAGACAGCAGATGGACGAGAGTAATCATGATATGGTCCAAATGTTGACGCAACAAATGGGAGCGGTGTTTAATCCACTGATACAGAACACCACTCAAACAAACCAAGCGTTGGCAGCGCAAATGACGCGCATTGCTGATTTCTTTGGAGTCCCTCAAACTCGACACAGAGAACAAGTGGTTCATAACCCAGCGGTAGCGGTCCAAGAAGAACCTACGATAAACCAGATACCGTTAGACAATCCTCAAACGAACGTCAGAAACCGAGAGGATGTAGTCGAACAGCCTCGTGTCGAAATCCCCATTCCACAAGAGCCTAGAAGGATAGTAATCCAGAGAGGCCAGGACGCGGATGTTGTATTGCAACAACGGATGAGGTATAATAATCCGCCTGTCGAAAATAATTTGGCAGCCGTGGTCGAAACGATAATGGCACAAAATGGGATGAACATGGGTTTACAAAGGCCTAGTTACGCATCCCCACTATCAGAATATATTCTGCAAGAAGAATTGCCACCAAGGTGGAAAGTCCCTAAGTTCACAAAGTTCTCAGGGGACACTAGTGAGTCCACTATAGAACATGTGGCACGTTACCTGATCGAGGCAGGGGAGATAGCCCGTAACGAAAATTTGAAAATAAAATATTTCCCTAGTTCCTTAACAAAAAACGCGTTTACTTGGTTTACATCTTTGCCTGCAAACTCAGTATACACGTGGACCCAATTAGAAAGGCTGTTCCATGAACAATTCTACATGGGACAAACAAAAATAAGTCTGAAAGAATTAGCCAGTGTCAAGAGAAAACACTCCGAACCAATAGATGATTATTTAAATAGGTTCAGATTGCTAAAGGCTAGATGTTTCACCCCAGTGCCAGAACATGAGTTGGTCGAAATGGCCGCAGGGGGACTAGACTATTCTATAAGGAAGAAACTAGATACCCAGTATCTGAGGGATATGGCACAATTAGCGGATAGAGTGAGACAGGTCGAAAGGTTAAGGGACGAAAAATTCAGGGCAAATAAGAATAAAAAAGAGAGGGTAGCCTACGTAGGGGTTCGCCAAGATGATGAGTTCGACGAACACGAACCAAGTAGCTTCGACGAACAAGAAATCGACCTAGCAGAACTAAAACAAGGGCCACCTTATTCGTGCAAAGTACTAACTCCGTCGAACGGAAACCCAGTCGAAACCAACGATAAGTTCCCCAAAAGGACTTATACGTTCGACATTACCAAATGTGACGAAATCTTCGATCTGTTGGTTAAAGATGGTCAATTAATAAAACCACCAGGCGCTAAAGAACCGCCTATGGAACAACAGAAAAAGAGAGGTTTTTGTAAATACCATAATTTTCTGGGCCATAAGACGTCTCGTTGTTTCCTTTTCAGGGATCTCGTTCAAAATGCTATCCGGGACGGAAGGCTGAAGTTTGGTGACAAACCAAAACAACAGATGAAGATCGACTCGAATCCTATGCAAGCA
The DNA here is from genome assembly GCF_024323335.1 of Lathyrus oleraceus. Lineage (NCBI taxonomy): Eukaryota > Viridiplantae > Streptophyta > Magnoliopsida > Fabales > Fabaceae > Lathyrus > Lathyrus oleraceus. The sequence continues at coordinate 32,631,427 of NC_066579.1, read as the reverse complement.
GTCGAAGCCCACTACGCTGAACCATCCGTCGTAAACATGGTGGAGGCCGAAGTTGCTCCTGATGGCAATTTGGAAATGGTGGAAGCCCCTGGAAGCTTCGACGCAAATGTCAACATGGTCGAGATTACTGATGATCTCGCAAGCCAGAAAAGAATAGAAACTACTGAAGGTTTCGACAAGAGGGACGGTGACAATGCTGTCGAGAATGTGGAGTTTCGACAAGAGGAGAATTGGGACCGCTTGGGACAGCCAAGTGGGAAATATGATTTTCTTGTGAAGTACAACGCGCCGGCAAGCTCTCAGATCGACATCAACACAATCCAACCAAGCGGTTGGGGAGATGCCTCTTCAGAAAACAATGAGGAGACAGTCGACGCAATTGAGCATGCCCCTAATACGAAGGGGAGGGTTACTGAAGACCCAGCGATTGAAAACAAGGCTGCTGAAGGCCTTGATTCGAACAAAGCAAAGAAAGGTGATATCGCCAACTGCGTCAACACCATGGGGCCTTTCAGTGAAGAGGTCACAAAAATCAAAGTGGAAGCCGCTAACGGTCCTTCGAAGCCCATGATCAGTGGGATTCTGCGTAGGACAATGGAAGACCCCAGAAGGAATTGGAACAAATGCTGTTGCAAACATGGTCCCAGGACCATATCTTGGTGCTGTTGCCCAGAGAAAGAGTTCGACCAGACACCAAAAGGCGTCAAAGGCGAAGAAGAGAGGCTCATCAGGAAGATGAACGAATTAAGCATCGCCGACGAACAAAATGTTGGGGTAAATATGGTAGAAATATCTCAGAAGGACCAGGTCGAAGAGGGCGAAGAGCGTCGTCAGAAAGAGTACCAAAGGCTGGCGTACCCTAGAGAGGAGGAAAACTTAATGGAATTCATCAAGAGGTGCCAAAGGATGAAAACCGAAGTGATGTTGTGCCCACGCTGCAGCGCAGTCTTCGACAGGAAGGCAGCAACCAACCTGGAAGCGGTGGATAAGACCAAAAGGAAAGAGAATTGGGGAACAGTGAGATATGACCCAAGGAGAAGTGATCACCACCAGTGGAGGCACGGAGAGAGACGCCAGAACACCTATAAACCATCTGACAAAGCGACGGACGACAAATGGGTTCAACCCATTAGGGACGCCCAGGGGCAGAAGAAATGGGGAAAGTTCGAGGTTCAGAGAGGCGCGCCTATGGAGGGCAAGAAGGAAATGGAAAAACACAAGCCAAGACCATGAAGGTGAGAAAAACAAGAAAGGGGGGGTTTGAATTGTTTGAAAAATAAGCGCTTTTGCAAAATGAAATCACACAATGATTTTATACTGGTTCGCTTATAACACAAAGCTACTCCAGTCCACCCGGCCAAGGTGATTTCGCCTTCAACAAGGACTTAATCCACTAATCTTGAAAGATTACAAACAACCCCTAAGAGAAAAGAAAATCTCTTAGTCCTCTCAAGTCTACAGACTACAAAGAGTCACTTGAGGAAATCAAATAAAAATAGATACAAGATGTGTAATCTAGAGTGCTTCTAAGAAAGCAAATATTACAAACTTAAGAACAAAATTTTTCACTTGATAAGCAAAAGCTTAGTGAAAATCTTTGAAGAACAAAGATGTTTTTCTTGAGCGTGATATGATTTCAGTATAGTTTTGGCTAGTGATTTCTTCGTATATACTGAATGAGATTTCTTCTCTATTTATAGGAGTTGAAGTAGAGTTGAAGTAGCGTTGAATCTGTTGGATATTGAGATGTAATTACGCCATTCCATTAATAGCTTCTGCAGTAGACTTTTTCACTTAGAAGTGACTACTTACCACAATTAGTATCTTTTCTCTTGGAAGTGGAGATTAACGTCTCTTTCTAATTGAGGAAATCCATTTGCAGAACTTTAACTTGGCTTAAACGTTACTTCATCATGATTAACAATTCTGATTAGAGTCTTCGTGTATCTGGAGAAACTTGCTTCTGATGTTATTTCTTGAATGTTCAGATGGCGCTGATAACTTCAGAATTTACAGAAGGCAATTGTTCAGAGTCAGAGCTTCTAGACTTTACTTCATGTTCAGATGCTTCTGATACTTGCAGTTTTGTGCAGAGTCAGAGCTTCTTGAATGAGATTCCTCTTTAGATGCTTCTGATACTTGAGATTTTGCATCTGATCTTGTTTTGCATCTGATGACATCATCAGATTTGTTTCTTCTTTCTTTAGAACCCTGCACACTTAGAAACTTTTCGTTAGGGTACCACTTTTGGTTTCATCCTTTGTTATCATCAAAATCATGGAATCTATTGTAGAGCTATTTTTGTTCTTACAGACCATACCCGTCAGAGAATTACAAAGGCAAAAATCCCATGTCCAGGTCCCAATGGAGGAGGTTCCAAAGGCAGAAGAGGGCAGAAATAGAGACGGCGAAAAAGAACATGAATGGTCCAAACGAAGCAGAATCTAGCAACAATCGTCAGACAAGGAGCAGGAAAGAGACTCCCCTCCAGATCAATCCTAGCGGAGTTGTCGAATCGGTGGCGTCGAAAGAGAAGATGCAGGAAGATGATGAAGTAACCGACAGTTTTAACTCTGACTCAGAGGCATCCTTCAACGTGATTTGCAACGTGGTCTCTGTTCTCCCTAGAGACTATGATAGAGTCATGGAAATTGAGGATGAAGGAGACGAAATGGAGGAAGAAACAATGGCACACAAGCCCGTCTGCTACTATGTGATGAACAACGGATGCGTCGAAGAGCAGAACGCTTTTTTCGAAAGACCAGACGACTCCATGAAAGCACATTTGAAACCTCTGTTTATAAAAGGAAAGGTGGAAAATGTCGGCGTGAATAAGATACTGGTGGACGGGGGAGCGGCAGTGAATTTGATGCCCCACTACATGCTGAAGAAGATTGGAAAAGACGATTCGGACGCGAAGCCTCACAACATGGTGCTGTCGAATTACGAAGGGAAGATAGGGACAACTATGGGAGTCATCCAAGTGAACTTAACTGTAGGAACCATAACAAGACCTACAATGTTCATAGTCATCGCTTCGAAAGCCAACTACAACCTGCTGCTTGGTAGGGAATGGATTCACGGCGTAGGAGTTGTACCCTCTTCAATGCACCAGCGGATAGCCATATGGAGGCCAGATGGAATCGTCGAAAACATTGAGGCTGACCAAAGCTACTTCATGACCGAGGTAAACACTGTCAACAGCCAAAGCTTCGACAAAAACCTGGCTCATATACCTCCCTGCAGCCCGGCAGAATTCGACTTGAAGACGACAGACAATGCCTATTGCTCCATGTACCTACATCCAACGCATGGTTTCCAGTGGGATAAAGAAGTGATTGGCGAAACTTACATATGGGGAACCACTCATATAGCGCCGACGGGATGGGGTAGTGAATTTGACGATGACGAGTGAACAATCAGCGATCGAAAAGATTACGGCTTACATGGCCGAAAACAAACTAAAAGAGGCCCTTGAGGCTGAGGTAAAAAATATGGCTGTCGAAGCCAACCAAGAGAACTCCAACAAACAATGTCCTCAAGAAGACGTTGCGGAAGATCATGTCACCAACCAAATGGGCGGATGGCAACACCAAAAGCTTGACGCCATTTACGACGACGAACCTCTGGGGTTCGAAAAAGATCCAGTGTCAACTAACGAGAAGATGGTGGCGCAGGATCCTTTAGAAGAGATAAACATAGGAGCGGGGGCAGAACATAGACCAACGTACATAAGCGCAAAAATGGACCCCCAGTTCAAGGTCGAAATAGTCCAGTTGCTGAAAGAATTCAAAGATTGCTTCGCATGGGATTATGACGAAATGCCTGGTCTTGACAGAAGTCTGGTCGAAATGCAGTTGCCAATAATGGAAGGGAAGAAGCCAGTAAAGCAGACTCCGAGACGCTTCGCACCAGAAATCCTGTCGAAAATAAAAGAAGAGGTCGAAAGACTTCTAAGATGCAAGTTCATCCGCACAACCAGGTATGTCGAATGGATTGCAAATATTGTTCCAGTAATTAAGAAAAATGGCAAACTTAGGGTATGTATTGATTTTCGAGACTTAAACTCGGCTACCCCAAAGGATGAATATCCTATGCCAGTGGCAGAAATGCTCATAGATTCTGCAGCCGGCCATGAGTACTTAAGTATGCTAGACGGATACTCTGGCTATAACCAAATTTTTATCGCTGAAGAAGACGTTCCTAAAACGGCTTTCCGTTGTCCTGGAGCCATAGGAACGTACAAATGGGTAGTAATGCCTTTTGGTTTAAAGAACGCTGGAGCGACTTACCAACGTGCCATGAATTCCATCTTTCATGATTTCATCGAAACTTTCATGCAAGTGTATATTGACGACATTGTGATTAAGTCTGTTTCAGGAAAAAATCATATAGATCATCTTCGACAATCCTTTGAAAGGATGAGGAAGTTTGGTTTGAAAATGAACCCACTTAAATGTGCTTTTGGTGTGCAGGCGGGTGATTTCTTAGGCTTTGTGGTCCATAAGAAGGGGATCGAAATAAACGAAAATAAAGCCAAGGCCATAATGGAAGCGAAAGCGCCATCAACCAAAAAGGGGTTGCAGTCTCTGCTAGGGAAAATCAACTTTCTCAGAAGATTCATCTCCAACCTCAGTGGGAAGACACAAGCTTTCTCTCCTCTACTTCGACTAAAGAAAGAAGACTTCGCATGGGGGCAAGAACAGCAAGCGGCTTTCGACAAAATCAAGGAGTACCTGGCTAATCCCCCAATCCTGATGTCTCCTTGCAGAAAAAGAAATATGAGATTGTACATTTCGGCATCAGACAAAACATTAGGAAGTATGTTGTGTCAAGAAGATGAGAATGGCGTCGAAAGGGCCATTTATTATCTCAGTAGAGTCCTGAACGATGCCGAAACTAGATATAGCATTATAGAAAAGTTATGCCTGTGTGTATATTTCTCTTGTATCAAACTAAAGCATTATATAAAACCTGTCGATGTATATATTTCTTCCCATTTCGACGTAATAAAGTATATGTTATCTAAATCTATTTTACATAGTCGAATTGGAAAGTGGGCTTTAGCTTTAACAGAATACTCCTTGAAATATCTGCCTTTAAAAGCAGTGAAAGGACAAGTGGTCGCTGATTTCATAGCGGACCACTCTATAAACGAAGACGTGGAATACGTCGAACTGGAACCTTGGAAACTGTACTTCGACGGTTCCAGTCATAAAAACGGAACGGGCGTTGGGATGTTGATTATTTCTCCTGAAAAAATTCCAACAAAATTCAAGTACAAAGTTGAAAGTCTGTGTTCAAATAATGAAGCAGAATACGAAGCTTTGATCGCTGGACTTGAAATCTTGTTGAAATTGGGGGCAACGAGAGTCGAAATAATGGGTGATTCCGAACTGGTAATAAAGCAGTTGACGAAAGAGTATAAGTGCGTGAAAGAAAATTTAATCATGTACTTTGTAATAGCCAATAGACTTCTCAAAGCATTCGACAACGTCGTCTTCAGGCACATTCCCAGGTTGAAGAATCAAGAAGCGAATGATCTTGCTCAACTAGCGTCCGGATACAAAGTGTCGAAGGAAAAGTTAGAAGAAGCCATTGAAGTCAGAAGAAGAGTCGTGTCCACCAAGTTGTCCCCATCAGATCTAGAGTCAATAAGATTAGGATACGGTGACGAAGAAAACTTCGAGATATTCAACATAGATGATGCAGGAATAACAGACTGGAGAAAGCCTGTCAAGGATTATCTACAAGACCCAAATCAGAAAGCGGAAAGAAAGGTAAAATACAGAGCTTTGAGTTACGTACTTTTGGGAAATGAATTGTTCAAAAAGACTGCAGAAGGAGTTTTGTTGAAATGCCTGAGTGAGGACGAAGCCTACATAGCCTTGTCGAATGTACACAGTGGAGCGTGTGGCGCGCACCAAGCAGGTCACAAAATGAAGTGGCTTTTATTTCGACAAGGAATGTATTGGCCAACAATGCTGAAAGATTGTGTCGAATTCGCAAAAGGTTGTCAGGAATGTCAAGTACATGCAGGCATACCTCATGTCCCTGCAAGTGAGTTGCACTCAATTATAAAACCTTGGCCATTCAGAGGATGGGCGTTGGACTTGATCGGGGAGATTCGACCAGCTTCCTCAAAAGGGCAAAGGTACATTTTGGTTGGGATAGACTATTTCACAAAATGGACCGAAGCCATACCATTGGCGAATGTCGATCAAGAAGCAGTCATAGACTTTATCCAAAAATACATAATCTACAGATTTGGGATACCTGAGACAATAACAACAGATCAAGGATCTGTGTTCACCGGTAAAAACATGCAGAAGTTTGCACAAGAAACAGGTTTTAAGCTCCTTACTTCGACACCTTACTACGCTCAAGCAAATGGGCAAGTTGAAGCAGCCAACAAGGTAGTGATAAACTTGATTAAGAAGCATGTGGGGAAAAAGCCTAGAAATTGGCATAAGACTTTGGATCAAGCCTTGTGGGCTTGTCGAACGTCCCCCAAAGAGGCAACGAATTCGACTCCATTCAAGTTGACTTACGGACACGATGCAGTTTTGCCAGTCGAAATATATCTGCAGTCAGTCAGAGTGCAAAGGCATCATGAAATCCCATCAGATACATATTGGAGTATGATGATGGACGAACTAGTTGATTTAGACGAAGAAAGGCTGCGCGCGCTAGACCTAATAAGAAGACAAAAGGAGAGAGTCGAAAGATTTTACAACAAGAAAGTAAGATTCAAGACCTTCTTAATAGGTGATCTTGTGTGGAAAGTAATCCTTCCTATGGATCGAAAGGATAAATTAATGGGAAAGTGGTCTCCTAAATGGGAGGGACCTTTCCAGGTCTTGAGAACATTTTCAAACGGCGCGTATGAAATAGAAGAAATAGAGAAGGATAAGAGAATCCTAAGAATAAATGGCAAGTATTTGAAAAAATATAAGCCTATATTGCAGGAAGTAAAAGTAGTAACAGAATAAGTGCAAAACATAATTGTGATAAGATGGGCCAAATAAAAATGGCATTCAAAAGTTATTACAAAGAAAGCCTCAAAGGGCTGAGAGTTGCTAAATAAACTCGACTAAAAATTAAAATTGGCAAAAGTTTCCTTCAAAGTGGCGAACTTCTGCCTCTGGAGTTGGAGTCGATGATCACAAAGACTTTTGTGAGTAGAGAGAGTCTCAATCTCCTGACTAAGTTGATGGGCTTTCTCTGCATGTCGAATACCCACCCTCAATTCTTCGTCAAGCTCGCTCTGCTTGGGTTGCTGAATGGATGCCTTACGTTTCTCCTCTTGAGAGATCTTTTCTTGAAGTGCTGCTATCTGTGTTTTCCATTTTTGAATATTGTCATTGCAAGCAGCAACTTCTTCAACATACGTTTCAGAGAGCTTTTGCAATTTTGAAACTTTGTCAGTCGAAGTCGAAACGGCATCCCATTCAGCAGTTTGAGTTTCAGACTTGGAGGAGATTTGAGCGGTAAGATCCCTTTGACGATGGAGATCTGCAGTGGCCAAGTCAATGAGAGTCATCAACTCCATCACGAAACTTCCAATCTCAGCAGAAGTTTCCAAAACATTCACTTGCTTCAAGATTTTCTTAAGACCAATTTGAGCAAGGGAATTCTCTTCCAAGACTTTAAACAAATCGACATCAAGGATTTTCGTTTTGATCTTGGTCAGGAGGCTGCCAAGTGATGGTGCTTCAGAAGTTGCCCCAGAAGTGGTCGAACTACTCTGCGAAGAATCCTGAAAATTAAAACGGGTGCTAAGCATGGCTTTCAGATACTCCAAAGGTCTTTGCACTTTGAGATTTTCAAGCTCCTCGCGAGAGAAACTGGTCGAACCAGTTGATTTGCCACTCCCTTAGGCCCGGTCAGAAGCAGGTGGAGTGTTTCGCGTCGAAATACGCTCAACCTCTGTTCGTTTCGACTGGTTGTCCCCATCTCTGGCAGCTCCATCTTCAGGATCATCTTCGACTACAACCTCCATTTCAATATCATCACCCTGAGGTGCAACATGCAATCCTGGATGAGGAGGAGATTCATCTTCAGAAGCTTCACCCACTGTAGTGTCGAATTCTTCTACGGTTTGCATGTCATGGTCACTGGCAGGGATATCTTCCTCTGGCGCTGTTTCCTCCAAAATTTTCTCAGACGTTCCTTCGACAGCCACTTGTTCCTAAAAATAAATTCTAAGATTTAGAAGAAAGATGTAGGAAAGGTAAACATATGCTGTCGAATTGAAAAAATTACCTCAGGAATTTCAGTGTTAAAACCGGATTTCCCACTCCCCGTATCTTTCGACTGAGGCTTGGCAGGAGAAGTACTGGCAGAATCCTTCCTGATTGGGTTGACGATGGACCTTTGGGAAGAAACCTTCATGAGTTTCTTTTTCTTCTGAGGAGGAGGGACTAACTCTGGAGATTCATCACCAGACTCTTCACTAGGGACTTTATCCTCTTTTCTCTCCTCTTCACTCTTCTTCTTTTGGATTGTTGAGGGTTTTCGACTTACCTAGTCATACAGGCCAAAGCCAGTTAGTTTTGAATAATGGAAGGAAAATAATAAGAAAAAAAAGTGTTGTACCTTTGTCGAAGGCTTCTTAGCAGTACTGGGCGACGCTTCGACAGCAGCTTTCTTAGCAGGGATCTTCACGGCTAAGGAAAGAAAGAAAATTCAGAAACAAATATAAGAGATACATGATAAGACAGTTAGAATAACAGAAAGAAAAATCATATTTTTCTGTGAACACCTTCAAGAATGGTATCTTCCACGCGAACGTGTTCTATTCCAATATGAAGGTGTCCTGGATATTCGCCCAGATGATACTTAGTCGGAACCACACGCTCAGCAGGTTTTTGATACTTTTGACGAAGAATTTTCATAAAATCCCCACAAAGGAACCAGTCTGGAAGTGGAAAACCAAACGCCACCCCAAAGTCAGCAGTTGGCAAAGGAGGAAACTTTGGTGGATGACAATTGAAAGCCAGGTCATAGCGCGCCTCTGGTGAAAGATTGGAAGGCAATGACAGTTTTTTAAACTTCTCTGTCAATTTACGTTTTAATTCGGCCGCTGCTTCGCATATGGTTCGACTAAGATCATCAGGTCTATACGCAGTTTCAAAATATTTTTGAAATTTCTGTATTTCCTTAATATGTCGTGGAATACCTTTTTTGGTCCGATCCTGCACAAAAGCGAAAGCATTTGTCAAATGTGTAGCAAAAGCAGCTACGTCAAAAAATTTGTTGGAATAATAATCCTTCCACCAATCATCAAACTCAGGAGTGCATAAGAATGATGGTCGAAAAATAACTGGTCGAATGTCGAGAGAAGCATCAGCTAGTTTCTTCGACAGCTCTTTGCCTTCGTCTTCAGTGTGAAGGGAGTTATAAAAGATGATGGACCCCTTTTTGGGGAATATAGGTTGAGGTTTGATTTGGATTAGACCAAATTGTCTAGAAACAAGGTTGGGTTGATAAACTATCAAAGCAATTTGGTTTTTAGTGGTGTTACGATAAGAAAAAAGGAGCCTAGGGGTCAAGAACGATTCCCAAACATTCAGAAATGTGTTTTCGTCCTTTTGCATCTCCAAGGGCAGCTGTTGGGTAAACCACTTAGGTCCGATTTTTCTATCAGCAAAAGGTGCCATGGTCGAAGTAAATTGATGACTTTTAGCAAACATCATAACATAGCTTTTAAAAGCTTGTCGAAGGCTGATTCCTTCATCAGTTGGCGTTAGTAGCACTAATCTTGGCCATTCGACAGTCCTATTGTTTACTTCTTCTTCATCTATTTCTGGTGCTACAGGAAGACTAGCTTCAAAGGTGGCATTGAGCCATAGTTGCAAGAGCCAAAAAGGTCCTGATAAGTTGATTTTCCCTTGGGATTTGGTGTTCTTTAAGAAATGTACGCTCTCGCTCAGAGATTCATAGAGATTCGCCAGAATCATTTCGCTCAAACATAGTTTCGTGCCTGCATGAAGCTGATTGGCTATGGTGATAAATCTCTTGGCAACTTGAAGAGAGCGAGAACAGAACACATATTTGGACAGCCATAGTGTCAAAAAGGCTATATGTTCGACATCTAAAACTTCAGTGGTACTCTTATCATGGTAATAGGACATGAATAAGGAGTAGGGTGCAAGGCTAGTCTCGAAAGCAATGGTATCTTCACTTAAGACAGTAGGGTCGAAATCTATACCATTGGGGTGAAGACCAACAATGGCTGCTGCGTCGAAAAGGGTAGGCGTAACCATCCCACAAGGAAGGTGAAAGGTGTTGTAAGTACTATCCCAAAAGTAGAGAGAAGCCAAAAGCATATTTGGGCAGATATTGGGTCCTACTCTCGACAACTGGATAAGGTCGAAAATGCCTACTTCTTTCCAAAAAGACCCTTTAACTTTTTCGATTTTATCTAACCAAGATACGTAGTCAGAAGGATCTTTCGACCATGGGCAGGTTCTAAATATCCTGGGAAAATTCAAATAGGTTAAGTCCAACTCTCCAATATCCGTCGAACTCGATGAATCTTTTTGTTCTACAACTTTCTCTTTAGGCTGAGGTTTTCTTCCAGCGCCTATGGGTTTTGTGTGAAAGTAAGATGGAAAAAATTCTCTTAAACGCTCTGGTTTAATCTCTGGATTTGGAAGGGGACCTAACATAGCGTGATAATTTCCAGAAATAAGAACAGGGATTAGTACCTGAGATTTATATATGCAGTCTTTTTCCTTTTCATTTGGAGGTTCCGGAACATACTGTTGATTTCCAATGGTCATTGGCCCTTTTAAATCATGCACAGGAGGAAAAGATGAGTCTTGTTTCTTCTTGGAGTGTTTACTGCTTAAGGGTTTTTGAGGCGCCATTGCTGGAAAAAACTGAAGAAGATTTCTCAGAAAATGTGAAAAGCTTGAGAAATGGGTATGAAAAAAGGAAATCTGAAACGTAAAAAGGTCTAAAGAAAAGGTTTATGGGTATTTATAGGAAGAAGATGTTGAAACGTTTTAGATGTAATGGTGTTAGCGGGACACGTGGCCATTTCTGATGGAAATGATAAAGAGGTGGAAGTTGAAAAGAAACCATGATGTGAGGAAATGATGGAAGTAGATTGTGAACGTGGGTTAGACGTGACATTGTGGAGAAAGTGTAATGATGAACCTGCATTGGGAATTGAGATTATCAGACTTGCATTTAATGAAGATTAAATGACATGGCATCAAAACACTGATTGACAACAAATGACTGTTTCTCCAGAACAACGGTCGAAACGTCTTTGCTGGGGGGCAATTTGTATACGTGCGTTTTCGACGCCATGAGATTTGGTGTAAGAAATGATTTTTTCGACAAATGATGACATGGGTTGAAACGATTTGATTAATAAGTATGGTTCGACACTTCGACAAAATGGAAGTTTCGTCATTTCGACAAAGATGTTTGCACCTAGGAAAAGCACTTTTGACAGATAGGGAGAACATTGCAGTATGTTGATAATTCGACAAAAATCCTGAAGGAAGACGTCATTTCGACTTAAAAGTAAATTTGAATTTAAAAGGTTGTGACGTTTGGCAGAAGACGCGTGGAAGCATCTGGCGAAAGGAGGAGAGCCATGTGTCATAGTTTTAGGATTTAGTCGTTAATAACAGTTATGTTATTTGTGTATATATAGGGTAGTTATTATCTAAAAAAGGGTGTGAAGAATTACTTATACAAAATTCCTGAGAACACTCAAAGTACCCGTGTGAGAGAAAAGAGTCATATTTGGAAAATGTATGTGTAAACAAACACCAATTCCTTCAAAGTTTATTTTATAAAGTTCAAAGTTCTTTACAAATCTCTTTTATGTTTTCCAGTCATTTATCTTTCTGCACTTTATCCTTTTCGACACTTTACATTTCGTCAGTTATTTTCCGCCATTTACTTTATCTTGTTAAATTTACATCCACTTAACATTGTAATCAACATATTTCGACGTAAAACACTTAGAGAACAGAAATGAAAGATATGAAAGTGATTTTAGACATCTTCAAGACTATCTAGATCTGCACATGTCCTAGGATTTGTGTGGTTGATCCTGCAAGTAACCCAATTCTACAAGTTTTGGTAAACCAGAGGTTGTTCGCCAAAATTCACAGCGAACAGAAGTTCACTCCGCCTCACACAAACCCTAGTATTACTTTGCAGATCCGGCCGTACCATTCAATCTTAATCAATCTCTCCAATCAGGTTTGCCATATATCCATCATCTTTATGCCTTTAATTTGAATGCTCTAAATGTATGAGGTATTATGGGTGAATTTGATACCCTTTTGATGCATGTGTTTGACAAGAGGTTTAGGCCTCCTACCCTTGATTGCTTTTTGTGAGCTTTTTGTGAATTTTGATGGAATTATTCATGTGGTTACATTTTGATTTAGGGGCAACTCTTGGTTACCCTATTTTGTTTCTCTAACCTGTCTTTGTGTTGCCATGGCATTGTTTTCCCTGGATTTCACCTTGTTTGTCTAACCTTTCTGTTGAGTTTTCGTGAGGGCTCACATACTCTTGCAGGGATACCATCCGGAGGTTTATCCTGATTAATCGTATTGACTGATTTTCTTTGATGGTCTAGCTGGAGAGATCTCAGGGTTGTTAATCCTTTAATTGCTGTAACTTCGGATCTTTATCCGTGTGGTAATTTTTTCCTTTTCTCGTACTTTATCGCTCTCTTAGCTGGAAGACCTCGATAGGAGGCAATGTTTGAGCCCCTTGGTGGCATTTTACTTTGAGATACATGTTTTGTGTTTTGTATTCCTATCCCCACATGTAGCGCGATTCCTTCGTCAAGGGCTGCCTGTTTGCCCTCGAGCATCCCAAACCCTAAAATCCAAAGCAACACGTTTACTCCTTCTACTACAGGCGAGTAAGTCTCCAAAGGTCGAGCATCCGGTAGATTGCGTAGTGACGTCGTTCGTCCAAAGCCCAATCCACAACCCCGTAGTTAGCCGAACTACGGCTTGCTCTGATTCTCATTCCAGATGAGATACGTAGGCATAAGACGCGATGTCTTAGCGAGCACACATCCCCTAACCCATAGGTCAGTCGAGCTACGAAGACTCTGATTCTCATATTCAGATGAGATACGTATGCAGTGGATGCGACATCCGCGCGAGTCATTTCTCTTAACCTTTTTAGTAAATAAACACATTAGGTAAACCCACACCCTTTAGACGAAAACCACAAAAGTGGATCCCGTAGAGTACTACGGATGCGTAGGGGTGCTAATACCTTCCTTTCGCATAACCGACTCCTGAACCCAAGATTTGGTTGCGAGACCCCGTCTTGTCCTTTCCTTTTTCAGGTTTACTTCGAGCGTTTCCTTTCCCTCCTTTGGGATGAATAACGCACGGTGGCGACTCTTCTGTCTTTTTCTTTCGCCGGTTGTTTTTTCGCGCACTGTATTTTTCAGGTTGCGACAAGGTTGCACTTCCAGAAAATGCAACAGATGCATAGAGAAATGCTCAGCGTGATCTAAGGAAGAAGGACCAGAAGGCTCTAGTTTACATCCATTAGTGTGTGGATGTGAACGTGTATGAGAAAATCGCTTATTCGTGTGGAGACACTCTCTCTGGAGAAAGTATCATTGAGAAGGTACTTAGATCTCTTACTCCTCAATTTGATTACAGTGTTTTAGTAATTGAACATTCTAAGGATCTGAGCACCATGAGAATAGAAGAGTTGCAAAGTAGTCTAGAGGCGCAAGAGTTATGTCTGACTGAGAGAACCTTTGAGAGAGAGGTAGAGCAGGCTCCCAAAGCTTCTTTTGTCGAGAAAAACCAGAAGTAGTCTTGGTTAAAAGCCAAAAAAATACATTGTAGGTCTCATAAGACAGAAACCTCAACTTCTGGGAGTCAGAAGGGAAAGGAGAAGTATGATAAGAGAAAAGTTCAATGTTACTGTTGTAAGAAGTTTGGTCACTTCGCTGCAGGTTATTGGTCAGACAAGGAGAGGAAATCAGAAGAAGCAAATATAGCCAGAATTTTTGATGATGAAAATGTGTTATTAATGACTTTTGATTTTGATAGTGCATCTATAGAAGACTGGTTGTATATGGACACTGGTCGTTCAAACCATATTATTGGAAATAAGAAATGGCTGCTTAATTTTGACTATGGGAAGAGGACCAAGATAAGATGTGCCGATGATAAGTATTTGAATGTTGAAGGAATGAGGAATGTTAGAGTGATTTTGAATAATGGCAAATCTGTGTTAATTCAGAATGTCTGATATGTTCCTGGCATGAAGAGCAATCTGATGAGTGTAGGTTAAGTAATTGAAAAGGGATTCTCAGTTACCATGAAGGACAATATTTTAAGGTTGTATGATTGTAATCAGAAGCTGATTATGGAGTCAGAACAGGGAAGGAATAGAACATTTAAGGTGAATGTTAAAACTGTACACTCTAAATGCCTTAGCGCAACAAGTGTTGTGAAGGAAAGTGAGTTGTGGCACAAAAGATTTGGTCATTTGAACTTCAGAAACTTAGGTCATATGAATTCAAAGAAACTGGTACGTGGAATTCCTGCAATTAAGAAAGTAGAAAAATCATGCAATGTGTGCATGAGAGGAAAGCAACCAAGACTGCCATTTGCATCAAAAGTAGCTTCAAGAGCAAAACATGCTTTGGGAGTCATCATTCTGATGTGTGTGGACCATTTCTAGAACCTTCACTATGAGGGAATAAATACTTTGTGTCGTTTGTGGATGAATTCACAAGGATGACATGGGTATCCCTTATAAAGTTAAAACACGAGGTGTTTGCTAAATTTAAGAAATTCAGGATCAAGGTTGAGAAACAGGGTGGTCAGACTCTGAAGATTCTCATAACTGGTGGTGGAGGTGAGTATAACTCTACAGAGTTCAAGAAGTTCTATGAGGATAATGGAATTGAGCATGAAGTGTTGTTCCATATACTCCTCAACACAATGGTCTTATTGAAAGGAGAAACCGAACTTTGCTTGATATGACAAGGAGCATGCTGAAGGAGAAGAAACTTTCTAACACTTTGTGGGGAGAAGTTGTTGTCATTGTAGCATATGTGCTCAACAGGTGTCCAACCAAGAAGCTGAAGGAAATTTTTCCTTTTGAGAGGTGGACTGGAGATAAGCAAAGTGTGAGAGTTTCAGAGTATTTGGTTCTATCTATTATAAACATGTTCCAGATGCTACTAGAAATAAGTTGGATAATAAAAGCAAGGTGATGTTACTAGTGGGGTATCACGGTACAGGTGCTTATAAGCTTTATTGTCCATTCACCAATAAGGTTGAAGTCAATAGAGATGTTGTTGTGAAAGAGTCAGAAGTATGGGATTAGAGAAAGTCTTAATCCAAATCCGATGCAGAGTTAACTTCTGAAGATATTGATTCTGATTCTGATTATGAGTCAGAACCTGAAAATGATTCTCAGAGTCAGTCAGAATCGGAAGGCGAGATTGATTATGAGGAAGAATATGGTTTTGGTGATCCAGATTTTGATGGTGATTCAGATTCTGGTGGTAGTCCACATTCTGGGAATATTCCAGATTTTAAAGGTGGTCATGCTTCTGAAGTCGACACTTCTGGCGTTTTAGCATCTGATACTGTCCGAGAATCAGAATTTTCTGAACAAGTTCAGAGGCCACAAAGAATAAGAAACATTCTGACAAGGTTTGCAGAGTTTGACATACTGCAAGATATTGAAGTAGATTCTGAAGGGGAAGTTATTCAGTGTGCCATGTTAGTAGACTTTGAACCCGTGAGTACGGAAGAAGCTCTCAAGTAGAAAGTTTGGCTGAAGGCCATGAAAGAAGAACTTGATGCCATAGAGAGAAATAAGACTTTGAAGCTGACAAAACTTCTAAAGAACAAGAAAGGCATCACCGTGAGATGGTTTTACAAGGTGAAGCTAAATCCAGATGGATCAATTGACAAACATAAATCAAGGTTAGTTGTAAGAGGTTTTCTGCAGAAACCTGGGTTAGATTACTTTGAAGTGTTTGCGCCTGTAGTAAGACATGAAACAATTAGGCTGGTGATTACGATAGTTGCTAACATGAATTGGCCTCTATGCATTTAGACATGAAATGTATATTTCTAAACGACCCATTAGAAGAATAGCTTTATGTGTCACAACCTCCTAGATTTGAGAAAAAGAATCAGGAATGGATGGTGTACAGATTACACAAAGCTTTGTATGGACTGAAGCAAGCCCCTAGAGCTTGGAATCTTAAAATTGTTTCATTTTTCAAGAAGCATGGATTTCAGAAATGTGAGATGGAGTATGGTGTCTATGTTCAGCGCACTTTTGAAGGCAATATAATTATAGTGTGCCTGTATGTTGATGACATATTGCTAACAGGAAGTTGTGAACATGAGATAGCTAAGTTCAAGAAGGAGCTTATGAATGAGTTTGAGATGGATGATCTAGGAAATATGGTTTATTTTCTAGGAATGGAGATTATGTACTCTGAGAAAGGCAGAACTTTACATCAGCTAAAATATGGACTTGAGCTTCTGAAGTGGTTTGAGCTGCTGAATTGTAAAGTTGTTGTCACACCAGATGATACAAATCATAAATTGGATTCTGATTTTGATGGTGATGATGTAGATGTGACAATGTTCAAGCAGTTGGTAAGGTCTCTAAGGTATTTGTGTAATATCATACCTGATATTTGTTATACAGTTGGAATAGTGAGTAGGTTTATGAGTAAAACGAAGTGATCTCATTACCAAGTTGTTGTCAAAGTTCTGAGGTATACAAAGGGAACTCTAAAGTATGGAGTTTTGATCCCTTCTGGTGCTGAAACTAACTCAGAACTTCTGAGTTTCTCAAATTCTGATTGGTATGGAGACAAAGTTGACAGAAGAAGTATTTCTGGGTACTTGTTTAAGTTTCTAGGAAATCCTATTTCTTGGTATTCCAAGAAGCAACCAGTTGTTGCTTTGTCAACATGTGAAACAGAATATATTGCAGGTGGTGTGACTCATGTCAAGCTGTGTGGCTTCTGAATTTACTGTGAGATTTGAAGATCAAAGTAAACAAGCCTTTGAAGTTGTTGATTGATAACAAGTTTGCAATCAGTCTTGCAAAGAACTCAGTGCTACATGGGAGAAGCAAGCATATTGAGACTCGGTATCACTTTCTGATAAATTAGGTTCATAATAGAATGCTAGAAGTTGTTCACTATAGCACCCAGAAGTAGCTGCCAGATGTTCTGACGAAGGCGATCAAGACTGGTCAATTTCTCCGCTTGAGGGCTGGAATTGGTGTTGTTAGTTTTGGTTAAGCTGATTATGAATTAAGGGATGATGTTAGAATTAATTAATTTTCAAAAACTTATTGACAAAGTTTGTTAGAGGGTATTTTAATATTTCTACTTAAGTCTCACTTGTATTAAAACAAGTGAGTGGTGTGAGTATCATTATTCTTTTTGCAGTATGTGTGTAGTGTGTGTGTGTGTGTGTGTGTGTGTGTGTCTGTGTGCGCAACCATTTTGCAACCTTTAAGAGTAGTGGAAGTTTGTTATTATTCTCTTTTCTCTCTCTTGTTTATCTTGTTCACCTTTATCACCTTGTGCACCAACATTTCTTACTTGTGAGTTATCCTTATCTATGTGGTGTAGAATACTTAAGTGGTTTGGGGGAAGGTAGTTATCCATAATGATCCTAGGGTTCTTTTTAAGTTTTTCTTTCTTTAGGGGATAAAATTAATTTTAGGGGTGGCTACCTTTTGGTTTGGCACGCACTAGTCTCATCCATTTGAAAAGCTCGTAACGATGTAAATGTTAAAGGAGTCACAAAATCAACGAAAGAGGTGGGAGAAAGAGCATTTGTTTGGCCTCAAAATAGATTTTGGATAGATAAGAGGTGAACTTTTGCACATTCTATGAATTACTTCAAAACCCTATCATTTATATGCACATAACGAATTCAGTGTATGCCTCGGTTTCGAGGTGGGTTGTGGCTTTTAGTTCTTTTGGTGCTCTTAGATGGGATCTGATCTGTTGATGGCGGATCTAGTGGCTTAAGATCTAACTTGATATTATCGAGGTGGATTTTTAATAATAGCACATTTCTATGGAACCCCTTAGTCAGTAGAGTAGGTTGGAGCTTTCATGTTGTATGTTGCTCTTTTTTGTATCTTTTTTAGTTATTTTTTTACACTTCTCGTGTTTTGAGACTATCTTTGTAGCGCTTTGGTGATTTCTCACTCTTTATTAATATAGTATTACTTTTCAATAAAACAAATGATAATTCTAAGATATAAGAGCTATAATATTTTATAGGTAACTATTTTTATGACCCCTTGGTCAGTAAAGTTAGTTGGAGTTTTCTTGTTGTATGTTGTTCTATTTTGTATCTTTTTGTTTCTTAGTTTTTTTTTTTTTCACTTCTTGTGCTTTGAGACAATCTTTGTAGCTCTTTGGTGATTTATCACTCTTTATAAATATTGTATTATTTTCTATTAAAAATGATAATCCTAAGATATAAGAGCTATAATATGTTATAGGTAACTATTTTTATGTGATTCTAGTTGACAGCCTCTATAACGATATTGATCGAGGGGAGGATGATTGATGATATGTGACTCTGTAATTAATTCAAGTCTAAGTGTTGATATTTATAACATATTTTTAATATTCATTAATTAGTTAGTGTGGTGTTGGGATGGACAAAACCCGAAGGCCCATTAAAAATCGGCCAAATATAACGATTATTTTGAAAATGGACAGGTGCATATGGATGAAATAGGTCGGGCAGTCCACTAGTGCAGGTTTGAATGAGTTGGGTCAGGGTGGGTTTGAGTGAAGAAAAGTTTATCGTCGATATCTAAACCTGCCCGTAGAGACTTGCTTTGCTATAATATTTTTTTTCTTTCTCCCAAACCCTAACTCACTCTTTACGTTCAGGTTTTTTTTTCTCTCTCATCTCACTTTAGAGACTCACAAAACCTAGAGCCTCACCACCACCACCACTATTCATCCACTAAATCTTACTCTCTCTTTTTCTAAATGTATCACAACCTCTTCCATTCTCAGTTTCTCACTCTCGCCATTGTCACTCTTTTAACATCATGATCTCACATCGTAATTGCCATGACCCGCACACTCAACATTGTCACCACCTTGAATAATCTTAATATTTAAAGCATGTTTTTGATATTGCTTAATTAGTTGTTGTGCCATATTAGGGTGGTGGTTAGGAGTGATTGGTGTATAAAATATCATATATAAAATTGTTAAGTTTTTAATATTTATTTAATTATTTTTTAATTATTTATTTATTAAAAATTAAACAAATCATATTTTTTCTTAAAAAATAAATATAAAAATAACCATTTTTCAATAACTATTTCTTTAACTATTTTCTATTTTTTTTTTAATTATTTAGTAAAACTAATCCTTCACTAAATGATCGTACCTTTTATTTAAAAATAAATAAAAACCTACATATAAAAAGTTGTTAAGTTATATAATTATTTTTAAGTTATTTAAAAAGTTATTAAGTTAGTGACGGATTTCTTGCGCTTAAAACAGGGACATGTTAGTAATTTCAAAGTTTTATGTATTTATTATTAACATTTATATATCTTGATTAAATGTTTGATAATTTATTCTCTTCCATTAAAAATTATTTATTTATTATAATATCTCGACTAGTTTTTCCTATTTACTATTAACATTTATATATTTTTTGATTGAATATTTAATAATTTTTTCTCTCCCACTAATCGCATATAATTATTTGTTGTCATTTATTTTTTTATAGTATCTTACTAACTATTTATTATTAATATATGTATATTTTTATATTAAATATTTAACAATTTTCTCTCTCCCACTAATTACATCATAATTTATTAATAAATAATTATTTTTTAAATATCTCCACAAAAATTGAGTGATGATGAAGTTACAGGGTGGATTGAATCTCAATCACTTTCCATAACTCACAATCATAAGTTTTGCTTGTTGATAGTGGGAAGGATATGGTTTGGAAGGGACAGCGGGATCTCGAGCCTCCTGCTGATGTAAATAAGTTTTTCTTTGGGTGGAACAACATGTTTAGGCACGCCATCTGTCTTCAATGAGGCACACCATATGATGAATGCCCATCAGGATGTGGGCTCGTCCTCTGATTGGCGTGTCTCCTATGTAAAGTCCGACAAAAGATTGTGGTCCACTTTGATGGGTGTATGATATCTATCATACGGTGAACTGACTTTTGTGTTTTGCTTCGGAAAGCCAATGTCGCGGATAGCAAGAGTCGCCACCGACTTTTCTTTTATCCAATAAGGAAAGGCGGAAAAGAACAGAAAAGACCTTGATTAGATTTTGGGTTCGGGAGGTACATTATACAAAGGGAAGGTGTTAGCACCCTTTGTATCCATGGTTATCCATGGGCTCTTAATTGCTTAGCTCATTTATGTTTTCCTTGTTCGAGAAAGTGTTTGAGAAATGTAGGGTGTTTAGAAAATATTTGAATGGAGAGTTTAACTTTATAATGATTCTTGTACGAATGTATACAAAGTGTTTATCTCATTTGATTTTGAAAGATGTTTAGAAAAATATAACTCGGCAATGATTCTGTTGCAAATGTATGCCAAGTGGTGATTTTCTAAAAGATGTTTTGAAAAGTGGGAGGTGAAAAGTAGTTTAAGCTGTGAGCAAGCATTTAAGAGTTATACCTACCCAAGGTCTTTATGGGTATTTCCTATCCTTATGAAGGTAAAACTGTCCTTACTATTGAGAAGTAAGTAGTCTTGTCCTTTGGATGTAAGGGACATCGTAGGGTCATCGATTGGTCATTGAAGGCAACATTTGTAAGGATACCTTAGCATTCGAAGGGACGATCATCATTTAACCGTAGGCTACAACGACGGGCCATCGAGGGACAAAATCATGTATTCGCAGGCAACATCCGAGGGACTATGATTTATCTTATGGTGACATGATGATTTAATCGAAGGGTCTTTGCTAAGTGTATCCCCACATTCACGGGACATGACCGTAATACCGTAAGGCAACAAAGAGAGGGCCAAGATCATATATTCAAAGGCAACCTTTGTAATCAGTTAGGTAATTATGATGAATCTCCACAAGGGTATCAGTTAGGTAATTAGGATGAATCTCCACAAGGGTATCCCACAAATAAAGTGGAATACCTAGCAAGCTACCTTCTTCGGGAGTATGTGAGCCCTCACAAAATTCAGCGAACAGGTCAGAATACCAAATGGGGTGCGATCAATAGTTGCACCGAACAAAGGAATCGCAGCAGTAATAATGTCAGACAAATAATACATAACTATGATAGAACATGTCAGATAGGCATAGAACAGAACGGAAAAAAAATCAGCGACTGTCATGTTCGCTACTGCTTCGCCTAGCGAAGGCTTGGCGAACACTCGCTACATGTTCGCTTAGCGATGTGCTAGCGAACGGCTGCGGGTTTTGAGTTTAATAACAGTACGATTTCAGCAAGCTCCAGACCCTATGGCATCCATTACAGAAATTACATGGTTAAACATTCAAGACATCCATGCATATTTAAATCCACATGCAAAACCTAAGATACATTTATAAATTCAATCATAATGCCACATATAAATTGGGAGCATAAAGCGGTAATGGTAGTGCAAACCTGTTTGCAATTGAATTGCAACGTTGAATTGGCAGATCACTCTTAGAGTTGGTGTCGGATTGAGTTGGGCGGAGGTAACCTTTGTGCAGATGAGTTTCCTTCAGGGTTTCCTTTAGGGTTGTTCTGAATTCTCTTGGTTAGCCTCCAGGGTTTTTCCGGTTGCTTCTATTAGGGTTTGCTTGTTCCCTCCCTGTGTGTCCTTTTTCTGAATGAGGTCTTGGTATTTATAATATTTTTTGTGACCTAATGGGCTCAGAATGAAGCCCAAAATTTCTGGTATTCGCAAGCTTCGCTAGGCGAGTGGTGCAACAAAGAATTCGCTAGGCGGAGGATTTTGCTCGCCTAGCGAGCAAGCCAGTTTAAGTCATTTTCTGGATTTGGCCACCTGTGCGCTGGGTCTTTGTTCCTTTAAGATTAATGTCTTGAAAAATGAGTTGGAGGGCCTTGAAAAATGTCTTGCAAGATTAACGGGCAAATTTTGGGGTATGACAGCTGCCCCTGTTCAATATTCTTAGACCGAGAGAGTTAGAATGGTATGTACGCCATTCGTGGTCTGGAGGTGGAAGATTATTGAACACTCAAAATGCCCCAAAAATTTGCGCTTGTTAATTAAAAGTTAGTCTTGATGGAGATGGGCTTAAAGATGCCATCCAGAAAGTATGAGGATGGAGGCTTCAGAGTGCGTCGTACATTAGACCATATCTGAAGACATGGGTGTCATAATGGGTCTTACGCTAGACCGTATAATGAGTCATCCATTAGGTGATCTTAGGGTGAGCTGAACCTGATGAGATAAGGATCCGAATGGGTCATACACTGCTGGG
Source organism: Lathyrus oleraceus (assembly GCF_024323335.1). NCBI lineage: Eukaryota > Viridiplantae > Streptophyta > Magnoliopsida > Fabales > Fabaceae > Lathyrus > Lathyrus oleraceus. The sequence goes on along the minus strand of NC_066579.1, from coordinate 32,608,941 downwards.
GATAAAGGATCAGAATGGATCATACGCTAGATCGTATCTGAATTGCAGAATGAACCGTCCGTTAGGCTGCATCTGGAGAGGTAAAGATCAGAATGGATCGTATGCTAGATTGTATCTGAGTAGCAGAATGAGTCGTCCATTAGGCGGGTGACTTCACTGGGGATGGAAGATCAGACCGGATCATACGCTAGATCGTATCTGAGTAGCAGAATGAGCCGTCCGTTAGGCTGTATCTGGAGAAATAAAGGTCAGAATGGATCGTACGCTAGATCGTATCTGAGTAGCAGAATGAGCCGTCCGTTTGGCTGTATCTGATAATAAAAGGTAGTTGTACGCTAGACTACACTTCAGAATGTACCGTACGCTAGGTAGTATCTGAGGAATAAAGATCAGAATGGATCGTACGCTAGATCGTATCTGAGTAGCAGAATGAGCCGTCCGTTAGGCTGTATCTGATGATAAAAGGTAGTCGTACGCTAGACTACACTTCAGAATGTACCGTACGCTAGGTAGTATCTGAGGGGATGAACATCCAAATGGGTCGTACGCTAGGCCGTATTGAACCAGTTGAAGGAACCATACGTTAGGCTGAATCAAAATGAACCGTATGTTAGGCTATATCTGATAATATTTGTATATGTTGTATTTGCAATAAATGTCTGGGATGGGCTTAAAGATGCCATCATTAGGAGGATGTCAGAATGCTCATCAGAATGAACATCCATATGGATTATATTTGAAAGATGCATCTGAATCTCAAATGTAACCGATGAGGGTGTCCGTCTGAATGAACCTTTATTTTGACTGTATCGGGAGGATAATTAACCTGAAAAAAGGTTAGCCTCATGCCATGTCATAATGCATGAGATGTTTTATGCTTGTGAAAATAAATGCGAACATTGCATGCATGTATATGATGTGAAATGATGCATGAATGAATTATGCGTCCGAAAAACCTTGCCAGGGGAACATAAATCCCCATATTTTGGTTGGAGATATTTGTATTGATGACCCTTTCTTAGCTGGGGATATCTGATTTCTTGTCTGATGGTAGAAATATTCAACAGGACCTGGCTGGGGGATAAAAGAGATGACCAGTCTGTCTAGTAATGCCAATTTCTTCTGGGAAATAACTGGTTTTGCTGGGGAATAGGATTAGCAGCTGGATTCATCGGAAAGCATGGTTAGACTTTATCCTCGACCCTAAAGTATTTTAGTAACTACTATTTCTATTTTATGCATGTATTTTCGGTAAACATCAATCATGTTCAAATGCATATATTAATTCGAATTAAATCAATGGACGTTTATGCAAACAAAACAGAGAAGGTAAAACAACAGCGTCTTTTTTGGAAATAATTGTATTGATTTTGAAAGAGGGCCTATAAATAGGCAATTTGAGCACAAGGAGACAGAAATCCTAGTAAGAGGAAATTGTCAAGAACACAAAGAAAAAGCTATGAAGAAAAAGTCCTATTGATTTTAATTCCACTACAGTCATTATGTCTTCAAGCCTCTCATCTCCTGCTGTCGGATAGAAGTGATTGGCTTGTTCAGTCCCTTTGACTTGGGTGAAGCTGACCGAGAACGGGACATAGTCATACGCTTTAATCCCTAATTTTTGCCTGGACCGCCTTTTCAGGTTTTCAGTCCACCAGGATACCCTTTTTTGCCCAAGCCGCCTTTTCAGGTTTTCGACTTGCCGGGTGTACATTTTTATATGTTTATCCCTAATTTTTGCTCGAACCCTTTTGGTTCGCCGGGATGCCCTTACTTTTGCCTAGATACGTCGACCTAGCGGGTCTCTTTTATGCGTAGTATTTTTTAACTATGTCTGCATTCACGGGATGTGGGAAGTCTTCGCCATCCATTGTAGCAAGCATCATGGCTCCACCAGAGAATACCTTCTTAACTACAAACAGCCCTTCGTATGTGGGAGTCCATTTGCCTCTAGAATCACCTTGTGGTAGAATGATACTCTTTATTACCAAGTCGCCAATTTGATATACCTGTCTCTTGACTTTCTTATTAAACGCCTGGGTCATGCGCTTCTGATATATCTGTCCATGACAAACAGCTGCGAGTCTCTTTTCATCAATCAAATTTATCTGATCGAGTCGAGTCTGAATCCATTCATCTTCATCTAAGCCTGCATCTTTCATAATTCTTAAAGAGGGAATCTGAACTTCCACTAGTAAAATGGCTTCTATTCCGTAGACCAAAGAGAAAAGAGTTGCCCCTGTCGAAGTACGCTTTGAAGTGCGATAACCATGAAGAGCAAAGGGTAACATCTCATGCCAGTCTTTGTATGTTACTGTCATCTTTTGTATGATCTTCTTAATATTCTTATTAGCAGCTTCTACGGCGCCATTCATCTTTGGCCGGTACGGAGAAGAGTTATGGTGTTTTATTTTGAATTGCGTGCAGAGTTCAGTAATCATCTTGTTGTTCAAATTAGTACCATTGTCAGTGATAACTCTTTCAGGGATGCCATACCGACAAATAAGACTATTCTTGATGAACCGTGCCACCACATTCTTGGTGACAGAAGCAAATGAGGCTGCCTCTACCCACTTCGTAAAATAATCAATAGCAACAAGAATGAAACGATGTCCATTAGAAGCAGTAGGTTTAATCTCTCCAATCATATCAATGCCCCACATTGCAAAGGGCCAAGGTGTTGTCAACACGTTCAATGGAGTAGGAGGTACATGTACTTTGTCCGCATAGATCTGGCACTTGTGGCAAGTTCTGGAGTGATGGTGGCAATCAGCTTCCATGGTAGACCAATAATACCCTGATCTCAGAATATTCTTGGCCATCGTATGTCCACTAGAATGAGTCCCAAAAGTACCGTCGTGTATGTCTTCCATAATCTTTTCTGCTTCCCTTTTATCCACACAGCGAAGCAAAGTCGGATCATGATTACGTTTGTATAATACTCCATTACTCAAAAAGAATTTAGCGGAGAACTTCCTCAGAAACTTTCTGTCATTGATGGATGCCCCTTCAGGGTATTCTTGAGTTTCTAGATATCTTTTTACTTCGTGGAACCAAGGTTTCTCTTCTACTTCATCAGTATTCAGTTCATAACAATATGTTGGTTCATCTAATCATGCAATGGTGATCATGGGAGCTTCATTGTCCCATCTGACTCTGAACATAGATGACATGGTAGCTAATGCGTCTGCCAACTGATTCTCTTCTTGTGGAATATGTTCGAATGTAATCTCTTCAAATTATGGGATTAATGTCAACACCCGCTCTCGATAAGGGATGAGATTCGGATGTTTAGTGTCCCATTCTCCTTTGACCTAACTGATTACCAAGGCTGAGTCTCCGTACACACTCAAAAGCTTGATTTTCAGGTCTATAGCAGCCTTGAGTCCCAAAATACATGCTTCATACTCAGCCATATTGTTGGTACAGTCAAAACATAGTCTAGCAGTGAAAGGCGTATGGCAACCCCTGGGAGAAATAATTACAACACCAACACCATTGCCCAACGCATTAGAAGATCCGTCAAAAACCATAGTCCATCGGGATCCCAGTTCGGGTCCTTCATTTGGTCCAGGTTCTTCATAATCAGTAACAAGCATGACATCCTCATCTGGGAACTCAAAATTCATAGATTGGTAATCATCAACTGCTTGATGAGCCAAATGATCAGCTAACACGCTTCCTTTGATGGCTTTCTGAGTAGTATATTGGATATCATACTCTGTTAAAATCATCTGCCATCTTGCTATTCTTCCAGAGAGGGCAGGTTTCTCAAATATATATTTGATAGGATCCATCTTAGAAATCAATAAAGTGGTATGATTCAACACATACTGTCTTAGTCGGCGAGCAGCCCAAGCCAAAGCACAACAAGTTTTCTCGAGCAATGAGTATCTTGTTTCATAGTCGGTAAACCTTTTGCTAAGGTAGTATATGGCATGCTCTTTTCGACCAGACTCGTCATGTTGCCCCAACACACACCCCATTGAATTTTCTAACACGGTCAAATACATGATTAGAGGTCTTCCTTCAACTGGTGGCATCAGAATTGGAGATTCTTGGAGATACTTCTTGATTTTGTCAAAAGCTTCTTGACATTCATCATTCCATATCATCTCTTGATTTTTCCTCAGTAATTTGAAGATGGGTTTGCAGGTAGCAGTCAAATGGGAGATAAATCGGGCAATGTAATTCAAGCGTCCCAAGAAACCCCTGACTTCTTTATCTGTACGGGGAACTGGCATTTCTTGAATAGCTCTCACCTTAGCCGGGTCAACCGCAATTCCTTTACCACTGACAATAAAGCCCAAGAGTTTACCGGATCTTACTCCAAAGATGCATTTGTTCGGGTTCAATCTCAACTTGTATTTCTTCAACCTCTCAAACAGTTTGTATAAATGATCGAGATGTTCTTCTTCAGTATGAGATCTGGCTATCATATCATCCACATATACTTCTATTTCATGATGGATCATATCATGGAACAAAACCACCATAGCACGCTGGTATGTTGCCCCTGCATTCTTTAAATCGAATGGCATTACCTTGTAACAGAAAGTGCCCCATTGCGTCACAAATGTAGTTTTCTCCATGTCCTCAGGTGCCATCTTAATCTGGTTATAACCTGAGAATCCATCCATGAATGAGAATACCTTGTGTTGAGCGGTGTTATCTACCAGAACATCAATGTGCGGAAGTGGAAAGTCATCTTTGGGACTCGCTTTATTCAAATCTCTGTAATCTACACACATTCGCACCTTACCATCCTTCTTTGGCACTGGTGCCACATTAGCAACCCATTGAGGATAAGAAGTAACAGCCAGAAAACCTGCATCAAATTGTTTCATAACCTCGGCTTTGATTTTCTCAGACATTTCAGGACGCATGCGACGAACCTTTTGCTTAACAGGATGACAATCTTCCTTCATTGGCAAACGATGCACTACTATATCAGTATCCAGTCCTGGCATGTCTTCATAAGACCAAGCAAAAATCTCCATATAGTCATGTAACATCTGAATCAATCTTTCTTTGACACTGTTTCCCAAGCCTGCTCCTATTTTGACTTCTTTCTTGTCTACTTCAGTACCCAGATTTACAGTTTCAATTGATTCCTCATGCGGCTGTATAGTCTTTTCCTCTTGCAGTAACAGTCTGGCAAGCTCTCCAGGTACTTCACAATCTTCCTCACTTCTATCCTCGGCTTGGTAGATCGGATTTTCAAAGTCATAATGAACAGTAGCAGAATTATAATCAACAGGATCCAGAGTGGATATGGATCTGCAATTTGTTACGTGAGTGTGTGTAAGAAAGCATAGCTTGTTTAAAAGATGACAGGAAAGATAAAGAGCGCAATATTTGAATGCAAAAAGTCCATTGATTTATTGAATGTGGATATGCTTATGAAAATGACAAAACCCTTAACAAGTTAGCTATTTGTGCCCCGGGCATGGACACAATGCTTTAAGAAGTTCAATTGTAAAAAATTAAAAATTTGCAACACTAAAATAGACAATAACAATTACTCCTGACTAAAGGAAATCGGGATAGTGTCTTCAGCCTTCCAATTATTGAGTCCGTCACCGATTGTTGGGAAAATCCAACTATCCCAGTCGCAATCGCTATCAGCATCTTCTACAGCATTAATCTGATCTTTGACTACCTTTTCAGAGCTAAATCCCAGGCCAAATCTATCAGACTTGTATGGTACCTCGATCAGTTGTCCCCAGCCAGTACGACCACCATCTTCGACCACGGCTTGAGCGTCTTTCAGAGAAGTCATGGCAGGAGGAGCACGAATAACCTTGGGCACACGGGAAGTTGGCTTACGGACAGGACCGGTCGGAGGAACTACTTCAAATGACTGAGAAGGAGTCTCAAAGAATTCACCATCCATCTCGACGTATCTGAAGGTATGCACACTACTGACAATATACTCTTCTTCTCCACACACAGTGACAATCTTACCCTCTATTGGATACCTCAGCTTTTGATGGAGAGACGAAGCTACAACACTTGCCCCATGAATCCAAGGGCGTCCCAGCAAGCAGGAATAGGCAGGACGAATATTCATTACATGAAAGGTAGTGTTGAAGACTTGAGGTCCTATCTTGATAGGGAGAACCACTTCACCATGGACAACACTCTTCGCACCATCGTAAGCACGCACCACAACGTCACTAGGTTTCAGTTCAATGCTTTTACAGTCCAGTTTATCGAGCACAGCTTTCGGTAGCACATTCAAAGAAGAGCCATTATCGATCAACACATGAGATAAGGTGATCCCCTTACATTCAATGGAGATATGCAGAGCTTTATTGTGATTCTTTCCTGCTGGTGTCAGATCGGCATCGGAAAAGCCTAGGCCATTGTCAACAGCCAAGTTAGCAACATAATTTTCGAACTGATCGACAGATGTCTCCTGAGGTACATGAGCGGTCTTCAAGAAATTTATCAATGCATTGGCATGAGATTCAGAAGATAACAACAAGGATAACATCGAAATTTTAGATGGAGTATGCCCCAACTGTTCTACCACATCAAAATCACTCTTGCGGATGATTTTCAGCATTTCTTCCATTTCCTGTTTGGCAACATCTTCGGTAGTAACTTCGACTGGTGTCCTTGACTGAGAAGGAATGATTACTGGTTCCTTTTCTCGAGTTTCAGGGACGGGAGGCGAGATTTCTGGAGAAAAGATCCTTCCGCTTCGAGTAATTTTACTAGTCCCGACAATGTCAACGTCATTAGGATTAGCAGAATTATCATCTTGTTTTATGTCGTGGATGTAAACATCACCTCCATAATTCCACGGAATGGCTTTGCTTGAGGAATACGGTACTGGGCCAGGTGCGGTAATAATTAGGGGAGCTACCTTGGGCTCAGCAGTAATCTTCACAGGCATTCCAGTAGCGGTAATCTTCACTGGAACTTTGGACCTAGCAATCATAGATATCTCTTCAATAGGGTTTTCCTCTTTAGAAATCTTTTCAAAGAGAATTGTACAATCCTCCATCAGCCGTTGAATACCATTCCTCAACTTTAAGCAATCATTGGGTCGGAGTATACAGAGATCGCAATTTTCAGCACAACCTGGAAATAAACCAACTTGCAATAAATTCTTCTTGATGATCAGGAGAGGAGACGCTAAGTCAGCTATATTAGAAATGTGAGAATTGTCATCCACAACATTAACAGTCATGTCATGATTAGGCAAAGGAGCAGTGGTGATATTAGGAGACTCCGGAGGATCAAATTCAATTTCTCCAACGTCGATCATATCCTGAATCTTATTCTTCAACAACCAACAATCGTTTGTATCATGCCCGGGGCTATCAGAGTGATATGCACACCTGGCATTGGGATTATAACGAGGAGAAGTAGTGTTGGGATTTGCAGGAGGATCTCTGAGGGTAATTAAATTTGCTTTTAGCATACCCTGCAGTGCTTGTGCTAAAGTCATATTGATCTTCGTAAACTGTCTTCTTGGCCTGTCTTGTCTGTGTTGGAAGTTTTGAGATGGCGGTGCTGAAATCGTAACTGCTCCAACAGCATGGTCACGATTTTTCTTGTTATGACCCCTTTGACTGTACACAGCATTTGATTCGTTCCTCCCCTGATAAGACTTTTTGGTGCTTACAGAGGTAGCCACCTGTATCTTTCCACTTCGAATGCCACTCTCAACACGTTCACCTGTTAATATAAGTTCAGTGAAACCCGATGAGGAACTTCCCAATAGATGGCTGTAGAATGGGCCAGTCAGTGTACCCATGAACATGTCCACTAATTCTCGATCAGTCATAGGGGGTTTGACTCTGCCAGCCAAATCTCTCCATTTTTGAGCATATTCTTTGAAGCTTTCTCTAGAGCCCATTGTCATATTCTACAGCTGTAGCCGAGTAGGCGCTAATTCAGAATTATACTGGTAGTGCTTGTAGAAAGCTGTCGCTAAATCAGTCCAGGTGCGGATGTTAGAGCTCTCGAGCTGATAATACCACTCTAACTGTGTGCCAGACAGACTCTCTTGGAAGAAATGGATCCATAGCTTCCTATCAGTGGTATACGGCTGAATCTTTCTCACATAAGCTCTCAGATGCATCTGAGGACAAGACGCACCGTCATACTTAGTGAAAGCGGGAACCTTGAATTTGCGGGGAATGACCATATCAGTGACCAGACCTAAGCCTTCGAAATCCAGACCGGGCGCCTTCTGACCCTCCATGGCTAGCATGCGTTCTTCCAGCAACTTGTACTTATCATCTTTTGGAGAGTACTGTTCATTTTCATAGTCTTCATCGTCGTCCTCAGGGTTGAAGGGATCGACATTTTCCTCTTCTGAATCATTTTCTGTCTCCTCTTCGTGATCCTTTGGAATTCTAATCTTGACTCCTGCGGCCTGTCCTTTAAGCCTTCTTCCCGGGTTAATGTAACTCACAGCTTTCTTGTCTTTCTTCTTCTCGAGCAAGAGAGCCTTCAGCTCCTCCTTCCCCTTGGATAAGTTCAGGATCATCTCCTGGAATTGAGCATTCTGAGCCTGGAGATCTTTGACAGTTTGTTCGAGAGCCATCTTTCTGTTTAGAAGGAAGACCGTGAGAACATTGATCCTTTAGAATACCTGTTATGCGATGTTATGTTATGCTATGCAATGTATGAAATGTTTTCAAGGACTTTCGGAATTTAACTTTGCGTAAACCACCAAAAGAGGGAAACTTTTATTAATAATTTCTTTAATCAATGTTCATTACAAAAAATGATAAAAATACAATGAAAGCTCAAGTCTCCCAGGGACGGCCTCTTTTTGGGTGGAGATATGCATTGAGTCTTCGTTCCTCATTAAGCTGGCTGGTGAGCTCTAATACCTTCTTCCTTTCTGCACCGAACTGAGTTTCAAAAGTATCCCTTTCCTCTCTCAACTGGATCCAGGATTTCTTCAATTCTTCAACATTGGTAGGCATATCTGGATAAGGAATGAGCTGAGGGGCACCTCCTTCAACTTTTGGTTCGACAATCAGAGGTCCGATTGCAAGATATGGCATGGTAAGCTCACGAGCTCTGGCGCGTACCCATCTGAGATAAGGTTCCATAGGAATAGAGTTTTTCTGTCCTAAAGTACTTCTTTTCACCATGCCCCAAGCTCGTACAAACCTTTGACGGAGACCTTGAGAGTCGTTGTCATAGTCAAACACAGTGCCTTGAATAATTATTTCATGTGGACCATCTCTTCGAGCATAACCAAACTGACGTAGGGCTAAAGCAGGATTATAAGTAATACCTCCTCTTATCCCTAGGAGTGGTACGTTAGAGAATTCTCCACAACGGTCAATGATGATAACATTTTCTTTGGGTTGAGGACACCAATGGATGTCTGAATGTGAGAGCGACATTATCCTTTGAGACCATTTCAAATTTTGCTTATTCTTCAAGACTGATTGAGGAAGGTGCGAAATAAACCACCTAGATAATAAAGGTACGCAGCACATGAGAGTCCCTTGCCTTTTCATAGTACGAGTGTGAAGGGAATGCAAAATGTCTCCAAGCAAGGTGGGTACCGGGTTATGAGTGAGAAATATCTTAACAGCATTCATGTCTACGAATTGATCCGGATTAGGAAATAGCACCAAACCATAGATTAGTAGGGCTAGAACATCTTCGAAAGCATGGACATTCATAACTTTTAGGAATTCTCGGACCTTATTTATCAAAAATTTGGCAAGTAAACCCTTAACTCCACTTCTTGTTACCCAATTAGTTTCAATGTCGGACTTTGTCATGTGTAAAGCCGCGGCAACTTCTTCAGACTTCGGAATCTTTTCTAAACCACTGAAAGGTGTTTGATCAAGGATAGGTATCCCAAGCAGCCTGGAGAATTCTTCTAATGTGGGTGCCAACTGATAATCTGGGAAGGTGAAGCAATGATGTTTAGGATCGAAGAACTAGAATAGAACTCTCATCATATCTTCTTTGAAACCGGTGGTAACTAAATTGAGGAGAGAACCATGTTTCTTGATGAACTGAGCATGATCGGGCAGCTCTAACACTAAATTCTTGAGTTGAGGAGAGATCGCTACAAGATTGAATTGGATGGTCTTCCTGGAAGCCATAGCCTGTTTAACAGAGCAAAGTTAAACCCCTAAGTCCTTGAAATGGTTAGTACAATGTCATGATGTTATGATGTTATGATGTTATCATGTTATGTAAGTAACAAACACAAACAAGTCACACCGCAATCATTCCTAGGTTTTTAAGGCTTGCATGAGTTCCATAGGTAAGTACCCTCCCCACTGAAGTTTGGTTGGTTCCACCTGTCCTAGAATAGTAACCGGGTTCTAGAAGGATCTCAAATCATCGACCTTTCCTTAAGTCCACTTCAGTGCAACACCAGGCGGTTGACCAAAATTTCCCTAAAGTCCAATCTCAAAGAGTGTAGTATCGAGTATCAACCAACCCCAGTAGGAACCGAAGTCAGTTATCTCACTACTTTCTAATGGCTAGGATGAGTCAATTAGGGTTCTAAAGGTCTGGTTAATGCTTTGATGACACCACGCAGACGCCAAATTTTTCCTCAGGTAAACATGAGGAACATCAGGACATCTAAAGTGTCACATTAACCGTAGCCATCATTTTAACCATTCCAGTATACGCCGGACAGTCGCGATGATCTCTTGCTACTTACCTAAGGTACACTAGATCCGGGTGTAGGATCTTTCACTCAAACATAGAATACCTAAACAATCCCTTAAAAGTAAATCAGATGAAGGAACAATTCGAAAACGTAAATGACCCTTTTTTTTTAAGGTAACCTCTCTTTTTAGGTCCCCAGCAGAGTCGCCAGTTCTGTCATACGGTGAACTGACTTTTGTGTTTTGCTTCGGAAAGCCAATGTCGCGGATAGCAAGAGTCGCCACCGACTTTTCTTTTATCCAAGAAGGAAAGGCGGAAAAGAACAGGAAAGACCTTGATTAGATTTTGGGTTTGGGAGGTACATTATACAAAGGGAAGGTGTTAGCACCCTTTGTATCCATGGTTATCCATGGGCTCTTAATTGCTTAGCTCATTTATGTTTTCCTTGTTCGAGGAAGTGTTTGAGAAATGTAGGGTGTTTAGAAAATATTTGAATGGAGAGTTTAACTTTATAATGATTCTTGTACGAATGTATACAAAGTGTTTATCTCGTTTGATTTTGAAAGATGTTTAGAAAAATATAACTCGGCAATGATTCTGGTGCGAATGTATGCCAAGTGGTGATTTTCTAAAAGATGTTTTGAAAAGTGGGAGGTGAAAAGTAGTTTAAGCTGTGAGCAAGCATTTAAGAGTTATACCTACCCAAGGTCTTTATGGGTATTTCCTATCCTTATGAAGGTAAAACTGTCCTTACTATTGAGAAGTAAGTAGTCTTGTCCTTTGGATGTAAGGGACATCGTAGGGTCATCGATTGGTCATTGAAGGCAACATTTGTAAGGATACCTTAGCATTCGAAGGGACGATCATCATTTAACCGTAGGCTACAACGACGGGCCATCGAGGGACAAAATCATGTATTCGCAGGCAACATCCGAGGGACTATGATTTATCTTATGGTGACATGATGATTTAATCGAAGGGTCTTTGCTAAGTGTATCCCCACATTCACGGGACATGACCGTAATACCGTAAGGCAACAAAGAGAGGGCCAAGATCATATATTCAAAGGCAACCTTTGTAATCAGTTAGGTAATTAGGATGAATCTCCACAAGGGTATCAGTTAGGTAATTAGGATGAATCTCCACAAGGGTATCCCACAAATAAAGTGGAATACCTAGCAAGCTACCTTCTTCGGGAGTATGTGAACCCTCACAAAATTCAGCAAACAGGTCAGAATACCAAATGGGGTGCGATCAATAGTTGCACCGAACAAAGGAATCGCAGCAGTAATAATGTCAGGAAAATAATACATAGCTATGATAGAACATGTCAGATAGGCACAGAACAGAACGGAAAAAAAATCAGCGACTGTCATGTTCGCTACTGCTTCGCCTAGCGAAGGCTTGGCGAACACTCGCTACATGTTCGCTTAGCGATGTGCTAGCGAACGGCTGCGGGTTTTGAGTTTAATAACAGTACGATTTCAGCAAGCTCCAGACCCTATGGCATCCATTACAGAAATTACATGGTTAAACATTCAAGACATCCATGCATACTTAAATCCACATGCAAAACCTAAGATACATTTATAAATTCAATCATAATGCCACATGTAAATTGGGAGCATAAAGCGGTAATGGTAGTGCAAACCTGTTTGCAATTGAATTGCAACGTTGAATTGGCAGATCACTCTTAGAGTTGGTGTCGGATTGAGTTGGGCGGAGGTAACCTTTGTGCAGATGAGTTTCCTTCAGGGTTTCCTTTAGGGTTGTTCTGAATTCTCTTGGTTAGCCTCCAGGGTTTTTCCGGTTGCTTCTGTTAGGGTTTGCTTGTTCCCTCCCTGTGTGTCCTTTTTCTGAATGAGGTCTTGGTATTTATAATAGTTTTTGTGACCTAATGGGCTCAGAATGAAGCCCAAAATTTCTGGTATTCGCAAGCTTCGCTAGGTGAGTGGTGCAGCGAAGAATTCGCTAGGCAAAGGATTTTGCTCGCCTAGCGAGCAAGCCAGTTTAAGTCATTTTCTGGATTTGGCCACCTGTGCGCTGGGTCTTTGTTCCTTTAAGATTAATGTCTTGAAAAATGAGTTGGAGGGCCTTGAAAAATGTCTTGCAAGATTAACGGGCAAATTTTGGGGTATGACAATACCCTTTTAGGAGTGTTTGTTTTCTAGAATGGATTCATACTTCCTTTCAACGAGTTTGAGGCTAGGGTTATGAACCATTTAATAAATTCCCCTCCCAACTGCATTCAGGGAGATGAGCCTATGTAAAGGTATTCAAGTACTAGTGCAAATATAAGAATGAAATTCTCACTTTAAAGCTTTTGTTTTGCCTCTTTAATGTACAACATACTTCAATAATGGAGAATCGAGAGCAAGGATTACTTTCTTTTTGACAATCAAAGAAATTGTTTGATGTTTATATAAACAACTTCAAGAATTTTAAGGACCGACACTACCTAGTTGTCTCCCAGAGTTATGAAGCTTGCGGGACCATGTGTATTTTTTTTGGGCTTTTCTTGGCGCCCTCTACTTTGGGGTCTTCAAGATGTGTATATAAATTTCCTAAGTATTGGGATAAAAACTACTTTTCATAGTTTTGAACAAGTATATCTTCAAGTCTAACGATTTGTCTACGGATGAGGAGAGTTTGAAGACCGAGTGTATTGCCTTTTAGGAAGGCCTGAGCTTCATGGATGAGGTTGGTCCTTCTAACGGGAAGGCATCTTGGTCAAAGAGGTGATATATAGATATACGATTTGTTGTAGAGGCAACCGCCAAGGAAAAAAGGAAAAAAACTCTTTGGTGATGAGGGTGCATTGATCAAAAAGTACAAGTGTGTGTGTATCTCCTGTAAGGGCGGAGGACTTAGGGGCCTTAGTAAGTTTATGACAATTGCAAGGTGGTTAATGTTTTCCACGATGACGAGAAGCCATGTATAGTCGTGTTTTACGGTGGTTTGTGAGTCCTTCTCATGTGGGAGGCCCTGTTGATCAAATATGTGCTTAGGTATAAGCTTATGAAGGGTGTGATCATATGCGTTGTGATTTGGGTAAACGATATGCTTAGGGTGTAATGAATTATCATTTCTCCTACAAGGGAGATGTATTTATAAGGGCCTTTTGGGCCTAGGGTTCTCTTGGGAAGGGTCACCGTCCACTCAGTCAATGGTGGAATGTTGAATCCCTATTTCTAAGGAGATCATTGGCCTGTTAATGGCCCTGACTTCTCTCTTCCCCTGGAACATCTTTTCCTATGACTAGACGATATGAATATCTTAAGGGCGAGGTGGTACCTCCCCTTAAGTGATATTCTATCGTCGCCTCTCCTTGGGCGTCCTCTAGGCATCACCCAAATAGAATCCCCTTACAAATATAATACTTCATAGCCCCTCAAGCACGAGGCCTTTTGATCTAGGAAGAAGTGTTTTAGATCGAGGCTCAGGGAAGTATCCCGAGGACCTAGACCTTTTAAGGATACATTTAGGTGAAGCTTTTGTCAGCTTGATAGATCTAAATCCCTTAGATGGTAATTTAGATAGCCTGGGGAGTCTAAGTACCTCAGGAGAATTTGTATGTATCCCGACTGATGAGGCTATAAGTCTCTCAGGTAAGGTGATTTAACGTATCATGAAGGACTTACATTGAGCCCTCAAGAAAAACCAGTGATCAAGTCTCTCAAGATGGATATATGTCGCGTCTCTCACGCGTGATTCTTAAGTCTGGTCCCACCTGAGGGGACACTTAGTCCCTTAGGCTATATTTTAGATAGTCTAGGGAGTCTAAGTCCCTCAGGAAAAAATGTTTGTAGCGCGACTGATGAGATTATAAGTCCCTTAGTCGGGGATTTTTAACCTATCAGGCAGGATTTCCATCAAGCCCTCGAGTGAGACTTGATCAGTGAGACTTGTGATCAAGTCTCTAAGGTTGGAAATCTCTTGTGCCTCTCAGGCGTGATTCTTGAGTTTGGTCTCACCCGAGGGGGCTATAAGTCCCTCAGGCGAGAGTTTATATAGCCTATGGACTCTAAGTCCCTCATTCGAAATTGTATGTAGCCCGACTAATGAGACTATAAGACCCTCAGCAAGGCGTTTTGACCTATCAGGCGGGCCTTCCATCGATCCCTCATGAAAGAGTTCTTATCAAGTCTCTTAGGTTGAATATCTATTACTCCTCTCAGGTGTGATTCTTGAGTATGGTCCCTTCTGAAGGGGCACTAAGTCCCTAAGGTAAGAGTTTAGATAGCTTAGAGAGTCTAATTCTCTCATTCAAAATTGTATGTATTCTGACTGATGAGACCATAAGTCCCTCAGGCAATGCATTTTAACCTATAGAGGGGGAGTTCCATCAAGCCCTCAGGCAAGAATTATGATCAAGTCTCTTAGGATGGATATCTTTTGCACCTCTCAGGCGTAATACTTAAGTATGGTCCCGCCCGAGGGGTACTAAGTCCCTCAGGTGAGAGTTTAGATAGACTATGGAATCTAAGTCCCTCGGGAAAAAGTGTATGTAGTGCGGCTAATGTGACTATAAGTCCCTTAGGCGAGGCATTTGATAGCTTACTTGTGTTACCCTAAGAATGGGGTAAAAACCTTTGTCATGGAGCCAAGTGTAAACGCATTGCCTCAGTGGGCGGCAATGACTTTCGTTATTATGTCAAGAATTAAAACATTGTCTCAAAGGGCGGCAAGGACCTTCACTACAAAGTCCAGAATAAAGACAATTCCTCAAAGGTTGGAAAGGACCTTCGTTAGAAAGTCCAACATAAAGACATTGCCTCAAAAGGAAGCAATGACCTTTGTTACGAGGTCCAACATAAAGCTTTGTCTCAAAGGGCGACAATGACCTTCGTTACCAGGTCCAACGTAAAGACATTGCCTCAAAGGGAGGCAAAAACCTTCATTACAAGGTCCAACATAAACAAATTTTCTCAAAGGGAGGAAAAGACCTTTGTTACGGGGTCCAACATAAAGACATTGCCTCAAAGGGCGGCAAGGACCTTCATTACTAGGTCCATCATAAAGACATTGCCTCAAAGAGTGGAAAGGGCCTTCTTTACGAGGACCAACATAAAGACATTTAGGGAAAAGATCTTTCTAGGGAATAAATCGCTAAAAAATTGAGTGAAAATATATAATAAAGATGTTCATTGGAGAATTACAAATAATTTTAACTATAATAATATCTAAGATGGAGAGCATTCCAGGTTCTGGGAAAAACCGGGCCTTTTAGCTCCTGCAACTTATATACCTCACGAGGGAGCTTCTGAAATATGCAGTACGACCCCTCCCAGTTAAGTTGTAGTATTCTATGATGGACAGGTAGAACCACTTCCATCAAGACCAGGTCACCTTCTTGCATTTCTCTTGGCTTGACTCTGGAGTTGTATCTTCTGGAGGCCTTGTGCTTGGCAACAAACTCTCGAACATGGTAGGGTTCCTTTAACTCGTTGATCAGGTTTATCACGCACTTCAAGCCTATCTGATTTGCTTCTTCATTGAACTGGGATCATTGCCACATGGGTGTGTCGATCTCTACAGAAAGTATGGTGTATGCTTCGTAGACCATGGAAAACAGGGCTTCATTGGTAGTGGAATACAGAGTGGTATAGTATGACCATAATATCTCATGGAGTAGTTCCTCTTATAAGCCTTTGGCATCATCAAGCTTCTTCTTGAGTCCTTTCATAATTACTTTGTTTGCTGACTTAGCTTGACCGTTGGATTAAGGGTGTACGACTGACACAATTTTTTGTGCTCCTAAGTATTTACGAAATTCAATGACCATAGTACTGGAAAATTGCGTCCCATTGTCGGGGACAATGGCTCCAGGAAGTCTGTACCAGCATATTATCTTTTTCTAGTAGAAACGACACACTATTTATGTCGTGATTTTGGCTACGACATCCATTTCTATCCGTTTGATGAATTAATTTACTCTTAATATTAGGAATTTCGATTGGCCTGGCGCCAAGGGGAACAAACCCAAAATTTTGACACCTCGCTAGTAGAAGGGCCAATGCAAAGTCATCTATTGAAGCAATTATGTAGGGGCATGGTGAATTTCATCATTTCTCTAGCATTGGTTGCACCTTTTGACAAAGGCGATGATATCCTTCATTAGAGTGGGACAGTAATACCCCACTCTTAATAGTTTTTGGGCTAGGGATTTTCCGCCAATATGACTGTTCCATGCCTTCTTGTGCACCTCTTATAGTACTAGGGTGGTCT
Organism: Lathyrus oleraceus; assembly: GCF_024323335.1. Taxonomy (NCBI): domain Eukaryota; kingdom Viridiplantae; phylum Streptophyta; class Magnoliopsida; order Fabales; family Fabaceae; genus Lathyrus; species Lathyrus oleraceus. Next base: position 32,592,093 of record NC_066579.1, on the reverse strand, counting down.
CATTCTCTCCCATGCACCGTAGCATGGGAGAGGCACTCCCCATCTTGTAAATTTTCTCGGTGAGCAGTGTGTATTTGGCAACTTTTTTTGGGATTCTTCTTGACTCTCCCTCGTCTAGTGGAAGTTTGTCAAACTGTAGATAACCCAGTATGGGTGACATCCGACTAGATTATGGGACAACTCATCCGCCTCAATGTTGGGGAGGTGAGGGTCTCCTGGATAACTATTTTGTTGAACCCCTCTGTTCTCGACGTGTTAAGCTTGGACAAGAGGTCCGCTCGAAAGTTTTTCTTATAGAGGACATGCTCTATTTCAAAAGAGTTGAAACAAAAGGATAAATTGTGTAACTTTTGTAGATATTTTATTAGTTATGTCTCCTTGGCTTGGTATTTCCCATATAATTGGTTGGTGACCAACTGGAAGTCACTTTTGGCCTTTAGTTTTGAGGCCCCTCATCTCTAGGGCAAGGACCATTCCAACAATGAGAGCTTCGTATTTCATCTGGTTGTTGCTGGAGGTGAACCCAAATTTTAGTGTCTGCTCGATAAGTATATTTCTAGGTCCTTCTAATATTATCCCAATGTTGCTTCCTTTTACATTAGATGCGTCATCTACAGATAACACCCATTCTGGAGGCATTTCCTCGCCTATAGACGAGTTGAATTGTGCCACGAAATTTTCCAGAGCTTGTGATTTGATGCTCCCCCTTAGGATGAAATGGATGTCGTATTTCGAGAGTTCAATTTCCCAGGATACCATCTTCCATCTAAATCAGGTTTCTACAAAACTTGACAAACAAGATAATTTGGTTTTACCAAGATCTTGTGACCCTGAAAGTTTGGTCATAATTTGCATGCCGACACAATAATGACCAGCGCCTGTTTCTCGATCTTCTGATAGCACACTTTGGTTCCCATGAACACCTTTCTTACGAAATACACAGGTTTCTATGCTTTGTATATTTCATGTACAAGGACTAAGCTCATCGCCTGATCTATGACAGAGAAATAGAGAAGTAACGGTGACCCATCTCTCAGGTGAGTCAAGATGGGGGGCGACGTGAGGAAATTATTGACCTTTGTGAAAGCTTCTTCACATTCGGGGGGTCCATTAAAACCTCATTTTCTTCTTTAGGGCAACAAAGAAGGGGAAGGAATTGTCAATTGTGCATGAGAGAAAGCAAGACAAGTTGACGAAGCGACCTGTATGTGGTTGGACCTCCTTTATGTTAGTAGGGATCCTCATGGAAATAACCACCTGACATTTATCTGGGTTAGCCTTGACGCCTCTTCTTTTAGCATGAAACCCAGGAACTCCCCCTTCTGGACCTTGAAAGAACATTTCGTAGGGTTTAGGCACATATCGTATTTCCTGACTAACTGTAAGACATCCTTTAGATCTTCTACATGGTTACGCCCTTTGACTGTCTTAGATATCATATTGTCGATGTAGACCTATCTGAATACCTATCTGAATCTACTTCAAATCTTATATGGGCGTGAGCCTTTCTGCTTCTATGCCTAGTCTAGGGTCCCAACACTTGAAGCTAGTACTGGAACTTCTGAAGAAGGGACATCAACAAGGGAGAGCTTTTCTCTAGTTATCTCTAGGATGCTTTAAAATCATTCTTGAGCTATTTATTGGTCCTCTTGGATCATGTCGACTCGCCCATCAAGAAACAAGTGTTTTAAGGTTTAAGGTTAGATACATGGTGGATACGACTACTCCCATGGAGTTGATAGTAGCTTGCCATATAATGATGTTATATGGTGATAGGGCATCCATAATGAGGTAGTTGACATCAATCACCTTGGAGTCTGCTCCCTCATCACATGTGGTTTTCAGGGTTTTGGACCATTATATATACATGATCGCCTAATAACCCCATCAAATAAGCACTAGACATTTTTATTTCATTCAGGTCGAGTTGTAGTTTTTAGAAAGCATCCTAAAATAGGACGTCAGTGGAGCTACCATGATCTATCAAAATGTGCCTTATATCCCAAGTGCCTTATTGTACAATGACGACCAATGGATCATCACTGTGGGGTTTGATATCGAGGGCGTCCTTCTCGAAAAAAATGATGTTATCCCTTTGAAATCCAGATGAAATATACCCGAACGCGTCACACAAACAAACACACAACAGAGTGGCTATCGAACTTTATTTATCCCAAAGTGGGAAGGGAAAATATCGATAAAACCCAAGGGGAGAAAGGATAAATGGGTAAGGAGGTCGGTTATTCAATGGGAATGAATTAACACCCCTCACATCCATGGTACTCCAAGGGATCCGTTTTGAATTCTATTGCTTGAATGGGTGTTTCTATCTTTATTTACCTGCAAAACAGAAAATGGGTTAGAAAGAGAGTGCACGGGGAGGATTGGGGCCCTCATGCCTACGTATTCTCACGGTGCAATGAGAAAGTCAGAGCCTCGTAGTTCGTGGAACCAGAGAGAAAGAAAGGAAGAAAAGTTATCTCCAAGGATTCACATCCTTGTGCCTACGTACCCTCATAGTGCAATGAGGAAGTCAGGGCTTTGTAGTTCGGAAGACTAAGACTGAAAGAAACAGATATAATTAAGGGTGGTATTTAAACCAAAAGGCAGACTTATCAAAGCCCTGGGACTGACATGGTAAGGAAATGGTGTCAAAACCAAGAGGGGAGGTATATAACCATAAATGTGTCAACCAAAGGCATAAAGATAAAGGTATATAACCCATGAAGGTGTCAACCTGAATTATGGTGTTAAAACCAAGAAAAATGGGTTAACCGTAAAGGTGTGTCCCTGAATTATCGTGTTTAAACTAAGAAAAGACTTACCAAAGCACGGGGACTGATATGGTAAGGAAAGATAGCATAAACTTGTCAAAGCACGGGGACTGATATGACAAGGGTCTTACCAAATCCCTGGGATTGATATGGTAATGGAATGGTGTTTAAACTAAAAAGGGAGGTGATTAACAACTAAGGGTGTCAACCTGAATTGTGGTGTTTAACTGAAGAAAGGAAAGGTAGTTAACTATATAGTTGTGCAAGGAGGAAGTTGCAATGGTGTTTAAACTAAAAGGATCTGAAAAGATGATCCATAAGGCTAGTTGCAGAATTGTCAGTGAATTGACTTGAATTATACTAAAGTCTATGAATAGAGGTGAATACTCTGAGAAACTGAGTCATTCATCCCATACCCAAAATATTCAGACTGGGGATAGGAATGCTCCCTCTCACTACTTCTCTATTGCTTAAATCTCATGGCATACAATCTTTGTCAATGTTTGACAAGTTGTTAAAACAGGTTCTCAAAGATGAACTGTGTGGATGAGGAAGATTGGTGATGCTTGGCTGGTGCTTGAGGTCTTGCACTTGCTAAAAGGATGAAGCTCCAAAGTGACAGAGATAAGTCCCATCAAGTGACCAAGGGATTTATAATTACTTAACAAAGACAAAGGGAATGTGTGCAAAGTTGTAGGATCTAATTGATCAAATGTAATTTCATCAAGCTAAATTAGAGGGAATGAGAAGAATAGAACATACAATGCATGAACATATACAAAATGACTTAGGGTCACATTGTTTGTAGCCCAAGAGAAAGTCATGTGGGTGCAAAAGTGTATTGGGCCTAGTCTCATTGCTATGTAGCCCAACCGAAAGTCATGTGCGTGCTAATGTGTGTTAACCTAAATAGATGAATATGATAAGCAGAGACATAAAGCAAGTGAACAAAAATAAGGTCATAAAATAGGCTTATGTAGAAGCCATACATATCTAAGGTCGGTCAATAATAATTTATGTGTCAGACATGTTAGAGAATTAACACAAGTTAATCTCCTAAAACATGTAACACAATGGTCAAAGTAAAAGAAAAAATAGATGAATAAATTCAAAGCGATACATGACTCAAGTGTTTGACTTAGGATGTACTATCATACAAATCAAGGGACCCGAACATATGGCTCAATGAGGGATAACCTATCATTGATTCAAAGTGTCAAAAATGATTCAAAGATCATTTATCAATATGTTTGAAAGAAAGAAAATTGAATTAACCTTAAGTCCATCTATGGAAGACTTGAAATGTATAAGCATTAAACAACCAAGTCAACAACTCAAGTCAAAATCATCAAGTGTATCAAAAGTCAAACAAAAGTATGAATAAAAATGATTTAAAAGGGAAATTAAAGATAAAATCCCAAACTATGATCGAATGATTCAAAAAAGTTGCAAAAATTACACAAAATCCCAAATACAATGCATGAATAGATCTCAAAGGTTGAATGCAAAAATGTTTGAAAATGGTTAAAAAAACTAAATTGGAAAAGAAAGTTAAGAAGAAAATTAAATAAAAATTACAATAAATGAAAAAATGATTTAAAAAATTAGGAGAAAAATATATTGATGCAAAATATTTTAAAATAATTTGTGTAAAATATTTGGTTGAAAATGAATTAAAATGAGTGAGAAATTAAATTGAAAAAATAAATGAAATAAAAGAAAAGAAAAATAAAAGAAATTAAAATAGAATAAGGCGCCAACGGCTAAAAGATTTAAAAAATGCGCTGTAAGGTTGTGATTGGATGAAATTTAAAGTTGGCATCAAAACACATGCAACCTCACTTTATCTTCAACCTTGGATTCAATTTCTGCAATTCATGAACTCGTGTTTTTAGCAACACCCAAGCATGGCATTAGCTTCGCAACATTTCATCGTTCATGTCTCTCTGCATCAGAGCCATTGATTGACTCTGAGCAGGGAGAATTTTCTCAAGAACTCTAAGAACCCTAGTTATTCAAAGTAAAATTAAATGATAAATACTGAAGATAAATTCCAGTTAAGTGAGGGCTTTGGATCAGTGGAGTGAGGTGAAGAGTGTGGTAACTTGTTTGCTCAAGAAATTTACTCGTAACTACCTTTTCAATTGGAGCTTCATAGGTCAACAATGATGGATTTGGATATCTAATTCCAAGGTGCTTCAAGCCAAGGCAATGCTTTAGTTAGCTTCAGAAAGTACCGATGAAGGATTCTGGGTGAAGATTCGAAGTCAAAAGAGCTTGAACCGAAGAAATAATTGACTGGTTTTTTAAGGTATTGGGTTCAAATGGTTGTAGAGTTTATTTGTCTCTCAATGCTTGAAAATGAAGGCAAAAGCTTCCTCTATTTATAAGGAATGTGTTGAGCTCCAAGTACGTGTGAAATGGATCTGAATTTGTGTGAATGAGATGGGAAAATCGTGATTTGGAATCCGTGTGAGAACAAGGGTGAAAAGTGTGACTTGGGCATGAAACATGGTCGTTTTACATTCCATTCAATGCATTTTTTTAAGACAAAAAGTTTGCACATGTGTGGTGGTCCCAGATTAAAGAATGACCTATAATTATAAAATTCGGCTTCATGCGAAACTGAGTTCATGACAACATGTTTGAGCTTAAGGCCAAATGAGATTCCCTCGTGTGTTTCCTTATTTTCTTCGTGTCAAATTTTTATATCATGGAAATGAATTAAATGCAAAAGAACCAACTCAAAAAGAGGCTTGAGGTGAAAATGGCAAGTGTTAAAAATTGAGGTCGTGACATGCATTCTAGGTCAGGCATTTGGTCAAGCAGTCTTGGCACACTTTGGGCATTTTGAGGTCCCAAGTTCATGACACCATAACTTTTTTCAAACTTGGGCCAAATGAAATTTGACATAAGATTAACAAGATACAAAAGGAATAAGATCAAAAGAGTACTTGAGCTGAAAATGTCATGGCTGCCAAGTGGAGGTCATGACAAGGTTTTGACCTAGTTTGACCATCTAGCGCTTTCCAAAATTGAGGTCCTTAGAGGTTAAATTGATGCTTGAGCCTTAAAGCAAAGTTGTAGAGGAACTCCTTAGGGACAATTGACTCAAATAATCTTGTCAATTAGTTGAAAATTGAATAATTTATGGGCTTTGGACTAAAAGTGAACAATTCTTGAAAATTAGGTCAACCACATTTATGCTAACTTGTGCAAACTTGAAATTTTCTTGTATCCCAAGTCAAAATGATGATGGGGGTGATTATCCCTTGAAGAAAAATTGATTAAGGCTTGAATGTTCCTGAGGATAGCTTGAAGAATGAGTGAAATTTCATGGAAATAAACACATGAACCACTCTTGAACCAATGAACCAAAACTTGCATCCTCTTTGACTAAAGTGACCATTGTCTTGCCTTGAATTGAGGTATGATCACCTACATGAACAACATAGCAAACAAGTATCATCTCTTATGATCATATGCATTGTGATTTGGCTAAGTGCTAGGGTTAAGGTGTAATGAGTTATCCTTTATCCTATATGGGAGATGAATTTATATGGGACTTTTGGGACTGGGGTTCTCTTGGGAAAGGTCATTGTCCACTCAGTTAATGGTGGATCATTGAATCCTTATTTTCAAGGAGGTCATGGGTCAATTAATGACTTTGATTTCTCTCTGTCCTAGGAACATCTTTTTCCATGGTTCCCATGATTGGGCGATGATAAGATCTTAAGGCCGAGGTGGTACCTCCCCTTGGGCGACATGCTATCGTCGCCTCTCCACCGACGTCCTCTAGGCATCGCTCTATGAAAGTCCCCTTACATATATAACACTACAGAGGGAAAACTTAAGTTTAGGTATGACTTTTATATCATCCATTTACCTTGTTTAATCATTACTTCTTTCTTTTTCCTGAACGTAACATGAACATCCTTAATAAGTTGATAATTATGAGGAAGAGCCTTAACAAGAACACCCATTTACCTCCGACTCTGGAGCTAATTATAGTCACAGCGACACAAGCTCAAAAGGAAATTGTGAAAAAGGATTCACCTATACAAGAAGATAAACCCCATAATCTTGAGCAACCTAAGATTCAACCTAGATGAGCCATAAAGGAGGGAGAAATAATCCAAGTTCATCCATCCTCTTAAGCACGGAGCAAGAAATCTCATGATCACATGGGTATTGTGTCAGACATCGGGAATTGTTGAAGGCAGTAAGTGATGATCCTTTGAGATGGAAGAAAGATAAAAGGCTTATTTAAGGTGGTAGTAATCCAAAAAGGTTCAATCTAACGGTGACCGAAATTGAAAAATTAACGATAAGAAGAGCTCAGAAAGCGCCACATGCTGACCAAATAACTTCAAACACAAGAAGTGATGAATTGTGTTGGTTAAAAAAAAAGTCCAATTATAAAAATGTTTAAATTAGTTTTAAAAAACAAACAAAAATAATTAGAGGATTAAATGAAAGAAAGAGTGGGAAGAGATGGAAAGAGAGAGAGAGATAAAGTGTAAAGAAAATAAAGCGATGGAAAGTAAAGAGATAAGGGAGAGTGAACATGCAATAGAGATTTATACAATTTTAGCCTAACCACTTGGCCTACTCTTGTCCCCAAGAGTTTCCTATTGGGAGTTCCACTAGATATGTGAGTTTTTCATAAGTTATGCCGACAAAACTTTCTTGCAATCAAACAAGATATTTTAACAGGCTAATTTTGAAACCAAAAAGAGGTTTGAATAATCTAATCTCCAAATCAAACAAGGGATTTTAATAGGCTAATGTCCAAACCAAACAAGAGATTTAACATGCTAATATTTTCAAACCAAACAAAGCTTTTTACCGGATGAGATTTAGAACCAAACATTTATTTTAACTGGTTAATCTCAAGAACCAAACAAAAAATTCTATTAAATATACTACACAAGAGAAAACAACCTATTGAGTAAAGAATAAGACAATCACATCACCAGTACAAGAAATCTTATAAATATTTTTTACTCTCTTAACGCCATGGAAACTTCGGTGAAGAACAAGGAATTAGGAAGAAGAGAGTATGAAGTGAGAAAAAATTATTTTAAATTTGAATTATGGTTTAAAGTGTAATGAGGAGACCCTCTATTCATATTTAAAAAAATTGGCTCAAAAATAAAACGATTCATGGTAATTTTTAGTGTTCTAATTGATTAGCCCTAAATGTTAATCTATTAGACAAGCCAAATATGGAAGGTTTTTGAATTACACCAACACTAATCGATTAAAGGCTTTCTTAATCGATTTGGAGACATTGCAAATGAGTTAATTGATTAACCCTAATATGTTAATTGATTAACAAAAGTAGCTATCACTCCAAATTGTTTAAGCAAGTCAATAATTGATCAAGTGTGCATATAAAACTATTTTAAGGTGTTTTATCAAATGGGAGAGAGGCTTCAAAACATATTTAAGAGTGTGTGAATTGCCTTAGTATCTAGAGAATTACTCTTATATCTATATATTAAACTGATCACTCAAGCATAAGCTAAACGCACGACCATACGACCCTTCACACTTCCTTTCTTTCACACCTTTAAAGATTCATGTTTCTTTGTTGAATTCGAAATCGATATAACACTTAATTTGGAACATGACTCTTCCAACTAATAAGGCTTGAGATAAATTATTTTATAAAAAACCATCATTAGAGGTTACTAGGCTGATGTTACCGAAGACTTCTTTGAACATCGTTTTACCTTAGGTGTTGTCGTGCATTGATATTTGATCTCATAAAGAACATATTGATCATTGAACTTTATTTATCAATAAAGAATTCACATAATTTCATTTGACAAATAATGTTGTTATAGTCAAAACCATAATGTGAAGGTGATAAAAATACACAAGAAGGAGAGGGTTGAACTGTGTATGACTAAAAATTATCTTTTCACTTATAAATCTGGAACATCAGATTCTGAACCACATTCAGAGTCTGATACCAGAGTAAGTATCAGAAGTGAGAAGTTTACTTCTTTCTTATTCAACTCTGTTTCAGACCCTAAGGTTTCACGCTCAGATTCTGATATGAGTAAGAGACAGAATCATAACTAAGTTTGATTTCAGATTTCATTTGCACAACGAAATATAAATGCAGAAGTAAATAAATAGACACACAATATATCTTGGTTCCTCTCAAACCGAAATTAGTCCATTCCCCTTGCAGCACAAGAGTGTTTAGCTATAATCAGACTGATTACAATTGCTTAAGCCTGCAACTCAAGACTTTTTACTCAAATTCACCTGATAGAGACTTCCTTGCTCAAGCACCCAACTCGAGACTTCCTTTCCTAAACTCCTCGTTCAGGACTTCCTTGCCTTAAGCTCATGTTAAGGACTTTCTGCTCTGCTCGCAAGCATGAGACTTCAATGCTCAAGCACCCAGCTCGAGACTTCCTTGCCTAAATACATGTTCAAGACTTTCCATATTAAGCTCATGTTAAGGAGTTTTGCTTCATCACATAGAAAGAAACTTGTTTTCATAACTAATCAGATTAGGACTTTAATGCTCAAGAACCCAACCGAGACTTACTCTGAGCATAAAGACTATAGTGTTTAGATTCTCTTAGCCATAAGAATTTGGCATAACCTTATGTTCATGTGTGTACTTCTTGGATAAACATATACACAAAGGTTTACACTCTTGAGAATATGTGACTGGTTTTCTCCTAAGTATGGAAGAATGAAGTGGTTATTCTTCTTCTCTCTTTGCACAAATTTTCATCTTGTCGTGCCTTTGTATTATGATGAACATATTCTATATTCTATCTTCATAATGTATGTGAGTACGTTTCATCCCTGCTCTCACACACTTAGCCCTTCTGGTTATATAAATATTTTGAAGTGTGTTTCTCTTAACTCATTTAATGAACTGGTATCACATCTATGTGAACACAATTACAAAATCTTCAACTCACATTCATTCTCTTGAGAGGTAGAGGTTCAACTCAGAGAGATTGTTCCAAGAACTTCACAAGTCCAGAACTCTCTTGAATGTTTTCAATATTCATCTATAAATAGATTCTGGAATAGATCCACTGAAGATTGAAACTACCACGGTACAAATAACCATTAAAGCTACCATGGTACAGGTAGTCGTTGAAGGTCTTTAGCTGTTGGACAATAGAGTGAGCTAAAAACTCAGCTAGCATAAAGACGTTGAGAGTAGAAGAGCTAGTTGTAGGCGGATCCTTGAGAAGACAAACAAAATTGTTCTTTGTGATTTTTGTAATATGTTTGATTATGATAGATTAAGTCCTTGTGTATAAGGCGAAATCACCTTGACGGATGGATTGGAGTAACTTTGATTTCAAGCGAATAAAAATCCTTGTGTCTTTTTCTCTTTGTTCTTTTGATTGTGTGGAGTTTTTGAGTTGGTAAAAAACTTTTGTTTTTAAAACCCAATTCAAATCCCCAATTTCTTGTGTTTTTCACATCTTCAATTAGTATCAGAGTCTGGTTCTGATTGTGATAAAGTTTTATCAACACTTCACTGTGTTCACTAGTGATCCAATCGCTGCTAACAACAACGAGAAAGATCACTACAATGCTAAATCACCCGTCTTTGATGGTGAAAAGTTTGATTACTAGAAAGACATAATCAAAAGTTTCTTTATGGGATATGATGTTGATCTTTGGGATCTTGTACTCGATGTCTACGTTCACCCAATAAATACTAAAGGAAACAATACAGTAAAAAGTGCTATGACAAATCAACAAAAAAAGCATTTTAAGAATCATCATAAGGCTAGAACGATATTGCTTAATGCTATTTCTTATATTGAATATGAGAAGATAACAAACAGAGATTCTATTAAGTCTATCTTTGATTATCTGATGATGACTCATAAAGAAAATACTCAAATTAAGAAGACAATTTTTTTGACCTTAATCCAAAAATATGAGACATTCAGAATGAAATACGATGAAACTGTTGAGACTATGTTTAACTTTTTATCGTCAATAAATTAAAAATTTTAATGCTTAACGTTTTAAATAAAATATCAATATAAAACATCACAACAATATGTCTACTAGCAACTTACTATATGTCTTAATGTTTGTGTATAAATTTTAAATGATTGTTGCTTTAGAATGGAGAGTAACATTTTATATATCAGCTTTCATTTTTCAAATATGAGTTGTTAAAAAGGAAAAGGAAACTAACTCACACATGGAAACTTACAATTTTATTTTATTTTTATATAAGTGTAGAACACGACCGAACATTGTATCTTTTTCCATGACAAACCACGTCCATGACAAAAAAAAATTTCCTCCTTTTCTTGTGGCAAATCCTCGTCCATGGTTTTGGTGAAAAGGAAAAAACCAGGCAGTTCTTTATTTTAAGATATATGGATAACTAATTGTTTACCCCATTTTCACATTATTATAAATGATAAAAATTTAATAAAATAAATTTTTAAATTGATAAATTACATATTATATTTATCAGTAATTTTATTTAAAAGTAAATGAAATAAAAAAGAGAGAAATAAATATTAAAGCAGAATAAATATATTAAGTCATATTGATAATTATATTAGTAATAAGAAAAATATATTTTGGATCACTAAATTGTACCTCCAAACTTTGATAGCCCTGAGATAAATACTATTATTTATTTGAAAATGCCTTACAGAATTTTGACTTAAGCATCATATATTGCTCTTAAAAAAGTTCCTTAAAAAAAGAAAATAACACATATTTTAATTAAACAGTAAGATTCAATATATAATTTACTTTTAAAGATGTTGATTTAAAAATTCAATATATGATTATCATTATAGATAACCAAAAATTAAAAAACAATACTAAAGTTAGAAAGAAAAATAAAAACATAAATTTAAAATAGAATATATTATTCTAACTTTATTTTTAATATTATTTTGTGATGTTTTAAAGTGTGCACCTAAAAAAATATTTAAAAAAAAACATAAATTTGAAGAGGAATATACTTCTATTAATTGATTGTTCATAATATCCAACTTACTTGTGTATGTTTTGTGTATGTTTAGATTGATAGCCTAAAATAGAATGGGATGAAATAAAATGAAATAAATTTAAATTTTATTGCCTTAATTGATTAAAAACATGCATTTATCTAATTCCATCACCTTTTCTTATTTATTGTACCTTTTAATTTGGACAGAATGTTAAAATTTCTTTATTTTATTCCACTGCGTTCTCCATTCGACTCCGCTCTCATCTACTCCATTTGTTTACAATATCCAAATATTACCATAAAAAATGGACCCACAAAAATATAACAAAACTAAGAGTTAGAAAATATCAATTAAGTTAGACTGAGATCATAAAAAACAACATACAAATATAATTAATAAATAAAAACTAAAAATTTAAGTTTATTGTTTTGGGAGAAAAATGAACGACTACATGGGGATGGGGAGTGAATAAGATATGTACAAAAGTGTTTTTGAGTCCTCCATCTGATGGGTGGATAAATGGTAATGTGGATGGAGCTTATGATAGAGAACACGTTAAGGCGAGTTGTGGATAAATGGTAATGTGGATGGAGCTTATGATAGAGAACACGTTAAAGCGAGTTGTGGATAAATGGTAATGTGGATGGAGCTTATGATAGAGAACACGTTAAGGCGAGTTGTGGAGGGACTTTTAGGAATCATTTGGAAAATAATGTTAGGAGTTTTGTGTATAATTTATGCACAATAAATGCTATTTTTGTTGAGTTTATGGATATAATTTTGGCGATTGAGCATCCTTATGTTCATGGTTGGTCAAATCATACGTGGTGTCTTAGTAAATCAGGAATAGATGAGACAAGTGAACGAAATTTATAGAAAATTTTAATTTTTTTACTACTTCCTGAAAATTATTATGCTGATAAGCTGACTAGCATATGATAAAATGTATCTAATTTTATTTGGTGAAATGATGTGCATTTGGTTATTGAGCCGGATCTTATCAGAAATTAGTTAGGATTGTCTAACTTTAAAATTAGATAGATTTGAAGTTTCGACTCTATATCCCCTCATTTTTGTATTTACTTCTCTATGCCCAATATTTTTTTTTAAAAGTTAAGTTTACTTTTATTAACAAAAAGATTTAAAAAATGATGTACTAATACCTATTAGTGGGTAATCGGTGTTTTGAAAGGTTGAAAATATGGAAATAATTCTCTAAAAATGTAATTGTTATAATTGAACGTCTCTACCTATAAAAATAACATAATAAAAAATTAACAAACAACAATAACATTAAAAATTGAAAAAAAAATCAATATGTGCACATAGAAAATATTGTACTTACTAAAAAAAGTTTTAAAAAATTAGGAATTAACAATGCAATAATAAGAGTTGAAGAAAGTAGAAATAAAAAAAGAAACAAATATGAGAATTTTTTTTAAGAAAGAATTAATAGCACAATTGGAAGGGCTAGTTAGATACATTAGTGCAGAAAGAAAATCTTTAAAGTAGTATTCGATAAAATTGACATATAGAATGATTTTAAAATTTATGAAAGATGGATGATGGAAGTAGTTAATGAGTTAGTGGTTTTAGAGGTGGTTTTGGTAAGTGGGGAAATTAATTAATTATAAGAGAAAATAGATGATGTACTGATAGTGTAAATTTATTTTAGGCTGTCAATCAATGATGATCATGTATTCCGTCAAGTCAGATTGTAAATTTTAAAATAATTATATTATATGACAAAATGATATATTTCTATTGGATGACCATGTAAAAAAAATTCAGTGTGCATCACCATTAAACCCTAATTATAATTATATTAATTAGTTCATTATTATTAATTGGTAAAAAGATTGGGCGGGGAATTTTAATAGAATAAATTATAGAATTATAATTTAGTATAATCATATTTTTACATTTTTATTTTCAATTACCAACCATTTAACGCTTTATTTTATTTCGATATTTCTTCTCATATTTCAAATTATCAATTTATCATATTTAATAATAATTCTTTTAATTAATTTCTCTCTCAAATTATATATTATATTCAAACTACACAAATCTTAGACGGTAGTTGTGTTGATTCAAATTCACATCCTATTAGAATGCTTGACCAAGAAATAATTAATTAATTAATTTTTTTTGTTATTAACATTTTATTTTAAATAATTTTTTAATTTTTGTAACATTAACTAGTTCATGTTTGATCGAGTCACAAACATTCTTCTTTAAATATTGCTGTTCGTTAAAGATCAAATAATAAATTCTACTAATATTTTGCTATGTATACTTACAAATATTTTGATGTAAGTGTCAATCGTAAGTGTGTGATTTTTAAATTATAATTGTATGTACTTGAAATGGATATGTTCTTTGGCTTTTATATTATCCCCTCTTAGGATTTAGGGGCTCTATAACATTTTTCCGTCTTCCAAAATAATTGTCGAACGATCAGGTATTCTTGATATCCAACGTTCCTTGTGGGTCGTCCCTCTATTTAGACTTATATTATATGACCTTAACGAGCAAGGAATCAACTCAAACCGAAATAATATTCACTAATAAGTCAAAAAGTCGTGACACACTTAGTTGGACCAATTTGGTATTATGCACACGCCCTAGATTTCACACTCTTAAGTCTAGAATTTTCAGTAAAACGTTTTCTTTGAAATCCAACTTGACCGTTTAGTTTCTTTCATGTATGCTTTATTAGAGTATGATGAAGCTTGTTGATTTTCTTTGCATCCCTTTGTTCTACCGAGTGGGTCATACCGTCTAGGTAATGATGACTTATGACTAAGGATTGCTTAATTACAATATGAGTGTCATTATTGTCATTATGGCTCGAGACTTCAGCGTTCACTACGCCAAATAAGGGAAAAGAGGGCGCTTATTTTGGCCTATAACAGCGCTTTTAAGCGCCCTCTAATCTGGCGCTGGCATAGGTAAAGACAGCGCTTTGTTTTCCTGGAGAAAGCGCTGTCTAAAGTGGCCACATTATAGTGCGCTTTAAGAAAAAAGCGCCCTCTGGAGTGGTCCATAAAGGGACACCTTAGAGGGCGCTTTCAGGAAAAAGCGCCCTCTAAAGTTGTCAGTGTAAAGTGTTTAGAGGGCGCTTTCTGGAAAAAGCGCCCTCTAAAGTTGTCAATGTAAAGTGTTTAGAGGGCGCTTTCAGGAAGAAGCGCCCTCTAAAGTTGTCATTGTAAAGTGTTTAGAGGGCGCTTTCAGGAAAAAGCGCCCTCTAAAGTTGTCAATGTAAAGTGTTTAGAGGGCGCTTTCAGGAAAAAGCGCCCTCTAAAGTTGTCAATGTAAAGTGTTTAGAGGGCGCTTTGTCCAGAAAGCGCCCTCTAAAGTGTTAGTTATTTTAAAAAAATTTGTTTGAAAAACAGTGGATATATATTTAATTGGTAACCTGTTCGCATGCTGCAAAAGTGTAAAATTCATATTGATTTCATCCTTTAATCCAATGTTATACACCATTAATCCATTGATATATACAACATGAATCCATTTATATACAACATTAATCCTCCATATATACAACATTAATATATGATTCTTTGATCAACAATATACAACAACATATTCTCAAAGTACTACAATTAAGAGAATAAAACATAGCAACCAACACCCAGTGACCACTGTATCCAAAAGCTGTCTAGTAGTTCTAACCAATACTAAACAAAAACGTCCATCCACCCATGGTGGCAAACATGTTCTGTATATCCAAAAGCTGTCTAGTAGTTCTATCGCACATCCATACAAAATAAGGCTCAACCAAAACAACAGATGGCAGCATAAGTAGTCCCCTGCAAAAAGAACACGTCCAAATGCAAATAACACAGAACTGTCAAAAGGCGATTGAGCAACAAATAGTAAACAATGGCATAAAGTTAAATGACATAGCTAATATTACCTGAATTCCTGCATGGCTGTTAAGGTAAAAATCAAATTCCCTAGGGTGACAAATGCTGGTGTCTACCACGGTTCCTTTGACAATTTAGAACAACAAAATCAGCAAAAAGTGATAAATTCAAATGATAATATATACCAGCTGCGTTGAGAAATATATTGAAAAAACCTGGCATAATATTTCCACTTCTATCGGTCTCTTTGGGGTTGACAGGAAAAAGACGGGTGTGATGTCTCTTTTGGACCACTACAAAAGTAACTTTAGGTAGATACCCATCCTCTATTGAGACACAAGCCTGATGAAAAAAAATTAAAAATTAAACGCATAGAATTTAGTGGTGTATTTTATGAACGACAAAGTAACAAGAAATCAACTTTGAGAAGTCCTAAATTCTGCCTACAATACAGGGCTGCAAAGTTGATGCAACAAAAAACATATAACAATATATGGTAAGTACCTGTATCTCCGACCATATTTTTTCTTTGCCAACCTTCAAGTCCGGACTTCTCCAATTATCACATGTAATCGGAATATGTTGTCGAACAAGGAAACCAATGTAACTTGCCAACATTGAACCCTTATCTTTTGAAGATAGAATTGATATATGTTTAGATGGACATGTTCCATTGTCGTAGAGGGATACTTTCAAATATCCAGCATCATCATCTACGCGAATGAGGCTTGACGACAATAGAGCATCTCCATCTAAACAAATATCCAGCATCATCATTTTACCTGTAAAAAAGAAAACAATTAAAATCAGATGACAAATGTAAAAACAATTAAAATCATAAAAGTCATTTTACCTGTAATAAAGAAAACAATTAAAATCATTTGACCTGTACCTTTTTCACTAAGTTCTCTTTCTTTTCTTGGTTGGAATATGTTCTACATGTCTCTTAACAACACGGACGGTTGGATTGATCCAAATACCCTCATTATGATCATTTCTAATATATGAATCATTTGATATAATATTCTCATCTTGATCATTTCTGGTAAACGATTCAATCTCAACATCAATATCACCTTGATCTCCAGTGTTTTCATCAATTACTTTGTTGGAAAAAAGAACTATAGACCATTTCGTACTTTTCGGATCATTGACATAGAACACTTGTCTAGCTTGAGAGGCTAGAATAAAAGACTCATCTTTGTATCCCACCCTATTAAGATCCACTTGCAAAAATCCTGACTTATCCATTCGAATGCCGTTATTATTTTCAACCCACTTGCAACCAAATATAGGAATCTGAAACTTCTCATAATCAAACACCCAAATGCGCTCGATAACACCAAAATACGACAGATTTGCAAATTTGGGGTTTAAGTCCTTCACACTTGATATGTGCATTGCTTCAGCTACCACGGTGACACCACTATTCTGCATAGTACTTTTATCATCTTGTTCTTTGGTATAAAATGTGTATCCATTAATCGCGTATGCGCTATAAGAAAAAACATGGAAACTTGGACCATATGCTAAGCATCTCAACCTTTCTGTTATTGAAGCGGGATCTGAATAATACTTTGAATAAATATGATCCTTAAACCAAGGTATAAAACATCGATTGTGCTCTCGTACTATCCAATTTTCATTTCTATTGGGATTTAAACCTCGGAGAACATCCTTGTGAATTTCAACATACGGCTCAACCTCATTCTCATTGTGCAGAACATACAAATGCACTTGATCCCGTTCGACCCTTGATACTGCCACGATTTTATTTCCAATTAGATTTTTTCCTTCTTTCTTTTCGACAAGCTGAGACTTGGGGAGTCCGATTGACTGAACATTAGACAAATATTCAGTACAAAACTCAATCGCTTCTTCAACAATGTATCTTTCAACCATACAACCTTCTGGTCGACTTCGGTTCTTCACGTACCCTTTTAATATTTTCATATAACGTTCAACAGGGTACATCCATCTCATATAAGCTGGTCCACACAATTGTGTCTCTTTCACAAGATGAACAACTAGATGTACCATTATGTCAAAAAATGATGGAGGAAAAAACATTTCAAGCTCACACAAAGTAATAACGATTTCTTTTTGCAACATTGGTAAGATCGCAGGATTGATCACCTTACTGCAAATTGACTTGAAGAAAGAACACAACTTAGTTATAGAGCTTCTTACTTTTTCTGGAAGAATAGAACGTATACCTATTGGGAGAAAATGTTCCATTATAACATGGCAATCATGGGTCTTTAAACTCTTTAACTTGAGGTCTTTCATAGACACAAGTCTTCTAATATCTGAAGAGTACCCTTCTGGAACTTTAACTTCACTTAGAAACTTACACAATGTTTTTTTCTCCTTTCTAGATAGAGTATAAGCAGCAGGCGGTAGATATGTTCGTTTTCCTTTCTTCAAGGGTCCTAATTCAGTTCTTATTCCCATCGCTATCAAGTCCTTTCTTGCCTTAAGGCCATCCTTAGACTTTCCTTGTATATTGAGTAACGTGCCAATAACACTTTCAAATACATTTTTTTCAATATGCATAACATCAAGAAAATGTCTCACATACAAGGACTTCCAATACGGCAATTCAAAAAAAACTGACCTCTTCTTCCACCCACTTTTGACAAGTGTGTGGGCAAAAGGCTTGCCAAACTGAGTATCCAAATCTTTCACCTTTTCAAAAATTTGATCACCCGTCAATATAGGTGGAGCTCTGCCTTGTTCTGTCTCTCCATTGAACGCCTTTCTCCATCCACGGTAGTGATGATTTGAATTTAAGAATCTCCGATGACCGAGAAAGACATTCTTCTGACCAAACTCCAAGCGCTTCCAATCTGTTTTATCTTCACAAACAGGACACGCACATTGACCTTTTATGCTATACCCTGATAGATTTCCGTATGCTGGAAAATCATTAATTGTGCCAAACAACATCGCCCTCAAGTTGAAACTTTCTTTCCTATATCCATCATAAACCTCCACACCGGTCTCCCACAAAATCTTTAAATCTTCGATTAAGGGCTTAAAGTACACGTCTATGTCATTCCCTGGTTGTTTAGGTCCAGAAATCAACATAGACAACATCATGTACTTACGCTTCATACATAGCCATGGAGGTAGGTTATAAATCATAATAATTATAGGCCATGTACTGTGTGAGATACTCTGGATACCGTGTGGGTTCATTCCATCAGTAGATAATGCCAAGCGAAGGTTTCTTGATTCTTCTCCAAATTCAGGATAATCATTATCAATTTTCAACCACTGTGGTGAATCTGCCGGATGTCGATACTTTCCATCTATAATTCTTTCATCTGCATGCCAGGTCAAGTGTCTTGAATCGGTTTCACTACGAAACATGCGTCTAAATCTCGGAATAACAGGAAAATACCACAAGACCTTTGCTGGAGACAACTTGTTCTTATATCGCGAGACACCGCATTTAGGACACTCATTTAACGATGCATACTCATTTCGAAACAAAACGCAATCGTTTGGACATGCATGTATCTTATCATAGCTCATGCCAATAGAGCACAACATCTTTTTGGTCTCATATGTTCGATTGGGAAGAACATTATCCTCAGGAAGCATATCTTTCAAAAGGGCTAATAACTCTGTGAAACTTTTATCCGACCACCCATTGCCCGCCTTTAAGTTGTACAACTTTAATACCGCAGACAATCTTGTGAATTTAGTGCAACCATCATACAAAGGTTTCTCTGCATCACTTACCAACCTCTCAAACATTTCGGGACAATCCTTAAGATCTCCTTCAAGTGCTTCTGCAATCTCTTCAACTCGATCACAATCGTATGTATCTGCGCCACTATAGTTTGAGGCATAGGTCGTACTATCCCCCGGTTCAACATTCTCGTTACTTTTCTCACCATGAAAATTCCAACATGTATAACTTCGATCAATTCCATGCCTCATTAGATGCGATGTCAACTGAACTGCGTCAACCCGTTTCCCATAACAACAACCCAAGCAAGGACATATCATTCTACTGGGGTCTTCGGCGTGCGCAACGGCAAACTTAACGAATTCTGATACCCCATTCTCGTACTCTCTCGACAACCGATTGGAAGACATCCATGTATTATCCATTACTAATTAGAATAAATAAAAAACAATTTCAGAAGAGTTCAAACACATTTGGACCTAGGTTTCTAAAAACCAACCGTCAATTTCCTAGTGCATCCGCTATCATGGTCGAAACAAACGTAGAAGGAGGAAACGCGCAGTAATAAGGTAAAACAGAAATTGGGCAAAGCTAAAACAAAGCAATAACATAAAACAGTAATTGGGAAAAGCGTGTACCTTTGATGGGTAGAAGGAGGAAACGCGCATGTAGATCTAACAGAGGTGGAAGGAAAACGCCTCAGAACCCTAACGTGAAAAAGAACGCTAATAACAGATAGTGAAATAACAAAACGCGCAGTATGTTATAATTTTAATGTTTACTAAAGGAGACATTAGAGGGCGCTTGTGGAAAAAAAGCGCCCTCTAAAGGGGGCCTAAAAGGGCGCTTATTGTAACACCCCGAATATTGTTAGATTAATTTAAATATTATTTTAATATGATTATTTGAAGGTAAAATGAATTATTAAATAATATTGGGAATTATTATTATTATTATAGATGTTATTTATTTTAATAATAATTAAATAAATAAAATAAATGGAATATGAAGAGTGGAAGGGTAAAAGTGGAATTGGATAAAAGAGGCCAAAGTGAGAACTCAGAGTGTTTTTCACGTATTTTTGCCTCAGAGTCAGAGAAAGGGAGAAACGCTGAAGAGAAAGAGAAGGAAGAGGAAAAGGCCAAAGATTGCTCAGAACTTCCTTCAATCCAAAGAGGTAAGGGGTCTGAACCTTATTAAACGATAATATGCGAGCAAATTCATGATATATGTTGGATTGTTGATGGATTTTGGGGATTTTAGGGAAATTGGGAAAGTTGGGGTTTTTATGGAAATTCTCCGATCTGTGAGTTTTGTTGAGTTATATGCATTATAATCGAAGTATGTTGTGTATATATGACTGTTAAATGTTGATATTGGGTTGTTAGCTGTGGGGTATGAGTTATGGCGAGTAGAGAAGCAAAGCTGCGCTGGTTTCCGTAGCAGATGGCTTCTGTTCGCGCGCGATTCGCGGCGCGAAGACCAGTTCGCGGCGCGAACTGGGCAGAATTCAGAGGAGTTTTGTAACGCATCGTTCGCGGCGCGAACCCTGCTGCGCGGCGCGTACTGAAGCGAATTAATTGTTCGCGACGCGATCCATCGTTCGCGGCGCGTCCTGAAGTAATGGAGGAGTTCGCGGCGCGTCCCTATGTTGGCGGCGCGAACTGTGCTGTGAAGCTAATGTTGGTGAGTTTTTGAGTACGTTGAGTTGCGAGACTCTTAGTAAGTCGCTGTAATTGTATTATAAACAATTAACAGTGATTATATGATTGTGTATGAGGTGTTTATGATGATGAGATGTTGAATTTACGTGTTTAGTTATAAATGTGTTATGTAACGATGTGATATCGTTGTAATGTTGTTGTTGTTTTGTTGAGTTGTATGTCATGCTATTAATGATGATGATAACATGACTATATGATGCTGTTGTTGCTATGTTGATTATGATGCATGTTTGGTGTGCATGCATTCATGAAAGGCCGATGCCTAGTGATGAACGGACTGAGTTCCAATGATGTTGTTGACTCCGGGCTTGTTGAGAGGCTTGGTTCCTTGCGGGGAACTCGGATTCTATGGTGATGAATCTGGGAGTGGTGATCCTGTAGTTGGTCACAAAATGGGTATACCGAGTCGTGTTGAGTCATGCATGGGTGTGTGCATTGCATTTGATATGTTGTTTTGTTGATGTTCATGAGTATGTTGATTATGATGATTATGGTGAGCTGTGTTGGCATATGTGAAATATATTTATGTTTATATTTCTGTCGTTATATTATTATTTAATAATGTAATTCTCACCCCTTCTGCATGTGTTTATGTTCATCTATGATGAGCAATGTGCAGATAAAGAGGAGTAGCTATTGTTGAGGTTTGAAGAATAAATGTAGAGTTATTCTACAGAGTCGAGTCAAATGCTCTGGTCATGTGACACCGGGGTTATGGGATTCGATAGATAATTGGTTATTATTTACGTTGTTTATGATGACTAATATGTTGAGATGCTTTGTTGAGATAATGTTGAAACATTATTATGAATTGTTATATGATGAATGATAATATTTGTGTTGTTGTCCGCTGCGAAGTTTTAATAAAATAAATAATATGTTTTATGTTGTGATGCGATAAGTGTTATGTTGTAGGAAATGTAAACTCTTCTACATGTTGTACTCTGATAATCTATTTAAATATGTCGTTTGGGTAGAAGGGTGTTACATTAGTGGTATCAGAGCATAGTCAGTCCAGTCGAGTCATAATGTGATATTTTCCCTGTTGGTCGATTAGTGTAAATGACACTGTCGATATTTAACGGTTGTGGTTGTGTTGTGCAGAGTATGGCTGGAGAAAATGACCGTGCGATTGCTGAGGCTTTGGCTGCTATGGCGCAGGCTATGCAGGCGCAGCAGAATCCGCCGGTCGACGAGTTTAAGAATTTGGGAAGGTTTCTGAAGAATAACCCTCCTACATTCAAAGGGCGCTATGATCCAGATGGTGCTCAGATTTGGCTGAGGGAAATTGAGAAGATTTTCCGGGTGATGACGTGTACTGAAGCACAGAAGGTGCAGTTTGGTACGCATATGTTATCTGAAGAGGCTAAAAACTGGTGGGATAACACTCGCCAGAGAATTGAAGTACCAGGTGCTGAGATGACTTGGGAAAGGTTCAAGACGGTCTTTCTGGAGAAATATTTTCCTGCTGATGTGCGATGTAAGAAGGAGATGGAATTTCTAGAACTGAAGCAGGGTAACATGTCTGTTGCTGATTACGCTTCGAAGTTTGAGGAGCTGGTGCAGTATTGTCCTCATTATAATGATGTTGATGCTGAGGAATCCAAGTGTGTCAAGTTTGAGAACGGGTTGCGTCCCGAGATCAAACAAGGCATTGGTTACCAGGAGATTCGTAGGTTTCCTACACTGGTTAATAAGTGCAGGATATTTGATGAAGATAGCAAGGCTAGGACTGCTCATTACAAGAGTCTTAGCGAGAAGAAGAATAAGGATCGTGGTAGTCCTTATGCATCTCCGAATGGTAAAGGTAAGCAGAAAGTGGTAGATGAGAAGAAGCCAAGTGGGGGAGGATCTCCCATAGCTGGTAAATGTTTCAAGTGTGGCGAGCCAGGCCACCGTGCTGATAGCTGTACCAAGAAAGTGCTGAGATGTTTCCGATGCGGTCAGGCTGGTCATAGAGTTACTGAATGTAAGGATGCTGGTCCGACATGTTTCAATTGTGGCGAGAAGGGCCATATCAGTTCGCAGTGCCCGAAACCGAAGAAGGCGGCTACTGCAGCTCATACTACTGGTAGGGTGTTTGCTCTGAGTGGGGCTGAAGCTCCTAAAGAAGATAATCTGATTAAAGGTACTTGCTTGATTAATAATGTTGAATTGCTTGCTATTGTTGACACTGGTGCTACTCATTCGTTTATTTCGTATGAGTGTGCGACCAGGATTGGTGTGATTATGTCGTCCCTAGGCGGAAGTATGGTGATAGATACTCCTGCTAATGGTTCTGTGAAGACTTCTGTTGTCTGTCGAGGTTGTCATTTGACGATCTTTGAGAGAGAGTTCGTGGTTGATTTGGTGTGCTTACCCTTGCACCAAATTGATATTATTCTGGGAATGAATTGGCTAGAATTCTATGGCGTGTTTATCAACTGCTATAGGAAGACGGTGCGGTTTTCTGAAGTTGGTGAGAATGATGAGGCAAGATTTCTATCTGCTAGGCAGGTGGGGGATTTTGTGAAAGATGAAGCTCAGATATTCGCTTTATTTGCGTCTCTGCAAGCGGATAAGAAAGTGGTGAGTGTAGATTTGCCTGTTGTCTGTGAATTTCAGGATGTGTTTCCGGAGGATGTAAGTGATTTACCTCCAGAACGTGAAGTCGAATTTGCCATTGACTTAGTACCAGGTACGAGTCCAGTGTCGATGTCTCCTTATAGAATGTCGGCAACTGAATTAGTTGAATTGAAGAAGCAACTTGAAGAATTGCTTGAGAAGAAGTTTGTGCGTCCAAGTGTTTCTCCTTGGGGTGCACCAGTATTGTTAGTGAAGAAGAAAGAAGGTACGATGAGGTTGTGTGTCGATTATCGGCAGTTGAATAAGGTGACTATCAAGAATCGGTATCCATTGCCGAGGATTGATGATTTGATGGACCAGTTGGTTGGAGCTCATGTTTTCAGTAAGATTGATTTGCGGTCGGGTTATCATCAGATCCGAGTGAAGTCAGATGATATTGCGAAGACTGCTTTCCGTACGAGGTATGGTCATTATGAATACACTGTGATGCCGTTCGGTGTGTCTAATGCTCCAGGTGTGTTTATGGAATATATGAATCGTATGTTTCATCCGTACCTTGATAATTTTGTTGTGGTGTTCATAGATGATATATTGATATATTCTAAGACGGAAGAAGAGCATGCAGGACATCTGAGAATTGTTTTGCAGGTGTTAAGAGAAAAGAAATTATATGCAAAGTTATCTAAATGTGAGTTCTGGTTGAAGGAAGTGAGTTTCCTTGGCCATGTGATTTCGAGTGGTGGGATTTCTGTTGATCCTGCTAAAGTTGATGCTATATTACAGTGGGAGACTCCGAAGTCTGCTACTGAGATACGCAGTTTTCTGGGGTTAGCTGGTTATTATCGCAGATTTATTGAGGGCTTCTCTAAGTTGGCATTGCCGTTGACGCAGTTGACTAAGAAGGGTCAAGTGTATGTGTGGGATGCAGCTTGTGAAGCGAGTTTTGTTGAGTTGAAGAGGCGGTTGACCAGTGCTCCAGTGTTGATCTTGCCTAATACTGGTGAGTCCTTCGTTGTTTATTGTGATGCTTCTTTGATGGGTCTTGGTGGTGTTTTGATGCAGAATGGTAAAGTTGTAGCTTATGCTTCTAGACAGTTGAAAGTTCATGAGAGGAATTATCCTACGCATGATCTAGAACTTGCAGCTGTTGTATTTGTGTTGAAAATATGGAGGCATTATCTGTATGGTTCCAGATTCGAAGTGTTCAGTGATCACAAGAGTCTGAAGTATCTGTTTGATCAGAAAGAGTTAAATATGAGGCAGAGAAGGTGGTTAGAATTACTGAAGGATTTTGACTTTGAATTGAGTTATCATCCCGGTAAGGCTAATGTAGTTGCAGATGCGCTGAGTAGAAAGTCTCTACATATGTCTATGATGATGGTTCGGGAGCTTGAGTTAATTGAACAGTTCCGTGATATGAGTTTGGGTTGTGAAGTTTCCGCTGATAGTGTAAAGTTGGGTATGCTGAAGTTGACTAGTGGAATTCTGGAAGATATTCGGAATGGTCAGCAAGTTGATGTCGCTCTAGTTGATCATATTACTATGGTTAACCAGGGTAATGGTGGTAATTTTGAGATTGATGAGAATGGCATCCTGCGATTTAAAGGTAGAGTTTGTGTTCCTGAGGTGTCTGAATTGAAAAAGAGTATTCTTGAAGAGGGCCATAGGAGTGGATTGAGTATCCATCCAGGTGCAACTAAAATGTATCAAGATTTGAAGAAGTTGTTTTGGTGGGCTGGTATGAAAAGAGATGTTGCTAAGTTTGTGTATACCTGTTTGACTTGTCAGAAGTCAAAGATTGAACATCAGAAACCGGCAGGTATGATGCAACCTTTGAAGATTCCTGAATGGAAGTGGGATAGCATTTCCATGGATTTTGTGACGGGATTGCCGAGGACGGTGAAAGGTAATGATTCTATTTGGGTGATTGTGGATCGATTGACTAAGTCGGCGCATTTCTTGCCGATGAAGATTAATCACTCTTTAGAGAAGTTGGCAGAGTTGTATATTGAGGAGATAGTGAGGCTGCATGGTATTCCATCCAGTATTGTGTCTGATAGAGATCCCAGATTTACTTCTAGATTTTGGGAAAGTTTGCAGAAAGCGTTGGGGACTAAGTTGAGGTTGAGTTCAGCTTATCATCCTCAGACTGATGGTCAGACTGAAAGAACTATCCAATCCTTGGAGGATTTGTTGAGAGCTTGTGTGTTGGAGCAGAGTGGTTCTTGGGATAGTTATTTGCCGTTGGTGGAGTTTACTTATAATAATAGTTTTCATGCTAGTATCGGTATGGCTCCATATGAAGCATTGTATGGTAGGAGGTGTAGAACTCCATTGTGTTGGTATGAATCAGGTGAGAGTGTTGTACTCGGACCTGAGATTGTGCAGCAGACGACTGAAAGGGTTAAGATGATTCAGGAGAAAATGAAGATTTCTCAGAGTCGTCAGAAGAGTTATCATGATAAGAGGAGAAAGGCACTTGAGTTCCAAGAGGGAGATCATGTGTTCTTGAGAGTTACTCCGACGACAGGTGTGGTAGAGCTTTAAAGTCTAAAAAGCTTACTCCGAGGTTTGTGGGTCCGTATCAGATTTTGAAGAGGATTGGGGAAGTGGCGTATCGGATAGCTTTACCGCCGTCGCTTTCTAATCTGCATGATGTGTTTCATGTATCTCAGTTGAGAAAATATATTGCAGATCCTTCGCATGTTGTTCAGTTGGATGATATCCAGGTGAGGGATAATTTGACCGTTGAGGTGTTGCCAATTCGGATAGATGACCGAGAAGAGAAGACCCTGAGAGGTAAGAAGATTGCTCTAGTGAAAGTTGTTTGGGGAGGTCCAGCTGGTGAGAGCTTGACTTGGGAGCGTGAAGATCAGATGAAGGAGTCGTATCCGGCTCTATTTGCTTGAGGTATGTTTTCGAGGACGAAAACTTCTAAGTGGGGGAGAATTGTAACACCCCGAATATTGTTAGATTAATTTAAATATTATTTTAATATGATTATTTGAAGGTAAAATGAATTATTAAATAATATTGGGAATTATTATTATTATAGATGTTATTTATTTTAATAATAATTAAATAAATAAAATAAATGGAATATGAAGAGTGGAAGGGTAAAAGTGGAATTGGATAAAAGAGGCCAAAGTGAGAACTCAGAGTGTTTTTCACGTATTTTTGCCTCAGAGTCAGAGAAAGGGAGAAACGCTGAAGAGAAAGAGAAGGAAGAGGAAAAGGCCAAAGATTGCTCAGAACTTCCTTCAATCCAAAGAGGTAAGGGGTCTGAACCTTATTAAACGATAATATGCGAGCAAATTCATGATATATGTTGGATTGTTGATGGATTTTGGGGATTTTAGGGAAATTGGGAAAGTTGGGGTTTTGATGGAAATTCTCCGATCTGTGAGTTTTGTTGAGTTATATGCATTATAATCGAAGTATGTTGTGTATATATGACTGTTAAATGTTGATATTGGGTTGTTAGCTGTGGGGTATGAGTTATGGCGAGTAGAGAAGCAAAGCTGCGCTGGTTTCCGTAGCAGATGGCTTCTGTTCGCGCGCGATTCGCGGCGCGAAGACCAGTTCGCGGCGCGAACTGGGCAGGATTCAGAGGAGTTTTGTAACGCATCGTTCGCGGCGCGAACCCTGCTGCGCGGCGCGTACTGAAGCGAATTAATTGTTCGCGACGCGATCCTTCGTTCGCGGCGCGTCCTGAAGTAATGGAGGAGTTCGCGGCGCGTCCCTATGTTGGCGGCGCGAACTGTGCTGTGAAGCTAATGTTGGTGAGTTTTTGAGTACGTTGAGTTGCGAGACTCTTAGTAAGTCGCTGTAATTGTATTATAAACAATTAACAGTGATTATATGATTGTGTATGAGGTGTTTATGATGATGAGATGTTGAATTTACGTGTTTAGTTATAAATGTGTTATGTAACGATGTGATATCGTTGTAATGTTGTTGTTGTTTTGTTGAGTTGTATGTCATGCTATTAATGATGATGATAACATGACTATATGATGCTGTTGTTGCTATGTTGATTATGATGCATGTTTGGTGTGCATGCATTCATGAAAGGCCGATGCCTAGTGATGAACGGACTGAGTTCCAATGATGTTGTTGACTCCGGGCTTGTTGAGAGGCTTGGTTCCTTGCGGGGAACTCGGATTCTATGGTGATGAATCTGGGAGTGGTGATCCTGTAGTTGGTCACAAAATGGGTATACCGAGTCGTGTTGAGTCATGCATGGGTGTGTGCATTGCATTTGATATGTTGTTTTGTTGATGTTCATGAGTATGTTGATTATGATGATTATGGTGAGCTATGTTGGCATATGTGAAATATATTTATGTTTATATTTCTGTCGTTATATTATTATTTAATAATGTAATTCTCACCCCTTCTGCATGTGTTTATGTTCATCTATGATGAGCAATGTGCAGATAAAGAGGAGTAGCTATTGTTGAGGTTTGAAGAATAAGTGTAGAGTTATTCTACAGAGTCGAGTCAAATGCTCTGGTCATGTGACACCGGGGTTATGGGATTCGATAGATAATTGGTTATTATTTACGTTGTTTATGATGACTAATATGTTGAGATGCTTTGTTGAGATAATGTTGAAACATTATTATGAATTGTTATATGATGAATGATAATATTTGTGTTGTTGTCCGCTGCGAAGTTTTAATAAAATAAATAATATGTTTTATGTTGTGATGCGATAAGTGTTATGTTGTAAGAAATGTAAACTCTTCTACATGTTGTACTCTGATAATCTATTTAAATATGTCGTTTGGGTAGAAGGGTGTTACACTTATGAAAGCGCTCTCTAAGGCTTTCCAGAAGCGCTTTATAAACTGGAAATGTACATGGACTTAGAGAGCGCTTTTTCAAAAGCGCCCTCTAAGGGTAACCTTAGAGGGCGCTTTCACAAAAGCGCCCTCTATTGTTGTCCCTCCATTTTTTTTGGCTTCACTTTAGAGGGCGCTTTGTTACAAAAGCGCCCTCTAAAGGGGGCCTAAGAGGGCGCTTCTAAAAGCGCTCTCTAAGGCTTTCCAAAAGCGCTTTATAAACTGGAAATGCACATGGACTTATAGAGCGCTTTTTTAAAAGCGCCCTCTAAGGGTAACCTTAGAGGGCGCTTTCTAAAAAGCGCCCTGTATTGTTGTCCCTCTATCTCCTCCTTATTTTTTCGCTTCACCTTAGAGGGCGCTTTATTACAAAAGCGCCCTCTAAAGTGCGCTGTCTATTCCAGTTGTTCGCTCCTTATTTTTTCTCTTCACTTTAGAGTGCGCTTTTGTAATAAAGCGCCCTCTAAGGGGCGCTGTCTATTCCAGTTTTTGGCGTAGTGGTTGTAACATTAATGAGATAATAATTTGTTATTGGCTTGTACGCGGTCAAGTAAATATTTTGATTGACATCATTTGAATCTCCATTTCTTTCACATTCTTACTTTAATTTGAAGTATATATACTGGTAAACTGTTTCTTTTTCTTCTCTCCACTTTCTTGCTCGGGCCTTCACACTCTTCACACTTCTTTACTTTAATCAGATAACATGACTTATGTGATTTCTTCGGGTATTTGAAGGAAAATTACAAGAAAGACACATTGAATAAATAAAACTTTCCCTTTGGTGGATACTTATGGGTGTTTATTATCAGATATTGAATGATTACCTCTTGTAGTGATGAAACTTTGAAGTTGATTTCAGAAAATGATCATAAGAACTGCATAAAAGACAACAGATGTACTCAATTCACACGAACAAAATATCTTCAGTTATAATGTTGGTTGATTCAAATGAAGACTCAAGGGAGATAAGGTATGTTATTTTAGGTTCGATAGGATTTCTAAAACAAATTTGATCAAAATTTATTTACTTCAATCAAGGGTTTTATTTATAGAGTCACTTGTGTAAAATACAAAATAAACAAGCTCACATAAGTATAATTCACCTTATTACACTTAAACTCACCGTACCTTATGGTGTACCATATTTTTCTAATTAACGCTAGTGCATTGCAAGACCACACCACCAAATAAGTTTCACTTATTTATTTAATATTTTAGCAACCTATTCTTATGTGTGTGACTCTATAGGTTATTGTAGCGTTGACAATTATATTAAATCATACATTTAATATAATAAATAATAAGTGGTTCTAACGACACATCACATCTACACAAGTTACAAAAATGTCATGTGAGTTGATGAAACTTTTTTGTGATAATGATTATGTGTATAATTACTCTTTTTCTCCTGTGTTTATATTGAACACAAGACATATATTGTGTTTCCCTTGTCCAATTCAATATTTGACACATTTTTCCTGTTATGTAGGATGGAAAAATTCCATCTAAGTTAGTTATGTCCTTCAACATAATTTATGGAGTACTCATCACTCATCTTTGTGGTCATCTTGTTACAGACAATGTTTGAACGATAATAAAGTACTCAATTCCACATTTAGGATTCACATTGGTTTCAGGTCGAATGGTGATATACATCACTATTATTATGAGAATAATTTATGACACTTTCATAATATTTTATAGAATATTCTCATGGTGAGTCAATCCAATATAAATATTAATCTTAATATTTATACCTACGTGAAAACTTGATAACTCTTTATTCATGATCTGAAAGATATGGTCATCAGTTTTTCCACATAGTCTTTAAGAATGATTAACTTCCATTGGTACTACATCACACAACACCACATCCCCATATTTTTCAATTTTAAAACAAACCTCAACTTGTTTCTTAACAAGCATTTCTAAATCATCATTAAGACATTGAAGTTTATAAGGCTTATGGTGAATTTTTGTTTCCAAATTAAGTTTATTTACTAAATGTGTGCTAGAAACATTAGTACAACTTCCTCCATTAATAGTTAAAGAACATATCTTTTCTTGCACTAGGCATATTGTGTGAACAAAGTTTTCACTTAGATTTGTATCATCCTTTTTGATTTGCCTTCCCAACATTCTTCTAACTATGGGTAGCTCTTCACTAGATATTTATTCTCCCTCATCTTCAAACTCCTCATCATAATTCTAATTATTCTCTTCAAAAATTACTTCATCTTCCTCCATAAACATATCTTTATTGGATATTGAGATGCAATGTGTCCTTAGACTTGACACTTAAAACACTTAACACTTTTGTTAGTCAAAACACTTGAAGAATGTATTATAGATTTACCTTTGTTTTCAATTGTGAATTCCTTAAATGATAAAACACCTTTCTTCTTTGTTTTGTCCTTTCATTTTTTAGAATTTAAAATGTTAGTGTTTCTCTTTCCTTAGATCTTTATTTTGAGTTGTTGTTCTACCTTGATAGCTTTAAGGCATCAAATGATCTACTTCCACATAGTGATATAACTTTACTTTGTAACTTATGTCATAGTTTAGACCATGAAGAGATCTAGCCATGGCTGCTTCATTATCTTCCTCCATATTGTTTCTTATTTTTGCAACCTCCATCTCCTTGGGATATTCATAGACATTTTTAGAATCTTGAATGGACCTTTATAATTTATAGTGCAAGTCTCTATGGTAACATGAAGGCACAAATCTTCTTCTCTAAATTATTTTCATCTTCTTCCAAGGGTTAATGATGGGTTCTCCATACCTCCTCATTTCTTTAACAATTTAATTCCATCATATTAAGGTATATTATGTAAATTTAATGACAGAACCATACACTTTTTAAACATTAATATAAGTGTTATAATAAAAAAAATTGTTCAATTTTTGTTTCACACTCTAAATAATTTCTCTATCATTTTTTTCTTAAAAATTTCAATTTTTAATTTTTATTCCACTTAACCTTCCTCTAGGCCTTCCTTCTCCACTTCACATTAATATTTCTTCTTCATCAATGTTATTTTATAGTTTTTTAATTAGTCAAGTCTCACATGTATTGCATCTATTTCTTCTCCAATCATATCTCTCATTTGAGTTATAAAAATTTCCAACAATCAATTAACTTATATTGGATGAGGACTAACATCACCACTTGAACCTGACATGATTAATCACAAATTAAAAATAACTATCACATGTTTATAATAAAATCTGTTTTTCTTATAATGCATATTATTATCCTTTTCTACTCAATTACTCTTTTTAGTTCGTTCAAAAAATCAAATTCAATCACATAAAAAAAATAATTAAATAATAAATACTCAAAAAATTGGAAATGAAAGGAAAAAGTAAAGAAAACAAAGAAGCAAAGAAAAAAATAAGGAAAATTAGAATGAGGCATGCAATAAAAAATTATGAATAATCACAAGTTTTAAAACAACCAACTTTTTAAAAGATATTTTTTTCTTCCCATTTTTTATATAAGATTATTCAATGTATCTAAAAAGTGTTTTTTTATAATAAGAGTTAGAGGAAGTATTTTTTTTTAATTGTTGATTTATAAATATCATATTGCTGCCATGGATTGAACTCGTGACCAACATCTCAACACAAATTAATAAGCAACGAAATTGGAATTTATAGTAAAAAATGGTCATATACAAGCTTTACTACAATACTACTTGATGAGTAACTAATTTGAAATTCAATCATTTTTCTCATACTTTAATAAATGAAGATAAAATGAAGTAAGGGTCACAAAACTTTGAATAATATTTGAATTAAGACAAAATTGAAACAAATAAAATTTAAGAATAAAATGCTTGGAAATGATAGAAATGAAGGGTCACACTGTTTTTTATGAACTAGAAAGGATGATGTGTCTGTGGGAAGTTCAATCTTACGACATCTTTGGGTGACACCGTCCTAACTCCACCTTATTTGACGGGCCTTCATTCAAGTTTTTAAGTTAGTATGTCATTATTTGAAGGCTTAACAATGATCTATACTTTCTTCCATCTTTTCTCATTGATATGGGAGTCTATCGGTGTTTTAGAGCGTTAGAGCATGATTTATTTCTAGAAAGTCTCTTGAAACTTTCAAAATCTCTTTATCTGATTCTGCTACCCATTTTAGATGCGACTCACCAAACAGTATGCAAGAGTGGTTGTAGAGTTATGCCTGATGTTATGGTAAAAGATTAGTGCAACACGTCACAAATGAGGATCATCAAACTATGGAAGACTATTTCTATTTTAATTTGATAAATAAATAACTTCAAAAAGTTTTTCTCAAAAATAAAAATTAATTGCAATTTTTTATTTTTTAGCCTAATAGTCTAGTTGCCAAAATTTCACTATTTAAAGGTAAATAAATGAAATTCTACCATTGAATGCCCTTGCATTACAACCAATGAAATCTAAACTAAATTTTAATTTTTGATCTTTTATTTTTACCTATTTACGAAATTTATCAATTTATTTTAATATGCTTCAATTTTGACCCCTTTAAATATTTAAATTTAAAAAATGATTTGACATATGTTCTTTAATATAACATTTTATTTGATGATGTGAAATGATCAATACACATAAAATTATTTTAAAAATTCTTTAATATCTTCAAATTTAATCTAAAAAATAATTATTTTTCAAAATTAAATTTATTACATTTAAATATTCTACTTCATTTATTTCTATATTACATCATTTAAAAGATAACATATTACCATCTTTAGTCGATGAGTTTGATGAAGGAATCAACCATAATGGATTTAAAAAAAGAAATATCAATTTCATAAACCAATAAATATAGTAAAAATCAAAACTACAATTAAATCAACAATAAATAACTTACTAAAAAATGAATAATAATATTAATAACCCAAAGAGAGTTTTTTATTTAAAATAATCATTTTTTTTAATTAAAATTTTAAAATAATTTATTTTTCAAAATATTTACGGAAATAACCATCTTTCATGAAGCATGCGCCAGTTGAACTGACGCATCTATTTTTCTATTGAACAGTGGCGTCAATGGCTTGGGCGCATGCATGCAATGAAGCCAATTGCATTGACGCATGCATATAATACATCATGTGTATGTGCCAATGCATGTGACGCATGTTCTATGTAAAATTATATTTTTTTGAAATTTTATATTTTATACTTATAAATAATTAAATTAAATAGGCAAATGAAAAATAATTATTAATATTATAATATAAAGTTAAAATACATAACAATTGACAAGAAAATCAACGATCCGCCCGATTGAAACGCCCCCCTGTTCCACATCTAGGTGCGTTAGCCAGCCTTCGAGGTCTCCCACAATTTCTCTGAGGTGTTTGGGGTCTTTGAGTGCTGACATGATGCAATGGTGGATGGTTTGAAGGTCTGGTGGAAGGTTCAGTGATATTTGATAGATTTGTCACCATTTCTCCCTAATAATTGAAGGGTGTCGCCAACGGTGCTTCCGCAATTGAGTTCGGTGCTCATGTTGTTGTAGTTGGACGGTTTATGGACGGTATGGTTATCCGAATTGGGAAATTGAATCGTTTTGGAAATGAAACAATGATTCCTGTGGTGTACTAAAGCCAAATAATGGTTAGGTGTTGTGGCGATGAGATATTTGTGTGTTCATAAGTGGGGGGCTACGATGACATGAGGTTGAATCGTATGAATTACCCGGGCTATAGACATATGTGGTGGCTACGTATGATTGTTAGTGGTTAGAGTTTGATTCCTAGTTTTGAGTTTGAGTATGTGACATGAATCGGTTGCGAGGTTGGATGTATATGATAGGGTGATGGTGTGAGGTTGATCGTTGGGTTTGAGTGGGTTAACATTATTCTTGGGCGAGGATTTGTTGTTGGGCGTCGATGATGAAGCTCGTTGGTGTGGATAAATCAAATACATTGGCTCAGACACAAACTGTGGCGTTGTAACCAACCTAAACCATGCCATATAATGTTGAGTTGGTCTAGCACCATGTATGACTGGTACGTTTAAGACGTGTCCGTCGATTCCTCTAATGACGACACATCTCTTTTGCGAAATCTCTTCAATCAGAATAATCCCATTGGTCGTCGTCTCTTTACTGATGCCAATCTCCCAAACACGCCGGAGGTTCTGGAATTTGTTATTGCATGCCGAACTTCAGTTTTACACGGCCACTCTAGTGCATCTCCACAATAGTGAACCAGATGATTGGTGTATTTGCTATCCAAATTGCATCAGCATCACAGTTAACCTGGTGATCAAGACCCATATATGGTCTCCAGATAAACTGCATAATAATTTGACATGATTAAAGGATATGTAATTGGATATTTTTTTAAAATCAAAAGTAGAGTTGCTTAGTAGTAATGCATCGTCTCATCCAATATGGTTTAAAAGATTGCGATAGACTACTACAATGTGTTTGGGACATCTGTTGTAGTTCATCCCCTTAACTGACCACCTAGATTGAAAAGATTGGAAATATATTAGTTACATTTAGTTGTAGTATAAAGTCTAATAAATATAAGAATTAATATAAACTTACTTTGTTGCATATGGGACACTATTGAGTGGAACTAGATAGAGATTGGTGCGACTACAGAAAGTTCCAAGCCTTTCGTATGCTCTACTCCCATGTTATAACAACATGTTCAAAGGTTCAACGGGATCCTTCCAACTTACTATCCGACTTTTACAAAGTCATAAACTTTTGTAATATTTATAAAATTAGCTTTTTAGTGGTAGCAAAAGAGGATTACTGGCTTACATATCAAGGGGACATTCTCTAGCACAATGAAATAATGCAAAGAAAGAAAAAGGACCTCCCAAACAGTACCCGTATTTGAACCGAAATGAGTACGACGAACAAAATGGTTAGATTATGTAGTTCATGTCGGCAGCCTGATCATAATCGTGCTAACTGTCCCAGTGTTGGAACAAACACAACAAGATAATTTTAATTGTAACTCTTTTGCTTTATATTAAAAATAACATTCTTTTCATATGATAAGCAGAACAAATACAATAATTAAACAACACAAGAAACTACAATAAATAAAATACCATCACAAACAAATACAACACATAAACAACATAACAATGCGATTACAACCATCAAAACAATTTTGTGAGAAGTATACATCATCCTGTGAACGTCTCGTCAGTTTTAATATCCACCAAGAAACGAAATTCTCCATTTTGGTTGAACGTCGTATCAAGCCATTGAATTATTTCGATCCTTTCACCATCTGCAACGTCTCCATCTAATCAACGGTTCAACGTCCTGTTAAGATGTTCGAACGAATCTACATTCCAAAGTCGGATCTTCATCGGAGGTTGCACTGCTGAAAAGATTAAATCGACATTTCTCTTGTGAATATAAGGACACATGTATGAATATGCAAACGTTTTAAAAAAAAATTGAAGGATATTGAAGGAAAATGGAAGGAGAGGGTAAAAAGTTGTGTGAAAAATTATGGGAGGGAGTGTTGTATCTATAATAGATGAGTGGTGGAGCAGTAGCCAAATGCATTGGCGCACACATAGAACCACTATGCATGTGGCACCTTCATATGACCTACACATGCATGCATCATTGCATGTGGCGCCTTCACATGCATTCGCCATTGCATGTGACGTCAATGAATACAATTTTTCAATGGATGCGCCCAGACCATTGACGCCTATATTCAATGAAAAATAGATACGTCAGTCTGACTGACGCATACTTCATGAAATGTGATTATTCCGATAACTATTTAAAACAAATTATTTTAAAATTTTAATTGAAAAAAATGAATTCACCCAAAAAAAATAAGAGTAAAAAAATAAAATCATCAAAGTAAGTAATTTTTAACTGACTCACTTAAAAACGCAAGAAGGGTATTTTAGTAAAAAAGAATTCCAATTATGGAGAAAGGCTATATAGAGGGCCTACGAAAGGAAATACAAATGGATCCAACGAAGTGTCTTGTTTCTCACAACTCACAAAGTGTAAATATGTGAATCAAATGCCGAAAATCTCTCCATCTAATTCCTCACATTCTCTCTCTCTTCCTCTTCCACCAACAACTCTTTTCCTCTGTTTTTCTCTCCAATATCAAAAACTCTGGGGTAACCGCAAGAAAAAACATAAAACATAAAACCTTAAATCACATCCTCAAAAACCCCAACCCCATTATGCTTTCTCTCACATCCTCACAATGTTCTTTTCTCTTCCTTCTCTTCTTTCTCTTACTCTCTCTCTCCACCAACGCTAAAACCTCTCCTTTTCATTCCGAACATATTCCAGGTACGTCTCTTTCGTTTTTCTTCTCCTCTCTCTCTCTCTCTCTCTGATGTCAATTTTCCAACGGTTACGTGTTTTTTCAGATGGTGTTGAGGTTGATGCTCAGGTGTTACCATGGAAAACGAGGAGATCTATGGCGGAAGCTGCTGTTTTGCCTAACGCGTCTTTGATATTGGCTCAAGAAAGGACTACAAGAAAGGACCCTCTTGATCATTTCAACCTTTACAAAGGTGGTTGGAATATCAGCGATCAACATTACATTGCTGTTAGTCTCTATCTATAATCATAATCCCTCATACAGCTTCTTATTACTGTTTTTTATCTTGTTTTTTTCCCTGTTTTGTTCTAAATTGTTGTCTGCAAATACAATTGCTAAGGTTTTACAGTGCTATGTAACAATATCCAAGGTTTTAAATAACAGCCATAAATCACAATTTGTTCTTTAACACTATCAGTAACTCCATCTTTCGATACTGTCTTGTCGTGGCTGTTTTCCAAGAAACAAACCACTTTTTTAAAACCTTGACAATATCTCAGGTGCATCTGCAACCGCAATTTAGAACCAAGGTTTTTAAATAACAATCGCTGTTGCGTTGCGGTCACATAAAGGCTTTTGTGATTTCGGTCTGTATAGGTTTTGCAGTAGTCACATAAAAGCTTTCCTGATTTCGGTCTGTATAGGTTTTGCAGTAGTCACATAAAAGCTTTCCTGATTTCGGTCTGTAAAGGTTTTGCAGTAGTCACATAAAAGCTTTCCTGATTTCGGTCTGTATAGGTGTTGCAACGGCTTTCACGATTTCGGCCGGTATAGGTGTTGCAACATAGATTGCGGTCGTCGCGGTGTGAATTGATCACAGTTTGTTCTTTGTCATAAAAAAAGTGATTATCGGTATCAGCACGTTTCAATATTGTTTTGTTGCGGCCGTTTTTGTTTATCAGACTGTTTTTTAAAACCTTGTTTAGAACCATATCTGTGTTTTGTGTTCTGTTGTTTTTTAGATCCTTTGGAAATACTAATGTTTCGCTAACATGATGTTTTTTTTTTTGTGCAGTCTGTTGTTTTTACTGCAGTCCCATTCTTTATTATTGCTGCAGTTTGGTTTGTGATTTTTGGGCTTTCTTTATCCTTCATATGCTTGTGTTACTGCTGTTGTCCAAGACAGCCTTATGGCTATTCACGTGTGGCCTATGCTTTGTCCTTGATCCTCCTAATCCTCTTCACCCTTGCAGCAATGTATTGTTTCTCTCTTATTTCTCATCTTGCTGTTCTTTCATTGTTCGGGGTTTCTTAATTTTGTGTGGTTTGATTTTGTTAGAGGTGGATGTATTGTACTTTACACTGCTCAAGGAAAGTTTCATGGGAGCACCTCGAATACGCTGGAATATATTGTGAGTCAAGCTGACTTCACTGCTGAAAACCTCAGGAACGTGTCAGATTATCTTGGTGCGGCTAAGAATATTGGAGTCGATGCTGTTGTTTTACCGTCTGATGTTCAGAAGAACATAGAAAATATAAAAACAAAAATTAATGCAGCTTCTGTGGAACTCTCCAACAAAACTCATGAAAATTCGAAGAAAATACAGGATGGCTTAGATGGAATGTGAGTTTCTATTGAAAAATCTTCGGTTTTGAATTTTTTTAATATGTTTTTTTTTCTAACTATTTCTTTTGTGAACTGTAGGAGATTGGCTCTAGTTATTCTTGCTGCTGTTATGCTCTTTCTTGCTTTTCTCGGATTCTGTAAGTGTTTTTTTCCCTCGGATTACATGTTTTTTATTTTCTTGCTTTGTTTTAGATTTTTCTAGAATTACCGGTGTCTCATTTTCTCGCTGTGGTCTATTTTCTTTGCAGTATTTTCAATATTAGGGATGCAAGGTCTTGTATACTTGTAAGTTGAATGAATAAATCGGTTTGTCTATTTTTCTTTTTTTCATCCTAGCAGTTTGTAAGTGATGTGTTTCCAATTGCCGCAGTTTGGTATTTGTCGGATGGTTTCTTGTTGCCGGCACATTTATACTATGTGGTGTATTTCTTTTTCTTCACAAGTAAGTTCTTGCTTTTCATTTGATGTCATTCATTGCTAAAATAATCACTTATGATTCATTGCAAAACAATGCAAGACTCACTCTGTATTCTTGTCGTATATTTTCACTAGTGTTGTTGGGGATTCATGTGTTTCCATGGACGAGTGGGTTCAGAACCCAACTTCACATACCGCATTGGATGAAATTCTTCCATGCGTGGACAATGCAACTGCGCAACAAACATTGTTACAAAGCAGGGACGTTACGAGCCAACTAGTTTTATTGGTTGACAAAGTCATTAACGGTGTCACAAACCGAAACCACCCACCTCAAGCTGGAGCTGTGTATTACAATCAATCGGGACCCCTCATGCCTGTTCTGTGCAATCCTTATAACACCGACCTCACTGTTCGACAATGCGGTCCCAACGAAGTTGCACTTGACAATGCTACTCAGGTAAGACACTTTTTTATGACTTCAATTCAAACTTCTGCACGCCCCTGATATAATATAACGCGTGTAACGTTTACGCTTTTGTTTCATCCAGGTTTGGAAGAATTATATATGTGAGGTTTCTCCTGCAGGCATTTGCGCGACGCCTGGTCGAATGACCCCGGGCATTTCTGCCCAAATCGAATCTGCTGTCAATGTAAGCTATGCCTTATATCATTATGTCCCATTCTTGATTGAGCTACAAGACTGCACTTTTGTCCGTAAAACATTCACCGACATAAGCAGAGATTATTGTCCCGGCTTGCGCAAAAACAGTCGATGGATTTACATTGGACTAGTAACAGTTTCTGGTGGCGTAATGCTGTCGATGATCCTTTGGGTTGTTTACGCGAGAGAGCGACGACACCGAGTTTACACAAAACAGTTCATTGCTGGATAAAATTATATACTTATATGTTGAGACTTGAAAACATCATTAGATACAATATGAGTCTCGTGTACATTTGAGTTTAGATTGTTTTTCGAGATGAGTTGGGTATGTTATTTTTAT
The DNA here is from genome assembly GCF_024323335.1 of Lathyrus oleraceus. Lineage (NCBI taxonomy): Eukaryota > Viridiplantae > Streptophyta > Magnoliopsida > Fabales > Fabaceae > Lathyrus > Lathyrus oleraceus. The sequence goes on along the minus strand of NC_066579.1, from coordinate 32,552,286 downwards.
GTGATGTAAAGTTATTTATCTTACAATTACCCATATACTTGATCAGATGTATGAAAAGGGATTCAAGGAGTTAAAAGTTTAATGCTTTAGTGAGTTTTGTTATGTTGTCAATTTTCTATTAACTATTTTAGAACCTTTTAGATTATAAGTTGCTTAGTTTAATTTAGTTTTGTTATTATATTGGTTTTGCGCCATTGATCGTGGTGCATGCTTTGATTATTATTTTTTTTTTTTTATATTATATTTATATATAATTAAAATAAAAAGGTAAATGAAAAATAATTAATAATATTATTATATAAAGTTAAAATACAAAATAATTGACAAGAAAATTAATGATCTGTCCGATTAAAATGCCCATCAATTGTAAGTGCCTATAAAAACATTGATAATGGTTGATAGGATCCTCCTTTGACACATGTCTATTGCATTAGACATATTGCTCAAAATTTCATATGGGAGATCAAATTGTCAACGTAGGATATGTATTAATAGAACCTTCCTTCAAACACTACCGCAAAGACATCTGATTGTCAAACGTGGATGCAATAAGGTGGGTTGACAATATTCCATTGGAGAAGTGGATTATGACATACGACAACGGTCAACGATGAAGCCACTTGACAACAAATCTCGTGGAATCAATAAACTCTGTCTTCAAAGGCATCGGAAACCTACCAATAACTGCTTTAGTGCAAGCAACCTATTTTAGTCTAGGGGCGTTGTTTGAGATCAGACGTTTCAAATGGAGTTCAGTATTACAATCTGAACAACTGTTCAATGATGTTTCAATAAAATTCATTAAAGAGGAAGCTGTCAAAGCAAACACACATGTGGTCACAGTGTTTGATCATACTAAAGGTTGGTACAGTGTTGCTAAGTCAATGAATCACAATGAAGGCATGTCGATGGGACCCTATCGAGTGGAACTAGATAGAGGTTGATGTGACTGCGGAAAGTTCCAAGCCTTTCGTATACCCTGCTCTCATGTCATAGTGGCATGCTCAAAGGTTCAACATGATCCTTCCAACTTACTATCTGCCGTTTACATAGTCATAAACTTATGCAATGTTTATAAAATTAGCTTTTCGGTGGTAGCAAAAGAGGAGTATTGGCCTGCATATCAAGGGGACATACTCTGACACAATGAAATAATGTGAAACAAAAAAAAGGACCGCCCAAACAACACCCATATTCGAACCGAAATGGATATGGCGAACAAAATGTTAAGATTATGTAGTTCACGTCGCCAGCCCGGTCATAATTGTACAAACTATCCCAGTGTTGGACCAAACACAACAACATAATTTTAATAATAACCCTTTTGTTTTATATTGAAAACAACATTCATTTCATAAATATCATAAGATTCATATATAATAACTTGAAAACAATAATTTAAACAACACTTAAACCATAATTAAACAACAACACAAACAACTACAACAATAAAATAACATCACAAACAAATACAACAAATAAACAACATAACTATGCGATTATAACCATCAAAACAATTTTGTGAGAAATATACATTATCATGTGAACGTCTCTGTCAGTTAAACATTCATCCAGAAATGAACTTCTCCATTTTGGTTGAACGTGGTATCAAGCCATTGAATTCTTCTAATATTTTCATCCTATGCAATTTCTTCATCTAGCCAATGGTTCAAGTTCCTGTTAAGATGTTCAAATGTATATACATCCCAAAATTGGATCTTCATCATCGGAGGCTGCAATGCTGAAAAAATTAAATCAACATTTCTCTTATGAATATAAGGCTACATTATATGAAGATATTTTAACGAAAAATGGAAGGAAAATGAAGAAAAATAGAAGAATATAGTAAAAAGATGCGTGAAAAATTATGGGAGAGTGATGCCGTATTTATAGAAGGAGTGCAGAAACAGTAGCCACATGCGTTGGCGCCTCCACTAAGTGGACTATGTATGCGTCATTGCATGTGACACATAGGATATGCATGTGCCACTCCTAGTGATGACATGGACATGCATGTGCCAATGCAAATGACACATATGTCCAATAATTTCATTGCATGTGCCAATGCAAATGATGCATTTGTTAATATTTTTTTTTTAAAATATTTTAAAATAATAATTATTTTTGTATTATTTTAAAAAAACATAATTATTTCAAAAAAAATTCATGAAGCTCTCTACTTTCTCATAATCAACCGCACTTTAGGACATAAACTATTTTAAAAATAAATCTCTTTTTACCTTTTAATGTATAGCTAATTAATCTTTAGAAAAAGAATATTAAGTATGTACATCATTAAAAAAAATTCGCTAAAATTAAGAAAAATTTAAAATTATTTTAGATATTTTTATCATTTTCTATAATTATTTCAAATATTTTATCTATATTTATATTAATTATCTTTTAATATTAAAATATTATTTAAATTTAAAGTTTTAATTTGAATAATTTATAAATTATTTAAAATTATGTAATTTTAATTATGTTATAATTTAAATTGAATGTATGTTTGACTAAGGAACTAGAATTAATAGGAGGTTGTGAGTTTGATGATAGACTTGAATTTCTGATACAGTGAGAGAGACTAATATATAAGATTATCATTCTAAAAATTTAATTCAGTATATGAGTAAGATAGATGAATAAAATTTGAATTTGAATTGTAGTTATGAAATTTGAATTTAAATTTGAATTTCCTTATATAAGAGAATATTTATAATCTAGGATAACATTTCTATTCCATACCATACCATTCTTTGGACCGTCTTGGATTTTCTGACTAATCTAAAATAATATTATTAAATATTAAAATCAATATTTTAATTTATATAACATAAAATTGAAATAAGTTCTACAATTTTAATTTTTTTATTTATAAAAATCTTGTCTATTTTAAAAATATGAAGACAACATTTTTTTTAAACTATCGCAATCGAGTCCATTGTATTCCCGAGCGGTTTTAAAGAAATGAGTTGTTAAAAGTAGGTCTGTTATTATTTTCCATGCTATAATTATATAGCTCTAATCCCTATTTGCCATAGCAAATACACCAAAGCGATGATTAGTGGGCCCTCCCACATATGCAGATGTGTCACAAAGATAAAGAAAATTAGTTATTCCCTTAGGTCGGCCGGTCATGTGGGGTTCTACTTTATGACGATGGACGAGGACCACCACAAAACAACTACTAACCTTTTCTAGGTTAACGTTAACTCATTTTAGACACAACTTACACCCTTAATTTTTTTTAAAGAGCAAAAAGATGATATATTAATAAATGAAAGACTAGTCTAATTAAATCAGGTGGATTCTTCTGAGAGTAGGAGTTATTTATCACTTTTTATAAAATAAAACCGATGAGTTATAACTATTACTTTATGAATTAGGAGGAATGACTGAGAATTTGTTTTTTGAAAATTAATTCAAACATTAGAAACCGCCAATTATATGCATTCTAAAAACAAAGACTATTGATAGGAAAACTTGTTGCTTGTTGTGAGGTTTCAATGATTTCAAATTTGTATTCAAATCTACCTTAAAGAGATAGGGTGGAATTCTGAAGATATGAGACAACTAAGTTTTTTCAGTATGCAGCAATCCACGTAACCTTGTATGATGGTCCCAAACTACCTTAAAGATGAATTGCATATATAGGTATGAGAATGCGAAGGTACCAAAAGCTCACGCTGAGACGAAGCTAATTCTGAATTCTGAAAAAGAGTTTTGGGTGGACATCAAAGTCGACTTTATGATGTTCATGAAAGAATTTCATACAAACGATAGGAGTGTAAAAGAACCAAATTGCTTACCTAATTCTAATACCAAAGAAAAATAGTTCCACAAAGATATAAGACTATATACCAATATCTCTAATAGGGTGCATATACAAAGTCCATATAAATCGACGGGGAGGGAGGGAAGGAGAGAGAGACTTATAACTAACTTTCTCTTTCAATTGAAAATTGTTTCAAAATGAATTAATTACAACCTAAAACTTGAGTTTAGTATTTATACTATCAGAACAACTAAATGAAACTCAAATTAAATCTAAATATAATTTAAAATTAAATGCAAGCTTAAATGTGAATTTGTGATTTTGGATTACACTTTGTAAGTTTATTAGCCGTCTCTAAAAGGGTGTGAATTAGATTTATTGGATTTTTCATAATTAGAAGCATTAACACTGATTTTGTTATTTTTCAGAAATGATATGAAAGTAAATATGCTGAAAAATAAATGCAGAAAGTAAAGGTCACAACAATATATCTTGGTTCCCCTCACTCCCTGTGAGAGATTTCCCACTATGTCAGATCTTTGTACAAGTCTTCCACCAAGACCTATCCTACAATCTTCTAACATAAGCAACACAATCAATAAGGACATTTCCCTTATGATCTTTACAAAGTGCAATAAGAGAACAATCCTCCCTTATTCACTCTCTTTCTTCGAACAATCCTAGACAACAAGGAGATCATAACAATCTGAATTTTTACAAGTGTTTAAAGTTGTATAACAATGTATATCAATTCCTAGAATTTATCTTCTCTATCAAGTAGGCAATTCAAAATATGTAACACAAGTGCTCAACGATTATAGTGTTGAAACTTTCAAAGATGAATGAAAATGTATGCAGTAAGTTTAAAAAAAAAAGTTAAGTCACAAGACATTTGTTTTGAAAATGAGAGAATAATGAGTTTGAATTGCTTTAAAAGAGAGATGCATTTCAAATTCTGAAATGCATGATATATATTTCCTTAACACATCTCAGAAAGTGCGTGCATGCATGAAAAGATACCATGGTTGATAATAACATTCAAAAATTCGTTTGGATCAGAAAATGAGTGAACCACTATCACTACTTAAGTGGTAATTGGTTATCAGAAATGGTGTAACCGATTACATCAGAAGCAATGCTTTAAAATTGAAATGTTTGAATGTGTAATCGGTTAGCAGAAATGGTATAACCAGTTACACCTGACATATTTTCAAAAATTAAGGTATTTTCAAATTTTGAGTAAATGGTATAAATTGTGACGATTTTACTGTAATATTAAGGTGGTTACAAATGCCACAACTTATCCAAAATAGAATGGTTAGTTTCAAAATCATTTTAAAAGATGCATGAAAGGTTTAAGATGAATATGCATGATTTGTATGAGCAATTAAGATATATATACTTGAATTGTAATTCATACTCAACCATCTTGTTTCTTCCATTAATTTTCCAAAGCTTTTTGATAATTTGAATTTGATTTCTCTAGTCTTCAAACTTTGAATTCTTCTTTTTGTTGATGTGTTTGTCTTCATCAAAACTATAACCAATAATAATAAAAACTATTCTTAATATTCTCTACCTTTTTGATGATGACAAACCATCCTTTGAAATTTAACTTTTTCATCAAAGAGTTGCATAAATATGTGACTTTTTGAAATATTGAGTAGCAACTAGAATCTCCATCTATCTTGTATATCTCACCATTACTTTTGCAATTCAAGGAGTTCTCCCCCCGAAAGAATTATAAACAAGAATGTATATAATACCTACTATTTCTCCCCCTTTTGACACCATAAAAAAGAATACAAAGTAGAATAAAGTACAAAGCATGGTGATAACATAGGAAGGATATATTTATAATTGAATATTAATAGCATAAAATAAGACACTTATCTCCTTCAAGGATTTGATGTCAAAGTTTATATAAATGTTGATTCTTCTTCAAAATATATTTTCAATCAATGAAACTTTTAGAAACTACCATATCATATGATCTTGTATCTTAAAGGATCAACCTTGATTTGACAATGCTTGAATATGACCTTCAAGTACCTATAAAATAATTAGTTTCATCTAGGTACCCAATTTTCTTTGGGCCCTTTTGGGTTCGATACCTTCCTCATCCACACATACTCACTACACGGAATACCATAATTTCTTATGTAGCAAGCATTAGTAGTATGACCTTTTGCTTTACAATAGAAACAGGTAGGTCTAAAAATATGATTCTTATTATAAATCCTTTTATGATGATTTACACCATGCTACTTCTTTGATTCTACATTGTCGAACTCATTTTAATATTTCATAATTAATCTGTTTAATTCAACAATTTTAGACTCAAGAGATGAACAATTATTGCATGCTGAATTTTTGATTAAGTCTAACTCCACTTGAGTGTTATTAGACTTACTTTCTAGATTTAAAATAGTTTTCTTTTGACTTAAACATTTTCTAGAAATTTTCAAAAGTTCATCATGTAATTCAAGAAAAATACTTTATAATTCATCATAAGATGAAATATCATCGATTTCAGAATCACTAACCTCATGTTCTTCATCACTTGAATGATGTGAGACCATCAATTCCTTGCATGCATGGTCTTCATATAAAGATGAACTTATTTCATTGTTATCACATGCTATATATGCTTTCTTTTCCTTTTTGTGATTCTTGTTTTTGAATTTTTCTTTATTTTCAAGTGTAGGACATTCACTCTTGACATGTTCCCTTTTTCCACATTCAAAACACGTAACTCTCCTTGTTGGCGCTTCTTTGTGAATGATCTCCTTTTTCCTTTCTTTTATCAATAACTTTTCAAATGTTTTAATAAGATCATCATCGTCATCAGTGGATTCCTCTTTTTGATTGCTATCATGAAATTTGACTATTGTTTTTAATACAACATATTTTGAATCTTTTACTTGTATTTGATGTTGCTCTAATCTTTCAATTTCTATTTTTCATACTCTTGAAGTTTTCTGAACAAGTAAGCGGACGTCATGGTAGAAAGACTCTTCTTTTCTGATATTGCCGTCACCTTTGGTTACCATTCCCTGGATAAAGACCTAATAACTTTAAGATTTAATTCATCATTAGTAAAAGTCTTATCGAGATTAATCAGGTGAATGGTTAAGTGAAAAAATATCTTTTGTAGAGCAATGATTGATTCTCTAGGTTGCATCCTGAATAATTCGTACTCTTAACTCAACGTATTCAATCTTGATCTCTTTACTTCATCGGTAATTTCATGAGTTTCCACAAATGTATTCCATATTTTTTTGTCGTTGTACATTGAGAGACACAAAATAATTCATCCATACTAAGTATACTTTGAAGTATGTTGATTGCTTTCTTATTATAGAGTACTTTCTTCTTTTCATCTTCATTCCATGAACTTTTAATCCATGTTATCTCAAAACCATCGACAACACTAGTAGGAATAAACATACCATTTTATAGAGCATCATATATATCTTCTCATTGTTCTTCTAGATGAGTCTTCATTTAAATTTTCCAAAAATCAAAATATTCAACACAAAACAATATATGCTTGTTATTGCTGCCACCATCTCTGAACACGGGGTTCTTATAAGCCAATCTGGATCACAAGAGCAGATTACTTGAACTTGCTCTGATACCTATTATAAGTTTATGCGTGATCTCTAAGAGGGGGATGGATTAGATTTATTGAACTTTTTTCGATTTGAAGCGTTAGCATTGGTTTTGTTATTTTTCATAAACGATATGAAAGTAAATATGCTAAAAAATAAATGTTGAAAGAAAATGATACAACAATATATCCAGGCCTCTCTTACAATCCGAGAGTACTCCAGTCCCCTCACTCCCTGTGAGAGATTTTTTACTATGTCAGATCTTTGTACAAGTCTTTCACCAAGACCTATCCTATAATATTGTAACATAAGAAACACAATAAATAAGAACAATTTCCTTATGATCTTTACAAAGTGCAACAAGAGAACAATCCTCCCTTATTCACTCTCTTACTTTTAACAATCCTGGACAACAAGGAAATCAGAATAATCTGAATTTTTGCAAGTGTTTGAAGTTGTATAAAAATGTATATCAATTCCTAGAATTGATCTTCTCTATCAAGTAGGCAATTCACAATAAGCAACTTAAGTTCTCAATGATTCTAGTGTTGAAACTTTCAGAGATGAATGAAAATGTATGGAGTAAGTTTCAAACAAAAATTTAAGTCATAAGGCATTTGTTTTGAAAAGGAGAGAGTAATGAGTTTAAATTGCTATGAAAAAGATGACTTTCAAATTCTTAAATGCATGGACTTTATAATTCCTTAACACATCTATGAAAGAGTGTACATGCATGAAAATATTCCATGGTTGATAATATCATTCAAAAATTCGTTTGGATCAGAACATGAGTGAAACACTGCCAATGCTTCAGTGGTAACCAATCATCTTAATTCTTTGATTAATTTTCCAAAGCTTTTTGATAATTGAACTTGAACACTCTAGTCTTCAAGCATTGAATTCTTATGTTTGTTGATGTGTTTTTCTTTATAAAAACTATAACCAAGGATAATAAGAACTCTTCTTAACATTCTCTCCCTTTTTGATGATGACAAACCATCCTTTGAAATTTAACTTATTCATCAAAGAGTTGCATCAATATGCGACTTTTTGAAATGTTGAGTATCAACTAGAATATCCCTCTATCTTGTATATCTCCCCCTTACTTTTGCAATTAAATGAGTTCTCCCCCCTGAAAGAATTATAAACAAGAACATATTGTCGCATCACGCGAAAAACCGGCGGGAAAACAAGAACAACAGAGCCGCCACCGTGCGTTATTTATCCCAAAAGAGGGAAAGGAAACGCTCAGAGTAAACCTGGAAAGAACATGGTCTCGCGACCAAAGAGAATGGGTTCGGGAGTCGGTTATGCGAAGGGAAGGTATTAGCACCCCTACGCATCCGTCGTACTCGACGGGATCCACGCACAATAGAAAGGAAAGTGGTTGCTAAACACTGCTCACACACACACACACTGGCTGAACAGAGACAAAAGAAACTGACTGAAACTGACTCGGCAGGATGTCGCATCCTGGGCCTACTTAGTCTATCAGGCATAGACATCAGAGTCGAAGTAGTTCGGACTGGGGAAACGACACATGCTCGCTAGGATATCGCATCCTATGCATACGTATCTTCTCGGACGAGAGAAGAATCAGAGCATTCGTAGCTCGGCTGACACGCACACAAACCAACACAGGCAAAGGCAAACGTGGAGCCCGAATGCCAATCACTGGACTTACATCAGCATCCGAACCTAAACACACACAAGAAAGCAAACATGGAGCCTGAATGTCAATCACTGGACTTACATCAGCATCCGAACCAAAACACACACAAAGAGGCAAACGTGGAGCCTGAATGCCAATCACTGGACTTACATCAGCATCCGAACCAAACGCACGCACACTGGAACCTAACTGCCACTGGGTGGACTTACATCAGCTTCCAAGCACACAACGAGACAAAACAAAGACACAGGCGCCCGGAGAGATCAGCTCAATCTCCTGCCTACATACTTCATCTGGTATGAAGATCAGGGCGATGTAGTTCCCCTACAGAGGGATAAAGGACTAGCCTAACCAGATAACAGAGGGAGACACAACTAGGGAGACTACGACTCGAGCCTAGATGTTATCATGCAAAATCATCCCTAAGTTAAGGTTTCTAGCTAACTGGCACAGGGAGCCAGCCTATCCTAAACATGACTTGCACAGGAAGCAAGCCACACGCACACCTAACTTGCACAGGAAGCAAGCCAAGCAAAACCTAACTTGCACAGGAAGCAAGTCAAACAAACCCTAACTTGCACAGGAAGCAAGTCAAACAATCCTAACTTGCACAGGAAGCACACACTATACACAAGCAAGTGGCTCAAACAAGGGTTAGGTTTTAGTCGAGGGGTCATATCAACCTCAACAAACAAACCTCTGGAACTGGGTGGATGTTGCTCTTAACCTTGCCATTGAGAGACTAAGGTGAAGCAGATGAAAGGTGAGTGAAGATAAGACTTCACAGCTCTTATCCCTGGCCTGGGAGAGCTTAAGACAAGAATGTGTGGGTTCAGAAAGTGGGAACCCTTCTACACATTTGATACTGACTCAACTGTACAATTGTACAAGATCTTGGGTTTTTATCTGTAATGCATCAACACAGTGGTGTGAGCAAAACAGAAGACACACTGAATAGCAGGGGATAGGTTGCATATCCCTTGGGTTCTGCCAATTGCCTCTTCACTTAGGAGGTCTTTGACTCTATGCAAGGACAAAATTAAACAATCACAAACATTGCCTCTTAAGGAGGACTTCAGACAGTTGCCTGGCCAAGTAACAGGCCAGGTCTTCCAGACTACATGAAGAAAAAGAGATATACCTCAATGCAAATTGCTTATACAAGCAAAGCAAAGCAAAAAAAAAAAAGTTCACAAGGAACTAAGCAGCTAAAAGCACCTGAAATAGTCAAGCAGATGTTAGTATGCAACTTCAAAACAAAGCAAAAAGAAACAGACATCAACAGTTAATTGGGGGCCAATGGATGTGCAAGGCACAAGGCTCAAGGCATGTGAGCCAAGCCACCTACAAAACAAACAAGTTAGACAAGGATATTTAAGCAAGCTCAATCAAAAAGAAATGGTCTCATTGGTCACTTGTTGGTCAACCTGAAAACACAAGCTCAAAAGTGAGTAACAGGACCACTAGGACAAGCCTAGGGTCAAAAAGGAATGGAAAAGTCAAAACAGCAAAGGGCAAGCATCCAAAATCATGTTCAAACCATTAAGAAACACAACCAATTGGGTTCACATTCATATCAATCATCATCATCATTTCATGAACAAATTAGGTCAAAACATGGCATTTAGAAGCTCATAGAAGTCAACAGCAAGACTTGCATCAAAAGTAATCTTAAACATTTCCAAAAATCACCAAATAAATCATGATCAATCACAACCCACAGCATGGTAAGCATGTCAAATTTCATCTCATTTGGACAAGTGGAAGGCAGTCAATGAAAATCAGAAAGTCAAAGCAATTTTGAACATGCTCAATGAAGTCAACCAAACATGCATCAACTTAGAAAAATCATAAATAAGAAATGGTGTATGATAAATGAATGGGACTAAAACCATGGCAAAGATGAGGATGTCTATTTATCTCATGTGAAATTTCATGTCCATCCAATAAAGTATGAGAATTTCACAAATGGAATGGGAACAAGTGTCACAAAAAGTCAACATATGACTAAACAGGGGAGAAAATCTCAAACAATTAGGAAATGCCACAAATAATTCCAAGAAAATTCACATGTAAACTAGACATACAAAAGTAGGTTCATGCAAAAAATCAGATCAATTGGAGGTCAAGAAGCATGGTATCAAAAATCATCAAGTTGGACATCAATGGTGTAACACAAATTGTCACACCCTAATTCAAAAAATCATATCTCACAAACCAGCAATGATAAATTCACAAACTCTACACCAAAATCACCATGAGTGTGTCTAGTTTAAGCACAAAAAATTTGGGAGCCATTGGATAAAGTATCATCATTTCACAATTGATTTGGCAAAGTGTATAATATTTGGTCACATGTCACAAACCCTAGCACCATTTAAAAACCATTGATCAAAAAAATCTGGAAAAAATATGATAAAATACTAGAGGTCATTAGGAAGACAATGCAAAAATTCCCATGATTTTTGGACTAAAATTGGAGGCGCAATGATTTTTGTAAGTTGGTGTCACAAAGCGAAATAAAAATTGAAAAAAATACATGATTTAATGGTTTAATTAGGGCATGGCAATTCACTTGGACCAATGGCAGCGCTCCTTTTTAATATATATTTTATAGAAGGCGTTTAAATAACTGAATTGGCATTGCGCCCCAGTGGTAAAACACTTGGTATTTGAAGCTTTGAGGCAAAGGTCTGGGGTTCGAATCCCCCTCGCCCCAGGCCTTTTGGCATTTATTTGGAAACAAGGCAAGGCATATATACAAACGCTAATTCCTAAAAGCAAACATGCACATCAATATGCATTAGACCCTACCAATTAAACGGCATGCTACAGGAAGCAAATTCCAGGAAACAAATTCCAGAATCATGTTACGGCGAAAACGTCCAGCATCCACATAAATTCCAGTAATGCAATTTTTTTTTTACCAAAACCGAAAATCCAAAACACTAAGATGCTTATCTAAACATGCTCAAGCATAAATCAAATTCCAATAATCTCAACTCATGCTACAATGGACAAATTATGTAAAAGAGTAAATGAATATCAAATTTGGAAATCAAATTTCTCTCTCAATTCCTAACCGTTTTCCTCGATTCAAAGCTCGGCGTGTTCATGGTGAAAAGATCTATAAGATGTACATCATGATTTTAGAAAAGGTTGAGGTCGAAAACTCACCTATTTTGTAGAACAGTTGGGATTTAGAGGTTTTTTGATGTTGTTGATTCGAAACAGATGAAGCACAGCCCTCCAAATGATGATTGGTGAAGAAAGCTTGGTTCAAAACAACTTGCAATGGCTTAAAATTTGGACTGTCATGGATGATGCTTTGCAAAAACCAGTCCTGCTAGATGCTGCTACAGATGGTTTAGGATGATGGAAATGTGCTCATGATGTTGTTTTGATGATGAATCAACAAAGGCAAGGTTAGGTTATTTGGAGGTTTGGACAGATTTTTGAGAAATGCACACAAATGAAGCTTTTTAGAATATGAGAGCACAATGGTTTTTTTTTTCTGCTGGTTATGGCTGCTCCTTGTGTTTCAAGATGACAGAAAAATGATGAAAAACATGCTGTCTTGTTGTTGTTTGTGGTAAGGCAATGCTTTGTCTCTTTTGAGTTTTGACAGCCTTTTGGAAAAAATGCTAAGAATGAGTTTTTGAGCAAATGAGAGAACCAAGGTTTGTCTGCTGTCCAAGGTGGCTTGTCTTGGCTTCATTTGACAGAAAATGATGCATAAAATCTGCTACCCTTGAGTACCAAGCATGGTCCATGGAAGTATGGGTGAAAGTGTACTTTTGCCAATTTTCAAGCAACTAGGGCATGGGCTATGTACTTCATGGGAATGGGCTTGCAAACATATTTCAAATGACATTCCAAACACTTCCCAATTGGCCAAATGTGCTGAAAACTTTTAATTCAAAAAGTCAAACTTGAGTCAAACTTGAATTTAAATGGAACTAGTCAAAAAATGCCATTTTGATTGGCAAGGTTTTGGCTCATGAAATTTATATTTTTGGAAAGAGGGGATCAAATGTGACTTGTAGGAAAAAACCCCACCAAAATTGGCCAAATGGTTTGAGAGATATGGCCTTTTGAAGTTCAAGAATTTCTGAAATCGATTCGATCATAACTTGCCAACCACACATGGGAATTGAGAGTTCTTGGACTTTTTGGAAATGGGAGAACAAGATCTTCAACTTTCATGTTGGGCAAAAATTCATTTGAGGCTTGTATCATGATGTAAGTTTGAGGATCAAGACTTTCCATTTTTGGCAGGTTTCAGTTACAGGTCCAGTTTCCATTTTTGGAAATTTCTGATCTGGCTTCAAATTCTTCCATGATGGTGTTTGACATGATATATGAGGACTATTTGGACATGAATGAGACCTCTCAAACCAATTTCCATCATCAAATCACTGATTAAATGGACAGTTGACCAACAATTGACTTTTAGGGTTTCTGACTGATTGTGCATTGACTGATGACTTCTGAACATCCAATCCTTGACCAAAACAACTCCAAATGGATCCCCAAGTCATGTGAACATGTTGGACAAACCCTAGGGCCTTGGCTCCTTGAGAAATTCACTTGCTTGCTTGACTGACTGATCTCCTGATCAGTTTGACCTAATTCCTTGATTGGCTTGCACTTGAGGCAAAAGAGGCAATGCAATGTTATGCAATGGACCATGATATGCTATGACCTAATATGAGAATGTATGTACAATGATAGGTGCAAATTTGAGGTGCTACACATATATAATACCTACTATTTCTCCCCCTTTTGACATCATCAAAAAGAATACAAAGTAAAATAAAGTACAAAGCAATGTGATAAAATAGGAAGGATATATTTATAATTGAATATTAATAGCACAAAATTAGACACTTATCTCCTTCAAGGATTTGATGTCATAGTTGATATAAATATTGATTCTTCTTCTAAACATATTTTCAATCAATGAAACTTTTAGAAACTACCATATCATATGATTTTGTGTCTTAAAGGATCAACCTTGATCTGACAATGCTTGAATATGACCTTCAAGTACCTACAAAATAATTAGTTGCATCTAGGTACCTAATTTTCTTTCGGTCCTTTTGGGTTAGATACCTTCCTCACCCACACATACTCACTATAAGGAATACCATAATTTCTTATTTAGCAAACATTAGTAGTATGACCTTTTGATTTACAATAGAAACAAGTAGGTCTAAAAATATGATTCTTATTATAAAACCTTTTATGATGATTTACACCATGCTATTTCTTTGATTCTACATTGTTAAACTCATTTTTATATTTCATAATTACTCTGTTTAATTCAACAATTTTAGACTCAAGAGATAAACAATTATTGCATGCTGAATTTTTGATTAAGTCTAACTCCACTTGAGTGTTATTAGACTTACTTTCTAGATTTAAAATAATTTTCTTTTGACTTGAACATTTTCTAGAAATTTTAACAGTTCATCATGTAATTCATGAAAAAAATGTATAAACTGTTGAAAGAATTATGTGACTTTTTGAAATGTTGCGTAAAACTAGAATCTCCCTCTATCTTGTATATCTCCCCTTACTTTTGCAATTCAAGGAGTTCTCCCCCTGAAAGAATTATAAACAAGAACATATATAATACCTACTATTTCTCCCCCTTTTGACATCATCAAAAAGAATACAAAGTAGAATAAAGTATAAAGCAAGGTGATAACATATGAAGGATATAGTTAAAATTGAATATTAATAGCACAAAATTAGACACTTATCTCCTTCAAGTATTTGATGTCAAAGTTGACATAAATGTTTATTCTTCTTCAAAGTATATTTTCAATCAATGAAACTTTTAGAAACTATCATATCATATGATCTTGTGCCTTAATAGGATCAATCTTGATTTGACAATGCTTGTATATGACCTTCAAGTACCTAAAAAATAATTAGTTACATCTAGGTACCCAATTTTCTTTGGGTCCTTTTGGGTTAGATACTTTCCTCACCCACACATACTCATTGTAAGGAGTACCATAATTTCTTATGTAGCAGGCATTAGTAGTATGCCCTTTTGCTTTTCGAGTAGGTCTAAAAATATGACTCTTATTATAAAATCTTTTGTGATGATTTACAACGTGTTATTTCTTTGATTCGACACTGTTGAATTAATTTTTATATTTCATAATTACTTGGTTTAGCTCAACAATTTTAGACTCAAGAGATGAACAATTGTTGCATGCTGAATTTTTGATTAAGTCTAACTCTACTTGAGTGTTATTATCCTTACTTTCTAGATTTAAAATAGTTTTCTTTTGACTTGAACATTTTATAGAAATTCTCAAAAGTTCATTATGTAATTCATGAAAAGCACATTGTAATTCATCATAAGATGGAATATCACCGGTCTCGGAATCACTAACCTCATGTTCTTCATCACTTGAATGATGTTAGACCATCAATGCCTTGAATGCATGAGCTTCATCTGAAGATTAACTTCTTTCATTGTCATCCCATGCTACACATGCTTTCTTTTCCATTTTGTGATTCTTGTTTTTTAATTTTCTTTCTTTTCAAGTGTAGGACATTCACTCTTGACATGTTCCATTTTTTCACATTCAAAACACATAACTCTCCTTGTTGGTGCTTCTTTGTGAATGATCTTCTTTTTGCTTTTTTTTCTCAAGAACTTTTTAAACTTTTTAATAAGATCTTCATCGTCATCAGTGGATTCCTCTTCTTGATTGCTATCATGAAATTTGACTCTTATCTTTAATACAACATATTTTGAATCTTTTACTTGTATTTCATGTTTCTCTAATCTTTCAAGTTCTATTTCATGCTCTTGAAGTTTTCCGAACAAGGAAGCGAACGTCATGGTAGAAAGACTCATCTTTTTTGATATGGAACTCAAGTCCTATGTCACATTTGATTTCCATTCCCTGGATAAAGATCTAAGAACTTTAAGATTTAATTCATAATTAGTAAAAGTCTTATTGAGAGGAATCAAGTGATTGGTTAAGTGAACAAATATCTTTTGTAGAGCAAAGATTAATTCTCTAGGTTACATTATGAATAAATCATAATTTTGACTCAAGATATTCAATCTTTCTATCTTTACTTCAGCGGTTCCTTCATGATTTTCAACCAATGTATCCCATATTTATTTTGCCACTGTACCCACAGAATAATTCATCCATGCTAAGTTTACTTTCAAGGATGTCAAATGCTTTCATGATGTAGAGCACCTTCTTCATATCATCGTCATTCCATGAAATTTTAATCTTTGTTGTCTCAACACCATCGACAACACTAGTAGGAACAAATAGACAATTTTATACAGCATCCCATATATCTTCTCCTTGTGCTTCTAGATGAGCCTTCACGCGAATTTTCCAAGAATCGAAGTATTCACCACAAAACAATTGAGGCTTGTTATTGCCGCCACCATCTTTGAACACGGGGTTCACGGAAGCCATTATGGATAACAAGAGTAGATTACTTGAACCTGCTCTGATACCAATTGCAAGTTTATGCGCGATCTCTAAGTGGGTGGGTGGGGGTGAGGGGTGAATTAGATTTATTGGACTTTTCTCAATTTAAAGCATTAGCATTGGTTTTGTTATTTTTCAGAAATGATATGAAAGTAAATATGATGAAAAATAAATGTTGAAAGAAAATGACACAATGATATATCCTGGTTTCCCTTACAATTCGAGAGTCTTCCAGTCCCCTCACTCCCTATGAGATATTTGTCACTATGTTAGATCTTTGTACAAGTCTTTCACCAAGACCTATCTTACAATATTCCAGGAATTGATCTTCTCTATCAATTAGGCAATTCACAATATATAACTCAAGTTCTCAATGATTATAGTGTTGGACCTTTCAGAGATGAATGAAAATGTATGGAGTAAGTTTAAAACAAAAATTTAAGTCATGATACATTTGTTTTGAAAATAAGAGAGTAATAAGTTTGAATTACTATGAAAGAGATGGGTTTGAAATTCTGAAATGCATGGTATATATAGTGCCTTAACACATCTATAAAAGTGTGTGCTTGCATGAAAAGATGCCATGGTTGATAATAACATTCAAAAATTCGTTTGATTACTAGAAATGGTGTAACCAGTTATACCTGAAGCGGTACTCAAAAATTGAAAATTTTGAATGTGTAACCGGTTACCAGAAAGGCTGTAACTGGTTACACCTGACATATTTTCAAAAGTCAAGGTATTTTTACAATTTGAGTAAATGGTACAAATTGTGGCGGTTTAGGGTACTGTTACTGTAGTTTAAAATACCATAATTTACCAAAAACAGAATGGTTTATTTCAAAATCATTTTAAAAGATGCATGAAAGGTTTGACTTGAACATTTTATAGAAATTTTAAACAGTTCATCATGTAATTCATGAAAAACACTTTGTAATTTATCATAAGATGAAATATCATCAGTTTCAGAATCACTAACCTCGTGTTCTTCATCACTTGAATAATGTGAGACCATCAATTCCTCGCATGCATGATATTCATCTGAAGATGAACTTATTTCAGTGTCATCCCATTCTCCACATGCTTTATTTTCCTTTTTATGATTCTTGTTTTTTAATTTTTCTTTATTTTCAAGTGCAGGACATTCACTCTTGACATGTTCCCTTTTTCCACATTCAAAATACGTAACTCTACTTGTTGGTGCTTCTTTGTGAATGATCTCCTTTTTCCTTTCTTTTATCAAGAACTTTTCAAACTTTTTAATAAGATCATCATCGTCATCAGTCGATTCCTCTTCTTGATTGCTATAATGAAATTTGACTATTGTCTTTAATACAACATATTTTGAATCTTATACTTGTATATCATGCTGCTCTAATATTTCAAGTTATATTTCATACTCTTGAAGTTTCCCGAACAAGGAAGCGGACGTCATGGTAGAAAGACTCTTCTTTTCTGTATTGCCGTCACCTTTGGTTACCATTCCCTGGATAAAGACCTAAGAACTTTAAGATTTAATTCATCATTAGTAAAAGTCTTACCGATATCAATCAGGTGAATGGTTAAGTGAACAAATATATTTTGTAGAGAAATGATTGATTCTCTGGGTTACATTCTGAATAACTCGTCCTCTTGATTCAACGTATTCAATCTTGATCTCTTTACTTCAACGGTACTTTCATGAGTTTCCACCAATATATTCCATTTTTTTTACAGTTGTACATTGAGAGACACGAAATAATTCATCCATGCTAAGTACACTTTGAAGTATGCTGATTGCTTTCTTATTGTAAAGTACTTTCTTCTTTTCATCTTCATTCCATGAACTTTTAATCAATGTTTCCTCAACACCACCGACAACACTAGTAGGAATAAACATGCCATTTTGTAGAGCATCCCATATATCTTCTCCTTGTGCTTCTAGATGAGTCTTCATGCAAATTTTCCAAAAATCTAAATATTCAACACAAAACAATGGATGCTTGTTATTGCTGCCACTATCTTTGGACATGCTTGTTATGT
The DNA here is from genome assembly GCF_024323335.1 of Lathyrus oleraceus. Lineage (NCBI taxonomy): Eukaryota > Viridiplantae > Streptophyta > Magnoliopsida > Fabales > Fabaceae > Lathyrus > Lathyrus oleraceus. The sequence goes on along the minus strand of NC_066579.1, from coordinate 32,533,719 downwards.
GCGATCTCTAAGAGGGGGATGGATTAGATTTATTGGACTTTTCTCAATTTGAAGTGTTAACATTGATTTTGTTATTTTTCATAAACGATATGAAAGTAAATATGCTGAAAAATAAATGTTGAAAGAAAATAACACAACAATATATCCTGGTTTCCCTTACAAACCGAGAGTACTCCAGTCCCCTAATTCCCCGTGAGATATTTTTCACCATGTCAGATCTTTGTACAAGTCTTTTGTAACACCCCGATAAAATAAGATAATTATTTAAATTGAGTTAATAATATATTTATTAATTTAATTAAATAATTGGAATTATTATTATTATTGGAATATTATTGGGATTATTATTATTGGATTATTTTGTTATTATTGGAATAAAAGTAGAAATCAGTAAAAAGGTTCCATTTGGTAAAAAGAGTTATTTTCACGTGAAAAGGGAAAAGAGGCAGAAAAGTGGAAAAGGGCAAAGAAAGCCAGAGAACAAGGGTTGAAGGAAGGAAAAGCTTGAAGCTCAGAGATTTGCCGGATTAACTCAGGTAAGGGGGGTTTATCGTCGATTAATGGGTATTATGGGATAATATGTCATGGGTAGTGATAAACCATTGATTTACCTCTGATTGGAATAATTATGCTGAAAATTGTGAACTTTTGGGATGAACGAATCTGGATTAAAATTGAAGGAAATTCGTAGGAATTAGATGCAATAGTGTTAGAAATTGTGAGATCGAATAGGTTATGATTCGTGTTAGATGATATGAACGATTATTGTGAAAAATTGGACTGTGGAAGGTTGAATTGGATAGATCTCGTAGCAGAGAAAGCCATAGCAGATCTGGAAGTCTGGTTTCTGGTCATACGCGTATGGCACTAGGCAATACGCGTATGAGATGGCATGGTACGCGTATGGCACTAGGCAATACGCGTATGGATGAGGAAGATGATGTTTTGAACGTAGTTTGGTCTCTGTTGGTACGCGTATGGGGAAGTGGTACGCGTAGCATACGCGTATGAGATGGTGTTACGCGTATGGGATTTGGCTGAGGAATGGGCCATACGCGTATGGGACTAGGCAGTACGCGTATGGGCAGACTTGTGATTTTCCTGAGCTGTTGTTGTGCAGTTTTAGCTGTTCAGCCGAGTAATGTGATTTAGCTGATGTATGATATATTAGGGAACATTCCCCGTTGTTGTGAGTAGTATAGGTATTAGTAGAGTGTGCTAATACTGTGGTTGTTATTTGGCATGATATGATATGCTTATGTGATAAAATACTGATGATGTGTGATGGTATGCATGATGCTGTGAATGTATCAGTTATGTGTGCATTTGTGAATAGAGTGTTTTATGGCTTAGAGTGTGAGCATATATCTATTCTTGAATTGTTGTTGATGATGTAGCATTGCTAGGTGATTAGCATGCATGTTGTGGCCTTTATGGTGGTAGCTAATTCCCATGGTGAGGAATTAGTGATGAGTTAGTGTGAATTGTTGTTGATGTTTGCATGCTAGGTGATTTAGCGTGCATAGCATGGCCCTTGGGGTGGTAGCTAATTCCCATGGTGAGGAATTAGTGATGTGAGTCACTAGGTCTCAAATGAGTGGGACTAGTGAGCTTGGTAGCCGTACCTGGATTTGGTCGGTGAAGTTGAACTATATGTTCACGAATAGTCGGTACCGCATGCATGGAGTCTCATTGCATTTGTATTGTATGGCGTATAATATGAATGGATGTATTCCAATATTATACGTGTGTTTTGTGGTTGAGTTGAGTATGATTTTAGTTGATGTTGCCGCTGCTGAATGTATGATCTGATTAGGGTGATGAATGTGTGAAATTACTTGGCATTACATGTTAATTTATAATGCTTATTATATCGATTGAGAAACTCACCCTTACAACTATTTTTCAGGTAACGAGCAGTGATTGAGTAGAAGCTAGTGCTTGGAGTCTAGTGTAGTCTCCTTAGTGGGTCGTGCTCTGATAGATGTAACATCGGGATGGGATGTTTTACCTTATTGAATAATTTTACATGCAACATGTTACATGTTTTACATGATTGATGAGATTTATATCCGCTGCGTTTTATGCAAAAATGCTTATGTTTTGAATTAACAAAAGAGCATGACAGTTATATTGTTGAATGGTGTGAAATATTGTGTGACACCCTTAATTGCATATTTACTCTGATTGAGATATTTATTATTTTAATTAAATATTTGGGGGTATTTTAGAAGGGTGTTACATTAGTGGTATCAGAGCATAGTCGGTCGAGTCGAGTCGTAATTATTCTGTTTCCCCTGTACGGGATAGGTGTTGTGTAACCCTATCAGTACTTATTATTTTAGCTTGTTGGGTTTTCAGAATAGAGATGGCTGGAAGAGGTAGAGATGATGCTGCGATTGCTGAGGCTCTGGGTATGCTAGCTGGAGTACTTGGAGGAAATCCGAATGTTGTGGGAATGGGAGCTGCTCGTCAACTGAGTGAGTTCCAGAAGAACAATCCTCCAATGTTCAAGGGAGCATACGATCCAGATGGCGCTCAGAAGTGGTTGAAGGAGATCGAGAGGATCTTCCGAGTGACTGAGTGTGCCGATAACCAGAAGGTCAGGTTCGGTACGCATATGCTGTCAGAAGAAGCAGATGACTGGTGGGTTGCTACCCGTACCGAGTTGGAATCTGCTGGGAATGCTGAGATCACTTGGGCTGTATTCAGAGAGAGATTTCTGAGGAAGTACTTTCCAGAGGATGTCAGAGGAAAGAAAGAGATAGAATTCTTGGAATTGAAACAGGGTAACAGGTCTGTTACTGAGTATGCTGCTAAGTTCACAGAGCTGTCAAAGTATTACACTCCCTATAACGAGGCTACTGGGGAATTTTCGAAATGTGTGAAGTTTGAGAACGGGTTACGTCCCGAGATTAAGCAGGCTATTGGGTATCAGCGGATTAGAGTGTTTTCTGATTTGGTTGACTGTTGCAGGATTTTTGAACAGGATTCCAAGGCTAGAGCAGAGAGCTATCAGCAAAGGGTTGATAGGAAAGGCAAGAATCAGAATGATCGTGGGAAATCGTATGCAGCTGGCAAAGGTTTCCAGAGACAAAGTGGGATGAAGAGGCCTAGTGGGGGAGACTCCAGTGCCCCTGCTAAGTGTTACAGATGTGGTCAGGCTGGACATCGTTTCCATGAGTGTACCAGTAATGAGAAGAAGTGTTTTAAGTGTGGCAAAGGTGGTCACTTGGCTGCAGAGTGCCGGTTGAAGACTGTGACTTGTTTCAACTGTGGAGAGGTGGGTCATATTAGCCCACAGTGTCCTAAGCCGAAGAAAGAGAACCAGTCGGGAGGCAAGGTCTTTGCTTTATCGGGTTCCGAGACTTTTGCAGACGATCGTTTGATCCGAGGTACGTGTTATATTAATGGCTTTCCTCTTGTAGCTATTATTGACACAGGTGCGACTCATTGCTTTATATCTTTGGATTGTGCTGTGAAACTTAAGTTAGAAATATCTGAGATGCTTGGAAGTATGGTGATTGATACTCCTGCGAAGGGTTCAGTGACTACTACTTCAGTTTGTTTAAATTGCCCTTTGAGTATTTTTGGTAGAGACTTTGGGATGGACCTAGTGTGTCTTCCACTAGTGCAGATCGATGTTATCTTGGGTATGAACTGGTTGGTGTTTAACCGAGTTTCTATCAACTGTTTTGATAAGACTGTGATCTTTCATGAGATTGAGGAAGGAAAGAGTTTGTTTCTATCAGCGAGGCAGGTGAATGAGGCAGTAGCAGATGGGGCAGAGTTGTTTATGCTGTTAGCGACTTTGGAGGCTAAAGATAAACTGGCGATTTGCGATCTAGCTGTGGTGTGTGATTTTCCTGATGTGTTTCCTGAAGAAGTGAATGAATTACCACCAGAGCGTGAAGTTGAGTTCTCGATTGATTTGGTACCTGGTACTAGGCCGATATCGATGGCTCCGTACCGTATGTCTGCTGTTGAGTTAACTGAATTGAAGAGTCAGTTGGAAGATCTGTTGGATAAGAAATTTATTCGTCCGAGTGTGTCACCGTGGGGTGCACCAGTGTTATTGGTTAAGAAGAAAGAAGGTACTATGAGGTTGTGTGTGGACTACAGGCAACTGAATAAAGTGACGATCAAGAATCGGTATCCTTTGCCGAGAATTGATGATCTGATGGATCAGTTGGTTGGTGCGAGTGTGTTCAGCAAAATAGATTTGAGATCTGGGTATCATCAGATACGTGTGAAAGCTGAGGATATTCAGAAGACTGCTTTCAGAACAAGGTATGGACATTATGAATATTCTGTAATGCCTTTTGGTGTGACTAATGCGCCTGGAGTATTTATGGAGTATATGAATAGGATTTTCCATCCGTACCTAGATCAGTTTGTTGTGGTGTTTATTGATGACATTTTGGTGTATTCGAAATCTGAAGAAGATCATGCTGAACATTTGAGAGTGGTTTTAGGAGTTCTACGAGAAAAGAAGTTATTTGCTAAACTGTCTAAGTGTGAATTTTGGTTAAAAGAGGTTAGTTTTCTTGGTCATGTGATTTCCAGAGGTGGTGTTGCTGTTGATCCTTCTAAGATAGAAGCAGTATCTAAGTGGGAAGCTCCGAAGTCGGTTTCTGAGATAAGAAGTTTTCTTGGACTTGCAGGTTATTATAGGAAGTTCATTGAAGGATTTTCTAAGTTGGCGTTACCGTTGACGATGTTGAATAGAAAGGGGCAAGCGTTTGTTTGGGACTCGAAATGTGAAGAAGGTTTCCAAGAGTTAAAGAGAAGGTTAACTACTACTCCTATTTTGATATTACCAAGTCCGTCAGAACTATTTGAGGTTTTCTGTGATGCTTCATTGTTGGGTTTGGGTGGTGTGTTGATGCAGAATAAGCAGGTTATAGCTTATGCTTCGAGACAACCGAGGGTTCATGAGAGGAACTATCCGACGCACGATTTAGAGTTGGCAGCCGTGGTATTTGTTCTGAAGTTATGGAGACATTACTTGTACGGGTCAAGATTTGAGGTTTTCAGCGACCATAAGAGTTTAAAGTATTTGTTTGATCAGAAAGAGCTGAATATGAGACAGAGGAGATGGTTAGAGTTTTTGAAGGATTATGACTTTGGTTACACCTGACATATTTTCAAAAGTCAAGGTATTTTAACAATTTGAGTAAATGGTGCAAATTGTGGCGGTTTAGGGTATTGTTACCGTTGTTTAAAATGCCGTAATCTACCAAAAACAGAATGGTTTGTTTCAAAATCATTTTAAAAGATGCATGAAAGGTTTATGATGAATATTCATGATTTTTTTGGAGTAATTAAGATATATATACTTTAATATAATGCATATTCAACCATCTTGATTCTTCGATTAATTTTCCAAAGCATTTTGATAATTGAACTTGAATGCTCTAGTCTTCTAGCTTTGACTTCTTCTTTTTGTTGATGTTTTTGTCTTTATAAAAAATATAAGCAAGGACAATAATAACTCTTCTTAACATTCTCCCCCTTTTTGATGATGACAAACCATCCTTTTAAATCTAACTTGCTCATCAAAAAGTTACTTCAATATGTGACTTTTTGAAATATTGAGTAGCAACTAGAATCTCCCCCTATCTTGTATATCTCCCCATTTCTTTGGCAATTCAAGTAATTCTCCCCTAAAATAATTATGAACAATAAAATATACAATACCTACTATTTCTCCCCCTTTTGACATCATCAAAAAGAAGAAAAGTAGAATTAAGTACAAAGCAAGGTGAGAACATAGGAAGGATAGATTTATAATGCAAATATGCTAGCACAAAGTTAGATACTTATCTCCTTCAAGGATCTGATGTCAAAATTTATATAAATGTTGATTCTTATTCAAAACATATTTTCAATCAATGAAACTTTTAGAAACTACTATATCATACGATCTTGTGTCTTAAGGGATAAATCTTGATTTGGCAATGCTTGCATATGAACTTCAAGTACCTACAAAAAAATTAGTCGCATCTAGGTACCCAATTTTGTTTGGGTCCTTTTGGGTTATATATCTTCCTCACTAACACATACTCACTACAAGGAATACCATAATTTCTTATGTAGCAAGCATTAGTAGTATGACCTTTTGCTTTACAATAGACACTAGTCGGTCTAAAAATATGATTCTTTTTATAAAACCTTTTATGATGATTTACAACATGTTACTTATTTGATTATATATTGTTGAATTTATTTTCATATTTCATAATTACTTGGTTTAATTCAATAATTTTAGACTCAAAAGATGAACAATTATTGCATGTTGAATTTTTGATTAAGTCTAACTCCACTTGAGTGTTATTAGCCTTACTTTCTAGATTTAAAATAGTTTTATTTTGACTCGAACATGTCCTAGAAACTTTAAACAGTTCATCATGTGATTCATGAAAAACACTTTATAATTCATCATAAGATGTAATATCATTAATTTCAGAATCACTAACCTCATGTTCTTCATCACTTGAATGATGTGAGACCACCAATGCCTTGAATGCACGGTCTTCATCTGAAGATAAACTTATTTCACTGTCATTCCATGCTACACATGCTTTCTTTTCCATTTTGTGATTCTTGTTTTTTAATTTTTCTTTCTTTTCAATTGTAGGATATTCACTCTTGACATTTTACCTTTATCCACATTCTAAAAACATAACTCTCCTTGTTGGTCATTCTTTGTGAATGATCTCCTTTTTCCTTTCTTTTCTCAAGAACTTTTCAAACTTTTTAATAAGATCATCATCGTCATTAGTGGATTCCTTTTCTTGATTGCTATCATGAAATTTGACTCTTGTATTTAATACAACATCTTTTGGATCTTTTACTTGTATTTCATCCTGCTGTAATCTTTCAACTTCTATTTCATACTGTTGAAGTTTTCCAAACAAGGAAGCGAACATACCATTTTCTACATCATCCCATATATCTTCTCCTCGTGCTTCTAGATGAGCCTTCATATGAATTTTCCAAAAACCGAAGTATTCACCATAAAACACTAGAGGATTATTATTGCTAGCATCACCTTTGAACACAGGGTTCGCCGAAGCCATCATAGATCACAAGCACATATTACTTGAACCTACTCTGATACCAATTGTAAGTTTATGCGTGATCAATAAAGGGGAGGGGGTTTAGATTTATTAGACTTTTCTCAATTTGAAGCGTTAGCATTGGTTTTGTTATTTTTCAGAAAGGATATGAAAGTAAATATGCTATAAAATAAATATTGAAAGAAAATGACACAACGATATATCCTGATTTCATTTACAATCTGAGAGTACTTCAGTCGCCTCACTCCCTGTGAGAGATTTTTCACTATGTCAGATCTTTGTACAAGTCTTTCACCAAGACATATCCTACAACATTCTAACATAAGAAACACAATAAAAAAGGACAATTTCCTTATGATCTCTACAAAGTGAAACACGATAAGAATCCTCCCTTATTAACTCTCTTGCTTCCAACAATCTTGGACAGCAAGAAATCACAACAATCTGAATTTTTACAAGTGTTTGAGGTTATATAACAATGTATATCAATTCCTAGAATTGATCTTCTCTATCAAGTAGGAAATTCACAATATGTAACTCAACTTCTCAATGATTATAGTGTTGAAACTTTCAGAGATGAATGCAAATGTATGGAGTAAGTTTCAAACAAAAATTTAAGTCACAAGACATTTGTTTTGAAAATGAGAGAGTAATGAGTTTGAATTGCTATGAAAGAGAGATGAGTTTCAAATTCTAAAATGCATGGTATATATCAGTGCCTTAACACATCTATAAAAGTGTGTGATTGCATGAAAAGATGCCATGGTTGATAATAACATTCAAAAATTCGTTTGGATCAGAACATGAGTGAACTACTGTCACTGTTTTAGTGGTAACCAGTTACTAGAAATGGTGTAACCTGTTACACCTGAAGCGGTACTCAAAAATTGAAAAATTTGAATGTGTAACCAGTTAACAGAAATGGTGTAACTAGTTACACCTGATATAATTTCAAAAATTAAGGTGATTTTACATTTTATTTAAATGGTGCAAATTGTGTCAGCGAAAGTACTATTAAGTCGGTTTCAAAGGCCATAATTTACCAAAAACAGAATGGTTAGTTTCAAAATCATTTTAAAAGATGCATTAAATGTTTAAGCTGAATATGCATGATTTTTCTGATTAATTAAGATATATATACTTGAATTGTAATGCATACTCACCCATCTTGATTCTTCGATTAATTTTCCAAAGTTTTTTGATAATTGAAATTGATTGCTCTAGTCTTCAAGCTTTGACTTCTTCCTTTTGTTGAGGTGTTTGTCTTCATAAAAACTATAACCAAGTAAAATAAGAATTCTTCTTAACATTCTCCCCCTTTTTGATGATGACAAAACATCCTTTGAAATTTAACTTGATCATCAAGGAGTTGCTCAAATATGTGACTTTTTGAAATGTTGAGTAACAACTAGAATCTCCCCATATCTTGTATGTATCCCCCCTACTTTTGCAATTTAAGGAATTCCCCCCTGAAATAAGTATGAACAAAAAGAAGATAAAGTAGAATAAAGTACAAAGCAAGGTGATATAATAGGAAGGTTATATTTATAATTGAAAATTAGTAGCACAAAACTAGACACTTATCTCCTTCAAGGATTTGATGTCAAAGTTGATATAAATGTTGATGCTTATTCAAAACATATTTTCAATCAATGAAACTTTTAAAAACTACCATATCATATGATCTTATGTCTTAAAGGATCAATCTTGATTTGACAATGCTTGCATATGACATTCAATACCTACAAAAAAATTAGTTACATCTAGGTACCCAATTTTCTTTGGGTCCTTTTGGGTTAGATACCTTCCTCACTCACACATACTCATTACAAGAAATACCATAATTTCTTATGTAGCAATAATTAGTAGTATGACCTTTGGCATTACAATATAAACAAGTAGGTCTAAAAATATGATCCTTATTATAAAACCTTTTATGATGATTTACAACATGTTATTTCTTTTATTATACATTGTTGAATTTATTTTCATATGTCATAATTACTTGGTTTAATTCAACAATTTTAGACTCAAGAGATAAATAATTATTGCATGCTGAATTTTTGATTAAGTCTAACTCCACTTAAATGTTCTTGGCTTTATTTTTTAGATTTAAAATAGTTTTCTTTTGACTTAAACATTTTCTAGAAATTTTACAAAATTTCATCATGTAATTCATGAAAAACAATTTGTAATTCAGCATAAGATGGAATATCATGAGTTTCAGAATCACTAACCTCATGTTCTTCATCACTTAAAAGACTTGAGACCATAAAAGCCTTGCATGCATGATCTTCATCTGAAGATGAACTTATTTTATGGTCATCCCATGCTACATATGCTTTCATTTTCCTTTTGTGGTTCTTGTTTTTTAATTTTTCTTTCTTTTTAAGTGTAGGACATTCACTCTTGACATGTTCCCTTTTTCCACATGCAAAATAAGTAACTCTCCTTGTTGGTACTTCTTTGTGAATGATATACTTTTTCCTTTCTTTTCTCAATAAATTTTCAAACTTTTTAATAAGATCATCATCGTCATCAGTTGATTCCTCTTCTTGATTTCTATTATGAAATTTAACTCTTGTCTTTAATACAACATCTTTTGAATATTTTACTTGTATTTCATACTTCTTTAATCTTTTGAGTTCTATTTCATGCTCTTGAAGTTTTCCGAACAAGGAAGCGGACGTCATGGTATATAAAATCTTCTTTTCTGATATTTCTGTCACCTTTGGTTTCCATTCCCTGGTTAAAGACCTAAGAACTTTAAGATTTAATTCATCATTAGTAAAAGTCTTACCGAGAGCAATCAGGTGATTGGTTAGGTGAACAAATATCTTTTGTAGAGCAAGGATTGATTCTCTGGATTGCATTCTGAATAATTCATACTCTTGACTCAACATATTTAATCTTGATCTCTTTATTTCAGCGGTTCCTTCATGAGTTTTCACCATTGTATCCCATATTTATTTTGCAATTATACATTGAGAGACACATAATAATTCATCCATGCTAAATGCACTTTAAAGTATGTTGATTGCTTTCTTGTTGTAGAGTACCTTCTTCTTATCATCTTTATTCCATGAACTTTTAATCTTTGTTGTCTCAACAACATTGACAACACTAGTAGGAACAAATAGACCAGTTTGTACAACATCCCATATATCTTCTTCTTGTGCTTCTAGATGAGCATTCATACATATTTTCCAAAACACGAAGTATTCACTACAAAACAATGGAGGCTTGTTTTTGCTACCATCATCTCTGAACACAGGGTTCGCGGAAGCCATTATGGATCACAAGAGCATATTACTCGAACATGCTCTGATACCAATTGTAAGTTTATGCGTGATCTCTAAGAGGAGGGGTGAATTAGATTTATTGGACTTTTCTCAATTTGAAGTGTTAGCATTGTTTTGTTATTTTTCAGAAATGATATGAAAGTAAATATACTGAAAAATAAATGTTGAAAGTAAATGACACAATGGTATATTATGGTTTTCCTTACAATTAGAGAGTACTCCAGTCCCCTCACTCCCTGTGAGTGATTTTCCACTATGTCAGATCTTTGTACAAGTCTTCCACCAAGACCTATCCTACAATATTCTAACATAAGAAACACAATCAATATGGATAATCCCCTTATGATCTTTACAAAGTGCAACAAGAGAAAAATCCTCCCTTATTCACTCTCTTGGTTCCAACAATCCTGGACAACAAGGAAATTACAACAATTTGAATTTTTACGAGTGTTTGAAGTTGTATAACAATGTATATCAATTCCTAGAATTGATCTTCTTTATTAAGTAGGAAATTCACAATATGTAACTCAATTTCTCAATGATTATAGTGTTGAAACTTTCAGAGATGAATGAAAATGTATTCAGTAAGTTTTAAACTAAAATTTAAGTCATAAGACATTTGTTTTAAAAATAAGAGGGTAATGAGTTTAAATTGCTATGAAAAAGAGATGAGTTTCAAATTCTAAAATGCATGGTATATATAGTGTCTTAACACATCTCTAAAAGTGTGTGTATGCATAAAAAGATGTCATGGTTGAAAATAACATTAAAAAATTTGTTTGGATCAGAAAATGAGTGAATCACTTCCACTGCTTCAATGGTAACCGGTTCATAGAAATGGTGTAATCAGTTACACTTGAAGCGGTAATAAAAAATTAAAGATTTTTGAATGTGTAACCGGTTATCAGAATTGGTGTAATCGGTTACACCTGACATATTTTCAAAAATGAATGTATTTTTATATTTCGAGTAAATGGTAAAAATAGTGGCAGTTTTAAAGTACTGTTACGTCGGTTTCATATGCCATAATTTACAAACAAAACAGAATGGTAAGTTTCAAAATCATTTTAAAGATGCATGAGAGGTTTAAGCTGAATATGCATGATTTTTCTGAGAAATTAAGATATCTATACTTCAATTGTAATGCATATTCAACCATCTTGATTCTATCATTAATTTTCCAAAGGTTTTTGATAATTTGAACTTGATTGCTCTAGTCTTAAAGCTTTGGCTTCTTCTTTTTGTTGAAGTATTTATCTTCATCAACACTATAACCAAGGATAATAAGAACTCTTCTTAACATTCTCTCCCGTTTTGATGATGACAAACCATCCTTTGAAATTAACTTATTCATCAAATAATTGCTTCATTATGTGACTTTTTGAATTGTTGAGTAGCAACTAAAATCTCCCCCTATCTTGTATATCTTCCCCTTGATTTTGAAATTCAAGGAATTCTCCCCTGAAAGAATTATGAATAAGAACATATACAATACCTACTATTTCTCTCCATTTTGACATCATCAAAAAGAAGACAAAGTAGAATAAAGTACAAAGCAATGTGATAACATAGGAAGAATATATTTATAATTGGAAATTAATAGCACAAAATTAGACACTTATCTCCTTCAAGGATTTGATGTCAAAGTTGATATAAATGTTGATGCTTCTTCAAAACATATTTTCAATCAACGGAACTTTTAGAAACAACCATATCATATGATCTTGTGCCTTAAATGATCAATCTTAATTTGACAATGCTTGCATATGACCTTCAAGTACCTACAAACGACTAGTTAAATCTAGTTACTCAATTTTCTTTGGGTCCTTTTGGGTTAAATATCTTCCTCATCCATACATACTCACTATAAGGAATACCATAATTTCTTATGTAGCAAGCATTAGTAGTATGACCATTTGCTTTACAATATAAACAAGTAGGTCTAAGAATATGATTCTTATTATAAAACCTTTTATGATGATTTACAATATGTTATTTCTTTGATTCTACATTGTTGAATTCATTTTCATATTTCATAATTACTTGGTTTAATTCAACAATTTTAGACTCAAGAGTGAACAATTATTGCATGCTGAATTTTTGATAAAGTCTTACTCCACTTGAGTGTTAATAGCCTTACTTTCTAGATTTAAAATAGTTTTCTTTTGACTTGAACATTTTCTAGAAAATTTCAAAAGTTCATCATGCAATTCATGAAAAACACTTTGTAATTCATCATAAGATGGAATATCATCAATTTCAGAATCACTAACCTCATGTTCTTCTTCACTTGAATGATGGGAGACCATTAATGCCTTACATGCATGATCTTTATCTGAAGCTGAACTTATTTCATTGTCATCCAATGCTACACATGCTTTCTTTTACTTTTTATGATTCTTGTTTTTTAATTTTTCTTTCTTTTCAAGTGTAGGACATCCATTCTTGAGATGTTCTCTCTTTCCACATTCAAAACACGTAACTCTCCTTGTTGGCACTTCTTTGTGAATTATCTCCTTTTTCATTTCTTTTATCAAGAACTTTTTAAACTTTTTAATAAGATCATCGTCGCCATCATTTGATTTCTCTTCTTGATTTCTATCATGAAATTTGACTCTTGTCTTTAATACAACATCTTTTGAATCTTTTACTAGTATTTTATGCGGCTCTAATCTTTCAAGTTCTATTTCATGCTCTTGATGTTTTCCGAACAAGGAAGAGAACATCATGGTAGAAAGACTCTTCTTTTCTGATATTGCCCTTCGGTTTCCATTCCCTGGTTAAAGACCTAAGAACTTTAAGATTTAATTCATCATTAGTAAAAGTCTTACTGAGAGCAATCAAGTGATTTATTAAGTGAACAAATATCTTTTTGTAGTGCAAGGACTGATTCTCTTGGTTGCATTCTGAATAACTCGTAATCTTAACTCAAGATATTCAATCTTGATCTCTTTACTTAAGCGGTTCCTTCATGAGTTTCCACCAATGTATCCCATATTTATTTTCCCGTTGTACATTGAGAGACATAGAATAATTCATCCATGCTAATTGCACTTTAAGGTATGTTGATTGCTTTCTTGTTATAGAGTACCTCCTTCTTATCATCTTCATTCCATGACCTTTTAATCTTTTTTATATCAATAACATCGACAACACTAGTAGGAACAAATATACCATTTTGTACAACATCCCATATATCTTCCCCTTGTACTTCTAGATGAGCCTTCATGCGGATTTTCCAAAAATAGAAGTATTCACCACAAAACAATGGAGGCTTGTTATTGTTGCCACCATCTCTGAAGACGGGGTTCGTGGAAGCTATTATGGATCACAAGAGCAAATTACTTGAACCTGCTCTGATACCAATTGTAAGTTTTTGCATAATCTCATAGAGAGAGAGAGGGGGGGGGGGGTGAATTAGATCTATTGGACTTTTCTCAATTTAAAGCGTTAGCATTGGTTTTCTTATTTTTCATAAATGATATGAAAGTAAATAAGCTGGAAAATAAATGTTGAAAGTAAAGGACACAACAATATATCCTATAATATTCTACAATGTCAGATCTTTGTACAAGTCTTCCACAAAGGCTTATCCTACAATATTCTAACATAAGCAACACAATCAATAAAGACAATTTCCTTATGATATTTACAAAGTTCAACAAGAGAACAATCCTCCCTTATTCACTCTCTTGCTTCCAACAATCCTAGACAACAAGGAAATCACAACAATCTGAATTTTTACGTGTTTGAAGTTGTATAACAATGTATATCAATTCCTAGAATTGATCTTCTCTATCAAGTAGGAAATTCATAATATGTAACTCAAGTTCTCAATGGTTATAGTGTTGAAACTTTCAGAGATGACGAAAATGTATGCAGTAACTCAAACAAAAATTTAAGTCACATGACATTTGTTTTAAAAATGAGAGAGTAATGAGTTTGAATTGCTATGAAAGAGAGATGAGTTTCAAATTCCAAAATGTATGGTATATATAGTGCCTTAACACATCTCTGAAAGTGTGTGAATGCATGAAAAGATGCTATGGTTGATAATAACATTAAAAGATTTGTTTGGATCAGTAAATGAGTGAACCACTATCGCTACTTAAGTGGTAATTGATTACACTTGAACCGGTACTTAAAAATTAATTTTTTTGAATGTGTAACCGGTTACACCCGACTTATTTTCAAAAATTAACGTATTTTTACATTTCGAATAAATGGTGAAATTAGTGGCAGTTTTAAAAGTACGCCCGTTTTAAATGCCACACTTTACCAAAAACATAATGGTTAGTTTCAAAATCATTTTAAAAGATACATGAAAGGTTTAATATGAATATGAATGCTTTTTATGAGCAATTAAGATATATATATATATATATATATATATATATATATATATATATATATATATATATATATATATATATATATATATATATATATATATATATATATATATATATATATATATACAGTTGAATTGTAATGCATATTCAATCATCTTAATTCTTCCATTAATTTTCTAAAGCTTTTTGATAATTTGAACTTGATTGCTCTAGTCTTCAAGCTTTGACTCCTTGTTTTTGTTGATGTGTTTGTATTCATTAAAACTATAATCAAGGATAATAAGAACTCTTCTTAAACCCCCCCCCCCCCCCCCCCTGATGATGATAAACCATCATTTTAAATTTAACTTGTTCATTAAAGAGTTGCTTAAATATGTGACATTTTGAAATATTGAGTAGAAACTAGAATCTCCCCCTATCTTGTATATATCCCTCTTGCTTTTGCCATTCAAGGAATTCTCCCCTGAAACAATTATGAACATGAACATATACAATACCTACTATTTTCCCCCTTTTGACATCATCAAAAAGAAGACAAAGTAGAATAAAGTACAAAGCAAGGCGATAACATATGAATGATATATTTATAATTGAAAATTAATAGCACAAAATTAGACACTTATCTCCTTCAAGGATTTGATGTCAAAGTTGATATAAATGTTGACGCTTCTTTAAAACATATTTCCAATCAATGAAACTTTTAGAAACTATTATATCATATGATCTTGTGTCTTAAAGGATCAATCTTGATTTGTCAATGCTTGCATATGACCTTCAAGTACCTACAAAATAATTAGTTACATATAGGTACCCAATTTTATCTGGGTCCTTTTGGGGGGTTAGATACCTTCCTCATCAACACATACTCACTACAAGGAATACCATAATTTCTTATGTTGCAAGCATTAGTAGTATGACCTTTTGCTTTACAATATAAACAAGTAGGTCTAAAAATATGATTCTTATTATAAAACCTTTTATGATGATTTATAACATGTTATTTCTTTGATTCTACATTGTTGAATTCATTTCATATTTCATAATTACTTGGTTTAATTTAATAATTTTAGACTCAAGAGATGAACAATTATTGCATGCTGAATTTTTGATAAAGTCTTACTCCATTTAACCTTTATTAGCCTTACTTTCTAGATTTAAAATAGTTTTCTTTTGACTTGAATATTTTCTAGAAATTTTCAAAAGTTCATCATGTAGTTCATGAAAAACACTTTGTAATTCATCATAAGATGGAATATCATCAGTTCCAGAATCACTAACCTCATGTTCTTCATCACTTGAATGATGTTAGACCATCAATGCCTTGCATGCATGATCATCATCTGAAGATGAACTTATTTCATTGTCATCCCATGCTACATATGATTTCTTTACATTTTTATGATTCTTATTTTGGATTTTTTCTTTCTTTTCAAGTGTAGGACATTCACTCTTGACATGTTCCCTTTTTCCACATTCAAAACAAGTAACTCTCCTTATTGGTGCTTCATTGTGAATGATCTACTTTTTCCTTTCTTTTCTGAAGAAATTTCAAACCTTTTAATAAGATCATCATCGTCATCAGTGGATTCCTCTTCTTGATTGCTATCATAAAATTTAACTCTTCTCTTTAATACAACATCTTTTGAATCTTTTACTTGTATTTCATGCTGCTCTAATCTTTCAAGTTCTATTTCATGCTCTTGAAGTTTTCTGAACAAGGAAGCGGATGTATTGAAGTTCTATTTGCTATATATATATATATATATATATATATATATATATATATATATATATATATATATATATATTTATATATATATATAGAGAGAGAGATGCTCAGGATAAATAATAAAAATGGAACCTTAATAAAAAATATACAATTTAGAAAAATATTATTGTATTCGTCAAATAAAAAGATTTTACTGCACTTAAGTCTCTGTCAAATCTTTGTATTCGTAAGCATCGACATTAGCTATAACTACTTCCTCCTCTGACTTGAATACCGCGAAAACTTTTTATAAATTTAAATAAATAATAAAAACAATATTAAGATCAACCTTGATATAGTTAGTCACAATGTAACATTTCTTGATAACATATCAAATACTGTCGCCAATGAAATAAAGTTTAAAAATATTCAAAATGCTATGAAGAACATATAGATTGAAATTCTGGTATCAGATATAAGATGTCGAAGGTAATGTTACGACACTAATATCTGTTAACACACAATGGATAAAAATTACAGAATGGTAAAGCAAATAACACAAGCAATTGTTAACCCAGTTCGGTGCAACTCACCTATGTCTGGGGGCTACCAAACCAGGAAGGAAATTCACTAAGATTAGAATTAGTTCAAAGACTATCCGTACACTTCAACAAGTTACAGTCTTTCTCACCTAATCTCTACCCGTGCAACTTCTACCTAAGCACTCTTAGATATGAGAACCCACTCACTTCCCTTACAATCACACACCAGTGATTTTAAACAACAATCCCTTGTGAAAAGAAAATACTTTTCAATTACACACTCTTGATTTTACTTCACAGTTTCAATCAAGAAGATACACTCTTGATCTTGCTTCAAAGCTTTGATCAAGAAGACACACTCTTGATCTTGCTTCACAACTTTGATCAAGAAGACACACACTCTTGCTTAACAGCTTTAGAGTGACAAATTACAACCACAAATCAGTCCAATTCAATCATCAATGGATGACTTGAATGACCTACAAGTCTTACGACTAAACAGACACAAACCCTAGCTCTCTCTCTCTCTCTCAATATTTTGCTCAGTCTTGGTTGTGTGTTCAAACAGGTTTTCTAAGTCCCTTTTTATAGAAGCATCCAGCTGGGCTTGGACATCTTGAAAACCCTAAATCTATTTTCCAATCAAATCTTTTTATAACAGTTGTATAGATCTCCTTGGAAAATAAGTGAATCTGGTTGTAATCCATGATTGAATGCGCCAGCTAGCCATATCTTCAATCATCCAAAGATTGCCATTAATTGTGCAATCACAAAACACCAGACATTCATACTGAATGTTCTGTGTACAGGATGTCATGACATCGGGTCTGACATCTTGGAAAAATCCTACATAATCCAATAATTCCTTTTATAACTTCCAGCAGGTACACCCATATCAGATGCCATGACATTGTGTATGTCATCTGAAACAATCCTGCATGAACATGTCTTTCATCTAAGCTCCAGCAGGTACATCCAATATCAGAAGTCTTGTCATTGTATGTGGCATTCTGAAACAATCCTGCATGCACATGTTCTTGAACTCCAGCAGGTACATAGGATATCTCATGTTAAGACATCACACATGACATTTTGTGAACACTCTTTGTTTTACCAAAATTGCTGCCAACACTTAGAATCAACAAACTCCCCATTTGGAAAATTTTGGCTAAAACATATATCTGTCCTTTTTGTTCACAAGGTAAACTATCAGCAGTTAAACAACATAACAAAAGTTTAATCAGCAGCAGAAGCAAAACAATTACTAGCTATGGCTACTAGTAATACACACATGCACAAGGGTACTTCTCCTCCCCCTAAATCTGTGCAACAAACAGAATTACTAGTTATGGATGCAACTAGTAAGACACACAAATGCACAATGCACAAGGATACTTCTTCTCCCCCTAAATCTGTGCATACAACAAACATAACAGCTACTGAACTCCAGTACCTGTACTAGCCAGAATGTCATACTGACATCTGCTTCAACATCAACACCTGTGCACCATATCAGACATCCTCTTTGACATCTGTAAACAAAACACCATTCTGTTTTAGCACCTGTCCTTCTGTCCAGCCACATACAACTTCCACCTCAACTTCCATATCAACACTTCTCCCCCTTTTTAGTCAAAATTGACCAAAGGTGACCTTATATAAAACTTCAATCTTTCAAACATCAGCATCAGAATAGCTTCCAGTCACACAGTCTAGTCCTTGCTACAACGCAGTTTTCCCAACCAGAAATATCCTCTGGGTTACCCACACACTCCTTTGCTTGCTATAGGTTCTCATGAACACAGATCCCCAACTTCCCCCTTAACCATTCAAATTGATTGGCATCCAAAGCTTTAGTGAAAATGTCTGCTAATTGCTTTTCAGTAGTAACATGCTCCAGAGTTATGATCTTCTCTTCCACTAGTTCTCTAATGAAGTGATGACGAATGTCAATGTGCTTTGTCCTTCTATGTTGAATAGGATTTTTGGAAATATTTATGGCACTCAGATTATCACAGTATAATGTCATGACTTCTTGTGTGACATTGTATTCAGACAACATCTGCTTCATCCAGACCAGTTGAGAACAACTACTCCCGGCTGCTATGTATTCAGCTTCAGTAGTGGATAGAGATACACAATTTTGTTTCTTGCTAAACCATGAAATCAGATTGTTCCCCAAAAAGAAGCATCCCCCAGATGTGCTTTTCCTATCATCAGCACTTCCAGCCCAGTCAGCATCACAATACCCAGTCAACATGGATCCATATCCATGAGTATACAACATCCCATAGTCACTGGTGCCATTGACATATTTCAATATTCTCTTCACTTGGTTTATGTGACTGACTTTTGGTTCAGCTTGATACCTAGCACAAACACCTACAGCAAATGCAATGTCAGGTCTGCTTGCTGTGAGATATAGGAGACTTCCTATCATGCTTCTGTATAGACTCTGATCTACACTGACACCATTTTCGTCTTTGGAGATTTTCACATGAGTAGGAAAAGGTGTCCTTTTATGGCTTGCATTTTCCATTCCAAACTTCTTCACAATGTTCTTGGCATACTTGCTTTGAGATAGAAAGATAGAGTCTTCCATCTGTTTGACTTGTAGCCCAAGAAAGTAGGTCAGTTCTCCAACAAGGCTCATCTCAAACTCAGATTGCATTTGTCTAACAAAATGTTCAACCATCTGTTCTGACATCCCACCAAAAACAATGTCATCTACATATATTTGTGCCACCATGAGCTTTCCTCCTTCATTCTTCACAAACAAAGTTTTGTCAATACCTCCCTTTTTGTATCCATTGTCAGTGAGGAACACTGTGAGTCTCTCATACCAGGCCCTGGGAGCTTGCTTCAACCCATAAAGGGCTTTCTTTAATCTGTACACATGTTGTGGAAGATTTGGATCTGTGAATCCTTTAGGCTGTTCAACGTATACTTCTTCATTTAAGTAGCCATTCAGGAAGGCACTTTTTACATCCATTTGAAACAGCTTGAATTTCAGAATACATGCCACTCCAAGCAATAGTCTAATGGACTCAAGGCGAGCTACAGGAGCAAATGTTTCATCAAAGTCCACTCCTTCAACTTGAGTATATCCTTGAGCTACTAATCTAGCTTTGTTTTTAGTAACAACCCCTTGTTCATCAGATTTATTCTTATAAACCCGCTTTGTTCCTATGACATTTACTCCTTCAGGTCTAGGAACCAATTCCCATACTTCATTCCGCTTGAATTGGCCTAACTCCTCTTGCATTGCATTGATCCAGAACTCATCAGTCAAGGATTCCTTGATATTTCTGGGTTCAATCTTTGACACAAAGCAACCATGTGAGATTACTTCCCTTGATCTAGTAGTGACTCCTTTATCTGGATCTCCTATGTTAAGATCTTTGGGATGATCCTTCTGAATTCTGAAAGAGGGTCCCTTGTTTATTTTGTCATCTTCAGTTTCAGCTTGAGGAGGTTCTTCTTCCTTATTTTTGTCTGAGTGGTCAACAGGAGAATCATTCAGAGATGTCTCAACATCGTCTGTGACATCCGTCTGTTGGTCATCAACCACAACATTAATGGATTCCATCAATACATTAGTTCTGGAATTAAAGACCCTGTAGGCTCTACTGTTTGTTGAATAGCCCAAAAATATTCCTTCATCACTTTTGGGATCCATCTTTCTTCTTTGCTCACGATCAGCCAGGATATATCATTTGCTACCAAATACATGGAAGTATTTGACTGTGGGTTTTCTTCCTTTCCAGACTTCATAAAGGGTTGTGGGAGTTCCTTTCTTCAATGTCACTCTGTTGTGAACATAGCAGGCTGTGTTCATGGCTTCAGCCCAAAAATGATAGGGCAATTTTTTAGCATGAATCATAGCTCTAGCTGATTCTTGAAGAGTCCTATTTTTTCTTTCCACCACACCATTTTGCTGGGGAGTGATGGGGGATGAGAACTCATGATGGATTCCTTCTGAATAGCAGAATTCAGCAAATTTGTTGTTCTCAAACTCCTTCCCATGATCACTTCTAATTTTGACAACAGGACTTTCTTTTTCCCTTTGAAGTTTCAAACAAAGCTCCTTAAAGACTTCAAATACATCAAATTTTTCTCTTATGAAATTGATCCAGGTGTATCTGGAGAAATCATCTACCACCACATATGCATATTTCTTCCCACCAAGGCTTTCAACTTGCATGGGTCCCATCAAGTCCATATGAAGTAGCTCCAGGACTCTGGTAGTTGTGTCATGTCTAAGCCTCTGGTGTGACATCCTTGTTTGTTTTCCAATCTGACATTCTCCACAGATTTTTCCCTCATCAATCTTTAAGTTGGGAATTCCTCTAACAACTTCAACAGATATGATCCTTTTCATACCTTTAAGGTGCAGATGGCCCAATCTTTGACGCCATATCTTGACCTCTTCTTCTTTGGCTAAGGTACACATTGAGGAGTATCCAGTTTCTTGAGAGCTCCACATGTAGCAGTTGTATTTGGACCTAACACCCTTCATGATTACTTTATTTTCTTTGTTAGTAATCAGACATTCAACTTTGGTGAAGTTTACATTCAGACCTTGATCACACAGTTGACTGATGCTTATAAGATTAGCAGTTAATCCCTTAACAAGTAGGACATCATCAAGGTCAGGAACTCCAGGACAATCCAGCCTACCCATTCCCTTGATTTCCCCCTTTGCACCATCACCAAAGGTAACATAACTCATGGCATGAGGATGAAGTTCAGTTAGCAGATTTTTGTTCCCAGTCATATGTCTGGAGCAACCACTGTCAAAATACCAATCTTCTTTGGCAGAAACTCTGAGGGAAGTGTGAGCTATGAGACTTGTGACCTTTGTTTTAGGAGTCCATTGCTTTTTGTTGACAGTCTTGTGATGCTTGGACCTTAATTGGTATTGAGACTGAACAGGGCCAGGATAGCCACATAGCTTATAGCAAAAGGGCTTCAGGTGGCCAAATTTTCCACAGTATTGGCATTTCCATCTTTGATGCTTCCCTTTTTGCTGTTGTGACATCTGATGTGACATCTCAGGTTTGCTTTTAACATGGCTGCACTTAGGTTTGGATTTTGGTTTGCAACCGGTGTAACTGTACTCAGCCTTGAATCCAATACTAGATCTGTTTCCTGTTATTTGGCAAGTCTGGAGAATCTTGTCTAAGATGGCAGATCCATTGTTCAGCATTCTTACATACTTAGTCATCTCATCTAGTTTGGAATTCAAGAATACAACTTCCACCTTTAATTTTGAGATGGTTTCCACAAGCTCTTCCTTTTCATTTTCCAGCTGAGCTATCACTTTCTTCTGGCTTTCAACTTGTCTGCACACTCCTGCCCTTCTGTGGCACAACTCTTTAAGGGTTCTTTCATCATCAATTGACTCTTCCTCAGACCCCCAGCTTCCTGTCAATGCAGTCACATGGTTTGTGGCTTCTTCTGTTTCACTTCCATCAGACCAAGAGGCCACAAGACTCCTCTTTTGTTTCTTGAGGTAGGTCCCACATTCAGTTTTAATATGACCATACCCATTACACTCATAACACTGAACTTCTTTGGGCTTTTCTTCAGACTTTGGTTTCTTACCAAGGCTGTTGGATTTACTGATGTCAGATGTGATGTTCTTGACATTTCCCTTTGCTCTCACATCTACCTTTTTTATCAGTCTGTTGAACTGTCTTCCCAACATTGCTATCTCATTTGCCAGGTCTTCATCAATATCTTGACCACCTTCCTCATCTTCCTCTTCAGTGTTTGACATAAATGCTATGCTCTTGGCTTTCTTTTCAGCTCCATCACATATTCCCATCTCAAATGTTTGGAGGGATCCAATTAGCTCATCAACTCTCATATTTGAGATGTCTTGAGATTCCTCTATGGCTGTTACTTTCATAGCAAATCTCTTGGGGAGTGATCTGAGTATTTTTCTTACTAACTTTTCATCTGACATCTTCTCACCCAAGGCTCCAGAGGCATTGGAAATTTCAAGAATACTCATATAGAATTCATGAATATTTTCATCTTCTTTCATTCTTAAGTTTTCAAACTTGGAGGTGAGCAGCTGAAGTCTAGACATCTTTACCCTAGAGGTGCCTTCATGAGTGGTCTTGAGAATGTCCCAAGCCTCCTTGGCCACTTCACAGTTGTTTACCAGCCTGAAAATATTCTTGTCTACCCCATTGAATATTGCATTCAAGGCTTTAGAGTTTCCAAGAGCAAGATCATCCTCCTCCTTGGACCATTGTTCTTCAGGCTTCTTAGTGGTGGCTTCTCCTTCTTTAGTAATGACAGGATGCACCCAACCTGTTAGCACAACTTTCCAAGCCTTGTTATCAAGGGATTTCAGAAACGCTACCATTCTAGGTTTCCAATAGTCATAGTTCGAACCATCCAAAATTGGTGGCCTATGAACAAATCCTCCATCTCTCTCCATTGTACCATAAAGTATTGCCCCTAGATCTCACCCAGAACCAGAGCAGGATGCCTGCTCTGATACCAATTGAAATTCTGGTATAAGATATAAGATGTCGAAGATAATGTTACGACACTAATATATGTTAACACACAATGGATAAAAGTTACAAAATGGTAAAGCAAATAACACAAGCAATTGTTAACCCAGTTCGGTGCAACTCATCTACGTCTGGGGGCTACCAAGCCAGGAAGGAAATTCACTAAGATAGAATTAGTTCAAAGACTATCCGTACACTTCAACAAGTTACAGTCTTTCTCACCTAATCTTTACCCGTGCAACTTCTACCTAAGCACTCTTAGATATGAGAACTCACTCACTTCCCTTACACTCATACACCAGTGATTTTAAACAACAATCCCTTGTGAAAAGAAAATACTTTTCAATTACAAACTCTTGATTTTACTTCACAGTTTCAATCAAGAAGACACACTCTTGATCTTGCTTCAAAGCTTTGATCAAGAAGACACACTCTTGATCTTGCTTCACAGCTTTGATCAAGAAGACACACACTCTTGCTTAACAGCTTTAGAGTGACAAATTACAACCATAAATCAGTCCAATTCAATCATCAATGGATGACTTGAATGACCTACAAGTCTTACGACTAAACAGACACAAACCCTAGCTCTCTCTCAATATTTTGCTCAGTCTTGGTTGTGTGTTCAAACAGGTTTTCTAAGTCCCTTTTTATAGAGGCATCCAGCTGGGCTTGGACACCTTGAAAACCCTAAATCTATTTTCCAATCAAATCTTTTTATAACAGCTGTATAGATCTCCTTGGAAAATAAGTGAATCTGGTTGTAATCCATGATTGAATGCGCCAGGTAGCCATATCTTCAATCATCCAAAGATTGCCATTAATTGTGCAATAACAAAACACCAGACGTTCATACTGAATGTTTTGTGTACAGGATGTCATGACATCGGGTCTGACATCCTGAAAAAATCCTGCATAATCCAATAATTCCTTTTATAACTTCCACCAAGTACAGCCATATCAGATGCCATGACATTGTGTATGTCATCTGAAACAATCCTGCATGAACATGTCTTTCATCTAAGCTCCAGCAGGTACATCCAATATCAGAAGCCTTGTCATTGTATGTGGCATTTTGAAACAATCCTGCATGCACATGTTCTTGAACTCCAGCAGGTACATAGGATATCTCATGTTAAGACATCACACATGACATCTTGTGAACACTCTTTGTTTTACCAAAATTGTTGCCAACACTTAGAGTCAACATAGATGACTAATTATCAAGGAAATATATAATGTATTAGTGGCAATCTATAAGACATGAATAAAATTGAAAAACAATATGTGGTGGTTAGATAATACTACTAAGTATATATAACATTGACTCAAAATATGTTAAAGCAAGTAATTTATAAAAATGTGTATGAAATGATGAAATTAACAAAGAAAGAATGACATTTATACATTCAAATAAATATCTCCTTCCATGTTTACAAAACTAGCCAGAGCTTCAGTAGTGTACGCGCCTTCAACATCGTACACGATACCAACATGTCAATGATGATAATAATTAAAAAAAAAATAATAATGTATAAAAAGTACAATTATAAAAACAGATGAAACATTAATTAGAAAAAAATGAAATCAGAAAGATCAAACCTAATTAGAAAAAAATGGATGCAACACTAATTAGAAAAAATAAATTCAAGAGGATTAAACCCACAACCTTTACTACAATGTTTCAAATTTTCTTTGCTTCCACTAGGCCATTGATTAATTCATATTCGTTGTTCATTTTTTAATTTATATAATAAAATATTAACTATATATTTTGCTTATTTTAAAATAAAATGAGGCCCTCTTAATTTGGAGGCCCTGGGCTAAGGACCGTCTTACACTTCCTCAGGACTGAATTGTGGAAAGACGTTGGATGTGCTTGCAGTTGAGATCCTTTGCAATCATAAGGATGGTAATTCGCGTGTGTTGCGAGGTTCTTGAGAGGATGTAGTCTCTTCTTGGTTGTTGGCTGGGAACGATATGACTGATCCATAATAGTTGCTCCCAGACCCTTATTTATGCATAGTAAAATTAGGGTTTTGTTATGCCAGCTTCGAATTCCGACCACTCTGGTGATCATTTTTGGTCGGGCGAAAGAGAAGGGTTTTATTTTATTGGAAACTCGTTCATTTAATGCTCCATACTTTCAAATGTCCTTTCGAAAGTGTTATCATTGCAACTCTTGGAAACTGAAACACTAGAGTGTTGCGTGTGAGTGAATTGACACATTTGAGAAAGTCTTTTGCATGCTAAATAGTAATTTTTGAAGAGTTAACACTAATTTCTTTACTTTCTCAGTCTTGTTATACCACATTCTTCTTTGGTGTTATCTCTTCCCTATATTTAAAAAGTTAGCGCATTGTGAGCAAGAAATCATAGAAAAGTACCCTTTAGTCCTAGAAGAATACTTCATCTTCTTGGGTGGATTCAATTTACTCTATCATTGTTTTTTCTTTTGCAAAAGTGGGAGGTCTCAATGACGCTTTTATAGAAGTTGGTCCTCCTTCTTACTGGGAATATTTAGTCCCTCAGAGGATGAAAGAATATGCGACAAGTATGGTGATTGTTCCATCCCCTTCTATGAATGATGTTTCTCGTCATCGATCTTCGTCTTCTCTTTACTTCATTTGAGATAAGGGTTTTAAAGCACCTAGCGATGGCTCTTTTGCAACTTCATCCTACAAGCTACGCATACATGAAGGTATATTAGTATTGGTGTGCATATTTGAATGGAGAGTCTTATGTGATATTTTTCTTTCATCTTTCCAGATGCCATCATGACCAGACAACCCTGAAGACTGACAGAGCATTAATTGCTCTGGAACCAACCATTCACAACTTTGGACCTCTTATGGAGCTTCAACCTTCTTAGGATGATTCTTTTTGGTCAACCCTATCGACCCTAAAGCTTATACTGCAGTTTGTGATGTTGGTGGCAGAGCATATGGTAGATGTAATGAGTTGTTCTGTAAGTATTAGACGGAGTCTCACTTTCTAACAGGAAACTATCTTTACATATTTAAGAAATATGATTTTTTGACGAGGCTCACTACCAAAAGGCCTAGTTGATGAAGTTTATCTGCAATTTGGGATACTTAGGAGGGGCTACTCTCGTGGGGGAGGTAAAAAAAAGCTTGCAAAGCTTTATTAACGTTCGATTGCTGATAGGAGCCCGTTCTCGGGAAGAGAGAAAAGCCATATTTTGTAAGCTCCAGAACCACCTGGATCTTTTATTTAATCTGTTTGTTGCTGACATATTTTCTTTCACCATAATCGTATGTAGGTTATATGGATAAAAAAATGCAACTCCGACTTATAAGGTGTGGAATACATTCGGTCAAGAGTAATGAAATTATGGAAACCCTACAAACTTTCTTGAGTATCCTGGGGTTGACTGCTTTTCCACTACTGATGGGATTAAACTCTTGTTTTACTGAAGGTCATTGGATCCCTCCTTTGGACGAAGACTGCTCTTATTTGGATAATCTATCTGGGCTTATTTTGGATAAAGAACTGATGAATCAGCCACTAGGAGGATTTGCTTTATCCCTTGGTGGATCAGACCACTAGGAGGCTCTTTGGTCTATCCGACATCATGTTGAGAAGCAAAGGTTGGAATAACGCATTCACGATCTGAAGCTTAATCAAGATAAATACTTATAGGAAGTAGAGAAAGCTTCCACCTATCTTACTAGGGTGGAGAAAACCTTTTTCCTCTGAATCTTGCCGGTTTTCTCTCTGACCAGGTGACTCATCTGATGAAGGCCGTGGCTATCATACCCTAAAATTTACCCTGAGTTTTTCACTCGCATCAGCATAGCATGAATAGACCCAGTATGTCGTGCATTTCATTAGTTAAAAAGAATTTATCAAAGTTTAGATGAAAAGTCAGGAGTTCTGGCATTTTATCTGATCTTGATAATATTCATTCAATCATATGTTGATTGAGAAGTCGAAAGACTTGATTTCTCGATCTCAGTGCATAATTTATTCAGTTGTATCTTGTTTTAGAGGTTCATTAGGTGATAATCAAGAGTGTTGTCATCGTCTGAATATGTATAGGGTTTTGTTTGTGTTTGAGAATGAGAAGCAAATGGTCAAAGGGAAATTCATTTGCGTCTGATTGTTGGTTCGTATTTATTCAGCCAGTGAATCAGTGTATTCACCAGACATTTGCATTTTATATTCATCATAGCATGCAATTTGTTCCGCATAACACTTAAAATATCGCTCGAAATAATTTTTCGGGTCTACACTCAGACCGGTCGGATCGTTTCTCAACTATACATCAAATTAGCATGCGAAAAATTTCAAAATTGAGCTTTCAGACGTCAATTTTATTGATCTACATTCTGTGTAGTTTAACCTAGTGTGCTCGTTTTAATTTTTCGCTTATGTAGATGGCTATTGAACCACAACTTGGCCGGTCCAATAAGAGTTAGTGAAAAAAACTTGCACTTGGATGCGTCATCGACGCAAAAGTAGTTTAGTATGTCACTTATGAGTTGTACAAGCATGTCAGGGTCTTCTTTTCGATTATATTCTCCCAACTTGGGAGACTTATCCATGGATATTGGGATCTTTCTTTCCATAACCCAAAGCGACATCAGATGCTCCAATTGCACCTTTCTGGGTTGATCTTCTGCTCAAACCGG
Source organism: Lathyrus oleraceus (assembly GCF_024323335.1). Lineage (NCBI taxonomy): Eukaryota > Viridiplantae > Streptophyta > Magnoliopsida > Fabales > Fabaceae > Lathyrus > Lathyrus oleraceus. The sequence continues at coordinate 32,505,545 of NC_066579.1, read as the reverse complement.
GGAAGGAACATGACTACCTCGTCCTCGTAGGGATTTAGGAAGGAGTCAGATGCTTCCTACTTCTATGTTGGTCTCTAGATCAAAGAAATTTATCTTTCTTCGCCTCAGATGGCTCCGGGACGGAGGCATGAGTCCTCTTGGACGCAACCTCCTAGATGTGGTGTATTGTGGAGGCTTTCTTCAAGGCACTATAACCTTCCTTCGAGTGCGTGTGAGTTTTTTTCTTCGAGAAATGTTTTACATGTTGTTTAACAGTTCATTAGCACCTTGAACTCCAAGGTTTGCTTGTAACGCTTGAAGGCTAAGTAAGGCGGTTGCAAAATTGGAGGTGGAACAAGAAGATTGATTAGAGTAACTTGAACACATCTGGCTATCTGCGGAGCCTGGACTCCATATATGGATGCAACAGAATCGTGGCTCCATGATTCACGATGCCTTGCGTAGGGGGTAGAGGTGGTGAATTTCTTGCCGCTAGAGCGGAAGTGTCAACTTCACATGCAGCGGCTACAATAGATTGTGTAGCTTTAAATCCAACCATCACTTGAGGTCTTATAAACTAGAGATCCACATATTCGAGGAATCAGACTTAAGATAATGATCAATCGAATCAAAACGCGATGGATCCTCATGTTTGATTCAGACTTCTCTTGATTCAATGAGTTGAAGAACTTGCAAAGTGATGAATTGGGTAGCGAACACGAAATCGTAAAAATCGTAGGAATCAAAAGTCGATTCCGATAGACGACACCACTGTTCTATTCATGAACCAAAGATGAGTCGTGACGTGGTGGTGATGGCGGACTAAGCCTTCTAACGCGATGGAGGTGGAAGACCTGGAATGTTAGCATTTCAACGCTCAAGTCAGTAACTAAAGGAGAAGAGTAAAGTAAAATTGAATTTTAAACCTGTTACCTCAATTTGGCGCATTTTTTTATATAGAGAAGAAAATAACGAACTCACTATTTATTAGGAGTGAATTGCGAAAGAAACGTTGAATATATTTACAATTGAAATCTTTTGCAATCATCAAAATTATATATTTCATGTGTTAAGAAAAATTCTAGAGAGAATATAGTCTTTTTCTGATAATTAACCAAAGTCGATATGAAAAAAGAAACACACATAACATAAAACAATTGGATAAAGTAAGATTCTCTACTTTAATAGTACGTATTCAATTCATCAAAAACTTTTCAATCAAGATAAGAGATTTAAATAAATATTTTAAAAATAAAATTATAGAAATTAAATATTAAACTGTCTAATTTTAATTTAACGATCATACAATAAATACATAAAAGCTTTCAGACTTGACATCCAATTGCACCAGCTCATTTATTGGGGTCAAGGTACAAATGAAAAAAAAAGCTTTCTTTATCCATCACAAAAATTTAGGTGTTGTATCTTCCACCAATTAGTTAATAATAACATTTCATTTTATTAAATTTAATTATTCATTTAATAACTTAAATTTGGAGATTTTTAATGCACTCTATTATAAAAAAAATATTTTGTACCATAATATAAGTCGTTTTATAATACCAATAAATCATTAATGTTATTTTTTCTATTATAATCTTAAATATTTATTATTCTCTTTTCTTTCAATTATGTCAATTTATCTTTTCAATATCATTAATAAAGGACAATTTTATAAAATATTTTATAATTTATCATAAAACAATTATTACATTTTTTAATACTAATGAAAAACCAAAAACTATTTATAATAAAAAACTGAGGGAGTAAGTAACTTTAACTAAGTTGTTTAGGTAGGTAAATGAGGGTTTCGTAAAAAGAAAGTTTTTTACCCAAAAAAGCTATCCACATAGATACACATTAGATTCGTCTACTTTATGATTAGACCATCCACCACCACTTCAACTTCCACGTCTGAATTTGGTTTATGAACATTATTTACATATTTTGAAAAGTTTTGTTAGATATCTTTATATTGTAAATAAAATATTTTAAAATTTAAAATATGGTAAAATAATATAAATACTAATTTACCCTTAAAAAAATAGTTTTCACAAGGATGAATTTGTAAATACAATCAATGACAATGATACTTTCTAATATATATAACTAAATCTCTTTGAAGGCTTGAACTCCATAAAATTCGAACTATTATTCTATGGCTTCAAGAAGTGCTATTTTCATGTCAAACTCTCATTCTCTCACAAACAAACCAAAATCAGGTTCATGCTTGTGCTCTCCCACTTCACATCCTGGTTCCTTTAGATGCAGCATGCACAAGAACAAGCCCCAACGATCTGTTCCTAACAACCCCTTCAAATCCAGTACTACGTCGTCGTCATCATCGCCATCTATGATTGTTAAAGCTAGATCTTTGAAGACATTTCTCTTGCAAGTTATTAAGCCTTCTAGCCATGATGTTCATAGGAGGAAGAACTTTCAGCCTAAGCCTACTCGGTTTTGTTTGATGAATACTAATAGAGATGTTGTTGCTGTTTCTTGATCCAGTTTTTTCTTCTTTTAGTGCGCTTTTATGGGGTGAGAAATAGTGTAATTGAGGGTGTATGTAAATATAAGATTTTGAAAATGTTGTATGATGCCAATGATAAGTATAACTTTGATTTGAAGTTTCTTAAGGAAAAATTAGAGTGGATTTTGTAAAGGATATGTAGGTTTTGTTGACATATTTCATTTTTGTGGGCTGAAATTATTCATTACAATTCTAATAATCAGGCTGTCCAACCTATGTAATTTCATTAAATTTAAATTTTGACTGGTAGTTTTGAACATCCTTATATGCGATAGGTGTGTGATTTACAAAATTGGATTTATTGCACTTACTTTTATCATAGTCGTCCGATCTTGATCAAACGGCTCAAAATAGATTGTTGAATTTTTATCATTTAATTTCAAAAAATACTAATTTATAAATAGAACCATCCGATTTTAATCCGAGACCACAAACGATGATTGCGTGAATGCAACGAATTTTCAAATACACTAAATTTCGATCCATGATTAGTCTCTCAATCTCTGTGGATCGCATTCCTATCTAGGATAATGATTTCTATTGGACTTAAATCATCTCTTTTTATTTTCTTTTATTCTCTCCTAACTTTTTATCTCTCTTAATCTTACTTTCTTTCTTTATTAAAAAAGAAATTATAATTAAGAAATAGTGAGATTAAAAGAGAAATAGAGAATAAAAACAAACTAAGAGAAAAAAATGAAAGAGATGATCCAAACTGATACCTAACACAAAATATTCCAAGGGTGAGTTAGAAACTTGATAAAATGATGGTGTACAGTGTGACTTCAGTATGGTTGGTAACTTCCCGATTTGGTGATGCATAGGAAAATAGGGGGATGGTAAGTGCAAAACACTTCAACATCTAAGTCATTTTTGGGATAAGGTAAAAGACTTCATATTTGAGATTTTCAAGAGTGTGTACGTGATTTGACATCTATTGTCCCTTTTATAAGATTTCTATTAGGTTTCTAATATCCCTCTTTTATAGTTTAAATCCATACTATTCATACTACCAGATGGCAAGATATAATTCATTATGTTATTAATGGTTCTTCTTTCTCTCCTTTGTTTGGATCAAATTTTTTTAGGGCATGTCCATGCTTGTTCTCTAGGTATTAAAATCTTCAGCTTGGTAACAGATATTTCTTTCAAGATGTCATTACTATGACGTCATTTTGGTCACAAATATCTTCACCTCAGGACTTTGTGACTTTCGTGAATCATTTTCCATCAAGTCATCTATTTGGGCTGAGACCGGGTAGGAACAACTTACAAGGTCTTTCTCATATGGGGTCGGGGCTGGTTTGGATCAACCGTGATCGAGTTCCATAGATGGGACTAATGGAACCATTTCCTTTCTATATCATATTATCTATCTTCTAATTTTTTTTATCTCTCTCAAAGTATAAAATATTGTTTAGGTGTCCAAGAAGCATTAATGCTAAAGTTATATGTTCGTTTTATCTCTAGTTATTCAATGGTTCTTTTCTCTTTCTCTTTTGTTTGGATAAAGTGTTTTCTTTAGGTCATGTCCATGCATGTTCTCTAGCTCGTAAATTCTTATGCTCGACAATAGATATTTGTCTCATAAAATCATCACTCTGACGTCATATCGGTCATAAATATCTTCATGTTAGACCTTTGTGACTTTTGTGGATCATTTTCCATCAGGTCATCTACCAGGGCTGAGAACAAGTAAGAACAACTTACATGGTCTGTTTCTTATGGGGCCGAAATCGGTTTGGATCAACTGCGATCCAGATCCATATATGTTTTTGGAAAGAATACACACATCACTCAATCGATATACAAAATTGAAAGTAGATGAAACAAGTAACCAAATCAATCAATATGATTTATTGAATTACAATTGTTTTACATTATTTGTGTAAATAAATAATTTCAATACAATGAGAGTTCTAGAATTATTGTTTCAAGGTTTTATGAACAGTCATAACGTTTTAAAGTCCCAATCTAAAAAAATCTACACTTATGAACAAAATTTCTATTAATGAAATAAACCTAACCACATGCAATTCTATGAAAGCGATAAACCTAAGCATGTAACTATACAAAAAATTAAAAAGATAGGGATAAAGAAGATTTCCCTAGGATTTAAACTAGTTCAGTGCTTTTATCCTCGCTTGCGCTTATTTTTGTCCTCGTTTGGCCTTTGTGAAGATGGGAAAAACTTCAACTTAGTATGTTGGCTTCCACACAACTCTATCAAAGTGATAATAGAGAAAAAAACCTCCTTTTTTCCCGCTGGATATGTCAATCTCATCCACAACCATACAAACAGTTGTAAACGTTAATCACAATAATGATCTTCCTCTCAGATCTGGAACCCTAATATAAGAGCTAGATCCAAATGAAAATGGATAATGCAATAGGTTGAAGATGAAAAGATTTTTTTGCAAACCTCAAAAAAAGATTCAAAACTCTTTTGAAAATTGAGAGAATAAATGTGTTATGAATTCTAAACCAAAAGTGGATGTGTATGTTTTTCAACATTATTAAAGGGATTTTAGAAAAATGATTTATATATGTGTTAGAGATCTAGTACAAAAAGGGGAGAAAATGATATTTGATTTGAGTCATAAGTAAGGAGTATGAGACGAGTCAAGAGATTAAATGATTTGAATCAAGACCCAAGAACCAAGAAAATTGACTCCATGATTCGATAAAAGCTTTATGTTATTCAAATCATATGATTTGAGTCAAGAAAAACTCTGATTCAAATCACATACACATATCCAAAATCGAAAAGTTGCTAACTAGTTTGATTCGAGTCAAACACTTTGTGATTAGAATCAAACCTCTCGGATTGGAGTCATAGATTTTTGTGATTTGAATCACACAAACAAAAGAAAATCATGCATTTTAGAAATGTGTTTGATTAGGGTAAGGATATTTATAATTTGAATCATGACAACATAAAGACATATTTTTTTAATCATGTCAGCTTGTGATTCAAATCACACTTTCAGAATCTTATTTTTTTAAACATAATTTTTTTTTAGAATCCAAACTTGACATGAATTGAACCATTCTCAAATGTGGTTCTTGATTTCAAACTTTGATAAATTGACTAAAAGCATATTGCTCAGACTATAATCAAACATTTTAATTTATGCATGCATAAAAAATAGATTAAGAATTCAACTTTAATATGCACAATCATGTGAAAAGACTCGATAATGATAGAAGCAAAACCAAAAGCAAAATTCCAAACAACAAAGCATAACCCCTTAGGAAGCAGAGGAAACTTCAATAACATCATGACTAGTAAAACCAATATTATCTATAATATTGTACTACGTTTATTTCACTAAACATACGCAAAAATAAATAAATTATTTTCCCAGTTTATCCAGTTACCTTTCTACTTTTCATTTTATTGATACATTTCTTAGTTTAATATCCCAAATAAACCCAACTTCATACTTAATACTCTTTGAAAGAGTTTAGGAACTCATAACTACGAAACATAGTTCATTCTTCACTGTAATATTTTGAAGTGAAAATAAAATCACATTTTAGATCCATTGTCTAATGAGTCAACGAACTTTCGATTTTGATAATAAATTTGTCACGCCTAGTGGGATAATACCTCATGTTTGAACTTTATAAGGGATACCCATGACATCCTTGTGAAATCATCAAAAAATGACACAAAGTATTTATTCCCTCCAAGTGAAGGTACTGGAAATGGTCCACACACATCAGAATACACCACACCCAGAGCATGCTTTGCTCTTGGAGGCATTTCAAATTCAAATGGCAGTCTTGGTTGCTTCCTTCTCATACACACATTGCATGACTTCTCTGGCTTCTTAATTGTAGGAATTCTATGTACCAACTTCTTTGAATTCAGATACCCTAAGCTTCTGAAGTTTAGATGACCAAATCTTTTGTGCCACAACTCACTTTCTTTCACAATACTTGTTGCACTAAGACATTCAAAGTCTGCAGTTTTAACATTCACTTTGAATGTTCTATCCCTCCCTTGTTCTGACTTCATAACCAGCTTCTGATTACAGTCATACAACTTCAAAAGATTATCCTTCAAGGTAAGTGAAAATACTTTCTCAATTAATTGACTTACACTCATCAGATTGCTTTTCATGCTATGAACATACCACACATTCTGAATCAATGTTGTTTTTACCATTATTCAGAAGTTCTCTGACATTTCCCATAACTTCAACATTGAGGTATTTATCATCAACACATTTGATCTTTGTCCTCTTTCTAGAGTCAAAATCAACCAACCATTTCTTATTTCTAGTAAGATGATTTGAGCAGCCAGTGTCCATATACCACCAGTCTTCCAAATATGCATCATCAAATTCATAAGCCATCAATAGCACAAATTCATCGTTAGAATCTCCTTTGGCTACATTTTCTTCTTCTTACTTCCTTTCCTTGTTTGACCAACAATCAGTAGCGAAGTGACCATACTTCTTACAACAGTAGCACTGAACTTTCCTCTTGTCATACTTATCCTTCCCCTTCTAAACACTCTTTCGCCTTTCAGAAGTTGAGGTTTATGACTTCTGAACACCATCAGATCTCTAACCGGCTTCTGACCAAGACTGCTTATGATATTTTTTACCAGAAGCTACTTTTAGAGCCTGCTGCTTTACCTCCATTTCAGAGTTTCTCTCAGTCAGACGCAACTCTTATGCCTCTAGACTGCTTCCCACCTCTTCAGTCCTCATGGTGCTAAAATCCTTAGATGTTCAATTACTACCACAATATAATCAAACTAAGAAGTATGAGATCTAAGTACCTTTTCAATGATTCTTTCATCAGAGAGAGTTTCTCCCACGACTTTATCTAATTTGTGATTAGAATCACTCTAGAGATATAGTCAGGTACCTTCTCATTATTCTTCATGTTGAGATTCTCATACTGCTTACGTAGAGTCTGAAGCTTTACCTTTTGCACTGATGTATCACCTCCGTAACACCTTACTAATGTGTTCCACGCAGCCTTCGCCGTTGTGGAATCGATGATTTTTTCAAACACGTTCACATACACACACTGATGGATGTAGAACAACGCCTTTTGATCCTTCTTCCTCAAATCACGCTGAGCATTCCTCTGCACATCAGTTGCATTTTATTGAAGTGCAACCGGAACGTAACTGTCGTTGACGATATCAAGAACATCTTGAGCGCCAAACAACACACGCATTTGAATCAACCATCGATTCCAGTTCTTGCCATCGAACACTGTAAGCTTACTACTCAGATTACCGTTTCCGTTCATCTTCATTCTTGTGCAAATCTCTCAGATATCACCAAACTCTAGTGTTTCCCAATCCACAGATTCAAGAAATGTGATTCTGTTACGATTCCGATAAAAAATTCAACATGAATTCAATAAATGAAACCAATCACATAACGCCTCACTGTTCACTCGTGTTTCCCAGTGGATCTGAACCGGAGCTCTAGATACCAATTATTGGTGCACAAGATGGAAGAAGAGAGCGAAGAGAGAGAATAACACACTTCTATTACTATTACAAAACGGTTACAACAAATGGTTACGCGCACCCATTATACACAATGCACCCACTCAGTACACTGCTATACCAACTGTTGACAACTACATTATTTATATATAAAAACAATAATGTCACATAGGCAAAAATGCTAACCTACACTAGTTAGGTTAAACTTAACAAAACTAATACTACTACTTCTGAGTATGAATTATTTCTAACAATTATTCCAAGAATACTAAACAATTTAATTATCTCTTTTTTTAATCTATTTTTTAAATTCAACCGTGCTTCTAACACACCACAAGTGATAATTGTCTTATTAAATATTAATAATAACATTTTTATAAAATTAATTTATATATATATAAGACAATTTGTTGCAAAAAAATAAATATTTTTTTTTTTTAAAAGTCCGTATGATTTATAAAGTTAAATTTTTTGCTTTTAATTTTTTTAACTTGAATTTACAAGTAAGTATTTTCTTTATTACTAAAAAAATATTGATTCAAACACGTTCTTAATTTTTTTAACTTGGGAGTCCTCATTTGGATGAGCATACATGTAAAAGTCTAGGTAGTCAATCCTTTACAATCAGAACACAGTCAGACTTGCATGGGCACTACGTGTAGTTTTTGTTTTGTAATTGTTTTTTCCCCATTAAGAATCTTTGAATATTATAAAGAAATGGTTGATACTTATTTATGACTAAGGACACTTTCGGTGTCAAAACAAGGAAATCGCAAGGTGTTCTGTTCGATATAGGAGTCCAGATTCGTTCCCTTAAATGATTCCATCTTGCAATTCAGTAATTTTCAACTTCATATGGCGGAAATTAAAGCAAGTTTAGATCATTGCTTGGATTTTATATTTGCTTTCCATAATAATTAAACAATTCTCAAGATCTTATGGCATTGCAACGTGGTCATAACATAAAAATATAAGTGCAACACATAGATTTTAAGCAAGTTAAAATCGATTTTTTAAAAGGTTTTTTCTGATTATATGCTTACATCAGAAAATAAATAAATCGACTCTTCTCAAATTTATTAGATTCTATCAAAACTTTAGACTTAATTAAAATATAATTAGATTGTTTCACGTTTTTGAAAATTAGCTACAGAAGAAATTCTAAGGTTGAATCACGTACTAGATCGTCCTCTTTAAGATGTTTTGTGACATTGTCCGAATTTATACAAAATAGTTGAACTACCGCGCCACCTCCAAAGATTACTAATTACACGGTAAATAATTGATCTAGAAATACACCATCTGATGGTACAAAGACCATTTGAATATGATATAAATATTACTCTTAGTATCTAGTATAACGATCGGTCGTAATAATCTCTCAAATCAAGAGAAATTTCAATAATCCTCCAAAGAGAATTAAATAATGGTCATTTGATCACTCAAAATAATTTCTCAACCCATAGAAATTCAAATAATCCTCAAAAGAGAATTAAAAAAAATTAATACTTGTAATTTCTCAACTCAAACGAGGAGAAATTAACATAACTCTCTAAAGAGAATTTAAGAAAATACTCGGAAAATTCAACGAGTAGAAAAAATGGGGAGAAGTTGGTGTTTCGACAATTTAAAAGACGCGGAGTTATGAGAGTGAGGAAGGAAAAACTCAAAATAAGTTTTTAGTGTGTTTTGGAATGAAACAAGGAATTTCCTTATATAATGAAGTGAGAAAGGAAGTATATACCACCTAAGTAAAATGGGATTAAGGAATTTTTTCAACTAACACACAATGTGGGACTTGACTTAAGGAACTTTTTCAAATTCATCTCCCTATATTTAAATATTGACATAATGTTCCAATAATCTTCACTTGAATTTAAAAAAGTGTTTCAGAAGTAATGTCAAACGTTTCTAAGATTGTGCATAAACAAAGGTGTCTACGACTTGAACCTTTGCGTAGCAAGTGGGATTCTAATTTAACAAGAGTTCCACAATTGTCTTGAAATTTATATCAGACATCAAACTCACACACAACCTTTTCTTAAGGTGTATTCTAATAACTCGTGCTTTAATGGTCCTGCACCTGTATCCCGGTTTAGTGAAGGCTCTAGGAATTCTGCCTCGTAATTTCATAGGAACCGACCTAAGTTTCACAATCACATAGGTGGGTCTATCAAGAGTACTCATGTAGCATAGGTACTCCCTCATACAAAGTATATACCTCATTAAGAGTTTCTATCATCTCATCCTCTTATTGCTTCAAGATTCATGCTTCTCTTATTAACTCTAGCATGATCACCTCATATTACTCACAACTTGCTATTACCCATTGAATCTATTTCTTGGGATCTCCAGTCATTTAGGTCGAGTTACCATCATGAGCAACTCATTTCTCTATAGGCATTAGACCTATCTTCTTTGATGTATTATGGATTTTCTCTCTAGTTAATCCTTTCGTCAAATCTTTTGACTCTTCTATGGCTACTACCACATGGTCGAACTTTGGAGCAAACGACCTCAAGATCTTTCCAACAACAAATCTTGATGTCAACACTTCTCCATATACCTTGATTTGATTCACCAGTTTCGTAACCTTAGTAAAGAAATCATTTATGCTCTCATTATCTTCCATCTGAAGCAATTCATACGTCCTTTTGTGAGTTTGTAACCTCACCTCTTTCACATTCTCCCCGCCTCCAAACAAATTCTCTAGAATTTCCCATGCTTCTTTCACTGACTCTACATCACTAACCTTTTCAAAGTTATCTGAATCAACACATTGATGGATTATAAAGAGAGTTTTATAATCTTTCTTCTTCAATTTTTTATGTGAAGCCCTTTCTTGATCCTTCGTGTTTTCTGCAAGTGTTATTACTCTTTCCTTCACAAGATCCCAAAGATCTTGATAATAGAACACAACCTTTATCTACTTTCACCAATTCAAATAATTATTGTTCTTGAGAATCAGAAGATTCGCTGGAAAATGATCGTTTGGATGATTCATGACCATAATGATTTTATTCCCACAAATCGCTTAAACTGGAGCTCTTGATACCAAATGTTGGAAATTCACCACAACCTATGGATAATTTCTATCAATCTTGATGAAAAAGATTGTCATCACCCACATAATGATAATGAAAAGAAAAGAACAATTGAGAAAAAAAGAAAAGAACGTTTGAGAAGAAGAATATTTTCTGCAGAGTTTTCTCTCTGTCCATAACCTGTGGAAAACTTCTTTATTCACTTTGCAACTGCAAAATTCTGTGAATACAATTTTATAACTTCTCTATTCTCTTTATACAAGAATAAAGGTTACTCCCTCTATTTATAGATTTAAGTTAACTTACTCTCTAAGCCAAAGCTCAGAACTATAAAAGCCCAAAATAGTTAACACTACTAAAAATAAACCTAAGTCGAAATTATGTGTGAAGCAACATGCTTCGACACTTCGACACACTAATACAACTCAACACACTAGGTGATTCGACACTTCATTGTTCTGTCGAGCAACCTGCTTTGACACAAGGAATTACAATTCAACAATAGTGATGATTGGAATATGGAATAATAAATGATGTATTAAAATTAAGAAACCTCATGTACTCATTTAGGCCACAAACATTTCGCTTCATCAAGCTTTTTCTTTATCCTTTTAGCTTGGCCATTGGCTTCTGGGTGTTTGTTTGAGACGAACTTCATTTGAATTTCTAGATTATGATAAAATTCATGTACTATGAATTTAGAAAACCGAGTTGTGTTATCAAAGATGATGCATTTTTGTAATCCAAATATGCAATTGTTTGTTTTTACTAGAAATGACTTACCCTGTTTGGCGTGATCCTTAGCACCACTTCTGTCTCAATCCACTTGGTGAAGTAATCCCTCTCTACAAATAAATTTGTTGATTTTCCTGATGCTATGAGAAATGGTTCCAAAATATCCATTCCTAATTGATAAAACAACTAGGTGAGGTCAATGAATGTAGGACCTCTGCGGGGGCATGACATGTGTATGAGTATCACTAGAAATTTTCACACATGTTGACAAAATTGGCATTATCACTTAACATATTCTGCCAACAATAAACGAGTCTTAATAGCTTATTTTCTAAAGCTCTTCATCTGAAGTGGTTCCTCCAAACTCCTTTGTGTACCTTGTTGAAAAGTATATTTCCGGCAAATATTTTTATATCGTATCCACAGAGATTGGATGATATTACCGCCGTTCTATAATCTCAATTGTTGTAAGTTTGAAAAGTAACCAAGTTGTTTTTGAGTGAATTGTTATCTCTTAATTAAAATGACACTAAGACAATGAAATTAGTTTTAAATCAAATCTAAAAGACTTGCCATGATTGAAGTTCACTATCCCAATTTCTTATGTTTCCCTAGTGACAACTATATGGACTCAAAATTATTGATAATATTCAAGTATCCTCTCAATAACATTTATTTCTAAATGAGATTGTGATAATCACTATATTAATCTTTAGACGATTTCTCCATCTAACTATTAATATAAAAATCTTTAATGTTTGATACAAAAGAAAAGTAGTGTATAAATCTATTTCTACAATTTATTCACTACTTGAAAGCATACTTTAAGTCAAGATTTGAACAACCTTTCTCAACAATAACTCAAATCTGAATATTTAAAATAGGGTGAAAGTATCAATCCATACATCAATAATCAATTGTCACATACAAGAGTTAATAGGAATACATAATCAATAAGGGATAGCTACTACCTTCAATCTTTCCAAAGTGGAGTTTAGCTCCTCATCACCATGTTTGACAGCAATAAAAATGGCCTCTGGATTGCTTTTACAAAACTTGTGATCCTCCCTCTTTTTCTCCCCATGTGTGGTTAAAAGTTCATGTTTCTCTAATAATCTCCTTTTGGTCTCATACAGAAAAGTGGTCTCAAAAGGTTCTAAAAATGTCACACTTAAGTTGGGCTCAAAACATAACAAGTGGCCCAAACTAATTAAAAGGCTTGCTGACTTCGCAGGATTCGCGGCGCGAACTGAAGGAAATGCAGCTTCTTTGCCTTACAAGCTTCCTCAACACTTTTTCTTCCAAACTTTATTCTTCAAGTGTGCTTCCAAAATGCCCATCAAGCTCCTTCCAAATTTTGCTCATGCAATCCAATGCTCTCTTGTCCACAATTTCTACAAAACTAACAAATAAGTGAAATATCTACTCAAAACATAATTAAAATAAACTTAATTGCATATTTACTAAATTGTGAGAATAAAAGTGTGTAAATTCGATAAGAAAATGGTAAAAGGGACCAATAATAATATATGAAAAGTAGTGATAATTGATCCCTAACAACTCTCCCCAACTTATCATTTTGTTTGTCCCTAATCAAAAGTTTTTCACCAAAGTAACCAAAGCAATGAAACAAGAGAATGAAACAAGGATTAACCAAAGACACTCAAATGGTTCACAAGTGTACGACCCTTTCACAATCCACTTACCTCAATGCTAGAAAAAACATGAACAAGAACAATGGTTGGGTGCAAATGACATACCAAGAAATTCAAAGCAATACATGTCAAAATTGAATCAAAGTTATACACACATCATAGTAATGATGAATAAACATGAGGGTTTTCTTTCACTCATCCGAACAATTAAATCAACATCAACTCGAATCATGCGGTCATCAAAGCAAACACTAAATCATGTGAAAAAATGAGAATCAATAGGTCTTTCAAAGTTTGTAATGTGACTTGGGTTACAAAGAAAGGGTATGATTAAGGGAATTCAAACAAAAATGCATATCCCAAGGGAGCATTCCCATAAATTCAAACTCAACAACAAATTCTATTTTTGATCCCAATTTTTCTTCTTTTCTTATTTTTCAACAACAACACAACCATGAGTTCTCTTTTTCTTTTTCTTTTTCTTTTTACTAGCTCCATAATTTTAAAGGTGACTTATTGTTCTTGTTTCTTGTCACAATTTCACCTTTTCTAAAACACCACTTTTTCAAGTTTTTATCAACTCTTCTAAGTTATTCTCCCTAACTTTAGACTTCAAGACAAAATTTATGCAATAATGCTCCCTACTTAGACATAGGTAAAAGATAAAAATTTCAAATAAAATCGGTTGAAGGTTCAATTGAAATGAAAGAAATTAGGATTCATTTATTCGCAATATTTTTAATGGAATTTGCACTTATCAATCAAATGAATCCTAATACAAGCTCAAAGGGGTTAAACTAAGGATCACTCCTCACAAGGTTAGTTGATTCAAAACTTTTTTGGCCAAGTGGTTTTTCTCAATAACAAACAATGCCTCTATCACTTTCACAATTTTCACAAAAATAGACTAATGCATGATTTAGCATGATAAGAATAAATTGAAATAATATTCGGTCTCCCACATTTAGTGCACAATGGAAGGCTACCTCACAATTGGTTAAGTTCTACTTTGATTCAAAATTGACATGTATCTCAAGGAATTTATGATAGGAAATTTGCAACACACCATCAAACTATTCATGTTAAGTCTAGAAAGCGGTAAAGTGTACCTTGAAATACCGACAACCAATTCTTATCATCACCACTCGAACTGTCATACGCTTCCTTCCTTGCAAGCATCACTTGGTTCCTTCAAGCTTAACTCAAGAACGAGAACAATTAAACAAAAAAGTGGGACATACCAAAGTTCATAGAAACACACAATTAAACTTCACAATAAAGATACATGCAATTAACAAAACAAAAGTTCACGGTGAAACGAGAGCCACCAAAAGTACAAAAAAAAAAGGGAAACACCAATATGTGATGCTTCCTAAAGTACAACCATAATTAAAAACACAAAAACAATAATAATAATAATAATAATAATAATAATAATAATAAAAAACTAACAAATAAAAAATCTAATACTACCCAAACCAAGGTCTTCAATCCTCCTCATCAACACCACCGCCCACGGACCCAATGACATCTTCCATGTCTTCATCATGACCCACACCACTAGCTTGACCACTACCTCCTGCACCCCCCATGAATGATGGCCTGCCCTCAGGCCAATTAGAATAAGATACGTACTCCGCCTGAGTTGGAAAAGTGCGGGCTTCGGGTGCTAAGAATGTGTTCTGGAACTGCTGCTGCATGGCATCAAATAAGAATGATTGATACCTCCTAGAAGCCTCAAAGTTTTCACAGCAGTAAGTGGCAAACGCCATCTGATCAAAAACTGGTGCACAGTGGGCGCGAGGCCTAGATGAAGAAGTTCCTGCTCCCTCAGCTCTATCCATCTGACTTTGGCAGAACCTGTTTAAAATCACATAATTAATCACACTAGTTATAGAAAGGTTCACCTCATCCGGGATAGGCACATTTGCCCTTCGGCAAAGCCCCATAATCAGCCCCGGATACATGAGCACACCGACTTTCCCTCCGAACTTTGTCCCGCTAGTTGCCACTTTTCTCATTTCTCAATCATAATGTAATACAAAAGGCAGCCGACATCGAGTGGAATTGTGGTACTATGGCTCCGCGACCGAATGTTGTTCAACAAAAGAACCAAATAAGCCCAGGCTTCCAAATTTTTTTCTTTTTTCTTCTTCTTCTTCTTCTTTTTCTTTTTCTTTTTGATCAATGAGTTGAAGGTTGATAAGTTGGCATTGATTAGGGAGATTTAACCTTCTTTGATTCAAATCTAATTCATCTTGATCAAAGGATCAAGTGAATGGCTTTGCATTAAGGATAGGTTGTCTTCTAAATTATGCAAAAGGCTTAAACCAATACAAGATCATTTCTCATTTTCTTTTTTGGCATGACAAGTTGTTGGGACTTGGTTCACTAATCAAGACTCCTAACTTGTGTTTGTTTCCTACATTATTATTGACCGGCCTTAGATAGTTGTGACTTCTACATAAGTCCAATTACGATTGCTTAACATAGCGCTAAATTTGCCTTATGGCACACTAATTACTAGCACTAACTATTGACAATTAACATTTACTTTATGCAATTTACTTTTATGCAATTTACTATTCTTGCACATATTATCCATTTGCTTTTCTCTTTGCTCACTTGAGCACATGTTTATGTTAATGCCATTTGCCTTTTGCTCACTTGAGTACATAATTGTGTATATATTATTGTGCTTGTGTTTTGTTTTGATTGTTATGGACCAAATGCAAAGAAATGGACTTAGTTTCTAGGACTTTCCCTATGCAAAGAAATGGAGAATTGGACTTAGTTTCTAGGACCTTCCTTATGCAAATTTGGAGTAAAAAGGATCTTAATGATGAATATGGATTAGAAGAACCAAATCTCTAAACTCACTCTTGTCCATTCTTGTTTTACTTCATGGAACTTTTGATGTGTGTGCTTTTGTGCTAGGAGTTTCCGTTTGAGCTTAATTGGAGGACCATTGCCATGTTCATCCAAGTGGAAGAAACAAGATACATTGAGGATCTCTTGTGAGACTTGTTCGATTGCTTATGCTTTGTGGTTGCTTATTCCAAAGGATGGGAGCTACTTGGATCATCAATATGATCTCAAGAGAGGAACTCCTAGTGTGGTTTTGATTTCTTCTCCCTCACTTTTTTTGTTTTGCTTAGGATTTAGCCATTCTTCTTCTTCTCTCCACTCTAACCCAAGCCAAAACTTTTGTGCAAACATTTAACCATTGTTTTCAAACATTAGAAACCTAAGCCTTATGCTTTTGATTTTCAAACTTTCTTTTTTACAACACTTATTTTGAATTGAATCCTTAAGTCAACTTTGACCATTTTTGTATATACTTCCAATTGGTAAATATAACCCATTCAAATTTCTTTTTTGTGGTTCCAATGGCCACTTCTTAATCAAAATCTTTCATAACCTTTAGCTATTAGGTTTGAGTTATCTTGGTGGTAGATGTAATACTCACCTATATCCTTAGTGATGGACAATGAGTCTTCAATTCTTATTATAGGGTTAACCCCTCACTAGCATGTTGAAGCTATCCTCACATGGTGGATTTGTGGTTTGGTTGAGCTTTCTCCCTTTGATAACAAAAGACCTTAAGGCTTTTGGACCAATCAATTCACCAACTCATTTTGAATTACACTCGATGTCGGCTGCCTTTTGTATTACATTATGATTGAGAAATGAGAAAAGTGGCAACTAGCGGGACAAAGTTCGGAGGGAAAGTCGGTGTGCTCATGTATCCGGGGCTGATTATGGGGCTTTGCCGAAGGGCAAATGTGCCTATCCCGGATGAGGTGAACCTTTCTCTAACTAGTGTGATTAATGATGTGATTTTAAACAAGTTCTGCCAAAGTCAGATGGATAGAGGTGAGGGAGCAGACACTTCTTCATCTAGGCCTCGCACCCGCTGTGCACCAGTTTTTGATCAGATGGCGTTTGCCACTTACTGCTATGAAAACTTTGAGGCTTCTAGGAGGTATCAATCATTCTTATTTGATGCCATGCAGCAGCAGTTCCAGAACACATTCTTAGCACTCGAAGCCCGCACTTTTCCGACTCAGGCGGAGTACGTATCTTATTCTAATTGGCCTGAGGGCAGACCATCATTCATGGGGGGTACAGGAGGTAATGGTCAAGCTAGTGGTGTGGGTCATGATGAAGACATGGAAGATGTCATTGGGTCCATGGGCGGTGGTGTTGATGAGGAGGATTGAAGACCTTGGTTTGGGTAGTATTAGATTTTTTATTTGTTAGTTTTTATTATTATTATTATTATTATTATTATTATTATTATTATTATTATTATTATTATTATTATTATTATTATTATTATTGTTTTTGTGTTTTTAATTATGGTTGTACTTTAGGAAGCATCACATGTTGGTGTTTCCCGTTTTTTTTTTGTACTTTTGGTGGCTCTCGTTTAACCGTGAACTTTTGTTTTGTTAATTGCATGTATCTTTATTGTGAAGTTTAATTGTGTGTTTCTATGAACTTTGGTATGCCCCACTTTTTTGTTTAATTGTTCTCGTTCTTGAGTTAAGCTTGAAGGAACCAAGTGATGCTTGCAAGGAAGGAAGCGTATGACAGTTCGAGTGGTGATGATAAGAATTGGTTGTCGGCATTTCAAGGTACACTTTACCGCTTTCTAGACTTAACATGAATAGTTTGATGGTGTGTTGCAAATTTCCTATCATAAATTCCTTGAGATACATGTCAATTTTGAATCAAAGTAGAACTTAACCAATTGTGAGGTAGCCTTCCATTGTGCACTAAATGCGGGAGACCGAATATTATTTCAATTCATTCTTATCATGCTAAATTATGCATTAGTCTATTTTTGTGAAAATTGTGAAAGTGATAGAGGCATTGTTTGTTATTGAGAAAAACCACTTGGCCAAAAAAGTTTTGAATCAACTAACCTTGTGAGAAGTGATACTTAGTTTAACCCCTTTGAGCTTGTATTAGGTTTCATTTGATTGATAAGTGCAAATTCCATTAAAAATATTGAAAATAAATGAATCCTAATTTCTTTCATTTCAATTTAACCTTCAACCGATTTTATTTGCAATTTTTATCTTTTGCCTATGTCTAAGTAGGGAGCATTATTGCATAAATTTTGTCTTGAAGTCTAAAGTTAGGGAGAATAACTTAGAAGAGTTGATAAAAACTTGAAAAAATGGTGTTTTAGAAAAGGTGAAATTGTGAAAAGAAACAAGAACAATAAGTCACCTTTAAAATTATGGAGCTAGTAAAAAGAAAAAGAAAAAGAAAAAGAGAACTCATGGTTGTGTTGTTGTTGAAAAATAAGAAAAGAAGAAAAATTGGGATCAAAAATAGAATTTGTTGTTGAGTTTGAATTTATGGGAATGCTCCCTTGGGATATGCATTTTTGTTTGAATTCCCTTAATCATACCCTTTCTTTGTAACCCAAGTCACATTAAAAACTTTGAAAGACCTATTGATTCTCATTTTTTCACATGATTTAGTGTTTGCTTTGATGACCGCATGATTCGAGTTGATGTTGATTTAATTGTTCGGATGAGTGAAAGAAAACCCTCATGTTTATTCATCATTACTATGATGTGTGTATAACTTTGATTCAATTTTGACATGTATTGCTTTGAATTTCTTGGTATGTCATTTGCACCAAACCATTGTTCTTGTTCATGTTTTGTCTAACATTGAGGTAAGTGGATTGTGAAAGGGCCGTACACTTGTGAACCATTTGAGTGTCTTTGGTTAATCCTTGTTTCATTCTCTTGTTTCATTACTTTGGTTACTTTGGTGAAAAACTTTTGTTTAGGGACAAACAAAATGATAAGTTGGGGAGAGTTGTTAGGGATCAATTATCACTACTTTTCATATATTATTATTGGTCCCTTTTACCATTTTCTTATCGAACTTACACACTTTTATTCTCACAATTTAGTAAATATGCAATTAAGTTTATTTTAATTATGTTTTGAGTAGATATTTCACTTATTTGTTAGTTTTGTAGAAATTATGGACAAGAGAGCATTGGATTGCATGAGCAAAATTTGGAAGGAGCTTGATGGCCATTTTGGAAGCAAACTTGAAGAATAAAGTTTGGAAGAAAAAGTGTTGAGGAAGCTTACAAGGCAAAGAAGCTGCATTTCCTTCAGTTCGCGCCGTGACCCATGTTGCGCCGCGAATCCTGCGAAGTCAACAAGCCTTTTAATTAGTTTGGGCCACTTGTTATGTTTTGAGCCCAACTTAAGTGTGACATTTTTAGAACCTTTTGAGACCACTTTTCTGTATGAGACCAAAAGGAGATCATTAGAGAAACATGAACTTTTAACCACACATGGGGAGAAAAAGAGGGACTGATTAAAAGTGATAGAATCTAATCTAACTGGCTATCTAGGTATTTATATGCAGGATCATTTCATAAAGGGACTGATTAAGAGGTCGATTTTAACGCCAACAAGCTTGAACACACATCCTTTACCTTTGACTCAATAGTGGAGTGAATTGGGTGAGTCATTTCTTTAATATAAGAGATATGACTAACCTTGTAACTATGAATACTTCAATTGTTGACTAAGAGAGTTCTGTAAGACTTACTTAAAATGTGGCTAGAAACGTTCCCCTATGAAATATGACACATAAGGGAGTGAGGGGATCTTGACCACGTGTCCGCCAGACGATTTTTCCCTTTCTAATTTATATATTCCTTGGGTTAATTACGACTTGGGGAGTTAATGTTACGAGGACTTTGGCCTTTGATGGAAATGTTTTATGATCATATAATTAGGATAGCTAAAAATATTTTGATCCATAGTCCCTCGGGTATAAGGCTTGTATGTGTGAAATGGTTAAGTAAATATATTATGGTAGTCCCTCAAGCACAAAATCTATAAGGGAAAAATGGTTAAGCAAAAATATTCTAGTCAATTGTTCTTTCGAGAAACCCATTAAAGAGCCTTTAAAGGGCTTCAAGTGCTATAGTTCCAACTGTAATATCTCAAAGGCGTCCATGCAAAACACGTCAACTGAGTTGCTGAGGTTTATAAGTACTCGATTCACATCTTAGTAAAACATCTACACATTGATCACCATTGGGTCATTTTCTTGAGGAGCATGTATCTTGCGTGAAAAGTTCAACTTTACTCCTCTATTGATAATATTGAGTGTGTGGCGAGTGGGTTCTCCTTTGTTTCTTTCTTTTTGTTATCTGTATGTCCTATGTTGAGGGGTTTTAGGTTTATCTCGCTAAAAAAGTCTCGTCCTTATTCCAGAGCTATATGATGCACCATGGATGTATCTCCTTAGATTCCCCTCAAGAATGTGTGGGTTATATATCTCCTTATTCAGCAGGTGGAAATTGTTATTGTGGTGTTTACCTTGTGGTATTTGCACCATTTGTCGGGATCATTCTACATCACCTCCCACTTAGGGGTTAAAGGTTATGTGATGGCTTTTGCATGAAAGAATTCTTCCCATATTTTTTCTTGCTTGGTATTCAATAGTGTATATTTCTCTGTGGACCTTCTAGAAGGTTTGAAGGATCCCATGCCCCTTATTGGTTAAGGGAATTTATTTTTGCGCGGATTGGAAGATTCAACCATTCCAAGGCAGCGTTCCTTTATGCCTATGGCTATTTTTTCTTCTTTGCTTTGCTTGCCTTTTATGTAGCTCATGGACCTATCCCTTATATCTTCCTTTAAGTTTGTTCTTAAAGGTTCCCACGAACATATCCTAGTTAGGTTTTATCACCATGAGGGTGGATTCATTGGTGCACGCCAAATATTCACGTAAAGACTCTGAATTCCCCTACGCGCATTTGAACAGGCTTGTGAGGGAACACCTTACGCTTCTTGTTTGGTAAGAATTAATGGATAAGTTTTATAGATATATCCTTATAGTTAGTTATAAAGAACCTAAGTAGGTTCATGTACCAGCACAACATTGCCTTTTGAGAGAATCCATCGTGCCTATGATCACCACATGCATGTTTATAGCGGCGTTGTCCTTATGATGATCACTTTTTCCATCAATCGTTACTAGTGAAGGTAGCTTGAAGTTTTCAGAAAGTGGGGAGTCTCATATCTTGACAGAGAGAGGGTGGGGGTCCAAGACCTGCACACCTTCTTGTTGTTCATTTTTATGTCGTAGTTTTTGTTGGATGTTTTGAACACCTATTTGTAGGGTTTAGTTTTGGTGACATAATTCTTTAATAGTGGCCTCCAACTTTGTTAGGGCCTCTTTGTCGCCATCATTGGATCTAATCCTTGTGGCCATCATCATTAAACAGAGACTAGGCTTATCGAAAGCTTTAAAAAAAGGTGTGATCTATTCCGATTTTACCAAACCCCACAGTGGACGTCAACTGTACTTGCAGTGAGTATAATGGTAGTGACCCTGCGTGGGAAATGCTAAGCAATAAATCTTTAGGGCTATGGTATTTGATAAAATGATGATATGCCCTAACCTTTTAGATATATATATATAGTTTTTGTCCTATTTTTAAGGGTGTCGAGTCCTCTGCTTATAATACATGTTACATGCAATCTGATCATGGCCTACTGAGGAGTGTGGTGGGTCATTCATCCCTACAATATAGGGAGACATGGTCTGTGACTCATCCCTATGATATAGGAAGATGCGGTTAGTCAATTTAGCGTAACTTAGGACTATATTCTCGAGTATGGCGAGGATAAATTTTGATAGGATAAAGATTATGTTCGATGACTCATCTCTTACAAAATAAGAAACGTGGAGAGTTCCGCTGCGTCTGACATGTGGTTGATCTAACCTACCTTCTTTATTATCCTCACCGTGCATTCTTCGGGGTGAGAGACAAATGGGCAGAGATTGTTGGTGCTATGTGAATTTTAGTTATAATCAAAGAGTCCGCATTCTTTCTAACACGAAACTCGTAGAGACAAAATAATTAAAAAAAATATAATGTTCATTT
Source organism: Lathyrus oleraceus (assembly GCF_024323335.1). Classification (NCBI taxonomy): domain Eukaryota; kingdom Viridiplantae; phylum Streptophyta; class Magnoliopsida; order Fabales; family Fabaceae; genus Lathyrus; species Lathyrus oleraceus. The sequence goes on along the minus strand of NC_066579.1, from coordinate 32,483,170 downwards.
TATTAAAACATAATGTGACTTAAAGAAAAAAAAAATAATGTAGCTATATAATTTTTTCCATATTGAATAACCAAATGTTAGTTATTGAAAGGAAACTCAACCGAAATTCAAAGGACATCCTTAGCATACGTTAGGCACACGTATCGGATATTGATGATTTTCTTGTTCATTTCGCTGTAACAACGTTTCTATATATACATAGGCTTGCCAAACCAAACGGTGGATCCCTCTTTTGAAAAACAAAAAAACATTCTGTCGTTTCTCAATTCTCTCGCTAAAATGTCTGCATCGTTTACAAAATCAAACGATGTCAAATGCTCGTCTTCCTCCGTCAAAAGTTCCATCGCTGTAACTGTCGCCAGAACTGGAGAGGTGGACAAACGGCTCAGTCATCGGAAGAAGCGTACATGTATGTGCTCGCCATCAAGGCACCCTGGCTCATTCCGGTGCAGCCTCCACAAGAACTCTGGCTCAGCGGTGGCTCAATCGCCTAAAAGTCTCAACACGCGGAGATGGGCCATGACGAACTCGCTTGTGAGAATCCGTGGCATTGAGGAAGAGCTCGTTAGGAGAGCGCTGGCGGCTTTGATTAGATGTTCGTCACAAAAACAACACCGGCGTAATGATTTTCGGCCGCGACCTAGCAGGTTTTCTGTCATGTCCAGATATAGTTAAGACACTACAAGGTTTCTCCAAAAACCAACATGCATTGTACATGAGATTGTGAAGAAATTTGGACAAAAGTTTTCAGTATTAAACTTCATAATTGGATCCAATATTGGAATTTATCTATGCAGGACGGAATCAGTTTTATCTAATCCTATTTGCCCTAACATTGGGATAATGCAACTGTTCAACATAAGGTTCTGCTGGCCAAGAACTCTACTCAGATTAATATCTCGGGTTCTTCTCCTTCACTTGAGCACATGAAATTAATGTTAATGGATCATTTATCTTTAATACTAGTGGTATCTAATTGATAATCATAACAGAATTATTATCAATGATGTTAGTTAGTTAAGTTTTTTCTAGTTTTCCACTAGTTTGATATATCACATCAGTAAAATTAGTTAAGCTAGTTTGGGTTAGTTGCTTGTGCAACATGCTTTATATGTCTTTATATATAGTCATTTTATTGCATCAGTTAAGAATATTTGAATATAAAATACTCATATCAATATATGGCATCAACATCTATTTATAAATGGGAAAAAAATCAATATCATTTTCTTTTCAATTAAATACATCAATTATTTGATTGAAAATGGTATTAGGAACTTTAAATTGACAGAGTTTGCAAGTGCACGGAAAGTGCTGCTTTTAGTATAAAAGACTATCAAATTCACGGAGACTAATAGTCAATTATCGTTGTCTACATTCAATTTGTTTAGTTACAGTGACAGAATTGTGAGTTGGTTTAAAAAGGAAAAAGGAAAATAATTGTTTTTGAAATAAATTGAGATTTGGATACTGGAACGTGGCTCTTTGATACTCTGGACATCATTAGATTATACTTAAATACGGGATAATATTTTCTTTTAAAAAAAGAACTAAATTTTAAGGATATATTCGCTTTCGCGCAGCCGAAACCGAGATAAGTCTATACTATATATAATTCATTTTCGCGATAATAAATCTTACGGTGCAAAAAATCTTTTTGAAAATTAATTAATTTAATTAATTAAAATGTTAATGGTAAAAAAAATTAGTTTAAAGGTGATGTCGTCTTTCACTCGCGCAACATCGGGTTTTAGGCGCATAAACAACCATTTTCACGTGTACCGTTATATTTTTAAAACCACTATTTTTGAAAAGATGATCTTTTTCTAATCTAATAATAAAATATTTTCACTGGTTTTATTAATTGAAAACTAATTTAATTCCCTAAGTTAGATATTGTTTTTTTTTCGAATCTGAACTGGTATCATTTAGGTACTGTTTTTACAGCATCTTTTAAAGCTAAAAAACTGAAATTATATTCAAACCAAAAATAATCATATATTAAATATAATTTTAACGATTAATTAGAGCACTATCGGCCCTCACATTCCTGTATTGCGGAATTAGTTAGACATGGTAAAATTCAAACAAAAACATTAATAGATATAACAATTCATCATGAACATGCTACTTAGAATAATGGAATAGGCAAATGCAAGTATATATCGATAGGATAGAAAAACAGTAAGTAAAAAAGAAAAACAAAACCTGCAACTGATATAAATGGAGATCCAAATTAATACAGAAAAATTATTGAAATAAGTTCCAGCAAAATTATTCCAAAAAGATTGAGGTACAACTGGTATTGAGTGCCTTCGAATCGTGTAGAAGAAAGTGGAGAAAAATATGAAAGTGGGGAAAAACTAATTTTGACTTCGTTGCAATTTTTCAGCATTTAAGATCCATGGCGGACGCCATGGTGCCATGGCGAACACCATCAAGTCCTAATGGATGAATGTGTGAAAATGGCTCTTTTTTGAGCCTTCTCAAGCTCATGGTGGATGCCATGGGACCATGGCGAACTCCATGAGGCTAAAATGCTGACTCCTCCTTTTTTCTTTGTCTTTTCATGCTGCGCGTCATGGCAAACACCATGAGGCACACTCTTGTCATTTTCTTGCGTAATCATATTTGTTAAATACTTGAAACAAACACAATATCAGTATAACATAATAAAAAGAAGACAAAACTTTCTAAAATGTGATGTGAATTGAGTCGTAATGTGATTTGTTTCGTGGTTATCATAAATCTCGATCCTAGAAACCTTCTTCTCCATTGATGATTTCGCAGCCCCAACATGTAAATGATAATGAAAATAATAAACAATGTAATAATGACAATACTATGTAAATTCTGTTTTCTCTTTGTGCTAACTAACTTTAGGGGTTAGTTAGAGGTAGTTGAGAGGAGTTAGTTAGGATCTAACTACTTGTCTTAGCTATATATAGTAGTCTTCTCTATTGTAACAATTGAGATTGAGAATTACATTTCATTTTTGATCACATACAACTTCTCTTCAAGCTTTTCCTTTCTTTTGGTTATGGAGTTTCAGCTCATTGTTGTATGTTCACATGGTATCACAAGCCTGTGATTCTGCTTTCCGCTGCGATCTTTCTCAATCTTCTTCTTTCGATCCAACTTCTTATATCCAATCCAAAGCAGATTATTCCCTTTTCACTAAGACTTCTTCTCAAGGTTTCACTATGATTCTGGTTTATGTTGATGATTTAGTAGTTGGAGGCACTGATTCTCATGAAATTTTACAAATCAAAACTTGTTTGGATGCTAAATTCAGTATCAAAGACTTGGGAGTTCCTAGGCTTTGAAGTGGCTCGCAGCACTCATGGTATTTCTTTATGTCAAAGAAAATACACTCTTGATTTGATTTCTGATGCTGGTCTTCTTGGTGCCAAACCTTGTTCCACCACTATGCAACCTCATCTTCAACTCCACAAAACATATCGCACACCTCTCTCTGATCCTACTCCCTACAGAAGGCTTATTGGTCGTTTATTGTATCTCACACATACCAGACCTGAAATTTCCTATGCTGTCAGCAAACTAAGTCAATTTCTTGCTGCTCCAACAGATAAACATATGTTAGTTGGTCTACATGTTTTGAAGTACCTCAAAACAGTCCAGGCCAAAGACTCATTTTTCAATCTAATACCTCTTTATGTCTCAAAGGTTTTTTAGATTCAGATTGGGGGGCTTGCCCTGATACACGAAGATCCACTTCTGGTTTTTGTTATTTTCTTGGCACTTCACTCATTAGCTGGAAGAGCAAGAAGCAGCCTGTCATTTCCAGATCTTCATCTGAAGCTGAGTATCGTGCTCTTGCTCAAGCTACTTGTGAAGGGGTTTGGCTTCTCAATATTCTTCATGATTTTCACATCAATCATTCAGTACCTATCATCCTTTACTGTGATAACAAATCTGCCATGCATATAGCTGTCATGAGCGCACAAAACACATAGAGATCGATTGTCATGTTGTACGTGAGAAAGTTCTAGCTGGAGTTGTTCATCTCATGCCTGTCACTTCTAAGGAGCAAATTGCAGATATTTTTACCAAGTCTCTTCAACCTGGTCCTTTCAATACTTTGCAATCCAAGCTTGGAATGATTGATATTCATTCCAGCTTGAGGGGGGGCTGCAAATGATAATGAAAATAATAAACAATGTAATAATGACAATACTATGTAAATTCTGTTTTCTCTTTGTGCTAACTAACTTTAGGGGTTAGTTAGAGGTAGTTGAGAGGAGTTAGTTAGGATCTAACTACTTGTCTTAGCTATATATAGTAGTCCTCTCTATTGTAACAATTGAGATTGAGAATTACATTTCATTTTTATCACATACAACTTCTCTTCAAGCTTTTCCTTTCTTTTGGTTATGGAGTTTCAGTTCATTGTTGTATATTCACACAACACCCCCCTTTATCCTGACTTGTCTAGATGATGATAACTTTCTTACATATAAGGAACAATTCATTTTAGCCCTTAAGAGTGCAAAGTTGTTCAAAAATGTAGATGAAGTCACTCAAGATGGAAAACCAAAACAATTTCTCATAGATGTAGATAAAGAAAACAACAATAACAATGAAAATTTTGATACCTGGGAACAACAAGACCAAATTGTGCTCACATGGCTGCTGGTTTCATGTCTTCCCTTTTGCATACCAAAAAATGGTCAAGTGTGATCATGCTTTTCAGATTTAGAAAAACTTGTAAGTGTATTTTACTTCTCAAACTCGAGCCAAGATTAGCCAATTCAAGAATCAGTTAAGAAATTTGAAAAAAATAGGAAAATTGATAGAATATTTTCAAGCAATCTAGAAAACAGTTGATACTCTTGGAGCAATTGGATCTCTCTTTGATGAGCAAGCACATGTACAGGTAATAATTGACGGTCTTCTTATTGACTATAATTCGATTGTGGCCTCGATTTTTCTTGCATAGATTCCTACCTTATTGCAGACATTAAAACCTTACTTATGGCCATGAAAGAAAGAACGGAAGGAACCAGTACTTTTGATGACAAAAATGTTTAAGACCTTCAAGCCAATTATGCTCATAATACACCATTTAGAGGTGGGAGACCGGGAGGTTTTGGTAATTACTCACTCAGAGGCGGTAGATAAAAATTTAGAGGTCAAAAAGGTAGACGTTGATCCATCTTCAAAAGAGGTTGTTATGGCAGAAATAACAACAATTTTATGCCTTAGTGTCAAGTCTGTGACAAAATTGGCCCTAGAGCTCTAGATTGGTGGTAGAAATTTGATGATCAATATCAAACTCCAACAACTAAACCAGTTTCATCCACTGAAGAAGACCTTTAAGATTAATCCTCTATTGCATCACTAGTGGTAGTTTCTAACACAATGTATGACCCTGCTAGGCATCCTGGCTTAGGATCCACAAACTACATCACAGCAGATGCTTCAAATCTCCAAAACAAAACTCTTATCAAAGGATCAAAATAGCTAACGGTAACTTAGCTCCTATTCATGGGTGCAAATATGAATGGTTAAAGTTCTACATTGCCTATGAATAAGTGGAAAGTTGAATTTATAACAGAATGATTCACTTATCTAATATCTTAAGATTTTGGATTGAGATATCATGTCTATCTCTTATAGTCGAAGAGTATAACACCATGGTTAAGAAATATAAATAAAAGATATATATTCTTGATCTGTCGAAAATATATGTTTTATTAGAAAAGTATGTTCACACGTAGCGCGAACAATGTTTTAATAAATAGTAAATAAATATTAAATAAATTATGATTGTCATATAAATATTAATTTAATCAACTCATTTATATAGGTTGCACAGTTTCATATTAAATATTAAATATTTTAACAGAAAAATAAATAAAAAAATTAAGTAGTTATCGAGCAAAGTCAACAAAATATTAAATAAATAAAAAATAAAAATTTACTAATCATGTTTAATAAATGTATATTATAATGTATACTAATAAAAAGAAAAAAATACTTAAAGTGATGATTGTCCTATAAATATTAATGTAGTTTATTAATTTATAATAGTTATTAAATGTAAAAACAAAAAAATATTTGATCTTTATATATATATATATATATATATATATATATATATATATATATATATATATATATATATATATATTGTTATGGAATCTTTTATTGAGATTGGGTTCATTGCAAAAGTCAAAAATAGACTTATTAGTGTTAATATAACATACATTTATAGAATTTTAGAAGTACAAATTAAAATAGTATTGTTGTGTAATATTTGATTTATGCAATCAATTAAATATTTTATAATATTTTTTGTTTATAAAAATATTTGTATCAATAATATATATTTTTTCATTTATAAATGCGGGAATATATATTTTAGTAGAAAAATATGTTCACACGGAGCGCGCGCAATGTTTTAATAAATAGTAAATAAATATCAAATAAATTATGATTGTCATATAAATATTAATTTAATCAACTCATTCGTATAGGTCGCGCAATTTCATAATAAATATTAAATAAATACTAGTATAGTATAGGGATAGTTAATAAATATGTATAGAAGATATACAAATTAAGTAGTTTCGATCCGTCAAAATTATAATGTTTTAGCAGAAAAATAAATAAAAAAATTAAGTAGTGATCTACCCGTAAAATTTTAGCAGAAAAATAAATAAAAAAATTAAGTAGTTATCTACCCGTGTGTTCTCACGGATCAAGCAAAGTCAACAAAATATTAAATAAATATAAAATAAAAATATACTAATCATGTTTAATAAATGTATATTATAATGTATACTAATAAAGAGAAAAAAATACTTAAAGTGATGATTGTCCTATAAATATTAATGTAGTTTATTAATTTATAATAGTTATTAAATGTAAAAAAAAATTGATCTTTATATATATATTGTTATGGAATTTTTTATTGAGATTGGGTTCGTTGCAAAAGTCAAAAATACACTTATTAGTGTTAATATAACATACATTTATAGAATTTTAAAAGTAGAAATTAAAATAGTATTGTTGTGTAATATTTGATTTATGCAATCAATTAAATATTTTGTAATATTTTTTGTTTATAAAAATATTTGTATCAATAATATATATTTTTTCATTTATAAAAATATTTGAATCGACAATACAATTTTTCTCATTTGTAAAAGTATTTGGACCAGCAATACAATTTTTCCATTTAGAAAAATATTTGTTTCAACAATGCACTTTTTCTATTTATAAAAATAATTGTATTAACAAAACAATTTTTATGTTAAATTTTTTTTTTAAGAATATATTTTTTCTCGTTTATAAAAATACTTGTATCAACAATATACTTTTTCCTTTTATAAAAATATTTGCATCAATAGTAAACTTTTTTCCATTTATAAAATATTTTTATCAATAATAAAAAAAATCGTTTATAAAAATATTCGTCTCAACAATACATTTTTTTCTCGTTTATAATTTTTTTATCAACAATAATATTTTTTATTTATAAAAAGACACTATTAATAAAAATATTTGGATCATAAAAAATTAGGTCATAAAATATGAGTTTTATAAATCCTATCTAGCAATTGTACTATAATTCTACTTTTATATTACATTTCTTTTTCTATTGCACAGAATATTTATTTTATACTAAATTTTAATTTCTTAATTTGATATCTATTATTTTTTAGCACTACCATGCAAAATATTTTTATTTTTAATTATACTTTAACTAGTATCATAATCATTTATTTCTATTCATAAATATGCATTTAAATTGATTTACTTTCTTATTTGTATAACTCAATTGTCATTTAAAATTTGATCATTTTTTAATAATAAATTATTACATATTTAATACTTTTAAGATAATTAAAAACATATTAATTATTTATTTAATTATTGTTTATATATGTTATTTAGAAACAATAATTATAAACGAATACATTTTAAATTGAAAGAAACTCTATGATATAAATAAAGTTTTTAAATTATGCACACCTTTAACATTTATCACATACATGAATATACACTAAATTAGTTTTATAACAATTGATGCGTTCATCGTTTATTTATGTCTTTTTGATAAATATTTATTTTTTAACTAACTAGCCAACGCATCCATGCCTCTTAAATGTTGGGAAGAAGCCTTCAAGACTGCAGTCTTCAGCATAAACATCCTGATTATCTTGCCTTTAAAAAATTTTATTTTGCATGTTATCCTTATCTTAGATCATATAATAAGCATAAATCTTATATCATACTTTGAAGAAAAAAATTATGAACTGTTTTGCATGGATCCCGGCAAATCTATTTCCTCCACGCAAATGAGATTCTTTCACATATTTAACAAATTAGAAAATTTTGGGAGACTATTTCTAATTACGACCGCACTAAGATAACTGCCACTAAGGATTATCAAGACCTAAATACTCTTCACACGACAACTCTTTTTGCCAAGTTAACAGAACATGAACACGAGTTAAAAAATATTTGAAATAAGTGGAGGGAATCTCAAAAATAAAGACAATTGAAAAGAATAGAAGAAAAACGGTTTTTTTTACCGAGATAACCCATTTTTTCGAAAAAATTCCTAAAATACCCCAGTTTTCAGCAAAATTCCCAATCTACCCCACTTTTAGGAGGAGGCGCCAATTGAATTGGCGACTCCTCTTAAAAATTGCAAGGAGGCGCCAATTGGATTGGCTAGGGCACCTGCCCTAACCAATCCAATTGGCGCCTATGTGTAATTTTTAAGAGGAGGCGCCAATTCAATTGGCGACTCCCTTAAAAAAGCCTCAAATGGAAAAACCTCCAACATGAAAGTTGTATATCTTTTCAAGACAATGAATTTGGACATAAATTTCGCATCATTTGGAGTTTTTATGAGAAAGTTATGGGCAGTTGAAGTTGGACTTCTGAGTTTTTCAACTATTATCTGACCTATAATGTCTTGCATTATCGCATGTGTTTCTTTTAGGAATATGAAAATTTGTCCAACATAACATTTGAATTAGACATCTCAAATTTTCCAATTCACTTGGTCCCACCTCAAAATAATTAAAAATGAGTGAGTTAGGTCCCTGCGAACTTGACCCAAAATTAGGGTTTCTGTCAAAATGACCTATAATGTTTTGAAATGAATGATGAGCTTCCAAGTTTCAAATGGATTTTTGATGAACATGAAAGTTGTTCATATTGCAACTGTTGTTAAAACTTGAATGGAGGCGCCAACTCAATTGGAGACTCCCTCATAAAATGCCTTTTTTGTCTTATAAATAGATGCGTTGTGTGACCAATTGTTCCACAACTCATATAATCATTTGGCTATCATGTTTGGTGTTCGTCGCCGATACGGTAAGGTGATTTATGCGAGAGACAAACCTCAATTGCTGATGCTGTTTTGGAACATCACCACGTTAGATCAACTGAAGAGGGAGCTGGTTCGATGGTTAGACGGGAAAATACCAGAAGGGGAAAAAATCAGAAGTATTGAGAGACTTGACAGTATCTTTGGTTGGGTGCGAATGAAGACTGATAAGGATGCTAGGGAAATGATGTTCGGTCGAGACGACATTAATTTGATTGTTGTAATCAGTTAGAATTATTTATGTTTTGTACTGATGTTGGTTATGAAACTCGTTGTAACAAGAACTTAATGATATATAATGATTGATTGTTACAGAAATACAATGTTAAAAAAGCTTAAGATCTAGATACAATGTTACAAAAAACTTAAGATCTAGATGATGCTCCTTGATTGGGACAGTTGTTTTTGTTGTGTCCTGGTTGACGACAGATACTACATAATCTTATCATTTTATCTGTGGAATCCATCTCTGTTCTGATATGTGTGTTGTTTGGCCTTCCTTTCTTCTTTCTACGCATCTCTTCATTGTGCCAAACAATATCTCCTTCATATGGAGGCCAGTAATCCTCCATTGGTAGTACTGAAAAGCTTTGACTATATACATTCATGATGGTGTTGGCCTTGTACACATCAGATAAATGGGTGTAAGCGTCTTGACGAGTATAAGCGCATGCTGCAATGACATGGGAGCAAGGTATGCGGAAGGCCTGAAATTTTCCACAATCGCACCAACTTCTGTGTAGTCTAACAGCGTAGGCTAAATTTGGTCTCCCCTCGTTGTTGCCCATTGTTTCCTGGACGCTGAAATTTTGTCTATGACGGTCAAACACTGTTACAGCGTGTGTCGTAGCTTTGATGCTCTCCTCTTTCATGACCTTCATGCAACACTCACTGAATACTTGTCCGAACATTAACACTGCACTCCATCTTTCACCTCTGGTTGCGAACATAGAAGCCAACCTATAATAGGTTGATCTTACCAAGGGGTTATCGGCAGATTTCGAATTCCTTTGAAAACCCCGTTCATGCATTCCACAATGTTTGTTGTCATGTGGCCCCATCGACAACCACCGTCAAATGCTCTTGTCCACTGCTCTACTGGGATGTTATTTATCCATCTCCCCGCGTCTTCATTAGACAGTCGAATTTCATCACGATAATATTGAAATGACGGTTGAGTTAAAGCATACCCAACATTCACCACCTTCTTGCAAAGATTCTTATCTTTTATAGCACGCATGAAGTTTTGTGCAATGTGTCTGATACAGTAGACATGTGTAGAAGGAGGATCATGTCATCCGTTGTCATGGTTGTTGTAGGCACTTTCAATGGCAGCATGTCTATCAGAAATCAAACATAGATTGGCTTGTGGAGCGACATGCGTTCTGAGATGTCGAAGAAAGAAACCCCATCCACCAGCCGTTTCACCTTCAACAAGAGCAAAGGCAATGGGAAATACATTGTTGTTACCGTCTTGTGCAACCGCCATGAGCAAAGTACCCTTGTATTTTCCGTATAACCAAGTGCCATCAATTTGCAAGAGAGGTTTGCAGAAAGCGAAACCTTTGATGCACGGGTCAAATGCCTAAAAGAGACGATGAAATATTCTATTACCTGTAGCACAGGTTCCGTCTGGCATCATTGCTGGCACTGTCTCCATAATTGCCACAGTTCCTGGTACATAAGTTTTTAGTGCCCATAAAAACCGTGGTAATTCCTTGAATGAATCCTCCCAGTTACCGAAAACTTGTTCAACAGCCTTTGTCCTCGCAATCCATGCTTTCTTGTAAGATGGAGTATAATTATATGTTGTTCGGATATGGGATATAATTATACTCACCTTCACTGATGGGTCTTTATTTACCAATGGCAGAATGTCTTGACATATCAAAGCCGTGCTCAGTTTACGGTAATCTTGTTCAACGTTAGTTGCAACGCAACTGTGCGGTGGGTCTATTGAAGCGATCTCCCAAGAGTCATTTTTCTTCTTGTAAGATGCAGCCAAATGAAACTTACAAAGCATGTTACGACATTCGATAACATACCTTCTAGAATCCGTGCGTTTCACTGTAAAGTCAGCAAAGTTGTTCATGTGGAATTTTTTGATTGCCAAGACACATTCTTCTTTGGTACGAAACATGTCTCCCACCTTTAATTCGCCTACTGGTCTCGGATACGGATTATAGAAGACACTGTCGGATGTTTCATCGTCGTGAAGATCCATATTTGTCATATGTTGAGGAGGATTTTAGGCATGACTAGGAGGTATTGGAGGTGGTTGAGCATCATCTTCATCGTCGTTGTTCAGCATGTGATCAACCTGTATCTCGGTCTCCTCTTCTTCTTCATCAACAACGTCGACTTCTACTTCTGCTTCTGGGTTGAGTTCATCTGACCATTGTGCATCATCTGCAGCATCTTCACCAGCTGCATCCTGATCGGTTAGTTGAGACTGTTGAGACGGTATACATGGTTGTAGAGTAATGTACAACTCGGTACAATCCATGCCTGAATGTTCATGACTAAGAAACATGTTTTCGACATCTTCATCGTCTCGTACCTTTAGGGGGACAAACTTGCATTGACCATTCTCAAAAAATATAGGATTTTGGTATGTGATCTTTGACACAATACCTGATCCTATAAAGGATTGTATTCTTTTTTTCAAATGCAAAAAGGTTGCATTTCTCTTGACCGTGATTCTAATGGTATCAGTGTTTCTAAAACAAAAACCATGAAGCTCAGACTCAAAAGTTTCACCGTTGCAGTGAACATTGACACTGTATAATGATGAAGATGACATTTTGGAGATGAAAACTATTTTGCAAGTGCAGATGAATGTGAGTGAAGTGTCTTGGATGTTGATAGTAAGACACTTAAATAGATGGTATCAGTGTCTCACATGCTAGCTAGTTCTGAGATGATGTGTCGGACATTGAAGCATGCAAGCCAGTTCTGAGATGATGTGTCTCACATGCTAGCTACTCTGAGATAATGTGTCAAGCATGCAAGCCAGTTCTGAGATGATGTGTCTGTCATGCAAGACAGTGTGAGTTGATGTGTCAAGCATGCTAGCTAGTCATGAGATGATGTGTCTGTCATGCAAGACAGTGTGAGTTGATGTGTCAAGCATGCAAGCTAGTTCTGAGATGATGTGTCTGTCATGCAAGACAGTGTGAGTTGATGTGTCAAGCATGCTAGCTAGTCATGAGATGATGTGTCTGTCATGCAAGACAGTGTGAGTTGATGTGTCAACCATGCAAGCTATCAACAAGTGACTCTTCAGCATGCAGGAGATCGGACAGCCACGTGTCTGACATGTAAGCTAGGTCTTAGATGATGTGTCAGTCATGCAAGACAGTCTGAGATGATGTGTCAACCATGCAAGCTATCAAGAAGCTAGTCATCAGCATGCAGGAGACAAGACAGACACGTGTCGGACATGTAACATAGTCAGAGATGATGTGTCAATCATGCAAGCCATCCAAAAGCGAGTTGTTCAGCATGCAGGAGACAAGAATGCCACGTGTCAGACATGCAGATGGTGTCGCCAATTGGTTTGGCGCCTACACTTAAGGCTTGTACATGGTCGCCAATTCAAGTGGCGACCCCATGGAGTCAGTCCTCGAAACCAAGCATTCAGAACTAGCCTTGCATGCATGTACCTATGGTGTCGCCAATTTGAATGGCGCCCCCTCTTTAGGATTGTACATGGTCGCCAAATGAGGTGGAGACACCATGCAAACACAAATTTTTATGCTTTCATCCATTTGCCTATAAATACATCCACTCCTTCAACAATTCTTCCACACCAACATTCTCACTACTTCATCTACAATACTTCTTTTACAATTTCATCTTCAACAACATCTTCCAATTTCATCTACACCAACTCCCCAACAATATGTCTTTACTCACAATGGGCGAAGCACACAGAGGAACAGTTGCAAACATCGCAACATACGTAAGTTTTTTCTTATACTAATTTTTTATGTTTCATCTCCACCAACCCCATTTTATTTTGAAATACCAACTTAGTCAAGTGTTATATTATTTCTATTATAGGATGTATCAAGGTTTCGAACTCGAGTCCACGAGTTTGTCCCAATGGACCCGATGATTCAACCTTATGTTGAACTCGCCGGTTTTGGTCAGATTAGCAAGATTATGTCTTGGTCTATAGATAACAAGTTCATTCTAGCCTTATGCGAAAGATGGAGGCCAAAGACACACACTTTTTGGTTTCCAACCGGTGAGTGTACCATGACGTTGGAAGACGTCTACATGCTTTTAGGACTACGAATTGAAGGCAAAGCTGTTAATGGTAAGACCAACTATGCAAGTTCAATTTGCATGGAGCTTTTAGAAACTGATTTGTTAGATGATAATGCTAGAGGTCAAGGTATACTACTCTCACGCCTAAAGTCATATTATAATAGTTTATATTTAGATGAGCATTCTACCGAAGATGCTCGAATAATAAAAACTAGGTGTTACATTATGTTGTTACTAGGATCCTTTTTATTTCCCGAAGGTAGTGGTTCTAGCATGCATATTATGTACTTACCTCTACTTAGACATGTAGATAGAATAGGTAGTTACAGTTGGGGATCCGCATGTCTAGCCTATCTCTATAGTTCGTTGTGCAAAAACTCCCACAAAGACACATCTACATTTTCTGGATGTGTTGTTTTGCTACAAGCATGGGGATGGTCAAGACTACCGTCTCTAGCACCGGTCAATAACAACCCTTTCACTTTTCCATATGCAAAAAAGTAAGTTGTTTAAATTGCTATATCTTTACTTACTTCCTTACAGTTTAGTACCTATAACTAATTTATTTTAACTTTTTGGTGTAGATGGTCAGCACGTGGTATGAGTTACAGCAGATGTCCGAGACACTGTATTACTCAGTATCGCAACCTGTTGGATCACCTTCGACCGACAGACGTAAGCAAAATAACTTCATTCATTCGTCATATTATGTTGACTTTTTTTACATTCATTTAAATCCTATCTTCTTTAACATTTCAGTTCATTTGGCGTCCATACCTTAATCTGGATCATGAGCATGAGGTCAACCCTGAAGACACAGCCGTATGGACAACATGCACACCGATAATACGGTTCACAACAGTGGAGATGCACAACACCAATCGTGTGAAGCTGCAGTTCGGTATGGTCCAGAATATCCCAGATCCCCCAGCTAGCCTAGGAGAATGGCATATGCGTAAAGTGAACGACCAATGGAACTTCAACCCTTGGCAAACCTTCGCAAGATCGGAGTGTCGCAAGTGGAAGCACCGTCATGACCATGTCTTAACTGACGCAGTCATGCCAAATGAGGTAAAACCAAGTCGTACTTATATGGCTTGGTCCAGATCAGATGGATTTCAATTCATCGCCGATGATATGTACCTCTACGACCCACGCCAAACAAGTTACACGCAAGAAGGATCAACATCTAACCCCCAACAACATTCTCAGCCCGGTTACTCACAACCACCTATCCGTCAAACTTTCCGTTCCACAAACACACAAACATACAACCAAAACATGCCATTCACCCAACCCCAATACCAAGTACATCCCCCATACCACCACCAACAAATGGACCATCAACCTCAGACCGAACATCGCTTCGCACCACACCATCACCCTACCAAAGTCGCCTTAGCCAAAACACTAACCGCCCCTCCTCCTACCGTAGCCAAGAACCCCAAACATCACAATACCAAAACATCCCACAACCATATCTCTTCCAAACACCCCAACAACCTTTCCAACCTTTCCTAGACCCATCATTCACACCCATGTCTCCCTTCAACCGTCCCGGTCGCCCATCCATGAGTCAACCACACCCCAACTTCTCTGGCATGGGTCATGAGCTCAGCTACGTCGGTACACCATCATTGAATATTGAAGACTATGCTGAGTTGGCTGAATACCTCAACGGATCTTCTCCTGTAGGAGGTAATGACGCTCCTGGACCATCAGATGAACAAACACCGGTGCAGAATCGTCAACGTGGGTTAGGGCCAAGGGTTAGGGTAGCTAGGGGATGTGGGACCGGAGGTCGGTTAGGTGATCCCGGTCATCACCATTAGGATTCTTTCTGTAAACTCCAACTTTTATTAATATAAAGTCGTATTATATCAAATTTATCTTTGTGTAAACTCCAAACATTAGGTTTCTTTGTCTAAACTCCATTTTGGCAAAATTCACATACACATGTTTTGACTGAAACCCTAATTTTGGGTCAACTACCCAAGAACCTAACTCACTCATTTTTAATTATTTTGAGGTGGGACAAAGTGCATTGGAAAGTTTGAGATGTCTACTTAAATTGTTATGTTGGACAAAATTTCATAATTCAAAAATAAACACATGTCATAATACAAAACATTATAGGGCACATAACAATTGAAATGTCAAAAAGTCCAAGTTCAGGTGCCCATACCTTTCTCAAAAAAAATGCAAATGATGCAAAATTTTAGTCCAAATTTATTGTCTTGAAAATATGTACAGCTTTTGAAGGTTTTGTCATTTGAGGGTTTTATCATTCAAACAGAAGGGCTTGAAGTTGGTCCCTTTTGGCAAAATTCACATACACATGTTTTGACAGAAACCCTAATTTTGGGTCAAGTTCGCAAGGACCTAACTCACTCATTTTTAATTATTTTGAGGTGGGACCAAGTGCATTGCAAAATTTGTGATGTCTACTTCAAATGTTATGTTGGACAAAATTTCATAATTCTAAAAGAAACACATGGGATAATGCAACACATTATACGTCAGATAACAGTTGAAATGTCAAAGAGTCCAAGTTCAGGTGCCCATACCTTTCTCAAAAAAAATGAAAATGATGCAAACGTTTAGTCCAAATTCATTATCTTGAAAAGATCTACAACTTTTATGTTGAAGGTTTTGTCATTTGAGGTTTTTATCATTCAAACAGAAGGGCTTGAAGTTTGTCCCTTTTGGCAAAATTCACATACACATGTTTTGACAGAAACCCTAATTTTTGGTCAAGTTCACAAGGACCTAACTCACTCATTTTTAATTATTTTGAGGTGGGACCAAGTGCATTGCAAACTTTGTGATGTCTACTTCAAATTTTATGTTGGACAAAATTTCATAATTCTAATAGAAACACATGGGATAATACAAAACATTATAGGTCAGATAACAGTTGAAAAAATCAGAAGTCCAACTTCAACTGCCCATAACTTTCTCATAAAAAATCCAAATCATGCAAAATTTATGTCCAAATTCATTGTCTTGAAACGATATACAACTTTCATGTTGGAGGTTTTGCCATTTGAGGCTTTTCTAAGGGAGTTGCCAATTGAATTGGCGCCTCCTCTTAAAAATTACACATAGGCGCCAATTGGATTGGCTAGGGCAGGTTCCCTAGCCAATCCAATTAGCGCCTCCTTGCAATTTTTAAGAGGAGTCTCCAATTCAATTGGCGCCTCCTCCTAAAAGTGGGGTAGATTGGGAATTTTTTTGAAAACTGGGGTATTTTGGGAATTTTTTCGAAAAAGTGGGTTATCTCGGTAAAAAACCAAGAAAAACGTATCCTTGAAGGCCTCTACTTCCAAGGCTAAAATTGAGGATGATGACGATAAAATTAATGAATATTCTTCAAAAGATGAAGAGATGAGATTGAGTAAGAACAACAACAGAAATACACAATTCTCAAGATAATTTTTTCACTCTCTTAACATTAAGACATCCTGTAATAATTTTAGAAGAAAAATAAGTGAGATAAAATAATAGATATTTTGAAAAATGTATACTTTAGAAGTGAACACATCACTTCTTTATATAGAAAAAAAATTAGTTTAAAAAAACAACAATCCATGGCCCTAATCACTTTCTAATAGATTAGAAAGAACAAATTAATGATTAAATTAAGTCAGAAACGGAAACCTAAAACAAATTTGCTCATTATTCGATTAATTGGAACCCTAACCTATTAGGAGGCAAATTCACTCTCTAATTGATTAGACAAAGAGTTTACATTTCCAAATTAGTCTAAAATGTTTCATAATCGATTGAGCACTTGTTAGAACCGATTTTTAAAAGAACTAAGAAATAGATGAGGAGAGAAAACAAATATTAGTGTCTTTGTACATTTCCTTAATATTTCAAAAATTACTCATGTTTATTTTACATATAATTGATCAAAAGACTAAAACTCTTAAGCACGAGATTAGGCCAACTTTCACATTGAAATATGTTGATCTTTGAAATTATTTATTTCGTTTTACTAGCAAATTTGTTCATCATCAAAACCTCATAAAATATTTTAACCTCCACAATACATAGAATCACAGGTTCATTGTGGCATGGCTATTTAATTTTGTTGAGTTATTTTATAAAAATAAAAAGATAAATCTTATTTATTATTAGAGTATTGTATTTATTTTATTATTTGTTAATTAGTAGAAAATAATGTTATTTCATGGGTTACTTTAAAAGATTGTACTAATAAAGACTAGATGATCCAAAACAAAGAGTTGTTTAAATATTTTGATTCGATGTGTAAAGAACATAACAATTACCACATCATTAAGAAAAAAAAATCATACACTGCATTATTTATTAAAAAAAATGTTGTCAATCTTACTATCAGTATTAGTGATTCACTAACAAGATTAACTGTTTATGTTTGGCAGTCATGGTGTGTGTTTTGTCTTCATTCAAAAAGTATGTTTTAATTTCTTCTTTGTTTTATGTGAATGGTGGACACACCTGCAAATAAAATCTTGCTTTATAATTTAAGGACACGACCCTGAGATTCTGTTTGATGCCTCTACCTTATGTCTCATTTCAATGTATTTGATGCCAACCTAATTTTCATTATTTAATTTACTTTCTTTTTTTGGATTATCCGACAAGTCAAAGGTAACAAACACCTCACTGATGGCCCATTTCTTTCTCATTTGTCAGTGCTTTGGACTGGAATAAGGCCCACTGTAATAGGGTCAAGATTCTTCTCCATTTCTTATTTTCTATAGGGATTTTTTTAATATATCTTATGATTTACTAGGACACCTCTTAAAAAAAGAGTAAAAAATATATTTAGTATCTGCAGATGTATTTCTGAATGCATATCTGATACACACAAAACACATTCATTTTTGAATTACATTTCAATTTTGTGATTAAATTTTGTTCAAAAATATATTTTTTAAATATTTTCGAAAATACATTTTCAAAACCCATAAAACGTGCTTCCGAACTATGGAGCACGATACCAGCGGGTGACAGCATAATCTGGATTTTTTCTTAAAATTAAAATCATTTTTTTTAAATTCGAAAATAACGAATAATTCAAAAAAATACCAAAATAACCACTTTTAGAAGAGGATGCGCCAGATGAACTGACGCATCCCCTAAGCAACCAAAGGAGACGTCAATAGCATTGGCGCATGCATTGGGCTCCTCATTAGGAGACGCCAATAGCATTGACGCATGCGTTGGCCCTCATGAGGAGGCGCCAATGCCCCTGGCGCCTTAGTGGTGCATGTGGTGTACACGCCAATTCATCTGGCGCATACACCCCTTGTGTTTTAATTAATTTAATTTTAATTTTTAATTTTATTTATTTATTAAATAAAAAGAATAATGTAAAAAAAAGTATTCATGTGGTAATAATTTGTTACATTAGACTGACAATAAATTAATGATCGGCCCGATCAAAACGTCCCCCTGTTCCACACTCAGGTGCGTTAGTTTGTCACCGAGGTCTCCCACGATTTGCTTGAGGTGTTTGAGGTATTTGTGTGCTGATCTGATCGAACGATGGTTGGTGGGAAGGTCTTGCAGAAGTTCCAACGGTATTTGACAAATGTGTCATCATTTGTTCCCAATATCCGGAAGGGCTCTAGCCAACGACGCTTCCGTAATGGAGTTCGGTGCCCATGTCATCGTAGTTAGGTCGTTGGGGTTGGATGGATTGGGGACGGTATAGTTGCCAAAAATGGACCATTGAATCATTTTGGAAACAAAGCAATGGTTCATGGGGCGTACTATAGTTAAATAATGGTTTGGTGTTATGGTGATGGGATGTTTGGGTGGTCATTGGTGGGGGCAACAGTGAAGTGACCCATATGAATCATCTGGGCTATAGACGGTTGTGGTTGCAGGGTTTGATTCTTGGTTTTATGTTTTGGTGGGTGGTATGAATGGATTGCGACGTTGGATGGATGGCATGAACGGATTGCGAGGTTGGATGTTTGGTTGTTGTGCGTATGTGGTAGATTGATGTTGTGACGTTGGTTGTTGGTTTTGGGTGGGTTGACATTGGAGTTGGGTGGGGAATTGTTGTGGGGCGTACGATGACGAAGTAAGTTTGCGTGGATCCATCAAATATCGTGGCTCAGATACAAATTGTTGAGTTGTTACCGACCTAAACCATGCCATATATTGTTGAGTTGGTCTTGCACCATGGATGACCGGTTCGTTTAAGATGTGTTGTCGTCGATTCCTCCATTGATGACACATCTCTTTTGCAAAGTCTCTCCGGACAGAATAATCCCATTGTGCATCAACCCTTTTTTGATGTCAATTCCACAAACACGTGGGAGATTCTAGAATCTGTTGTAGCATGCCGAACTGTAGTTTGACCCGGTCACTCTGGTGCATTTTCACTGTAGTTAATCGGATAATCGATGTCTTCGTTGTCCAAACTGCAACATCGTCATGGTTCACATCATGATCAAGACCCAAATATGGTCTCTAGATAAACTGTAAAACAATATGAAATGATTAGATGAAAAATAATTTGATAAGTATTTTTAAATTAAAATATATTTGTGTAGGAGTATTACATCGTCATGTCCAATGTGGTCCAATAGATTGCGATACACTACAATAGCGTGTTTCGAACACCTATTGTAGTTCATCCCCCTTACTGACCACCTTAGATAAAAAAAGTGAAAAATATTATTTACTGTTAATTATAATATAAAATATAATTAACTAAATGGTAAAGTGTTAGACTTACTTAGTTGCAAACGGGAACACGAATAAGTTCTCGTTTATCGGGGCGAGCGACGACATTCTTGACCAACCCCAAACTTGTAGCAAATACGCACATGAAAAAAAAGTACAGGTATTCTTTTTTGCAGTTTTACACATTGCACTATATAAATGAGCCAACACAGCTGAACCCCAACTATATGTGCTTACCTTATTAATGTTGCATAACAACGGTAAATACATAATATTTATTGAATTACCTGTACTTTCTGGAAACAAAAAATTAACAAATAAAATCATAATATAACATCGAGCTTTAATTATTTTCTCGTACTCGGTTGAATCTTCGGACAATACTATATTGACATAATATTGTTTAAGGTATTTTAAATTTATACCTTGCCCCCTTGCTTGACCGGATGACTCTCCCTCAGTTTCGTCATCTAACAGAGGGGCACCCAATAATTCATTGCAGATAGAGTTGTCTTGGTTAACTCTACCATTCACAGACTTTCCATCTACACAGAGACCCAACAACATGTACACGTCCTCAAGTGTGATGGTACACTCACTGATCAGAAGGTGAAATGTATGGGTCTCGGGTCTCCACCGCTCCAACAAAGCAAGAATGAACTTGTAGTTCATCGAGTACGAAAAAATGTTGAGGAGATTTCCAAATCCACATCCTCTAATATAAGGTTCTATTAAAGGATTGTTGGGTACATATTCATGTACACGGCATCTAAAACGCTTCGGATCCTAATAACAAATAAGTAAGAAATGCAATAAGAAGAAATACATAATACAAACATAGATAACAAAGGTATACGACTTAAAAACGGAATAAGTAAAAAGAGAGTGATAACATACAAATGTTGAGATATTCTCGAGTGTTCCTTTGTGTTCATCACTCATAGTTAACAGAGACGTAATTTAATGTTGCAGAGCTTGAGTGTGGCAGAGAAATAGTGTGGCAAAGAAAGATTATAGATGAGTAGTGTTGGAGATGATTTGATATTGTGATATGAAAGGCTATTTATAGATGAGTGAGTTAGTAGGTTTGCAACCTATGAAGCATGGGATTGGTTACATGCAATGATAAAAGTACACTAGCTTTTATCTTAGGCGCGTGCATGTGAAGAATCACATGCAAGGAAGAGGCGCACTTCCTCTTGGCGCCTGCATGTGATTAGTCACATGCAAGGAAGAGACGCCCTTCCTCTTGGCGCCTAGGTGTAAGTGAATGGAATGGGCACCCTTCCTCTTGGCGCCTTGGTGTAATTGAATTTAAGGGGCGCCCTTCCTCTTGGCGCCCATGTTGCTTTATGACGCCTAAAGAATAGGCGCCTGTTAAGAATATTAGGGCACAGAGATTTCTTGCTTCAGAGATTCCCTGGGTTCATGTGTGTTCTTGTCATTCTTGTCACTGCATGCGTGGTCAAGCCTGAACAGACGAACCAAGTGATCAATGCGTTCAATGTTTATGCTATTTAGGCTGTGCAGATGAACAACTTAGCAATGCATTCATTTTCAGTAAAGAAAAGAAAGTTAGATTTTTAAAAAATGTCTTCCACACAACATTACATGATCAGTGCCCATATCGAAGGTGAAATATTTGATCATCAGTTATTCGATTTTTTTCGCAACACAGAGGTAACTCGGTTTACTATAAATCGAAGATCAAATTTTTCACATCTGAAACAAAGAATAGAAAAAAAATTGCAGTGCAGTAATGTGGGCCAAATCATCTATAAAAATCTGGTTTGGTTTGCAGAAAACCAGGTGAAGTTTTATCAGAAGAAGATTCGAGATGATGACGATGTTCAACATATGTTTGTCAGTCAAGAACAATTTGGTTACAACGATATAGAGTTGTATACATTACTACATCAACAACAAGTGTCTCAGTTCATTGATCAGTCACAAGTGTTTTGTGAGACTGATGACGAACAAGCTGAGGTGAATGTTCTAGATGACGAAGAAGAAGAAGTTGAGATCATGGTTGATTCAATGGTGACCGCTGATGAGGAAGATGAGCCAATACCAGCAAGTCATGTATACTGTCCACCCCAACACATGACAAGGTTGAATTTGGGTTCCGATGAACCTTCATCAGATATATGGTACAATCCTTATGTGCAAATGCAAGGATCTTTGAAACAAGGAGACACATTTCGCATAAAAGAGGTATGTGTAAAAGCCATTAAGAAATTACACATGCAACTATCAGCTAATTTCAGAGTTGACAGAACTAACGCATTGAGGTATAAAATTTATTGTCTGAATGAGCACTGCTTTTTTAGGTTGTCAGCTTCGTACCGGAAGAGGAGCGAGTCTTGGGAGATTGGATCAATGGGTCCATATCGCACATGCATGCTGACAAAACCAATGCAGGATCATCGTAAATTAAGCTCTCAGCTAATATGCGATGAAATATTATCTATCATTGGCGACAATTCATCGTTAAAGGTGAGTATGATAATCTCGCATATTAGGGCAGAGTACGAGTACACTCTATCATATAGGAAGGCATGGATATCTAGGACAAAGGTTGTTGAAAAAGTGTTTGGCAATTTGGAGGAGTCTTACAAACAACTTCTAAAATACATGTTGGCTCTAAAACAATATGCTCCCGGGATTATTGTCAAGTTGGAAACATTGCTCGCGTCTACACCAGAAGGCACGTGTGTTGTTGGAAATGGAATATTCCACCGTCTCTTCTGGGCATATCAACCATGCATCATAGGTTTTTCTTTCTGTAAACCAATTATAAAAATTGATGGTACTGTAGGAGAATTGCCATCCAAGGCGCAGCGGAATTTAAAAATTTCTCCATTTAGTGATCCTTACGAATGGGCATGATCAGTGATAGAATCGTTACCTCTTGTGGCGATTCAAACCTTTGGTGCAGATCTCTTGAAACGACCAAAACCTTGGATACAAATCCACGGGGCGATCACGAACGTTGAACGATGACAACGTCTCTACTCAGTCCACACGAACGGATTCCTTCAATCGCAGTGCTAGCTGTTATGAATGAAGGCTTTGAGTGAGAGAAAGAGGGAAACAAAATTCCAAGTCTCTACTTGAATTTCTGTCTGAGTGGAGTGGAGTGACAATGCTTCTACCCAATGGGTTCTATTTATAGAACCACTTGTGTGGGCTTTAAGCTAAAAAGCCCACTTAAGTGTATTTTGGCCCATACCTTATAATATGCCCAAAATCATTTAAGTATTTAGTACCTTACCATATTTCGTCTCCCACTTAAGTGCACCGTACCTTACGGTGTTCCTTAGTTACTCTATTTCTCATCAATCCGTCCTTTGTGTGTGACCCTATAGGTTTTCGCGGCGTTGGCAATTATATTAAATCACGCATTTAACATAATAAACAGTGAGCGGTATCTAGCAACACATCACTGCTACCCAAGTCACGAAAATGTCATGTGATCTGACAAAACCTCCTGTGATAATAATTATGTGTATAATTACCCCTTTTCCCTTATGTCTATATTGAACACAAGGTATAGACCGTGTCACCCTTGTCCAGTTCAATATTGGGCCCATAGACATTTATCCTGTTACGCAGGATTGGCAAATTCCATCTAGGACACTCATGTCCCTCAGCATGCTTCGTGGAGTACCCATCAACTGTCTTTATGGTTATCCAGTTACGGACAATGTTGGATCAGCAATAAAGCACTCGACTCTACATCTAGGATCCATAGTGGTTTCAGGTCGAAGAGTGGTATACACTATTATCACCATGAGAATAACTTATGACACTTTGCATAACTTTCTATATAGTATTCTCATAGCGGGTCAATCCGGTATAAATATTACTCCTAATATTCATACCTATGTTTAAGACTTGATAACTCTTTATCCATGATCCATGAGATGTGATCATCAGTCTACAAACATAATAGTCTTAATGCTTTAATGTTATCCCACTTCACATTAAAGCTCGACTACGGATACTTTAAGAATAGTGTCCTTATGTTTAATGTGTTCTCATGATTAAGTCACACTTAATACATTAAACGGACTATCTATTCCAGGGACTTTATTAATCAACCATAATAAAGAAAATGCCTTTAAATAATTCGATACAAGTACCAAAAGTATTGGCCTCTAGGGCTTACACCAACAATCTCCCACTAGCACTAGAGCCAATCAGGCATACCCCGTATGCCCATTGATCTAGTATGGCCATCATGCTTCTGCTGCGCAAGAGGCTTTGTCAGTAGGTCAACTATATTGTCAAGTGTAGGTACTTTACATATTTTCGCACAACGCCTAATTATGTGTTTGGATCGTTGGTGAGATCTAGGCTCCTTAGCTTGTGCGATAACACCATTGTTATCATAATAGAGACCAATGGGATCCACAATGCTATGGACTATGCCAAGTTTATTGATCCAAACAGCTTCCTTTGCTGCACTTAAGGCAGCAATATACTCGGCCTCAGTTGTAGAATCAGCAACTGCATCTTGCGTTGAACTTTTCAAGCTCACAGTGCCACCATTTAAGCAAAACACATAACCAGATTGGAATCATTCATATTAAAGCGTCTCAGCACTTTGTCTATGTACTCTGACTTAGGCCAAGCATTTCATGATCTATCTCTATAGATTCTGATAGGCTGTTTCACCCAGATCCTTCATAGAAAAGCATTTCCCCAACCAAGACTTTACTTGTTGCAGGGTAGGGATATCGATTCCAATGAGTAATATGTCATCTACATATAATATCAGGAATACGATCATGCTCCTACTAACCTTCTTATAGACACAAGTCTCATCTTCGTTCTTGATGAATCCATACAGTTTTACTGTTTCATCAAAACGAAGATTCCATGAGTAGGTCACAGGCTCATCTTGATCCATGAGTAATACATCACCTTGATCAGATATCCATATATCTCAGGTAGGTGACGTATCCTGCCTGACCTACACTGGTCTTGTTTTATTTGAGCAGGTTGCTCTTACACAACTACTTGTGTTTCCTGCTCTAATTCCTCCATAGGTGTATCGATACTTTGTGATTCTTGAATTTCTTCAAGTTCTACTTTCCTCCCACTGATTCCTTTGGAAATAAAATCCCTTTCTAGGAAAACTCAAGTTCGAGCGACAAACACTTTGCCCTCAGAAGGATTGTAGAAATAATATCCTCTTGTTTCTTTAGGATACCCCACAAATAAGCATTTGTCAGATTTGGGCTCAAGCTTAGTTGAAATTTGTCGTTTCACATAAACTTCGCAACCCCAAACCTTCATGTAAGACATATGTGGTCTCTTACCACTCCATATCTCATATGGTGTCTTTTCAACCTTTTGGATGGAACACGGTTAAGTGTGTAAGCTGATGTCAATGGTGTATGTCCTCAAAAGGAGTTTGGAAGATTGGTGTGACTCATCATGGATCGGACCATGTCCAACAGGGTTCGATTTCTTCTCTCAGATACACCCTTCCATTGGGATGTTCCAGGAGGAGTAAGTTGGGATAGGATCCCACACTCTTTCAGATGGTCATCAAACTCTAGGATTAAATACTCACCACTTCGATCTGATCGAAGAGTTTTAATATTATTACCTAGTTGGTTTTAACTCGTTAGGTTTCACCCTTTTGTATTAATGTTATTAATAGGCATTTCAAGATCAAGGACATACAGTCCATTGTTCATTTGTGCAGTAGCATAGAATATATCATTCAAATAAATTGAGCAACAATTGTTCTTTATTATAAATGAAAAACCAAACTTGTCCAGACAAGCAATGGAAATAATATTCCTGCTAATTGCAGGTACATAATAACAGTTCTCTAACTGAATTATTAAACCACTAGGTAAAGTCAATACAAAAGTTCCTACGGCTAAAGCAGCAACCTTTGCTCCATAGCCAACTCGTAGGTCGACTTCACCTTTTGCCGAATCTTTACTCCTTTTTAGTTCCTGCACATTTGTACAAATGTGAGAACTGCATCCAGTATCTAATACTCATGATGCAGAAGTAGATAAATTAATAACAAAAATACCTGAAGTTGAAGTCTCTACTCCATTCTTCTTATCTTCCAGGTACTTTGGGCAGTTCCTCTTCTAGTGTCCGGTCTTACCGCAATGGAAGCAGGTGCCTTCTTTTGCTATGCCTCCATTAGGCTTCAAAGCAGCAGTAGATCTGGGATTGGCAACTTCCTTGCCCTTTCCCTTATCACTCTGCTTAGTGGGCCTTTTGTTCTGTCTCTTTCCATTTCCGATCATCAGAATGGACTTCCTTTTTGACTTCAGATTCTGCTCGGCAGTTCTTAACATGGCGAGCAGTTCAGGAAGAGATTTGTCCATATCAATCATATTGAAATTTAGGACAAAGTGACTGAAACTATCTGGCAACGATTGCAAGATCAAATCAGTTGCAAGTTCCTCTTCGAGGGGAAAACCCAATCTCTCAAGGTTTTCCACATACCCAATCATCTTGAGTACATGGGGACCTACAGGGGCTCCCTCAGCTAACTTGCTTTGAAAAAGGGCTTTTGAAACTTCAAACCTCTCATGCCTTGCTTGCTCTTGATAGAGCAACTTCAGGTGTTCGATCATATCGAACGCTGACATGTTCTCATGTTGCTTTTGCAATTCTGAGTTCATGGTAGCCAGCATGAGACAAGCAGTTTCATTGGCATCATCGACATGCTTCTTATAAGCATCTCTTTCTGCCTTAGGTGCAGAACTAGGAGGTTCCTCTTCATGAACAGGTGTCTCCAAGACATACAGCTTTTTATCATGTTTGAGGATAATCCTCAGGTTTCGGTGCCAATCCAGAAAATTTGTCCCAGACAATTTTTTCCTTATCAAGGATTGATCGCAGGATGTTGTTAGAGGTGTTTGCTGTCATGGTAATCTACATAAGGATTAATGAAAATATAAGTATCATTGACATATTCAATTAGGCCTTTAATTAAATATGCTCCCACTATTTTACTCAAAACAAATGACCCTCATCATTTGATTCGGAAAATCCCGTTGGAAGATTTTCTAGTGGGTCGAGATCCATATTTCACTTCGTTCTAAGTCCGCGTAGGCGGATTACACAAAACTAGGTTATTTAGGTAGGAACTCCTTCTAATTGTATCTCATACAACTCTCGAAAATTTCAATTGGGTGAATAACTCCTTATTCCAATCCATCATATGGATCCTTCCCAACTCTTGCTTCTAAACATATATATAATCTTATTATAATTTGTTTAGTTAAGTTTGACCCATTGTTTTAACAGTTGGATATTACAATTATCCCATCGCACCTTACTAATATAGAACATGCACCTCGCGTAGGAGAAACCTACATTATTCGATACTAGTCTTGATGAGTGTTAAAACTTGGAAAGCTTAAAACTTAATATTTAGTTTGAGGGAATTGCAATTTTTCTGATCTCACCGGCTTGTTTATCATATAAACCGTCTCTCACATGCATCAACATACATTCACATGCATCAACATACATACAAACAAAATGAAACAGTTATGGCCCCTAGCGCAATTGTTCTCCCAAGCCAATGAGAGAACCTAAGCTAACCTACAACGATCTAAGCTTCTCCAAGCAAGATCTTCAAGGTTGTCCTCCTTTGGCACTGACTTCTTTGCTTTCTTCATATCATTACATTACATGAAAGAAACTCGTTTTACATACGAGGGAGTGAGATGAGAAAAGAAGTTACATTTGGGAGATTAAGAGAGAGGCACGACACGCAGGTCGTATTTTAAAATCCAAAGCAGAATAAAGGAAAACTAAGGCCATAACCGATCACCACAAGACAATAATAAACACTTTATTATTATTATTATTATTATTATTAATTCCTTTAATTAATTTAAATCAAATTAAATTTCGACGACCGATCATCACATTTCAATGAACAATTCATTTAAATCGATGTCGTTTTTCGTATCAACACTTGACACTTTTAAAGCACTGAGTTAGCCGAACGGGTGAAAATTTCCTTGCGTTAACCGGTTATCCATATGCGTTAACCGGTTAACACTGTTTGAAAACTTTTAGAAAATTCTTTTCTGCCTTGCGTTAACCGGTTAACCATATGCGTTAACCGGTTAACACTGTTTGAAAAACTCAGAAAACTAAATTTCGTCTTGCGTTAACCGGTTAACCAAAAGCGTTAACCGGTTAACACTGTTTGAAAACTCAAAAATTTTTATTTCGCATTGCGTTAACCGGTTAACCATACGCGTTAACCGGTTAACACTGTTCGGAAAAGTGTTTAGAACGCACAACTCTTGTGCAGTCATACCCCAATCGCATAACTCTCTGACAACACAACCCTTGTGTCGTCACTAACCCTGATGCACCAATTTCAGACCGTCAAATACATCTCGATTGTTAATTCAGTATGATTGATCAACACGTCATTGCTTCACCATACTAATGTCGGATCAAGAAGCAAACGACCATTGATCGCTCAGAGGAAAACAATCATCGAGGGTTTGAATGAACGAAACAAGAACACTATATCATATATAATGTATTTTGCATCAGGGTTACATATATCACATATATGTAACTTGATCGATCTCAATTTAACCTTTGATTCATTCTGTCTTTAATCATATTATTACAGAACAAAAACAAATATCAGATTCATGGTTTCGTAAGTGGCTCTGATACCACTGTAGGAGAATTGCCATCCAAGGCGCAGCGGAATTTAAAAATTTCTCCATTTAGTGATCCTTACGAATGGGCATGATCAGTGATAGAATCGTTACCTCTTGTGGCGATTCAAACCTTTGGTGCAGATCTCTTGAAACGACCAAAACCTTGGATACAAATCCACGGGGCGATCACGAACGTTGAACGATGACAACGTCTCTACTCAGTCCACACGAACGGATTCCTTCAATCGCAGTGCTAGCTGTTATGAATGAAGGCTTTGAGTGAGAGAAAGAGGGAAACAAAATTCCAAGTCTCTACTTGAATTTCTGTCTGAGTGGAGTGGAGTGACAATGCTTCTACCCAAGGGGTTATATTTATAGAACCACTTGTGTGGGCTTTAAGCTAAAAAGCCCACTTAAGTGTATTTTGGCCCATATCTTATAATATGCCCAAAATCACTTAAGTATTTGGTACCTTACCATATTTCGTCTCGCACTTAAGTGCACCGTACCTTATGGTGTTCCTTAGTTACTCTATTTCTCATCAATCCGTCCTTTGTGTGTGACCCTATAGGTTTTCGCGGCGTTGGCAATTATATTAAATCACGCATTTAACATAATAAACAGTGAGCGGTATCTAGCAACACATCACTGCTACCCAAGTCACGAAAATGTCATGTGATCTGACAAAACCTCCTGTGATAATAATTATGTGTATAATTACCCCTTTGCCCTTATGTCTATATTGAACACAAGGTATAGACCGTGTCACCCTTGTCCAGTTCAATATTGGGCCCATAGACATTTATCCTGTTACGCAAGATTGGCAAATTCCATCTAGGACACTCATGTCCCTCAGCATGCTTCGTGGAGTACCCATCAACTGTCTTTATGGTTATCCAGTTACGGACAACGTTGGATCAGCAATAAAGCACTCGACTCTACATCTAGGATCCATAGTGGTTTCAGGTCGAAGAGTGGTATACACTATTATCACCATGAGAATAACTTATGACACTTTGCATAACTTTCTATATAGTATTCTCATAGCGGGTCAATCCGGTATAAATATTACTCCTAATATTCATACCTATGTTTAAGACTTGATAACTCTTTATCCATGATCCATGAGATGTGATCATCAGTCTACAAACATAATAGTCTTAATGCTTTAATGTTATCCCACTTCACATTAAAGCTCGACTACGGATACTTTAAGAATAGTGTCCTTATGTTTAATGTGTTCTCATGATTAAGTCACACTTAATACATTAAACGGACTATCTATTCCAGGGACTTTATTAATCAACCATAATAAAGAAAATGCCTTTAAATAATTCGATACAAGTACCAAAAGTATTGGCCTCTAAGGCTTACACCAACAGGTACATGGTTGTACGGGGAGTACAAAGGAACATTACTGATGGCAATGGCACAAGATGGGAATAACAACATTTTTCCAATCGCCTTTGCCTTAGTTAAAGGGGAGACTGCTAAGGGATGGAGTTTTTTCCTAAGAAATCTTTGATTGCACGTTGCACCTCAGCCTAACTTATATTTGATCTCCGACAGACACCCTTCAATCATCAGTGCATATAATAACATTGATAATGGTTGGCAAAATCCTCCTTCGACGCATGTGTTATGTATTAGACATATTGCTTAGAATTTCATGCGGGAAATCAAAGATAAGACGTTACGGAAGAAAGTTGTCAATACATGTTACGTATTATCCGAACCTTCTTTCAAACACTACCGCGAATAAATAAGATTGTCAAACGAAGATGCAATATAGTTGATCGATAGTATTCCATTGGAGAAGTGGATTAGGGCATACGACAACGGTCAACGTTGGGTCCACATGAAAATAAATCTTGTGGAATCAATGAACTCTGTCTTCAAAGGCATTCCTAACCTACCTATAACCGCTTTGGTGCAGGCAACATATTTCAGGCTAGGGGCGTTATTTGAGAGCTGATGTTCGAAATGTAGTTCAGTGTTGCAATCTGGGCAGTTGTTCAGTGATGCTTCGATGAAATTCATTAGACATGAAGCTGCCAAAGCAAACACACATGTAGTCACGGTGTTTGACCGCACTAAAGGTTGGTATAGTATTGCCGAGTCCATGAATCACAATGAGGGCATGCTGATGGGACAATACAGAGTCGAACTAGATAGAGGTTGGTGCGACTGCGGAAAGCTCCAAGCCTTTCGTACGCCCTGCTCCCATGTCATTGCAGCATGCTCAAAGGTTAGAAGGGATCCGTCCTACTTGCTATCTGAAGTTTATAAAGTCACCAACCTATCAAATGTTTATAAAATTAGTTTTTCGTAGTGGCAAAAGAGGATTAATTTCCAGAATATCAAGGGGACATCGTCTGGCACAACGAAGTTATGTGAAGGAAGAAAAAGGGCCGCCCAAACAGTACCCGGATTCGAACCGAAATGGATACGGCGAACAAAATGGTTAGATTATGTAGTTCATGCCGTTAGCCAGGTCACAATCGTAATAACTGTCCTAATGTTGGAACGAGCACAACCAGATAAATTCACATGTACCTCTATTGCAATATATTAAAAACTAAATTTATTTCATATTAGACGTCTGTGACGAAAGTACCATTACATAAACAATAACACAAAAAATTAAAACAACTAGAATACAAGAACTATGCGATTACAACCATCGAAACAATTTTGAACATGTAATACATCATCCTACGAGCGTCTTGGTCGGTCTTAATGTCCACTCATTCGCGCACTTCTCTGTTTTGGTTGAACGTGGACACAAGCCATTATATTCTTCTAATCCTTTAACCCTCTCCAATTTATCCCTCTAACCAACTGTACAACGTCCGATTAAGATATTTAAATGTATATGTGTTCCAAAGTCGAATCTGTACCGGAGCCGCAACGGCGGAAAATATTACATCAACATTTTGCTTCTGAATGTATGCAGACATTGTTAAAACACAGAAACTTGAAGTTGAATGGGATTGAATTAGAGAAAATATGGTAGTAGGAGATGATTTTGTGTGAAAAATATTGCATCCAAGATGTGACATTTATACATAATGGACATAAAATGCATGCGCCAAGAGGGCTGGCGCCCAACATGACATGACATGCAGGTGGCAGAGGCATTGACGCCTGCACTTAAGGAAACACTAAGGTGTCAGGGCATTGGCGCCTCCTCGTGAGGGCCAATGCATGCGACAATGCTATTGGCGCTTCCTCATGAGGAGTCCAATGCATGCGCCAGTGCTATTGACGCCTTCTTTGGTTGCTTAGGGGATGCGCCAGTTCATCTGACGCATCCTTTTCTAAAAGTGATTATTTTTGTTTTTTCTAATTATTTGTTATTTTCGATTTTTTTAAAAATAAAATCACATAATCTGTCATTAACTCTTCTCCATTGGTTTCAGCAAACACAGAGTCACATATCTTCAAATTAGAATTTTTATTAGCAAGTAGATTATTGGATTTCAAGTCTCGATGAAGGATATTTCAGAGTAAAGATAGTTAAGACTTTGAAGTAACTGCATATAAGAATTTTTCATTAGTTACAATGAGAATGATACATAAAATCAACAAATATCTCGTTAAGAGTTTTGATTTATCTAGTTCAAGCAATCTACAATATAAGGAGTCTAACCCTTTTCAAATTAAAAGATATCATAAATTAATTTGTTAAGGGACTGCCATATTAATTTACATTTAAAAATATTTATGTTTTATTTTATTTTAATGCATTAATGAAACATAACTAATAATCTTCTTGATCCTTGAGATGTTTATTTATCGTTTTATAAATAGGACTATTTTATATTTTCCTAGTCTCATAGCATTAACTATTTTGCTATGGATAAATTTAAGGAAAAATAATGAGAAAGGAAAAATCTTTTTTTTAATAAGAATATAGCTACCCTATCTTATTTTATTGTAGAGAGGAATGATGTAGTTACCCTGACTTATTTTATTATGTATAGAAAATGAAAATAGTTGGAAAAAAAACACTTAACATTGGTTCCATAAGTTTATTTTCGAAGATCCTTTGAAAATGTATTTTTAAATTAAATTTAATTATAAAATTGGAGTGTGACTCAAAAACGAATGAGTTATGTGTATATGAGATGTGTCTGGAGATTCATCTCTGAATTCGAAAATATTTTCTAATTTTTATAAGGTGTTATTTAACCAAATAGGATGGGATAAAAAATCCCTTTTATCAATTATTATTCTGATAATATAAATACAATTACACTATAGTTAATGGATCGGTTATTTAATATACATATTAAATTTTTTATTGTTATAATATTGAAGAGAAGAGGTTCAGAACTATAATTACTATCGTCAGATTCAGAAGCATGAGCTAAAACAAGTGTTGAAAAGAATGAGTAATAGTAAGATTGTTGGCTTAGACTACATACCTATTGAAGTGCGGGAAATTATTAGATGTAGAGGTATTGAGTGGCTCACCAAACTCTTTAATAAATTATGAGGTCAAAACGGATGTTTGATGAATGGAGAACTAAGGTCCCACATATCAACTGCATCCTTGCATACAAACAAGATCACAAATTGGTCTTCTCCCTCTCATCTTTGGGTTTTTCCTTGTGCAGGGATCATCAAACACTTTTTTATTGGTGTTTTACTCTTGTGTTTATATATTCATTACTCATCTAATCACTAATCAAAATAGAAAAAATATGTCTTGCTCCTTTTAAGTTTATTGTGCAAGGTAGGGTTGTGTTGATTCCTCAAGTCAAAGTGTGCTCAATAATTGATTCTCAAGAAGCTACCTTTCAAGGCATGACCTCTAAGGTCCCCAAGCATCTTTCAATCTCATTTTGATCAAGGGTGTCTCAAAGTTTTGTTGCTAACTTCTCAAAGAAAGTCAAGGGTTCATGTGTTTATTTCCATGCCTTCTTTAACAAGTTACCTCAAACTTTGAGCAATTTAATCAAGATACATTTAAGTACACCTTATTTTGAGTTCATATGATCATCCATGTACCTTGGAATGCAATAAAAGTCCAAGTGCACAAGTTTGTTCCAAGAGATTTGAGCAAAAAGTCAACATTTGAAATCAAAGTTCCAAGGATCACAACTCCTTCAATTCTCAATATTTTTTAATGCTTCTTTTTGCATACGACTCTTATCATTATCCTCTACAACTTCTCTTTACATGACAAGAGCCAATTATGCTTGGAGTATCATCAAAAATTTAGAGACATTATACGTCATTTATGGACTGAGTGAAATTTGACCTATTTTCAAGTGACTTTTTCTCAAGTTTCAAGATTCATAACTTCTTCAATTTTCAATATTTGAGGCTGAATATTTTTGCATAATATCATTTGTGATTCCCTCTAAAAGTTTGCTTCAAGGATCAAGGTCAAAATATGCTTGGAAGACCATGGAATTCATTGAGACATTATAGGTCATTTTTAGGCCTTTGGGACTTAGATTTTTCTAAGTTACATTACCAGTTTTTCATGCCAACTTCAACATGACATAACTTTGTGCTCAAGCATCCAAATACAAACTTTCTTGGCACATTGTAATCTTTGTTATGATGTCAACGCATTCCAAAAAGAATGAAAAAATCACCATGGTCCAAAATTAAACTTCACTAATTCTCTAAAGAAAGCCAAATTAGCACGCGTTTTGGACCTAAACATGTTTAATCAAGTCTCCAGAAGTTAATTGACTTTTAAACTGCATGATTTTCCTGAGTTTTGATGGATTACAAATGACATTTTTCTCACTTCATGACCAAATTCGTTTTGCACAAATTAAGTTTGATTCCACGTGTATTTAGATCCAAACACATTCCCTATAAATAGAGGAAGCTACTGCATTCATTTCCAAGCTTTTGAGAGCCAAGAAGCCCCTATTGCAACCTTAAATTTTCCAGAAAAATTCAACTATCGTGTTTTGAATTCCAGCTTATTTCAATCCAATTTCTTGATTCCATTAGCATCTTCGGCCTTCTCTGAAGCTTTTGCAAAAATTCTCAAGCTCTTAGACTTCCTGAAGTGCTCTAACCAGATCGAGCTTTATCAACTTCTTATCACCATTTAGACAAGATAGTTATGAGCACCATTTGAACTCAAACAACTTACTATAATGTAGTCTTTCATTCTCTGATGTTTTACCCTAACTTATCTGGTGTTGTTTGATCGTGTTCATCATTTAATTTAACTTTTCGTGACTTGCTTGTTTTTGAAACTTATCTAAAATTCCTTGTGTTGAGTTTAGATAAATGAATTTGGAGCATGAGGTTGAATTCGTGATGAGGAGGCGATCACATTCGTGGTGGTCTCATGTTCTAAATTTACCAAACAATGAAACTCCAGTGAGGGACCATCGAAGAAGACGACCGGAGTTTATCTCAGGTCATCTGATTTTGAAGACACGTTGGACATTTGAAATGTTCTGATTGGTCTAATTTGAATTAGATCTTGTGTGTTATTCTGGCTAAATTCCACCGTGCATCTCAGCCTGAGGATTGTTGGATCTGCCACGTTAATTAATAAGGCCAGATCCAACGTCCCGTCTTTTTTCTATTTTTATTTTTAATTGCATATTCTTTTAAAATTCATAGAAAATTCATTTTACATTCAAAAAATCCCAAAATAATTTCTAAAATTCTCTTTTATTTTTCTCCATTTGATTTTTATTTTTCCATATTTTAATTTATTTGTTTTCTATTTTTTATGGAATATCTCTTTTCTCCTTTGTTTTAATTGGCTTGAAAATACTTTTTTGCATTTTTAAATTCTGAAAAATTTATTATATGCTTCTCATTTTATTTTCAACCTTCCATAATTTTCTTGCCCATTTATTTGGTGTTTTGAAGGACTTTATAGATTTTCCCTTTTATTTCCATTTTAAAAACATTTTTGTTGCATTTTTTTTTATTTTATACTTGATTGACCTTTGTTGACTTCTGCTGGCCTTGGATCATGGTTGTTTTGATCATAGGTTTCATCAAACTCAATGGATCTTGGGTGTTGACGGAGTGAAAACCCTAATCCACCAAAATGGATGATTGATTTTGAGGATGACTTGATTAAACCTTTGATCCAATTTGGGTGTGATCTCTCTTGCCCTCTTTTTCTTAGTCTCTTTCTTTTCCTCTTGATCAATTGGATGACTTGTGCCCATCTTGTTCATGATGTATGAATTGGTACTTAATAAACTTTCATCATTTCAAATCTACCTCCTAATTGATCATGGATCATTTAAGGTACTTTGGATTGATGCATAAGTTTATCCTAAGTACTATGAAGTATGGATTGAAGTAATGAACCATCCTCCTAGCCTTTGTGCTTAATCCGCCCTCTTTTATTTTTGTATGGCGTAGCTTTAGGAGAGTGATTTATATATCATGTCTCTAGCATGTATTAACATGAACATTATTATTGACCGTCCTCAGATAGTTGTGACTTCTACATAAGTCCAATTACGATTGCTTAACATAGCGCTAAATTTGTCCTGAAAGTAGGTGATTTCTATATTGAGACTGTAAGTCTCCTACTCCTCATGGTATTGTGTGAAAATTTTACTTTCGTTCCATTTATGAGAGCTAATACCATACTTGTTGATTTTTATCCAAGTTGGAGTCCTTCTCATAAGCAACGTAGGGGTTCATATTTTCATACTTGTGGGTGAATAGTTGAGTATTCTCCAAAAGATGATAAAACCATCTTTCATTTTAATCACTAACATTTACTAACATATATTTGCATTGATTTTACTTTAATATTTTTTATCTTATTCTCTTTATTCTTTTTTCATTTACTTTATGCTTTTATTTTTTAGCATCTCATATCATGTCATTTGTGCTTATGTTATTTGTTATTTGTCCATTTGGACTTTCATTTTCTTTTAAAGACATTAATAAAGAAAAAAAACTAAAAAGAATCTTGGTTCTCCTGATTCATGGACTTGTGGTTACTATCCTTAGCATTGTTGTGGAGCTATGGACCTATAACTATGATCTTGACCTTTGCTTTGGGAGCTTGTGCTTCGAGACCTTGAGATTCATCTGATACCTTTGACTTTGGACTTCTTTGTGAAGACTTGACTTGGTTATTTTGATTTCATCTGATGCATGATATATTTTTGGGTTATTTGGCTTGCTTGAGGTTTAATCCAAAGGAGAGAATTCTTGTTAGACTCATGTTGTAAAGTTTGTTATCTCTTGGTTAGATCTTTCCTCCCTAGCTTTTAATTCATGTTTTAGGATAATCTCTTATTCTCCTTTCCTTCTTTGATTTTCAAAATCCCCTCACTCTTTTCAAAAACTTTCTTGTTTTCAAACTTGAACCATTTTCTCAATAAACTTTGACTTTTGTCAAGTGATTTTCAAAACATTTTTCTTAATAAATGCTAATCCATATTAAACATATTCAAACCAATTTCAAAAAGGCTTAAAAAATACATAACTCATTCAAATAATTTTGTATCATTTGTGAACTTTTTCTTTTAAAAACTTTTTTTCCAAAGTTTAGACATGAGTCATTTCCATAGTTGAGATGCAATTCTCTTATCCCCGTAACATTTATGATAAATATTTTCCATCTAAGAGAGCTAGTGGCATACTTGTTTATCTTTATCCAAGTTGAAGTCTTTCTCATGGTGATGAAAAGTTTTCATACTTGTGGATGACTAGTTGAGTATTCTCCTAAAAATGACAAAATTCCTTTTCATTAAAAATGAATCAAAACAAACATCTTTGTTATTTTTACCATGAACTACGAGGTTTTGATTATTCATTGCACTTTGTTGGTATGTAGGCATGAGACTCCAAAAGTCTTGGCAAACACAAATTGAAAAAAAATATTTATTTTCCCATCCCTCAAATCTTTTGCAAACAACAATATTTTTAAACCAAAATGTACATATTTTCAAAGACGTTCCTATAGAGTACTATAGATGTTTATGGTGCTAATACATTTCATTTGCATAACCAACCCCCGAACCCTTGTCTCTTTTTATTAGTTTTGTTTTAAAAAATTCTTTGAGTTTTATTCGTACCTTTTCCCTTTTCCTTTGGAAATAATAAAAATGCGGTGGTGACTCTTACTTTTGCGAGTTAAGTTAATCCATAACTTAATTTCAAAAAATTTACCGCTACAAGATATACAAAATTGTGCAAATTATAAGGGGATTAAACTTATGAGTCATACCATGAAGTTATGGGAAAAAGTGATCGAACAGAGATTAAGAAAAGAGACTCAAGTCATTGAGAATCAATTTTGTTTTTGCTGGGAAAGTCACTTAATTTTATTTGACTTGGAGAAGGCGTATGATAGAGTTCCTATAGATATTGTGTAATAAGCCCTAGATAAGAAATGGGCTAGGATTGCATATATTCGAGCTATCCAAGATATATATGAAGGTGTATCGACTAGTGTTCTGACACAAGGTGGAGAGACAAATGTTTTTTCCATTATAATTAGTTTGCATTAAGGTTCAACCTTAAGCCCTTACCGTTTAACCTTAATTTTGGATGTACTCGGGAAACACATCCAAGAGCTAACCCTAGATATATACTTTTTGTAGATGATATAGTCCTTTTTGAAGAGTCGAAGAAGGATTTAATTGAGAGGTTAGAAACTTAGAGACGAGCTTTAGAAACACATGATTTTCACCTTAATATAAGTGAGACAGAGTATATGGAATGTAAGTTCAACAAAAAAAGAAATGTTTCTAATCTAGAGGTGAAAGTTGGAAACTATATCATCTCGCAAGTCACACGGTTTAAATATTTTGGGTATGTAATACAAAATAATGGAGAAATATAAGAGGATGTGAACCGTCAAATTCAAGCTAGGTGGTTGAAATGGAGAAAGGCCTCATATGTTTTATGTGAAGCAAATGTATCGCTCAAGTTTAAGGGAAAGTTTTATCAGAATGCGGTAAGACCTGCCATTTCGTACGAGATAGAATGTTGGGCGGTTAAGAAACATCATGAGACTAAAGTAACTGTAGTAGAGATGTGGATGTTACGGCGGATGTGTGATAAGACTCGACATGATAAAATTGTAAACGAAAAGTATTAGGAAGAGGGTTGAGGTAGCACTTATAGTATTGAAGATGGTGGAAAATAGACTTAGGTGGTTTAGGAATGTAGAGAGAAGACTTGTAAATTGTGTAGTGAGGAGAGTAAACCAGATGGAGAGAAGGCAAATAATTTGAGGAAGAGGAAGGCATATAGGGACTATTAGAGAAGTTATTAAGAAAGACCTAGAGATTAATGATTTGGATATAAGCATGGTCCTTGATAGAACATTAAGGCGAGAGTTGATACATGTATTCGACCCCACCTAGTGGGATAAGGCTTTGTTGTTGTTGTATAGTATTTGAGAGATAAAAATAGGAGTATGGATTTGCTCCATTTCAATTAATAAATTTGTGACACGGGTATGGATTTTCTCCATTTAGCTTTGCTCCATTTACTCAATTTCAATTAATAGATTTGGGACATGTAATTAAAATAAATTTGATGGTTGTAATTAAATTAAGAAAATTAAGTGAATAAAATGAAAGAAAAACGGTAATATTTCAATGTTTATCGCTAGTTTCCATCTTTCTTCTTCTTCATTCTGCTCACATGCCACCGTTAGTCACTTCCGGCACCACCACCATCATTGTTGGCAGTACCCTCACTGTCAATACTTTCATCAATGTCTATTGTATTTCTCTATTACCATCATATTGGTGTCTCTCCTTTAGATGTCTCATTGTAACCATCGTTAGTTCCACTTTGTTATTACCATGTATCACTATTTTTCTTGTTATATCATCGTCATATTATTGTTCCTTATCATTATCTTTGTCTCACTATTACTATTGTGTAACAAGGCAATAATATAACTAGAAAAATAGAGATACAACATAACAATGAAGTAGAGGTAACGACGAGGGACCAATATGACGATAACGGCGAGATAAAATCGACATTGATGAAGGCGTCACCAGTAAGGACAATGTCGAAAATGGTGGTGGTGGTGTCAGCGGTGACTGGAGGTAACATGGGAGAAGAAGAAGAAGAAGAAGAAGAAGAAGAAGAAAGATGTAAAGTAGCTATAAGCATTGACAAGTTGCCGTTTTTTCTTTCATTTTATCACTACTACAAAACAAATCTTTTGTAACTTCATATTACAATGATTATCCTGTTAACCATGGTAATAACTCTTTTTTGGTTGTTTTTATTTATTTACTAAATGACATTTCACTACGGTCATAGCTAACAACCGTAGTAAAATGTACCTGGAGTGAAATGGATCAAATCCCAGCACTAACAATTTCCCATTTATCGTGACATAATGCGCTTTACCTTGTATATCACCGCAATTCTTATAATCAACCATGGTGTAAGGTGAAATCACTTCATCACGGTTTGTATTATCAATCATGGTGAAAGGTGTTATATATTTATATATAAGCGAAATTATCTCTCGATTCAGTACATTAGAATCATCTCTCTCAAAATAAAACTCTAACATATCTTTCACTCCTCTCCCTCAAAATAGAACCCTAACATCTCTGTCACTCATCTCTCTCATATGGAAACCCCAAACTTATGCAGCCAACTCGTCTTCTTCAAAGGGTTATCTTTGTTGCATCAAATCTTAGCAAATGGATACCTTACAGGTTCTTCTTCACAATAGTTTATGTTTCAAAATATGCTTATGTATTATTGTTTATGTTTCAGTAGTTTGTTTCATAATGTTTGAACTTTCTGCTTGTTTTGACTTGTAGGTAGGGATTCATATTTCAATAACGAGGATGAAGCTAAAGTGAGTGCTACAAACTTGTGTGAAAGACCTAGAATGACATCCATTCAAAATTAACACAAATTTGCAGCTCGTACTTCAGCTTCACCTTCCTTTCATTATGGGAAAAAACATGTTTCTGAAACATTATATAAGTTGATATGTTATTGTTGTTATTGTTAATAAAAGTTGTATTTAGTATGTAGTTTATGCTATGTGTTGATGATTTTGTTGTTTTTAATAAAAGTTGTTTGTTGTATCTTGTATGTTGCTTAAAGTTTGTTGTTGATGAATGTTATTGTTATTGTTTGTTTAAAATATTAGTTTATTATATCTTATGTGGTTTGATTTTTTTTTCAACCCCTTACCAAATATATAAATTTTCAGATTGCATTAGAAAATCATAATATGATAGATAAAAATATATTAGAAAACAATTTGCACATTTAATTCTAGACAAGAATTGTGCAGCTCGTTATCTATATTTCGATGTTTAACTATTAGAATTTGGTTTAACTCTTTTAGTTCTTCAACCGCCCTTTTCTACACCTCTAATTTTGTTTGCAAAGTAAATAATATTTTTCAAAATGTACTAGAGGTGAAGGAAGGGGGGTTGAATAATTAGGAGCATTAAACCAAGTTCTAACCGTTAAATAGAAAAATACAGATAAGGAGTTGAAGAATTCATGTCTGGCATTTAACGTATAACTTGTTTGTATAATATAACTTAATTTGTCATATTATAATGTTCTAGATCATATTTAAAAGTTATATTTTTAGTGAGCATCGGCAAAATAAGCATTCCACATAATTTATAATAAACTCAGTGTATATGTCACAATAGTTGTTTAGAGCAACTATTGTTAAATGTTATGCATTAAAAAATATCACAACGGTTGTTTGAAGTAACTGTTGTGATATGTAGCATGCTACATAACTTATAATCACGGTCGCATGGCTGTAATGGAAAGTATCATACATACAACTGTTAGAACAAGATTTGGTTATGCATCTATACCTTGAGTTTTGATGATAACAATATTGTATTTGTGTGAGAATAATTTTGGTACCCTAATGGTTTGATATTGTGTAGCTTTAACAACCAGTTCTAATTCTGAACATATGATGTGCAACATCATCAGTTTCTGAACTATGTGCCTCTAAATCCACTTATGAACAAGTTATTAGAAGTTTTGGAAGACGTCAACATTGTTGATGCAATGTTCTTTATGCTTCTGAGTTTTTTCACTCATTAGAAACTTCTAAGGAGACAATATATTGTTGTTGTAATGTTCTCTCAGTTCGTGCTTATGAACGAGACTCTGATAACCAAACTTCTGAAGAATGGCATGCTTCTAAAGTTTTGTTATGAAGCTGAAGATTCTGGAGATCTCAAGCCAGGCGATTGAAGTTATCAAGGTTCTTACTGAGGATTCTAAAGACTCTGAAGATTCTGAAGACGTTAAAGACCTCAAGCCAGAGTACTGATGTTTCCAAGGTTTTGAAGTTTATAAATCTAGCTCCTTATTTCTTCACTTCATGATTCAATCAACTTTCATTAGAAGCCACTGAATTTGAAGATAAGATCAAAATGGAAATGTGATCAAATAGTACATGGTAAAAATTGAACAACCTTTCCACTACCTGATTTCATGGGCAAGGACAATACTTTACATCACACCTGTCACTGAATTTGTAGGCAAAAGGATAGTACATAGTATCATTCCTTTCCCATCCAACAGTGGACAACCGCTCAAAGGAGCTTTCCCTATTTTCCCCTCAAACATTCACATGCTTATGCTATATAAGCATGTATTGGAGACTTGAAGAAATGATGGTTGCACAATTATTCTGACAAGCTATTTTTCTTTATGAAAAGCTATCATTCTTTGTATACAGTTTTATTTAAGTGTTTGTTATTCATACGTGTAAAATCTGCTTGTGCAGAAGCATCTTGTAACGCACTAAATATTCTTCAAACTATTTATTTGAGTCCTTAAGGAGCTTATCCTTGAGAAGAAAAGAAAGTTGTTCTTTGTGAGCCCTTGAGGAGACTAAGGTTTAGTTGGATCCTTGAGAAGACAAAGAAGGTTATTATTTGTGTTTATTGTAATATGTTGATTATAGTGGATTAAGTCCTTGCGTATAAGGCAAAATCACCTTGGCGAGTGGAGTGGAGTGGATTAGTTTTGAGTTCAAGCGAACCAGGATAAAAACACGTGTGTCTTTATCTCTTTGTTATTAACTTGTTAGTGGTGTTTTTGTTTTGGAAAAATATATTTCTTGTAAAACCCAATTCAAACCCCCATTTCTTGTGTTTTTCACACCTTTAACTAAGGATACGAACTTCTAAAGAAAATAGTTTTCACACAGAAGCATACTAAGGATAAGAACTCTGTTATGAAACCTAAGTATCATGCACGAATTTATCATGATTATCCTTTTACTAAAAGACCCAAAGTTGTATTAGTTAGAGGTCTATCCAA
The DNA here is from genome assembly GCF_024323335.1 of Lathyrus oleraceus. NCBI lineage: Eukaryota > Viridiplantae > Streptophyta > Magnoliopsida > Fabales > Fabaceae > Lathyrus > Lathyrus oleraceus. The sequence goes on along the minus strand of NC_066579.1, from coordinate 32,439,874 downwards.
ACTGAAGTTTGGTTCAGATGCTCTTTGTGAAACATGTTAAAAAGGCAAGTTTTCTAAAACTTCTTTCAAAGCAAAATTTGTTGTTTCTACCTCTAGACCGTTAGAACTTCTGCAGATTGATTTGTTTGGACCAGTGAAAATTGCTTCTATCAATGGAATGAAGTATGGATTGGTCATAGTTGATGACTATAGTCATTGGACATGGGTAAAGTTCTTAAAGCACAAGGATGAGTCACATTCTGTGTTTTCTACCTTTTGCTCACTAGTGCAAACAGAAATGAATTGCAAAATAGTCAAAGTTAGAAGTGATCATGGTGGAGAATTTGAAACTAAACATTTTGAAGATCTTTTTGATTCAAATGGTATTTCCCATGATTTCTCTTTCCCTAAAACTCCACAGCAAAATGGAGTTGTTGAAAGGAAGAATAGGACTTTGCAAGAAATGGCTTGCACCATGATCCAAGAAACTAATATGGCTAAGCATTTCTGGGCAGAAGTAGTTAACACAATATGTTACATTCAAAACAATATTTCTATCCTACCTATTATGGGTAAGACTCCTTATGAATTGTGGAAGAATAGAAAGCCCAACGTTTCTTACTTTCATCCTTTTGGATGTGAATGTTTTATGTTAAACACTAAAGAGAATCTTGGCAAGTTTGACTCTGAAGCAGCACATAAGTGTTTACTGTTAGGATATTCTGAATGCTCTAAAGGCTACAGAATCTTTAACGCAAAAACACGAATTGTTGTGGAATCAATTCATGTTAGATTTAATTATAAGTTTGACCCTGAAAAATCAAAGCTAGTTGAGAAACTTGCAGAACTGAAGAATAATCTTTCATAATCCAAAGACTCTGTGTCTGGAGAAAAAGACTCAGAAGGCAAAGCCAAAGAATCTGAAGAAGCGACTTAACTAGAAGAAATAGATGATCCAACCCATCAGAAGAAGAGCAGATTAAGAACTTCTCATTCTGAAGCATTGATTCTGGGAGACAAGAATGCTTCAGTCAAAACTAGATCTTCATTCAACCCTTCTAGGTTTGGTGCCTCTGATAGAACCCACATGAATTGATGAAGCTCTTCTGGATAATGAATGGATTATGGTTATGGAAGAAGAACTGAATTAATTCATCAAAAATGATGTTTGGGATCTTGTTCAAAAACCAAAAGGTTTCCATGTCATTGGAACCATATGGGTCTTCAGAAACAAGCTAAGGGAGAAAGGAGAAGTTGTCAGAAACAAAGATTGACTGGTAGCACAAGGTTATAGTCAGCAAGAAGGTATAGACTATACAAAAACCTTTTCTCCAGTTGCTAGGTTAAAGTATATTTGTCTTTTAATTTCTTTTGAAGTCAATCATAACGCCATCCTTTATCATATGGATGTTAAGAGTGCATTCCTGAATGGATATATTTCTGAAGAAGTATATGTACATCAACCCCCTAGTTTTGAAAGTTCTCAAAATCCTGGTTTTATTTTTAAACTGAAAAAATATTGTATGGTCTAAAGCAAGCTCCTAGAGCTTGGTATGACAGACTAAGCAACTTTCTTTTGGAAAATACTTTTACCGGAGGGAAAGTGGACACAACTCTCTTTTGTAAAACCTTCAAGAATGACATTCTGGTTGTGCAAACATATGTTGATGATATTATTTTTGGTTCTTCTAATGTGTCGTTGTGCAAGGATTTTGCTAAGTCTATGCAGCAAAATTCAAAATGAGTATGATGGGAGAACTTAAGTTCTTTCTGGGAATCCAGATTGATCAAAGATTAGAAAGCACTTATATTCATCAAAGCAAATAGACAAAGGAACTTCTGAAGAAGTTCAACTTATCAGAATGCAAGCAAGCAAAGACTACAATGCATCCTACATGTATTATGGAGAAAGAAGAGGTAAGCAGTAAGGTAAATCAGAAGTTATTCAAAGGTATGATAGGTTCTCTTTTATATCTAACCGCTTCTAGACCTGATATCTTATTTAATGTCTACTTATGTGCTCGCTTCCAATCAGATACTAGGGAAACTCACTTAATTGTTGTTAAGAGAATCTTTAGGTATCTTAAAGGTACTACTAACCTTGGTTTTTTATAGAAAATCAAGTGAGTATAAATTAGTAGGTTATTGTGACGCTGACTATGCTGGAGATAAAATTGAAAGAAAAAGTACTTCTGGAAGTTGTCAATTTCTAGGAGATAACTTGATATCATGGTCCTGTAAGAGACATTCAACAATTGTGCTCTCAACAGTTGAAGCTCATACATTGCAGCTTCTAGATGCAACACTCAGATACTCAGGATGAAGAGTCAGCTGGAAGATTATCAAATATCTGAGAGTAACATTCTTATTCTCTGTGATAATACTTCTGCTATCTGTTTATCTAAGAATCCTATCTTGCATTCTAGGGCTAAGCATATTGAAATAAAACATCACTTTTTATGTGACTATGTTCAGAAGGGAAATTTTTACTTAAAATTTATTGATATAGACCATCAATGGACTGATATCTTTACAAAACCCCTTGCTGAAGATAGATTCATGTTCATCCTGAAAAACTTATTTATGAAATTATGTCCCGAATGAAAAGATGTATTTCAGAATGTCAAAGTCTTCAGAACTCTAGATTAGATTCTTAGATTGTTTTCTTTCTGACTTTGAAACATGAGCTTTCTGATGTAAGGAAGTTTTCATGAATCATAAAGGTTCTGATCATAAGCAATCTTATTATTTTGTCTTCCTGATTCTGAACAGTCGTTGCATTAAATGGTTGTCTTGTCGTTTGATTTCATATGGCTCTTAGTGGCGACACAGACCCACTTTCTGAGCATGCATGATGAAAGCGTGACACATTGGGTTTAGAAATTCTTCGAATTAGGTTTAAAATCTTACGCTTCCCCCTATGACTGTGTATTCCCTTTTTTGTCATCATTTTCTATATAAACCCGCTTCACTCACATTTTTACACTACACGCACATTACTCTCACACTTTTAGTTTTCAACCTAAAAACAACCTTTTTCTCTCTGCAATTGTTCTTCATCTTCATCTGCTTCAAATTGCTGATCAACAACAACAATCTCCAGCTCCTCAAAGGCAACTGAAAGCAACACCATTTTGGAAGGGATTCCTAAGTTAACCCTTCATACTCTAGTAAATGAGTTAACGGTGTTATGTGAAACCATTATTGATTTCAAAAACATGAAGGAAAACGGTTTTGATTTCACTGAAACTTTGGATATTCAAGGCTGGAAAACCTTTTTCGAGAGACTCACATGCCTAGTTTACCCTGTGTTTGTAAAGAAGTTTTGGGTTCATGCAACTGTTGAGAAGGAAACTATCACCTCATATGTCATGAATAGGAAAATAGTCATTACTGAGAAGTCCATAGTTGATCTTATTGCTCATGATGGTAAAGGGAAAAGAATTCACAGTGTTAAGATCACCGTTAATGAAGAAACCAACTTCGCTGATGAAAAAGGTCCTAGTGATAAGGACTTAACAAGGAATCTAAGAGTTTGGTTCAAGATTATTTTGGGTTGTATTCACCACAGGCCAAGTACAAATAGTTCTGACTACATCAACACACGTCAGAAATTCATGTTATTCCTTCTAGAGAAGGGTGTCAAGCTAGGACTTCCTTCAATTTTGTTTAAGTTCATGACGGATTCTAACAGAGAATTAAGAACTGGTGGCTCCTCCAAGAAGTCAAAGAGAAAATTCATTCCCAACGGAAGATTAATTTATGATATTCTTGTGGAAAGTGGCTTAGTGGATGACCTTCTAGACAATGGTTTGACAGAAGAGTTGGTGAAGGATGTTGGTAAAGTCTTTTGGGGGAAGAATCTGAAGAGTATGAGTCTCATATCCAAATTTCAAAGGCCAGATATCAATCTGTCTAAGGATGATATCTATGGTACGAGGAATCCCATTGATAACTACCCAATCTTCACCAAAATTGATCCTCCATAAGTTCTGATGGCTTATTTGGAAAGCTTCCTGAAGGATGGAATTGAACCTTTGGTGGATCATTTTAAACTTCCATAGACTTGCCCTGATGTTCATAGGAAGAGAAAGAATGAATTCAGAGGCGAAAGATCTTCTAGGGCTCAGAAGAAGAAGAAGATTGCTATCTTTCAGGATGAAGACGAGGTGCCTCTAAGTGAGCTCCAGAAGGAAATGATTTTGAAGGATACTTCTGGGGTAGTCAAGTATTCTTCAAGAGCTTCTGATATGGCATTTGGTAAGCTTCCTTCTGATAGCATTCCATTGAGTTCTGATTCAAGTTGGTCTCAAAGGGTCTTACCAATCCCTCCTCCATCTCAATCCACTGTTTATGAACCAATCCCACTTCCACCACTAGAATCATATTTTATCAATCCTATCGTAGAAAATCCAATCATAGAAGCTCCTATTATAGAAACGCCTATCACAAAAACTCCTTTAGTTTCTGCTCCTTTATTAGAACAACAACAGATTCCACCGCCATCATCTCATCCAGAGTTACAAAATTCACCCATCTCACCACTAAATATTAATGCTCCCCGACCAACAAATCCAAATATAACAACTCCTAGAACATCTCCCTCTAGAGTTTTTGAAGGACATGTTTCTGATGGAACTCCTGAAGGAATGTTCAATTTTGAACCAGAACCCATTTCACCTGAATCACCTCATGTTATTCCACCATCAAATCCCTCTATATATGATCCTGACTTTGACGAGTCCAGAATCAACCTTATAGTCAAATACCCCAAACTACCAACAAAATCCTCCCCTCCTTTTCGTAAGGCTCTGAGGAAATTTGAATCAATATATAAATCTCGTTCACATGAAGCAATGACTGTCAGTCGTTCTTCTGAAAATCCTGTTGTGAGTGATTCAACATGGGAAGAGTACATAAGCTGGATGAACTCCGTGATTTCCAAGCTGAAGGATCTTGGGTATACTCTTGCTGAAAGCAAATTCTGTTATGGGTTCTTTCTCTTAATGGAACTCTAGAAGCTAAGAAACTTACAACTATGTCTTTCGGCTTTAGAAATCAAGGGAGCTTCTCCTGAAGCTATGGAAGAAGAAGCTGCTCCAAAAACTGAGACAGTTTAGCACATTGAGTCTGCTCCAAAACCTGCTACTACTTTTGACCCTCAAGATTGTGTTATGGAAGAAGCTTCTACTCAGATGGCCGTCTCAGAAGCTTCTACCTCTCAGCCTACTCACGTTTCTCTTCTGAGGATAATCGAGGAAATCAAGGTTGATAATGCAAAGGTCAATGAGCGTCTGGACAAGCAAGATATTATGTTTCATCTGATTCTTACAAGGCATCCTCCTCGTCATCCACCTCCTCCCCAGAAACCTTAGTTTTATTTTTACTTTCTTAAAAACTTTCCTTTGCTTCTTTTCAATTGTACTCTGCACTTCCTGTTGGCATTTTATCAATGACAAATGTTTTGTTTCTCTTTATTTATTTACTTTATTTTTTTCTTTTATCTTTTTGATTGATGACAAAGGGGTAGAAAACATAACATTCTAAAGGGGAAGAATTAGAGTTTATTTTGATATCTAATCACCTTAATTAAAACCCCAAACATTGATTAATGTTTCTGCTAACAAATACTTCGAATAAGAATTTGTTAAGTGTTTTTGCATGGTTATTTCTCAAGAATCATAATGGTTCTAAATATGTTATTTATGATAAGAGAGTTTTTCTTCTAGAGTAATCTGACTTGAAAAGTCAAGGTTGAAATAAGAAAACCTGATCCCTTAAAAGCTTCTGAAGTGAAGCCTATCAGAATGATGATGTTATCAACCACTGCTCTGGACAACATCAACTAACTTCTGAAGATAAACCAGATTTTGACTGAATATTCACTCTGGTACTTCAAAAAGGTTAATCAGGAAAGAGTTATTTCATTTTGATTTTATCTTTATAGGATTATATATCTTAGGGGGAGCTTTGTGCTTTTGTAAGATATGTCCATCTGTGATTACCCTGTACAAAATTGTTCATCAAAATACATGTTTTGTCATCATCAAAAATTGGGAGACTGCTAGAACAAGATTCGATTATGCATCTATACCTTGAGTTTTGATGATAACAACATTGTATTTGTGTGAGAACAATTTTGGTACCCTAATGGTTTGTTATTGTGTAGCTTTAACAACCACTTATGATTCTGAATATATGATGTGCAACATCATCAGTTTCTGAACTATGTGCCTCTAAATCCGCTTATGTGCAAGTTATTAGAATTTCTGAAAGACGTCAATATTTTTGTTGCAATGTTATTTCTACTTATGAGCTGTTTCACTCATTAGAAGCTTCTAAGGAGACAATATATTGTTGCTGCAATGTTCTCTCGGTTCGTGCTTCTGGACGAGACTTTGATAACCAAACTTTTAAAGAATGGAAAGCTTCTAAAGTTGTGTTATGAAGTTGAAGATTTTGAAGATCTCAAGTCAGACGATTGAAGTTATCAAGGTTTTAACTGAGGATTCTTAAGATTCTGAAGACATTGAAGACCTCAAGCAAGACTATTGACGTTGTCAAGGTTCTGACCCAAGGTTCTAAAGTTTTTGAATCCAACTCTCTATTTCTTCACTTCATGCTTCAATCAACTTTCATCAAAAGCCAATGAATTTTAAGATAATATCAAAACGGAATCGTGATCAAATAGCACATGGTACAAATCAAACAACCTTTCCACTACCTGATTTCATGGGAAAGGACAGTACTATAGATCACACTTGTCACTGAATTTGTGGGTGAAAGGACAATACACAATATCATTCCTTTCCCATCCAACAGTGGACAGCCGCTCAAAGGAGCTTTCCCTATTTTTCCCTCCAATTGACACATGATTATGCTATATAAGCATGCATTGGAGACTTAAAGATAACGTTGGTTGCACAAGTATTTTTGACAAGCTATATTTCTTTGTGAAAGGCTATCATTCTTTGTATACAATTTTCTTTAAGTGTTTGTTATTCATTTTTGTAAAATCTGCTTGTGTAGAAGCATCTTGTAACACACTAAATATTCTTCAAACTATTTGTTTGAGTCCTTAAGGAGGTTATCCTTGAGAAGACAAAGAAATTTGTTCTTTGTAAGTCCTTGAGGATACTAACGTCTAGTTAGATCCTTGAGAAGACAAAGAAGATTATTCTTTGTGTTTGTTGTAATCTGTTGATTGTAATGGAATAATTCCTTGTTATAAGGCAAAATCACCTTGGCGGGTGGACTAGATTATCTTTGAGTTCAAGCGAACCAGGATAAAAATACTTGTGTTTTTATCTCTTTGTTATTAACTTGTTAGTAGTGTTTTTGTTTTGGAAAAAGCTTTTTCTTGTAAAACCCAATTCAAACTCCCCTTTCTTGTATTTTTCACACCTTCAACAACCACCCATTACATTACAACGGTTGGTCAGACGTGGTGGTGTCCATTTTCCAACTGTTGTGAAATGGCTTTTACGTAGTAGTGTATTCACTTAATTTTCTAAATTTAATTACAAACATCATATTGTTTTTAGAAATGTGTCACAAATGTATTAATTGAAATGTGGTAAATGGAGCAAGGCAAAATAGAGCAAAGTTAGACTAGAAAAAAGAGATGATTCTAACTCATGTTATCCTATCAAAAAAAAGACTCCTGCCATATTGTCTATAATTATTTATTTCTTAATTTTAATTAAATTTATTTTGAACAATCTATTTATAATATATTAAAACATAAACGTGCATTATCATTCTATCACTTCAATTTCATTTGTGTCACATCATTGTATAGTATTACGTGACACTTCCTAAAATTCTTTTTGACCTTTTAAAATGAATTCAGAATATTAGAGTTTCAAAATGAATTTTAAGGTGTATTTGGAGAAATATGGGTAGGTTCGAATTCATAATATTAGGGTTTCGTAATGAATTTTAAGGTGTATCTGGGGGAATGTGGGTAGGTTTGGTTTTGAGGTATGAATGTGGGTTTGAAGAAACTGGGGTTTTGGTGGTGATGTATCGGATGTTATAGATTTTGGTATAAAGAAGATGATGGAAATCTGGATAACTTAAAATACTTCCTTGGATTTGAAATAACACGCTCCTCTTAAGGCATCTCTTTGTGCCAAAGGAAATATGCGCTAGATTTACTTCAAGAATATGGGCTCCTTGCATCAAAATCGGTTTCAACTCCCATGACTTCAAGAATATTGGTTTCCTTTTATTGGGCTTATTGTATTTATGGCCCACTATTATTGGACCCTTCATTTTTAGCTTTTATGTTGACTTGGTTCACCTCTTATAAATAAGGGGACCTTTTTCATGTATTGTAACATTTTTCGAAATATCAATAGTTTTTTCCTTATGTTAGATCTAGTACATTTAACAAGGAAACCCTTATCTTATAAGTCGATTTTGTTGAGATGAGTTAGGTCAAGCCACAATTCTAATTTAGTAACAAATCTCGGATTAAGATTCATTGGGCTACCTACTATGAATTTTCCCCTTATCGAGCCACCTACGGTTTATATTCACACACCAAGTATAATAGTGTAAGACGTGAAAAAGGTGAGTTAAGAGTCTCACATTGGAAAATATGTGACCTGGACATATGTTTGAAACTAGGGGAAATACTGACCTTATAGGCTGATTTTGTAAGATTGAGTTAGACTTACCTATAATTCTATTTTGAACTAGACAACAATTTCATATTAGAATTGTGATTGAGCCTAAATCAATCTTACAAAACCGAATTATAAGGTGGCCTGAGCATATGAGTTGAATAAGAGACTTCAAACACAAGAGGGGGTGAATTATGATATTTGGAATAACTACTATAAATAATACATTTTAAGACAAAAACTTTCACCTCAACCAATAAATAACCGAGGCTAATTCCTGGCACGCAATTTTTAATTATTTTTTTACAATAATATAATTTATTCCCTCGGTTGTATAAAACAACTTGGGGGAAATTAATCCAGGGATAGATTTCGAATCCTATCAACTACAATTTATGTTTTATTTCTTTTTGCTGATTTATTTCATTTTACGGTGGCATATTCCTTTATATTTTAATTTTTAATTAAAAAAGAAGCAAGTTTCACCACCTAAAATGTTAGACTTTTCACCTCTGTATTGAATTTCAACCGAGGTGTAATAGTTTACTCATATATATATATATATATATATATATATATATATATATATATATATATATATATATATATATATATATATATATATATATATATATATATATATATATATTAGCTTTCTTCAGTTTCACTTACCTAAAATAACACATCTAGAACCCTAATGAAGTTTATCATCTCCATTAACCCATAGCCCTAAACACATCATCCTATAACTCATAAAAAAGCAAGGAAATACGAAGATGATATGTGTTTAGGGCTCCCGTTCGATACTTTCCATAAAGAAATACCGAAATCATTTATTTGACTTCTTCTTCACATTTTTGGTACGTGAAACATCATTAATCATGTTACATTAATGTTATTGTTGTTGTTGTTGTTAATGTTGTTGGATCTCCAAACCTAGAGGTTTAACCTTCTTCTTATTGTTGTTGTTTAGACTGAGATTGAATGTTATATGTTTTTGTTTTTATTGAGATAAGTACATAAAAGGTTTATTTTTGATGTTTTTATAGTTCTGTTGAGATTGAGATTGTATTTTAGTTGTTGTTTAATATTGTTTTTGTTTAGACTGAGATTGAATTTTATATGTGGTTGTTGTTATTTTGAGTTATTGATATTGTTATTGTTGTTGTTGTTTAGTTGTTCTAAGTTTTGAAAGCTATATGTTTTTGTTATTGAGTTTGAGATTGAGATTTAGACTGAGATATTGTTTTTATGATTTTTTGTACAACTCTCATCTTATTCCACCGAACATATGCCAATAGGACATTAAAGTGGCAGAAGATACAGTTGATTTTATTATGTCTAATGTTGATTGTTTGTAACACTAACCCCTATTTCGACGTATATCCTATTAAATTGATTTTGAAAATAATAATATGAAAAATTATGTTGTATTTCAAAAGCATTTTACACTAGTCAATGTTTTTCGAGCATTTTGTAACTCATTATTCGTTTCGTGTTTTTTAATGGTTAAAATTTCTCTTAATGCTTCTAGATTTCGTTTAACTTTCTTCTATACTTGTTCATTTTGAAAATATCAAATTTTATGTTTTGAAGAATGAATTTGTAGAAAATGAAGTGTTGAATGAAGAACTTGAAACATTGAATGAAGTTCTAACCGCTAAAGAGCGATAGATGAATAATGAGTTACAACATGTCCGCAAATCATTGATTAGGTAAGTTGTTCTTCAAATATAACAAAATTTTCCATATAATTATTTTGTAAATCAATTTGAAAGGTCATATGTTCAGTTAGGGTTTGGTGAAACAAGAAATCAACATTAGATATAGTAAACTCAAATGTATATTAACTGTCAATTAAATGACAAAATCGATGGTAAAGATGTTTTTTGCCATTTAAAAATTCAAAAAAGTTATCGTTGGGGATCAAAGCCAGGGCCATTACACCTTTCCCGTCAATGGAATTTCAACCGAGAGATAAAGTGACGCATTTTTAATGACGTTCTTCATTACCTCGCATATAAAATCAAGATAACACATCATATCCAGCCGAGGTTAAAGGTGTTTTTCGTAGTAGTGGTTTTATAAAAAAAAATGCAAAAGATTGATTTAAAGAAACGTGGTAGAAGTAGAAATTTAGGCAGCAAAAAAATGAAAGGCATAAAGTTAAGAGATATAATTAGAGATATCACACCATAGATTATATTGTCTCGATCTAAAACCATATAGTCAATCTCGAAGAATTTCCTCTTGAGATTTCCATTATCAACAACTTGAGCCTTTACACATATTATGCCCAACAATCTTCCTTAACCCAAAGTTTTTACATGTTTAACTTGTACCCTCCAAGTCAATTACAGATACATGAGAGAACTAAGCTATGTAGATTTATATGCTCACATGTCTAACTATCTGCAACTGGCAAATGCTTGTAACACCCTGATTTTTAAATTAATATTTATTTAATTATTGGAGGATTTATATATGTGTGTTGGTTGATCAGTTGTGTTATTTTGGCGTTTGATAAATTTAAGGGTATTTAAGTAATTTAATAATTATCGGGAATATAGAGTTTAAAACCAGAGAAATAAAATAGAATTTTATTAAATTATTGAAGATATTTAGATAATTTTAATTATTTAATAATAACTGGAGTAATTAGAATTATTAGAGGTAATTTATATTTTTATGGATTTTTATTAAATATTTATTTAAGCGCAATTTTTATTTAGATAAAATAAAAGTGTGACATTTAATTAGAAAATATAATTTTTAGAATAAAATAGAAATTGAGATTGCACATTAAAAATTAAGAGTGAGAGGATAGTGTGAGTGAGGGGGGTGTGCAGGCCAATTGAGACAATTTAGTTTAATATAAATTTTGAAGTGGTAGACAAAACTGGGGTAACGTGAAAAAATTAGAAAATTGGGAAGCAGTCAATAGAAGATTTGGAATACGCATAGTTAGGAGGACGATCCTATGAGCGAGAAGGTTTGGCTAGAAATCTTCAAATTTGAGGTAAGGGGGAATTGATTTACATATGGGTGATTATTATGCAGCCATGATGGTGAGGATTCCTTACCCTCCCATCAGCACCATGAGTGTAAGTACTTTCTTCAATTTCCTTAACCCTGTAATATGTTTGGCCAAATGGGGTTTGGGAAAAACCCCATTGGCTTCGATAAATAAATATTTTTCTTTTCTGTATGTTGTTGTGATGACCAAATGGGATTTGGGATGAATCCCATATGGTCACCGTAATATGATTTATTGTTGATTGTCATATATTGTTGTAATATGTTGATATGATATGTGTTGATGTGAGTTGTGATAGGGATTTTATGTGCTTTTGTGATTTTCCCAATTTATGTAAATATTAATTTTTGTAAAATTGTATGATCCATAATTTTTCCCAATTTTTTCCAAAAGTCAGGAAAATCGACTGGTTTTGGAACAAAAAAAATGGATATTCACATGGGGCATGACGACTATAGTCACGCCGAAGGGGAGCCGCAGGGACGAGCTGAGTCGTCAAGGGTGGCAGGCGTGATTCACGTTGGAGGGGGGCCGTAGAGGGGAACTATAGCGATCGATGTCGCGCAGCGTGTCAGTCGTGGTAGTTCGGGCCCTACGACACGTCTGGGCATTTTGGAGTGTTTTTTGGGTATTTTGAGTTTGGGGAGTTTTTCGCTTTGAGAAAATTTTGACGTTAGTGACCTTAGGGTCAATTTCGAGAAATTTAAGTTAAATCGTCAGCCCTTAGCGTTAGTAGAGTTATCACCTAGAGTTGTCAATACAACACTTTTGAACACTTTATAGTACTTTTGGATATACTAGAGTCATTTTGACAGTTAAGAGTTATTATTGAGCGGTTTTTGAGGTTTTGGGGAACTCTCTTGAGTTATAATAACATTTTGAGACGTTCTGAGTATTTTGTTGATTTTAAAGTTGTTGACTAATAATATACCTTTACTCAATTTGATGATGCAATAAAATTATTTAATAAATTATATTTTGGAGATTAATAGTCTCGTAGGATTATAGTGGGGCCTGATTATTGACAACCTTATAGTTCAAGAGTGGAACCATATTATGATGATAATTTTGATGATGCTTTTTTATAATGATTTTTGAGATTAATAATACGGTGGGATTATAGTGAGACCTGATTATTGACAACCTTATGGTTCAAGAGTGGAACCATATTTTGACGATGATTTTGAAGATGATTTTTTATGATGATTTTTGAGATAATTCTTTAGATGATTTTTAAGAAGATTTTGATGTTGTTTTAGTTGCAATTCTGTTTATATACATGATCATGAATGCATACATTTTAGAGTTAGGTAGGACTTCAGTCTAGTAAGGTCAGGTTCAGAGATGAACCATTACGGTCTCATGTCCAGAGAAGGACACAACTCAGAGAGGAACCAGAGATGTGGGCAATCAGTAACAAACCTTTGACCCCAAAAACCTGGTACCACATGCATATTGATGAAAGAGTTGGTGAATTAGCATTTACATTATAAATTGGAATGTGATTGTGTTTTTGTTAGAATATTATATTTGTTGTTGTTTTGTCAACCATCCTGTTGTTAATTTTTACCATTAACATTCGTAAGGCATATCATCACCCTTTTTTTATTGTGGCCAGTGTGCTCCTCTGGGGTATAGGGTATAGACAACCAGGTACAAGAGTATCCGCTTGAGTTAGAGCATGACATCGATTCCTCTTTAGTTTTTATCATTGGGTCTTAGAGGAGTCACTTTGATGTGTAGCAATATGGATGGTTTATTCATTCTTTATTTGCGTTATGCTTTAATTATTTTGGAATTTTGTTGTTGTTAAGACTTATATGTCGAACTTGATGTTTTCCGCTGCTTATTTTCAAATGACTGAGTTGTGTTGATGTTTTTATGATATGGTGAAGCATGGGTAACACTCTAATTATAGAACTTTATTTGAACTATCTTATTAAATGTCGAGTCGGGGATTATGGTGTTGCATAGTGGTATTCGAGCATGTCGGTCCGTTCGACTAGGTTTGTGATTTTTATATGTTTCCTAGTATGTGGCAAGTGTGTGAAACACTTTCGGTGCTCGTTTGTTTTTCTAACTGCTTTCCAACAGAAGCTGGATTGAAACAAGTGGGGGAGAAGCTTATGCTTCTCTTACATGGTTCAAGAGTGGATGGTTGGTTTAGTGTACCGTTGATTGAAGGAGTGTGTGTGTTATTGAGGATGTGTTATTTCCCGAACCCGAAGAGAGCACAAATTTGAAATTCATGTTTTCCGGTCAAGTTGAGATATCTTTGAGGGAGAATGATCAATTACTTGCGATGTTTGCTTCTCAGAGAGTGGAGAACAATGTTGCGGCTAGTGATATGTTGGTGGTGTGTGTATTCCTGATGTTTTTCCTGAAGATATTTGTGACTACCTCTGGAATGTGAGATTGAGTTCACTATAGATTTAGTACCTAGTAGCAGACATATGTTAATGGCACCATACAGGATGTCTGTGTCAGAATTGGGTGAATTTAAGAGTCAGTTAGAAGATCTGCTTGAGAAAAATAAATATGGTGATATGAGGCTATTTTTTGACTAACGACAACTGAACAAGGTTAGTATCAAGAACAAGTATCATTTTTCTAGAATTGAAGACCTTATGGATCAGTTGGTATGAGCTAGTGTTTTCAACAAAATTGATTTGAGATCAGGCTATCATCAGATTCAAGTGAAGGATGACAATATTCCAAAGACTTCTTTTAGAACTCGATACGGTCACTACGAGTACTCAGTGATGTCGTCCGGTGTGTCTAATGCCCCTAGTGTGTTTATGGAGTATATGAATAGGATCTTTCATACCTATTTGGATCAGTTTGTGGTAGTATTTATTGATGATATTCCGGTGTATTCTAAATCAGACGAAGATCATGCAGGGCAACTTCATACTTTATTTCAAGTTTTAGAAGAGAAGAGATTGTATGCCAAGTTATCCAAATGCGAGTTCTGGTTGCAAGAAGTGAGTTTTCTCGATCATATGGTTTCCATTGGTGGTATATCGGTTGATCTTTCCAAGGTAGATGTGGTGTTATAATGGGAAGCTCCTAAGTCAGTTACTAAAATCAGAAGTTTCTTAGGATTGACTGGTTACTACCAAAGTTTTATCGAGGGTTTTTCAAAGTTAGCTCTACCTTTGACCTAGTTGATTCGAAAGGGTCTAGCTTTTGTGTGGGGTATCTAGTGTAAAGATTTTTTTTGAGAATTGAAGAAGAAGTTGACAACAACACCATTTTTTATATTACCAGACCCGGTAGAATCTTTCGTAGTGTATTGTGATACTTCCAAAATGAGTTTATGAGGAGTACTTTTGCAAAATGGGCAAGTGGTAGCTTATGCTTCACGACAGCTGAAGATTCATTGGAGGAACTACCCTATGCATGATTTAGCATTAGCAGCTATAATATTTATGCTGAAGATATGGATACACTATTTGTATGGCTCTAGGTTTGAAGTATTTAGTGATCATAAGAGTTTGAGATATCTGTTTGATCAGAAGGAGTTGAATATAAGACAGAGAAGATGGCTAGAGTTTTTGAAGGACTATGACTTTGGTTTGATTTACCATTCCGGTAATGCAAATGTTATAGTAGATGCTTTGAGTCAGAAGATCTTGCACATGTCAGCATTGATGGCTAGAGAGTTGGATTTTATCAAGAAATTCAGATACTTGAGCATGGTGTGCGAGGTGACTACTAATAATGTGAGATTGGTCATGCTGAAACTAACTAGTGGTTTTCTTGATGAGATGAGAGAGAGTCGAAAGCTGGATGTAGCTTTAGTTTATCTTCTGTTATCAATTGACCAAAGTGAAGATGAATACTTCCGAGTTGACGAGAATAGGATCTTAAAGTTTTGGAATAGAGTTTGTGTATCTGATGTGCCAGAACTTAAGAAGACGATTTTTCAGGAGAGTAACAAAAGTAGTTTGAGTATTCATCCTAGGGCTACTAAAATGTACCAAGATCCCAAGAAAAAGCTTTGAAGGCCAAGAATGAAGAGAGAAGTTGTGAAGTTTGTTTATGCCTGTTTAACTTGCCAAAAGTCGAAGATTGGGCATCAAAGTCCATCTGGACTGATGCAACCGTTGGAAATTCTTGAATGGAAGTGAGACAGTGTCTCGATGGATTTTGTAACTGGTTTTCCGAATACTCCTAAATGGAGAAATGTAATTTTGGTCATTATATGGTATGAATAAAAATTTAAATCTATCCCAAAAATAGTTTAATTTTTGAGAAATTATATAATTAAAATAATATTTGGAAATTTTGTGTAGTATTATTCATTGGGTCGATTTAAAAAAAGCATATAAAATAAATAAAAAGATTTAAATTAAAAGATTGAATTTTCAAAAATCAAAATAATATCTTATTTCATAATTCAATTCCCAAAGTCCTTATAAATAGGCTCTTGCAAGATGCTTACTTCAACATTTAAAAATAAAATGGCATCCTACAAGACTCTCTTTTTAACCATTTTGATTATTTGCATTGCTTCAGGCATGGTTGCCGGTAATTATTTATTTATAAAACTCAATTTGCATTGCTTCATATTCATTGTTATGTTTTTAATTAAATTATCTATTTATAAAAAATAATCTTATCAACATAATTTTATATATTATTTCTAATGGAATGAAATGATAGTTTCAGGAGCAGGCGGAAAATTATGCTTCATATCGAATTATTGTCCAACTGCACCAGAACAGTGTGACCATTTTTGTAAAGGATCATTGGGCAAACCAGGTGGCTCGTGTTTAGGGGGTGAATGTTGTTGCAATTTGAAAAGTTTGAATATAAAATAAACAATTTCTTTGCTTGTTTCTTTCTTTGTTTGAATACATTCATCTACCAACACTCCATCTGAAATTTACATAAAAAGAATTTTGAAGTATCAATCATGTAATTTCATTTTAAATATTTATTTTTATAATTTCTATTGATTAATTGGTATACAAATATAATAATTCTCAACACTAAACTTATATTTAATTATTGTATTTACAAATTCTTTAATTAATAGTTGTTATGGATTTTATAATTATAGTTATAAAAATAATGAAAAACATCACTAACTTATAAAAATAATCTACCATAAACTTCACGTGACAAAATATTTATATTCCTTTAAAGAAAAAGGTGCGATATTTTGTTTTTATTGAGACTGTGGAAATATAATTTAAACTATTTTTTAATGTATGACATTTATTATTCTTTAAAAAAATATATCAAATAAATACTTGTCTAATAACAGTAGATTTTAGCATTAGTTAATAATCAAAAATACAAATGACATCCATATTTTTGTAAAAATAATAATTAAAATCTAATTTTGGGGTTTAAATTATCATAAAATCTCATTAAGTTATTTGGTCAATTGGTTTGAATTATAATAAAATATATTCAAATTATTTGATCAAATATAGTGAAAATAATATATTATTAATAATTATATAATTATTTCATTAATAAAATAGACGGATGTTCTCGACCTCATGCTATTAAACACAATGGAACAACAAAATATATTTTAGGGAACACAATTAATTTATAGATGGAATTATTAAAGTTTAATGAAAATAATTTAAAAATGAATTTGTTAAAGAATAACTTAATATTGATTACCTGGAAAATACTCTACTTTACATATTTAATAGATTATTAAATGATTTTTTTTAACTTTCGAGTAGTTTTTATTGGTTTTTTTTATGGATGCGTAAGAATTAGAGAAAAATCCATATATTGGCCAATATTTTTATTAAAATACTACCTAAAATCCATCCGTAAATATTTTTATTTTATTCTATAATATTGATTGTGAAAGATATTTTATTAAATAAAAATATCATCGAGATTATATGATATGCACTTGAAGAAGAATTATGGGTTCTACATAAAGTAATTTTAAAATTAAAATTCATTTTAAAAAGAAAACCAGAAAGAGAGTTATAATATTTTAAAATCAAGAGTTGGGAAAATATTTCACATTATTAATCGTGACTAATAAAAGAGATCTTAATTGAACGTATAAAAGTTGGAATTTAATAGGATATGTCCTATAAAATTTGTATGTTTATATGTAAGAAAATAATTTATTTGTGTTGGTGCAAAGGTAGAATAAAAGATGAATATTCTATTAAGAGAATGACGGCTACAAAAAGGATTAAAGTTACAATGATTGACACCCTATTTATAAGCCTCTAACAAACTTAAATATGAATCAAATCTAATATTTAAATCTAATATCTAACAAACTTAAATATGAATTAAATCTAATAATTAAATCTAATACCATCCCTTAATTCATATTCCATCAAAACTTGTAACACCAATTCCATCCCTTAATCTGAGAAATTGATCAGTCTTGATAGCTTTCGTCAGAACATCTGCCAACTGCTTCTGATTGCTGCAGTGTACAACTTCTAACACTCCCCTCTGAACTTGATGTCTCAGAAAATGATACTTGGTCTCAATGTGCTTGCTTCTCCCATGCAACACTGGGTTTCTGGCAAGATTGATTGCAGACTTGTTGTCAATCATCAGCTTCAGAGGTTTGTTTACTTTAATCTTCAGATCCTGCAATAGATTCAGAATCCACACAGCTTGGCATGCAGTAACAGCAATCTTACAATTCTTCAGATCAAATCTCTTCAGAAGTTCTAATTCATACTTGAGCTGATGCAAAATAATACCTTTCTCAGAGTATCTGAACTCCATCCCTAGAAAGTATGTCATTTTGCCTAGATCAGTCATTTCGAATTCATTCATCAGAACTTTCTTGAACTTGGCTATCTCTTGTTCAGAACTTCCAGTCTTGTTTCTCTCTATAGCATCAAGTTCTTCTTTCATGGCCTTCAGCCAGAGCTTCTGCTTAAGAGCCTCTTCTGTACTTATGAGTTTAGAGTCTACTAACATGGCACACTGAATAACTTCTCCTTCAGAGTCTACTTTAGTGTCTTGCAGCATGTCAAATTCTGCATATCTTCTGGGGATTTTTCTGACTCTTTGTGGTCTCTGAACTTGTTCAGAGTCTTGAGCTTCAGAGTTTCTAGCTTCAGATGGTTGACTTCCTCCAGAGCTTTGATCATCTTCAGGGTCTGGCATATTTCCAGAGTCTGAATTGCCACCAGAATCTGGATTACCATCAGAGTCTGGGTCATCTGGATCATCAGAGTCACCTTCATCTTCTGATTCTTCTCCAGAGTCAGAATCACTATCAGAATCAGAATCAACGTCAGAGTTTACTCCAACCTCAGAAATTCTGAACTCTGACCTTTCTTCAGAGGTTCTAACATCAGAGTCAGATTGAGACTTATCCCAATTCCAAACTTCTGATTCCTTCACAATCACATCTCTGCTGAATTCAATTTTATTGGTTTCTGGACAATAGAGCTTGTATGCACCTGTACTGTGGTACCCTATCAGAATCATCACTTTGCTTCTATCATCCAGCTTCTGTCTTCTGGCTTCTGGAACATGTTTATAGCAAACAAACCAAACACCTTCAGATGACTAACACTTTGCTTATCTCCAGTCCACTTCTGTATTGGAACTATTTCCTTCAACTTCTTCGTAGGACATCGGTTGAGTACATACGTTGCGGTGGCAACAGCTTCTCCCCAGAGCTTCTGAGGAAGCTTCTTCTCCTTTAGCATGCTTCTCACCATATCAAGCAAAGTGCGGTTTCTTCTTTCAGCAAGACCATTGTGTTGAGGGGTATAAGGAGCAGTAACCTCATGCTCAATTCCATTCTCCTCACAGAACTTCTGGAACTCTTTGGAGTTATACTCACCTCCACCGTCAGTTCTAAGAATCTTCAACTTCTGACCACTCTGATTCTCAGCCTTCATTCTGAACTTCTTGAATTCATCAAACACCTCGTGTTTAAACTTAATAAGGGATACCCATGTCATTCTTGTGAATTCATCAACAAATAACACAAAGTATTTATTCCCTCCAATCGATGCTACTGGAAATGGACCACACACATCAGAATGTACAACTCCCAAGGCATGTTTTGCTCTTGGAGCAGTTTCTGACGCAAATGGCAATCGTGGTTGTTTTCCTTCCATGCAAACTTTGCATGACTTTTCAGGCTTCTTAATTGCAGGAATTCCATGTACCAACTTCTTTGAATTCAGATGTTTTAAGCTTCTGAAATTCAAATGACCAAATCTTCTGTGCCACAGCTCACTCTCCTTCTCAGCACTTGTTGCACTAAGACATTCTGAGTCTGCAGTTCTGACATTCACCTTGAATGTTCTATTCCTTCCCTGTTCTGACTCCATAATCAACTTCTGATTACAGTCGTACAGCTTCAGAAGATTGTCCTTCATGGTAACTGAGAAACCTTTCTCAATTAATTGTCCCACACTCATCAGATTGCTTCTGATGCCAGGTACATACCACACGTTCTGAATCAATGCTGTTTTCCCATTGTTCAGAGTCACTCTGACATTTCCCATACCTTCTGCATTAAGATATTTGTCATCAGCACATCTGATCTTTGTCCTCTTTTCAGAGTCAAAGTCAACCAGCCATTTCTTGTTTCCAGTAAGATGATTTGAACAACCAGTGTCCATATACCACCAGTCTATCAGATCCATATCACCAGATTCAGAGGCCATCAATAACACAGATTCGTCATCAGAACTTCTGGCTATATTTGCTTCTTCTGATTTTCTCTCCTTGTTTGACCAACAGTCTCTAGCAAAGTGACCAAACTTCTTACAGCAGTAACATTGGATTTTCTTCTTGTCATACTTCTCTTTTCCCTTCTGAGCATTCTTTTGTCTATCAGAGGTTGAGCTTTCTGACTTCTGACCACCATCAGATCTTCTCCTGGCTTCTGACTGCTTCTGATACCTCCTATCAGAAGTTGCTTTCAGAGCCTGCTGCTCTACTTCCCTTTCAGAAGTTCTCTCAGTCAAACGCAACTCTTGCGCTTCTAGACTGCTCTGCAGCTCTTCAATTCTCATGGTGCTCAGATCTTTGGAATGTTCTATTGCTACCACAATGTAATCAAATTGACAGGTAAGGGATCTCAATACCTTCTCCATGATTGTTTCTTCAGAAAGAGTTTCTCCACACGCTTTCATCTCATTAGTGATCAGAATCACTCTGGAGATGTATTCAGAAACTTTCTCATTATTCTTCATGTTGAGATTCTCATATTGCTTTCTCAAGGACTGAAGCTTCACCTTCTTCACTGATGCGTCACCACCATAACATCTAACCAGTGTGTCCCACGCAGCCTTTGCTGTCGTTGAATCTGCAATCTTCTCAACACATTTACATCAACACATTGATGAATGAAGAACAATGCTTTCTGATCCTTCTTCCTTACTTCCT
Source organism: Lathyrus oleraceus (assembly GCF_024323335.1). Taxonomy (NCBI): domain Eukaryota; kingdom Viridiplantae; phylum Streptophyta; class Magnoliopsida; order Fabales; family Fabaceae; genus Lathyrus; species Lathyrus oleraceus. The sequence goes on along the minus strand of NC_066579.1, from coordinate 32,418,856 downwards.
TCTGCGCGTTTTTCTGTTCATCCGTCGCATCTGCTGCTACCGGAACATAACCATCAGTGACAAGATCTAGAACATCTTGAGCACCGAACAGTACACGCATTTGGATCATCCAACGATTCCAGTTTTTACCGTCAAATACTGGAAGTTTGGTGTTCATGTTGCCGTTTCCGTTCATCTTTCTACCTTGCACAATACACTCAGATTTCTCACACAGTGTTTCCCAACCCACAGAATTAAAATTCTGATCAGATTTTGTTCAAGATTCAACACGAATCTAAGAATCAAAATCAAACACACAAGACCTCACGTTCACTCGTGTTTCCCGTGTTTCCCAATGAATCTGAACCGGAGCTCTAGATACCAATTGTTGGTGCAAAGGTAGAATAAAAGATGAATATTCTATTAAGAGAATGACGGCTACAAAAAGGATTAAAAGTTACAATGATTGACACCCTATTTATAAGCCTCTAACAAACTTAAATATGAATCAAATCTAATATTTAAATCTAATATCTAACAAACTTAAATATGAATTAAATCTAATAATTAAATCTAATAATTTGAACCCAGTATTTTAAAAATTGGATCGAACCGGTCGGTTCAATCGGTTTGTCCGGGAATCGGAGATGAATCCGGTTGGGTCAACCTTTCAAAACCGCTACTGGATCAAAACCGGAGTAAAATCGAAAAAACTAGATTGAACCGGCCGATTCAATCGGTTGGTCTGGTAATCGGAGATGAATTTGGTGGGTCAGCCTTTCAAAATCACTAGTGGGTCAAAACCGGAGTAAAATCGAAAAAACTAGATTAAACCGTCCAAAATCATTCGAACCAAAGAACCGGAGTCGGTTTTGTTATACCGCCTGGTTCAGAAAAATACATCAAATTGACCATTTTGTAAAAAAAAAATGTCAATATTAAAACTTAACATTCATTCACCAACCACAAAAAATAATTATATTTTCTTACACCCATACAAACTTCTAAGTTTCGTCACATCGTTATAATTTTTCTTTCAACTACACTGTATCATCATCACGTCGTCTCTTTCAAACATAATCACGATGTCCAGCTCAATGTTAATTGTCGTTTAATTCAATATTGTTTGTTGTTGTCAACTATAACTTATTTGTCTTAGTTCAACTCGATTTTTTTTGTTTCATTAAGTATATTGTATTCTTTATTTTTTGTATTCTATTTTATTTAATTTATGTATTCTTAGTTATTTGAACTTTATTTTACTTAGTATCTTATATTATTTTAATTTTGGCTTGAATTAGCTTAACTTATTTTATTATAATTTTTTAATTTGTTCAAATTATTATTAAATGAAGATGAAATGAATTGTGCAACTATGTTGTGTTATTATATGTGCTATTGGTTTTGTTGTATTAAGTTTGTAATTGATTTTTGAAATATTTATTTTATTATGTTGTGAACATGTGATTATGTCTGACATATCTATGAATATTAGTTTATTTAATAAACGGTTCAACCGTAACATTAACCGATTGAATCAATTGAACCTTAAACCAGAAATTTCACCGGTTCGATCTTCGGTTCAATTTTTAAAACATTGACGAACCTATAAAAATTGGCATTTATAGGATATGTCACATAAAATTTATATATTCATATATATGAAACTAATTTATTTGACCAACAAATTATTTGATAAAATATAATGTACATAATCTATTTCAAATTAATATTTATTAATTTATTCTATAAGTTAGTCTGATGTTCCTATCCTCTTAATATTAAACACAATAACATTGAAATAAAAGTGAAGATTTCTAATTTGAAATATATCGACATGTAGTTAAAATTTCCAAAATGGCACAACAAAAACTAATTGAGGAAATACAATTCATTGATAGAAGAAATCGTTAGGTTTTGTAAAAATAATTTTCATAAATAAATTAATATTTATTAGTAGACAATACACTACTTGTAACAATCATGGGCTTTATGAGAGATTAAAAACGAAAGCGATTGGATTTTAAACCAATGGTTTAGGCCAAGATATTACATTCTGGAAAAATAGTAGAAAAATAAATTTTAATAAATTTTATTTAATATTTATTAATAAGGATATCAAATTATTGTTTTTTAAGTTTGGAATATATTTTTCTCTTATTTTATCAATATTCATATAATACAGAAAAACTTAAGTGTTGCCCAATATTTTTTATCAAATAATACTTAAAAGTAATATTGTTGTTTAAGTTCCAGAAAATACAGAAAATATTGTTATTCCGAATTAATATATATATTTATTTTATATTTAATTAGAAGATCCCTTTCATTCTGATAATATCTTACACATTAATATTTAAATTTTTTTTGACTATTTTCAATTTCAAATGTGTTTCCATCTATTTTAAATTTTCCATAATGATATATAAAAAAAATAATTAGCAAATACAACTCCTTTGTAGATTGAATCATTAAAATTTTATAAAATAAGTTAAAATTTGTGGTTAAAAATTTTCAAAATAAAAAATTGTTAAATATTCCAACAGTATTTTGTTAGATTTTTGGACAACTGAAAGAGTTTTGTTTCTAAATTTCACTGTTGGATATGAAAGACATTGTAATCACATAATATAGAGAGAAAAATAATATTTTATAACTATTAAAAAAAAATTACATTTTATTTTGTACCATTGGATGGGAAGACATTGTAGCCAAAAGATGTAATAAAGATATTATATAGACTAAATTCTCAGCATTTGTAGATTAATTATGGGATCTACATAAAGCAATTCGGAAAATAAAATTTCACTCTTAAAAGATATTGAGAAATAAAATTATCAAATTCTTTTATTTTGAGTTTAGAAACTATTTAATATTCATGACAATTTAATAAATGACTAAAAAATGTTTTACTACTAAAAGAGATGTTATTAAAACATATCAAAGTTGACATTTCAATGGCTTTTTTTTACACAGACATTTAATAGGTTATGTCGTATAACACTTGTATATTTATATGATGTTTAATTCTGAACAATAATGTATCCCATCATTATATGGTATGAATAAAAATTTAAATCTATCCCAAAAATAGTTTAATTTTTGAGCAATTATATAATTAAAATAATATTTGGAAATTTTGTGTAGTATTATTCATTGGGTCGATTTAAAAAAAGCATATAAAATAAATAAAAAGATTTAAATTAAAAGATTGAATTTTCAAAAATCAAAATAATATCTTATTTCATAATTCAATTTCCAAAGTCCTTATAAATAGGCTCTTGCAAGATGCTTACTTCAACATTTAAAAATAAAATGGCATCCTACAAGACTCTCTTTTTAACCATTTTGATTATTTGCATTGCTTCAGGCATGGTTGCCGGTAATTATTTATTTATAAAACTCAATTTGCATTGCTTGCTTCATATTCATTGTTATGTTTTTAATTAAATTATCTATTTATAAAAAATAATCTTATCAACATAATTTTATATATTATTGCTAATGGAATGAAATGATAGTTTCAGGAGCAGGCGGAAAATTATGCTTCATATCGAATTTTTGTCCAACTGCACCAGAACAGTGTGACCATTTTTGTAAAGGATCATTGGGCAAACCAGGTGGCTCGTGTTTAGGGGGTGAATGTTGTTGCAATTTGTAAAGTTTGAATACAAAATAAACAATTTCTTTGCTTGTTTCTTTCTTTGTTTGAATACATTCATCTACCAACACTCCATCTGAAATTTACATAAAAAAAATTTGAAGTATCAATCATGTAATTTCATTTTAAATATTTATTTTTATAATTTCTATTGATTAATTGGTATACAAATTTAATAATTCTCAACACTAAACTTATATTTAATTATTGTATTTACAAATTCTTTAATTAATAGTTGTTATGGATTTTATAATTATAGTTATAAAAATAATGAAAAACATCACTAACTTATAAAAATAATCTACCATAAACTTCACGTGACAAAATATTCATATTCCTTTAAAGAAAAAGGTGCGATATTTTGTTTTTATTGAGACTGTGGAAATATAATATAAACTATTTTTTAATGTATGACATTTATTATTCTTTAAAAAAATATATCAAATAAATACTTGTCTAATAACAGTAGATTTTAGCATTAGTTAATAATCAAAAATACAAATGACATCCATTATTTTTGTAAAAATAATAATTAAAATCTAATTTTGGGGTTTAAATTATCATAAAATCTCATCAAGTTATTTGGTCAATTGGTTTGAATTATAATAAAATATATTCAAATTATTTGATCAAATATAGTGAAAATAATATATTTTTATTAATTATATAATTATTTCATTAATAAAATAGACGGATGTTCTCGACCTCATGCTATTAAACACAATGGAACAACAAAATATATTTTAGGGAACACAATTAATTTATAGATGGAATTATTAAAGTTTAATGAAAAAATTTAAAAATAAATTTGTTAAAGAATAACTTAATATTTATTACCTGGAAAATACTCTACTTTACATATTTAATAGATTATTAAATGATTTTTTTAACTTTCGAGTAGTTTTTATTGGTTTTTTTTTATGGATGCGTAAGAATTAGAGAAAAATCCATATATTGGCCAATATTTTTATTAAAATACTACCTAAAATCCATCCGTAAATATTTTTATTTTATTCTATAATATTGATTATGAAAGATATTTTATTAAATAAAAATATCATCGAGATTATATGATATGCACTTGAAGAAGAATTATGGGTTCTACATAAAGTAATTTTAAAATTAAAATTCATTTTAAAAAGAAAACCAGAAAGAGAGTTATAATATTTTAAAATCAAGAGTTGAGAAAATATTTCACATTATTAATCGTGACTAATAAAAGAGATCTTAATTGAACGTATAAAAGTTGGAATTTAATAGGATATGTCGTATAAAATTTGTATGTTTATATGTACGAAAATAATTTATTTGAACCCAGTATTTTAAAAATTGGATCGAACCGGTCGGTTCAATCGGTTTGTCCGGGAATCGGAGATGAATCCGGTTGGGTCAACCTTTCAAATCCGCTACTGGATCAAAACCGGAGTAAAATCGAAAAAACTAGATTGAACCGGCCGATTCAATCGGTTGGTCTGGTAATCGGAGATGAATTTGGTTGTCAAAATCACTAGTGGGTCAAAACCGGAGTAAAATCGAAAAAACTAGATTAAACCGTCCAAAATCATTCGAACCAAAGAACCGGAGTCGGTTTGTTATACCGTCTGGTTCAGAAAAATACATCAAATTGACCATTTTGTAAAAAAAAATGTCAATATTAAAACTTAACATTCATTCACCAACCACAAAAAATAATTATATTTTCTTACACCCATACAAACTTCTAAGTTTCGTCACATCGTTATAGTTTTTCTTTCAACTACACTGTATCATCATCACGTCGTCTCTTTCAAACATAATCACGATGTCCAGCTCAATGTTAATTGTCGTTTAATTCAATATTGTTTGTTGTTGTCAACTATAACTTATTTGTCTTAGTTCAACTCGATTTTTTTGTTTCATTAAGTATATTGTATTCTTTATTTTTTGTATTCTATTTTATTTAATTTATGTATTCTTAGTTATTTGAACTTTATTTTACTTAGTATCTTATATTATTTTAATTTTGGCTTGAATTAGCTTAACTTATTTTATTATAATTTTTTAATTTGTTCAAATTATTATTAAATGAAGATGAAATGAATTGTGCAACTATGTTGTGTTATTATATGTGCTATTGGTTTTGTTGTATTAAGTTTGTAATTGATTTTTGAAATATTTATTTTATTATGTTGTGAACATGTGATTATGTCTGACATATCTATGAATATTAGTTTATTTAATAAACGGTTCAACCGTAACATTAACCGATTGAATCAATTGAACCTTAAACCAGAAATTTCACCGGTTCGATCTTCGGTTCAATTTTTAAAACATTGATGAACCTATAAAAATTGGCATTTATAGGATATGTCACATAAAATTTATATATTCATATATATGAAACTAATTTATTTGACCAACAAATTATTTGATAAAATATAATGTACATAATCTATTTCAAATTAATATTTATTAATTTATTCTATAAGTTAGTCTGATGTTCTTATCCTCTTAATATTAAACACAATAACATTGAAATAAAAGTGAAGATTTCTAATTTGAAATATATCGGCATGAAGTTAAAATTTCCAAAATGGCACAACAAAAACTAATCGAGGAAATACAATTCATTGATAGAACAAAACGTTAGGTTTTGTAAAAATAATTTTCATAAATAAATTAATATTTATTAGTAGACAATACACTACTTGTAACAATCATGGGCTTTATGAGAGATTAAAAACAAAAGCGATTGGATTTTAAACCAATGGTTTAGGCCAAGATATTACATTCTGGAAAAATAGTAGAAAAATAAATTTTAATAAATTTTATTTAATATTTATTAATAAGGATATCAAATTATTGTTTTTTAAGTTTGGAATATATTTTTCTCTTATTTTATCAATATTCATATAATACAGAAAAACTTAAGTGTTGCCCAATATTTTTTATCAAATAATACTTAAAAGTAATATTGTTGTTTAAGTTCCAGAAAATACAGAAAATATTGTTATTCCGAATTAATATATATATTTATTTTATATTTAATTAGAAGATCCCTTTCGTTCTGATAATATCTTACACATTAATATTTAAATTTTTTTTGACTATTTTCAATTTCAAATGTGTTTCCATCTATTTTAAATTTTCCATAATGATATATAAAAAAAATAATTAGCAAATACAACTCCTTTATAGATTGAATCATTAAAATTTTATAAAATAAGTTAAAATTTGTGGTTAAAAATTTTCAAAATAAAAAATTGTTAAATTTCCAACAGTATTTTGTTAGATTTTTGGACAACTGAAAGAGTTTTGTTTCTAAATTTCACTGTTGGATATGAAAGACGTTGTAATCACATAATATAGAGAAATTTTTTTATAACTATTAAAAAAAATTACATTTTATTTTGTACCATTGGATGGGAAGACATTGTAGCCAAAAGATGTTATAAAGATATTATATAGACTAAATTCTCAGCATTTGTAGATTAATTATGGGATCTACATAAAGCAATTCGGAAAATAAAATTTCACTCTTAAAAGATATTGAGAAATAAAATTATCAAATTATTTTATTTTGAGTTTAGAAACTATTTAATATTCATGACAATTTAATAAATGACTAAAAAATGTTTTACTACTAAAAGAGATGTTATTAAAACATATTAAAGTTGACATTTCAATGGCTTTTTTTTACACAGACATTTAATAGGTTATGTCGTATAACACTTGTATATTTATATGATGTTTAATTCTGAACAATAATGTATCCCATCATTATATGGTATGAATAAAAATTTAAATCTATCCCAAAAATAGTTTAATTTTTGAGAAATTATATAATTAAAATAATATTTGGAAATTTTGTGTAGTATTATTCATTGGGTCGATTTAAAAAAAGCATATAAAATAAATAAAAAGATTTAAATTAAAAGATTGAATTTTCAACAATCAAAATAATATCTTATTTCATAATTCAATTCCCAAAGTCCTTATAAATAGGCTCTTGCAAGATGTTTACTTCAACATTTAAAAATAAAATGGCATCCTACAAGACTCTCTTTTTAACCATTTTGATTATTTGCATTGCTTCAGGCATGGTTGCCGGTAATTATCTATTTATAAAACTCAATTTGCATTGCTTCATATTCATTGTTATGTTTTTAATTAAATTATCTATTTATAAAAAATAATCTTATCAACATAATTTTATATATTATTGCTAATGGAATGAAATGATAGTTTCAGGAGCAGGCGGAAAATTATGCTTCATATCGAATTTTTGTCCAACTGCACCAGAACAGTGTGACCATTTTTGTAAAGGATCATTGGGCAAACCAGGTGGCTCGTGTTTAGGGGGTGAATGTTGTTGCAATTTGTAAAGTTTGAATACAAAATAAACAATTTCTTTGCTTGTTTCTTTCTTTGTTTGAATACATTCATCTACCAACACTCCATCTGAAATTTACATAAAAAAAATTTGAAGTATCAATCATGTAATTTCATTTTAAATATTTATTTTTATAATTTCTATTGATTAATTGGTATACAAATTTAATAATTCTCAACACTAAACTTATATTTAATTATTGTATTTACAAATTATTTAATTAATAGTTGTTATGGATTTTATAATTATAGTTATAAAAATAATGAAAAACATCACTAACTTATAAAAATAATCTACCATAAACTTCATGTGACAAAATATTTATATTCCTTTAAAGAAAAAGGTGCGATATTTTGTTTTTATTGAGACTGTGGAAATATAATATAAACTATTTTTTAATGTATGACATTTATTATTCTTTAAAAAAATATATCAAATAAATACTTGTCTAATAACCGTAGATTTTAGCATTAGTTAAGAATCAAAAATACAAATGACATCCATTATTTTTGTAAAAATAATAATTAAAATCTAATTTTGGGGTTTAAATTATCATAAAATCTCATCAAGTTATTTGGTCAATTGGTTTGAATTATAATAAAATATATTCAAATTATTTGATCAAATATAGTGAAAATAATATATTTTTAATAATTATATAATTATTTCATTAATAAAATAGACGGATGTTCTCGACCTCATGCTATTAAACACAATGGAACAACAAAATATATTTTAGGGAACACAATTAATTTATAGATGGAATTATTAAAGTTTAATGAAAAAAATTTAAAAATAAATTTGTTAAAGAATAACTTAATATTTATTACCTGGAAAATACTCTACTTTACATATTTAATAGATTATTAAATGATTTTTTAACTTTCGAGTAGTTTTTATTGGTTTTTTTTTTATGGATGCGTAAGAATTAGAGAAAAATCCATATATTGGCCAATATTTTTATTAAAATACTACCTAAAATCCATCCGTAAATATTTTTATTTTATTCTATAATATTGATTATGAAAGATATTTTATTAAATAAAAATATCATCGAGATTATATGATATGCACTTGAAGAAGAATTATGGGTTCTACATAAAGTAATTTTAAAATTAAGATTCATTTTAAAAAGAAAACCAGAAAGAGAGTTATAATATTTTAAAATCAAGAGTTGAGAAAATATTTCACATTATTAATCGTGACTAATAAAAGAGATCTTAATTGAACGTATAAAAGTTGGAATTTAATAGGATATGTCGTATAAAATTTGTATGTTTATATGTACGAAAATAATTTATTTGAACCCAGTATTTTAAAAATTGGATCGAACCGGTCGGTTCAATCGGTTTGTCCGGGAATCGGAGATGAATCCGGTTGGGTCAACCTTTCAAATCCGCTACTGGATCAAAACCGGAGTAAAATCGAAAAAACTAGATTGAACCGGCCGATTTGTAAAACCGGAAAAACTAGATTAAACCGTCTAAAATCATTTGAACCAAAGAACCGGAGTCGGTTTCGTTATACCGTCTGGTTCAGAAAAATACATCAAATTGACCATTTTGTAAAAAAAAAATGTCAATATTAAAACTTAACATGCATTCACCAACCACAAAAAATAATTATATTTTCTTACACCCATACAAACTTCCAAGTTTCGTCACATCGTTATAGTTTTTCTTTCAACTACACTGTATCATCATCACGTCGTCTCTTTCAAACATAATCACGATGTCCAGCTCAATGTTAATTGTCGTTTAATTCAATATTGTTTGTTGTTGTCAACTATAACTTATTTGTCTTAGTTCAACTCGATTTTTTTTGTTTAATTAAGTATATTGTATTCTTTATTTTTTGTATTCTATTTTATTTAATTTATGTATTCTTAGTTATTTGAACTTTATTTTACTTAGTATCTTATATTATTTTAATTTTGGTTTGAATTAGCTTAACTTATTTTATTATAATTTTTTAATTTGTTCAAATTATTATTAAATGAAGATGAAATGAATTGTGCAACTATGTTGTGTTATTATATGTGCTATTGGTTTTGTTGTATTAAGTTTGTAATTGATTTTTGAAATATTTATTTTATTATGTTGTGAACATGTGATTATGTCTGACATATCTATGAATATTAGTTTATTTAATAAACGGTTCAACCGTAACATTAACCGATTGAATCAATTGAACCTTAAACCAGAAATTTCACCGGTTCGATCTTCGGTTCAATTTTTAAAACATTGATGAACCTATAAAAATTGGCATTTATAGGATATGTCACATAAAATTTATATATTCATATATATGAAACTAATTTATTTGACCAACAAATTATTTGATAAAATATAATGTACATAATCTATTTCAAATTAATATTTATTAACTTATTTTATAAGTTAGTCTGATGTTCTTATCCTCTTAATATTAAACACAATAACATTGAAATAAAAGTGAAGATTTCTAATTTGAAATATATCGGCATGAAGTTAAAATTTCCAAAATGCCACAACAAAAACTAATCGAGGAAATACAATTCATTGATAGAACAAAACGTTAGGTTTTGTAAAAATAATTGTCATAAATAAATTAATATTTATTAGTAGACAATACACTACTTGTAACAATCATGGGCTTTATGAGAGATTAAAAACAAAAGCGATTGGATTTTAAACCAATGGTTTAGGCCAAGATATTATATTCTGGAAAAATAGTAGAAAAATAAATTTTAATAAATTTTATTTAATATTTATTAATAAGGATATCAAATTATTGTTTTTTAAGTTTGGAATATATTTTTCTCTTATTTTATCAATATTCATATAATACAGAAAAACTTAAGTGTTGCCCAATATTTTTTATCAAAATAATACTTAAAAGTAATATTGTTGTTTAAGTTACAGAAAATACAGAAAATATTGTTATTCCGAATTAATATATATATTTATTTTATATTTAATTAGAAGATCCCTTTCGTTCTGATAATATCTTACACATTAATATTTAAATTTTTTTTGACTATTTTCAATTTGAAATGTGTTTCCATCTATTTTAAATTTTCCATAATGATATATAAAAAAAATAATTAGCAAATACAACTCCTTTATAGATTGAATCATTAAATTTTATAAAATAAGTTAAAATTTGTGGTTAAAAAATTTCAAAATAAAAAATTGTTAAATTTTCCAACAGTATTTTGTTAGATTTTTGGACAACTGAAAGAGTTTTGTTTCTAAATTTCACTGTTGGATATGAAAGACGTTGTAATCACATAATATAGAGAAATTTTTTTATAACTATTCAAAAAAAATTACATTTTATTTTGTACCATTGGATGGGAAGACATTGTAGCCAAAAAGATGTTATAAAGATATTATATAGACTAAATTCTCAGCATTTGTAGATTAATTATGGGATCTACATAAAGCAATTCGGAAAATAAAATTTCACTCTTAAAAGATATTGAGAAATAAAATTATCAAATTATTTTATTTTGAGTTTAGAAACTATTTAATATTCATGACAATTTAATAAATGACTAAAAAATGTTTTACTACTAAAAGAGATGTTATTAAAACATATTAAAGTTGACATTTCAATGGCTTTTTTTTACACAGACATTTAATAGGTTATGTCGTATAACACTTGTATATTTATATGATGTTTAATTCTGAACAATAATGTATCCCATCATTATATGGTATGAATAAAAATTTAAATCTATCCCAAAAATAGTTTAATTTTTGAGAAATTATATAATTAAAATAATATTTGGAAATTTTGTGTAGTATTATTCATTGGGTCGATTTAAAAAAAGCATATAAAATAAATAAAAAGATTTAAATTAAAAGATTGAATTTTCAACAATCAAAATAATATCTTATTTCATAATTCAATTCCCAAAGTCCTTATAAATAGGCTCTTGCAAGATGTTTACTTCAACATTTAAAAATAAAATGGCATCCTACAAGACTCTCTTTTTAACCATTTTGATTATTTGCATTGCTTCAGGCATGGTTGCCGGTAATTATCTATTTATAAAACTCAATTTGCATTGCTTCATATTCATTGTTATGTTTTTAATTAAATTATCTATTTATAAAAAATAATCTTATCAACATAATTTTATATATTATTGCTAATGGAATGAAATGATAGTTTCAGGAGCAGGCGGAAAATTATGCTTCATATCGAATTTTTGTCCAACTGCACCAGAACAGTGTGACCATTTTTGTAAAGGATCATTGGGCAAACCAGGTGGCTCGTGTTTAGGGGGTGAATGTTGTTGCAATTTGTAAAGTTTGAATACAAAATAAACAATTTCTTTGCTTGTTTCTTTCTTTGTTTGAATACATTCATCTACCAACACTCCATCTGAAATTTACATAAAAAAAAATTTGAAGTATCAATCATGTAATTTCATTTTAAATATTTATTTTTATAATTTCTATTGATTAATTGGTATACAAATTTAATAATTCTCAACACTAAACTTATATTTAATTATTGTATTTACAAATTATTTAATTAATAGTTGTTATGGATTTTATAATTATAGTTATAAAAATAATGAAAAACATCACTAACTTATAAAAATAATCTACCATAAACTTCATGTGACAAAATATTTATATTCCTTTAAAGAAAAAGGTGCGATATTTTGTTTTTATTGAGACTGTGGAAATATAATATAAACTATTTTTTAATGTATGACATTTATTATTCTTTAAAAAAATATATCAAATAAATACTTGTCTAATAACCGTAGATTTTAGCATTAGTTAAGAATCAAAAATACAAATGACATCCATTATTTTTGTAAAAATAATAATTAAAATCTAATTTTGGGTTTAAATTATCATAAAATCTCATCAAGTTATTTGGTCAATTGGTTTGAATTATAATAAAATATATTCAAATTATTTGATCAAATATAGTGAAAATAAATATTTTTAATAATTATATAATTATTTCATTAATAAAATAGACGGATGTTCTCGACCTCATGCTATTAAACACAATGGAACAACAAAATATATTTTAGGGAACACAATTAATTTATAGATGGAATTATTAAAGTTTAATGAAAAAAATTTAAAAATAAATTTGTTAAAGAATAACTTAATATTTATTACCTGGAAAATACTCTACTTTACATATTTAATAGATTATTAAATGATTTTTTTAACTTTCGAGTAGTTTTTATTGGTTTTTTTTTATGGATGCGTAAGAATTAGAGAAAAATCCATATATTGGCCAATATTTTTATTAAAATACTACCTAAAATCCATCCGTAAATATTTTTATTTTATTCTATAATATTGATTATGAAAGATATTTTATTAAATAAAAATATCATCGAGATTATATGATATGCACTTGAAGAAGAATTATGGGTTCTACATAAAGTAATTTTAAAATTAAGATTCATTTTAAAAAGAAAACCAGAAAGAGAGTTATAATATTTTAAAATCAAGAGTTGAGAAAATATTTCACATTATTAATCGTGACTAATAAAAGAGATCTTAATTGAACGTATAAAAGTTGGAATTTAATAGGATATGTCGTATAAAATTTGTATGTTTATATGTACGAAAATAATTTATTTGAACCCAGTATTTTAAAAATTGGATCGAACCGGTCGGTTCAATCGGTTTGTCCGGGAATCGGAGATGAATCCGGTTGGGTCAACCTTTCAAATCCGCTACTGGATCAAAACCGGAGTAAAATCGAAAAAACTAGATTGAACCGGCCGATTTGTAAAACCGGAAAAACTAGATTAAACCGTCTAAAATCATTTGAACCAAAGAACCGGAGTCGGTTTCGTTATACCGTCTGGTTCAGAAAAATACATCAAATTGACCATTTTGTAAAAAAAAATGTCAATATTAAAACTTAACATGCATTCACCAACCACAAAAAATAATTATATTTTCTTACACCCATACAAACTTCCAAGTTTCGTCACATCGTTATAGTTTTTCTTTCAACTACACTGTATCATCATCACGTCGTCTCTTTCAAACATAATCACGATGTCCAGCTCAATGTTAATTGTCGTTTAATTCAATATTGTTTGTTGTTGTCAACTATAACTTATTTGTCTTAGTTCAACTCGATTTTTTTTGTTTAATTAAGTATATTGTATTCTTTATTTTTTGTATTCTATTTTATTTAATTTATGTATTCTTAGTTATTTGAACTTTATTTTACTTAGTATCTTATATTATTTTAATTTTGGTTTGAATTAGCTTAACTTATTTTATTATAATTTTTTAATTTGTTCAAATTATTATTAAATGAAGATGAAATGAATTGTGCAACTATGTTGTGTTATTATATGTGCTATTGGTTTTGTTGTATTAAGTTTGTAATTGATTTTTGAAATATTTATTTTATTATGTTGTGAACATGTGATTATGTCTGACATATCTATGAATATTAGTTTATTTAATAAACGGTTCAACCGTAACATTAACCGATTGAATCAATTGAACCTTAAACCAGAAATTTCACCGGTTCGATCTTCGGTTCAATTTTTAAAACATTGATGAACCTATAAAAATTGGCATTTATAGGATATGTCACATAAAATTTATATATTCATATATATGAAACTAATTTATTTGACCAACAAATTATTTGATAAAATATAATGTACATAATCTATTTCAAATTAATATTTATTAACTTATTCTATAAGTTAGTCTGATGTTCTTATCCTCTTAATATTAAACACAATAACATTGAAATAAAAGTGAAGATTTCTAATTTGAAATATATCGGCATGAAGTTAAAATTTCCAAAATGCCACAACAAAAACTAATCGAGGAAATACAATTCATTGATAGAACAAAACGTTAGGTTTTGTAAAAATAATTGTCATAAATAAATTAATATTTATTAGTAGACAATACACTACTTGTAACAATCATGGGCTTTATGAGAGATTAAAAACAAAAGCGATTGGATTTTAAACCAATGGTTTAGGCCAAGATATTATATTCTGGAAAAATAGTAGAAAAATAAACTTTAATAAATTTTATTTAATATTTATTAATAAGGATATCAAATTATTGTTTTTTAAGTTTGGAATATATTTTTCTCTTATTTTATCAATATTCATATAATACAGAAAAACTTAAGTGTTGCCCAATATTTTTTATCAAATAATACTTAAAAGTAATATTGTTGTTTAAGTTACAGAAAATACAGAAAATATTGTTATTCCGAATTAATATATATATTTATTTTATATTTAATTAGAAGATCCCTTTCGTTCTGATAATATCTTACACATTAATATTTAAATTTTTTTTGACTATTTTCAATTTGAAATGTGTTTCCATCTATTTTAAATTTTCCATAATGATATATAAAAAAATAATTAGCAAATACAACTCCTTTATAGATTGAATCATTAAAATTTTATAAAATAAGTTAAAATTTGTGGTTAAAAAATTTCAAAATAAAAAATTGTTAAATTTTCCAACAGTATTTTGTTAGATTTTTGGACAACTGAAAGAGTTTTGTTTCTAAATTTCACTGTTGGATATGAAAGACGTTGTAATCACATAATATAGAGAAATTTTTTTTATAACTATTCAAAAAAAATTACATTTTATTTTGTACCATTGGATGGGAAGACATTGTAGCCAAAAAGATGTTATAAAGATATTATATAGACTAAATTCTCAGCATTTGTAGATTAATTATGGGATCTACATAAAGCAATTCGGAAAATAAAATTTCACTCTTAAAAGATATTGAGAAATAAAATTATCAAATTATTTTATTTTGAGTTTAGAAACTATTTAATATTCATGACAATTTAATAAATGACTAAAAAATGTTTTACTACTAAAAGAGATGTTATTAAAACATATTAAAGTTGACATTTCAATGGCTTTTTTTTACACAGACATTTAATAGGTTATGTCGTATAACACTTGTATATTTATATGATGTTTAATTCTGAACAATAATGTATCCCATCATTATATGGTATGAATAAAAATTTAAATCTATCCCAAAAATAGTTTAATTTTTGAGAAATTATATAATTAAAATAATATTTGGAAATTTTGTGTAGTATTATTCATTGGGTCGATTTAAAAAAAGCATATAAAATAAATAAAAAGATTTAAATTAAAAGATTGAATTTTCAACAATCAAAATAATATCTTATTTCATAATTCAATTCCCAAAGTCCTTATAAATAGGCTCTTGCAAGATGTTTACTTCAACATTTAAAAATAAAATGGCATCCTACAAGACTCTCTTTTTAACCATTTTGATTATTTGCATTGCTTCAGGCATGGTTGCCGGTAATTATCTATTTATAAAACTCAATTTGCATTGCTTCATATTCATTGTTATGTTTTTAATTAAATTATCTATTTATAAAAAATAATCTTATCAACATAATTTTATATATTATTGCTAATGGAATGAAATGATAGTTTCAGGAGCAGGCGGAAAATTATGCTTCATATCGAATTTTTGTCCAACTGCACCAGAACAGTGTGACCATTTTTGTAAAGGATCATTGGGCAAACCAGGTGGCTCGTGTTTAGGGGGTGAATGTTGTTGCAATTTGTAAAGTTTGAATACAAAATAAACAATTTCTTTGCTTGTTTCTTTCTTTGTTTGAATACATTCATCTACCAACACTCCATCTGAAATTTACATAAAAAAAAATTTGAAGTATCAATCATGTAATTTCATTTTAAATATTTATTTTTATAATTTCTATTGATTAATTGGTATACAAATTTAATAATTCTCAACACTAAACTTATATTTAATTATTGTATTTACAAATTATTTAATTAATAGTTGTTATGGATTTTATAATTATAGTTATAAAAATAATGAAAAACATCACTAACTTATAAAAATAATCTACCATAAACTTCATGTGACAAAATATTTATATTCCTTTAAAGAAAAAGGTGCGATATTTTGTTTTTATTGAGACTGTGGAAATATAATATAAACTATTTTTTAATGTATGACATTTATTATTCTTTAAAAAAATATATCAAATAAATACTTGTCTAATAACCGTAGATTTTAGCATTAGTTAAGAATCAAAAATACAAATGACATCCATTATTTTTGTAAAAATAATAATTAAAATCTAATTTTGGGTTTAAATTATCATAAAATCTCATCAAGTTATTTGGTCAATTGGTTTGAATTATAATAAAATATATTCAAATTATTTGATCAAATATAGTGAAAATAATATATTTTTAATAATTATATAATTATTTCATTAATAAAATAGACGGATGTTCTCGACCTCATGCTATTAAACACAATGGAACAACAAAATATATTTTAGGGAACACAATTAATTTATAGATGGAATTATTAAAGTTTAATGAAAAAAATTTAAAAATAAATTTGTTAAAGAATAACTTAATATTTATTACCTGGAAAATACTCTACTTTACATATTTAATAGATTATTAAATGATTTTTTTAACTTTCGAGTAGTTTTTATTGGTTTTTTTTTTATGGATGCGTAAGAATTAGAGAAAAATCCATATATTGGCCAATATTTTTATTAAAATACTACCTAAAATCCATCCGTAAATATTTTTATTTTATTCTATAATATTGATTATGAAAGATATTTTATTAAATAAAAATATCATCGAGATTATATGATATGCACTTGAAGAAGAATTATGGGTTCTACATAAAGTAATTTTAAAATTAAGATTCATTTTAAAAAGAAAACCAGAAAGAGAGTTATAATATTTTAAAATCAAGAGTTGAGAAAATATTTCACATTATTAATCGTGACTAATAAAAGAGATCTTAATTGAACGTATAAAAGTTGGAATTTAATAGGATATGTCGTATAAAATTTGTATGTTTATATGTACGAAAATAATTTATTTGAACCCAGTATTTTAAAAATTGGATCGAACCGGTCGGTTCAATCGGTTTGTCCGGGAATCGGAGATGAATCCGGTTGGGTCAACCTTTCAAATCCGCTACTGGATCAAAACCGGAGTAAAATCGAAAAAACTAGATTGAACCGGCCGATTTGTAAAACCGGAAAAACTAGATTAAACCGTCTAAAATCATTTGAACCAAAGAACCGGAGTCGGTTTCGTTATACCGTCTGGTTCAGAAAAATACATCAAATTGACCATTTTGTAAAAAAAAATGTCAATATTAAAACTTAACATGCATTCACCAACCACAAAAAATAATTATATTTTCTTACACCCATACAAACTTCCAAGTTTCGTCACATCGTTATAGTTTTTCTTTCAACTACACTGTATCATCATCACGTCGTCTCTTTCAAACATAATCACGATGTCCAGCTCAATGTTAATTGTCGTTTAATTCAATATTGTTTGTTGTTGTCAACTATAACTTATTTGTCTTAGTTCAACTCGATTTTTTTTGTTTAATTAAGTATATTGTATTCTTTATTTTTTGTATTCTATTTTATTTAATTTATGTATTCTTAGTTATTTGAACTTTATTTTACTTAGTATCTTATATTATTTTAATTTTGGTTTGAATTAGCTTAACTTATTTTATTATAATTTTTTAATTTGTTCAAATTATTATTAAATGAAGATGAAATGAATTGTGCAACTATGTTGTGTTATTATATGTGCTATTGGTTTTGTTGTATTAAGTTTGTAATTGATTTTTGAAATATTTATTTTATTATGTTGTGAACATGTGATTATGTCTGACATATCTATGAATATTAGTTTATTTAATAAACGGTTCAACCGTAACATTAACCGATTGAATCAATTGAACCTTAAACCAGAAATTTCACCGGTTCGATCTTCGGTTCAATTTTTAAAACATTGATGAACCTATAAAAATTGGCATTTATAGGATATGTCACATAAAATTTATATATTCATATATATGAAACTAATTTATTTGACCAACAAATTATTTGATAAAATATAATGTACATAATCTATTTCAAATTAATATTTATTAACTTATTTTATAAGTTAGTCTGATGTTCTTATCCTCTTAATATTAAACACAATAACATTGAAATAAAAGTGAAGATTTCTAATTTGAAATATATCGGCATGAAGTTAAAATTTCCAAAATGCCACAACAAAAACTAATCGAGGAAATACAATTCATTGATAGAACAAAACGTTAGGTTTTGTAAAAATAATTGTCATAAATAAATTAATATTTATTAGTAGACAATACACTACTTGTAACAATCATGGGCTTTATGAGAGATTAAAAACAAAAGCGATTGGATTTTAAACCAATGGTTTAGGCCAAGATATTATATTCTGGAAAAATAGTAGAAAAATAAATTTTAATAAATTTTATTTAATATTTATTAATAAGGATATCAAATTATTGTTTTTTAAGTTTGGAATATATTTTTCTCTTATTTTATCAATATTCATATAATACAGAAAAACTTAAGTGTTGCCCAATATTTTTTATCAAAATAATACTTAAAAGTAATATTGTTGTTTAAGTTACAGAAAATACAGAAAATATTGTTATTCCGAATTAATATATATATTTATTTTATATTTAATTAGAAGATCCCTTTCGTTCTGATAATATCTTACACATTAATATTTAAATTTTTTTTGACTATTTTCAATTTGAAATGTGTTTCCATCTATTTTAAATTTTCCATAATGATATATAAAAAAAATAATTAGCAAATACAACTCCTTTATAGATTGAATCATTAAAATTTTATAAAATAAGTTAAAATTTGTGGTTAAAAATTTCAAAATAAAAAATTGTTAAATTTTCCAACAGTATTTTGTTAGATTTTTGGACAACTGAAAGAGTTTTGTTTCTAAATTTCACTGTTGGATATGAAAGACGTTGTAATCACATAATATAGAGAAATTTTTTTTATAACTATTCAAAAAAAATTACATTTTATTTTGTACCATTGGATGGGAAGACATTGTAGCCAAAAAGATGTTATAAAGATATTATATAGACTAAATTCTCAGCATTTGTAGATTAATTATGGGATCTACATAAAGCAATTCGGAAAATAAAATTTCACTCTTAAAAGATATTGAGAAATAAAATTATCAAATTATTTTATTTTGAGTTTAGAAACTATTTAATATTCATGACAATTTAATAAATGACTAAAAAATGTTTTACTACTAAAAGAGATGTTATTAAAACATATTAAAGTTGACATTTCAATGGCTTTTTTTTACACAGACATTTAATAGGTTATGTCGTATAACACTTGTATATTTATATGATGTTTAATTCTGAACAATAATGTATCCCATCATTATATGGTATGAATAAAAATTTAAATCTATCCCAAAAATAGTTTAATTTTTGAGAAATTATATAATTAAAATAATATTTGGAAATTTTGTGTAGTATTATTCATTGGGTCGATTTAAAAAAAGCATATAAAATAAATAAAAAGATTTAAATTAAAAGATTGAATTTTCAACAATCAAAATAATATCTTATTTCATAATTCAATTCCCAAAGTCCTTATAAATAGGCTCTTGCAAGATGTTTACTTCAACATTTAAAAATAAAATGGCATCCTACAAGACTCTCTTTTTAACCATTTTGATTATTTGCATTGCTTCAGGCATGGTTGCCGGTAATTATCTATTTATAAAACTCAATTTGCATTGCTTCATATTCATTGTTATGTTTTTAATTAAATTATCTATTTATAAAAAATAATCTTATCAACATAATTTTATATATTATTGCTAATGGAATGAAATGATAGTTTCAGGAGCAGGCGGAAAATTATGCTTCATATCGAATTTTTGTCCAACTGCACCAGAACAGTGTGACCATTTTTGTAAAGGATCATTGGGCAAACCAGGTGGCTCGTGTTTAGGGGGTGAATGTTGTTGCAATTTGTAAAGTTTGAATACAAAATAAACAATTTCTTTGCTTGTTTCTTTCTTTGTTTGAATACATTCATCTACCAACACTCCATCTGAAATTTACATAAAAAAAAATTTGAAGTATCAATCATGTAATTTCATTTTAAATATTTATTTTTATAATTTCTATTGATTAATTGGTATACAAATTTAATAATTCTCAACACTAAACTTATATTTAATTATTGTATTTACAAATTATTTAATTAATAGTTGTTATGGATTTTATAATTATAGTTATAAAAATAATGAAAAACATCACTAACTTATAAAAATAATCTACCATAAACTTCATGTGACAAAATATTTATATTCCTTTAAAGAAAAAGGTGCGATATTTTGTTTTTATTGAGACTGTGGAAATATAATATAAACTATTTTTTAATGTATGACATTTATTATTCTTTAAAAAAATATATCAAATAAATACTTGTCTAATAACCGTAGATTTTAGCATTAGTTAAGAATCAAAAATACAAATGACATCCATTATTTTTGTAAAAATAATAATTAAAATCTAATTTTGGGGTTTAAATTATCATAAAATCTCATCAAGTTATTTGGTCAATTGGTTTGAATTATAATAAAATATATTCAAATTATTTGATCAAATATAGTGAAAATAATATATTTTTAATAATTATATAATTATTTCATTAATAAAATAGACGGATGTTCTCGACCTCATGCTATTAAACACAATGGAACAACAAAATATATTTTAGGGAACACAATTAATTTATAGATGGAATTATTAAAGTTTAATGAAAAAAATTTAAAAATAAATTTGTTAAAGAATAACTTAATATTTATTACCTGGAAAATACTCTACTTTACATATTTAATAGATTATTAAATGATTTTTTTAACTTTCGAGTAGTTTTTATTGGTTTTTTTTTTATGGATGCGTAAGAATTAGAGAAAAATCCATATATTGGCCAATATTTTTATTAAAATACTACCTAAAATCCATCCGTAAATATTTTTATTTTATTCTATAATATTGATTATGAAAGATATTTTATTAAATAAAAATATCATCGAGATTATATGATATGCACTTGAAGAAGAATTATGGGTTCTACATAAAGTAATTTTAAAATTAAGATTCATTTTAAAAAGAAAACCAGAAAGAGAGTTATAATATTTTAAAATCAAGAGTTGAGAAAATATTTCACATTATTAATCGTGACTAATAAAAGAGATCTTAATTGAACGTATAAAAGTTGGAATTTAATAGGATATGTCGTATAAAATTTGTATGTTTATATGTACGAAAATAATTTATTTGAACCCAGTATTTTAAAAATTGGATCGAACCGGTCGGTTCAATCGGTTTGTCCGGGAATCGGAGATGAATCCGGTTGGGTCAACCTTTCAAATCCGCTACTGGATCAAAACCGGAGTAAAATCGAAAAAACTAGATTGAACCGGCCGATTTGTAAAACCGGAAAAACTAGATTAAACCGTCTAAAATCATTTGAACCAAAGAACCGGAGTCGGTTTCGTTATACCGTCTGGTTCAGAAAAATACATCAAATTGACCATTTTGTAAAAAAAAATGTCAATATTAAAACTTAACATGCATTCACCAACCACAAAAAATAATTATATTTTCTTACACCCATACAAACTTCCAAGTTTCGTCACATCGTTATAGTTTTTCTTTCAACTACACTGTATCATCATCACGTCGTCTCTTTCAAACATAATCACGATGTCCAGCTCAATGTTAATTGTCGTTTAATTCAATATTGTTTGTTGTTGTCAACTATAACTTATTTGTCTTAGTTCAACTCGATTTTTTTTGTTTAATTAAGTATATTGTATTCTTTATTTTTTGTATTCTATTTTATTTAATTTATGTATTCTTAGTTATTTGAACTTTATTTTACTTAGTATCTTATATTATTTTAATTTTGGTTTGAATTAGCTTAACTTATTTTATTATAATTTTTTAATTTGTTCAAATTATTATTAAATGAAGATGAAATGAATTGTGCAACTATGTTGTGTTATTATATGTGCTATTGGTTTTGTTGTATTAAGTTTGTAATTGATTTTTGAAATATTTATTTTATTATGTTGTGAACATGTGATTATGTCTGACATATCTATGAATATTAGTTTATTTAATAAACGGTTCAACCGTAACATTAACCGATTGAATCAATTGAACCTTAAACCAGAAATTTCACCGGTTCGATCTTCGGTTCAATTTTTAAAACATTGATGAACCTATAAAAATTGGCATTTATAGGATATGTCACATAAAATTTATATATTCATATATATGAAACTAATTTATTTGACCAACAAATTATTTGATAAAATATAATGTACATAATCTATTTCAAATTAATATTTATTAACTTATTTTATAAGTTAGTCTGATGTTCTTATCCTCTTAATATTAAACACAATAACATTGAAATAAAAGTGAAGATTTCTAATTTGAAATATATCGGCATGAAGTTAAAATTTCCAAAATGCCACAACAAAAACTAATCGAGGAAATACAATTCATTGATAGAACAAAACGTTAGGTTTTGTAAAAATAATTGTCATAAATAAATTAATATTTATTAGTAGACAATACACTACTTGTAACAATCATGGGCTTTATGAGAGATTAAAAACAAAAGCGATTGGATTTTAAACCAATGGTTTAGGCCAAGATATTATATTCTGGAAAAATAGTAGAAAAATAAATTTTAATAAATTTTATTTAATATTTATTAATAAGGATATCAAATTATTGTTTTTTAAGTTTGGAATATATTTTTCTCTTATTTTATCAATATTCATATAATACAGAAAAACTTAAGTGTTGCCCAATATTTTTTATCAAAATAATACTTAAAAGTAATATTGTTGTTTAAGTTACAGAAAATACAGAAAATATTGTTATTCCGAATTAATATATATATTTATTTTATATTTAATTAGAAGATCCCTTTCGTTCTGATAATATCTTACACATTAATATTTAAATTTTTTTTGACTATTTTCAATTTGAAATGTGTTTCCATCTATTTTAAATTTTCCATAATGATATATAAAAAAAATAATTAGCAAATACAACTCCTTTATAGATTGAATCATTAAAATTTTATAAAATAAGTTAAAATTTGTGGTTAAAAATTTCAAAATAAAAAATTGTTAAATTTTCCAACAGTATTTTGTTAGATTTTTGGACAACTGAAAGAGTTTTGTTTCTAAATTTCACTGTTGGATATGAAAGACGTTGTAATCACATAATATAGAGAAAATTTTTTTATAACTATTCAAAAAAAATTACATTTTATTTTGTACCATTGGATGGGAAGACATTGTAGCCAAAAAGATGTTATAAAGATATTATATAGACTAAATTCTCAGCATTTGTAGATTAATTATGGGATCTACATAAAGCAATTCGGAAAATAAAATTTCACTCTTAAAAGATATTGAGAAATAAAATTATCAAATTATTTTATTTTGAGTTTAGAAACTATTTAATATTCATGACAATTTAATAAATGACTAAAAAATGTTTTACTACTAAAAGAGATGTTATTAAAACATATTAAAGTTGACATTTCAATGGCTTTTTTTTACACAGACATTTAATAGGTTATGTCGTATAACACTTGTATATTTATATGATGTTTAATTCTGAACAATAATGTATCCCATCATTATATGGTATGAATAAAAATTTAAATCTATCCCAAAAATAGTTTAATTTTTGAGAAATTATATAATTAAAATAATATTTGGAAATTTTGTGTAGTATTATTCATTGGGTCGATTTAAAAAAA
Source organism: Lathyrus oleraceus (assembly GCF_024323335.1). Classification (NCBI taxonomy): domain Eukaryota; kingdom Viridiplantae; phylum Streptophyta; class Magnoliopsida; order Fabales; family Fabaceae; genus Lathyrus; species Lathyrus oleraceus. Next base: position 32,394,109 of record NC_066579.1, on the reverse strand, counting down.
GCATATAAAATAAATAAAAAGATTTAAATTAAAAGATTGAATTTTCAACAATCAAAATAATATCTTATTTCATAATTCAATTCCCAAAGTCCTTATAAATAGGCTCTTGCAAGATGTTTACTTCAACATTTAAAAATAAAATGGCATCCTACAAGACTCTCTTTTTAACCATTTTGATTATTTGCATTGCTTCAGGCATGGTTGCCGGTAATTATCTATTTATAAAACTCAATTTGCATTGCTTCATATTCATTGTTATGTTTTTAATTAAATTATCTATTTATAAAAAATAATCTTATCAACATAATTTTATATATTATTGCTAATGGAATGAAATGATAGTTTCAGGAGCAGGCGGAAAATTATGCTTCATATCGAATTTTTGTCCAACTGCACCAGAACAGTGTGACCATTTTTGTAAAGGATCATTGGGCAAACCAGGTGGCTCGTGTTTAGGGGGTGAATGTTGTTGCAATTTGTAAAGTTTGAATACAAAATAAACAATTTCTTTGCTTGTTTCTTTCTTTGTTTGAATACATTCATCTACCAACACTCCATCTGAAATTTACATAAAAAAAAATTTGAAGTATCAATCATGTAATTTCATTTTAAATATTTATTTTTATAATTTCTATTGATTAATTGGTATACAAATTTAATAATTCTCAACACTAAACTTATATTTAATTATTGTATTTACAAATTATTTAATTAATAGTTGTTATGGATTTTATAATTATAGTTATAAAAATAATGAAAAACATCACTAACTTATAAAAATAATCTACCATAAACTTCATGTGACAAAATATTTATATTCCTTTAAAGAAAAAGGTGCGATATTTTGTTTTTATTGAGACTGTGGAAATATAATATAAACTATTTTTTAATGTATGACATTTATTATTCTTTAAAAAAATATATCAAATAAATACTTGTCTAATAACCGTAGATTTTAGCATTAGTTAAGAATCAAAAATACAAATGACATCCATTATTTTTGTAAAAATAATAATTAAAATCTAATTTTGGGGTTTAAATTATCATAAAATCTCATCAAGTTATTTGGTCAATTGGTTTGAATTATAATAAAATATATTCAAATTATTTGATCAAATATAGTGAAAATAATATATTTTTAATAATTATATAATTATTTCATTAATAAAATAGACGGATGTTCTCGACCTCATGCTATTAAACACAATGGAACAACAAAATATATTTTAGGGAACACAATTAATTTATAGATGGAATTATTAAAGTTTAATGAAAAAAATTTAAAAATAAATTTGTTAAAGAATAACTTAATATTTATTACCTGGAAAATACTCTACTTTACATATTTAATAGATTATTAAATGATTTTTTTAACTTTCGAGTAGTTTTTATTGGTTTTTTTTTTATGGATGCGTAAGAATTAGAGAAAAATCCATATATTGGCCAATATTTTTATTAAAATACTACCTAAAATCCATCCGTAAATATTTTTATTTTATTCTATAATATTGATTATGAAAGATATTTTATTAAATAAAAATATCATCGAGATTATATGATATGCACTTGAAGAAGAATTATGGGTTCTACATAAAGTAATTTTAAAATTAAGATTCATTTTAAAAAGAAAACCAGAAAGAGAGTTATAATATTTTAAAATCAAGAGTTGAGAAAATATTTCACATTATTAATCGTGACTAATAAAAGAGATCTTAATTGAACGTATAAAAGTTGGAATTTAATAGGATATGTCGTATAAAATTTGTATGTTTATATGTACGAAAATAATTTATTTGAACCCAGTATTTTAAAAATTGGATCGAACCGGTCGGTTCAATCGGTTTGTCCGGGAATCGGAGATGAATCCGGTTGGGTCAACCTTTCAAATCCGCTACTGGATCAAAACCGGAGTAAAATCGAAAAAACTAGATTGAACCGGCCGATTTGTAAAACCGGAAAAACTAGATTAAACCGTCTAAAATCATTTGAACCAAAGAACCGGAGTCGGTTTCGTTATACCGTCTGGTTCAGAAAAATACATCAAATTGACCATTTTGTAAAAAAAAAATGTCAATATTAAAACTTAACATGCATTCACCAACCACAAAAAATAATTATATTTTCTTACACCCATACAAACTTCCAAGTTTCGTCACATCGTTATAGTTTTTCTTTCAACTACACTGTATCATCATCACGTCGTCTCTTTCAAACATAATCACGATGTCCAGCTCAATGTTAATTGTCGTTTAATTCAATATTGTTTGTTGTTGTCAACTATAACTTATTTGTCTTAGTTCAACTCGATTTTTTTTGTTTAATTAAGTATATTGTATTCTTTATTTTTTGTATTCTATTTTATTTAATTTATGTATTCTTAGTTATTTGAACTTTATTTTACTTAGTATCTTATATTATTTTAATTTTGGTTTGAATTAGCTTAACTTATTTTATTATAATTTTTTAATTTGTTCAAATTATTATTAAATGAAGATGAAATGAATTGTGCAACTATGTTGTGTTATTATATGTGCTATTGGTTTTGTTGTATTAAGTTTGTAATTGATTTTTGAAATATTTATTTTATTATGTTGTGAACATGTGATTATGTCTGACATATCTATGAATATTAGTTTATTTAATAAACGGTTCAACCGTAACATTAACCGATTGAATCAATTGAACCTTAAACCAGAAATTTCACCGGTTCGATCTTCGGTTCAATTTTTAAAACATTGATGAACCTATAAAAATTGGCATTTATAGGATATGTCACATAAAATTTATATATTCATATATATGAAACTAATTTATTTGACCAACAAATTATTTGATAAAATATAATGTACATAATCTATTTCAAATTAATATTTATTAACTTATTTTATAAGTTAGTCTGATGTTCTTATCCTCTTAATATTAAACACAATAACATTGAAATAAAAGTGAAGATTTCTAATTTGAAATATATCGGCATGAAGTTAAAATTTCCAAAATGCCACAACAAAAACTAATCGAGGAAATACAATTCATTGATAGAACAAAACGTTAGGTTTTGTAAAAATAATTGTCATAAATAAATTAATATTTATTAGTAGACAATACACTACTTGTAACAATCATGGGCTTTATGAGAGATTAAAAACAAAAGCGATTGGATTTTAAACCAATGGTTTAGGCCAAGATATTATATTCTGGAAAAATAGTAGAAAAATAAATTTTAATAAATTTTATTTAATATTTATTAATAAGGATATCAAATTATTGTTTTTTAAGTTTGGAATATATTTTTCTCTTATTTTATCAATATTCATATAATACAGAAAAACTTAAGTGTTGCCCAATATTTTTTATCAAAATAATACTTAAAAGTAATATTGTTGTTTAAGTTACAGAAAATACAGAAAATATTGTTATTCCGAATTAATATATATATTTATTTTATATTTAATTAGAAGATCCCTTTCGTTCTGATAATATCTTACACATTAATATTTAAATTTTTTTTGACTATTTTCAATTTGAAATGTGTTTCCATCTATTTTAAATTTTCCATAATGATATATAAAAAAAATAATTAGCAAATACAACTCCTTTATAGATTGAATCATTAAAATTTTATAAAATAAGTTAAAATTTGTGGTTAAAAAATTTCAAAATAAAAAATTGTTAAATTTTCCAACAGTATTTTGTTAGATTTTTGGACAACTGAAAGAGTTTTGTTTCTAAATTTCACTGTTGGATATGAAAGACGTTGTAATCACATAATATAGAGAAATTTTTTTATAACTATTCAAAAAAAATTACATTTTATTTTGTACCATTGGATGGGAAGACATTGTAGCCAAAAAGATGTTATAAAGATATTATATAGACTAAATTCTCAGCATTTGTAGATTAATTATGGGATCTACATAAAGCAATTCGGAAAATAAAATTTCACTCTTAAAAGATATTGAGAAATAAAATTATCAAATTATTTTATTTTGAGTTTAGAAACTATTTAATATTCATGACAATTTAATAAATGACTAAAAAATGTTTTACTACTAAAAGAGATGTTATTAAAACATATTAAAGTTGACATTTCAATGGCTTTTTTTTACACAGACATTTAATAGGTTATGTCGTATAACACTTGTATATTTATATGATGTTTAATTCTGAACAATAATGTATCCCATCATTATATGGTATGAATAAAAATTTAAATCTATCCCAAAAATAGTTTAATTTTTGAGAAATTATATAATTAAAATAATATTTGGAAATTTTGTGTAGTATTATTCATTGGGTCGATTTAAAAAAAGCATATAAAATAAATAAAAAGATTTAAATTAAAAGATTGAATTTTCAACAATCAAAATAATATCTTATTTCATAATTCAATTCCCAAAGTCCTTATAAATAGGCTCTTGCAAGATGTTTACTTCAACATTTAAAAATAAAATGGCATCCTACAAGACTCTCTTTTTAACCATTTTGATTATTTGCATTGCTTCAGGCATGGTTGCCGGTAATTATCTATTTATAAAACTCAATTTGCATTGCTTCATATTCATTGTTATGTTTTTAATTAAATTATCTATTTATAAAAAATAATCTTATCAACATAATTTTATATATTATTGCTAATGGAATGAAATGATAGTTTCAGGAGCAGGCGGAAAATTATGCTTCATATCGAATTTTTGTCCAACTGCACCAGAACAGTGTGACCATTTTTGTAAAGGATCATTGGGCAAACCAGGTGGCTCGTGTTTAGGGGGTGAATGTTGTTGCAATTTGTAAAGTTTGAATACAAAATAAACAATTTCTTTGCTTGTTTCTTTCTTTGTTTGAATACATTCATCTACCAACACTCCATCTGAAATTTACATAAAAAAAAATTTGAAGTATCAATCATGTAATTTCATTTTAAATATTTATTTTTATAATTTCTATTGATTAATTGGTATACAAATTTAATAATTCTCAACACTAAACTTATATTTAATTATTGTATTTACAAATTATTTAATTAATAGTTGTTATGGATTTTATAATTATAGTTATAAAAATAATGAAAAACATCACTAACTTATAAAAATAATCTACCATAAACTTCATGTGACAAAATATTTATATTCCTTTAAAGAAAAAGGTGCGATATTTTGTTTTTATTGAGACTGTGGAAATATAATATAAACTATTTTTTAATGTATGACATTTATTATTCTTTAAAAAAATATATCAAATAAATACTTGTCTAATAACCGTAGATTTTAGCATTAGTTAAGAATCAAAAATACAAATGACATCCATTATTTTTGTAAAAATAATAATTAAAATCTAATTTTGGGGTTTAAATTATCATAAAATCTCATCAAGTTATTTGGTCAATTGGTTTGAATTATAATAAAATATATTCAAATTATTTGATCAAATATAGTGAAAATAATATATTTTTAATAATTATATAATTATTTCATTAATAAAATAGACGGATGTTCTCGACCTCATGCTATTAAACACAATGGAACAACAAAATATATTTTAGGGAACACAATTAATTTATAGATGGAATTATTAAAGTTTAATGAAAAAAATTTAAAAATAAATTTGTTAAAGAATAACTTAATATTTATTACCTGGAAAATACTCTACTTTACATATTTAATAGATTATTAAATGATTTTTTTAACTTTCGAGTAGTTTTTATTGGTTTTTTTTTTATGGATGCGTAAGAATTAGAGAAAAATCCATATATTGGCCAATATTTTTATTAAAATACTACCTAAAATCCATCCGTAAATATTTTTATTTTATTCTATAATATTGATTATGAAAGATATTTTATTAAATAAAAATATCATCGAGATTATATGATATGCACTTGAAGAAGAATTATGGGTTCTACATAAAGTAATTTTAAAATTAAGATTCATTTTAAAAAGAAAACCAGAAAGAGAGTTATAATATTTTAAAATCAAGAGTTGAGAAAATATTTCACATTATTAATCGTGACTAATAAAAGAGATCTTAATTGAACGTATAAAAGTTGGAATTTAATAGGATATGTCGTATAAAATTTGTATGTTTATATGTACGAAAATAATTTATTTGAACCCAGTATTTTAAAAATTGGATCGAACCGGTCGGTTCAATCGGTTTGTCCGGGAATCGGAGATGAATCCGGTTGGGTCAACCTTTCAAATCCGCTACTGGATCAAAACCGGAGTAAAATCGAAAAAACTAGATTGAACCGGCCGATTTGTAAAACCGGAAAAACTAGATTAAACCGTCTAAAATCATTTGAACCAAAGAACCGGAGTCGGTTTCGTTATACCGTCTGGTTCAGAAAAATACATCAAATTGACCATTTTGTAAAAAAAAATGTCAATATTAAAACTTAACATGCATTCACCAACCACAAAAAATAATTATATTTTCTTACACCCATACAAACTTCCAAGTTTCGTCACATCGTTATAGTTTTTCTTTCAACTACACTGTATCATCATCACGTCGTCTCTTTCAAACATAATCACGATGTCCAGCTCAATGTTAATTGTCGTTTAATTCAATATTGTTTGTTGTTGTCAACTATAACTTATTTGTCTTAGTTCAACTCGATTTTTTTTGTTTAATTAAGTATATTGTATTCTTTATTTTTTGTATTCTATTTTATTTAATTTATGTATTCTTAGTTATTTGAACTTTATTTTACTTAGTATCTTATATTATTTTAATTTTGGTTTGAATTAGCTTAACTTATTTTATTATAATTTTTTAATTTGTTCAAATTATTATTAAATGAAGATGAAATGAATTGTGCAACTATGTTGTGTTATTATATGTGCTATTGGTTTTGTTGTATTAAGTTTGTAATTGATTTTTGAAATATTTATTTTATTATGTTGTGAACATGTGATTATGTCTGACATATCTATGAATATTAGTTTATTTAATAAACGGTTCAACCGTAACATTAACCGATTGAATCAATTGAACCTTAAACCAGAAATTTCACCGGTTCGATCTTCGGTTCAATTTTTAAAACATTGATGAACCTATAAAAATTGGCATTTATAGGATATGTCACATAAAATTTATATATTCATATATATGAAACTAATTTATTTGACCAACAAATTATTTGATAAAATATAATGTACATAATCTATTTCAAATTAATATTTATTAACTTATTTTATAAGTTAGTCTGATGTTCTTATCCTCTTAATATTAAACACAATAACATTGAAATAAAAGTGAAGATTTCTAATTTGAAATATATCGGCATGAAGTTAAAATTTCCAAAATGCCACAACAAAAACTAATCGAGGAAATACAATTCATTGATAGAACAAAACGTTAGGTTTTGTAAAAATAATTGTCATAAATAAATTAATATTTATTAGTAGACAATACACTACTTGTAACAATCATGGGCTTTATGAGAGATTAAAAACAAAAGCGATTGGATTTTAAACCAATGGTTTAGGCCAAGATATTATATTCTGGAAAAATAGTAGAAAAATAAATTTTAATAAATTTTATTTAATATTTATTAATAAGGATATCAAATTATTGTTTTTTAAGTTTGGAATATATTTTTCTCTTATTTTATCAATATTCATATAATACAGAAAAACTTAAGTGTTGCCCAATATTTTTTATCAAAATAATACTTAAAAGTAATATTGTTGTTTAAGTTACAGAAAATACAGAAAATATTGTTATTCCGAATTAATATATATATTTATTTTATATTTAATTAGAAGATCCCTTTCGTTCTGATAATATCTTACACATTAATATTTAAATTTTTTTTGACTATTTTCAATTTGAAATGTGTTTCCATCTATTTTAAATTTTCCATAATGATATATAAAAAAAATAATTAGCAAATACAACTCCTTTATAGATTGAATCATTAAAATTTTATAAAATAAGTTAAAATTTGTGGTTAAAAAATTTCAAAATAAAAAATTGTTAAATTTTCCAACAGTATTTTGTTAGATTTTTGGACAACTGAAAGAGTTTTGTTTCTAAATTTCACTGTTGGATATGAAAGACGTTGTAATCACATAATATAGAGAAATTTTTTTATAACTATTCAAAAAAAATTACATTTTATTTTGTACCATTGGATGGGAAGACATTGTAGCCAAAAAGATGTTATAAAGATATTATATAGACTAAATTCTCAGCATTTGTAGATTAATTATGGGATCTACATAAAGCAATTCGGAAAATAAAATTTCACTCTTAAAAGATATTGAGAAATAAAATTATCAAATTATTTTATTTTGAGTTTAGAAACTATTTAATATTCATGACAATTTAATAAATGACTAAAAAATGTTTTACTACTAAAAGAGATGTTATTAAAACATATTAAAGTTGACATTTCAATGGCTTTTTTTTACACAGACATTTAATAGGTTATGTCGTATAACACTTGTATATTTATATGATGTTTAATTCTGAACAATAATGTATCCCATCATTATATGGTATGAATAAAAATTTAAATCTATCCCAAAAATAGTTTAATTTTTGAGAAATTATATAATTAAAATAATATTTGGAAATTTTGTGTAGTATTATTCATTGGGTCGATTTAAAAAAAGCATATAAAATAAATAAAAAGATTTAAATTAAAAGATTGAATTTTCAACAATCAAAATAATATCTTATTTCATAATTCAATTCCCAAAGTCCTTATAAATAGGCTCTTGCAAGATGTTTACTTCAACATTTAAAAATAAAATGGCATCCTACAAGACTCTCTTTTTAACCATTTTGATTATTTGCATTGCTTCAGGCATGGTTGCCGGTAATTATCTATTTATAAAACTCAATTTGCATTGCTTCATATTCATTGTTATGTTTTTAATTAAATTATCTATTTATAAAAAATAATCTTATCAACATAATTTTATATATTATTGCTAATGGAATGAAATGATAGTTTCAGGAGCAGGCGGAAAATTATGCTTCATATCGAATTTTTGTCCAACTGCACCAGAACAGTGTGACCATTTTTGTAAAGGATCATTGGGCAAACCAGGTGGCTCGTGTTTAGGGGGTGAATGTTGTTGCAATTTGTAAAGTTTGAATACAAAATAAACAATTTCTTTGCTTGTTTCTTTCTTTGTTTGAATACATTCATCTACCAACACTCCATCTGAAATTTACATAAAAAAAAATTTGAAGTATCAATCATGTAATTTCATTTTAAATATTTATTTTTATAATTTCTATTGATTAATTGGTATACAAATTTAATAATTCTCAACACTAAACTTATATTTAATTATTGTATTTACAAATTATTTAATTAATAGTTGTTATGGATTTTATAATTATAGTTATAAAAATAATGAAAAACATCACTAACTTATAAAAATAATCTACCATAAACTTCATGTGACAAAATATTTATATTCCTTTAAAGAAAAAGGTGCGATATTTTGTTTTTATTGAGACTGTGGAAATATAATATAAACTATTTTTTAATGTATGACATTTATTATTCTTTAAAAAAATATATCAAATAAATACTTGTCTAATAACCGTAGATTTTAGCATTAGTTAAGAATCAAAAATACAAATGACATCCATTATTTTTGTAAAAATAATAATTAAAATCTAATTTTGGGGTTTAAATTATCATAAAATCTCATCAAGTTATTTGGTCAATTGGTTTGAATTATAATAAAATATATTCAAATTATTTGATCAAATATAGTGAAAATAATATATTTTTAATAATTATATAATTATTTCATTAATAAAATAGACGGATGTTCTCGACCTCATGCTATTAAACACAATGGAACAACAAAATATATTTTAGGGAACACAATTAATTTATAGATGGAATTATTAAAGTTTAATGAAAAAAATTTAAAAATAAATTTGTTAAAGAATAACTTAATATTTATTACCTGGAAAATACTCTACTTTACATATTTAATAGATTATTAAATGATTTTTTTAACTTTCGAGTAGTTTTTATTGGTTTTTTTTTTATGGATGCGTAAGAATTAGAGAAAAATCCATATATTGGCCAATATTTTTATTAAAATACTACCTAAAATCCATCCGTAAATATTTTTATTTTATTCTATAATATTGATTATGAAAGATATTTTATTAAATAAAAATATCATCGAGATTATATGATATGCACTTGAAGAAGAATTATGGGTTCTACATAAAGTAATTTTAAAATTAAGATTCATTTTAAAAAGAAAACCAGAAAGAGAGTTATAATATTTTAAAATCAAGAGTTGAGAAAATATTTCACATTATTAATCGTGACTAATAAAAGAGATCTTAATTGAACGTATAAAAGTTGGAATTTAATAGGATATGTCGTATAAAATTTGTATGTTTATATGTACGAAAATAATTTATTTGAACCCAGTATTTTAAAAATTGGATCGAACCGGTCGGTTCAATCGGTTTGTCCGGGAATCGGAGATGAATCCGGTTGGGTCAACCTTTCAAATCCGCTACTGGATCAAAACCGGAGTAAAATCGAAAAAACTAGATTGAACCGGCCGATTTGTAAAACCGGAAAAACTAGATTAAACCGTCTAAAATCATTTGAACCAAAGAACCGGAGTCGGTTTCGTTATACCGTCTGGTTCAGAAAAATACATCAAATTGACCATTTTGTAAAAAAAAATGTCAATATTAAAACTTAACATGCATTCACCAACCACAAAAAATAATTATATTTTCTTACACCCATACAAACTTCCAAGTTTCGTCACATCGTTATAGTTTTTCTTTCAACTACACTGTATCATCATCACGTCGTCTCTTTCAAACATAATCACGATGTCCAGCTCAATGTTAATTGTCGTTTAATTCAATATTGTTTGTTGTTGTCAACTATAACTTATTTGTCTTAGTTCAACTCGATTTTTTTTGTTTAATTAAGTATATTGTATTCTTTATTTTTTGTATTCTATTTTATTTAATTTATGTATTCTTAGTTATTTGAACTTTATTTTACTTAGTATCTTATATTATTTTAATTTTGGTTTGAATTAGCTTAACTTATTTTATTATAATTTTTTAATTTGTTCAAATTATTATTAAATGAAGATGAAATGAATTGTGCAACTATGTTGTGTTATTATATGTGCTATTGGTTTTGTTGTATTAAGTTTGTAATTGATTTTTGAAATATTTATTTTATTATGTTGTGAACATGTGATTATGTCTGACATATCTATGAATATTAGTTTATTTAATAAACGGTTCAACCGTAACATTAACCGATTGAATCAATTGAACCTTAAACCAGAAATTTCACCGGTTCGATCTTCGGTTCAATTTTTAAAACATTGATGAACCTATAAAAATTGGCATTTATAGGATATGTCACATAAAATTTATATATTCATATATATGAAACTAATTTATTTGACCAACAAATTATTTGATAAAATATAATGTACATAATCTATTTCAAATTAATATTTATTAACTTATTTATAAGTTAGTCTGATGTTCTTATCCTCTTAATATTAAACACAATAACATTGAAATAAAAGTGAAGATTTCTAATTTGAAATATATCGGCATGAAGTTAAAATTTCCAAAATGCCACAACAAAAACTAATCGAGGAAATACAATTCATTGATAGAACAAAACGTTAGGTTTTGTAAAAATAATTGTCATAAATAAATTAATATTTATTAGTAGACAATACACTACTTGTAACAATCATGGGCTTTATGAGAGATTAAAAACAAAAGCGATTGGATTTTAAACCAATGGTTTAGGCCAAGATATTATATTCTGGAAAAATAGTAGAAAAATAAATTTTAATAAATTTTATTTAATATTTATTAATAAGGATATCAAATTATTGTTTTTTAAGTTTGGAATATATTTTTCTCTTATTTTATCAATATTCATATAATACAGAAAAACTTAAGTGTTGCCCAATATTTTTTATCAAAATAATACTTAAAAGTAATATTGTTGTTTAAGTTACAGAAAATACAGAAAATATTGTTATTCCGAATTAATATATATATTTATTTTATATTTAATTAGAAGATCCCTTTCGTTCTGATAATATCTTACACATTAATATTTAAATTTTTTTTGACTATTTTCAATTTGAAATGTGTTTCCATCTATTTTAAATTTTCCATAATGATATATAAAAAAAATAATTAGCAAATACAACTCCTTTATAGATTGAATCATTAAAATTTTATAAAATAAGTTAAAATTTGTGGTTAAAAAATTTCAAAATAAAAAATTGTTAAATTTTCCAACAGTATTTTGTTAGATTTTTGGACAACTGAAAGAGTTTTGTTTCTAAATTTCACTGTTGGATATGAAAGACGTTGTAATCACATAATATAGAGAAAATTTTTTTATAACTATTCAAAAAAAATTACATTTTATTTTGTACCATTGGATGGGAAGACATTGTAGCCAAAAAGATGTTATAAAGATATTATATAGACTAAATTCTCAGCATTTGTAGATTAATTATGGGATCTACATAAAGCAATTCGGAAAATAAAATTTCACTCTTAAAAGATATTGAGAAATAAAATTATCAAATTATTTTATTTTGAGTTTAGAAACTATTTAATATTCATGACAATTTAATAAATGACTAAAAAATGTTTTACTACTAAAAGAGATGTTATTAAAACATATTAAAGTTGACATTTCAATGGCTTTTTTTTACACAGACATTTAATAGGTTATGTCGTATAACACTTGTATATTTATATGATGTTTAATTCTGAACAATAATGTATCCCATCATTATATGGTATGAATAAAAATTTAAATCTATCCCAAAAATAGTTTAATTTTTGAGAAATTATATAATTAAAATAATATTTGGAAATTTTGTGTAGTATTATTCATTGGGTCGATTTAAAAAAAGCATATAAAATAAATAAAAAGATTTAAATTAAAAGATTGAATTTTCAACAATCAAAATAATATCTTATTTCATAATTCAATTCCCAAAGTCCTTATAAATAGGCTCTTGCAAGATGTTTACTTCAACATTTAAAAATAAAATGGCATCCTACAAGACTCTCTTTTTAACCATTTTGATTATTTGCATTGCTTCAGGCATGGTTGCCGGTAATTATCTATTTATAAAACTCAATTTGCATTGCTTCATATTCATTGTTATGTTTTTAATTAAATTATCTATTTATAAAAAATAATCTTATCAACATAATTTTATATATTATTGCTAATGGAATGAAATGATAGTTTCAGGAGCAGGCGGAAAATTATGCTTCATATCGAATTTTTGTCCAACTGCACCAGAACAGTGTGACCATTTTTGTAAAGGATCATTGGGCAAACCAGGTGGCTCGTGTTTAGGGGGTGAATGTTGTTGCAATTTGTAAAGTTTGAATACAAAATAAACAATTTCTTTGCTTGTTTCTTTCTTTGTTTGAATACATTCATCTACCAACACTCCATCTGAAATTTACATAAAAAAAAATTTGAAGTATCAATCATGTAATTTCATTTTAAATATTTATTTTTATAATTTCTATTGATTAATTGGTATACAAATTTAATAATTCTCAACACTAAACTTATATTTAATTATTGTATTTACAAATTATTTAATTAATAGTTGTTATGGATTTTATAATTATAGTTATAAAAATAATGAAAAACATCACTAACTTATAAAAATAATCTACCATAAACTTCATGTGACAAAATATTTATATTCCTTTAAAGAAAAAGGTGCGATATTTTGTTTTTATTGAGACTGTGGAAATATAATATAAACTATTTTTTAATGTATGACATTTATTATTCTTTAAAAAAATATATCAAATAAATACTTGTCTAATAACCGTAGATTTTAGCATTAGTTAAGAATCAAAAATACAAATGACATCCATTATTTTTGTAAAAATAATAATTAAAATCTAATTTTGGGGTTTAAATTATCATAAAATCTCATCAAGTTATTTGGTCAATTGGTTTGAATTATAATAAAATATATTCAAATTATTTGATCAAATATAGTGAAAATAATATATTTTTAATAATTATATAATTATTTCATTAATAAAATAGACGGATGTTCTCGACCTCATGCTATTAAACACAATGGAACAACAAAATATATTTTAGGGAACACAATTAATTTATAGATGGAATTATTAAAGTTTAATGAAAAAAATTTAAAAATAAATTTGTTAAAGAATAACTTAATATTTATTACCTGGAAAATACTCTACTTTACATATTTAATAGATTATTAAATGATTTTTTTAACTTTCGAGTAGTTTTTATTGGTTTTTTTTTTATGGATGCGTAAGAATTAGAGAAAAATCCATATATTGGCCAATATTTTTATTAAAATACTACCTAAAATCCATCCGTAAATATTTTTATTTTATTCTATAATATTGATTATGAAAGATATTTTATTAAATAAAAATATCATCGAGATTATATGATATGCACTTGAAGAAGAATTATGGGTTCTACATAAAGTAATTTTAAAATTAAGATTCATTTTAAAAAGAAAACCAGAAAGAGAGTTATAATATTTTAAAATCAAGAGTTGAGAAAATATTTCACATTATTAATCGTGACTAATAAAAGAGATCTTAATTGAACGTATAAAAGTTGGAATTTAATAGGATATGTCGTATAAAATTTGTATGTTTATATGTACGAAAATAATTTATTTGAACCCAGTATTTTAAAAATTGGATCGAACCGGTCGGTTCAATCGGTTTGTCCGGGAATCGGAGATGAATCCGGTTGGGTCAACCTTTCAAATCCGCTACTGGATCAAAACCGGAGTAAAATCGAAAAAACTAGATTGAACCGGCCGATTTGTAAAACCGGAAAAACTAGATTAAACCGTCTAAAATCATTTGAACCAAAGAACCGGAGTCGGTTTCGTTATACCGTCTGGTTCAGAAAAATACATCAAATTGACCATTTTGTAAAAAAAAATGTCAATATTAAAACTTAACATGCATTCACCAACCACAAAAAATAATTATATTTTCTTACACCCATACAAACTTCCAAGTTTCGTCACATCGTTATAGTTTTTCTTTCAACTACACTGTATCATCATCACGTCGTCTCTTTCAAACATAATCACGATGTCCAGCTCAATGTTAATTGTCGTTTAATTCAATATTGTTTGTTGTTGTCAACTATAACTTATTTGTCTTAGTTCAACTCGATTTTTTTTGTTTAATTAAGTATATTGTATTCTTTATTTTTTGTATTCTATTTTATTTAATTTATGTATTCTTAGTTATTTGAACTTTATTTTACTTAGTATCTTATATTATTTTAATTTTGGTTTGAATTAGCTTAACTTATTTTATTATAATTTTTTAATTTGTTCAAATTATTATTAAATGAAGATGAAATGAATTGTGCAACTATGTTGTGTTATTATATGTGCTATTGGTTTTGTTGTATTAAGTTTGTAATTGATTTTTGAAATATTTATTTTATTATGTTGTGAACATGTGATTATGTCTGACATATCTATGAATATTAGTTTATTTAATAAACGGTTCAACCGTAACATTAACCGATTGAATCAATTGAACCTTAAACCAGAAATTTCACCGGTTCGATCTTCGGTTCAATTTTTAAAACATTGATGAACCTATAAAAATTGGCATTTATAGGATATGTCACATAAAATTTATATATTCATATATATGAAACTAATTTATTTGACCAACAAATTATTTGATAAAATATAATGTACATAATCTATTTCAAATTAATATTTATTAACTTATTTTATAAGTTAGTCTGATGTTCTTATCCTCTTAATATTAAACACAATAACATTGAAATAAAAGTGAAGATTTCTAATTTGAAATATATCGGCATGAAGTTAAAATTTCCAAAATGCCACAACAAAAACTAATCGAGGAAATACAATTCATTGATAGAACAAAACGTTAGGTTTTGTAAAAATAATTGTCATAAATAAATTAATATTTATTAGTAGACAATACACTACTTGTAACAATCATGGGCTTTATGAGAGATTAAAAACAAAAGCGATTGGATTTTAAACCAATGGTTTAGGCCAAGATATTATATTCTGGAAAAATAGTAGAAAAATAAATTTTAATAAATTTTATTTAATATTTATTAATAAGGATATCAAATTATTGTTTTTTAAGTTTGGAATATATTTTTCTCTTATTTTATCAATATTCATATAATACAGAAAAACTTAAGTGTTGCCCAATATTTTTTATCAAAATAATACTTAAAAGTAATATTGTTGTTTAAGTTACAGAAAATACAGAAAATATTGTTATTCCGAATTAATATATATATTTATTTTATATTTAATTAGAAGATCCCTTTCGTTCTGATAATATCTTACACATTAATATTTAAATTTTTTTTGACTATTTTCAATTTGAAATGTGTTTCCATCTATTTTAAATTTTCCATAATGATATATAAAAAAAATAATTAGCAAATACAACTCCTTTATAGATTGAATCATTAAAATTTTATAAAATAAGTTAAAATTTGTGGTTAAAAAATTTCAAAATAAAAAATTGTTAAATTTTCCAACAGTATTTTGTTAGATTTTTGGACAACTGAAAGAGTTTTGTTTCTAAATTTCACTGTTGGATATGAAAGACGTTGTAATCACATAATATAGAGAAAATTTTTTTATAACTATTCAAAAAAAATTACATTTTATTTTGTACCATTGGATGGGAAGACATTGTAGCCAAAAAGATGTTATAAAGATATTATATAGACTAAATTCTCAGCATTTGTAGATTAATTATGGGATCTACATAAAGCAATTCGGAAAATAAAATTTCACTCTTAAAAGATATTGAGAAATAAAATTATCAAATTATTTTATTTTGAGTTTAGAAACTATTTAATATTCATGACAATTTAATAAATGACTAAAAAATGTTTTACTACTAAAAGAGATGTTATTAAAACATATTAAAGTTGACATTTCAATGGCTTTTTTTTACACAGACATTTAATAGGTTATGTCGTATAACACTTGTATATTTATATGATGTTTAATTCTGAACAATAATGTATCCCATCATTATATGGTATGAATAAAAATTTAAATCTATCCCAAAAATAGTTTAATTTTTGAGAAATTATATAATTAAAATAATATTTGGAAATTTTGTGTAGTATTATTCATTGGGTCGATTTAAAAAAAGCATATAAAATAAATAAAAAGATTTAAATTAAAAGATTGAATTTTCAACAATCAAAATAATATCTTATTTCATAATTCAATTCCCAAAGTCCTTATAAATAGGCTCTTGCAAGATGTTTACTTCAACATTTAAAAATAAAATGGCATCCTACAAGACTCTCTTTTTAACCATTTTGATTATTTGCATTGCTTCAGGCATGGTTGCCGGTAATTATCTATTTATAAAACTCAATTTGCATTGCTTCATATTCATTGTTATGTTTTTAATTAAATTATCTATTTATAAAAAATAATCTTATCAACATAATTTTATATATTATTGCTAATGGAATGAAATGATAGTTTCAGGAGCAGGCGGAAAATTATGCTTCATATCGAATTTTTGTCCAACTGCACCAGAACAGTGTGACCATTTTTGTAAAGGATCATTGGGCAAACCAGGTGGCTCGTGTTTAGGGGGTGAATGTTGTTGCAATTTGTAAAGTTTGAATACAAAATAAACAATTTCTTTGCTTGTTTCTTTCTTTGTTTGAATACATTCATCTACCAACACTCCATCTGAAATTTACATAAAAAAAAATTTGAAGTATCAATCATGTAATTTCATTTTAAATATTTATTTTTATAATTTCTATTGATTAATTGGTATACAAATTTAATAATTCTCAACACTAAACTTATATTTAATTATTGTATTTACAAATTATTTAATTAATAGTTGTTATGGATTTTATAATTATAGTTATAAAAATAATGAAAAACATCACTAACTTATAAAAATAATCTACCATAAACTTCATGTGACAAAATATTTATATTCCTTTAAAGAAAAAGGTGCGATATTTTGTTTTTATTGAGACTGTGGAAATATAATATAAACTATTTTTTAATGTATGACATTTATTATTCTTTAAAAAAATATATCAAATAAATACTTGTCTAATAACCGTAGATTTTAGCATTAGTTAAGAATCAAAAATACAAATGACATCCATTATTTTTGTAAAAATAATAATTAAAATCTAATTTTGGGGTTTAAATTATCATAAAATCTCATCAAGTTATTTGGTCAATTGGTTTGAATTATAATAAAATATATTCAAATTATTTGATCAAATATAGTGAAAATAATATATTTTTAATAATTATATAATTATTTCATTAATAAAATAGACGGATGTTCTCGACCTCATGCTATTAAACACAATGGAACAACAAAATATATTTTAGGGAACACAATTAATTTATAGATGGAATTATTAAAGTTTAATGAAAAAAATTTAAAAATAAATTTGTTAAAGAATAACTTAATATTTATTACCTGGAAAATACTCTACTTTACATATTTAATAGATTATTAAATGATTTTTTTAACTTTCGAGTAGTTTTTATTGGTTTTTTTTTTATGGATGCGTAAGAATTAGAGAAAAATCCATATATTGGCCAATATTTTTATTAAAATACTACCTAAAATCCATCCGTAAATATTTTTATTTTATTCTATAATATTGATTATGAAAGATATTTTATTAAATAAAAATATCATCGAGATTATATGATATGCACTTGAAGAAGAATTATGGGTTCTACATAAAGTAATTTTAAAATTAAGATTCATTTTAAAAAGAAAACCAGAAAGAGAGTTATAATATTTTAAAATCAAGAGTTGAGAAAATATTTCACATTATTAATCGTGACTAATAAAAGAGATCTTAATTGAACGTATAAAAGTTGGAATTTAATAGGATATGTCGTATAAAATTTGTATGTTTATATGTACGAAAATAATTTATTTGAACCCAGTATTTTAAAAATTGGATCGAACCGGTCGGTTCAATCGGTTTGTCCGGGAATCGGAGATGAATCCGGTTGGGTCAACCTTTCAAATCCGCTACTGGATCAAAACCGGAGTAAAATCGAAAAAACTAGATTGAACCGGCCGATTTGTAAAACCGGAAAAACTAGATTAAACCGTCTAAAATCATTTGAACCAAAGAACCGGAGTCGGTTTCGTTATACCGTCTGGTTCAGAAAAATACATCAAATTGACCATTTTGTAAAAAAAAAATGTCAATATTAAAACTTAACATGCATTCACCAACCACAAAAAATAATTATATTTTCTTACACCCATACAAACTTCCAAGTTTCGTCACATCGTTATAGTTTTTCTTTCAACTACACTGTATCATCATCACGTCGTCTCTTTCAAACATAATCACGATGTCCAGCTCAATGTTAATTGTCGTTTAATTCAATATTGTTTGTTGTTGTCAACTATAACTTATTTGTCTTAGTTCAACTCGATTTTTTTTGTTTAATTAAGTATATTGTATTCTTTATTTTTTGTATTCTATTTTATTTAATTTATGTATTCTTAGTTATTTGAACTTTATTTTACTTAGTATCTTATATTATTTTAATTTTGGTTTGAATTAGCTTAACTTATTTTATTATAATTTTTTAATTTGTTCAAATTATTATTAAATGAAGATGAAATGAATTGTGCAACTATGTTGTGTTATTATATGTGCTATTGGTTTTGTTGTATTAAGTTTGTAATTGATTTTTGAAATATTTATTTTATTATGTTGTGAACATGTGATTATGTCTGACATATCTATGAATATTAGTTTATTTAATAAACGGTTCAACCGTAACATTAACCGATTGAATCAATTGAACCTTAAACCAGAAATTTCACCGGTTCGATCTTCGGTTCAATTTTTAAAACATTGATGAACCTATAAAAATTGGCATTTATAGGATATGTCACATAAAATTTATATATTCATATATATGAAACTAATTTATTTGACCAACAAATTATTTGATAAAATATAATGTACATAATCTATTTCAAATTAATATTTATTAACTTATTTATAAGTTAGTCTGATGTTCTTATCCTCTTAATATTAAACACAATAACATTGAAATAAAAGTGAAGATTTCTAATTTGAAATATATCGGCATGAAGTTAAAATTTCCAAAATGCCACAACAAAAACTAATCGAGGAAATACAATTCATTGATAGAACAAAACGTTAGGTTTTGTAAAAATAATTGTCATAAATAAATTAATATTTATTAGTAGACAATACACTACTTGTAACAATCATGGGCTTTATGAGAGATTAAAAACAAAAGCGATTGGATTTTAAACCAATGGTTTAGGCCAAGATATTATATTCTGGAAAAATAGTAGAAAAATAAATTTTAATAAATTTTATTTAATATTTATTAATAAGGATATCAAATTATTGTTTTTTAAGTTTGGAATATATTTTTCTCTTATTTTATCAATATTCATATAATACAGAAAAACTTAAGTGTTGCCCAATATTTTTTATCAAAATAATACTTAAAAGTAATATTGTTGTTTAAGTTACAGAAAATACAGAAAATATTGTTATTCCGAATTAATATATATATTTATTTTATATTTAATTAGAAGATCCCTTTCGTTCTGATAATATCTTACACATTAATATTTAAATTTTTTTTGACTATTTTCAATTTGAAATGTGTTTCCATCTATTTTAAATTTTCCATAATGATATATAAAAAAAATAATTAGCAAATACAACTCCTTTATAGATTGAATCATTAAAATTTTATAAAATAAGTTAAAATTTGTGGTTAAAAAATTTCAAAATAAAAAATTGTTAAATTTTCCAACAGTATTTTGTTAGATTTTTGGACAACTGAAAGAGTTTTGTTTCTAAATTTCACTGTTGGATATGAAAGACGTTGTAATCACATAATATAGAGAAAATTTTTTATAACTATTCAAAAAAAATTACATTTTATTTTGTACCATTGGATGGGAAGACATTGTAGCCAAAAAGATGTTATAAAGATATTATATAGACTAAATTCTCAGCATTTGTAGATTAATTATGGGATCTACATAAAGCAATTCGGAAAATAAAATTTCACTCTTAAAAGATATTGAGAAATAAAATTATCAAATTATTTTATTTTGAGTTTAGAAACTATTTAATATTCATGACAATTTAATAAATGACTAAAAAATGTTTTACTACTAAAAGAGATGTTATTAAAACATATTAAAGTTGACATTTCAATGGCTTTTTTTTACACAGACATTTAATAGGTTATGTCGTATAACACTTGTATATTTATATGATGTTTAATTCTGAACAATAATGTATCCCATCATTATATGGTATGAATAAAAATTTAAATCTATCCCAAAAATAGTTTAATTTTTGAGAAATTATATAATTAAAATAATATTTGGAAATTTTGTGTAGTATTATTCATTGGGTCGATTTAAAAAAAGCATATAAAATAAATAAAAAGATTTAAATTAAAAGATTGAATTTTCAACAATCAAAATAATATCTTATTTCATAATTCAATTCCCAAAGTCCTTATAAATAGGCTCTTGCAAGATGTTTACTTCAACATTTAAAAATAAAATGGCATCCTACAAGACTCTCTTTTTAACCATTTTGATTATTTGCATTGCTTCAGGCATGGTTGCCGGTAATTATCTATTTATAAAACTCAATTTGCATTGCTTCATATTCATTGTTATGTTTTTAATTAAATTATCTATTTATAAAAAATAATCTTATCAACATAATTTTATATATTATTGCTAATGGAATGAAATGATAGTTTCAGGAGCAGGCGGAAAATTATGCTTCATATCGAATTTTTGTCCAACTGCACCAGAACAGTGTGACCATTTTTGTAAAGGATCATTGGGCAAACCAGGTGGCTCGTGTTTAGGGGGTGAATGTTGTTGCAATTTGTAAAGTTTGAATACAAAATAAACAATTTCTTTGCTTGTTTCTTTCTTTGTTTGAATACATTCATCTACCAACACTCCATCTGAAATTTACATAAAAAAAAATTTGAAGTATCAATCATGTAATTTCATTTTAAATATTTATTTTTATAATTTCTATTGATTAATTGGTATACAAATTTAATAATTCTCAACACTAAACTTATATTTAATTATTGTATTTACAAATTATTTAATTAATAGTTGTTATGGATTTTATAATTATAGTTATAAAAATAATGAAAAACATCACTAACTTATAAAAATAATCTACCATAAACTTCATGTGACAAAATATTTATATTCCTTTAAAGAAAAAGGTGCGATATTTTGTTTTTATTGAGACTGTGGAAATATAATATAAACTATTTTTTAATGTATGACATTTATTATTCTTTAAAAAAATATATCAAATAAATACTTGTCTAATAACCGTAGATTTTAGCATTAGTTAAGAATCAAAAATACAAATGACATCCATTATTTTTGTAAAAATAATAATTAAAATCTAATTTTGGGGTTTAAATTATCATAAAATCTCATCAAGTTATTTGGTCAATTGGTTTGAATTATAATAAAATATATTCAAATTATTTGATCAAATATAGTGAAAATAATATATTTTTAATAATTATATAATTATTTCATTAATAAAATAGACGGATGTTCTCGACCTCATGCTATTAAACACAATGGAACAACAAAATATATTTTAGGGAACACAATTAATTTATAGATGGAATTATTAAAGTTTAATGAAAAAAATTTAAAAATAAATTTGTTAAAGAATAACTTAATATTTATTACCTGGAAAATACTCTACTTTACATATTTAATAGATTATTAAATGATTTTTTTAACTTTCGAGTAGTTTTTATTGGTTTTTTTTTTATGGATGCGTAAGAATTAGAGAAAAATCCATATATTGGCCAATATTTTTATTAAAATACTACCTAAAATCCATCCGTAAATATTTTTATTTTATTCTATAATATTGATTATGAAAGATATTTTATTAAATAAAAATATCATCGAGATTATATGATATGCACTTGAAGAAGAATTATGGGTTCTACATAAAGTAATTTTAAAATTAAGATTCATTTTAAAAAGAAAACCAGAAAGAGAGTTATAATATTTTAAAATCAAGAGTTGAGAAAATATTTCACATTATTAATCGTGACTAATAAAAGAGATCTTAATTGAACGTATAAAAGTTGGAATTTAATAGGATATGTCGTATAAAATTTGTATGTTTATATGTACGAAAATAATTTATTTGAACCCAGTATTTTAAAAATTGGATCGAACCGGTCGGTTCAATCGGTTTGTCCGGGAATCGGAGATGAATCCGGTTGGGTCAACCTTTCAAATCCGCTACTGGATCAAAACCGGAGTAAAATCGAAAAAACTAGATTGAACCGGCCGATTTGTAAAACCGGAAAAACTAGATTAAACCGTCTAAAATCATTTGAACCAAAGAACCGGAGTCGGTTTCGTTATACCGTCTGGTTCAGAAAAATACATCAAATTGACCATTTTGTAAAAAAAAATGTCAATATTAAAACTTAACATGCATTCACCAACCACAAAAAATAATTATATTTTCTTACACCCATACAAACTTCCAAGTTTCGTCACATCGTTATAGTTTTTCTTTCAACTACACTGTATCATCATCACGTCGTCTCTTTCAAACATAATCACGATGTCCAGCTCAATGTTAATTGTCGTTTAATTCAATATTGTTTGTTGTTGTCAACTATAACTTATTTGTCTTAGTTCAACTCGATTTTTTTTGTTTAATTAAGTATATTGTATTCTTTATTTTTTGTATTCTATTTTATTTAATTTATGTATTCTTAGTTATTTGAACTTTATTTTACTTAGTATCTTATATTATTTTAATTTTGGTTTGAATTAGCTTAACTTATTTTATTATAATTTTTTAATTTGTTCAAATTATTATTAAATGAAGATGAAATGAATTGTGCAACTATGTTGTGTTATTATATGTGCTATTGGTTTTGTTGTATTAAGTTTGTAATTGATTTTTGAAATATTTATTTTATTATGTTGTGAACATGTGATTATGTCTGACATATCTATGAATATTAGTTTATTTAATAAACGGTTCAACCGTAACATTAACCGATTGAATCAATTGAACCTTAAACCAGAAATTTCACCGGTTCGATCTTCGGTTCAATTTTTAAAACATTGATGAACCTATAAAAATTGGCATTTATAGGATATGTCACATAAAATTTATATATTCATATATATGAAACTAATTTATTTGACCAACAAATTATTTGATAAAATATAATGTACATAATCTATTTCAAATTAATATTTATTAACTTATTTATAAGTTAGTCTGATGTTCTTATCCTCTTAATATTAAACACAATAACATTGAAATAAAAGTGAAGATTTCTAATTTGAAATATATCGGCATGAAGTTAAAATTTCCAAAATGCCACAACAAAAACTAATCGAGGAAATACAATTCATTGATAGAACAAAACGTTAGGTTTTGTAAAAATAATTGTCATAAATAAATTAATATTTATTAGTAGACAATACACTACTTGTAACAATCATGGGCTTTATGAGAGATTAAAAACAAAAGCGATTGGATTTTAAACCAATGGTTTAGGCCAAGATATTATATTCTGGAAAAATAGTAGAAAAATAAATTTTAATAAATTTTATTTAATATTTATTAATAAGGATATCAAATTATTGTTTTTTAAGTTTGGAATATATTTTTCTCTTATTTTATCAATATTCATATAATACAGAAAAACTTAAGTGTTGCCCAATATTTTTTATCAAAATAATACTTAAAAGTAATATTGTTGTTTAAGTTACAGAAAATACAGAAAATATTGTTATTCCGAATTAATATATATATTTATTTTATATTTAATTAGAAGATCCCTTTCGTTCTGATAATATCTTACACATTAATATTTAAATTTTTTTTGACTATTTTCAATTTGAAATGTGTTTCCATCTATTTTAAATTTTCCATAATGATATATAAAAAAAATAATTAGCAAATACAACTCCTTTATAGATTGAATCATTAAAATTTTATAAAATAAGTTAAAATTTGTGGTTAAAAAATTTCAAAATAAAAAATTGTTAAATTTTCCAACAGTATTTTGTTAGATTTTTGGACAACTGAAAGAGTTTTGTTTCTAAATTTCACTGTTGGATATGAAAGACGTTGTAATCACATAATATAGAGAAAATTTTTTTATAACTATTCAAAAAAAATTACATTTTATTTTGTACCATTGGATGGGAAGACATTGTAGCCAAAAAGATGTTATAAAGATATTATATAGACTAAATTCTCAGCATTTGTAGATTAATTATGGGATCTACATAAAGCAATTCGGAAAATAAAATTTCACTCTTAAAAGATATTGAGAAATAAAATTATCAAATTATTTTATTTTGAGTTTAGAAACTATTTAATATTCATGACAATTTAATAAATGACTAAAAAATGTTTTACTACTAAAAGAGATGTTATTAAAACATATTAAAGTTGACATTTCAATGGCTTTTTTTTACACAGACATTTAATAGGTTATGTCGTATAACACTTGTATATTTATATGATGTTTAATTCTGAACAATAATGTATCCCATCATTATATGGTATGAATAAAAATTTAAATCTATCCCAAAAATAGTTTAATTTTTGAGAAATTATATAATTAAAATAATATTTGGAAATTTTGTGTAGTATTATTCATTGGGTCGATTTAAAAAAAGCATATAAAATAAATAAAAAGATTTAAATTAAAAGATTGAATTTTCAACAATCAAAATAATATCTTATTTCATAATTCAATTCCCAAAGTCCTTATAAATAGGCTCTTGCAAGATGTTTACTTCAACATTTAAAAATAAAATGGCATCCTACAAGACTCTCTTTTTAACCATTTTGATTATTTGCATTGCTTCAGGCATGGTTGCCGGTAATTATCTATTTATAAAACTCAATTTGCATTGCTTCATATTCATTGTTATGTTTTTAATTAAATTATCTATTTATAAAAAATAATCTTATCAACATAATTTTATATATTATTGCTAATGGAATGAAATGATAGTTTCAGGAGCAGGCGGAAAATTATGCTTCATATCGAATTTTTGTCCAACTGCACCAGAACAGTGTGACCATTTTTGTAAAGGATCATTGGGCAAACCAGGTGGCTCGTGTTTAGGGGGTGAATGTTGTTGCAATTTGTAAAGTTTGAATACAAAATAAACAATTTCTTTGCTTGTTTCTTTCTTTGTTTGAATACATTCATCTACCAACACTCCATCTGAAATTTACATAAAAAAAAATTTGAAGTATCAATCATGTAATTTCATTTTAAATATTTATTTTTATAATTTCTATTGATTAATTGGTATACAAATTTAATAATTCTCAACACTAAACTTATATTTAATTATTGTATTTACAAATTATTTAATTAATAGTTGTTATGGATTTTATAATTATAGTTATAAAAATAATGAAAAACATCACTAACTTATAAAAATAATCTACCATAAACTTCATGTGACAAAATATTTATATTCCTTTAAAGAAAAAGGTGCGATATTTTGTTTTTATTGAGACTGTGGAAATATAATATAAACTATTTTTTAATGTATGACATTTATTATTCTTTAAAAAAATATATCAAATAAATACTTGTCTAATAACCGTAGATTTTAGCATTAGTTAAGAATCAAAAATACAAATGACATCCATTATTTTTGTAAAAATAATAATTAAAATCTAATTTTGGGGTTTAAATTATCATAAAATCTCATCAAGTTATTTGGTCAATTGGTTTGAATTATAATAAAATATATTCAAATTATTTGATCAAATATAGTGAAAATAATATATTTTTAATAATTATATAATTATTTCATTAATAAAATAGACGGATGTTCTCGACCTCATGCTATTAAACACAATGGAACAACAAAATATATTTTAGGGAACACAATTAATTTATAGATGGAATTATTAAAGTTTAATGAAAAAAATTTAAAAATAAATTTGTTAAAGAATAACTTAATATTTATTACCTGGAAAATACTCTACTTTACATATTTAATAGATTATTAAATGATTTTTTTAACTTTCGAGTAGTTTTTATTGGTTTTTTTTTTATGGATGCGTAAGAATTAGAGAAAAATCCATATATTGGCCAATATTTTTATTAAAATACTACCTAAAATCCATCCGTAAATATTTTTATTTTATTCTATAATATTGATTATGAAAGATATTTTATTAAATAAAAATATCATCGAGATTATATGATATGCACTTGAAGAAGAATTATGGGTTCTACATAAAGTAATTTTAAAATTAAGATTCATTTTAAAAAGAAAACCAGAAAGAGAGTTATAATATTTTAAAATCAAGAGTTGAGAAAATATTTCACATTATTAATCGTGACTAATAAAAGAGATCTTAATTGAACGTATAAAAGTTGGAATTTAATAGGATATGTCGTATAAAATTTGTATGTTTATATGTACGAAAATAATTTATTTGAACCCAGTATTTTAAAAATTGGATCGAACCGGTCGGTTCAATCGGTTTGTCCGGGAATCGGAGATGAATCCGGTTGGGTCAACCTTTCAAATCCGCTACTGGATCAAAACCGGAGTAAAATCGAAAAAACTAGATTGAACCGGCCGATTTGTAAAACCGGAAAAACTAGATTAAACCGTCTAAAATCATTTGAACCAAAGAACCGGAGTCGGTTTCGTTATACCGTCTGGTTCAGAAAAATACATCAAATTGACCATTTTGTAAAAAAAAAATGTCA
Organism: Lathyrus oleraceus; assembly: GCF_024323335.1. NCBI lineage: Eukaryota > Viridiplantae > Streptophyta > Magnoliopsida > Fabales > Fabaceae > Lathyrus > Lathyrus oleraceus. The sequence continues at coordinate 32,366,186 of NC_066579.1, read as the reverse complement.
ATATTAAAACTTAACATGCATTCACCAACCACAAAAAATAATTATATTTTCTTACACCCATACAAACTTCTAAGTTTCGTCACATCGTTATAGTTTTTCTTTCAACTACACTGTATCATCATCACGTCGTCTCTTTCAAACATAATCACGATGTCCAGCTCAATGTTAATTGTCGTTTAATTCAATATTGTTTGTTGTTGTCAACTATAACTTATTTGTCTTAGTTCAACTCGATTTTTTTTGTTTAATTAAGTATATTGTATTCTTTATTTTTTGTATTCTATTTTATTTAATTTATGTATTCTTAGTTATTTGAACTTTATTTTACTTAGTATCTTATATTATTTTAATTTTGGTTTGAATTAGCTTAACTTATTTTATTATAATTTTTAATTTGTTCAAATTATTATTAAATGAAGATGAAATGAATTGTGCAACTATGTTGTGTTATTATATGTGCTATTGGTTTTGTTGTATTAAGTTTGTAATTGATTTTTGAAATATTTATTTTATTATGTTGTGAACATGTGATTATGTCTGACATATCTATGAATATTAGTTTATTTAATAAACGGTTCAACCGTAACATTAACCGATTGAATCAATTGAACCTTAAACCAGAAATTTCACCGGTTCGATCTTCGGTTCAATTTTTAAAACATTGATGAACCTATAAAAATTGGCATTTATAGGATATGTCACATAAAATTTATATATTCATATATATGAAACTAATTTATTTGACCAACAAATTATTTGATAAAATATAATGTACATAATCTATTTCAAATTAATATTTATTAACTTATTCTATAAGTTAGTCTGATGTTCTTATCCTCTTAATATTAAACACAATAACATTGAAATAAAAGTGAAGATTTCTAATTTGAAATATATCGGCATGAAGTTAAAATTTCCAAAATGGCACAACAAAAACTAATCGAGGAAATACAATTCATTGATAGAACAAAACGTTAGGTTTTGTAAAAATAATTTTCATAAATAAATTAATATTTATTAGTAGACAATACACTACTTGTAACAATCATGGGCTTTATGAGAGATTAAAAACAAAAGCGATTGGATTTTAAACCAATGGTTTAGGCCAAGATATTACATTCTGGAAAAATAGTAGAAAAATAAATTTTAATAAATTTTATTTAATATTTATTAATAAGGATATCAAATTATTGTTTTTTAAGTTTGGAATATATTTTTCTCTTATTTTATCAATATTCATATAATACAGAAAAACTTAAGTGTTGCCCAATATTTTTTATCAAAATAATACTTAAAAGTAATATTGTTGTTTAAGTTACAGAAAATACAGAAAATATTGTTATTCCGAATTAATATATATATTTATTTTATATTTAATTAGAAGATCCCTTTCGTTCTGATAATATCTTACACATTAATATTTAAATTTTTTTTGACTATTTTCAATTTGAAATGTGTTTCCATCTATTTTAAATTTTCCATAATGATATATAAAAAAAATAATTAGCAAATACAACTCCTTTATAGATTGAATCATTAAAATTTTATAAAATAAGTTAAAATTTGTGGTTAAAAAATTTCAAAATAAAAAATTGTTAAATTTTCCAACAGTATTTTGTTAGATTTTTGGACAACTGAAAGAGTTTTGTTTCTAAATTTCACTGTTGGATATGAAAGACGTTGTAATCACATAATATAGAGAAAAAATTTTTATAACTATTCAAAAAAAATTACATTTTATTTTGTACCATTGGATGGGAAGACATTGTAGCCAAAAAGATGTTATAAAGATATTATATAGACTAAATTCTCAGCATTTGTAGATTAATTATGGGATCTACATAAAGCAATTCGGAAAATAAAATTTCACTCTTAAAAGATATTGAGAAATAAAATTATCAAATTCTTTTATTTTGAGTTTAGAAACTATTTAATATTCATGACAATTTAATAAATGACTAAAAAATGTTTTACTACTAAAAGAGATGTTATTAAAACATATTAAAGTTGACATTTCAATGGCTTTTTTTTACACAGACATTTAATAGGTTATGTCGTATAACACTTGTATATTTATATGATGTTTAATTCTGAACAATAATGTATCCCATCATTATATGGTATGAATAAAAATTTAAATCTATCCCAAAAATAGTTTAATTTTTGAGAAATTATATAATTAAAATAATATTTGGAAATTTTGTGTAGTATTATTCATTGGGTCGATTTAAAAAAAGCATATAAAATAAATAAAAAGATTTAAATTAAAAGATTGAATTTTCAACAATCAAAATAATATCTTATTTCATAATTCAATTCCCAAAGTCCTTATAAATAGGCTCTTGCAAGATGTTTACTTCAACATTTAAAAATAAAATGGCATCCTACAAGACTCTCTTTTTAACCATTTTGATTATTTGCATTGCTTCAGGCATGGTTGCCGGTAATTATCTATTTATAAAACTCAATTTGCATTGCTTCATATTCATTGTTATGTTTTTAATTAAATTATCTATTTATAAAAAATAATCTTATCAACATAATTTTATATATTATTGCTAATGGAATGAAATGATAGTTTCAGGAGCAGGCGGAAAATTATGCTTCATATCGAATTTTTGTCCAACTGCACCAGAACAGTGTGACCATTTTTGTAAAGGATCATTGGGCAAACCAGGTGGCTCGTGTTTAGGGGGTGAATGTTGTTGCAATTTGTAAAGTTTGAATACAAAATAAACAATTTCTTTGCTTGTTTCTTTCTTTGTTTGAATACATTCATCTACCAACACTCCATCTGAAATTTACATAAAAAAAAATTTGAAGTATCAATCATGTAATTTCATTTTAAATATTTATTTTTATAATTTCTATTGATTAATTGGTATACAAATTTAATAATTCTCAACACTAAACTTATATTTAATTATTGTATTTACAAATTATTTAATTAATAGTTGTTATGGATTTTATAATTATAGTTATAAAAATAATGAAAAACATCACTAACTTATAAAAATAATCTACCATAAACTTCACATGACAAAATATTCATATTCCTTTAAAGAAAAAGGTGCGATATTTTGTTTTTATTGAGACTGTGGAAATATAATATAAACTATTTTTTAATGTATGACATTTATTATTCTTTAAAAAAATATATCAAATAAATACTTGTCTAATAACCGTAGATTTTAGCATTAGTTAATAATCAAAAATACAAATGACATCCATTATTTTTGTAAAAATAATAATTAAAATCTAATTTTGGGGTTTAAATTATCATAAAATCTCATCAAGTTATTTGGTCAATTGGTTTGAATTATAATAAAATATATTCAAATTATTTGATCAAATATAGTGAAAATAATATATTTTTAATAATTATATAATTATTTCATTAATAAAATAGACGGATGTTCTCGACCTCATGCTATTAAACACAATGGAACAACAAAATATATTTTAGGGAACACAATTAATTTATAGATGGAATTATTAAAGTTTAATGAAAAAAATTTAAAAATAAATTTGTTAAAGAATAACTTAATATTTATTACCTGGAAAATACTCTACTTTACATATTTAATAGATTATTAAATGATTTTTTTAACTTTCGAGTAGTTTTTATTGGTTTTTTTTTTATGGATGCGTAAGAATTAGAGAAAAATCCATATATTGGCCAATATTTTTATTAAAATACTACCTAAAATCCATCCGTAAATATTTTTATTTTATTCTATAATATTGATTATGAAAGATATTTTATTAAATAAAAATATCATCGAGATTATATGATATGCACTTGAAGAAGAATTATGGGTTCTACATAAAGTAATTTTAAAATTAAGATTCATTTTAAAAAGAAAACCAGAAAGAGAGTTATAATATTTTAAAATCAAGAGTTGAGAAAATATTTCACATTATTAATCGTGACTAATAAAAGAGATCTTAATTGAACGTATAAAAGTTGGAATTTAATAGGATATGTCGTATAAAATTTGTATGTTTATATGTACGAAAATAATTTATTTGAACCCAGTATTTTAAAAATTGGATCGAACCGGTCGGTTCAATCGGTTTGTCCGGGAATCGGAGATGAATCCGGTTGGGTCAACCTTTCAAATCCGCTACTGGATCAAAACCGGAGTAAAATCGAAAAAACTAGATTGAACCGGCCGATTTGTAAAACCGGAAAAACTAGATTAAACCGTCTAAAATCATTTGAACCAAAGAACCGGAGTCGGTTTCGTTATACCGTCTGGTTCAGAAAAATACATCAAATTGACCATTTTGTAAAAAAAAATGTCAATATTAAAACTTAACATGCATTCACCAACCACAAAAAATAATTATATTTTCTTACACCCATACAAACTTCCAAGTTTCGTCACATCGTTATAGTTTTTCTTTCAACTACACTGTATCATCATCACGTCGTCTCTTTCAAACATAATCACGATGTCCAGCTCAATGTTAATTGTCGTTTAATTCAATATTGTTTGTTGTTGTCAACTATAACTTATTTGTCTTAGTTCAACTCGATTTTTTTTGTTTAATTAAGTATATTGTATTCTTTATTTTTTGTATTCTATTTTATTTAATTTATGTATTCTTAGTTATTTGAACTTTATTTTACTTAGTATCTTATATTATTTTAATTTTGGTTTGAATTAGCTTAACTTATTTTATTATAATTTTTTAATTTGTTCAAATTATTATTAAATGAAGATGAAATGAATTGTGCAACTATGTTGTGTTATTATATGTGCTATTGGTTTTGTTGTATTAAGTTTGTAATTGATTTTTGAAATATTTATTTTATTATGTTGTGAACATGTGATTATGTCTGACATATCTATGAATATTAGTTTATTTAATAAACGGTTCAACCGTAACATTAACCGATTGAATCAATTGAACCTTAAACCAGAAATTTCACCGGTTCGATCTTCGGTTCAATTTTTAAAACATTGATGAACCTATAAAAATTGGCATTTATAGGATATGTCACATAAAATTTATATATTCATATATATGAAACTAATTTATTTGACCAACAAATTATTTGATAAAATATAATGTACATAATCTATTTCAAATTAATATTTATTAACTTATTTTATAAGTTAGTCTGATGTTCTTATCCTCTTAATATTAAACACAATAACATTGAAATAAAAGTGAAGATTTCTAATTTGAAATATATCGGCATGAAGTTAAAATTTCCAAAATGGCACAACAAAAACTAATCGAGGAAATACAATTCATTGATAGAACAAAACGTTAGGTTTTGTAAAAATAATTTTCATAAATAAATTAATATTTATTAGTAGACAATACACTACTTGTAACAATCATGGGCTTTATGAGAGATTAAAAACAAAAGCGATTGGATTTTAAACCAATGGTTTAGGCCAAGATATTACATTCTGGAAAAATAGTAGAAAAATAAATTTTAATAAATTTTATTTAATATTTATTAATAAGGATATCAAATTATTGTTTTTTAAGTTTGGAATATATTTTTCTCTTATTTTATCAATATTCATATAATACAGAAAAACTTAAGTGTTGCCCAATATTTTTTATCAAAATAATACTTAAAAGTAATATTGTTGTTTAAGTTACAGAAAATACAGAAAATATTGTTATTCCGAATTAATATATATATTTATTTTATATTTAATTAGAAGATCCCTTTCGTTCTGATAATATCTTACACATTAATATTTAAATTTTTTTTGACTATTTTCAATTTGAAATGTGTTTCCATCTATTTTAAATTTTCCATAATGATATATAAAAAAAATAATTAGCAAATACAACTCCTTTATAGATTGAATCATTAAAATTTTATAAAATAAGTTAAAATTTGTGGTTAAAAAATTTCAAAATAAAAAATTGTTAAATTTTCCAACAGTATTTTGTTAGATTTTTGGACAACTGAAAGAGTTTTGTTTCTAAATTTCACTGTTGGATATGAAAGACGTTGTAATCACATAATATAGAGAAAATTTTTATAACTATTCAAAAAAAATTACATTTTATTTTGTACCATTGGATGGGAAGACATTGTAGCCAAAAAGATGTTATAAAGATATTATATAGACTAAATTCTCAGCATTTGTAGATTAATTATGGGATCTACATAAAGCAATTCGGAAAATAAAATTTCACTCTTAAAAGATATTGAGAAATAAAATTATCAAATTCTTTTATTTTGAGTTTAGAAACTATTTAATATTCATGACAATTTAATAAATGACTAAAAAATGTTTTACTACTAAAAGAGATGTTATTAAAACATATTAAAGTTGACATTTCAATGGCTTTTTTTTACACAGACATTTAATAGGTTATGTCGTATAACACTTGTATATTTATATGATGTTTAATTCTGAACAATAATGTATCCCATCATTATATGGTATGAAAAAAATTTAAATCTATCCCAAAAATAGTTTAATTTTTGAGAAATTATATAATTAAAATAATATTTGGAAATTTTGTGTAGTATTATTCATTGGGTCGATTTAAAAAAAGCATATAAAATAAATAAAAAGATTTAAATTAAAAGATTGAATTTTCAACAATCAAAATAATATCTTATTTCATAATTCAATTCCCAAAGTCCTTATAAATAGGCTCTTGCAAGATGTTTACTTCAACATTTAAAAATAAAATGGCATCCTACAAGACTCTCTTTTTAACCATTTTGATTATTTGCATTGCTTCAGGCATGGTTGCCGGTAATTATCTATTTATAAAACTCAATTTGCATTGCTTCATATTCATTGTTATGTTTTTAATTAAATTATCTATTTATAAAAAATAATCTTATCAACATAATTTTATATATTATTGCTAATGGAATGAAATGATAGTTTCAGGAGCAGGCGGAAAATTATGCTTCATATCGAATTTTTGTCCAACTGCACCAGAACAGTGTGACCATTTTTGTAAAGGATCATTGGGCAAACCAGGTGGCTCGTGTTTAGGGGGTGAATGTTGTTGCAATTTGTAAAGTTTGAATACAAAATAAACAATTTCTTTGCTTGTTTCTTTCTTTGTTTGAATACATTCATCTACCAACACTCCATCTGAAATTTACATAAAAAAAATTTGAAGTATCAATCATGTAATTTCATTTTAAATATTTATTTTTATAATTTCTATTGATTAATTGGTATACAAATTTAATAATTCTCAACACTAAACTTATATTTAATTATTGTATTTACAAATTATTTAATTAATAGTTGTTATGGATTTTATAATTATAGTTATAAAAATAATGAAAAACATCACTAACTTATAAAAATAATCTACCATAAACTTCATGTGACAAAATATTCATATTCCTTTAAAGAAAAAGGTGCGATATTTGTTTTTATTGAGACTGTGGAAATATAATATAAACTATTTTTAATGTATGACATTTATTATTCTTTAAAAAAATATATCAAATAAATACTTGTCTAATAACCGTAGATTTTAGCATTAGTTAAGAATCAAAAATACAAATGACATCCATTATTTTTGTAAAAATAATAATTAAAATCTAATTTTGGGGTTTAAATTATCATAAAATCTCATCAAGTTATTTGGTCAATTGGTTTGAATTATAATAAAATATATTCAAATTATTTGATCAAATATAGTGAAAATAATATATTTTTATAATTATATAATTATTTCATTAATAAAATAGACGGATGTTCTCGACCTCATGCTATTAAACACAATGGAACAACAAAATATATTTTAGGGAACACAATTAATTTATAGATGGAATTATTAAAGTTTAATGAAAAAAATTTAAAAATAAATTTGTTAAAGAATAACTTAATATTTATTACCTGGAAAATACTCTACTTTACATATTTAATAGATTATTAAATGATTTTTTTAACTTTCGAGTAGTTTTTATTGGTTTTTTTTTTATGGATGCGTAAGAATTAGAGAAAAATCCATATATTGGCCAATATTTTTATTAAAATACTACCTAAAATCCATCCGTAAATATTTTTATTTTATTCTATAATATTGATTATGAAAGATATTTTATTAAATAAAAATATCATCGAGATTATATGATATGCACTTGAAGAAGAATTATGGGTTCTACATAAAGTAATTTTAAAATTAAGATTCATTTTAAAAAGAAAACCAGAAAGAGAGTTATAATATTTTAAAATCAAGAGTTGAGAAAATATTTCACATTATTAATCGTGACTAATAAAAGAGATCTTAATTGAACGTATAAAAGTTGGAATTTAATAGGATATGTCGTATAAAATTTGTATGTTTATATGTACGAAAATAATTTATTTGAACCCAGTATTTTAAAATTGGATCGAACCGGTCGGTTCAATCGGTTTGTCCGGGAATCGGAGATGAATCCGTTGGGTCAACCTTTCAAATCCGCTACTGGATCAAAACCGGAGTAAAATCGAAAAAACTAGATTGAACCGGCCGATTTTGGTCTGGTACTCGGAGAGGAATTTGTTGGGTCAGCCTTTCAAGACTCCTAGTGGGTCAAAACGGAGTAAAACCGGAAAAACTAGATTAACCGTCTAAAATCATTTGAACCAAAGAACCGGAGTCGGTTTCGTTATACCGTCTGGTTCAGAAAAATACATCAAATTGACCATTTTGTAAAAAAAAATGTCAATATTAAAACTTAACATGCATTCACCAACCACAAAAAATAATTATATTTTCTTACACCCATACAAACTTCTAAGTTTCGTCACATCGTTATAGTTTTCTTTCAACTACACTGTATCATCATCACGTCGTCTCTTTCAAACATAATCACGATGTCCAGCTCAATGTTAATTGTCGTTTAATTCAATATTGTTTGTTGTTGTCAACTATAACTTATTTGTCTTAGTTCAACTCGATTTTTTTTGTTTAATTAAGTATATTGTATTCTTTATTTTTGTATTCTATTTTATTTAATTTATGTATTCTTAGTTATTTGAACTTTATTTTACTTAGTATCTTATATTATTTTAATTTTGGTTTGAATTAGCTTAACTTATTTTATTATAATTTTTTAATTTGTTCAAATTATTATTAAATGAAGATGAAATGAATTGTGCAACTATGTTGTGTTATTATATGTGCTATTGGTTTTGTTGTATTAAGTTTGTAATTGATTTTTGAAATATTTATTTTATTATGTTGTGAACATGTGATTATGTCTGACATATCTATGAATATTAGTTTATTTAATAAACGGTTCAACCGTAACATTAACCGATTGAATCAATTGAACCTTAAACCAGAAATTTCACCGGTTCGATCTTCGGTTCAATTTTTAAAACATTGATGAACCTATAAAAATTGGCATTTATAGGATATGTCACATAAAATTTATATATTCATATATGAAACTAATTTATTTGACCAACAAATTATTTGATAAAATATAATGTACATAATCTATTTCAAATTAATATTTATTAACTTATTCTATAAGTTAGTCTGATGTTCTTATCCTCTTAATATTAAACACAATAACATTGAAATAAAAGTGAAGATTTCTAATTTGAAATATATCGGCATGAAGTTAAAATTTCCAAAATGCCACAACAAAAACTAATCGAGGAAATACAATTCATTGATAGAACAAAACGTTAGGTTTTGTAAAAATAATTTTCATAAATAAATTAATATTTATTAGTAGACAATACACTACTTGTAACAATCATGGGCTTTATGAGAGATTAAAAACAAAAGCGATTGGATTTTAAACCAATGGTTTAGGCCAAGATATTACATTCTGGAAAAAAATAGTAGAAAAATAAATTTTAATAAATTTTATTTAATATTTATTAATAAGGATATCAAATTATTGTTTTTTAAGTTTGGAATATTTTTCTCTTATTTTATCAATATTCATATAATACAGAAAAACTTAAGTGTTGCCCAATATTTTTTATCAAAATAATACTTAAAAGTAATATTGTGTTTAAGTTCAGAAAATACAGAAAATATTGTTATTCCGAATAATATATATATTATTTTATATTTAATTAGAAGATCCCTTTCGTTCTGATAATATCTTACACATTAATATTTAAATTTTTTTTGACTATTTCAATTTGAAATGTGTTTCCATCTATTTTAAATTTTCCATAATGATATATAAAAAAAATAATTAGCAAATACAACTCCTTTATAGATTGAATCATTAAAATTTATAAAATAAGTTAAAATTTGTGGTTAAAAAATTTCAAAATAAAAAATTGTAAATTTCCAACAGTATTTTGTTAGATTTTTGGACAACTGAAAGAGTTTTGTTTCTAAATTTCACTGTTGGATATGAAAGACGTTGTAATCACATAATATAGAGAAATTTTTTTATAACTATTCAAAAAAAATTACATTTATTTTGTACCATTGGATGGGAAGACATTGTAGCCAAAAAGATGTATAAAGATATTATATAGACTAAATTCTCAGCATTTGTAGATTAATTATGGGATCTACATAAAGCAATTCGGAAAATAAAATTTCACTCTTAAAAGATATTGAGAAATAAAATTATCAAATTCTTTTATTTTGAGTTTAGAAACTATTTAATATTCATGACAATTTAATAAATGACTAAAAAATGTTTTACTACTAAAAGAGATGTTATTAAAACATATTAAAGTTGACATTTCAATGGCTTTTTTTTACACAGACATTTAATAGGTTATGTCGTATACACTTGTATATTTATATGATGTTTAATTCTGAACAATAATGTATCCCATCATTATATGGTATGAATAAAAATTTAAATCTATCCCAAAAATAGTTTAATTTTGAGAAATTATATAATTAAAATAATATTGGAAATTTGTGTAGTATTATTCATTGGGTCGATTTAAAAAAAGCATATAAAATAAATAAAAGATTTAAATTAAAAGATTGAATTTTCAACAATCAAAATAATATCTTATTCATAATTCAATTCCCAAAGTCCTTATAAATAGGCTCTTGCAAGATGTTTACTTCAACATTTAAAAATAAAATGGCATCCTACAAGACTCTCTTTTTAACCATTTGATTATTTGCATTGCTTCAGGCATGGTTGCCGGTAATTATCTATTTATAAAACTCAATTTGCATTGCTTCATATTCATTGTTATGTTTTAATTAAATTATCTATTTATAAAAAATAATCTTATCAACATAATTTTATATATTATTGCTAATGGAATGAAATGATAGTTTCAGGAGCAGGCGGAAAATTATGCTTCATATCGAATTTTGTCCAACTGCACCAGAACAGTGTGACCATTTTGTAAAGGATCATTGGGCAAACCAGGTGGCTCGTGTTTAGGGGGTGAATGTTGTTGCAATTTGTAAAGTTTGAATACAAAATAAACAATTTCTTTGCTTGTTTCTTTCTTGTTTGAATACATTCATCTACCAACACTCCATCTGAAATTTACATAAAAAAAATTTGAAGTATCAATCATGTAATTTCATTTTAAATTTATTTTTATAATTTCTATTGATTAATTGGTATACAAATTAATAATTCTCAACACTAAACTTATATTTAATTATTGTATTTACAAATTATTTAATTAATAGTTGTTATGGATTTTATAATTATAGTTATAAAATAATGAAAAACATCACTAACTTATAAAAATAATCTACCATAAACTTCATGTGAAAAATATTTATATTTTAAAGAAAAAGGTGCGATATTTTGTTTTTATTGAGACTGTGGAAATATATATAAACTATTTTTTAATGTATGACATTTATTATTCTTTAAAAAAAATATCAAATAAATACTTGTCTAATAACCGTAGATTTTAGCATTAGTTAAGAATCAAAAATACAAATGACATCCATTATTTTTGTAAAAAAATAATTAAAATCTAATTTTGGGGTTTAAATTATCATAAAATCTCATCAAGTTATTTGGTCAATTGGTTTGAATTATATAAAATATATTCAAATTATTTGATCAAATATAGTGAAAATAATATATTTTTAATAATTATATAATTATTTCTTAATAAAATAGACGGATGTTCTCGACCTCATGCTATTAAACACAATGGAACAACAAAATATATTTTAGGGAACACAATTAATTTATAGATGGAATTATTAAAGTTTAATGAAAAAATTTAAAAATAAATTTGTTAAAGAATAACTTAATATTTATTACCTGGAAAATACTCTACTTTACATATTTAATAGATATTAAATGATTTTTTTAACTTTCGAGTAGTTTTTATTGGTTTTTTTTTTATGGATGCGTAAGAATTAGAGAAAAATCCATATATTGGCCAATATTTTTATTAAAATACTACCTAAAATCCATCCGTAAATATTTGTTTTATTCTATAATATTGATTATGAAAGATATTTTATTAAATAAAAATATCATCGAGATTATATGATATGCACTTGAAGAAGAATTATGGGTTCTACATAAAGTAATTTTAAAATTAAGATTCATTTTAAAAGAAAACCAGAAAGAGAGTTATAATATTTTAAAATCAAGAGTTGAGAAAATATTTCACATTATTAATCGTGACTAATAAAGAGATCTTAATTGAACGTATAAAAGTTGGAATTTAATAGGATATGTCGTATAAAATTTGTATGTTATATGTACGAAAATAATTTATTTGAACCAGTATTTTAAAAATTGGATCGAACCGGTCGGTTCAATCGGTTTGTCGGGAATCGGAGATGAATCCGGTTGGGTCAACCTTTCAAATCCGCTACTGGATCAAAACCGGAGTAAAATCGAAAAAACTAGATTGAACCGGCGATTTGTAAAACCGGAAAAAAACTAGATTAAACCGTCTAAAATCATTTGAACCAAAGAACCGGAGTCGGTTTGTTATAACCGTCTGGTTCAGAAAAATACATCAAATTGACCATTTTGTAAAAAAAAATGTCAATATTAAAACTTAACATGCATTCACCAACCACAAAAAATAATTATATTTTCTTACACCCATACAAACTTCAAGTTTCGTCACATCGTTATAGTTTTTCTTTCAACTACTGTATCATCATCACGTCGTCTCTTTCAAACATAATCACGATGTCCAGCTCAATGTTAATTGTCGTTTAATTCAATATTGTTTGTTGTTGTCAACTATAACTTATTTGTCTTAGTTCAACTCGATTTTTTTTGTTTAATTAAGTATATTGTATTCTTTATTTTTGTATTCTATTTTATTTAATTTATGTATTCTTAGTTATTTGAACTTTATTTTACTTAGTATATTATATTATTTTAATTTGGTTTGAATTAGCTTAACTTATTTTATTATAATTTTTTAATTTGTTCAAATTATTATTAAATGAAGATGAAATGAATTGTGCAACTATGTTGTGTTATTATATGTGCTATTGGTTTTGTTGTATTAAGTTTGTAATTGATTTTTGAAATATTATTTTATTATGTTGTGAACATGTGATTATGTCTGACATATCTATGAATATTAGTTTATTTAATAAACGGTTCAACCGTAACATTAACCGATTGAATCAATTGAACCTTAAACCAGAAATTTCACCGGTTCGATCTTCGGTTCAATTTTTAAAAACATTGATGAACCTATAAAAATTGGCATTTATAGGATATGTCACATAAAATTTATATATTCATATATATGAAACTAATTTATTTGACCAACAAATTATTTGATAAAATATAATGTACATAATCTATTTCAAATTAATATTTATTAACTTTTTATAAGTTGTCTGATGTTCTTATCTCTTAATATTAAACACATAACATTGAAATAAAAGTGAAGATTTCTAATTTGAAATATATCGGCATGAAGTTAAAATTTCCAAAATGGCACAACAAAAACTAATCGAGGGAAATACAATTCATTGATAGAACAAAACGTTAGGTTTTGTAAAATAATTTTCATAAATAAATAATATTTATTAGTAGACAATACACTACTTGTAACAATCATGGGCTTTATGAGAGATTAAAAACAAAAGCGATTGGATTTTAAACCAATGGTTTAGGCCAAGATATTCATTCTGGAAAAATAGTAGAAAATAAATTTTAATAAATTTATTTAATATTTATTAATAAGGATATCAAATTATGTTTTTTAAGTTTGGAATATATTTTCTCTTATTTTATCAATATTCATAATACAGAAAAACTTAAGTGTTGCCAATATTTTTATCAAAATAATACTTAAAAGTAATATTGTTGTTTAGTTACAGAAAATACAGAAAATATTGTTATTCGAATTAATATAATATATTATTATATTTTAATTAGAAGATCCCCTTCGTTCTGATAATATCTTAACATAATATTTTTAAATTTTTTTTGACTATTTTCAATTTGAAATGTGTTCCATCTATTTTAAATTTTCCATAATGATATATAAAAAAATAATTAGCAAATACAACTCCTTTATAGATTGAATCATTAAAATTTTATAAAATAAGTTAAATTTGTGGTTAAAAAATTTCAAATAAAAATTGTTTAAATTTTCCAACAGTATTTGTTAGATTTTTGGACAACTGAAAGAGTTTTGTTTCTAAATTTCACTGTTGGATATGAAAGACGTTGTAATCACATAATATAGAGAAAATTTTTATAACTATTCAAAAAAATTACATTTTATTTTGTACCATTGGATGGGAAGACATTGTAGCCAAAAAGATGTATAAAGATATTATATAGACTAAATTCTCAGCATTGTAGATTAATTATGGGATCTACATAAAGCAATTCGGAAAATAAAATTTCACTCTTAAAATATTGAGAAATAAAATTATCAAATTATTTATTTTGAGTTTAGAAACTATTTATATTCATGACAATTTAATAAATGACTAAAAAATGTTTTACTACTAAAAGAGATGTTATTAAAACATATTAAAGTTGACATTTCAATGGCTTTTTTTTACACAGACATTTAATAGGTTATGTCGTATAACACTTGTATATTTATATGATGTTTAATTCTGAACAATAATGTATCATCATTATATGGTATGAATAAAAATTTAAATCTATCCCAAAAATAGTTTAATTTTTGAGAAATTATATAATAAAATAATATTTGGAAATTTTGTAGTATATTCATTGGGTCGATTTAAAAAAAGCATATAAAATAAATAAAAAGATTTAAATTAAAAGATTGAATTTCAACAATCAAAATAATATTATTTCATAATTCAATTCCCAAAGTCCTTATAAATAGGCTCTTGCAAGATGTTTACTTCAACATTAAAAATAAAATGGCATCCTACAAGACTCTCTTTTAACCATTTTGATTATTTGCATTGCTTCAGGCATGGTTGCCGGTAATTACTATCTTTTATAAAACTCAATTTGCATTGCTTCATATTCATTGTTATGTTTTAATTAAATTATCTATTTATAAAAAATAATCTTATCAACATAATTTTATATATTATTGCTAATGGAATGAAATGATAGTTTCAGGAGCAGGCGGAAAATTATGCTTCATATCGAATTTTTGTCCAACTGCACCAGAACAGTGTGACCATTTTTGTAAGGATCATTGGGCAAACCAGGTGGCTCGTGTTTAGGGGGTGTGAATGTTGTTGCAATTTGTAAAGTTTGAATACAAAATAAACCATTTCTTTGCTTGGTTCTTTCTTTGTTTGAATACATTCATCTACCCACTCCATCTGAAATTTACATAAAAAAAAATTTGAAGTATCAATCATGTAATTTCATTTTAAATATTTATTTTATAATTTCTATTGATTAATTGGTATACAAATTTAATAATTCTCAACACTAAACTTATATTAATATTGTATTACAAATTATTTAATTAATAGTTGTTATGGATTTTATAATTATAGTTATAAAATAATGAAAAACATCACTAACTTATAAAAATAATCTACCATAAACTTCATGACAAAAATATTTATATTCTTTAAAGAAAAAGGTGCGATATTTTGTTTTATTGAGACTGTGGAAATATAATATAAACTATTTTTTAATGTATGACATTTATTATTCTTTAAAAAATATATCAAATAAATACTTGTCTAATAACAGTAGATTTTAGCATTAGTTAAGAATCAAAAATACAAATGACATCCATTATTTTTGTAAAAATAATAATTAAAATCTAATTTGGGGTTTAAATTATCATAAAATCTCATCAAGTTATTTGGTCAATTGGTTTGAATTATAATAAAATATATTCAAATTATTTGATCAAATATAGTGAAAATAATATATTTTTAATAATTATATAATTATTCATAATAAAATAGACGGATGTTCTCGACCTCATGCTATTAAACACAATGGAACAACAAATATATTTTAGGGAACACAATTAATTTATAGATGGAATTATTAAAGTTTAATGAAAAAAATTTAAAAATAAATTTGTTAAAGAATAACTTAATATTTATTACCTGGAAAATACTCTACTTTACATATTTAATAGATTATAAATGATTTTTTTAACTTTCGAGTAGTTTTTATGGTTTTTTTTTATGGATGCGTAAGAATTAGAGAAAAATCCATATATTGGCCAATATTTTTATTAAAATACTACCTAAAATCCATCCGTAAATATTTTTATTTTATTCTATAATATTGATTATGAAAGATATTTTATTAAATAAAAATATCATCGAGATTATATGATATGCACTTGAAGAAGAATTATGGTTCTACATAAAGTAATTTTAAAATTAAGATTCATTTTAAAAAAGAACCCAGGAAGAAAGAGAGTTATAATATTTTAAAATCAAGAGTTGAGAAAATATTTCACATTATTAATCGTGACTTATAAAGAGATCTTAATTGAACGTATAAAAGTTGGAATTTAATAGGATATGTCGTATAAAATTTGTATGTTTATATGTACGAAAATAATTTATTTGAACCCAGTATTTTAAAAATTGGATCGAACCGGTCGGTTCAATCGGTTTGTCCGGGAATCGGAGATGAATCGGTGGGTCAACCTTTCAAATCCGCTACTGGATCAAAACCGGAGTAAAATCGAAAAAACTAGATTGACCGGCCGATTTGTAAAACCGGAAAAACTAGATTAAACCGTCTAAAATCATTTGAACCAAAGAACCGGAGTCGGTTCGTTATACCGTCTGGTTCAGAAAAATACATCAAATTGACCATTTTGTAAAAAAAAAATGTCAATATTAAAACTTAACATGCATTCACCAACCACAAAAAATAATTATATTTTCTTACACCCATACAAACTTCCAAGTTTCGTCACATCGTTATAGTTTTTCTTTCAACTACACTGTATCATCATCACGTCGTCTCTTTCAAACATAATCACGATGTCCAGCTCAATGTTAATTGTCGTTTAATTCAATATTGTTTGTTGTTGTCAACTATAACTTATTTGTCTTAGTTCAACTCGATTTTTTTTGTTTAATTAAGTATATTGTATTCTTATTTTTTGTATTCTATTTTATTTAATTTATGTATTCTTAGTTATTTGAACTTTATTTTACTTAGTATCTTATATTATTTTAATTTTGGTTTGAATTAGCTTAACTTATTTTATTATAATTTTTAATTTGTTCAAATTATTATTAAATGAAGATGAAATGAATTGTGCAACTATGTTGTGTTATTATATGTGCTATTGGTTTGTTGTATTAAGTTTGTAATTGATTTTTGAAATATTTATTTTATTATGTTGTGAACATGTGATTATGTCTGACATATCTATGAATATTAGTTTATTTATAAACGGTTCAACCGTAACATTAACCGATTGAATCAATTGAACCTTAAACCAGAAATTTCACCGGTTCGATCTTCGGTTCAATTTTTAAAACATTGATGAACCTATAAAAATTGGCATTTATAGGATATGTCACATAAAATTTAT